>NC_082690.1:87355947-88644827 GCF_949987515.2 Delphinus delphis
AGAGCCTGCACAGATGGTGACAGGGTGGAGAGGAAGAATTCGACAGAAGCAGGACTCAGATTGGGAGGTGCCTTGGAGAAATGCAAGCCTCTAAGACTCCATGGAAGAGAGGCTCAGTGGCCCTCCGAGTATGAGCTTCAAGTCAATTTCACGTAAATCATAAAGTACAGTAACATCCTGTGCCAAACTGGATGATTTGTGAAATTCTGAGACTCTGACACTTGAATCTTGATGCCTTACTTCCTTGGTTCTAAGGTAAGCTTTTTTCTTTCTTTAAATATTTTAGAACTTCTGAAATTGGAATATATACTTGCATATAATATTCAACATATACATCTATTGTGGTGTTTGCCTTTCTACTTGAAAAAACTATTATTAAATTGCGTTTGCAGATTACAACTAAGGGTGATTTAGGATGGAGTAAATGCAGCTGTTTAAGAACCTTCTGATCGGCCTTCCTGGTGGCACAGTTGTTAAGAATCCGCCTGCCAATGCAGGGGACATGGGTTCGAGCCCTGGTCCGGGAAGACCCCACATGCCGTGGTGCAACTAAGCCCGCACGCCACAACTACTGAGCCTGTGCTCTGGAGCCCGTTAGCCACAACTACTGAGTCTGTGTGCTACAACTACTGAAGCCTGTGCACCTAGAGCCCATGCTCCGCCATGAGAGAAGCCACTGCAATAAGCCCGAGCACCACAATGAACAGTAGCCCCTGCTCGCTGCAACTAGAGAAAGCCCACGGGCAGCAACAAAGACCCAATATAGCCATAAATAAATAAATAAAAACCTTCTGATAGAAGCAGATGCACTGACTTTCTCACTCACTTGTCTCTTTACTGTTAAGCTTTCCACGACTCAAGCCGTTCATACAAATGTACAGAAGCAAATCCCCGCCTCTGCCTCACCTAGCAGACTCCTGCTCATCCTTCTGGTCTTGGATCAAATATTGCTGCCGCCAGGAAGCCTTCCTGACCGCGAAGATCAGGTCTAACTTCCCTATTCGTCTGTGTAATGGATTGATGTCCACCATCCTCCACTAGACTGTACCCGCCATGAGAGCAGGATTGGGCCTTTTTTCCCTCACAGTTAAATCACCACTTAAGAGCACAATACATAGCAGTACTATTCCCAATAGCCAAGACATAGAAACAACCTAAATGTCCATCAACAGATGAACGGATAAAGAAGATGTAATATTATATATATATATATATATATATATATATATACACACAATGGAATATTACTCAGCCATAAAAAGAATGAAATAATGTCATTTGCAGCAACATGGATGGACCTAGAGATTATCATACTTAGTGAAGTAAGTCAGAAAGAGAAAGACAAATACCATATGATATCACTTATATGTAGAATCTAAAATACAACACAAATGAACATATCTATAAAACAGAAACAGACTCACAGACATAGAGAGCAGACTTGTGATTGCCAAAGGGGAGGGGGCTGGGGGAGAGACAGATTGGGAGTTTGGGATTAGCAGATGCAAACTAGTATATATAGGATGGATAAACAACAAGGTCCTACTGTATAGCACAGGGAACTCTAGTCTATATCCTGTGATAAACCATAATGGAAAAGAATATGAAAAGGAATATATATATATGTATGTATGTATAACTGAGTCACTTTGCTGTACAGCAGAAATTAACACATTGTAAATCAATTACACTTCAATAAAATTTTTTTTTAATTTTTGAAAATACAAAAAAAAAGAGAGCACAATAGGAATTTCAATAATTCTTTGCTTCATGAATAAACTTGAGTCTCTAATGAGAGCTGGAAGACAAATGATTAATTCTTGCCTCAGATGATTCCAAATTCCTTTCAGAAATTCTTGGCAGGCTTCCCTGGTGGCTCAGTGGTTGAGAGTCCGCCTGCCGATGCAGGGGACACGGGTTCGTGCCCCGGTCCGGGAAGATCCCACGTGCCACGGGGCGGCTGGGCCCGTGAGCCATGGCTGCTGAGCCTGCGCGTCCAGAGCCTGTGCTCCACAACGGACGAGGCCACAACAGTGAGAGGCCCGCGTACCGCAAAAAAAAAAAAAAAATTCTTGGCAAATATCACCACCTACAAGGGTGGACACGAGCTAGACTTTCAGGAGAGAAGAAAGTCTTGCCATCTTCCTACCATCACCGGACCATGTTGATATTTAATCCACTGCCTGTTGAATAATATTTAGGCATTTATTATTTTTCTGTACTGGCTCCTAGTGACTCTTTCTTACTCCTCTTTCATTTATAAGCCAAATCCTCACTTGAATGAATGTTAAATAAATAATATGACCACAACATTTAGTACAATAATAGTATACATTTTAAACCTTGAGGAAGGAAAACTTCAACAGAGGTATTGGAATGGTGCGATAGGTTATTATTGATACTCTTTCAAATCCTGTAATCCTTTCAACCATTGAGAAAAATTTCACACTTAGAAGGATCCCTAGAAACCTTCAGATCTGGCCACTTGGCAGATAAAGGCCAAAGACAACATCAACTGCCAGATGACAGAGGTGTCCTACCGGTGTATCCTGGCACAAGAGACCCCCTAGAATAAAAGGCAAAGCTTACGGCCAAAGGCTCTGTATTGGTCCACTGCTTCAGGCGCTTCTCTTTCACCCTAACACAGCGGTTCTCAACCGGGGGCAATTCTACCATATCTGCAGACATTTCTCATTGTCACAACTGAAGAGAAGGGGTGTTCCTTGCAGACAGAGGCCAGGGATGCTGCTAAACATCTCCCTGAACAGAGTTAGCTGGCTCCAAATGTCAACAGTGCAAAGGTCAAGGAGCCCTGCCCCGAGAGATGTCAGAGAAGGACCCAGAAGGAGCTCTGGGCAATTCCTCACGCTTCCCGGCCCCAACCACAACGTGCTCCCCTCACCACAACACATCTAAGCTTGTACATCATATACCAAGGCACTTGTCTACTGCCGTATGTACACAAATATGGACCAGAGGACAGCCCCAGCGCCACCAGAAACATGACACATCTTCTGGGAGCAGCAATTTTACTCAGAATTCACTGAATTGTCTCGATTCTCAGATACATCTGGTTCCCGTATTTGAATATTTCTGAAAATGGAATGTGCCTTATAATTAATGCAGGTTTACCCGCCCCCGTGCTGTTATGAAGTCAATGGAAACTCTTACAAACGATTATGTATCAGAAGCAGAGAAACATGGTAGTTTAAAACACAACACATAGAAATAAACACAAACACAAATAGACGATGGAGTGTGATGTAAAATGTGCTTGAAAGACAAAGACCAAACACAAGCCTTCAGAGAATTTCTCTCTTGCAGCTCTTTCCACCAGTGTGAGGTCACATGCCCCCACCTCGTTGGTAGAAAAGTTCAAAGCGTAGACTTTACTCTCAGGATGAAGAACAACCAGTAGCCTGAGGGTCTGTGATGAGACCAACCATGGTGGGCTCGCTTTAAAACCTCAGGTGGTCTGCCCTCCTCCTCCTGGCCCTCAGCACCCTCCTCCCGCATCTCCACCCCATTCATCCCCGCTGTCTCTCTTCTGTTCTCTCCCATAACTGGTACCATTTCCAGTGGTCAGCACTTGGCGGCATCCCGAGGCTCACTAGGAGGACAGCACCCATGGGTCCTGCCTGCTGACCGCCTTGTTTGACTGCATGGGTGCTGCAAATCAGCAGGGCGTGGTCAGTACAATGGCTCTGGAGTGAGTGAGGCCAGTTACAGACCTAGACTCAGCACCTTGGCCGACTGTCTCCTGGACAAGCTTAGGTAACTCTTTACAGCTCGGTTTTCTCCTATGGAGAATGGCAGGGGATTATAATAGCACTTGCCCGCTACAGAGTTGTTTTTTCTTTTGGATATAAATAAAATAATCACGTGAAATACACAGTGCATGGCCAACTACCCGTAACAGTTGTTTTGGTCTTCTGAGCGGGTTGTAAGACATCCAGCCACAGTGATTCTAAAGACTCCATAGCCTGGTACGTAGTCACACATTGGGTAATCCTGAATGGGTTGAATGCTATCGAATACATCTAAATCGGGGCAGCTTGTGATTTTTTTTCCAAGTTCATCCTCACAAACCTACAATAAACCCATACAAAATCAGTAATTGATTTTTTAAAATTATTATTAATTTTTTGGCTGCGTTGGGTCATCGTTGCAGTGCGTGGGCTTTCTCTAGTTGCAGCGAGCAGGGGCTACTCTTTGTTGGGGTGCGTGGGCTTCTAATTGCAGTGGCTTCTCTTGTTGCGAAGCACGGGCTCTAGGCACATAGGCTTCAGTAGTTGTGGCGCGCAGGCTCAGTAGTTGTGGCCCGCAGGCTTAGATGCTCCGCAGCATGTGGGATCCTCCCAGACCAGGGATTGAATCCGTGTCCCCTGCATTGGCAGGTGGATTCTTAACCACTGCGCCACCAGGGAAGTTCCACTAATTGATTAGTTAAATTAGTTAAAAATAAGGGATAATAGGGGCTTGTGTTCCTTTGTTCTATAAAATGTACAGGGATGAGATCTTTGACCCCACTGGTATCCCTGCATCGTAGAAAGGTTCAGTTGGAGAGAATTTAATAATGTTTATGCATGTCTCTGGTCAAGTGTTATGGCTGTGCATTTGCTAAGATTAAGACTCCAGACAACAGCCAGGGCTCACCTGGAACTCTGGGCAGAATGCCTTTGGTCAGGATGTGAGCAGAGAGGGGTTAACATTCCAAGACAGTCACTTTGGGTCAAGAATACATTATGTCTTTTCTTTCTGAGGCAAGGAAATTTAAGGACCCTGCTCTGCCACTTGAAAGCAAACTGGTTCTGAAGGTCTAGAATATCACTTTTCTCTTGCTGTTTAGGCTTGCCTTAAAACATTTAGGGCAAGTAGGTGAATGGCATTGAGAGGTGTAAAATTTCTGACAATTTGGGGAGAAGATAAAGAAAAATGAGGGAAAATGAAAATGGAAGCAATCCTTTTCTTTCAGAGCTTTTCCCCAACACAAAACACCATGTTAATTTTATTATTTAGTAGAAATTAACTTTCTACTAGCACATTACATATTTTAAAGTATTGTTTATGGTTAATAATTAACATGCTCTTTTAATTCGCACATTTTTTTTTGCAAGCATTGCGTGTACCTCCGGTTATGAAAAGGTACAAGTTTTCAAAAGTAAATTCAAACCTGTTGAACTTAACTTTAGAGCCCTGTTAAGGCATCAAATATAAATATAATGACTTAAATCAGACAGGAGTGGGGCTTTGTGCAAACAAGTACATTTGGACATCATATGTGGGAGTATTAATTGGAGTTAGTAATTCTGCAAGGAGGTAACAAGTATTATAAATCTGTTTATATTCATGGGCCTGGTAACCCCATCTTGGGAACAATGTCCAAGAAAAGTAAATTTAATTCAGACAAAGATGGTCATTTGTAGCACTATTTAGATAAGAAGAAAATTACGAACAGCTCCATTCAATCACTCTGAAGAGGTTAAGCAAATGATACCACAACAGTAGTGAAGTATAACGAAGCCAGTTAAAGATGTAATTTCTTATCCACATTCCCACACGGCAACCTAGTGCCTGTCCACACAGCCGGGCATAAAGCAGGTCCTCCACAAGGCCCGCACAAGACAAGAACGGACATAAGAAAAACCACGAGGATAGAAGGGACGTTAGAACAGGAGTTTACAGTAAAATGATTTGAGTTCGTTTTCTTAAAAAAGGGAGGAGGGGGAAGGCAGCCTAAAAAACAGATATAAGACTAAAGATAATAACATGATCTCAAATATTATCCTATATTATGACTAGAAAAAGATTCATTCTAATAATGATTATCTCTGGTTGAAGGAGTTGCAGGTGATTTTTCCCCCCTTAATTATACTTTTAAATATTTTGACAGTTATCTGAAATGAGCATACAGAACTTTTATGATCATATTATTAATAACCTTTTTTTAAAAAAAGAAACTATAAACAAATGAACCTTTAGGACTTAGTTTTAAACAGTGAGAGAAATGAGGCAAAATGTGAAAAGAATAAGTCATTTATATTACTGTGAAAAAGGAAAATCATCAGGTTTTTTACAGCTTGGTGTCATCCACCGTGTCAAACACATAGAGTCCTCGCCCAAAATCCAACCTTTCCACAGTTTATCTCTTCTTTCTGATTTCCTGAATTATTGCTATCAGCAGTTTCTGCTTCATTTGACTCATTTTTTAAAAATTAATTTATTTATTTCTGGTTGCGTTGGGTCTTTGCAGGCTTTCTCTAGTTACGGTGAACAGGGACTACTCTTCTTTGGGGTATGCTGGCTTCTCACTGTGGTGGCTTCTCTTGTTGCAGAGCATGGGCTCTAGGCACATTGGCTCAGTAGTTGTGGCTCACAGGCTCTAGAGAGCAGACTCAGTAGTTGTGGCGCACAGGCTTAGTGGCTCCGCAGCATGTGGGATCTTCCTGGACCAGGGCTCGAACCCATGTCCCCTGCATTGGCAAGTGGATTCCTAACCACTGCGCCACCAGGGAAGTCCCATCATTATTTTTTTATCATCTTTTTGAGCTTCTAAAAACAAAAATCAGCATGTAAAAGGATAGAGTATTTAAGTACTGTCCCAATTGTGGTAAACCCTAAAACTGGGCCCAAAACATAGAAAACACTCAAAAGATGTGATTGAAGAACAGAATGAACATAAGCCATTGTCTTCCCAATTATGGAGGAAAAAAAAAAAGAGTAATTTGAAGGGAAAAACAGCATGAGGAGCTGGTGGTCTTTGTAACACCTACACTTTGTGTTGCAAGAGGAATAAGAAGTGCCCTGAGTAGAGCATTGGACCAAGAAGTGCCCTGAGTAGAGCATTGGACCAAACACCTTACATATTTAGCAATATCAGAAAATATCTTTCCATCATGTAAACCAAGCCTGCTGGCTTTTCCATCACACCAAGTGCAACATCGCTTACACTTTTGCTTTTCAACCTTTGGTCCCAAGACCTTTTGCAGCAGGATTAACTGGTTGATGATACAGTCTTAATAAAGTCATTCACATACCGTGCACTCGCACAGGGGAATACAGTTACCGCACAACAGGTAAATGGCAGAGCTGAGGTGCATGGACTTTCATCTGGACCAATTTCTTCAGCAATGATTGCTGAAGACGCTAGCTAACATTGGAACTTCTAGAAAGAGTCTGGGGTTGACTGCAGAAGACATCCTCGTTAAGGACTCTGTGTCATACTTCTGGGTGCTTAAGTTCTTCAAGATGCAATCATGGATGATGATTTTGGTACAAGGTACAGTTTTTCCAACTCATCCCTAAACACCTTATTAATATGTTATTTAAGCAATCATCTAAAGGAGAAAACGTCTATATGAAAAAGTATGAATATCATTTCTTCATTCACTGATTCATTCAAAACATACTCATTGAGAAGCAAACCATGTGCCTGGTTCATTGCTAGGCATTGGGGTGCAGGGACCCACACATTTCTAGGGAAGCCCTGGTTCACAGAAGGAAGCCCACGTTACCTCAACCACTGGGAAAAGCAAGAGTCTTTGCCAAATACCAAAATAGGCTCCAATAAGCGTTTTATAATAACCCATTGTCCCACTTTCTGCTTCTCCTCTTCCTCCAGGAATATAAGGGGATTCCTCTCTTCTCATCGCCCCGCACTGTCCACCACCACCCCACCCAAGGCTTCTGACCTGACCATCCTCTCGTCTCCAGGAACGCACTGGCCACGTAGCGCCGGAATGAGTTCTGTCTTCCATCTCGGTGCTGTTGTACCTCCGGGAAAAATCTGCCAGTTGCTTTAAAGTTTACCTAGCCAGAGTTCTGATGTCACAGAAGTAACAAACTGTCCTACTGACTGTTGTCACTTAGCTGAAAAGCTCAAGGTCACTAAGTGTTTGTTTGAACATTGTGTAATTATGGGAGTTAAAGACCTCATCAGGATCATCTTAGGCCTTTGATGTCCCTTTCCTCTCCATAAGCAAGAACCGTACCTGTTTCCTATCCAGGTGTTGTGACTTTCCACTCGGCGAGCCCAGAAGCTTGCTGGCAAGCCCCAGTCACTGTCACGAGACCATCCTCCCTTGGCACTTACCCTCACTCCTCTATCACTATCCTTACAGCTACTGCGATCATTAACCATTCCATCCCTGGCAGCCTCGCTCCCTGACACTTAACCTGGAATCATCAAAGTACTGAGTCTTTACCTTCTAATTCCCAATGTAAATGAAAGTAACCCTCTCCTTTTAAGGTTCGGAGATGTTGTCGCCTTCCAATCGATCCGAAATTTTCACAAGAGCTATGCATCTGGGAAAAAATTGTATTTTATTTGGTTCCTAATCTCAGCCATAGGTAAGTCTATAGCATGCAGTGGACACCTTTTGGGCCTCCACCTGAGACTTCAGTCCTACTTCCACCACTCATGATCTGTGTAATGCTGGGCAGATTACTTAACAACTCTGAACCTCAAATACCTCATTCATAAATAATAATAATAATAACATAATACCTCACAAGATTGTTGTGAAAATTAAATCAGTCAATATACATGTACATACCTAGAACATGGATCGCATGCAACACATAGTAACTATTATTTTCATCAGTATTTATTCAATCCACAAATATTTCTTAGGTACAACAGTCATTGCCTTTATGAGCCCTTAATGTCCTTTGAACAATTTTGCTATTGAGAGCTGCCATTAGAAGCCATGGCAAATCCACAGCCAACTGGATTTTCAGATCTCAGATCCCCTTGGGAGCTTGACTACATTCAAGCTCTTCTAGTTGCAGCATCTTCATCCTCTGTTGGTGCCATTTGTCACTGTAAGATCTTGATATTAGCTATTCTTCACTGCAGACTTACTATGTGCCAGGCACATTCTACATGCTTTACATGTGTTTGGCGAATTTAAATCTTTCAACAACCCTGTGAGGTAGGCACTACTATTATTTACATTTGTAGACCAGGAGAAGGCACAGAGAGGCTGCGTAACTTGCCCAAGGTCACACAGCAGCTCCATGGCAGAGCTGGGATCCAAACCCTCAAACTCAGACTCCTGAGCCTATGCCCAGAACCATCGCATGACCCTGACTCTCCCTGGAGGGGTTTACTGTCTCTCTAGAGAAGGGGCAGTGTGAGGCATGAATATTCGAGAAAGAATGGGAAGTGGAGGAGGCAGGGGTGGGTGCTGGTGAGGCATAGAGAGTGAGACCATCTTTTGGGTGTCGTGCAGAGAAAGCAACCAGCTAATCAATTAGTCAGGCACAGTCTGAGCCGCATTCACATTCTACCCCAGAATGTTCTGGGGTTGCCGCAGACCCATGGACGCCTGAGTAGGAGGCAGAGAGCAGGTTGCTGCGTGGCAGCAAGGAAGGGGTCCCAGCTGGAGCCTGGGACACAGCTAATGAGAGCAAAGCTGCTACAGGTGCCTCTTTCTCTAGGTTGCCAAGGTGTTTGTCACTTGTAAAACCGGGGGTCACCAGAGGGTTTCAAATATCACTTGGGGTACAGAACCAGAGGGTACCTTAAGATCCCTCCACATTGTGGAATTCTAGGATGTCAGTCCTTCTCCCCCGGCCCCATCAACAGAGCCAGCTCCATTTTCGAAATGACAAACAGAAGAACTACCACTAAGGGTACTTTCTATAAGCCGGGTGCTCTAGGCTGAATTCTTCCAGCCACTCTCTGTATGGAATTATTATTCTCTCCACCTTACTGATGCGGCGTAGAGAGGGAAAGAAATCTACCCCGGAACATGAAGCCGGCAAGAACTGGAGCCACGACCTGAGCCCAAGACGGGAGACACTCAGATCAGGTGCAGTCTAGGCACTCGATGGGTGGTGCTGTGACAGAAGGAGCGTCCACACCTTTCGTTCACTGACTCTTTCTTGCTGGAGCCTCTACAATGGGTCCAGGACACAGAACTACATATGGCAGGTCCATATGCAGTTCCATGCCCTCACTGAGGTCCATGCCCTCACTGAGCTGTATTTTCTTTCTTTTTTTTTTTTTTTTTTGAGCTGTATTTTCTGTTCCTACAAGAAGAGGCTATCAGAGATGAGAGCTTAGCAAAACACAGGGCCACAGGCAGAAGAAGGGCATCGCCCAGACGCTGGGATCCTGTGCTGATCTCCATACCTGTCACCAGGTACACAGAGGCTGGAATTAAAACCAGTCCTTGGAACAGAGTGCTGGTCTGGGAGGATCCCGCATGCCGCGGAGCACCTGGGCCCGTGCGCCACAACTGCTGAGCCTGCACTCTAGAGCCCGCGAGCCACGGCTACTGCGCCCACGTGCTGCAACTACTGAAGCCCGCACGCCTACAGCCCGTGCTCCGCAACAGGAGAGGCCACCACAGTGAGGGGCCCACGCACCGCAACTGAGTAGCCCCAGCTCGATGCAACTAGAGAAAGCCAGTGCACGGCAATGAGGACCCGACGCAGCCAAAAATAAATAAATAAATAAATAAATTTTATTTTAAAAAAAAGTCTCTGCTCACCCACCTTCTTATTAATAATATGTAAGTGTATTAAGGACCTTCAGCCAACAGTGAGAAAAGTTCATTTATCCAAAAGTTGGTACACTGGCTCTAATTGGTGGAAACTTTATAACCAAGCCCTTGATTTCTCTTCAAAACGTTAAGGGGAAATGCTAAGTACTAAACGATCCAGCAAAGGGACTGCCTGTTCAGACAGTCTGCTGGCGTCTGAGTACCACTCACCCACCATACATATTACTCTGTGCCTTGACCTTTCCATACGTAAAACGGAGATAATAATCACAATAGCTATTGTACTCAAAGCTTAATACATATAGGCCCTTGTGATGGTGCCTGGAGCATAACACGCACTCAATAAATGTTAGCTATCATTACGCAAATTCAGCATATTTCATAATATTTATGGTAATGATTAACTGCTATTTATTCCTCTCATACTGTGTGCCAGGCACAGGGCTGAGAGTTATAGACATAGCATGATTTGGTCCTCAAGGCAATCCCATAAGGTAGGTATTATACCCATTTTACGGGTAAGAAAATGGGGAGGGAGTCAGAGAAGCCCACAGCTGGTGGATGGCAGAGGAGAGCTGGAACCCAGATCCATCTGAACTCAGAATGCTTTGTCATCACAAGGCTGAGTGTGAGAAGGCTCTGAAGTCAGCATTTCCAACATCAATTATTATAGCATTCCCAAGTCTCCACTATCATCAAAGATTATATTTAACTTCTCCCTGTGGTATCACTCATCTGGAAAACTCCTCTTCATCCTTCAAAACCTTACTCAGCTGTTTCTGGCTCTATACAGCCTTCCTTGTCCATCCCCATCCTTCAACGAATGGATGTTTTCCATTCCTGAACTACTTCTGCTTCTTTTACATATTTCTGCTTCCTTTCCATATTTCAAAGTGCTGCAACACTGAGTGACTTGCTGTTTGTCTCCCCAGTTAGGCTGTGAACTCCTCTATCCAGGCACCTATGATTTATTTTAATTCTTTGGGAATTAGCAATTTATTTCAATTCTCTGGGAAATAGCAATGCATGCATAATCCACATCAGGGGTTCTCTGCGGGGGCAATTTTGCTCCCCAGGGGACACCTGGAAATCTGGAGACATTTTTGGTTGTCACAATTGGAGGTGGGAACATGCTACTGTCATCTCATGGGTGGAAGCCAGGGATGCTGCTACAGTGCATAGGATACAGTGCATACGATATCTCCTCCACAACAAAGGATTATCCAGCCCCAAATGTCAACGGTGCCAAGGTCAACACACCCTCGTCTACCTAGTAGTTCTCAATTAAGCATCACTGATGCTCTTGACTAAAAAGTTTACTGTACTCCGTACATCATGGCTCAGGGCCTGCTGCAAACTGTGCTTCAGACCCCAAATATTTGTTTGCACCTCTGTGGGAGGATGATATGTCTCCATTCCTGATGCCATGCTTTGCCTTTCCACTTTGGCCAATGGGATGAGAGATGTCTCAGATGTCCTCCCTGCCTCACCCATAACACACGCCTATCACTCTAATGCACTCCAGCTGACTTCCAACTGCCAGTGTCTCTGTATCGTTGCCTGAGGGCTTTCTCAGAAGCTAAAAGGCTACTCTGCCCCCATTCAGGTCAGAAGCGCCTGGGAATTAAATGCCCCAGCCAGGAGCAGCCCTCAACCAGGGACTGTCAGGTTTGAATGTGTAAATACACCTGCTCCCTCATTCCTGAAGAGGATAACAGGACACATGATTCCAAGCATAACAGGACATGTGATTTGCCCTGTCTCCACAGACTTCCCCACGGGTTAAACTGGAGCTGCCCACAGTGGTAGCAGGCTTGATAACCCACCCTCTCTTGGCTGCCCTTCCACTTCTCCCTTTCCTACTGGTATTTCCTGCACCTCCCAAATAAACTACTTGTGCTGGAATCCTTGTTCTGGAATCTGCCCTTAGGTACCCGAACCGACACAGATAGAAATAACACATGTCTCTTCCCAGCAGAAGCATCAAGAACCTTCACATGATTCTCTCATTGCTCTTATTCCCTCTGCTACGACAATGGCATGACCCAGCTAAGGGCTGCGTCTTCAGCCTGGGTCCCACATGGAGGAGACATGGTGGATACCTGCAGCTGGCCTGCAACCAACAGGTAAAGACACAAGAAACAAACTTCCGTGGTTGTAAGACACAGACATCGGGGAGTTGTTGTTACTGAAGCATAACCTGGTGAAACCTGACTAGTACGGGGCTTACCACTCCTAGAGGGACCTTCCTAACTGATGCTATTCTAGAAAACCTGGGCTACTTACCTCCCAAATGATGCTCGTCTAAGGGCAAAATCATACAGCAGAGCCTTGAGGTTGGAGATGATTATTTACTTTCTTCCCTTTGTGGAGTTTCCTGTAACTCATGGTTCCTCATGCAGTGCTGGGAACCGGTGAGCACCTAGAGAGGTGGACTGAACCCTGAGCCATCTGGGTTTTACCACGAACCAGTTCAGGCCTGGTGACTATTTTGGGAAAAGAGACTAAGACGAGGCCTTTGGCCTAGAAGCGGATGAAGGCACTAGTCACACTGCGGCTCTCTCTGCCCGGCTGACCTTGGGGGAAACCCCTTCCTCCTCTGGAGCCTCCCCATTTGTAACCTGGGGTCTGACCCTAAGAGCTGAGGTCCACCGCCAGCACTCAGCCTCCGTGGTTCGCTGAAGACCAAAACCAACCTCATTTTCTTCATCCCCTGCTTGATCCATCAGCCTTTAGAACAAGCTAAAATCAGACCCAAAATTTCAAGGGAAAGACCGTCGCATGCAGTTTACCAACAGCTCATTTCTTTTCCTTTGTTCCCAGATGGAAAGAGAGAGTGGCAGCCTCCCTTCCCTCTATCCTTAACATTCACTTAAGTATGAACCCTGTGCAACCCATCAGGCTGAAACCTACTCATGATGTATCACAGGATTTCTCATGCTTGAGTCACTCACATCGGCCTTTGCTATTTTTGCCGTATCTGAATACCACCTCTACTAGTACTGACTTAATAATATTTAGCACTGATGGATTCTTTGTACTTAAATACATGTATCTTCAGAGGCAATATTACATGACTACTGTCAATGAAAACCCAGTAACACTTGTCATAAACAGAAGGTAGCCGTGAAAACAAATGTGACAACAAACATCTTTATTGAATTGTACCTGGATGTTTGCTGAGGCCTTGGCCTCCTGCTCTCCTGGTTTAAAAGGGAAGTTGAGGGCTTCCCTGGTGGCACAGTTGTTGAGAGTCCGCCTGCCGATGCGGGGGACACGGGTTCGTGCCCCGGTCCGGGAAGATCCCACATGCCGCGGAGCGGCTGGGCCCATGAGCCATGGCCGCTGAGCCTGCGTGTCCAGAGCCTGTGCTCCGAAACGGGAGAGGCCACAACAGTGAGAGGCCCGCATACCGCAAAAAAAAAAAAAAAAAAAAAAAAAGGGAAGTTGAAAGGTTTTAGGACAGTGATAAAGGCCTGGCAGCACCTAACCAAGGTTTTAACTTTGTCCTAATCAGAAAGATTGGAAGATATTTGAAAAGGGAGTAATTTTCTCACCACGTGATGCAATGTTCCTCAATTTGCTGCCAGTGAACAATCATCTCATGTGTCCTCTAAAATCGTCTTTCATTTCATTGAGCATCTGTTTCACGCTTTGAGTAAAGCTGTATCATTGCCTTGGATCCTTACCTCATGTGGTTTCATTATTAACAACATAGGTTTGAGTCCTGCTCTACCACTTCTTAGCTGTGCAATTCTGGCAAAGTCACTAAACCTCTCTGGGTTTCTGTTTCCTCATCTGCAAAATGGGGATAATCATAGTCCCTACTTTGTAATGTGCAGACCTTTGAAAAATGCTTGGCCCACAGTCAGGCTCACTAAATTATGCCTGTCATTATTATCTATTATTGTTCACTCTGTGTGGTAGGTATTTTGATGCCCCTTCTACAGATGAAGAAAGGAAGGCCCAGTTGAGTAATCTGTCAAGGTCACACAGCCTCGCTTTTCCCACTCTTATAAGCAACTGCCCGAAAGAGCAACCAGGATTGTCATCTATATTAAGTCAGGTATTTTTACTCCTGTCCTGTTTTCTTTTATTTTTCCTAACTCCGCAAGCTTGCTTGGTTGCCTCCCACTAAAATACAGAGGGCATTGTTTCCTGGACATAAGCAATAGGGAGCAGATTCAGGCCCAATTTGTGATGCGCCTGCCTTGTCTTTGACCCCCAAAGTGTGCCAACCTGTGCTGGGGTTTATCATTTCATGGAGGACAGCACGTGAGGTCAGAGATCTCATCTAAAACCACTGGAGACACATCGTTTGTGTGGAGCCCTGCTACTTGTTGTGATGGGGGTGAGTGTGGACGAGGCTGTCATCCCTGTGCCTTTCTGTTTTTAATATTCCATTTATACATTTCTCACCTGATTTTACTTCGACTCTACTTCAGATCACCACCTGCAGAGAACACTTTAAAATGACAGAGAAGCACAAGTTCGGAAAAGAGAGAGAGCGTACGACACGTCACTTGCCTTCCCTCCCCATACCCTGGTCTTAAAGCACCAACATCAAGTCCTGCTCTGGAGTTGACAGTGTGAAGGCGGCAGAAATAACACATCTGGAGTGGAGTTTTCTTCCCACCGCCTTCCCAGGGACTAGGGGCTCTGAAGACTAAAGCAATACCCAGGGGATGGGTCTTTTGTCATGGGACTCAAGGCATTGGTGAGGGTGGAGTGAGTCAGACACTCTTTTAGCTTAAAAATTATTAGTTCTATTTCAGCATCACCTGGGTTGCAGATGCTCCGTCCACAGAACCTGCTTACGAGGCTCCAGGCTCCTTAGCAGCAGCCGTGCGCCTCCCTGCCTCTCCCAAACTGAAGTAAAACAAATATGCAGAGAATGAACGGAAACCCGGGCTGGAGGCTGGAAATAAAGACACGGGGCCTTGGGGATAAAGGAGGTGCGTGGTCTGTGGGGCTGTGGGAAAGGGGACCCGGGGTGTTCTTGACCCACCACAGGGCCACACCCAGAGTGCACCCCAAAAGTCCCTGGCTGAGGTTGGGAGTCCCAGGACACGTGGAACCGTCCAGAAAAAGCCACTCTGCATCCCCAGTGCCTGCTGGATTCTGTCTGCTTTGGATTTGATCACTTGATTCTGAAGCAAAGGACTGTCTGGACATTCTCAGGGAGCCCCCCAAGGGACTGGGCCGGCCAGCAGCTGAAGGACACTTAGTGCTGTGGCTACGGACACCCCAGGTTGCCCATGGGCATTCATGGGAAGCAGGAGGGGGGAAGTTCTGGATAGAAACTTATGTTCTTTCATTTATGAAAATGGCTTTGTGGATACTTGTCAAAGCACTGTCCCTAACTCTAGATCCCTCACACCCACCAGAGCATGATACAGCCATATCTAAGGGCCTGAAGGGGCTTGGCATTTCCATATCAGGATTTGACACATTGATTCTGAATTTTCATGGACTGCCTTCTATGCCGCCCACTGCAGGCCGAACAGGGCTAGACCCCACTGTCTGACAACTGATCATCATAGATGTTGGCGGGGTGTACCTGGTGAGGCAGGGGGCTGGGTAGGATGGTACGGTAGTAGCTCAAATACATAACTAATGCTAACGAAAATCAGAATATGATAAGTATCCTGAGCTAGAAAAGTAAGAAACTGTTCACATAGGAATAAAGTAATGAGCTCATCTGGTTGTGGAAATCAAGGATCGCTAGGGGAAATGATGGGGGAGGGGTGACGGTAGAACATTCCACTACCCCTTCCTACTTCCCTTTGGTGGTGGTCCACCTGTACTCCAGGCAGAGCGAAGCCTCCTCAAGGAAGGAGCCGAGACTGTCCTAAGATAACTGCATGAGTTACCTGAGCTTTCAAGTGAACAAGGATGATGCTGGCGTGGCGGTAACTCTGCCCCGCCAGCCACGAGAGAAGCAGCCTGGAGGCTCCACATCCAGCAGCCCGACAGACAGGATTATAAATTGGAAGAGAAGCGCGAAGAACAGAGGGGCTGTTAGGAGGTACCCCTGCGCTTTAGTGGGGGGCAGCGGGACTCTTTCACGTGGAGCCGTGAGTGAAGAGAAGGGCTAAGCGGGGGCATGGGGACCAGGCAGGGTGAGGTGAGATCTCTTTCCATTCCGTGTGAGCGGCTGTCTCACTTGAGTCAGACGGCAGAGGGGAGAAACTACGGGCAGTAAGAGGCCTCAGGGCTGAGTCTTCTTTCCCGGCATTTTGGTGGCCAGTTAGAGATTCCATAACCTCCCAGACCAAGAACAGAATGCGCTGTCTCTGCTGAGTAGTGAAGGGGAAGAAGAGATGGCCAGAGTGGGTGGGAGATGTGAACTTTTGCCCTCCCTATCTGACAGCCTGTGAGGGCTCAGAGAACCAGAAAGGGGGGGCAGCCCCTCTGCCATCAGCAGGGTGAGTGTTGAGCTCTTTCGTCACCAGGTGATGGAATGAGTTGACTCACCCGTATTGACTCTCATCCTGCACCTTTAAGCCTGGTGGCCACCCTGAGTGACAACGACCTTGCCTCCTGCATCCCGAGCAAGTCCCCTCCCGCAGCCCATCAGGGACACTTCCGGTACGGCTCCCATCCCCTTGCTTCCCATCATTCCGTTCACCCCCCGTCTATGGCCTCCCCTTACCACCTGGATATGACACCAGCTCCGCCAGAGCCACACTCCTCCCTTCCCGCTGACCTGGAGAAGCATCTACCATGGTCCGGCTGGGCCCTCAGGACCTCATCCCTCAATCACAGTGGATTTTTCTCTTCCCCTCGCCGGCCCTTGCATGTGACTTTGGCGGCCAATGGCTACTGAGTTACAGTCTACATCTGCGGAGCAAAGTTAAGCTGACTGCTCCCTGGAAAGCTGGTTTTGAACCTGTGGCCTCATTTTCCTTGGTACCAGCAGAGGCGGGAATATGCCAGCAATGCCTGGAAACCTTTGCCAAGGCAGACTGTGACCCCATTTACCATCTCTAGGAGGAGGCAACACCTGCAGTGAGGCTCAAGGCAACTCCTTTGTACTTTTAACTCTTTATCGAACAGTCAGAAGTGCCACTGGCTGAACTAATGTGCTGGAGTTCCTGCTTATCAGCAGATACTCAAGCAACCGTCACCTAGGAGACAGAAATGCTGAGTCTCAGGCCCCACCCAGCCCTGAGGACTGAGAAACTGAATTTCTAACGGAATCCCCAGGTGATCCTTAAACCCTCTGAGGTTTAAGAAGCATCCCTCTACCTGATCTTGAAACTCATTTGACTAGGCTGCGGGTCTAAAATTTGTTTAATTTGAAAAAAACAAAAATGGAACACAGTAAGAGCAGCCTGAGAGCCATGAAACCACCAATCCTCGTGGGAAGTTTAGGAAGGAGACCTGGGGTCTGGCCCACAATCCGACTCCCCCTTCAGCCTTGGTGCCTTTGCCACCGTCGGCAGCTTCCCAAGGTGTGGGCACAGTGTAGGCAGGGAGAAGGGCGCGCAAAGAAGCGACTTGGCGAGAAGGCAGGGAGGGAATGAAGAGGGCAAGAGAAGGAAGCGTGCCTGGGAAGAGTAATGATGAGGCTACCCTCCCCCCGCCCCGCCATCACCCCTCCAGGCAGCCACGCCATGCTCCCTGCCGTCTTGTCTCTTAGGATTGGATGCTTCTTTCATTCATGTTCAGCCGGACTTAGAATCTCATCATTTCATACAGAGCCTCCAGCAGCAGCTCATACCACCCAGCTGATGGCTTCGCTCGGTTACTATTCTCCGTGGTTTCATCCTATATGTTAGCCTCATCTCCCCTGCTTCTGTGGTTCTGGAGCCCAGGCCTGGAGCCCACATTAAAACCCTCCGAGCTAGACTATTAACTTTTCTACTTCTTGGAGTATCTCCCAAGTGCACACTCCATACAACTTGAGATATTTATTCTCAAATCCTCAGGTACTTATTGCAAACTTATTCTCAATAACCAGGAAGGACCTAGCCCAGGACCAGCCACAGATACGGGTAAGATGTACATGGCCTCGAGAAATTCCCGCTAATAAAAGTAATTAGGATCAACACTTTCTGAGCTTCCTTAAAATTACTTTGTGAGGTAGATACCCTTAGTAGCTCCATTTTACAGTTGAAGAAACCGAGGCATGGAGGATTGCAGTAACCTGCCCGAGCTCATTTGGCACGTGGCAGTTGGGATGCAAACCCAGGCACTCCGGCTGGAGCATCTGGACTCTGCCCACTACACCTCCCTGCTTTACAGCATGGTCAGAGATTCAGGTCTGTGTACAACCCAGGGGAAAGACTTTCAGAAGCACCGGGATTCGCCAAAGCAGGGCCTGAGCCGGATCTAGGGCATGGAGAAGGCCTCCTCTCAGACACGGTGTCTGGAACGGAGCCTGAGGCAACAAGAGCGGCCTCCAGTCACTGGATGAGGAAAAGGGCTTCCTGGGACCAGGGAACAAAACGCTGGCTGGCTCCTGCCCCCTGTCCCTTCTACAGCTGTCCTTTTGCACTCCCCTCTCCTTGAATACCTTCTTTCAGACCTTGAGGACCATGGCCAAGTGCTGTTGTTTCCATAACAGGGTAGAGTCCCTTCATGAGATGGGCAAACCCAGCAGGGACACCAGTCACAAGGACCTGCCTCAGTCTGTGCCACACGACAGGTCCCAGGGGCTGAGCCTGGGGACAGGAAGCAACTGGTCCAGGGTAGGCATGAAGCCAGCTGTGGGTGAGGGGAAGAAGGCAGAAACAGGGCCAGAGAAGCAGAACCAAACACTGGAGGTGCAGGTGAAACTAAATGGAAAAGGAGCAAAGACACTAGAAACTGAGTAGATCAGAAACAGATAGAGGACTGCAGGCTGGGCTGTATCAAGGTGAAGGGCTGTGGGTGAGCCCATCTGCTGGTAGAGGGGAGGTTGCGGGACTAATACAGCATGGCCTGGGGGTACACTGGTCTGGGAACTGGGCAAGGTAGGGGATACGACAAGTACATTCTAAGAGCTGAGCACCGCCAGAAGGCCCTGGAGACTGAACCTCTATATGGTCCCTGCAGCCAAGGTTCAATTCTCCCGTTGAAATGGATTTTCTCCATGGGACCTGAGGCCCATGTCCAAAACCCCAGGGCTTTGCTGCAAAGTCATCACTCTGGCCAGAACCACACCTGAATTTGCAGACCTGAGAAGTGACACCAGGATATCACTAGGCCTGAACTTCTGTGGGGTGGGGCTGCAGAGGGCAGCAATGATAGCAGCTAAGACACACTGAGTGATGGCTACATGCAAGGGACTGTTCTTTGTTTTTTTTGCAGTACACGGGCCTCTCCCGTTGCGGAGCACAGCCTCCGGACACACAGGCTCAGCGGCCATGGCTCACGGGCCCAGCCGCTCCGCGGCATGTGGGATCTTCCCGGACCGGGGCACGAACCCGTGTCCCCTGCATTGGCAGGCGGACTCTCAACCACTGCGCCACCAGGGAAGCCCGCAAGGGACTGTTTGATGCACCTTGTATTTTAACTCAATCTTCACCATAATCCGAAGAAGTCATTTCTATCCCCATTTTGTAGTTGAAGACACTAGGCACAGAGAGGTCAAGTAACATTCATAAGGTCACACAGTAGGTAAGTCATAGAGCCAGGAACAAAACCCAGGCTCTCTGTCTCCACAGTCCATACTCCTAACCTCTAGGCTCTCTAATACCCACACCAGGCTAGCCTCAGAAGCAACTAGATTTATTAGTTCTTGAAACATTCATTTGCGACTGCTTTCTCGGCCTGGGTAGTCAAGTGTATATAGAGCAGCCAACTAAAAAATTAGAAATGGAGAAATTATTAGATACTTCCAACTTGAGTGGCATTCTACAAAATAACTGATCAGTCCTCTTCAAAAGTGTCAGAGTCATAAAAGACAAGGAAACTGTCACAGACGGGAAGAGACAGGGCAGTTAAATGCAACGTGGGATCCTGGATCGGATCCCGGAACAGGAAGAGGACCTTCTTGGAAAACCTGGGGAAATCCAAAAGAGTTCTAATAGCATTGGAGCAAGGTTGACTTCTTAGTTTTAATCAATATTCTGTGGTTATGTAAAATGTTACCATTACAGGAAGCTGAGTGAGGGGCATACGGGAACTCTCCAGATTATTTTTACAGTTCTTCTTTAAGTCTAAAATTATCTAAAACTTTTCTAGAATTTGTTGTTGAAAAAACAAAGAAATACAAATGACAAAAGGATAAAAACCACTGACATTCTCGGTTTATAAACTAATGTGTTTATCTTTGTAATTGTAATCAAGCTACATTGTTTCCTCCTATGTATGTGAATAAGTAGTTATCTTGATTTGACATTAAATCTGTTAAAAACTGTAAACAACAATAAAAAAGAAAGCTGGCAATGATTAGGTTTAGAAACCTGTATCTTCTTCAGAAAAACCCATCACTACAGTTTTAAATGTATAGAAATACTGAATCACAATGTGGTACACCAGGAACTAACGTAGTGCTGTAGGTCAATTATACTTCAACAAACAAACAAACAAACAATCTCACAGAAAAAGAGATCAGGTTTGTGTTTAGCAGAGGTGGGGATTGGGGGAGGAGGAACTGGATGAAGGCAGTCAAAAGGCACAAACTTCCAGGTATCGGGCTTCCCTGGTGGCGCAGTGGTTGAGAGTCCACCTGCCGATGCAGGGGACACGGGTTCGTGCCCCGGTCCGGGAAGATCCCACATGCCGCGGAGCGGCTGGGCCCATGAGCCATGGCCGCTGAGCCTGCGCGTCCGGAGCCTGTGCTCCGCAACGGGAGAGGCCACAACAGTGAGAGGCCCGCGTACCGCAAAAAAAAAAAAAAAAAAAAAAAAAGGCACAAACTTCCAGTTATAGATACGTAAGTACTGGGGATGTGATGGGCAACATGATGAATGTAATAACGCTGCTCTACACTATGTATGAAAGTTGTTAAGAAAGTCAATCCTAAGAGCTCTCATCACCAGGAAAAAATTTTTTTCTATTTCTTTTATTTTGTGTCCATAGGAGATGATGGATGTTCACTAAATTTATTGTGCTAATCATTTCATGAGGTACGTCATTCAACTCATTATGCTGGACACCTTAAACTTACACAGTGTTGCATGTTAATTATAGCTCAATAAAACTGGAAGAGAAAAAAGAACGGATCACTTACACGTGCTTCAAGATGTGACAGTCTCATCTTTCCCTCTCAGATTCCCACTCTCAGTGTTGCTATTCAACAAATCTACTCAATACCCACAGGTAGACGGCCGCTGCCCAGGAAAGGCCTGGATCCCTTGGAGGCTGAAGGACCACTTCGTAGGCACGGGTTTGACACACACAAGGAGGAATGGGCAAGCCAGAGAGAACCAAGTCTTCATGAGGGTCAAGGTGGCTGGCAGCCGGCAGCCAGAGGGGTAAAGGAAAAACAGATGCATGGCTCCCTGAAACTATGTACAGGGCACTGAGGTAACACTCTGCCTGCATTAGCTCATTTAATCCTCTCTACAGCCCTTGGAGGAAGGAACCATTGTTATTATTCCCAATGCACTCATCAGGAAATTGAGGATAAGCGAGGTTAAACAGCTTCTCAAGGTCACACAGCAAGTCAAGAGCAGAATTGGGATATAGCATGAAAACCATGTTATCGTGAGAGACTGTAGGCTTCCCTTTTTTTGTTGACCTTCTTATTTCAGCCGAAATTGGACCGGCTCTCTCTAGCAAATCATCCTCTGGTTTGTCCTCAACTCAGAGAGTGAGATGCAAAGTGAACCAGATGAATATCACAGAACACACGCTATGTACCAGCTGCTCTACATCCATCATTCCATTTGATCATCACCAAAGAGGAGTGATTATCAACTCCATATTCAAATGAAGTAACTGGGGCTCAGAAAAGTTACCAGACAGCTGAGTGGCCACACCAGAATTTTTTTTTTTTTTTTTTTTTTTTTTGCGGTACGCAGGCCTCTCACTGTTGCGGCCTCTCCCGTTGCGGAGCACAGGCTCCGGAGGCGCAGGCTCAGCGGCCATGGCTCACGGGCCCAGCCGCTCCGCGGCATGTGGGATCTTCCCGGACCGGGGCACGAACCCGCGTCCCCTGCATCGGCAGGCGGACTCTCAACCACTGCGCCACCAGGGAAGCCCCACACCAGAATTTTTTAAGCCCGGATCTTCCTGATGGCCAAAGCCCATGCTCTCTCCATTCATTCTATTTCCAAGGCAGAGTCACAAGGTGAAAAAAAAAATAAAGTAGCCAAGAATAAATGAACCTCCTCTCAAGCCCCTGAAAAGTAACCCTAAAAGATATGCCTGAATAGGCATATTCATGCCAATTTTACCATTATCCTTGATTTTGCCTGTCACATTGATCAAATCCAGATTATTCAGACCCTGAACAATTAGAGTAGTTTTTGTCTATTTTGCTTTGTTTGTTTTGCTTGTTTTCTTTTGTTTGGGGCCTACATCTCTTATTTTAGACACCTCCATGACTTAAGCTTTCTAGAAAATTGCAAATACCCCTCTCCTGCATTCCAATGTGAGTTTTTCTTTAAGAAACTCAGATTCACAATCCATTTCACAAAATAGGCAATTCTAAATGAAAACACTTGCACATGGCACATGGGACCAGCCTTACACCTGGAAGTTCCTTAAGCAGTTTCAGCCAGAATAAAGCTACACCGAACCAGACAAGCTCTCCTAAACGCAGGCCCAGCCCTTTGGTTTCAAACTTGGAAACAGGATCAGCAATACCACTGTCTCCTACCTCACAAGTGCATTCGCAGTGTAGGACTCCACTTTCAAAAGGAAAAGCAATACATGAATTTAGGAAAGGACCGAATCCCCAGATTCTAAAACACAGGCACAGTGGAAGTGGCCTGATGCCTTTGTACTGTAGGACTTTGGGTACCGATTATTCTGAAACGTTGTCTGGGTGATGAAACACAGGACACTCAGGGGACCCTACCTCCTGGGAAGACAACAGTCTTAGAGCAGCTCGTGGCTGCATATTATACATCTTTCCACAAAGGCAGAGGAAGAGCTAGAAAAGAACATTAACGACTAATGTGAAGCAGTTTAAAATTGTCATAAACCTGAACTGATTTGTCAAAATCTTCATTTCTGAAAACACTCACCCTTTCCGTTCACATCAGCAATTTGTGTCTTTATGAGCAACTCTAAAAGTCCACTGCTCTTCTTATTCAAACTTACAACACGTGGCTCTCTTCAGTTAAACTCTATTAAAAGTCAAATCTGTATGGATACAGTTAAAAGTTGGCAATTACTTGGCCATCTTGGAAAGGGTGTATAGGCATCCTGGCTAATTTTAGCTCTGAAAGGAGAAGGAGAAGATGGAGGGATAAACCTGAAATCCCACTGTTTGTGGATTAAATGTATTAAAATTTGTGACACATAGAACAGTGTCTGGCATAAAGGAAGTGCTTTAGAAATGTTAGCTCTTATTCCTGCTATGATCATCATTACTAATATTGTTATTGGGCTGCACAGATTCACAAAACTATCAGAAACCTTCAGCACATTTAGGCAATTCAATTTAAATAGGCAATGCAGATTTTTTAAAGAAGGGACACGCAATCCTGAAGGAGCAAACTCCCCCCCACAAAGAGCAAAGCACCCCTGCCTCTGACACGTGCCTTGGGAGAGACCACCTAGCAATTCAGGAGCTTAGAAGCCTTTACTTGAGGCTTGAGAAGATGCCAAGGACTTTCCACGAGAACCAGTCCAGAGAGAGACATTTGATCGCATTTCCCAATGAGAAGCATATGTCCAGGGTACATATGCTTCCTCCGCTCACACATGGGTGGAAACAATGCTAAGTACATTCTGTCCCAAGAATTGACTCATGCTTACCCTACTAGGCTGAACTTTTTAATTTAAATCCCAGCATCCTGCCATAAACCAGCCAACTGGAAGGCCGCTCTGAGAACAACTTCTGGGCAATCTATTAATCGCGTGGCAATTCCCAACAGCTAAAACAAAGGTTCAATGTAGTCCAGACACCCGTAGAGTTAGTAAAAAGCTGTGTTTTTTTCTCCTTTCCATGATCATCACTCGTGACATCTATTAGATTCCATTTAGGCACCAACAGCAAAAGACATTACTTGAATGCTTCCACTGGGTTCAGGTTCATTACCTTAAAGAGGATGTCTGATTCTTCCAGGCAATCTATAAAAGGTCAGATCTGTAATGACTCACATATTTTCATAACCCACCTGATTTTATCATTTAATCCCTTGGTCGGGTTTCCAAAAACCCCAGTACTCACTGATTTGATCAGACAAACGACGCTAGGCAGCTTCCCAAACCATGTGATGCCAATACTCTTAGGTCCTCAGTCCCACAAAATGGGACACCTCCTTGAAACAAGAAAACCTCAATTCCCTGGATGGATCAACTCCACCTAAGAATTTCACAGAAAGGGGATGGGTTTTTGCTTTGCCTTTGGAAAATAACCCAGGTTGTGGCCCAGGTCGTTCGTGAGTACTAACCTTCTCGGAATATGGTCCTCGGGTCTCTTCATGGACACATACGTGAGAGTTATTCTAGGTGACCTCTGGTTAAAGAGTTTTATGTTAAATGCCAGCTAATCTTTGCTGTTCCCTGGACTGATCTGATCTCTTGACACATCTTAGTTCAGGTCTACAGCGAGCTGCAAAATGACAGCATGAACTAGTTTGGTGTTTCTCTTTCCCTTTCTTCCAGTCAATTCTGTTCCGTCGTCAATAACCCCTTTTTCTTCCTCTGCATAAGCAGCAGTATACGTGGGCCAAAACTGAAGATAAAGAATGAAGAATAGAGCCGAGGGAGCCAATGGCTGCCTTTCCAGTGCCAGCACTAAGGCATTTAGGGAGCCTGGATGCAGCGGCGCCTGCGCACGCCTCGGCCCCACTGTTTGTTTTGAGTGCCGCTGGGTATTTTTAGAATCTGTAGGGAGAAGTTAAGCTGCACAGGGTGGCTGTTATGCCACTAATGACACCCTGAGCTTAAAGAAGCAGGATGCACGCAGCGACTGCCAAAGTTTCAGGTGAAAGGAAGCCACAGCTGACTTAGAAATCACACATAAGTGGAACTAGAGGTGGAAAAGGGAGAAAAAATTCTTCGTAAATTAAGTATTGCAGAGCTCAGGTGTACGCCACATAATCATGAGGTTTTTAGGAGTTTGTAGTAGCCAGACATATTTCTTTTTCTTCCTTCCTTCCTTCTTCCCCTTTTCTTTTTTTTTTCTTTTTTCCTTTCTTTTTGCTCTTCCACCCCTTTCCATCTGCTCCTAGAAGTGAAGCCAGGGATCCAGACCTGGCCAATCAGACAACCTTTCCTGCAAGGGTCAGACCAGGAACAGGTGTGACTGATAGTCTAGCTAATGAGACTGTTCCCTGGGCCTTTTCCTGGAAGCATCAGGAAAGAGGCACTTTTTATTGCTGAGATCATCAATGGTGAGGATGCTATAAGCCCTGAGCTGCCAGAAGCCATCACTGCCTGAAATGAGACAAGCCAGGAATACCCAGCCGAGAGATGGGAGGGAACAGGATGACGCTCGTGGTGTCTGTGCCCTTGGCCCTGCTCTGGCTGCAGCCCACTGACTCCTTAGACATCCCGGTGACCTGAAAAATAAAGCTCCCCCTTTTCTCTCTTTGAGTTGGGGTTCTACCAAGAACACCCAAAAGAAGCTTAATGCAGAGTGATCTCTAAATGTAGATTTCTAAACACACCAGAGGAATGTTGAAGTACAAGCCATAAGCCTATCCACTTATGCCCACCCGGCTTTCTAAGATACAAGCCCTGTCAACAAAGGCCTCCTAACTGCCCTCATGTGTCCCAGAAAGCAGATGGGAAATTCCAAGCTGATCCTACTTTGTACTTCCAGAAAAAGAAAAAAGTGTAACATTCATTTCCCACAGATATCACATGGCATCCTTTCATTTGTTGTCATTCCCAGAAAAGCAAACTTCCCTGATGGTTTCATGCCCCCACAACTGTGTGTGAGTGCTAACCTCCGATCACACAGTCCTCTCCACTGAGTGATGCTGCTGGTAATGAAAATAATGATAATGAACTTGCAGTGGTCTAGGGCCCTGCACAAAGCAACCAGCCAACAGCCGTTAGACTTCTACTTACATGATCTGGTTAAATCGCCAGGACAGCACTTTGAAACAGATACTGTCACACGCCCATTTTACAGATGTAGGTACTGAGGCTCAGAAAGATGGAGCAACTTGTGTGAGGTCACACAGCAAGTAAGACGTGGAGTTAGGCTTCCAACTCAACCCCACGTATCTGCAAAGCCTGTGGTCGCCCACTATGTGTTGAACCACCCACTGCTTGATGGACATTTACTTGCTATTCATTTCACACTGTGTTTTCCCTCCTGGCCTGTCAGACTCTCTACATTTTCACTCCTACAAAGTTCCCGTTAAATTTGTGTGGTGTCTTCCTGACCCTCTTGTGTTTGATTCTCCATCATTCCATTGTGATTCTTCAAAAGAGGTGAAGAGGGGCAACCAACCAGTTACATCTTGGTTTAGTTTACCTTTGGTAGAATCATGAATCCAGTTCTCAGGAAGAAAATTCTCTATATTTCCAAGAGAACAAATCCTAAGTTTTAAATTTTTTTCCTAAAAAAAAAAAAGATTTAAATCATGCTTCAGACATTTATGATATTACTATTTCTCAGCTCTCCAGGAGTAAAAAGAACTTAAATTGTTCTTTGAAACCTGATTCTGATATCTGATTCTGCTTTCCCCACCTAAACACCACAAAAGTTAAAAGCTGACAACCACCTAAGGAAATTATCAAACATCTATGAAAAAAATGTATATACAATGATGTGCATGACCATGTGGTTTATGACAGTGAAACGTAAGTTGTAACCTAAACGTCCAACAATAAGGGATAGTTAAGTGAACCGTACAGTATAAGTGTGATTTGAAAACACGTACACCGATTAAGTCATTGAAGTTATGTTGAGGAAGAATACAGTGGGGAAAAAACAAAACTATCATAATCCTCAACGAAAAATGCAGACTTTAAAACGTTTATTTTTACAAAAATAACAAACACACAGGTTTAAAGGACAGAAATTAAAATGGTTAACAGTAGTGGGATTGTGGGTGATTTTTTTTTTTTTTTTGGTTGTTTGTTTTTTTGTCTTGTGCCTTTTTGGTTGAAAGTTTTTTGTTTGTTTTGCTTTGATCAACATTATCTTTCTAATGGTTATTACTTGATAAATGGTTGTTTATAACGGTTATTAAGAAAAAGGCTACAAGGATTAGGGAGATGAAGATGTTAGTGAGGTTATCAGAGAAAAGGAAAGTATAAGCAGAATATGGGTGGGAGCCCAGACTCAAGTCAACTGCTTGAGTTTGGATTCTGGTTCTGTTACTCACTTGCTTTGTAACTGAGCAAGTTACCCACCCTCGCTGCATCTCCATTTCCCCACCTAGAAAACAGGGATGAGAATAATAGTACTGACCTCATGGAGTTGTTCTGAAGGTCACATGAGCTAACACACATGAAGCATTTAAAACAATGCCTGGCATAGAGCACGTTCTGTACAAGTTGTTGCCGTCATTACGGTGTAAACCACTCAAGAGCGAGCCCCTTATCTTATCCATCTTTATGTTTCCAGCATGTATCACAGGGCCTCGTGCACAGTGGGTGTCTGATCAATGTCTGTTGAATGGTGCCCAGTTGGATTCCAGGGGGCAATGCTAGTGTTTTGAGGTGTGGCCACCATGATACCACCTCACTCATGACATACATTGCATAAATCCCCCTCCAGATCCTGTCTTTGGGGCTTCTTAGTACTGAAGGGTCAGCAGTTGTTCTAGTGGCCAGTTTGGAGGGCTGACTGTTCAGGGAACAAAAGGGACAGTTGAGAAACGGTATGGCCACAACCCAATAAAGTTTATCAATGGCCTGCCATCTTCCTCCATTGTCCTGGTCTGGACTTTTTTGGTTGCTTGAAAGAGAAATGCACTCACAGAAAACAAGAGAAGACTGTGATAGTGCGAGGCATGGGTATGTCATGGAATCCAAGAACAAGAAACAAAATAATAATGGAAGCTGCCTTGCCAAATGCAATTTGGACCAGTCATTGGGTGATTGGTTAGCTAGAGCTGAGAATGACTTTTTGAAATATCATAATACTAGAACTATTTTAACTGAAAGTGTATGAAAACATTGCCAAACTCTGGATGACCTCAGATCCCACGTGGAATATGGGTGATGACTGTTCTCATCCCTATGGCTTGATCCTAGTGTGCCTGAACTCTGAACTCATCCTTAGAATCCCGTGAGTTTTAGAAAAGTACAGATAAAGGAAGATGACCTCTTCCCTGTCAAACAAGGAAGACCAGCCCCGAGGCCATCTGCACAGCATGTGACCATAATTCAAAATGACAAGCGCGTGGAGGATCTAAGAATCCTAAAGGAGTCTCAGACAGCTCCAGCCTTAAACCCTATGGATTAGAGAACATCAATTCATCACTGAAGCTTACTCACTTGCTGAGTTACCTATCCATACTTGCCCTATGGCAGATTCATCAGTGTTCCAACTTTCAAATCTTCAGAAGATTCACCAACTTCAGGGAAGAAAAATACCACCTCAGGAGTTAGGCCATTTATCTGCTTATGCTATTGGACAATTACACGAAAAACTGAGAACTTGAACCGTAGAATTTGGAGGATGTAGAAGGATTTTAGAAACCCAGTCATCAACCTCATATTTTACATATGAAAAAAAGAATAAAGGTTAGAGAGGTCAAGGTGATTGCCAAGGCCAGGAAGCCCACAGTCAGTGCAGTATGGTTTTCCTACCCTTCTGTGTACCCAACAGGTAACCATCTGCCTAAACATCGCACAACTCATAGAGAGGCACTTGGTAAATTTCCCAGAAATTTGTTGTGTATACAAGGAAAAACTAAAGAAGTATGATTATAAAAATTTACCCACAGGCTGAATGATTGATAAGATCATACTCTATGTGGTGGGCCTCAGAGTGAACCAATAAGAGCAAAATAGAAATATTCAGAAATAAAAGCTCACTCCTAAATGTAACTTATAAAGACCAGTAAATCTCCCAGGTGAAACCGTCCCTGCCCTCTTTATGTATTAGAGAAATGGACAGCTCTTTCAATACACAGAAGAGGAATAACAGATGTTGAAAGCCAATGACATGACGAGCACATCACAGATTGCTTCTCATTCCATCCTCATGACAACCTTACAAGGAAAATATTATCTCCCTTTTTTCAGAGGAGCAAACTGAGGCTCCGATAGGTTAGGCAATTTCTCCAAGTTCACAGAGCTAGTCTGTTTGGTTCTAAAGCTTCCAGGTTTTGCAGTGCTATGTTTCCCACTCTTGCCAGGCAGAAAATCCTCAGAGGGGCACAACTGGCAATAAAATGGTCTTTTGGGAATTCCTTAAAGGTACACTGTTTGGGGCCCCTAAGTTATCTCGGAGCACCAATTCCACAAGGAACCAGGCCAGCCCATCTGCTTTCCTGATTTCATCTGTCCCCAGGGTGTGCTCCTTCAAAGACACAGAGTTTAGCTGCATTTCTCCCTGGTCCCCTGGATTCTCCTTAGCATCTTCTAACTAAACTCACGTAATAATTTTTTTTTATCTTGACCCTACAGGAATTTGTCTCATCAGAATTAGAATTTAGGCAGAGGAGGCAGAAAGCTACAAGCAAAACCATTAGAAACTATTATCTCTGGGCCTTAACCATGTTCCTTGCTATGTTTCTTCCACACCACCAGGTCTTTCTCTTCAAAGGAATACTCAAAATCTTAGGCTCATCTTGCTTTCTCTCATCTCTCACTCTTTTCCTGTGTCAGTAAAGGAACATGTCTTTTAAGATGTATATATTTTCTAGATACTTTCAGACACTGACACCCTCAGACACCATTGCAGTGAAATTCAGAGATGTTAGTATAAACCAAAACTCGATACTGAAGAAAAAGCCATCAAGATGTTCTGACTTGGATGGCAGGTTCAAGCATTTTCTTCGGAAAGAAAGGGAAAGAAAAGCAATACTTATTTTTTTAAATGATAATAAAATCAGCTTTAACAGGTTTTATTTTGAACATCCTAACAGATTTCAGGAGATTTGACAATGTTAGAGAAATACTGAGGTATGACCTGGGGATCAACCATTTTAAGAACAACAGCTAGCATACCAAAGGATTGCTGTGTGCCAGGAACTTCCTTCTACATTCTCTATGCACTTACCTTCACAACCACCCCTAAAAGACTTGGTCAAACCTTTGGTTAAACCTTACATGTGTGGAAACTGAGGCTCAGAAAAGTTAAGTAAGTTGCCTTAAAATTACCTTGTCTGGGAAGCTTATCCATGGCTAACATGCAGTGCTTCTTAATTTAAAATAAAAATGAGGACAGCCATTTATATCTCAATCAGTTGCAAACATATACTTTCTGACTTTCTCGTCTTCCAGCGGCCTCCCCCATTCTCTCATGGACTTGGTATAAGAATTTGTTCCTGGTCAACCAATCGCCGTAGACGGCCATCTTAATTTGTGGGAAGGATTTTCTGAGCAGAACGGGTCAACTCTTTCTGGGAATGAAAGAAAGTGCTAGTTTAAGCATCCTGCTTCTAGAAAAGTGACTCAGAGAGGCACTCAGCCTTTTAAGCAACCTGAAATGCCAGGAAAATAGACTCTGGCCATGCAAATGGCTGGCTCATCTGGGTCTTCCTCCGTGGGTGGGCTGAGAAGGCAAGACCATGCCCCACTTTCCCAGCACTGCAACCGCTCTCTCGCTATTAGAGCCACATAACCTTCCCCTCAGAATGACTCTCTGGACAGGGCTCTTTAATAATTCAGTCTGGATAACTGACAGGAGAGGGTTTGGGTGTCATGGCAACAACATAAAGCCCTTTTTTTTTTTTTTTAAGTATCTAAAACATGAGGCCATTTCTTCTCGAATGTTGCATTCCTGACGGAAACTGTATATGTGTGAGAATGAGATGGGAACGGGTGGAGGAAAGATATCTTAAAAATGCAGTCTGTAAGTCATTAAGTATCAGGACATTAAAATAAACTAAACAAAAGCATTTCTTGGCTCTACACTGCACCCTTCTGGAAGGAAGAGGAAGTGAAAAAAAATCATTTTCTATACTCAACTTGGCTCTATTATTATGAAAACATATTCATATGGAAAATTCATATATAAAAGTATTTTCCCACACTCAAACATTTTTATCTTAACATATATTTCCACAATTAATCTTTACCACAAATTTATGAGGCCAAAATTATTATCCCCATTTTACAGACGAGGAAACTGAGTCTTAGAGACCACAGCTAAGCCTCACAGCCTAGAAGCCATGCAGGCAGGATCTGTACCCAAGTCAGCCTGAATCCAAAGTCTGTGTTGTTTCTACACACCAATCCTGTGGGAAAGGAAGAAAACTGAATCCAACTGGGAGTGGGATAAACCCAGAATTTCTTTCAGGAAAATGGACCTTAAATAATTTTAACTATACACATTATTTAAAATATCTTTCATCACATAGCTAAAGAGAAGAGGGGAAAATGAGTTTTATCAATTTCCTATTTTCTTCTTTTATGGAATTACGAGCCAGACACAACAACATGCTCTTTTCCACTACCCTCTGAAAAATATTAGACATATTTTTATAGAAAGATAAAAGCTGAGCTGTTTGAGAGCAGAGCCTGAACCTACTTCACCTTCATTTGGGGGTGCTCAGAAAAATGTGTGAATCAATGAAAGAGTCAAGAAGAGACGGAAATACTTTAAAGCAACATCCCTTTAACTTTTGTTTCATAAATTCCAAAGTTCCGAGCAAAAATGACTCATGACACTTAAATCACCAGGTGAGCTGGCCCAGGCTCCCATCCGCCGTCCACGTGCACAGGTAGAGCTCCAGCACGTGAGGCAGGAGCTGTCCCCAAGCTGGGCACATGGAGCGTCTCGTTCTCACCCAAAATCACGGCTCACGCTTGGGATCTTAATTACGCATTTCAGCTCTCCGGGCTTCAGTTTACTATCTGTAAAATGAGGATTCTGTGAAACTAAGTATAGCGATAGTAAAGGTTAAAGTTGAGAACCTTGATTTGTATTTTTGAAATGGTCAGCCTAACACTTAGTAACTGGTTTGACTCGTTTTACACCAGTCATGTGGTCATCAGTTGGCTTTGGTACAGCACAGGCACGGCCTAAGTGAGGAGGAAGCTAAACACCTCAGCCTGAGTTTAAAAACAAAAACAAATAAACTTGACTTTAGCTTGTAAAAGAGTGAATTTCAAGCATGTTTGACAACAGTCCACAGGAAGAAATACACCTGATGTTTTTCATCGTGACAGCACACACATATGTGCATCACACACACATGCACACACACGCAAGCATGCGCACACGTGCACATATATACACACATGTGCAAGTATGCACACGCGCGCACACACACAGGCAAGCATACACAAAACCGCAGGAAACAACCTATACTCTTTCTATATGCAATGTACTCCGTTAGATTCTATTCTCCTCTAGCTCATTTTCTTAAGGTGACATTTTTCTAACAAATGGATTTCTTGAGTCACTAAACGGTGGGGACGTGCAGTTTGAGAAGCATTCTCCAAAGCTGTGCTGTCCAGTTTCATGCTGGAGCACTTGAAACAGGACTAGTATGAAATGAGAGGGGCCGCAAGTTTAAAATACCCTGCAGACATTGAAAAATATTACCAACCATTAAAGGAAAGTACCTCACTAATGATCTTTCATATTGGTTGCACGTGGAAGCAATACCAGTTTGGATATTTTGAAGCAAATAAAATATTTTACTAAAACGAATTTCTCCTGTTTCTCTTTACTTTTTTCCTGTGGCCACAAGAACATTTGATATTACAGAGGAGACTCACATTAAGCAGGGTCAGTGGCCACCGTCCATGGTCAGATCCACCCCGCTATTTGTTTTGGTAGATAAACCCTTATTGGAACACATCCTCACTGCTTCATTCACGTACTGTTGAGGAGTTGCGACACAGACTGCGTATGACCTGCAAAGCCTAAAATATTTACCACCTGGCCCTTTGCAGAGAAGGTTTGCTGACCCCTAACAGAGTGCCAGATGCTTATTATCAGCTAGTTAATGTGTGTGAATATATATATATATATATATATATATATATATATATATATATATATATATATATATATGTACCTATACATGTTATTTGACTTGATACTGAGGACGATCCTGCAAGAGGAGTTTCATTACCACACTTTCTAAAGGAAGCCCCAAGCAATTAAGTAACTGGTCCAAGATGACCCAGCTGGGCAGCAAATAACAGAGCTGGGATTTGACCCCGCGCCAGTCTGACGACAAGGCCTGGGCTATCATTTCTACCTCGTATGCACCCTCCCCTCCCTCAAACAATCCCTTCCTAGCTAGATGTAGCACTAAATTCTACCTTTGGGGCTGGAGAACTGGCCCATGGGACTGTCAACCAGTCCAGAGGGAAACGGGGACAGGTTTGGGGGAAGAAGGCCTCTCCTCAGGGAATTTAAGGGTGGTAAATACTTGTTTAGTTCTAGGGAAAGTGAGCTGCCTGCTACCCACCTTGCAAATAAATACTGCTCAGATGCTGCTCTAAGACTGACCGAACTGCCATCATTTTAAGCCTCTCTTGACTTCAATTAGGGCTTTTCATTAAGGTGCCTGGTTGTTTATTTTCAACCCTAATACTTTAGGGCTTCACACCTCAGATGTGATGGTCCCAGAGAGTTAAACAAAGTCACTTTGAAACAAAAATAGCGTGGGAAAGACTGAAAAAGTTCACCGGGGCTATTATTAAGTGAAAAAGCAAATAACAAAATAGTTTTCAGAGTGATATCCTATTTTGGTGAATAAATAAAAATCAATTGTAACTGTCGTGTGTGTGTGTGTGTGTGTGTGTGTGTGTGTGTGTGTGTGTTGAAGACTATTCTCACAGGGTGTGTGGAATTCTTTTTGCTGGCATGTTCTTTTAAATATTTGTTACAATGAAAGTGTATTGCTTGCAAATTTTAAAATTTTCCTGGTTGAAGAAGCCATGCACATTTTCTGTGTGTGTGTTTTTAGAGCACTGCCATCCTTCCACTGATTTCCACATAGGAAGACACAGAGAATAATCACTGAGTACAAAGGACTGGAATCTTCAGGGCTCAGTCAGGAAACCCGGGGAGGACCACCAGCCGTCTTTGAGGAAAAGTGGGGCTCCAGCGCCCCCCTGCGTCCAGGGTCGGGGACGTCACCAGCAGCCGGCAGAGGAAGCCGGCCTCTGCTGCTCCGGGGCAGGGGTCCTGCGGGGCAATTCCATATAGACTACTAGGAATGCCCAGGGCCAAACAGTATTTATGCTTATTGAGTTAGACAAGTGAGAGAGCTGGAGCTCCAAAGCCCACCTTTTGCCTGCCGAACTAAAGGCTTCCAGGGTTTCCAGAATCTTCCCGGCGGCAGTGGAGGGGCTTGGGAAAGCCACCTGGAAGGGATGCCCTGAGTCCTGCACAGCATCTGTCCAGGCTCAGCATCATCGAGATCTCCCTTTCTGGCAGATTCAGCAGCAATGAGGTGCACATGTGTGCTCGAAGGGGGAGCATGCATAAATGTAGCATTACTACACTTTGAACAAAGGTTTTATACATCTTGAAGGCTCAGTTTTAAGTGTTCCAGGGAGATTTAAGCACAACTGTGCTTACATGGCAATATGTTTCAAAACAGTCGCCTTTTTTTCAAGCACCTATTTGTTCCAGTACCAGTCAAATGGCAGATGACCTTCATTACAGTCCTGCAAGGTAGGTGCTATTTTCTCCACTTTATAGTAGGGGTAGAAGAGGAATTTGGAGCTCCAAGAAGCGAAGCCACTCATCTGGAAAGTAGCTGGTCCTAGATTCAAGCATCTCTAGCTCCTTCTAGGTGCCAAGTGTCCTGTACTAAGGTTCTGGCCAGGCTGTGAGGACAGCAGGTAGCAGAAGACCGAGATGCATCCTCTCCAGGCACCAGGCTGCTGGGTCCCACCAGATGGCTGTATCTGACCCACAGAGAGTCATCCTTAACACCTAGCAGAGGGCCAGCCACTCCACAAGCATCTGTTAAATCAATGAACGGCACCATGCTTTATTGCGGCTTAAGCTGGGGGTCCAGGTGATATGTCAGGGGACTCCCCTGATTTCTAAAGCTGCCACGAAGAAGGCAGAGGCCAGGCCAGCCCCTGATCTCACCTCCACCCCCCACCCCCCACCAGCTAATACAGGAGTCCCTTCCCTCGTCACTTTAAAGCCAGATGGCTGCAAGTGACCCAGAGCATCTGCAGCCCACCCTTCCATTCTTTTTGCTGCCTTTGTCCCGAGCAAAGATGGCAAAAATGATTCTAAAACTGGTATTCATTGCTAAGCCTTCAGTCAAATTAATATTTGGTAGTCAGGAAGAGGCACTCAGACAAAATGGGAAGGATGTTTCATGAATCTGAAAAAAAGTCATCCATCACTTTTCCTGCAAGCTTTGAACATTCCCTTTAGTGATCTGTGCCCCCCTCCATATACAAAAAGTAACCAAATGAAAATCATTATAGACATCAATAGAACATGCATCTTCAAATAGTATGTGGGTATTAAAAAGGCATTTTAAAAAAGTCTTTGCCTAAAATGTTCTGGTTTTTTAAAGATGGGAGAGAATAAAGATTCCCTTTTATCATCATGGGCATTTCCTTCACAATTTTCCTCTTCCTCCCCCGAGCTTGTATTCTCATGGGAATGGCTAGAGGAGGTCCCAGGCCCTTGAGACCCTTTTATAACAGTGACCCAGCATTCTCCGGTCCACATGTAAAGGAAGAAGATGTCTTCGTTTAATGGAGCCCTTCCGCCCTCAGCAATTTGCAAGTTTACTGCCCTCCTGTCACCAACTCCTGCCCCTGACCCGGAACAAATCCCAGCCTTAACCACAGGCATCTGGAAAGGTAAACTCCCCTGCCTTGTACAAGGTCCCCCAGACATGATCCTTCCACCCACCTTTCCATGGTACGTGTGGAGGGTGCACTGCCCCCTTGGACCACTGCTGTCCTCAGGAGCCCAGATGCTCTGTGTGGTGAGCATGGGCCACGGCCTATAGTCGCTCAAAGGCCCCCAGAGACCCAGGAGGAGGTGAGCTCTCACAGGGATGCTGCCGCTGTGCCATCCACAGTGATTAACTCTGATCTCAGGAACACTCCACAGTGAACAGCTATGAGCTGTCCTGGAGCATCGAGGGTGACAGAGATCCAGGGACAGCACCCACATCTCCGTGGGCAGGCATGCTGGTGTTCAAAAGGGACTGGTGCCCGCCCACCCGGTGAAGGACTGAAAGAGAGGTTCTTTCTCTGCGCTGAGACCTCAAGCCAGAACCAGGAATGAGCTCATCTCTCAGGAGACCCCTCTGTCCAAAGTTCAGGATTTTTTTCTCTTAAGCACTGAGAATAGTCTTTTTTATGGTTATCTTTTTTTTTTTAATCATTATTCCCTCTGGTAATTCCCGTATCTTCAATAAAGATTTATTCAATAAAGATGTATATTCACAACCCCCTTTCATGTGAGAGGCTCTGGGGAACTCAGGGGTAGGGGAGCTAAGGAAGTGTGGCTTTCCCACCTCACCCTCCACTGAGACTGCAGACAGAGCTGCACCATCCCAAGGGACACCAATGGTCCCAGGGACCCCAGAATAACCAGCGGAGGCCCAAGGTGAAGGGAAGAACACAAGTGAAGCGAGCAACACATCTTCTAAAGCTCACACACTGGGAAGGAAGAAGAAAAGCTCAGAACACGCCTAAGGCACAGTCTTTGACTTTAGCTGAAACCTCATTTCCATCTTTCTCCCAATCTTTGAAACTCACAGAGGGTATTAGGAGATATAACGGTCCAGAAGCCAGTAGCAAGCAAGGACTAAAGCCCAGGTCTCTCAACTCACTTTGACTGTGGGCCTCAGGCTAACGAGGGGGCTGGCCCAAATGTTCTGGAACATTCTGAGTCCTTGGGGACAACAACGAGGAACCCTTTATTACCCTTAACGTGACCTAGAAGCCGATTCAGCATTCATTTCCAAGGCAATTTCACACGCACTGACCACTCTCCCTTTTGAAGGGGATGGAACAAAAATATGGTCCAAGTTTGGCCAAGGAAACACAACCCAAACTTGAAGTGCTACCCCGGGGAGTAGCCCAAAGGATATTAAGCCCACAGCAACTCCACACTGAGTTAAGTAAAGCCTGCTCAAATAGATATTTGGGGTCCACTGTTTGCAGAGGAATAAAGAGCAATGCCCCTGCTTCTCCCTCAGGGAGATGACGTGATTTACCTAATCTTAAGAGAGCTAAGTAAAGGTAGAGTCTTACCCTAAGCAGCAGCAGCTTAGCCTCCTACTCAGCTCCACGGGGCTGTGAAACACGTGAGATGAGAAGAGAGGCCATTTGGAGACTCCTGGATGGGAAGGAAGGACACCACACTAGCCCTGCAGAGCCTGCCCGTGACTGGACCACCATCTACTCGAGGGGAGACTCCATTTGCATCAGCCTGTAAGTTACTTGCAAATAAAAATTTTCAGCTTCATCTCTTCCTACCACCCTAGGAGGAGCCATCCCATCCACGTTGACCTTCACGTTGACCATCCCATAGCATGTCTGTACTATTCTCCTCTTCTCTTTCCCCTGCTCCCTGAACTGCCATCCTCCCCATGAGGTCCCCCTTTACCCTTAAGGAAGTCGAGGGCTGGCCTTTAACAGACTCAGCCCTCTACAGACATCTCCTAGGACACGTTGGAAACTGAAGCAAGCACTTTGAATGACTTGGTCCCAACACCTTAACTTTGACCTGCCCAGAAAAGAAAGACAAACGGGATGATTCTCCCTGTTTGCTTGTGAGGTAGACGTCACCTCCTTAGAACTGGGGTACAAAATCCAGATGACCACAGCTGGAGGCAGGGAGGTGGCCAGGGTAGGGGCAGGGCTGGGTCTGGAGACAAGGAGTCTGAGAACGCAAGAAGCAGAGCTTGCACCCGATGCCTGCATATGGAGGATGCCTTTGCCAGGTGTGCACAACTGGAAATAGCTGGAAATAGTCGTTCCATCATCTATTCCTATTCAGTGTAGAGGGGATACTTAGTTCCTTCCATCTGCAGCAAAAACACAGAGCAAAAAGGAAGAAGCCAACCCCACGTAACGTCAGAAACCACCTTTTCATGGAAATCACCCATCAGAGGAGCAATAACCCCTTAGAGACATAGTGTGAACAATACACGGTTACAGACAGACATCACTAGAACATTCTGCGATTTGTCTAAAATCTCTGAAACAAAGCATGTGACCATTTCAGTATAGACTGATGTGGGATATAAAAGAGGATATGTAAAACAGGAAAAACCAACACAGAAAAAAAGAAAAATGTTTTCTAACCAAGTGCAGGAGAAAGGCATTTCTCAGTCTACACCTGGCTTATGTTTTTGCCAGGAATCAAAGTTAACTACAGAACCATCCTATATTAGAACTAGAATTAATAATTAATAGACACTGCAGTGAGGTAGATTCAATAAGACACTGAATTCACCCGAATTCATTCACCTGAATCTCCCGCCCCTCCCAGTCACTGCACAATTGATATATACGTGTCAAAATGGTAAGTATGTGCGCCATTTGACCAAGTGATTCCACTTCTAGCACTCCACCCCAAGGCATTGATGAGACGGGTTTGCACAGTTGTATGTACAGGGATGTTTATAACAGTGGAAAATTAGCAACAAGCTAAATATCTGACAACAGGAGATTGGTTTTAAAAGTTATATCCACAGAGTGAAAACTGCACTCATTAAAGTTTACAGACTTACTTATTAACAGATGTTCATAACACATTGCCAAGGCAAAAAATGAGTTCACAGGACAATCTGCAGGTTCTGCTTCTACTTTTATTAAAAATGTATTGACATGTAAATATGCATAAGTCCAAACTGAAATATACCAATATTAAAGGTACTTATCTCTGGTTAGTGAGATAATAGGTATTATGGGGTTTTTTTATCTTGTTTGTGTCTAACCAGTATGGATTTCACATATAACAAATACATTTGTTGTAGATAAACTCTCCACCCTTCCAGAATAATGTCTTAAGATGGCTTATGCCTGCCACAAATGATACAGAACATCCCTGAAAAGTCCGAGTCCCATGAAAGTTGAACAGAGGTAACATTAAAAAGAAAAGGGAAGAAAGAAAAACCCAGAAGTCTTTCTATTTGATTTCCCTTGAAAATAATCCTATAGTAATATTTTAGTGCCCAGCTGCATATTATATTTTATGTTTTATTTGGGAGATACAAGCATTCTTTTCTACAGCACACAGAGGTCCCTTTGACCCCGTATACCAGCTCACCTGATAAAAGAGTAACATTCCGTCACATGTTTTTCGTCATCTACAAGGCGATTACCAATCAAACACCCATGAGATGCTTTAAGGCGGTTTAACGTGTTGGAAATCTTGAACCACCAGTTGTTGGAGTTGATGAGGGTAACTTGACAGAGAGGAAATCCCAGACCCTCAGTGTTACAGGAAACAACAGTCATCTAGCCCACCTCTCTTTCCAAGGCTTGGCTACCCTCTGTGGTGCCCCTGCCTGATGGTCGTCTGACCTAGGCCTGAAGACACCTTCTGCCCCATCTCCCTGCCCAGCATCTCCTGAAACAATTCATCTTATCTTTAGACAGTTTCAGAACAAATGAATGAGCAGGGAGAAGGATGCTTCTTGCTTGGGGAGACCTTCCTATTATAGGACTGTGAGAAAATTAAAAAAATAAATATTTGGTCTTTGTCCCTGGTTTCTGGAAGGCACATAGCTCCCCAAACTGTAGGAGTCTCCAGGGCAATAAGAGCATCTTTTGTAGGCTAATTTGATGATTGGTGGCTAGGGGCCCCATCCCTTGGTAGCTTCAGGCTGGTGGCTGTCTCCAAAAAGACCGAGGCATTAGAGGGTTGGAACTTTCAGCCCTCTCACCCTCGACACCCTGGGGGAGGGGAGAGGAGCTGGAGATTGAGTTCATAACCAATGGCTGGTGATTTAATCCATCATGGAACATCATGAAACCCCCATGGAGATTCCTAAAGGATGGCTTCTAGAGCTTCCAGGCTGTAAACACATCAAGGTCTGCCCAGAGAGGGCACCAAACTCCCTCCCCCGTACCTTGACCTGTGCCTCACTTCCATTGGCTGTTCTTGACTTGTATCCTTTATAATAAACTGGGAAACGTAAGTAAAGTGTTTCCCTGCGTGCTGTGAGTCATTCTGGGGCATTATCAAACCTGACGAGGGGGTTGTGGGAACCCCCTGAATTTACAGCCTGTCCATCAGAAGCACAACCTGGGCTTGCGACAGGCATCTACAGTGGGCGGGGGCAGCCTTGTGGGATTGAGCCCTTAACTTGTGGGATCTGACGCTAATTCCAAGTAGACAGTGTCAGAACTGAATTGAATGGTAGGACACCCAGTTGGTATCAGAGTGTGGTGGAAAAGGTACCATTCATTTTGAGTCAGATGTGTTAAGAGTAAAAATAGTTCAAGGGTTAAAAGCACAAGAAAAGAAAAATCTTCAAACAGACCTTCACTAGTGCAAATACCACCACAAGATCAAAGAAGTCTAGGACCTACTTTCTAATCTTATCACCTGGGGCTCTCGAGAAAGAATTAGCAAACATAACCGTGGGTATGCACCGAGTGTTAACAACCTAATTTGCAAAGTTAGGAGACTGAGGGATAACCCCACCTAAGTTCAGCAGGCTAAAAGCAACACAGTAAGGCTATTCCAAGATATAGAAAGACAGTCATCATTACAGGGTGTCCTCCGTGTCCCAGGCACTCACATCCTGCCTTAATCCTTTCCAAAACCCTATCGGGTGGGTGATATTGTCCCTATTTAGCAGATAAATAAATCGAGTCTCAGAGAGGATAACTAACTTCCCTGGAGTCATACCGTTAGTAAGGAAATTTGGCTTGGGTCCGAGTATAAAACACATCCTTTCAACCACTGTACAACACTGGCCCCCAGAAGCTGTTTTATGCAAAATATCTCATTATGAAATAGTCTAGTGCACTGCAAGAGGTCAGATATTCTCACAGTTATCATCTTCTTCATGGTCACCGTCACCACTAATAGCAGTATTTCACACTGGCCTGTTTCTGTGTGGCTTCCCTACAGCACTGGCCACGTCATTTGTTGGGCCCAGTGCAAAAAGAAAAACCCAAAGCCTCTGTTATTAAGAATTTCAAGATGGCAACTGCAGAGCATTAAACCAAAGACAGGCCCCTTCTGAGCCCTGTGTGACTGCCCGTCGCGTGCCCACGAAGCAAGCCCCGCTTCCCTGTGTTCCTATGTTTATAATCAATAAACTCAGATAATCCAAGGTTCTCTTGAAGGAGGGCTCAGGAATTCTTGCAGCAAAGAACTCATCCAGTGAGCTTTTCGACTGCTTTCATTTATTTATTCAGTAAATACCCTGCGCTTCTATGACATGAGAAACTCAAAGGTTAATGTTAAATGCCCCCTTGACTAGACACGAAAATTACAGCTGCACAGAAGCCTGATTTTCCTGCGGCTTGAGAACTCGGGAACATCTCCACCTCGCTGGCTGGCCTGGGCAGCTCAGTCAAAGGTGGAGAGGAGAGTCCTCTTTCAACCAACATATGGACACAGGGCTAAGCCCCTTCCTCCTCTACAGCCTCCTCCTAAGAGTGAGCCCAGTCACAAAAACACAGCATTTTCACGCCTATTTTAATTCCGTTTCTTGCTTCCAATTGGGTTGAACACAAGCTGGACTTCTGGGGCGGCTGGTTAGTCATTTGGAAAAGAGGAATATCTGTCTTCATGCTCCCATTCTTGAATTGTTTATTCTGGGGCCTTTCCAACCCTTTCCAAATGTACTTTTCAATCCCTCCTCTGTTTCCTCCCCTTTAAAGGCCTTTCTCCTGCCCCGGGGTTGCCCCTTCATATTAAAAAGTCTGCCAATAACCCAGACTAAACCCAGGTTGGACATACCCAAGCTCTGGAACCAGCAAATCTCGTTCGAACCCTGCTGATGACTCTCAGGAAGTATCCAGGAGGACGAGGACAAGAACGTGGACCCAGGACCAGGGTGTAAATGGCGACTGCGGTCAACTCTCGCTCAACCTCAGTCCCGTTGACCCAGGTGTAGCCTTGGGCTCAAGAGCTCTGGTCCCCTGGTTGTTTTAACAACTCCAGGTCACTTGGAATGTAAACAGTCAAAGCGGAAGGGCTTCTCTTCTCAAAAACCGAGGCAACAGCTGGTGCTGGCCTGGGGACAGAGGCAGTTGCCTTCTGACTCTTGATTCAGGGCAGCAGGAAAATCAGCCTTGCCCTGCAGCTGGCCACCGGGAGGCTCCACCTTGCCCCTTTCTGGACAAACCCGGTAGGTCTTTTAGATTGCGGAACAATTAATTACGTGGGGATTGTGTGTGGAGATCTGGAGTTTACTTTCCTGGAAACCCACTGAGAGTCTTCAGAGGGAGAGAGAAAGCAAAGAAAGTAAACACACGACCCGTGGGTGCTCCAACTAACAATGACTTCTATGTCAGAGGAGACTAGAAACACAGCGACTCCACTTTGATTCTCCTTTCAACTCAAAAACAGCAGTTTGAACGCCCTAGCTCTGACTCTAGGAGGAATCTAGCATTCGCCATAAGGATGAGGAGGGATATTTCAGCTGAAGACTTTCTCATAAGGCTCAGGAAGCGGGTTCCATAAACTGGCCCTTCATCCAATCACAGAATTCTCCCTGAGAGTCGAGAAACAACACGACGGGCAGAGTTTTTATTTTCTTATCCCACCGGGACACAACAAATACCCCTCAACATGTCCCGGCCCTGGAAAACTCCAGAAAAGAACACCACTTCAGGAAATATAGAAATATCAAACATTGTTATTTATGTTACCAGAAAACATATATAACCAAAGGCAAGACATATTATTTTTAGACCCATGGCTCTTTTTTCCCCCCGACCACAATAGGAAACCAGAGAAGAAAACTCTATTGGGAATGATTAAATACATTCAGAATCTCTTTAAAAGTTAAAAAGCGTCAAATTTGACAACAGTGCTGTCAGCTTCTGGTAACTTTTTCTAAATCAGTTTCACTAGCAATTGCACTGTCTGTAGAGCCTTGGATCTATTCACTGATGTAATTTAAACACCATCTTTGACTTAAATCCTTCCTTGCATCTGAATATCAAATGCATGCTAACTTCTCCTTGTTTTCCTTCACAAGGAACAAGGAAAAGGAATAGAAAGACATCCCTCTGAGGGGAAGCAGGCAGTCTTAGGAAAGATGCGGGGGCATGGGGGGGGGCGGATGGGCTCAAAAAATCTTATCTGATTCCATTTTATTGCATTTTAAAATAACACCAGCTATGTGAGTTTGTAATCATTCCCAGACAACAGCACTGGAACATGATTGACTGTGACAAATACATTTTGGCTTCACAAGATGAGCTGCTGCCCAACTAATTATTCTTGTAACCTACTTGAACCCATCAACACTTTGCAGTGAAAAGGCTGGATACTGACTGCAAGACAGGGAAGTTCAACTGACCACCAGGGAGGACTTGTCCCAACAAGCAAAAGAACATGTTTTTTTCAACTTTGGTCCTGCTACCCCCTTAAAACCCTCCCTTTCCTGCCCTCTCTATGCCTTTGCATGTCTCTTTCCCAAAGAGATTACAATTCAATTACTACATGCATTGTGATAATGATAATAAATTGGGGCACAAAGGAATGAATGGAGGGACTTCCCTGGTGGCGCAGTGGTTAAGAATCCGCCTGCCAATGCAGGGGACACGGGTTCGATCCCTGGTCCGGGAAGATCCCACATGCCGCGGAGCAACTAAGCCCGTGCTCCGCGACAAGAGAAGCCACCGCAGTGAGAAGCCTGCGCACCGCGACGAAGAGCAGCTCCTACTGGCCGCAACTAGAGAAAGCCCGCGTGCAGCAAGGAAGACCCAACGCAGCCAAAAATAAATAAATTTATTTAAAAAAAAAAAAGAAATGAATGTAGTCCTGATACTCAGAGAGATCTCAGGATGGTGATGGTTCAGACAGACAAGAAAACACTTAGCACCCTCTGTTATAATGAAGTGCTGTAATAAGTGTAATGGGGACAAAGTCCCTGGAAAAGGCTCAGCCAAAATGTCACCTCTCCTGAGAAGCCTTCCCTATGTCCCTAGGCTGAGGTGGGTGAATATTCAATCAATAAACGCTTACTGAGTGCACGGTCGTTAGGATCCTGGGGGAAGCCATGATGAACCAGCCCTCAGAGTGCTTACATTCTGGTGAGGGAGGTAGATACAAATAAGAAGATAAATAAATGAAATATTTTAAAATTGTAACTGATGCCATGAAGAAAGGAAAAAAGGAGGAATGATGAAGTACTAAGAAAGGAGACTTATTTTCAGTGGAATGATGAGAGAAGAGTTCTCCGGGAAATGTCGTTCAAGCTAAGAACTAAAGGATGTTCCAGGATAAGAGGGTGCCAGCCAGCTGAAGAATGGTGGCAGGTGGTGGGTAGGAAGTGGTCCAGACAAAGGGAATGGGCCCTGAGGTGGGCGAGAGCATGGGGTATTTGAAGAACTCAAAGTTAGGAAGCCGTGAAGCTTCCACTGGAGCGATGACAGTTGTCTGGGCTGATGTGATGGCCATGGCAGTGGAGAGAAAAGGCCAGACTTAGGGACATTTTAGAGGCAGAACTGAGAAAGCTTATAGGTTGGGGCTGACAGAAGAGAAAACAACAGGGGTAACACCTACATTTGTGGCTTTGAATCTCTAGAGAAACTACTCAATACTCTGTAATAACCTATATGGGAAAAGAATCGGAAAAAGAATAGCTATATGTATATGTATAACTAAATCACTTTGCTGTATGCCTGAAACTAACACAACATTGTAAATCAACTGTACTCCAATATAAAATAAAAACTTTTTAAAAATCACGATTTCCATTGCACCACAGTCATTTCAACATGTCTGTGTGTTGCACAAATGAAGATGTCTATTAGGTGGTAGAGTATAGGAATCTGGAGCTTGGAGAATAGGTCTGGGATAGAAATATACATTTGAAAGTTATAAGTATACATGTGGTGTGCAAAGGCCCAAGAAGTGATCCAAAGAGAATGCAGAGCCAAGAGAATGGGGACCAAGAATGAGTCCAGGGCTTCCCTGGTGGCGCAGTGGTTGAGAGTCCGCCTGCCGATGCAGGGGACATGGGTTCGTGGCCCGGTCCGGGAAGATCCCACATGCCGCGGAGCGGCTGGGTCTGTGAGCCATGGCCGCTGAGCCTGCGCGTCCGGAGCCTGTGCTCCGCAACGGGAGAGGCCACAAGAGTGAGAGGCCCGCATACCGCAAAAACAAAAACAAAAAACCACAAACACATTGATAATCAATGTCCTGGTCTCAAAGCAGACCAGGTCACACCTGCTGTGAGAAAACAAGGGAAACTACCCACAGAGGTATAATCTGCAAGGCCTTGGATTATGTACAGAAGTGTTCTTTCGTCTCTGAACACATCTTAATATTTACCAAGGGAATAGAGCAGAGAACAGTCAACATACAAGCACCTTGGGCCCGAGGTTGACAGAATGCATGACTTGAATCAACAGAACAATGTAGTGCATATTCCAGAAAGGGGTGACCCAGTTCACTGCCCCCCTTTTCTCAAGGTAAGGACTCCATGGAAGACCACACTGGTAGGAATATAGAAACAGCTGCTGTGAACACTGGTTCCCAGGATATTCATCTATGGCTCTTTCTGGCCCCTCCATTCCCTAGAGCTGATTCCCCTTTCTTAGGCAACAGTTTGAGATAACCAGCCTCCCGCTGGACCAGACACCTTTGGAAGGTCTGGAGTGAAGAGAAGGGCTCAGTCATCTGTCTTTCGGGGCTGTGTGGGTCACAGCTAAAACTGAGGCAGGTGACGTCCGCTAATTCTCCCCAGCCTTGCCTACCAGAATCCACCTTCCCTCCCTGCCCCACAACTGCACACTCCTTTTAAGGTACGGTATTTTATTACAGATGATAGCTTTGTGGAGGCCTGGATATTCAGATGGAAAGCAACGGAACCCATTAATTTATACTCTCTCAAACATTTGAATCTGGAGTCGATAGTGGATGGTGTGGTCTGCTCCCCTGGCCTCCTTTCCCCCACTTAAGGATGTAGGGATTTATCCCTCCAACTGCTGGGAGTGTTGATAAGTGACAACGTTTACCAACTATATCCCCCTCTAAGGACTTGCTGTGTATTCACCCAGGGCCAGGCCCACTGCCTGAGCACAGCCCTGATCCAGGGGCTGGTTGATGTAATAGTAGAAGGCCTCTTTTCTCTCAATTCAGGACCGTTCTGCACCAGAACTTCTTGAGGGATGGACTGAGCACTTCATTGTACTGTTTCAACTTCTCCCTCTGCCCACCCTTGCTCCCTGCTCTCTTCCACAGGGATTTATGCTGGGAGCTCCCCCCCAATAAATTTCATGCACACAGGTCTCCATCTCAAAGTGTTTCCCAGGAGCGACCAGCAACAATGCCTCAACCCCAATGTATCAATATCCTGAAAAGACTCCAGATTTGAATCTTCTCAGACTAAGAGAGAAACGCCTATAAATGATTAGTTCTTCATTGAAATGTTAACAATTAATCATGATGGAAAAATCAATGATCCCTTCAGCGCTTCTATTCTATGATGGTTTTACTAATGTCTGCTGATTGATGACTTGGAATCCCAGAAAAACACTAGGAGAATAGATTCAGTTTATAATTCCATTACACTCTATTCTCTTCTTAGAAATTAGTCCAGTATTTATTTTTGACACTTCTTCTAGACCATATGCTGCATTTCAGTATAAAATGTAATAGCTGAACCCGGAAACCTTTCGCTTGTCTGAGATGAGTGTTGCCAGCTGATACTCTTCCATTTCACCCCTAGACAAGTTGATCTAATTGTGCTTTGTTCAGGTGGACTTCTGTCCACTTCCCTAACGAAGCTGATTATCACATTACAACTGTCCTTTTAAGTAAAGACTGAGATAAAAACAAAAACACAATTTCGTCTGCAGCAGTTGACCTTGTCTGATACGTAATAGACAAGAATGCTTTCCTTCTTTTATCTGTTTTCTTTTACCTTATCTCCCTTCATGCGCTGCAACTGCTTCTTCTATTTCAAATTCTCCAAACTAATGTCTACAACCTTGGTCTGACCATCATTCTCTGTTGCTTATACTTAAGTCTCACTTTTTTTAATGGTGGCATTTTCTTCTGAATGTCACACCTCCATTCAAAGGTAAGTTAACTTCTTTCCGTAACCATTGCTGTCCTTCTTGTGCATTGCCTCTTGAATTCTTTATTATCTCTTTTTGCAGGAACGCTTGACTATCTTGCTACCTTGGATCAAAGTGATTGGAGACACCCACTGGGGCAAAATCAAACAAATGAACAAAGGGAGGGCTCGTGAAATTTTAAAGACATATGAATTAATTACAAAATGTGGATAATATGAAACAGTAGAATTAGATGACCAAAAAAAAAAAAAAAAAACCCCAGATACCCAATAACATCATAAAATCAAAATATCTTGAAGCTTCAGTTTCTCCATGTGTAAAATGAGCATAATATTCCATAAGAGTTAATGGGTTAATTCCATAAGAGTTCATAAGGACTTAATGAAATCATATATGTATAGTCACACAGACTTGGAATAAGTTCAAACAAATGGTCCTATTTATGTTTGTTTATGGTGATATCTATAAACATTGTTGATATATGACAATCATCTCACAAATACTAAATGATATATCTGGTGGAGACACTTTTGAAACAAAAGAGAACGGGATGCTGTAGGAATTGTGATTCCCTAAGAACCAAAGGGAGTCAAACCCCCAGTCTGGACAAAGTACTGACATTTACTGCCACCTACTGGATGATCAGCAAACTGTGCCACTCTTAAAAATACACAGAAATACAGCCTCTGAATGATTTTTCCTCAATCTAAAAGGCTCCCCGGCCATCACTGTTTGCATATGTTGCAAACAACAACAACAACAGCCCTCCTCCTAAAGAGGTAGGACTAGTAGCTGCTTTAGGAAAGTGGGTAAGTTAAGTCACAGCCCTAAACAGCCAGGCTTGAAAATCACATAAGAATAAATTCCAGGGCCTGCTAAATACTCCACTACATTTACCACTAAGAAGTGCATGTCCAAGGCTCAAGATTCCAAAGGGTTGGACCCGTGTGGTCATGCCCTGGGCTGTTTCAAAGCACTGCATCTGGATAAGACAATGCTATTGGTGTCCTGACAACCAATAATTTACAAAGGAACGCTTCATTAAGAACAAAGTTAAAAGGGATAACAAGAAGGTAGTGTTTAAGGGGTTAACAGGAAAAAGTAGGCACAACTGCTAAGCAGTGGCATACCCTGAGAAGATGGAACCCAAGCTCTTACTCTCTCAATGGCTGCCTTAGAAAGGTAAGGGGTCAGGCAGGTAGCATGAGCGACTGGTCTCAGAAAAGACTGCGCCCAACCTGGAAGGCACATGCCCTGTCTCAGGGGACAGCCACGCTTCAGCCCCAGCTGACTCGCCCACCACCTTGCAGGTATAGCCGGTGGTTAGGGCCATGGGTCCCAGAGACAAGCTGCCTGAGTTTAAGGCCCGGCTTTGCCACTCACTAGCTGTGAAACCTCGAGCAAGTTACTTAATCTTTCTGTGTCTCAGTTTTCACACCTATAAAATGGGGATAATAAGAGTCCCTGTGCATCACATTTTTGTGGGGATTAAATCAATTAATACATGCAAAGTGCTTAAAAAATGGTAGGGCTGTAAGCATTCAATAAATGGTACCAAGACAACAGGGCAGGTCCTTTGTCATCCGATTTCCCAATGTTTAAGAGAAGCCAGAATCAGGATTTTTTTTAGGTGAAATCTTTTTAAATATAAGCAAATAATTCAAATGTTTTCAAATTCCTGTGTGAGGCAAAACATATATGTCTGTGGGCCACATACAGTCCACAGGCTGCCAACACCTCGAGTCTGGTGTTGTGGGAAGAGCAGAGCTTGGGAAGCAGACAGGCCTCACCCCACTTCCAACTTGGCCACCAGCTCGGTGATCCTTCAAGCACAGCGGCTGGGAAGTCAGGATGGCAGGAGCACGTGATGGAGAGTTCTATGCCAGATTACAAAGAGCGAGTGACAGATGGCACGCCTGACCGAATGTAACAGAAGAAAGTCCTCTCGAGGGTTTAAATGAAGCCTCTAATATACAGGGTGTGTAAGTGTAGGCGGAAGTTGTCTCCCCCCCTTCCCCCCAGGGACTTGGTTCAAGGTCTTTAACACGGACCACCACCTATCTCAGAGAGACCCAGATTGACATATCCAACTGCCAAAACAGAGTTCATTCCATTTTTAAAGGACAGTCCTTGCTCAATGAGTCCATAACCCAAAGCAGCCGCGAAGATGGCCAAGAACACCAGACGGCCGTTCAGCAGACAGCCGCGAGAAATTAAACAGATACACAAATGAAAGATAAGCAAATAAACATCAACACTGTTGGAAAACAACCACTGAAATTAAAAACAAAAAACTGAGCACTAAGAGAATGAGGTGTTCTTTTTTAAAGTTTAAGGATCTCCCCTTGTCTTTACTCTCCTTTAATATGGCTGGCCCATTGTCTTTCTGCCACCATCTGATGCCAACCAGACAGATTTATAAAGAGATGCTAGTCCTTCTCTATTCTACTGACAAATATGCAGCCCATCTGCCTCCAATCAACGACAGAGCACGTGGAGATGGAGCAATGAGATATTTTTAAACACTCCTTTAATTAATTCATTCCAAGGACTTGGCCCTTGGTGAGGGGAGGGGGGAGGGGCGGGCAGAGGGAGGAGACAGCAAGCTCAGGATCTGGTAAATAAAGAGATTTGCCGTAATCTGGATACTAAAACCCTTGCTATGAAACATTCTGCTGGCCCCCAACAAGCTGTTAAGGGCATGGGAGAGAAGACAGCAAGCAAGGCGGTGTGTGGCACTTGTGAGCTTTTTCAGACTTCCAGGACACGTTGTGAAAATGCAAACAAAACTGAAATTTCATCTTGAGAATGACTCTTTTGCCTACTGTTGCTAGAAGATTTTAAATGATGGGTGTCTGATTCGGTGAAAATAAGTATAGCAGGTGACCGAAATGAGTAGATGCCGTTCGTTCCAAGAGGCAAGGCAGTCCCAAGGGGGAAAGAATCAGTATGGAAAACAACTGAGTTTGCCTTTGAAAGGGGGAAAACCAGACATCTGGGCATTGTGTGACACAGCCACGGAAGAGGATGGGGAGATGAGATTTCCATTGAAATCAACCTGTGTTGAGCTTCAAACTGTCAGTTTTGCAATCCTGGATCTGTATGATTTATGGCACAATGACCCAGAAATCTCACACTTTGCTGTTAAACAATGCTCGTTTCTGCAGCCAAAGCACCACCATCTCTTAAAGATGTTTCCCTGTCCGACAATTCCCTGAAATCTGAAGCCTGAGGAGACAGCCCCTCATTGTGTTGCACTGAAGAAGAAAAGAAGTGGCCATGGAAACTTATGGGCAGAACTGCCTTTTGGTTTTTTTTTTTCTGATGCCTTTTGGTTTTTAACATCTCGGCTCTTCCACGTCACAAGCTTCATTTGGATTTAGCAATTATTTCATGAGAATTAAGCTTTCAGTCACTCACAAGAGGCCATGTTAGTAAACATGACATGGCTTTCTCATTTGAGTTTCACTCATCTTTATTTTACCCAAGGAGGCTGATTTTTATATTCTTGAAAATGAGAAATGAAAACTGCAGTGAAGCCTGAGGCACGCAACGTGCAACCAACCTCCTCTGGACCCCAAACCCCATGCCCTCCATTCCCTTCCTGATAAGTCTATTCCGTGGGATCTTCCTCCAGCTGACCTCAACCTCATTCCCAAGGGGGGGCGGGAGAAAGCAATCGTTACGTTTTGCTTTTGTTTGCTTGAAATAATACATCCAGTGGTCTCTCTTGTGGGGTTTTTCTGCCGTCAGCAGTTTTCTGTTTCGCTGGCTTTCTAAGTCAAATTGAAACCCAAGCCCTCACACTTGGCTTTCGCTCTGACCCCTTGGCTCCTGGGAGCTTATCAGAAGATAGATCGCCTTGGACCTGTGACACACATGGTGACCTAGCTGTCTCCCACCCCCAGAACGTAGCTCTAAAATGCCTGCCTCTACAGCATCTGAATGCTCCAACATAATTCAGTCTATAATGGACACTAGCCCGTCTGCCACCAACTACTGATAACCTCTTTCCAATTTGGATCAGGGGCCAAAACCATAATTCTAGCTGTGTCTGAGGACTCAGAAAAACAGAATGCTCAACTATCAAATTAGACGTTGCTTTGCAGGAAAATACCTCTCAGGGCCTGGGAACTACCAAAGGGTCCACTGTTGAGTTTTCTAGAAGCTGGATGCTAATAATCCCGATTCCAAGTCATCAGAAACCTCAAATAACCAGACCGTGTTCGAGCATGCTTTGCAAAGGCAATGACCAAGTGCACAGGCTGATAATAAGAATATTCCACAAGGCAATTTGCACAGTGTATGCCGAAGTTTTGAGAGAAGGCTGGTAATCTCCTGCTCCAGACACGCCTAGCACACTCTTCCAGGATAATTGACATTTCCAGACGATAACTCCAAAGTTCGGCCAAGTCCTGGAATCTTTTGGGAAAGATGACATTACATTCTATATCAGTTTATTCTTAAAATCCATCCTCATTGGACCGCCTACTTCACAGTTACTGGAAGAATCAAATGTGACGATGTACACAAATGAGCTTTGAAAGTGAAGTGCTAAACAAACATAAGATGTCACTATTGCTTCTAATAATTCTTTCAAAATTGGTAATCAGCATATGCCGTTGACTGTAACTACATCACCAAATAAATGGTGACAAGAATGGCCAGTTTGCCACACTCTTCCATTCCCCAAACGTTCTGGATCAAACAGAGTTGAACTGAAAATACATACGTTGGGGCTTCCCTGGTGGCGCAGTGGTTGAGAGTCCGCCTGCCGATGCAGGGGACACGGGTTCGTGCCCCGGTCCGGGAAGATCCCACATGCCGCGGAGCGGCTGGGCCCGTGAGCCATGGCCGCTGAGCCTGCGTGTCCGGAGCCTGTGCTCCACAGCGGGAGAGGCCACAGCGGTGAGAGGCCCGCATACCACAAAAAAAAAAAAAAAAAAAAAAAAATTGGAAAATACATACATTGAAAGCATAAGACTCTAAACAGTTATTTTTGCTTCCTTCTCAGCAATGCATGTCTCAAGGAAACGTTTCAACGTTGTTAGAAGACACAGGCTAACAAAGGCAACCAGCTTGAGGATTCTTAGCGAACATCCCTCTGTCAGGCACATTAACCAAAGACATCAGAAGAGGCGAGAGAATCTCACTAAACCATGTGAACAATTTACTAATCAAACTCTTGTGTCTTTGTAGCCCCCTAGAGTGCCTAGCATGTGAGGTCTACCCAACAAGTACTGAGTAAATGCACCTGGAAGAAAAGATGGAAGAGAGGAAGAGAAGAAAAAAGGAAAGACCAGGGCTTCTGAGAATGTCACCTGCTCATCAGTAACTGCTCTGAAGTGACAATGTGTCATGCTCTTTCTGTATTTGTTTCCCAGCCTTTCAAATGTTCTCAATTCTTTCCTCTCCTAAATGCAAATTCCTTTGACCAATCTTTTCCTGACTATGCAGAGTGTATAATACAACATTAATTAATCGAATGTGAATCACTTCTGCTCTATATTTAAATCAAATATAGAGTCATCATTGGGCAGGTCTCATTTAGGACACAGGTGAGATAAACACACTTAATTTGGGGATTTTTGTTGTTGTCTTAACCTCTCCCTTTACTATCTGGCCATCGAAATAAGGATGCAGGATTTGAAAGACTGCCATCATCAATCTCTTTCACAGATGTTTTCAACCTAGCCTTTACAAGCAGGGACACATCTAGAAGGGACCTTAAGGCAGCCAGAAATGCCTTTATATCTTTTCTAATATGAAAGACTATTTCATTAAACAGGCAAAGACACTGGGGTTGAGACATATGAGCTCTGAATATTTAATTCTAGAGATCTGTGTTAGCACAATGTACCGCCCTCCTTGTACACAAGCATCTTCCTGGAGCATCTCTTTGGAGAACTAATAATCAAAAAGGTCCACACTGCTGAAACATTAGGACAAAAAGAGGAGAAATCTCATGCAACCACAAGGTGCTAGCCCCTCTTTGGAAGGACTCCAGGGGCCAGAAAAGGGATGAGTTCCTTCTCTTGGACACAGAGAGACAGTTTTAGAAATATTTGCCCTTCGCTCGAGGTTGAAGTCTAGAGATCTAACTTTGGAGCCGCTCTATACTCCTACTTAGAGACCTATTCCCCCAAAACAAGCCTGCAGAGTTGGTAAAATTTATTAGGCAGAAGCCCTGGGAAGCTCCAGCACCAAGGACCTTCCACCTGTGCTCAGAGGAGCCTCTGATATTTGCTTTCCACTTAACATGGATCCAATGGTCTCTTGCAAGTATCTAGTGCACTTTTGTGAATTAGCCAAAGGGCTGAGCTCCCCAACCAGTCTTTCGTTCCTACTCAGACTCTACCGAGCCGGGAAAGTTTCCTGGGAGATACTGGTCCAGGGACGTTGTTCTGGACACTTCTTTTGAGGTACGAGTGTTCAAGGGATTCTTGCAGCCCCATCTCCCTCTTGCTAAAGACACTCCCTTTATTTATCACTGGGATCATTCTCCATCCAACTGCAGCCTCGGGAGGCAGGAGACAACTCCAAGACAGCGGGCAGAATGTGGGGGGGGGGGGGAGGTCAACGCTCCGCTGGAGTTTGGGGACTCCTGTCCCTGCCCAAAGCCACTGATGTTCCTGCCTCTTCTCGGGAAGCACCCAAATCTTTTCCACTTTTCCTTAACACTGGCCAGGGAGATTCCGCCATCCAGGGACAAGAAGAGATCGGAGCAGCCCGGGTATCTACTCCGCGACTCTGCAAATCTGACATTCAAGACGGCGCGCGCTGGTCTTCGCCCCGCCCCGGCCTGGGTCCCAGCTCATTCATTCCCGGCCGGTCCCCACCATACAACCGGCGCCGCGCTCCAAGTGCTGCTTCCCTCAGCAATGTCTGCCGCTCTTACTGTGCCCAATCCCTTATTGTTTTCAAATCTCAAAAGTAACCTCAACAGGATTTTTCGTCACTCTTTTTCACACCTCCACCGAACCTTTTTAATTAAAATAAAGCAATTCTCCGTCTCTCGCATCTTCAAAGGGTTAAGCAGCAAGCTTCTCGAAAGAAAATCAATTCCCCCCACCACCACCATCCCACCGTCCCACCCCCAGCCAGGCCATCGCTCTGCCACCGTCTCCGAGGCCCGGCGCCGGCGTCTCTCTGTTCCCATCCCGGATAGGCGGACACCACACCGCGCGCGCCCCCCGCTTCGCTGCGGGTACAGAGAAAAAGCCCCTCACCCTTCTGTGGATGCCATGGCCTGGGGAACGCCCCCTCCTCTTCGGCACAATCCGGCAGCGACGGGCGAGAAGTGAGCGGGTGCCGGGGTGAGCGCGCGAGTGTGGCCGAGCGCGGTATTTAAGGGGGAGCCTCTCCCCGCCCTTCCACCCCCCTCCTGGGTAAGCCCTTTAGCGCCTCAGCGGGCGCAAGAGGCTCCAGCCGGAGCTAAGCCTCGTCTCCGCTCGGCACCGCGCTCCCTCCGCCGGCCTCGCTAGGGCTTGGCTGGGCGCTCGGGGGGCGTTGCGGTGACCTCGGAGGGTGGCTTCCTCGAGAGAGCGCCGTCCCCCGGGCTGCGGGAGTGCGCGCAGGGACGACGTGCCGCCGCTGCCACCTGTATTTGCTGTGGGGCTCGCCGCGGGGCGAGTGGCGGAGCGCGGGCTCGGAGGACGGTGACAGGGGAGGGCGGCGAGTGCGTGTGCCGTGGGTGTGCAGGGGAGTGTGTGCGTGCGTGCGCGGGTGTGTGGGTGTGTGTGCGCGCCGGGGGAGGCGGTGGAGGCCGCTGCGCCCTGGCTCCGCGCCGGTCGGGGAGGGATTGCAAGGTTTAGCCCCGCCGGAGCGGGGGATTTGCAGGCGATCCCTCTCTATTTTCGTCGAGAGCTGACATCACCAGCGCCGCCGCCTCAGGAGACTCCTTTAACTGCCGCCCCCTCGCCCCCCGTCTCCAGACGCCGTCCCTCCTCTGCCATCCCTACCCCCAGCCTCTCGCCATAAATTAGCCAAACAAGCAAAGAAGCCCCGCTGGTCTCCCGGGAAGGCCTGGGCCGTCCGTGGCAGGAGCCCAGGATCTAAGGAGTCTCTATTGTTTCCCCTCAAGCCCGCGTGGCCCGGGGTCACCCCGCGCTGGGCGAAGCACAAGCCACGTCGCGGAGACCTGGGATGCCCCTCCATCCCCGCCTCCCTGGAGCAGCCCCCAGCACCCCGCCTCACTCCTTGGCACACTCGCTCCGGCTCACTTCACTCCCAAGCTCATCCTCACAGACGGCACACCCACCCCACCCCCCCACGTCCTGGGTACCAGGCCCCGCGGAACCCAAGCGGCCAAAACACGAGTGGCGCGGCCGAAATACAGCCCAGTTGCGCGCCCTCCCCCGCTAAGGCCCGAGTAAATCTCCGGCCTTCAATTATGCATCGGGATTAATATTAATGCAACTCCCTGGGGCGGCGGGCGGGTGCTGGGGAGGATGTAGCTTTTTGGGTTTTTTTTTTTAAGCCAAAGGAGGTCGGCCTCCGGGGCGCTGTAGGGGAAGGCGCGATGAGACGGCGAGGCAAGTGGTGGGGACGCGTTTTCACCCACTCTGCTCCGCTTGCCTTAGGCTTCTGTGCCCTGGGGGCGGCGCGCAGAGACAGATGGGCTCTGTCAAGGGAGGGTCCGAGCCTCCACGCCGGCTTTGCATAATAAAGACAAAATCCGTGCAGATTTTATTATCTCTAGGAAGAGGCAGACACCTACAGACACCCACCCCGGGAGGGCAGGCCTCAATTTCCTCTTCTGGAAAATGGGGCCAAAATAACTCCCTTTGCAGGGCCGCGGTGAGAATTAAACAGGCTCTCTTGAGAGAGAGATTTGCAAAGTGTCAACGCGCCCGAGAGATATCTGCGGTGCAAGCCTGCCCCTTGGAATTTTCCAGGCTCCTCCGGGAGGGGGTCTGGGACGCCCGTAGTGTCCTCAGTCGCCGCCTGTCTAGTCTTATTCCCCGGGAGAGGAGCTCTCCAGCGCCGTGGCTGTGCTGACCCCTTTCCGAAGATCGAATGAAGCGGGCCACGTGGAAACTCGCGGAGTTCATCCCGGGGACCGTGCCAGGGGAGCTGGAGACTCAGCGGGGACGCTTCGTGGTTAAATGCCCGACGCTGGTATCTGAGAGCTTGAGTTCACCTTCCAGTGGAATAATCTGTGAGGAAAGTCCTCAACTGCTCTTCATCCCATCTGCAAAACGGGAGTACCATTCCCATACTCGCATAGCTAAGAAATCGAAATGAAATGTAAAAGATACGCAAAGCTCTTAACTAGAGTCTGGCGCCCAGTAAACCCTCAAAAATTGTTCAGTTTAATCTGAGGTTCCTTGGAGGATAGTTTCTTGAGCACAATATCCAAGGGTGAATAGGCAGATTAGAGAAATAACAAGAAAAAGAGAAAAGAACTAAATAGAAGGTTTTAAAACGTTTCTGCTCACCTCCTCCTTTCACCTCCCTTCCCAAAATCTGAATCCAAACATCTTCCTCCATCTCTCCCCTTCCTTCCTTCTCTCTCTCTCTTTCCTGTGTGCCCTATTAGATTAACCAGACCTATATCATATCTATCCTAGGACCCTTCATATCACCTCTAATTGTGCATTTTCTTTTTTAAAGTTTAGTTGTGATTTATAATAATTTGTAGATGAAAAACTACCTTCCTGAACCTTCGTGTGATGCTTGGTACTGCCTTCTCTCTAGTCCTGTCAAGAGTGGGTGTGTGACTTTGTATGTGAAGTTGTCAAGTGCAGAATATGTACAGTCTCATTTTCTCTTTATAATTTAGGGATTTTGCTGCCCTTTCTGCCGAGGTGGCAGCTGGAAAACAAAGCCATGGGCATCTCTCTAGACATTAATGATCCCAGCAGCACGACCTCAACCCCCTTTACAATGAGCACAAAGGAAGACCTCCATCAGGATTCCTCGGTATCCGCACACAGGTGGGGAGGGCGGAGCCGCACCTTCCTTAGCCCTCACTGCCAAGGGCAACACACCTGATGGTACAGAAACAGAGTTAAGTAGAAGACCAGAGAAAAGGAAATGCAGCTGATTTCACTTTTTAAACCATCCAATTGAAAAACAGTCTTAATTATATTTTCAGTGTTCAGGACCTGGGAGAATTCAGTGAACCAACAAGCATGGCCAGATTAGACAGAAGCGGCTCCACTTTGCCACCTTTCCTGCAAACGACTATGTTTGGGAACCTTGACACCCATCTTATACTTGAGAGACATTTTCATTCAGCTGCCCTTGGAGATGAGGCCTATTAAATCATGTGGAATTTGCCACAGCTAATTCTGGATAATAATCATTAACTAGAAGGAACTGATTCTTTTTCCTTGCTCCAGAGGGCCCTGCCAACATTCCCACTAATTCTTCATTTTTTAAGCAAATTGGAGGAGTGCTTTTCAATATGGACTGCCCATTAAAATGTACTGAGGGAGCTTTTTAGAAACAATAATGCTAGGGCCCCTTCCAGAGATTTGGAGAAGGGCCCTGACTCAGGGTTTTTTTTTTTTTTTAACTTCCCCAGGTGAAATCTCCCCTACTATGCAGCAGCATCGGGAACCACTGGACTAGAGATGATTCAAAAAGATGGAAAGGGGTCCAGAAACATGGCCCTGGGGAGTACTTGAAGCAGATTGGTGTGTTTAGCCTTTGCAAAGACAATAGGAAGATACCAGGCTGACCCTCCTCTCGCCAAATACAGGGCATTTAAAAATCTATCCAGGCAAACACGTGTGTGCTATTGTGGACCACTAACATGAAAAGCTATAAAACATGGAGTTTTCTTCTCGGTTTGCACATATACGAACACTGAGGGTGAGCCACACTCCCACACTGCCTCGGTGCCAGGTCCAAACTCAGCTCTGGGTCAGGCAGACACGCATCAAATTCTGCCTGGCGTCAATTAGACTGTATTCTTAGGCTGGGCACTTGAGGTGTTCAGCTTCCTCATCTCAAAACCAGAGAACATAATAATACCACCTCGTGGTTGCCGTGAGGTTAAAATGGGATAACTAACATGTAGGAAGTGCTTAGCTCTGAGCCTGGCACCTTAAGTGCTCAAGAAAGGGTCATCCTGGACTTGTGGGAACAGCAGCACACACCCCGTTTAATTTCCCACTGAGCCCATGTGAAAATCTAGCCTCCCCTCAAGCCACCTAAAGTGTAACCCCATTAACTCCTTTCTATCTTCACAACAAACTATACAAATCTCCCAGCCAACATTAAGTCGATAAAGCCCTGATATGAGAACAGAACGAGGTCAACCCTACAAGCCAGTAAGAACACTTTCGAATTTTCTAGCATCCCTCAGTCTCCTCTAGGGATTCCATGGTTATGGCAAAAGCAGAAGGGGTGGGATGCTCTCACATTTGCATGCTGATTTACCTTTCTTAAGTCTTGCCCACAGGTTCTCAGACTTAGCAGGAATAAAAACTACAATGCAGGACTGAATACCAAAAACTTGACTGTACTGTCCTCTGATAGGTGACGTAAGGGATGTTCAAAGTTAGTTTTCTTTTTTTTTTTTCAAAGTTAGTTTTTACTCTGAAGGATTTTTTTCTTTTCTGCCTTATTGATGGTTGACTTAAGGCTTAACCTGAGCTGTGAGAAGTGACTTACCACGGTTGAATTAAGGTAGTGTTTAGGCTGGGACTTCATGGTCCCAGTTGGAGACTATGTTGGAGTATTACCCTAGCGTTTGCTGAGTCCTAACTGTGTGTTCAAAGTATCTTAATATATATATTATCTCATTTGATTCTTAAGATGACCTTCTACAGTGTATATTATTATTATTACCCCCATTTTACAGAGGAGAAAACTGAGTCCAAGAGAGGTTACAGAATTTGCCCAGCATTACACAGTTACTGAGTGGTTGTGTCAGTCAAGGTCCCAGCTAGAAAAAGATGGCATGTTCAAATTAAGTACGTTGTGCAAAGTTTAACAAAGAGACTATTTAGAAGGGTATGGGAAGGATGTAGGGAAACTCTAAGGGATAGTGCAGAGCCCACAGACTGTAACAGTGGGGCACCATTACCCACCCTAACCTGAACCCAGAGGGAGTGCTCAGTTTCAGCTGACATTAACTGAGATGTTGTTGCCATAGCGGCCTGCTGGAAGGGGGCCTGGGAGTAAATAACTTGACCCCTACTTCCCTCCTGTTCTCTCCCCTGCGGGGCTGCCTGTTGGCCAAAGCTGGAAGCAGAGGGCAAGAGAGCACATTGGCACAACTCATATGCAGACCTTGTAGTTCAACCTCCCGAGGAACAGAGCAGGATGGAGACAGTCGGAGAAGGAATCTGCAGGACCAACAAATGAAGCTGGGGCAAAACTGGTGTTGGAGATCAGGCAGCCTTCCTGCAGAACCTTGCTTTTAACCTCTCTGCTATGCAACCCATAGCAATAATAATGTCATCATTACCGGAACAGGTTGCCCCCATGCAGGGTCCTCTCCACCACGGAGGATCTTCTAGCAGAGAGGACTCAGCCAGACCATTTGCTACAGATTAGAAGACGGTATATTTATACCATGGAAGAAATCACCAGATGGCCTCAAAGGTTCCAGTCCTAAATCCTATAATTCTCAGTGCTCTTCTCCAATCGTAATAGGAGCTTAGTTGAACCAAAGAAGGGATAAAAGCGTCCCCTCCTCTTATTTGCTCTTCTAAGGAATTCATTCCCCGTCTTGCTTTTCCTTCAGATTGCTTGAGATTGGTTATCGCGTCTCCGATTGGGGGGTGGGAGGACTCCTAATATAGAAAGAGAAAAAAAGCCCTACACTGTTTTCCCATAAAAGGCTGTTAAATAAGCCCATTCCCCTTCCTGATGACAACAGAGGAGAAATGTCTCAATGTCCAAAGTTTATCAGGAGCAAGTGACCCAGAGAAAGAGCAGCATGTCTGGATCTGTCTTTTGAAACTTCGGCTTGATCATTAAGACTATAAAATAAACACCTTAAGGTTTTTAAGAAATAAATAAAACGGAGAGGATGCTGGAGGCCCTTTCATCAAGACAATTAACATGAGTATGCTAATTTTTCAAAACTGTGAGCTATTTTTAGTATGAATGAAAACCATGAATGGAAATCCTCGTACAGTGTTCTATTTTAGAGGAAAGAATACACCGGCCCTGAAGCCAAGAGCATCTGAGAGAGACGTTGGAGAAACTAAATTGAAAATGAAAAGGTTTTAGAAAAAGAAGGGAGTTTAGGGTGATAACTGGCGGGAGGAGAATCTTCACAGCAGCAGCCCCAGATCATTGTAATAAGAATACAAAGGTGTGTGCTTGCTTCGGCAGCACATGTACTAAAATTGGAACGATACAGGGAAGGTTAGCATGGCCCCTGCGCAAGGATGACACGCAAATTCGTGAAGCGTTCCATATTTTTAGAACACTCCCTAACACCATACATAAAAATAAACTCAAAATGGATTAAAGACCTAAATGTAAGGCCAGACACTATCAAACTCTTAGAGGAAAACATAGGCAGAACACTCTATGACATAAATCACAGCAAGATCCTTTTTGATCCACCTCCTAGAGAAATGGAAATAAAAACAAAAATAAACAAATGGGACCTAATTAAACTTAAAAGCTTTTGCACAGCAAAGGAAACCATAAAGAAGACGAAAAGACAACCCTCAGGATGGGAGAAACCCTCCCAACCCTCAGGATGGGAGAAAAGGATACTTGCAAGTGAAGCAACTGACAAAGGATTAATCTCCAAAATATACAAGCAGCTCATGCAGCTCAATATCAAAAAAACAAACAACCCAATCCAAGAATGGGAAGAAGACCTAAATAGACATTTCTCCAAAGAGGACATACAGATGGCGAACAAACACATGAAAGGATGCTCAACATCACTAATCATTAGAGAAATGCAAATCAAAACTACAATGAAGTATCACCTCACACCGGTCAGAATGGCCATCATCAAAAAATCTAGAAACAATAAATGCTGGAGAGGGTGTGGAGAAAAGGGAACCCTCTTGCACTGTTGGTGGGAATGTAAATTGATACAGCCACTATGGAGAACAGTATGGAGGTTCCTTAAAAAACTAAAAATGGAACTATTATATGACCCAGCAATCCCACTACTGGGCATATACCCTGAGAAAACCATAATTCAGAAAGAGTCATGTACCACAATGTTCACTGCAGCTCTATTTACAATAGCCAGGGCATGGAAGCAACCTAAGTGTCCATCCACAGATGAATGGATAAAGAAGATGTGGCACATATATACAATGGAATATTACTCAGCCATAAAAAGAATTGAGTTATTTGTAGTGAGGTAAATGGACCTAGAGTCTGTCATACAGAGTGAAGTCAGAAAGAGAAAAACAAATACTGTATGCTAACACATATATCTGGAATCTAAAAAAAAAAGGTTCTGAAGAAGCTAGGGGCAGGACAGGAATAGAGATGCAGACATAGAGAATGGACTTGAGGACACGGGGAGGGGGAAGGGTAAACTGGGACGAAGTGAGAGAGTGGCATGGACATATATACACTACCAAATGTAAAATAGATAGCTGGTGGGAAGCAGCCACATAGCACAGGGAGATCAGCTTGGTGCTTTGTGACCACCTAGAGGGGTGGGATAGGGAGGGTGGGAGGGAGACGCAAGAGGGAGGAGATATGGGGATATATGTACACATATAGCTGATTCACTTTGTTATACAGCAGCAACTAACACACCATTGTAAAGCAATTATACTCCAATAAAGATGTTAATTAAAAAGAAAAAAAGAATGCAAAGGTGGTCTTTGTAGAAGTTATAACATGGCCTTCAGAATTAGACTGGCCTGGGAACCATTCATCTCAACCACATTTGGAGCAGTGAGTTTCAAAGGGAATCTATCTTTCCCTCTTTTCGTTTTGAATGAACGTAAGTCACTTAACCTTCTGGGTATTGATGGGACTAGCAATGACCCCATCCACTGGGCTCAGAGGAGAACTAAAGGAGGTGATGTCACATAAAGCACTAGCACAGTTCCTGGCACACAGCGATAGCTATTGTCATCTTTATTATGTCAGCCTCCTGGCTGCCATGCTGTCATCACTCAGAAGTGATAATAGTGGTAACACTTCGGATCCAACAACACAGTACAGCTACAGATGAGCCTGCCTGTAGCTCTATCTGTCCAGTGTGGTCACTGAATAGAAAATAAAGAGAATCATCCCTCTCAGGGGTGTTTGGAGCAGTAAGATACAAGTTGAGTTCATTCACTCTTTTCATGTTAACACACATTAGCAGAAGAGAAGTAAGGGAGTTCTATTTTTACCTGACTCTCTATGCTGATGAGAAAAGAGATGTCGCTTCAGAGAAATCTCAGTTCAGACTGAGAACTTGGTCGAAGTATAATCCATTCTTCAGGCAGAAGCCACCTAGTAGATGGTTTCCACCATTAAGTAGAAGGCTCAGGAAGACTAAAACATTTGTTAGCTACACTTATTGCCTGATGAACTCTAATGGAAGGAGTGTGAATTCATTCCATTTACTTAGCAAAGATGAAAGAGGAAAGGACACAAAGGAAAAAGGTGAATCGTGAGTTCCTGGTTTATCATTCCTAGATGTCAGCATCTTCTTCTAGGAGATGGCTTGAGGGTAAATGTCAGGGTTGGTGCAAATTCTTTATGCCCAGCATAAAAACCATACAATTTTGAATTAGAGTGACTGTCTCTTTTTTAGTAGCTCGATTCCGTATAAAGCAGAAATACTTTTTGAGAGTGATTGCTGGTCTTTCCATTTCTACCCCCAGTTCCTTCTAATCGTGGCAAAGAATGCCAGTTATGCATCTTTCCTTTCCCTTTGTTCTGCTGGGACAGTGTTCAGTAGTGAGATCTTTATGATGGTCAAAAGGATGGAGAGAATTTTTTTATCTTTGTGGGAGATTTCGTTGCTTGATGACACCTCACTGTGGTTAAATGCTGAATGATTTGGCTAAAGGACCAAATCAAGGACCCAAGCTAGGCTCTCGTGACCTCAGAAGATCCAGTGTTGTGATTCTGGTTCTAATATCTGTATTCATTTCTTTTATGAAATCACTTAATAATTCTGAGAGAGACTTTGTTATCAAATCCCAAAAGTATTTTTCTTATGAAGTTATTTTCCTTATTAAGAGAAAGAGAAAGATAGCTACCAGGTAATTTACTTCTAAGTTGAAATTCTAGATTCAGATATATATTCTTTTTAAATCAAAGGCTGAATTATGTCTTTGGGTAAAAACAGTAAATTAGAAGGGTCCTAATTCACTTGGAGGTTTCATTTATTAGCACCTGGATACTGTTTTATTTGTAACACCCTGTTCCCTTTCTAAATAAGGATTAATAACGTTCTTTCTTTCTCTTTTGTTTGGAGTTATCTTTTCCTAGAAACCATAAGTTCAGGAATATAACACTGTTTTTTTTTTTTTTCCTCTGAGAATTCAATCTCTAAAATTATTCTTCACCCGAGAAAGCTATTCCCTAATTTTATCTGCTTTTTTTTTTTTCTTTGTTGACAAAGCTCTCCGTCGTGTCTGGTCCACAAGCTTCTGGATAAACACTCGGTGAATTGGAATACAAACGTGAAGTGAGCCTTAAAAACCTCAGCCATTGAGACGTTCTTCTTAAAATGCTGGGCCTCAACAGCACATCCGGGCAGAGCCCTGCCAGGGAAAGCAGGTCCTACTGCCAAGAAAAGCAAAAAGAGACCACAAATTGCTACCAAACCACTCCAAAATGCTCTTGTCTTTCCAACAGCCCTAAAAAGATAAACTTCCCCAAGCCCTAGGGATCCAAAAAGTATTTCACTCAAAATTTTCACAGGATACTAAAGATGGAGAAAAAATAAGGCAGGAGGGTAGCTATAAGTGTCTCACTTCTTTGCCTCTTGCATTGACTGTCAGCCTTCTTCTTTTAGCTTATCTCATACTCATTTAAGATATTTCTCCGTTAGAACAATATGCAGGTGTGTTATTGCCATGAACATGAGACTCAAGGTCTTCATTCATGTCCAGGTTAGAAGGACAACAGAAAACTCCAAAGTCAAAGCCAAAGGCTATAGTTGATGAGTTGATGGCCTCACTAATAGTTCCTAGTGCACATTTCTAGGAGTTCATGGGGTTTGACATATATAGTGTGGTCCTAGCAGTGCCTTCTCACCTAATTCTCCCAGCTGCCCAGGTGGCCATATACACCAGAACTCCATCTCCAGCCTCCCATCACACCGCTCCCCTCCTCACACGTTCCCACGCTTTTAGAGAGCCTTATTGGTTCTCTAGTTCTTCAAATATGCCAAGAGCCCTCCTCTCAACGTCTTTGCACATGCTCATCCCTGCTTGGAATGCTCTTCCCCACTCCCCACCCTCCATTCGTTAGTCACCTCCTTCCCAGCTCAGCCATCACTTCCTCAGGAAGGCCAACCTTTTATCCCGCCCCACCCAGATTAAATCGGTTACCCTTGTTATACAGTTTTACAAGATGCCGTATGTTCCTTCCTAGTAGTCACCATGATTTCTGATTATTCATGTATTTCTGGGATTCTATGACTGAGGGCAAGCACCAAGTATTTGGTGTCCACCTTTAGTATTTCAGTCCTTAACACTCAATTTTCGTTGATGGATAAATGACAGGCAGAAAATCAATGAACTCACAATCCTTGATTGAATTCAGGATGGAAGAGATTTTATCGACTAATATTCGGATGTAGGTGGTAACTGTGGAAGGCCCATTAAGTTCTGAGTAGGTGATGAATTTGAAAGCATGAAAATTCTTATGTCCCAAAGGACTGTAAAGATTCATATTCAAACCTCATACCCATAACTCCAAAGAACAACAGGTTGCATGCTGAGAAGGAGTTGATAAGATGGCTGCAGATTTCCTACTAGTCCAGCGGCACCTGATCCCTTTTAAAAAGTCCAGCCTGTACACCGCCCCCCCCAAAAAAAATAAACACTCCCCAGCAAACACGTACACATACATACGTGCAGATGGGGAAATGCGTAAAAACTGACTGCAAGCTCTGGTACTTTTTCTTAGAAATTTATCCAGACTACTTCCACTTACACAGTCTCACTGCGTTTTGCTCTCAACTCTCTTGGTTCTTCTAACCTGCGGCGCCCATTTATTTCTGCCCACCCTTCCCTGTTGTCAAGCTCACCCCACAGATTGCCAAACGTATTTCCACATGCGTGGACCGCAACAGCATTCTAAATCCTCTCTTCCTCTCTCCACCCCTCGTAATGTCTCTTATAGCTGGCTTCTCCATCTCCATTCTCCCCCTCCTTCAAGAACAGCAAGGAAACAACAACCATCATAACAGTGGCCAATATTTATAGAGTGCAGTGGGTCAGATGCTGTTCTACATACTTCACTCACATGCACATTAACTCACCGACTCCTCATTTCATTTCGCTCCCATTTGCAGATGGAACAACTGTGGGATAGGGATTGAATGTCATGCTCAAGGTCACAGCATGTAAGTGACAGGGCTGGGAGTTGAGATCAAGCTGGGTCTTCTAACCACTGTCTCTGTCTAGCACAGCCAGCCTGATGGGCCTTTCTAGAATTCCACTTCTATCCTTTCACGCTCCTGGAGACATCAACATGAGCTTGATGTTTGCAAATAGGCAATGAGAAGCCAAATTATTGATCCTAGCATTTGAGATCCACCACCAATTGGCCTCACCCTGGCTGGCTTCACGTTGGCTGGCCAACCTGGCCTGTCATTGCAATAAAGGATTCATGTTGGGAAAGAATTGGCCCTTCTTTAAGCCAGTTCCCCTCCATGTTTAATCTTATGTGCTTTCCAAGCTCTTCCTGTATTTACAATATTCTACTTCCTTCCCATCCACCACTCCAGAGACTCAACTGAAGTTCTAACTACCCTGTGAGTGACAAGCTAACTGAAAACACTGGCCTATTTGGAGTGCCCCTTGCTCTCGATTCCTGTTGGAGTTTATGTAAGAGAAAGCAATATGGGTTGACTACTCAGTAATTCTTGAAAGTCCACTTGATATGTAAACCTGGACACGCCTAAGGAAAGCAAGAATCTGGCTTACATCATACTGAGTTTACTTAAATTTTATGCATCATATAAATGTTAACATAGAGTATGGAAATTTAAGTAAAATCTGTATGACTTAGGCAAGGTTCTTACTTGTATACCTATATGTGTATGTGTGTGTCTATATATTTTTCAATGCCTTACAGCCAAAGACCACCAGAAATACACCTATAGTTGAACAAGTTGAATTTATTGCTCCTTGAAGTGAAAGAGAAGGCACATCATGGGGAAATGGGGGGTATTTCATCAAGGGAGGATTAGAATGAACTTCTTATAGGATTTGGGCTTCTATTAGGTGATTTGGGGGAGGGTTCCGAGGAAGTGGGGTTTTGTTCTGGATCGCATGCTAACAGTTAAGTGGGGACAATTCTATAATTGGCTGTCTTTATAAATCTTATCTAGAAGGAAGGAAGAATAGAGGCTAACACTGTCATCGGTAGAGAAGTCGCAGTCACTCCTCTTAACCAGGAGAGGGGGATAGTTGGTATTTTTTGGTTTGAATAACAACCTTGCTTTTGTCTCTTCATAGACAAGTTCTAAAGCAGTCTCGTTTCTGTCTTGATCCGTCAGAGTCACAGAATGATCGTGACTGATACTGGCATCCTGTGAAATGATTGATCTTCAACAGGAGAACACCACAGCTTTGCCGTGAGTGCCAGGCCAGCTCCTAGGCACCAAGGCCTCCCCGATAGAATGTCAGGTGTCAGGGGCTTCATGTGCATAAAACAAAACAAAAAACCACTACAAAAGAAACTAGAGCCAAACCATTCTGGATGAATCAGGAGCCTTCCCCAGCTCTCCACAGAGGTGTCCCCCGTTGACAACCACATTAATATTTCATGCATTGATCTTCGGTGAGTTGTGATGACTTTTGTTCCGAGTCAACTCAGAGGCTGGAACTATGTTTGCAGAGGTCCCTTCCCTGTATGGCTCCAGGTGAGAGCGGGCACAAGAGAAACTTACATGACATTTGAAAAGGGGAGTGAAGCAGCAGTTGTCTCCGTGCTCTGGAAATTGGTGAAGAGCATCGGGCACTGTGGCAGCTCATACACAACGTCACTGATCCGCTCGTTCACCTTTTGCTGGCGCGGGACATCACCCAGGCCCACAGCTCCTCCCGTACCTGCTGGAAATCCTCTTCCGGCTTCTCCGAGTGTCCTGGACCAGGTGTGTGTGTGCGCAGGTCACTCAAATCATCGAGGTTGCGGACAGCAAGAGACAAACATAGGTTTCCATTTGTCCTCGTGGGTTCCAGTTTGTCTTTGCTCTGCCAATTTCACACCCAGCTTTCCTTCCCAACGGCTGGCCGGTTGAACCCAGATCCAACATCAGATGCAAAGGCAACAGCCTGTAAAAGACTTTGCCACGAGTGCCCACAATTGTATGTGGCCATCGTAACCCCTTATTCTAGATGACCCTTAAAAGTTCTGAATGTCTGAAAAAACCCTGACTGATATACACCCCAGATTTCCAGCTAAGAAGAGATCCCTCATCGTTGGAGTTCTATCCTAAGACAAAAGGGCCATGTGATGAAGGGAGACGGGTGAGATTCCTCCAGTGCCGGGTATGGCCAAGGGACAGGCTCGTGTCTGACTCTCTCGTCCTGACCTGGAGTCTTAGTTTAGTCTGGTTGAGTGCTTGCAGCCTGTGAGAGCAGTGCTGGGGTAGAAAGATCTAGGGCCAGTGGCAAGTGGCCATGAGGCTATTAACTAAGCAGCCCCAGGTGGTGTCACCAGGACTGGGGGCCAGATTCAGCTTCTAAAGGGAACAAAGTCATAGCTGAGATGACATCAATGTGAACCAAATCTGAGTGGTGAGGCAAAGATGGAAAATGATGCTAGATAGTAAAGAGAGTGTCAAGAAAATAGGGAACGTGATGGTCCAGGTGAGGGGTCAGGACAAGTTAAAGAATGGGAAGTATGAGCATGGACAGCCAGGTGAGACGTGGCAGACGTGGAGGCTTCATGGAGCTGTGCCCCGCTGGACAGCCCTGCCCCTGCCAGTTATTATAGGCACCAAACTGTATGCCAGGTACTATGTTCATTGCTTTACACAGTAGCTCATTTCATCATCACAGCTACCACAAAAGACAGAGTTTAGCATGCCAACCTAACAAATGACAAACTGAGGTGGAGGGGTTAGGTGACTTGCCCAAGGTCACTTAAAAGAAGTTGAAAGACAGGAATTTGAATTTAGATCTTTTTGATCTGACTTCCATTACACCTCTTGAGATCCAAACTTTCTAGGCTTAAAAACAAGAAAAAAAAACCCTTTGAGCAGCCTGATCTATATCGGTCAAATCCAATACTCCAGCTTAACCATTACGTGTTGGATGTTTGTTACTCAGAAGTTGATAAGTAATACGTTGCCCTGAGATTAAGCCATGAGGATGCAGCGGATGGGTGAAAGGAGGACGACGTGAGCTACAGAAAGCCCCAAGAAAGCCTGACCAAAAGAGAAAGCACCAGAAATTCCCTTCTGGCTCAGGGTATTATGTAAAGACACAGAATTGAGGAGGCAGGTTGGAAGACAGACGTGACCTCCCGCCTTGGGGCTAAAGTGCTTGGGGTCAAAGTTTTCTCTGATAAGTGGAGGAAAGAGTAATGTTTCTGCTGGGGTCTGTAGGAGGTGAATGTACCAACCCTTGACTCTCAGGCCTCAGGAGGTGAGGAAAAGACCAAGAAGTTCCCACAAGCCCCCCGGGGAGGAAGAGGAGGTTACTGAAAGCCAGGCTGGGTAGCCACCAGAGAAGGCTGTCACTGTGGCCAGGAGGCTGAGGAACCCAAACCAGTGTCAAGTCGGAGTCCCCCCGGATCTCAGGAGTATCAGTGCCAGCGAGACCTGACGAGCAGCTAAGTCAGCGGGGAGGACCGCCGGCCCCAGGGAAACAGAGCACACAGCACCAGTTGCAGTAGTTACAGACACGAGCACCCAGTGCAGGCAAAACGCCCAGGAGTGAGAAAGTCCCACCACACACACCCAAGAGCCAGCAGGAACTCAGGAGTCCTACTGTGTGTGTCCCGGGGCTAGAAGCCACGTAAGCCTCCATGGGACATCTTGGAAAGGAGGAAACTGGGGAGGGTAGGGGAGAAAGGATAAAAGAGTGAGTCACCCAAAACAGAGAAGGTTCCTGAAAAGATCATTTCAGGGATTGGATTGGATTCAATTCATTTTTTTTTCCTCCACTATCCAGTGGGAGTCAGGGGTGGGGCTTGAAAGGAAAACCATATAAGTTATAGAGAAGAATGAAGCTGCAGTTTCTTGGCATATCTCAATCGAGTGTGAGTATATAGGTGATTCCAGTTCAGATGCTACGAAAATAGGTCCTCAAGATGTCTAGAGATTCAAAGCAGGGTTTTGTGCTTGATCTAGAGCATAAGAACAAGAGGGGACACTAGAAATCCTCAAATCCCTGGTATTTTCCTATGTTTGTGCCTTACCTGATGGTGCCCAACCTCCCTCTCCCCCACCTGAAGGCCCAGCAAGTTGCAAGCACTGGTATTGAAAAGATGGCATCGGCTTTGCTCTAGGCGTTATTTGGGAATGATAATCTAGGATATCTCTTAAAGGGCTGCCACCCAGCCATTGGTCCCAACACACGTAGCTCAAAGAGGCTGCATGCAGGAATCAGAGCCATGGCACATTCGTTCCGTGGGTCAGAAGCCAACCCTTGTTTTATTAAAGTGTGTACAGGGGATTGGGAAGGAAAAGGACCACCCCGTGACGTGGCAGTGTGCACGGACACCAGTGCCGCAGCCAGGCTCCGCTGTCCGGGACTGTCCTGCAGGCGGCTCTCTGGAACTCTGTCTGGCTGGAGCCTTGGAGGAGACCTCTCTCGACCACAGCTGACCAGGGCATTCGCAACACTGAAGGGCAGGTGGGGAAGGCCACTGGGGCCGGTTGAATGGGGAGGATTGCTTTGCTATTCATGTAGTCTATTTTGAAGAAACTGAGTTCTTGCAAGCAGCCCTGGTATCTTCCAAAGGGTCCCAGCAGTCAGGGAGGCAGTGGCCTACCAGAAAGTAAGCTCGACTCGCCCTCCACTGGTTTTGACATCAGAAGCCCTGGCACAGCCAAATTCATGGGCAGATTCACATTTCAGGTCCACGATGCCTTGGGCAACACACATACGGAAGGATGCACGGAAGTGCTTCTCGACGGGCCTGAGGCTCATTTCATGTTTCTCTCGATCCAGTCTTTAAAGGGCAGCACTTTGGTGAAGGCTGTGTAGAGGCTGTGGCTGCATGTCTTGTCATAGCTCCAGCTGACCAGCCCCACCAGATGCCAGCGGGGCTCAGGGGACGCCCGCCCCGGGAAGAACGCGGCTGCGATGCCGCCCGTCTCTGCTGTGCAGATGTCAGAAGGCGCAGCGCGGTCCCAGCCGGCACAGAACATGTTGTCTGTGATGCTCACCGGGATGCCGTGCTCTTCGTGCTGCTCCTCACACAGCAGCGAGTCCGCCACACTGACTACCCCCGAGCGCAGCGTGTCATTCTTGAAGCCGGGGCTCCTCGCATCTGCCAGGACATTCCAGCCCGCCACGGTGATGCGGGACTCCTGGAGGGAGGTGCTGAGGTCCCGAGGGGCCGCCAGGCAGATGGGCTGGACACGGGTGCTGATGCGAGCCTTGTCCAGGAGCTTCAGGACGGCGATGTCCGCATCCAGCAGGATGGGGTCGTAGTTGGGATGCAGGATGATTGCAGAAATCTACCAAGGTAAGGAATGGACAGCAATTGTGAGCGACCAACACCATAGTGACAGGAACAGGCAAGCCCCGGGGCTAAATGATTGGGAGAAAATGTCTAAGAGACAGCTACAATTATACAGAGAAACTTTTCTCAAGGGATCATAGAAAGCAACTGCTCTATTCCCAGGGTTGCAAACTGAAACGCCCGCCTGGCTGGCAGGTTGTTTTAAATAAGTTGAGTGGACAGGTGAGGTTTCAGAGAACGGGAGTGCATGCCCCATGCAGAGGGGGCAGCTGCCACTTCGCTCCAGCTGACCACTGCCATGCAGAAGTGCTCATTTTGCCAGAGAATAGACTCCAGATCTCTGGCTGAAACCTCCTGGTTTTTAAATGTTGGCAAATAACTGATTAAAAAAATATATGTTAGCACTATCAAAACACAAACCCCTACAGGCTACCAGTTTGCAACATCTGGTCCACTGTAAACACTGCATTTACCCTCAAGCCAGTAAGATAGAGCTACACCCAGGGTGGTCCACAGACTTTTCCACAAAGTCTCCCCTGATTGTCCCCATCCTTGCTGATCATCTTCTTTGACGGGGGCCTCCAGGAGCTTACATCTGTGATATGCCGTAACATTCTCACGGATGTGTTCTATTCCTTCAACTACATTTGGGCTCATCTACTCAGGGATTCTATTGTGTTGGACTAGTCACGATATACTGGTCTGTCTCTTCCCCTAGCCTGTGGATTCTTCAGGGCAAAAACCATGCCTTATTCCGTTCTGTATGTATTCCCAGCAAATGGCATGCTGTGGGAACTCAACAATGGATGGATGGATGGATGGATGGATGGAAGGATGGATGGACAGATGGATGAGCTGGATGGGTGAGTGGGTGGATGGAAGAGAGGGAGGGAGGCAGGCAGGGAAAGAGAAGAATCTTACAAATTTATTAGGAGTCTCTATTTTTCCTCAAAGCCTACCTAGCACAGTGTCTTAAACGTAAGAGGTGGTTACATTTTGATGACCCCAATGATAGAAGATATTTGTTACTATCTTTTTTTTTTTTTTTTGCGGTACGCGGGCCTCTCACCGTTGTGGCCTCTCCCGTTGCGGAGCACAGGCTCCGGACGCACAGGCTCAGCGGCCATGGCTCACGGGCCCAGCCGCTCCGCGGCATGTGGGATCTTCCCGGACCGGGGCACGAACCCGTGTCCCCTGCATCGACAGGCGGACTCTCAACCACTGCGCCACCAGGGAAGCCCTACTATCTTATTTTTAAAACAATTTTAGGGGGGAAAGACTCCATAGTCTTTCTAGATGCCCCTTTCTAGTATCTGTCAATATATATTAGCCACCTACTATGTGCCTAATATTTCCAGGCTCTGGGCTGGATGCCAAAGGACCGACACAGTCACTGCTCGCCCAGTACTGGGAGTTGCTGAGCCAGAGACCCGGTTTCCAGGCTGCAGCCCTCTCTCACCCGCAAGCTCTGGATGCTTTTCTCTTCCCGGTCATCATCCCTGTAGAATTTCCCCAGGACGACTTTGAGGTCTGCTGTCTTGATCACGGTGACCCTCCCCAGGTCGGTGACGCAGTGGGCAGCCACCACCACGGTGCGCTCATTGACCAGGGCACCGCTGCAGACGAGGAACCACGTGTCCTTGTGCGGGCTGCTCCCGTGCACCCCACCGGCCCTCCTGTAGATGGCAGCCTGCCACGGCCAGCGTGTCCTCTGGGTCTTCGGAGCAGTGACGTTCTCAGTTTTCCCACAGACTATGGAGAAAGCACCAGCTCAGTAATGTAAACTCAGACCTTCCCATCCAAAGGGGAATGTGTCAGTCACCCAACAGAGCACAAATCTGGAAAGGTGGACCCTATGGATGTCAAGACCACAGAGCATCTAACCCGTTTTTCTTTTCCCTTTAAACATTAATCAACCACCTTGACATGGTTGACTATAAAGTCTAGGATTACGACTGGAGGCTTACCATCCCAGCCACTTACTGGGCAAGTTGCCTAATCTCTTACAGTCTCAGTCTTCCTGCCTGCAAAATGGATACAGTAATCACAACTGTCTCCTAGGGTTCTTGAGGAGAGTGGATGAGATGATGTATATAAACAGCTAAATTCAAATATCATGACTATTGCTATAAAGATGACCACCTCGAACTAAGCCATATTCTTCTTCTTTGACAAAGAGGATGGGGGTAGCTTAGTATGTGCAAGACCCTATTCCAGACACTTCCATGTATTACTGCAGTCATCATCATTATAACCTTGTGAGTAATCAATACCTCATAATCTAATTAATAACAATAACCTAATTAATACCATTGGGTGATGAGAACGAAAACTGGGTTAGACAGGGTAGCCAAGGAGATATCACCAGAAGCCCTCTAGCACCTTTAGCCCCCTCCCCACTTGGTGTTTAATAACTGCTCTGTCCCTTTTCTCCAAGTAAATATGAAAGAATTATCCACAAAAAGTATGCCCCCCTTCCCAAAAACTTCGTCTAAGATTTAACGAGTTCATTTCTCCTGGGGAGTAAGTTTAAGCCAAAGGAAGGAAGTGCTAACTGTGGAATTTCAGACTTCACCAAGTTAGGGAAAGTGTTAGAGGGCCATTCTTCTGGACAAGGAGTTTTTCCCAAAAAAGTCTTCAGTAGGGTCAGTGGTTTTTCATAGGCAGCAATGGGAGATCTAAGCTGCTCTAGACCAAGGACAGGCATTGACTCACTAGGGATGCAGGACGGGGCACGCCCACTCCACTTCCCAGTCCTCAGACATGTCCTCCGGCTGCTGCCCAGGCGGCGGTAGAAGGGTGAGATGCACTCATACTGGATCTGGGTGTGCAGGTATTGGTACCCAGGGGGCAGGTCTCCAAAGGGAAGGGCTGGCTTCTTGGTAGAGGAGTCCTGCAGCTTCTGCTTGCTGAAGGCTGATGAGTATAGCTGGTGTAATGGCGTCTCCCTACATCGGAGCACGCGGCCCGGAGAGAGAGGAGGGCCAGAGACAGTCATTGTGGCTCTTTTAGTATCCAAGCCCATTCCTTACAGAGGAAGGGAAAACAGCTATCTCATCCTCTGTGTGTCTCTCTCCCTTTCTCCCCTCACACCTCTCTCTCTCTCTCTCTCTCTCTCACACACACACACACACACACACACACACACACACACACACATGAATGCCTCTTCTACCACTGAGCAGATTTTTTTGCACACTTCAACCTTCAATTTATTCCTCCATTTCCATTTCTGGCATGCCTCCAGCTGCCCTGAATTTTAACCAAAGAGCATAATATCTGACATAATAGCTGCTATCCAAAGCTATGCTAGACATGCACACACACAAAAATTAATAGTGAAATTAAACAAAAAAGGAAGTTAATTTCAAGGGGAGAAATCCAAGCGGCTGCTTTTCTCTAACCATTATCATAATGGGGCAGTATTAGGAATTGATTTAGCAATTAGCAGATGTAATTAGTCCACCTCAGAGAATAAAACCTTCTCTCAGAGCACATTGATTGGGAGAAATAAGGAGCGTTGTGTGCGAATGTGAAAAGGTCTTTTAAAAGAGCCCCGAAGTTGAAGCACCCAGAGACCACTCTGGGATTCTTGGGAGAGAGCTATGCACACTACACAACTTGTGCTCATTTTATATCAGTGCATAATGACTATTAGAGACAAGTTAGAGTTCCTTTAGGAATCAGTGTTTTCATCCCATTTAATGAATGGAGGAAGGAAGCCCAGAGAGGTAGGTAGGAGTGCTGAAGGGCACACAGGAAGCTAAGACAGTACCCCAGGCAACACAGGGCAGTCATGGTTCCCACCCTGGTTTCCCTGCCATGCCAATCCATCGTAAGAAATCTGTTTCACGTGTCTGTACCGTGCTGTGCTCAGAGCAAACATTCCATCCACATTGATTTCATCCAACAAATCTTTAGCTCAAGTTTAGAACCAGGTCTGCAGTTCAGGGAGCTTCTGGACTTGCAAACAAACACAGCTTTTGGCCATTGAAGGTTTTGCGCTGCCTTTGGGGGTTCCTGGGTGAGCCTGGCTGCTGGAGACCATCATATCCCCACTCAGCAGCGTATCTTCCAGAAAGAAATTTACAACCAAGTTTTAGGCTTGCTTTCTCATCTACATGAGACACCTGGCACCTTGTCACCTAAGCCCCCATTACAACCGCTTTACAAAATGCAAAGCCCAGTGGTGGTCTCTTTTAACAGCTCTGGGCCTCCTCTCCAAGATGTCTCCTTGGGAAGAATACTTACTGGAGAGTCCAGCCCCAGGTAAATCACAAAGGTCAGAAAGGAGGGTGGGTAGAAATACTGGATTCCACTGCCACTGTCCCCGAGGAAATGCCTTGCCCGAAAAGGAAATGGAATGAGAGAGCCAGAGGCAGAGTGAGAGATGAAGGAATATCCTGAACTTTGAATATTTCAGATCACTTGTTTGGGGTCAGCTCCAGTCACTGGGATTCATTGTTACCATTTCTAAAAGCAATAGATACTGCTTACAGGTGTTCATAGGTGCAAGGTGTTTTTAAGGCCTTTATATAAGGCTTAGTTCAAGCTTCATGCATCAGGGAGCAGCCCCTGAAGACCTTGGATTTACATCCTGGGTTGCTCCTTCCTCTAGCAATGTGACCTTGGGCAAGTTCCTCACCCTCTCAGAGCCTCAGTTTCCCCATCTGTAATAAAAAGTAATAAAATCTAAAATGAAATGGTAATAATAATACTTACCTCAGAGGTTGTAGTGAAGATTAAATGAGCTAATATATGTAAAGAACTCAGAATTGTAACGGGCACAGAGCAAACACCCAGTAAATGCTAGCTATTTGCCTTGCATTTAATCCTTAACAGTCCCCAGAGACAAATGTTATTGTGATCACCCTTACTTTTCAAAAGAGGAACTAAAGGCTCAGTAAGCTTAGGAATTTGCCCAAGAATACCCAGTGCTAAAGAGAGATGACAGCAGGTCTTGAACCAACTGATCCAATCCATTCATTCATTCACTCATTCATTCAATATTTTGAGGGTGTCCACCATGTGGCAGGCACCCTTCTAGGAACTAGAAGTTCAGTGAACCAAACAGAAAATGTTCCTGCACTTATAACTTTCACATTTTTTTGGTGGGGTACAGGGAGACAGAAATTGAACAAATAAATGAACAAAATGTCAGTAGGACAACAGGTGGAGATGGATGCCAAGGTGAAAACTGGAGAGCTCTGTAAAGGTCAGAGACCGCTGGCTAAAGAAGTCAGCTCAGCGGTCAGGGTGGAGGTGGGGTTGCTATTTTTATTTATTATTATTGTTTTTGGCGGTACACGGGCCTCTCACTGTTGTGGCCTCTCCTGTTGCGGAGCACAGGCTCCAGACGTGCAGGCTCAGCGGCCATGGCTCACGGGCCCAGCCGCTCCGCGGCATGTGGGATCCTCCCTGACCAGGGCACGAACCCGTGTCCCCTGCATCGACAGGCGGACTCTCAACCACTGCGCCACCAGAGAAGCCCGGGGTTGCTATTTTTAAAAGGATGGTCTTGGAAGGTCTCTCTGCCAGGTAAAAACTAAGCAGGGAACTGAAGGAAACCAGGCACTAAGCCTCGTTGAAATCAAGAGGAAGCAGGTTCCTTCTGGAGCCATGGGTGTAAGGTTCCACAGCTGCCACCAGGGGTCCCCACCTCTATCTTTCCAGGAAAAACGCTGGGTGGGTATCCCTGAGGCCTCACATCCCTCGTCAGGGGCAAGTCATTCATCTCCGGTTCCTGGCCCCACCAGCCTGCCTCATCTGATTGGTCACTACCAAGAACATCTTCCTAAGCCACAGCTGGCTGCATAATAAATACGTAGTAATTTCAGGAAGACTCGAGTATTAAAATCCAGCTCCTCAAAGACCATCTTAAAGTCTGGCTTCCCACCACCACTTACTTTCCCACAATCCAATGAAATCTGTGCATCTTCCAACAGTTGCTACCTCTTGGCTAAAGGCAGCTGGCTAATAAGCCTCCATCTAACGAGCCCTATTCTTCCTTGGCCAGTCAGCACTGAGTGTCCCTAAGAAACCTCAGACTGTCTTTGGCCAAACACCAGTGGGGAAAGGGGGTGGGAGAGGAACGTTCATTCGCCTTTAAAGCAGAGTTCAGGTGTTTCAACCTCACCTTGACTGAACCTGCATTGGAAGAACTCTCCGTCTCACCAGGTCTGAGATTTTTGGTTCTCGACAGGCTAGAAAAAAAAAAAAAAGACAATGCTGCATAATCCTTTTCCATATTAACTGTTCACATCATTCAGTTCAGATTCATACCTGACCACCCTTTCTGGAGACCAGCGCACATTCCTCAGGCTTTCAAAGGTAAGATACATTAGCCAGACTTGGACAGCTCGCTCAGCAAAAGAGCATGCTGAGTTTTATCTAAATTGGCAACCCCCTTTGAAGAACCCAAGTAGAATAAACACCTCTGCAGAGATGCTCCCCCCAGCTGATATGAAACAATGATAATTAATAGATTAGGATTATCTGTTCACATAGATAGTATTGGCGAACTTAATCAATACAGAATAAAAGCCAAGGTCAAGGTTCTAAAATATAGCCCAGCATAGTGAATCACAAGGCTCTCATTTAAAGCCAGACAGCAGTGTCAACCATCAATAAATCTTGAGTAACTGATTCCTCCATGTGCTGCAACTAAGGCTCCTAAAGGTCCTTTGAGGGCAACTCAAAGCCCAGTTTAATTTTTTTGAAGTCTCTCTTTCTTCACAAGTGAAAAGGAATCCTTCCCATCTCACTTTCCCAATCAAGCAGCCAACATTCGTCTAATTAGCAACCTAGGGAACTCTGCTTGTATTAATTTGTAAGAGAAGAGTTGACAAAAATCTCCAAGGACATATGTAACACCGTTTCCATACTTAATGAAATCAAGAAGCAGAGTCTGTGCTGGTGAGGATGAAGCTTGCTCCTGGCTAAAGTCTAAAGTGATTTCTTCCTTTCACAAATCTTTCTTTCGTTCCTTTTCCCATGATTCAGGTTGTTGACAAACACTCAGAAGGGAAAGTGGAGGATTGAAGCAATTATCTGGATAATCTAGGCCAAGGAGATGCTTTTCTTCCCAGGAAACAGCTAGATAACTGTGACCTGCCACCAAAAGGAGAGGGGCTGTCGACCTGGAGCAACTAGGAAATCAACTCAGCAAGAAACTATGCATGCCCACTCTCAAGTGCGGTAAGGTCCAAACTTCCCTATGCAACGTTCCATTTGTTCTGGCCCCCAACTGCCTTTTAAAATGTACCTCCCAGATTCCAGGACTGATTCACTTTTTGTTTACCATGATTCTTTCACTTCTGCCTACACCACCTTCCCTTTGTCTTCTAACTGGAATATCATCCCAACTCCTCTTTACCTCTATAAATCCTTCCCTGCTTCCCAGACAGGTTCCAGTGCTCTCTGCTACATGCAATCGTCTCTATTTCACTCCTTCTCGGAATATACACCACTCATTCGTTCTATAACTCTCCTTTGAATGTTCAAGGGTTTACTGTCTTTTTAAGATACTTTTAAACATCTTAACATCTCAAACCTCCCTCTACATAAGCTGGCAGGGATGATGTGTCTATTGCGTTCTTTTATTTCTTGCACTAATTTAATATGGCATAGAGAGTAGATAAATGTAGCCATATAAATGCATTTTAATTGCTTCAAATCTATGCTTGGGTTTGCATGTATAAAACTCAGCCTTGTCATCTTTCCTAAACTGCTCTGTTAACTACATCACTCTTCTTGATCACATCAAGTCACTGTGATTAGGATAAGCAGGTCCTTTGGCAGTTCAAAAAAGAGCAAATGTTTTATGGATGATTTCCAACCTAAAAGTAATGTACGGTTCCAGTGAGAACTTAAGAGAGAAGGCATTTTTCCAGGGGCTCAAAAACACGTATGAGAGCTACCAAAATGTCCAGCAACTCCATCTATTTCTACAGACTTCAAAATTATTTGCAAGTTACCTTTTATGCAGATGGGTTGTTTCCCCGACCACTCTCCATTCTGCTGGCAAGTTCTCATCTCATTGCCGCTAAGAACATAGGAGTTGTTACAAAAGAAGGTCAAGACGGTGCCAATTTTTGCATAGCGCCCATTGATAAGCTCAGGGCCTCCTGTAATTTTCTTGTACCCATTGACTGGGCCCCCAGGGTCTGAGCAGTTTCTTTCTTCAAGGACTGAAAGTGGAAAGGAAAGGAGAGCTATTAATAGTCTGAAGCATTCCATTTTAGCATCAAATCTTTTCAAGTCCCATTGAATTAAAAACGCAGTGATACAGAACCTGCGAACAATGGTACTCAAAGGAATTACTAAGAGAAAACTCATAATAGAAAAATGCATGCATTAGACATATCTTCCCCTTGCTTTTACGATTTATTCTTAAATTGAGAAGTGTTTCATCCCAGATACAAATAAATTTGACACTATAACGGTCTCTCATATAATCATGTTCGTTTGTTTCTCAAACTGTGGGAGATGGCCAGGCCTGGACAAAATACACATTTTGCCTAAGTTTTTATTATCAGTATACAAGGGTTATTGGTTTTCAGTGTTGTAATATCATCTCCTTCGTTCCCTAAAGCTCAGGCAATTAAACCAGACTATTCAGTTTCCTATTTGTGTTGTACCCAGAAAGTAGAACAGATTCGAAACGAGTACATATATAAATTTAGATTTTATATTTCATCTGCTGGAACATTAGTGTGTTAGAAGTTGTAATTAAAGAACACTAGAGGACAATATAAATTCAGAGATACAACAAATTCCCTTGATCTCCAAATATAACGTTCCATCTAAACATTTAACAATATTCATTACAAAGATACCTCTATTCTCTAATTCATGTTGCACAGCTACTTAGAGTAAAATTGGCATCACCAGCTATTCTAAGCACTGAACAGGATATTAGATATATCCTGGAAATATTCTATCAGCTAGATAACATATTTTTCTCAAATGGATTATGGCAAATTACTGAATATTACTTGCCTAAGGACACAGAGTAAGTCCCCTGAAGAATTCAACCTTTAATTACTGAGTTTGGGTACCAATCACTCTATCAGCCTCCCTAGTCTCTTTTTAATCATTTTTTCTAAGACACAGGTTCATTCCCCACGCAATACAATTATGCACTGGACATGCTTTACTTCCCATAAATGTCCCAGTTACCTTTCAAACAACTTACTCGCTTGCCTCCAGGCAAGAAATTAATGTCCATTCATATAATACTTCTACAATATTTGAGAATGAAAAATTAATGAATATTCCTCAGTGCAATTTGGCAAGGTTGCTAATATTGTCCAAGTTTCTGGTTTGTCTGCTCTAAGACTGCCTGTAGATCACATGACAGATGATCTCAATGACACTCTGTGTGTTTTGGGCTATGTACTTTGAGCAGTTTCCCTGAGGGTTGACTCCAAAGCCCCATTTTAAGTGTCAAAAAAGGACCTCACTGAGTGAACTGTTTAAAAAAATACTGAAATGCAGGCTTCCCTGGTGGCACGGTGGTTGGGAGTCCGCCTGCTGATGCAGGGGACGCGGGTTCGTGCCCCGGTCCGCGAAGATCCCATATGCCGCGGAGCGGCTGGGCCCGTGAGCCATGGCCGCTGAGCCTGCACGTCCGGAGCCTGTGCTCCGCAACGGGAGAGGCCACAACAGTGAGAGGCCCGCGTACCGCAAAAAAAAAAAAAAAAAAAAAAAAATACTGAAATGGTATAGTGAGGGCAATGCACTTTTCTGAAGCTTCAAGTGGACTCAGAAAGTCCCCCAGTGCTTATATTTCCAGGAACCCCTCTATGGCGCGAGAGCAAGCATTCCATATTGCTTCAGTCATGGGGCCTTCCTATAGTACAGACTCATTCAATGCTGAACATGTAGCCCAGAAACAACCAGCAGGAGCCCACAGACTTCAATCTTCTCCAAAACATGTGTTATACATGCAAGTTTTAGAAAATGGAATTCACTGTCAACATAAAAATCAGGGCATTTCTCACAGAAATCTGTGTTCCTGGCTTCTGACAAAATTCAGTTCCGGAAACCCTGGGTCTGTATGCTCACACAGCAAGAATCAGCTGGTGTGGGGAGGAGCTCCCTGCCTGGACTGGACCACACAGCCTTGCCTCGGCCACAGGCCCCCAGCGACCAGCTGCCTGGCTCCAGCAGACACTTGAATCTGTGGCCTGTTAGGCTATATCAAAGGGCTATGATTTGTGTAATTCAAGTGTAGCTCCTCATCCATTTTGAGCTTTGCTTGCTAGAGCTCATGGCCAAGAACGATCGGGTGATACTTAAGACCCATCTTGGAATACTGAAAGGAAACGAACTAGCCTCTAGCCACATCAGTCTCAGCGGAAGGCAAGAAGAGGCTTCTACTGTAAGCCTAATCATTGCATTTTTCTCCTCTTAGAAGTAAGTAGCTTCCTGGTCCAGTTGGCTCCCACTCCATGATCTCCTACGTGCAGGATTCTCCTGGATCCTATTTCTGTTACATTTCATGTGCGTTTAACTGGCAGGAACATTGGAGAGTTCTCGAGCACTTGGAGGTAATAAAGCCTCAGGACAATTCAGGTTCTTTCTTCCTCTCACTGAAGAGGCTTTAAAGGAAGGTTTAAAGGGAAACGGACTCAAGATATCCAAACAGGTCTGCCCACGGCTGAGGAATTCTGCCATATTTCTATAATTCTTAAATGCCTATTCCTTTATAACGTGATGTGTCTGAAATCAGGTCACATGCCTACATTTCCTGTAATATTTCTTTACTCCCAATCCCCAGAACAGCTATAATTAAATGAACGGTGCACCTTAAACTTGCTAAAATCTTAGAATGGAGAACTATTTATTTGGTTTTAAGTTATGCTCATGAAATGTCACCAGGGTTGAGCTGAATGATGCTTCCAAGTGAGGGTTCAATGGAAGGTGAGACTGCACAGCTGAAATTCAAGAGAAATGCAGACATTAGAAACAGATTCATAAAGGATTCAGATAATGTAGTTGTCTGACACTACTGAAAAATAAATAGACTGAATATATTCAAGGAAATAAAAGACAAAATTGAGAACTTTGGTAGAAAACTGAAAACCTTAAAAAATAGCCAAAGGAGAAATCTAGAACTCAAAAAGTTATAATGACATAAAGTAAAAATTCAGTGGCTGAGTTTAATAGCAAACCGGATACAGTGTAAGGGGATTAACAAACTGAAAGATAACTTCAAAGAAAAGATTCAGAACAAACCCCAAGACTCAAAAAGGTGAAAAATGTAAGGAAAATGTAAGGATACAGTGAGGAGGTTAATTAATACGTGCAATTGGCATCCCAGAAGAAGAGAGAGAGAATGGAGCAAAACCAATATGTAAAGAGATAATAATTGAAAGTTTTCTGATGAAAGACATCAACCTACAGATTTACTAAGTCCCAAACCAGATAAATATGAAGAAAACCATACATAGACATATCATATAAAACTTCAAAACCAAAACCAAAGAAAAACAATTTAAGGAGCCAAAGGGTTAAAAGACTGCAAAAACATCCTTTAAAATAATTACAGTCATTATCTCTGGTTTGTAACACTGAGAATGTGTTTTGCTTCTTTCTACTTTTTTTTAGAAGTTTTATAATCAGAAAATGCAGCCATAAAAGTTTGTTATTATTTTTGTTGTTGTTTCTATTGTTATTATTTTTTAAAGTATCAGGCAAAACGGTTTGGGTCCTCCCCACTAAGCCTATAAATCTAGCATTAAGTCTTCATGCCTTTTTTTGTGTGTGTTCCCATACCCTCTCCAACCCATGCCAATCTCTTTACCATCTTGCATAATCACAGACTAATCCAACTTTCCATGAACTCAGATTTAAATGAGTTTTGTCACTAGACTCTGGTGGAAAAACAATGTTCTCCAGGATCAGATAGCTATAGGCTTAAATAATCATTTGGTCCTCAGTGTCCAGAATAAGCACACAGTAGGTGTTCAACAAATGTCTGTTTGCGGGTGGAAGGGATAAGGGCTAAAATGTATTCATTCTTCCACTTAATAAACCAGAGCCTGGGAAAATTAATTAATTTCTCCAAGACTTGCTTTTCTCATCTATAAAACAAGATAATAACATTTTTCTGGCTGGGCTGGTTTTGAGGAGTAATTTAAACTACACATAGTCTCTAATTCGCATTTTTGCCTTTATTTACAAAGCACACTACTGCCTTTAAAAATCAATTCCCCAAATTCATACACCTTAAAGAAAAACCCATAAAGGAATCTAAAGGCCCATTATTGGGCCTAGTCAAGTATAAAGCAATATTTTTTGGCTTCTTGGTAATGTGATGGGCTTCCAGATCTGGGTCCAGTGTGTTGATTCAGACTTCTGGGTACCAACCATGGTCTCTGTATATTCATCTATTTTAATCCTGTGTAATGAAGGCTTAAAATTATATTCCTATATCAAACATCTACTGGGCATTATTCTCTCTTCCTTCTGTACCCTCTCCTATGATGTTTCTTTCTGCTTTTTTGGTTTTTTGCGGTTCGCGGGCCTCTCACTGTTGTGGCCTCTCCCGTTGCGGAGCACAGGCTCCGGACGCGCAGGCTCAGCGGCCATGGCTCACGGGCCCAGCCGCTCCGTGGCATGTGGGGTCTTCCCGGACCGGGGCACGAACCCGTGTCCCCTGCATCGGCAGGCGGACTCTCAACCACTGCGCCACCAGGGAAGCCCTCCTATGATGTTTTTGAAGAGAATTCTAAGACTTCCTCTAGCCATCCTTTTCTCTCCCTGTTTAGACTTCTACCTGTTGAGTTCATAGAGCATCTGCGTCTCAAAAGAGCATCTCCCCAGGGTTAGCCTTCCAAACTCCCTCTCCCTTACCCCTGTGGGTTCTCTGGTTAGAAACCTTTGTTATCTCCCCACTGAACAGACTCATGATTCTTTTCTGTTTGATTTTTCAAGAACTTTGGATTTCATTTCTCCTCAGTAGGATGGATGTTTTTCCACAAAGCCAAATGAGACTTTAAAACATCTGCATCTCCGGTGTGAAGGACCATCAAGCTCTTGCTTTTCGCTAAGTAAAATATCACATGATTAGTAATAAATAGCACATTGTCCTGTTACTTTTGGGACTCGGCCCAGGGATATGAACACATTAAGTTTAGCATGCCTTTACAGGCTCTCTTTCGAACAAAATAGTACTTGGGATGCGTTTCTATGGATACTGTTTCAGATAAACATTTAAAGAAAGACCTTCCCTCGTTTTCTTTTTTTCTCAGGGCAACAGTATTAGGCAGCTGGCTGTGATACCACTTTACAGAGGAGACGCAATGGCTGTGGGATGGTTCTTGCAGTGATCACTACTGGTGCCCCACCCAGGTCTCCTTGTATCCTTTTACCAACTCAGCTTCTACAGGTGTGCTTTGCTGCTGAGAGCTGGCACCTGCCACCTTCACAGGACTGCCCCTTGGGCATGGGCACCATCTTGCCCATGGGAAGAGCTAAAAAAAATGCCTAGGTTTTGGTTCCCTCATGCCCACCCCAGGGTTGGCTGTAGCCAGTGACTGATGGGTGTGGAAGTACAAAAGCCCAACTCCTGTTTCTCGAGGTGTAATTTACACTTCCCAGCACCCCACAGGATCAGGCTGAGTCTGGGAGTTCAGTTGAAATCACTCGTGCTGGGTTTTTTCCTCTTTCCTATTTTGCTTCTGCAATTCCCCTACTGGTTGATCCTGAGAGTACTTCCTTTAATAAACCATTTGGACCCAAATGTGGCTCAGGGTCTGGTTTGGGGAGAAACTAAGCTAAGACAGCTCTGCTGTTTTCTTAGCCCTGAGTACCAGAGCCCCTCATGCCTCCCTAGGGCAACACTCCGGGGAGGTGATGAGACCCGAGAGAGGTTGTTATCTCAGCCCTGGGCATAGGGCCCTGTTTGCCTTTCAGCACTCCTGGGAGATCTTTGGGAGGATGACTGCAACTAGAAAGGCTGCATCTCATCAGAGGGTCTCCAATCTCATCAGAGGCTCTCCAGCCTCCACAGATATCTCAGGCTCCAGCATCACACCCCCACCCCCACCAGCAGGGCTGTTTTGACCTGAAGGGGTCAGGTGCTCTAAGACAACGGACTTCCCTAAGCTAAACAGTGTAGACGTGGAATCCACCATCCAAGGATTCTCCCTGTTGATTTGGTGCTGTCTGTGGGAAGCCAGGGACCTTTTTACAACCCTGGGGTATAGAACTTCTCACGGGCCTGAACTGTGGGTCTTAGATTTAAGTTGATTTAAAGCAAATAAAGTCGTAGCTTCTTCTCCCCTGACTGGTGCACGAAGATTCATACCCAATATAAAGTAGCTAATATGACCAGGTCCAGAAGGTCTATAAGAAATGGACACAATGATGAAGACGTCAGGGAGTATGTCAGGATAACGTAGAGACATTTTAAGGAAAAGTAGCTTTTTGGTGCACACAAATAATACCACATTTTTTGCCCTCTTGTCAGATCAACTATATTGACTATAAGAAAAGGAAGTTCACACTCTTCATCCCTAATTTAGGGAGTGGACCCACTTTCCCATTCCCCAAATAATCACAAAACTCAGGGAGCAGTTCCAGCTGTGGCAAGAAAACATACCTCTTGCTCCATTATATTGCTCTCTACCAGTATATCCCTGTTCACAAACTATCTTCTTATGAATGAGTCTAGAATTTCAGTATGATATACCAGACTTCAAGAAGATTTGTCTTTTCCTTTGGTCTCAAAGCTGTAAGTTCAAATTTGAAGACAACATCTAGAAAAAGCCCCTAAGAACCAAAGAATCCAATCACCGCTTTGCCTTTTGGAAGCCCTGTAAGTCTCTCTGGAGAGAAAGCTGGTGAAGTGCTGCTGGCTGTCCATTTCGTTGATTAATTTTCTTGCACCACCTAGTGTTCTCCTTCGCTTGTTCTTGTCCCACTTCTAAATTGTTTTACTTTAATTATCACTTATACCCTGCTTGCTTTCAGGAATGGTTTGATGTGATTTACAAAACTGCACCTAAAAAAAGCATACTTTTTTCCTCTAATTTTATATTAATGATATATTTAGGGGAGCCAGAGAGCCACCTGAGCAAAACACTGAGAGGACTGCTCTGTCTCTTTAACAGGAGCTGGGTTTCAGAGCTGTAAGATTATCTTGAGAGTTCCAGCAAGGGAAAAAGATGTCAACAATATTCATTACCCCATTATCTAGCTGGCAGTGTGAGCTGGGGTGTTAGTCTCAATCCTTAACATACTCTTGGTATCCACCCATTCTCACTCATCAAAAAGTCAAGGGAATGATTTGTGACAGAATTAAAGTTCTGTTTGGGAAAGGCATTAACTTTCTCATCGGGACTTCCTTCATTCTGGAAACCCAACTTAATCTGAGACCAACACCCAGAGACAACCATTGGACGGGCTCGCATCTCTTCCTCACTTCTTCCTATTCAGCTAACATCTGCGTCTGGTGCCTCTGGACCCAATATCTTTTACTTCCCCAAAGGTCTCCCCCGACCAGGAATAATGATACCAACTGGTGATATAAACCCCCACTGAAAACCCTTTTGATCCCTGTCCAGCCCATGGAACCCTGCCGCCCTGATGGCTTCCAGCCTTCCGAAGTTGTGAATGAGGCCGCCCGTGTGAAACTATGCTTGGACTGCACACACTGCTCTTTGTTCATCTGGCAGCAATCTGGAGGCAGAGGCTATTGATCTTAATCAGTATTGTCCTTGGCTTTGGGTACACTGTGTCTTTTGGATACCACTTCTCTGGTATTTGGATGGCCTATTTCATTAGACAGCTGAAACTCCCTGTGCCCAAGAGATGGGTCAGCTTCAAAACATCCTCAGAAAGTCCTGGTCTTTTGGTGGGGGTTGGGATGAATGGGGAGATTGGGATTGACATATATACACTACTATGTATAAAATCGATAGCTAATGAGAACCTACTGTATAGCACAGGGAACTCTACTCAATGCTCTGAGGGTGACCTAAGTGGGAAGGAAATCCAAAAAGAGGGGATATGTGTATACGTACAGCTGATTCACTGTGCCGTACAGCAAAAACTAACACAACATTGTAAAGCACAGGGAACTCTACTCAATGCTCTGAGGGTGATCTAAATGGGAAGGAAATCCAAAAAGAGGGGATATGTGTATACGTACAGCTGATTTACTCTGTCACACAGCAAAAACTAACACAACATTGTAAAGCAACTACACTCCAATAAAAATTAATTGAAAAAAACAAAACAAAACAATGAACTTCACACATCCTCATTTGGCAGAGCCGATGAGCAACCTACATAATTATAGAAACTTAGCCGTCTTCTACCTAGCCGATGTGCTCAGTAAGTCCTCTTAGGGCTCCCACAAATCTCAGGTTTCTGAGTCAGCTCCTGGGGATGGGGCTGGGGGTGGTGGTGGGTAATAACACTAAACTACCAGGGGAAATGTCCCCCATGGCATTCATGGTTAACTTTTCAAATATAAAATACATCCCAATGAAAATGGCCCAAACAAGGCAATACTATTCTGTTTAGCCTTGGGGATGAAGAGAATGACCTTGCGGAGGAGTCCTGAGCTTCTGAGAACATGTGAGTCCTAAGAGATCCTGCCAACTTAGTAATTCTCACCACCATCACCATTACCAAAGGCTTTTCTAGAAAAAGTTTTCGCTGGGAAATGTATGACATGACCACTCTCCTCTGCACCAGAAAAAGGCTAAGATTGGAATTGTTTTACAGTTCTGCCTAATGAAGGGGGGAAATATACCAAAGAGCCCTGCCTTATCTCCTCAGTGCCTGGTACCTAACAGACACTCAAAAATGTCTGGCTGGATGAATCTGCAAAGTGGGGAGGTTAATAGTACCTACCCCAGGGGGATGTCGTGACAACGAAATGAGACAGTGTCACATAAAGCACAGAGCTTGACCTATATTGAGAATCGTGAGAATAACTACTGTTGTAATTTTTAATACTTGGATACCAATAAGGATGTCCTGTGTTTTGCAGAGAGGAAGCTTTCACCTTCTGAAGCAGGGTGAGGGACAGGTAGTGAACACCCCACAAGGCAGGAGGCTTTAAGGAAAAGTGGGAACTCTGTAGCCTTTGTCAAGGGGCTGGAGTCTCAGGGTCTGTGACAGCAGGGATGTTTGTTTCCGTCAGAAGTTAATTCTGCTTTGCTCTCAAGTTCTTCTACTCTGCATCTTCCTCCCACTTCCCTGCATGGGCATACAGTCCATCCCAGCTCTAATGGGTTACCTCTTAACCCAAAACCAAAATAAAATCCACCCCCTGCATTAAGTCCTGCCTCAGTGACCACGTCTGCCAAAGCAAAAGACAAGGGGGCCCCAACAAGGAGCAGGCAAAGTCTTAGTTAAAACAACGGTGGACGTGGCCCATTCCACACTCATGGGCGCTCCACCCCAAACTCTTGGAGACAGTCAGGCTGGAGAGTTGTTTAGGAGGCCTGACCTGTCCTCTTATTATTTGGCTGGAATGTCATCCATAACTAAAACAATTACTGACTAGCAAAATGCATCCCTTATATACCAACCCCAATCATCTTACTCTGAATGAGAAGAGGCAATGCCTTGGTTAAGAGGCCACAGGCGCATGGAGCCCAGCAGAGTTAACACTAAAATGTCACTGGGTCTATGTAGACTCAGAATTACCAAGAAGGAATGATCCAAATGAAAAGGAAAATTTCCCCTAAATTATAAAAGCAAACAAACAAATACCTTGATAACTATACAAGGGCAGCTTCTACTGTGTTCAGTGACCTCTTTGGCTTTCCAGATCTAAATCCAAATGAGACAGCATCCCTCTAAACGTGCTAAGAAGGATGGCAGAGATTCACCTCCATGTTAGGGAGGGAGAGGAGGTGGGAGGCTCAGGTATAGGGGATGTGTAAGAAGTAAGCCGTCCACTAGCTAGTCATCTTTCCGGGCTCCTCCACTCTCTGAAGGCTCTGGGTTACCAAGTGCTGGTGGGTAACAACTACAGATTCCCCGGGACTGTTTCCCTTGGGGTTATCCCTATACCCCTCATACCCTCTCAGGGCAGACTGTGTATTCTCTTTTCTACCCTGTTACTCTAACAAAATATGTAAGGGATGCTCTGGAGGTTTCCTGCATAACCACAGGGGACTGACATACAGCCCACCCCATGTTAAATGAGTGACCATTAAAAAGTCCCATGAGAAAAAAAGGAGGCTGACTAGATAACCTGATGCTTGGGGCAACCTGCTCTGGAGTTTCCCAATCTAGTTCCCCCTGACATTACTCCACTTATCACCTCTAACAGCCCCTTCCTGGCTGTTCTGGCTACAAAGACTCCCCACCCATCATGGCAACGTGCATGTCTTCTCCTGGGATCCAGGGTTCCTTTATGACAATGGCACTGGCAGTATCTACTTGTCCTTTAAAACCCGACCTTTCTTGCCTGGATACTGGTGTAATGGTGGCAATACTTAGCGTCTGGCAATGATTCAGGAGGAAGAGTTCACAGAGAAAACTTAGAAAGTCTTGTGAGAATTTTCTTAAACCCTAAGAAAGGTTTGTCATGATCATCTAGTTTGTAGAAACTAGTGCTGTTACCCTAACCCCTTGTCTAGAGAATCCCTGCTTTCCGCCAAACCTTGAAATGGCCACATGGGGCCAAAAGTAGTAATAAGAATAACTGCTTCTATTATTCAATATAATAACATCAATATCAATATATAAGTACCTTACCTGGATCATCTCATTCCATCCCTGCCATCACCCCTAAGAAGAATTTGATAATATTTTCCTGGAATTTATAAGTGGCGAAACTGAGGCTCATAGGAGATGAATGACCTGCTCGAGATCTACTGGGCTGGTTAATTGCAGGCTTAGAACCAAACCAAAGTCTTTCTGACCAGAGTCCAAGCTCTTCACCCAGGATTGCATCATCTCACTGTGAACAAAGGTGCACCTGTCTTCCACATGTTAAGGATGAAATAGGCCTTTAGAACTGTAAAAAAGCCAGTGAAATAATTCCATTTTTACCATACCTCCCCTAAGAGAGCTTACAAGCATTTGCATTAATTCCAGCTAACCTGAGGCACATTATTTATCTGTGATGCGAGAGGCAATCGTGACCCACTAGGGGTCTCAGTACATCCTCGCTGCATCCGTGTTAACGTCTCCTTGAAAACCCCAAAGTTCCCAATCACTTATTCTGCTGAGAAACGCGGGTTGGCCCTTTGAAGCTGAAGTATAAAGTGTGCCTCTCATCCTGGGCTCTTTTCTTCCCAGTCCTTGGGACAGGCTAGTGGGAAACCTTCTGAGGCTCCAAAACCCCGATGAATCCAGAGACACCATTTTTCTTTAATTGGTGGAAGCCGATTCGTGGTGTTCAAAGGCGCGTCAGAGCCTGCAGCATGAGCATTGTGCCCCAAGATTTAGCCCGTTTCATCACCCTTCATTAGGATGCAGAGGGGAGACCCCGGCACCGTCAACTGGGCCAGAGGAACAAAGGCAACATGGAAACTGGAGCGGGGCAATGAATCCCTCGCTCTCCACTTTTTCAAAACAAGATTCCGACCGTTTACTCAAGAACTTATTTTGTCCTCGTGTTCCATACAAAGAAACAGGAAATTTCAGAGGGAAAGAAAGGGGCCCCAGTTTCTTACATGGTGGCCCAGGGAGGTTGGGGTCACGGAGGGTGCTGGCAGGAGGTTAGCTTGGCCCCAAAGCCGAGGAGGGGCCACTCCCCTCTTTTTGTTCTCAGAGGAGTTCACCTGGGAGCAGGGGAAGGTTGTTGCTCCTTGTAAAACGATTTGAGGAGAAGGCTGGGGTAGCCGTCCTTGAAGGTTGTCCTCGGGGCTCTTGCACCCTCTCCCTAACCGAACAGGGCAAACCTGTGTTGACAGTATCTTATTCTTCATCTACGACAACACAAAACCTGAACGAGACCTCTCCCCTCAGACCCCCAGAATTCCTTCTAAAATAAATCCGTTTCCAGCTTGACAAGAATAGACCCTGGCTTCTGACCTGCAAGTTCTGATTCTTATTTTGAGGACTGGCATTTAAAATGGTTCATCTTGTAAAATCTGGTAAAACCTTTTGGTGGCCATGTTGACAACAGCTCTCCGAAGTTTAAATACGTGTACCCTCTGGACTAACAGTTCAACATCTAGGAATTTGTCTTACAAACATAGCTCTACATGTGAGCAAAGAAACATATGTTAGGCTATTCATTGCAGCTTTCTTCATACTAGTAAAAATAGTAAACGTGATATCAAGTCCATCTTAAGGGGTGGAGTGATTATATGATTGTATAGACACCCATACAATGGAGTTCTGAGCAGTCATTTCTTTCCCCCATGAGGGAGACCAACAAGGAATGATCTGGAAAAAATATCTATGATATGAGCACGGAAAACAAAAAGTTGAAAAATTGTATGTATACTTTAATCCACTTTTGTTCAAAACAGGGTTTCTCAACCTTGGCACTGCTGATCTTTGCCAGATAACTCTTTGTGGTGGAGGCTGTCCTGTGTATTGTAGGATGGCAGCATCCCTGGCCTCTACCCACCAAATGTCAGTAGCACTCTCCCCCCTTGCTATTATGACAACCAATAAAGTTTCCAGTTTGCCAAAAGTCCACTGGGGGTGGGAGCAGGGGACAAAATCTCCCCCAGCTGAAAACATATAGACAACCTAGGTTTGCATGTCATAGAAAAAGTTTGGAAGGATACTCACCTAGTTGTTATATTTTATATACCTCTGTACTGTTTGATTGTTTTTACAAGTACATATTTCTTCTGTAGTTTAGTAGAAAATCTATTTCTATTCCACTCCCACTCACCGACATACACAGACACAAAGAAGATAAACAGAATAGCTCATATCAAGAGACAGTCAATCGGGACTCTAGAAAAGAGAGACAGGTGGGCTTTACCTGGGAAGGGAAGCCCTCTGGGAGGACTTGATAATGTGACAGGATGGTAACCACAGCTCATCGATCCATCATCTGGAGTCTCATCAAGCCAGGTGGTGAGAATGGTGTCAGAGAGATTGTGAACAACGTGGGAAATGAGGAATTCTGGCCTCTGGTTTTCAATTTGACCGAGATCAGGGTCTTGCACCCTGTACTTCAAATCCTTCATTTGCTTAAAGGATCATCTACCTTTCCACAAAACCGTTAGGAAAGCAGCAACTATGAAGTGGTTCCCCCTCATCAGATTTGGTACTACATAAACAAAAGATGCAATTCTCATTAATACTGGCTTTGGCGCTTTTTTTTTTTGCGGTACGCGGGCCTCTCACTGTTGTGGCCTCTCCCGTTGCGGAACACAGGCTCCGGATGCGCAGGCTCAGCGGCCATGGCTCACGGGCCCAGCTGCTCCGCGGCATGTGGGATCTTCCCGGACCGGGGCACGAACCCATGTCCCCTGCATCGGCAGGCGGACTTTCAACCACTGCACCACCAGGGAAGCCCGGCTTTGGCGCTTTTAAAGCCATTTTTAAAAAACATATGCCTAGTCCAATCTGGACAATTTAGAATTTGGAGAATCCCAGAATGCTTCAGTTTCTTATTAATTTTGAAAGAATTTCCTCCAGGGAGGTTTGTTCGGTTTTTTGATATACTCATGAGAAAAACAATAGTTTTTTTTTCTTTTCTTTTTCTAGATGATAGACTGCTCAGGAAAAATGGTTAACATTTGTTCAAAAATTACAAGGTAAACTGCCACAGCTAACTGTGATCATTCCCTCACTGAGTTAGTTGGAATTCATGCTGAATTTCCTAAAAGGAAAAACAGACCTAAATCTTACAGAAAATAATCAAACATTTGGTCCCCTACATTGATGCTAGCAAATGGCATATCAGATATCCACCACCAATATCTTCACCCAGTCACAACTATAGGGTACTACGGAAATCACGGTTTTTGAACAACATTTTGTAAAGTAGCTAGGAAGAATTCTCTTGACCATCTATACTGATGTTTTGAGACGGAAAGTGATTTGAGACCAAAAGTGATTTGAGACAGTTTTTGAACCAAGCTAGGAATCAGTTCATAATGACATATTTTACGTGTTTTTCGTCGTGGTTAATTGTTTTGTTTTGTTTTGGTATTTTGCTGGATAGAATAACAATGATGAGAAGTCGTTTTTTTTTTTTGGCTCAAAAGCTACTCATAAATATTTTACTCAAAACTTTTGGACCAATTTCCTTCCCCCCCTCCACCCGCCCCTCCATGATTTGATCCAGCTTCTTAAAGGCATTTTGACTTATTTGGTGATGTTTTAACTTCACTCCAATTTTACCTTTATTTATCAAAGCTCTAATATCGTACAGTTAGTTCACCAAGAATTTAAGCCTTCCTTTTTTGTTCCCCCTCTGCATCTAAAGGGTAGAGCTCAGGATTTGCCATTGTCAAGACTCCAGAATCACTCCATATACAAATTCTTGAAACAAAGGGAAAGCAACATTTCTCTTCCCTACCTTGCACACAACCCAGTGAACTTAAACGAGGCAGGAACCACAAAGCAGAACATCATTTTCTAAGAATCCGGCATCATCGCACTCAGGTCAGCTGGGCCGCCCCAAAGCAAGGAGTGCTTTGAGTAGAATGAAATGTACACTCAAGGACACGCTACCGAAACTGGCTTCGGTCTACATTGTTTGCAAGGCAAGTTCACGAAATTAATTGAAAAAATGCATGAACTTTATAGAATGCTGTCAGACCAGGCCCCTTATATATAGGATGACCCCAAAGTTACCCGTGCACGCTAGTTAGAAGTGATGGTAGCAAACACGGCTGGTGCTCTGTCCTCGGATGCCCTTTATCTTCTCTCCCCCGCCCAGTCTACACTGTTTTACTTCCAATGGCCTGCACCTACCAACTCTTCCACTGCTCAAGGGTTATTGGAACCACTCTGGCACACAGCGTAGAAACTTAAGCATGTCCTGCTCGCCCAAGGCAGCCCTTAGGCAATCACCGATTGCAGCTGGGCTATGAAAGCCCAGCTGCTTTGCATTAAAGCCAGGACACAGTCTGAGATGTACTTCACATTCCAGAGTCCATTGCCTGTTAACACTAAGGCTGGGATTTTGCCTGAAATCATGACTCTGCTTGGCTTCCTTCCCTCCTGGCCCAGCTTCCCCACTCCCTTACCAGCTTCGCCTGGGGGCATGTCCACACACATCCGCATGTCAGGATTTGCTTCAGGGGAACCCTGCCTAGGTCATTAGCTGCCCTCCTTGGCTTTCCCCACATTTTGATTCTTCTTGTTCTTCCAAACGTCTCATTCCGTGTTGACAGCTGCAGTTTGTGGTACCTGTTTTAAGTCTCAAACTTCTGTTAGGACACACACAGGGTCTCGGTTACCAGAGACCCTTGATAGGTGATTCCTAGTCATAGTGTGTATTTTAAGTTCCTCTCTGCCAATGGCACAGTCCTGGGTACTGCACCACTGGGCTGGATGTCACCTCATGCTGCCGTGGGCAGTGGTCAGCATTTGTACCCTTCCCCAGGGCAATGGATTTGCCCCATCAGATACATGTTCTAGTTTCTCTCCTCTGGCAAAAGTCTGAGTCTAATATCGGAGAAGGGTCATGATCTGCCTTTCAAAAACATGAATTAGAAACTTCTACCTGCTTCTGAGTGAGTTATTCCTTTGTGTTTGTTTCTTCTTATTTCTGCTGTTTGGTTGAACCAGAGTTAATGAGGGCTACTGTACCTGAGCAGGACCCTTGGACCCTTCCCGGGACAGACTCCCCCCCCATATCCTCCACTGTAGCTCCTCTCTGAAGTACCTAGATAATAGTATCTGGTGCACATTTCCTGAGTTGTTTTACAGATGCTAAAACCACCACCAAGTGGAAGAAATTAACTACTTGATGATCATGGGCATGTAGCTCCCAGACCTACCGGCACCTAAGGACTGATAATGTTTATCCCTCTGACACCACTCTGTTACCTCACCATCAACTGATCAGAGAATTGTACACGAGCTGATCACATACCCTGTGACCCGCCCTCCCTCACCTGGCCTTTAAAAATGCTTTGCTGAAACCCTTCGGGGAGTTCCGGCTTTTCCTAGCCCTAGCTGTCCTGGACTCCTTGTAGGTGCCCTACGATAAATGCCGCACTTTCCTTCACCACAACCCGGTGTCAGTAGATTGGCTTCACTGCACGTGGGCGAGCAGACCCACGTTTGGTTCGGTAATACTACTATGGTTCTGCTTCTGACTTGTGTCTGAGAGTGTGGGTGACTCAATGGGACAGCCAGGATACAGCTCAGGCAGGAGGTGGGACTTGAGTGGTGACAGCAGAAGGGGAGCCGTCCTAGAGAACGATGTGTGGAATTCCATAGCTGGCATGACTCCAAAATTTGGATCCTGGGATGGACAGGGAGTTCAGACTCTGGGCCCCAGGTGGGTGTATGATGGTGGCTTTCTACCGTTGACACTTTCTCACTGTGTTTGAGCTCGGAATGTTATTCAAGGCCACTGAAGGCGTTATCTTTTTGAGAGGTATCTTCAGCAGTTGAGGACAAAACTGGGTGGTTCCAGACATCCTGACTCAAAGGTAGCCCAGCCCTCTTGAGATCCACTCAATGGCAAAGCCCACGTTATCCACCATCTTGGAGGGACCACGGTAGACAGCAGGGAACGACGCCCCCGGCAAGCTCCCCAAACCCTCTCCATGCCAGCCCCACGTGACACCTTAACTCCCACTCCGGAGGCAAACTCACGATTTTCACAGCGCTGCCCGGTGTAGCCTGCCAGGCAGGCGCACTTGTAAGATCCGGTGTTGTCAAGAAGGCAACTGCCGTCATGGAAACACGGCGCCGAGGAACAGGCTGTAAGAGAAAAGGCAACTTCTCTCAGTGCCCCGGGCAGTGAGTCCGTTTCTTCAAGCCTCCGGTCTTTCACTTGTTCGTCAGTCTTCCTGCAATTTTTTAACTCCTTTTATCGATATCATGTTACCATTGTTTGAGATTGCCTGAAACAGCTGCTCATTAATCAAATGCTGCTGATGTTATCTGATGTTTTCCAAGGCCCCAGAAGTATGCTCCAGACACTTAAGAGTCTGAGACAACACACACAGGCGCACCACACAATTAAAGCGGAGGCGGGCTTCACCCCCTCCTGTAGGCGCTCGGTGGGAGACAGCAGCCTTGGGTAATAGATCATCTTTTTTTTCAAGGAAGCTCAGTATCCGGGATACTGGGGGAAAGGAACCGGAAGATGATCTTCATGACACTAGTGAAAGTGTACTCAAGAAGTTTCAGACACGCATTCTGTAAACAGTAGTCCCTTGAGATACTGAGAGTTAAGATCTCAGATAGGGTGGGGAAATGCTACTGGTGTTAAATGATAATTAACCAGATTCTCTACTGCAGAACTTCTCGGAACACTCCACATTCCGAGGTGCCTCGTGAATTTCTAAGAATGTACATAACGTCCCACCTTTCACAGGCTTATCTGACCTGAGAGACTGCATTTTACAGAGTGTCCTGGGGACTATTTTTCTACAGAGAACACTGGGAAACACTAGTCTGCTTGTTACCCACCAATTCCACATTCATGTACCCTGGTGTAGAAATATATCAGAGTCAAGTTCAACAAACCCAAATCGAGTGTTTGCTCTGTGTAAGGCACTGGAGGGATACAAAGTTGAACAGGAGCTCCCACTCACCAGATCAGAGCCTTTGGAAGAAGAGTAGGCAGTGACTACAAACTGAAGCATGATTCAGTTAGTGTCAGAAAAGAGAGAAAGTGCTAGAAGACATTCAGAAAAAGGCAAAGCCACAGCCCATCAGAACAAGGGAAAAGGCTTAACAGGGGAGGAGAAATCCGATAGGGCCTCGAAGGGTGGGACTTGATGGGCAGGAGTTGGGAGGTGGGTTTAGTCAGAGGAAGTAACTTGAGCACAGGCGGGATGCTTCGGGTGTTTGAGGAACGGGAAGAGCTCTGTCTGACTGTTTGACAATGGAGACCAGAGTTTCCAGAGTTCTCCAGGGGAGGTTGAAGAAGAGACCCTCCTAACTCTCCCCTCAGTCACAGGGTCACAGGCTGGCGAGCCACTGCTGCCCCCAACTGCCGACTGCCGTAAACACTCCCAGATGTATCTCAGCCTCAGCTGGTAGGGCGTCACCGAGGGGCAAGGATTCAGCCACAGGCCGACCGCACCACAGCAGCAAAGCTTCTAGAACTCCCAGGCTCTGAGCAGCTGCAGAGGAGACTGACATCCCGGAAGGAGGCAGTCACACAGGAGCAACTGCCTAGAGCTCCTGTGGGACCATTCTCCGCACGAGGAGGCTGGGGAGGGTGGGCTGTCTGCCGGTCTTGCTGAAAGGACAGGGCGGATGCCACTACTGCCTGCCTCCCTTCCTGAGACTTCTGTATCACACCTTCCATAAGGAAGCTATAATGGTCAATTGCAATTTTTAAAATTCAGTATTAAAATAATAGAACTTCCAGCTCGAGTTTATTTTGTAAAACCTGATGCAATCCAATCTCTGAGGACTGAGCACTTTGTTCATTCTGGCCAAATCCTACTTCCTAAATGAACAGGACAGGAGGTGAAGTCAGACTCAGAGTTACTCATAAAGTATGTGGCATTTCCTATGTTGTTTAAGACTTTGAACACCTATTTGAAAGATGACAAAGGGAGGCTCAGGGCATGCCTGGGGCAAGGCGGCTACTGAGGGCTTCCTCTGTACCAGACACTGTGCTAAGCTCTTCATCTGTTCTGTCTTCCAGCACCTCCTTAACGGAGCAGGATCTAGGGTTATGTCCTTATTCCCTGATTAGGAACATGAGGCCCAGAGAAGTAGAACTTGTCCAAGCCACACGGCTTAATCTGCTAGGGACCAAAGCTAATGCTCTTAACCATGACAGCCCCTAATAGAAGCTCTAGAGCCAAACTGTACAGATCCCTGGTTCCATCCCCAGAGCTGTGCAACAACAGACAAATTACCTGGTCTCTCTGTGGTGCAGCATCTAAACAGGGGAGTTAATAATTCTTAGCTCTGGTCCTAGTGAGCGTTTCTGAAATATCCCTTGCCATTGCTCTCTACCTTCTTTTTTTTTTTTTTTTTTTGCGGTACGCGGGCCTCTCACTGTTGTGGCCTCTCCCATTGCGGAGCACAGGCTCCGGACGCGCGGGCTCAGCGGCCACGGCCCACGGGCCCAGCCGCTCTGCGGCATGTGGGATCCACACGAACCCGTGTCCCCTGCATCGGCAGGCGGACTCTCAACTGCTGCGCCACCAGGGAAGCTCCTCTCTCTACCTTCTTAATGTGCAGGTTGCTTCTGAGAACCCAGCACGCTGGGTTTTAACGAGGCTGGGCAGGGAGAAGGGGGGTGCACAGAAAGGAACGTTTGTCTGGAGCACAGCCATAAAATGCGCCATTCGTCTCCCTGGCCTTTACCTGTGATCTCCTCAAAGACGGCATGGAAGCCGTCAAAGTTCTTGGAGCCATCTGAGTGGAAGAGGACGTGGAGCGAGGAACCCGAGCTTCGGATGGGAGCCGGCCGCTCGTTGCCACAGAAACGCCTGATGATCTGACTGTCGCTGCTGTCCCCGTCACGGACCTCGACATAGTCATACTGGCACATGTAGTCAAACTCCAGGCTCAACATGACAATCCTGTGGGTGGAGAGGGTGACAGCAGGAAACAGCTGGGCCCCAGATAGCCCTTACACCCCTGGGCAAGTTCAAGGCCAGATGATAAACAGGTCTCTAGAAGAGTGGTGTCATTGGCCTGATGTGATAGGACAATGGTCCTGGAGGACTTGAGGTCAGATACGTTTCTTTTAATGTGTGTAGGTAGGTATTCTGTGTGCAGGTGTGTGTACACGCACGCCCAGGTGAGGGGAGTCCATTCGGAGAATCTCTGCACACACGGGCTCTTCTTCCAGGAGCACTTCTCCTCCCAGGCTGCGTGGCTGGTTCTTTCCTATCCTCGGGTCTCAGCTTAAATATTCTCTCCTCAAAGAGGCTTCCCTGACAACTCTTTCTAAAGGAGATCCATTGTTTTCTTCATAATGCGTAGCTACATTTTAATTTCTCATATTTATCTCCTTGACTTTGTGAGTGTGTGCGCATGCCTGTCTCCTCCCCTTGACTGCAAATTCCTCGAGGGTAGAGTGTGACACTGTCTTATTCCACCACTGTTTGCTTAGTGCCTAACGCAGTGCATGGTGCATAGAGACTAAACAAATATTGCTGAATAGATGACAATGGATACTCTATCGTAATTTTACAACTGGAGAGTGGAAAAGAGTATGTTGTCTTGCAAGACCAAGTAAAGGAAAAAACTCTCTGCACACTCTTCTGTCTGATGGAAGGATCAGAAGATAATTATTCTCTTGGTAACAATTCTTGCCCCAAAGAGTAGAAAAAGTAGCACCATATCAAAATTTCAGAATTGAAAGAGATCTGATATAGCTGTGATTACCTTAAAGGGGTCTTAGGTTTGGAAATACTGGGGTGCAGCAGATCAAAAAAGCAGAAGGGAACCTTAAGCTCCCATTTCCAAGAAATAAGAAGAGAGGCAGTCACATCCCAGGGCAAGAGAGGAAAAGACATTTTTTAGAAGATTCCCAAGGGAATGCCTAATTATCAAGTTCACAAAATGTGCGCCTGTATCTTGTCCCTCACAGTTTGGAGAAGTTAGGCACAGACAGAAGAGCTCAGAACTACAACCTGAAAAGTTGAGTCCTGGGCTATTTCTACCACCTTGGGTAAAAACTTCAGGAGCCAGAGTTAGAGAACAATCAGGATACTCTAAATGCTCTTAAAGGTCTTACTGAAAAAGAAACCCAATCAGTGAGTGTGCTCAGTGTTTATTTTTCAAAGATGTTTATCACAAAATCTTTTGCTAGGGAGTGTACGTCCTATTAATCATACTTTGTGAAACATGCTGTAGCATGTAAGGATCTGACTTCTCATCCAGATGCCACCACCAACTCACCGTGAGCCTTGAGCAATCACTTCCTTCTCTGGGCTTTGGTATCTTAGTCTAAAAAGGGTAGGAGCGGGGACAAGGCCACCACCCAACAGAGATCACGGCTTTTTCTGAAACTGAAACATGAGACATTGCAACTTGTATTTACATTCATTCATTTGTTCACTTATTCAACACATTTGTGGCAGGTCTGCACTGTGTCAGACGCTGTTCTAGGTGCTGAAAGTACAGCCGTGCTCCAAGTAGACACAGTGCCCGCCCTCATGGAGTTCGGATCTGGGGGACAGACAATAAGCAAGGAAACCAGAAAACAAAGGAATTGTTGGCAATAGAGACAGTGGATGAACTTGAGATTATTTTACAAGTAAGGAAGTAGATTTTGTGATGACCTGGCTGTGGGAGGTGATGGAAAAGGGGGGCATCAGGGAGGACTGCCAGCTTTTGGGCTGAACACTAGGCTTCAGAGTATTTATGTCCTTATTATTATCCCTGGCCAGCAGGTCCAGGTTTGACTGGAAGGAAAGAAATCTACATATTTCCAATCCCTAGGGCCCTTTCCCAGGCAGGTGATGTGCTTCTCAATCCTTCCACCATTTTGGACTTTTGTTTGGCGGGGTTGGGGGAGGGGATTTATTTTGTATCCTGTATCTCCTGAGAAGCTCTTCAGAGGCCCCTGAGGGGACCACTGGTCCTGGTCCCTGAGCTGCTGAAAAATTAACATGTGGCATTTAACACCTGCCATTATCATCCTGCCAGACTCAGCCTGGAGCCCGTTCAGCAGAACTGTGTGGCCTCTCACTTCCTCCTTGAGTTAACCTTCCTCTGGGAAAGTCCACTTAAAGAAGCTTACTCCTAACCCCAGGACCTGGGGGAGCAAGAAGACCAGCTACTAAGCACAGCTTTGATGAGCAGGATTGAGAAGGGGACCTGATTTGCCAGATCTTTCCCAAGTGGGTATCGTGTTGCCCCTCCTGAAGGACAGAACTCCATGGAGGAGCCAGCTGGCATGTGGTAACCTCCAGGTGCATTGATCCACCCAGAAAACACCTACTGAAAGCCTGTGCCCTAGAAGATTAGAGATTTCCATCACCACCAACCTCCCCACTGGTTAGAAAAGGGAAGAGCTAGGTGGACAATGTCCCTAGATGTCCCAGGGGAGAGTGGGCCACTCTGCTTCCCTAGAGAGGAAGAGCAGAGGTGCTTGCCAGGGGAGAGAAGATACACTGGAAGCAGGGAGCACTTCTTTCAACTTTATTTATGCTACAAGAATCCACCAAGCTGGGAATGTGAATTGGTACAGCCACTATGGAGAAAAGTATGGAGGTTCCTTAAAAAACTACAAATAGAACTACCATATGACCTAGCAATCCCACTACTGGGCATATACCCTGAGAAAACCAAAATTCAAAAAGAGTCATGTACCACAATGTTCATTGCAGCTCTATTTACAATAGTCCGGAGATGGAAACAACCTAAGTGCCCATCATCGGATGAATGGATAAAGAAGATGTGGCACATATATACAATGGAATATTACTCAGCCATAAAAAGAAACGAAATTGAGCTATTTGTAATGAGGTGGATAGACCTAGAGTCTGTCATACAGAGTGAAGTAAGTCAGAAAGAGAAAAACAAATACCGTATGCTAACACATATATATGGAATTTAAGAAAAAAAAATGTCATGAAGAACCTAGGGGTAAGACAGGAATAAAGACACAGACCTCCTACAGAACGGACTTGAGGATATGGGGAGGGGGAAGGGTAAGCTGTGACAAAACGAGAGAGAGGCATGGACATATACACACTACCAAACGTAAGGCAGATAGCTAGTGGTAAGCAGCCGCATAGCACAGGGATATCAGCTCGGTGCTTTGTGACTTGTGACCACCTGCAGGGGTGGGATAGGGAGGGTGGGAGGGAGGGAGATGCAAGAGGAAAGAGATATGGGAACATATGTATAACTGATTCACTTTGTTATAAAGCAGAAACTAACACACCATTGTAAAGCAATTATATCCCAATAAAGATGTTAAAAAAAAAAAAAAAGAATCCACCAAGCACCTGTGGTGTGTACCGGGTCCTGTTTCAGGCACCTGGATGCAGCAGTGAGGAGGTCTCACAAAACAGGATACACTCATGTTATTTATCTACACTTACAATAAACCTGGGTCTATACTTTGGACTGTGGCATAAATGAGTCACATTTGTGAGGACCCCAAAGCTCTATAAGAAGAATCAGCTTATCTTCCACGTGTGTGAAATAATCAGTTTATTGGCTGCAGGGGCGGTGGCTGTCTTCTGAGAACAGCAATGAAAGGGGCTGTGATGAGCATAAACCCCGGCCTAGAGGGCAAATCCCTTAAAGGTTAGGCCTGTCCTTATGTCTTCCCTTCCCTCCCATAGAGTCTAGTCCGGTACTGAGTGAATAGGAAGGCTTGGTCAGGATCTGGGGGTTGGGGGATAGATTGCTCTCGGTGTCCTGCTGTGTTGGTATTATCCTTGGGTCACCGTCACCTGAGCCTCACTGTCGTTGGGCAGTGAGTGACAAACATCTAATTGACTATAGCTGTACCCAGGCCTTAGCCCACAAAATCACTGAGAGGTAAAGATTCTAATATACATTTTCTGCTTTTAAAAATGAAGTTCTGATGATTAGCCCTTGGTCACTAGGATCCAGGACCTTTGGTCCTGTTACTGTGCTTCCTTATAACCTCAGACTCCCTAATTCTGACCCCAGCCCCTTACCTTAGCTGGATGATAAACCCAGGTTTGGTGTGAATGGTCCATTCGCAGTGAGCATTCAGGGGGTAGCTCTCCAACAAAATCTGACCCTTCGGGACTCGTAGAACCTGGCCACATCCTAAGAAGAGAAGATTGGGGAATGGAAATTGGAGTCAACAGGAAAGAGATGGTAAAAGGTCGCAAAGCCTCTGAGCTCATCCCACACCCTTGAGAACAGAATGGAGAAGGATATTTCTACTTCTCAAGCACCTGGCGATGTGCTAGGCAATCGGCAGTGAATTGTTAATTCCTCTGATCCAGCCAACAGCTTGAGAAGAGAAGTAGTACCATTCCAGTTTTCCAGATGGAAAAATAGATAACCAGAGATTAAATAACTTGTCTAGCTACTAAGTGACAAAGCAGAGATTTAAACCTGTGTCTGGACGTAAAGTCCAAGCCACTCTCTCCCCTGCCTCTCTAAGACGGCCGCATGCCAGCCTGCTGCTGCCACCTTACCAGGCTCAGAAAGCAGGCCCTCCCCGCAGCTCTACATGGGACACTGTGGCCTTTGTCCAGAGTCTAAATCTGCATAAGACCCTTTGGTCTGTGTTCCCTGCACATTCGCTACCCCACAAATATAACCCCAAAGCAACTCCTTCCTGAACCCCCTCCATCTATTTAGAAAATGTATGTATTAATTTGTTCTGTGAGCAACTATGTGATAAACACCTGCAGGGGGACATGAACTCCAACCATTTGGACTGGATTAGTGGTTTTCAATTTTTTTCTACCTCCCAAGCCCTTTTTTTTTCCAGACAAACTCTTATGAAGACCACCAATTTAATTTTTAAAAATGGATCCAAGAGGGGCTCCTGGTTGAAGCAGAAGCTGGGGCCCCAAGCCCTCCACTCTCACTATCACCTTGGTCTCCTGAGTTACCTCCAAGGAATCCCCAAGATTTGAAAACCACGGAACAGAGTCTTCATTAAATTATATCATATCTTCTAGTGTTAAGCAGAGATGTGTAAGATGCACCTTAGTTTTACAAAAGAGTTTGGGAGAATTGTCTTGAATTGGTGTTATAGAAAAAAATGTTATCTGGGTCATGTAAATAAACTATATTTTCTACCAGAGTTGGCAAACTATGATCCATGGGCCAAATCCGGCTTCCTGCCTGTTTTTTAAATAAAGTTTTATTGGAACACAGCCACACCCATTTTTAATGCATTGTCTAAGGTCAGTTTCCAGCTATAATGGCAGAGTTGAGTAGCTGCAAAAAGAGACAGGAGAATCCACAGAAATGAAAATATTTACCATCTGCCCCTTTACAGAAAAAGTGTATTTAACCCTGTTCTACACAGAACCCAGTTTAACCTCATAAATTCTGGACATGCGGTTATCTTCAATAACCCCCCCAAATAAATTCTCATTGCTCAAAAGAAAAATATGAACATCAGTGGATGGTGCCTCATGGCAGGATGATGTTAGTAATAATTCTACAGTGTTAGGAATACAGCCCAAACTCTGCTTTTGACAAGCTGTGAGGTCTGAAGCTTGTGACTTTTGCAAAACTGAGTGCTAGGCAGCATGAGTCATCTCATCATTAGGACGTTTATTGCTGCTGCCCAGCACCACATGGGAAACATCTTCCACCACTTTCCATGTGGGGCTCCTGTCTGGGCCAGGCCTCCATTCTCTCTCTCTGCAATTCCAGCCTCCTCACATCCATCCTTGTCTCCCAACTTCCCATTCTCCACGTAGCAGCCAAAGCCACCTTTAAATAAATAAATTAGATCACATTACTCTCTCGACTCGACCCTCCAAAGGCTGGCCACTGTGCCTCCCCTTCCCACAGCATCCACGGCCCTGCCTCACGGACCGCCCAGCCCTGCCCTCTGCCCGGTTTCTACCACCACCCATCTGGTCTTCATGCAGCTCCAGACACACGGCCTCCTTTCTGTCCCAGCTCCAAGCCTTGCACCCACTGCTCCCTTAACCTACAAGGTTCATCTTCTTCCACATCTCCTTCCTTTGGGAATTAAGCTCAACTGCTGCTTCTTCAAAGAAAACTTCCTGGACCACCCAGCTAAAATGGACCTTCACGTCTCTACAGTCAGTGCCTTTTACTCGATTTTGTTTTCTTCTTAACACACATCACTATCTGAAATTATCTAGCTTATCTGCTTACTCCCTTTGGTAGAGCTGGGACTTCTCTAGCTTGTACACCTAGAATGGAAACTGGCATATAACAGGTGCTCAAAAAAGAGCTGTTGAATGAATGAATGATGATATTGTGACAGGCCAGGGACTGGCTAAGAGACTTACACAAATTCTCTTGTTTAATCCTCACAAGAAACCTGGGAGAACGATATTCATCTCTCCAGTCCCCAGACAGGAACACTAAGGATGGGAGAAGTTAGGTGACTTCCCCACAGCTGGATGGCCAGGAAGTCGGAAGACTGCAGACGACTGTTCTAACTGCCGAGCAGTGGTTACGACGGGACTCCCGAGTCCCGCTGTCATTGGTTTGAGTCTCAGCCTTAGCGTCACGGGGCTGCGTGGCCTTGGGCAATTTTCTTCATCTCGCAGAACCTCACTAGACCGGAGCCAAATGGGAGTAACTAGCACTTACTTCATACGTTTTGCGAGACTTGAATCGGATCACGCACATGGAAAGCAGTTAGCAGAAAACTCAGCAAATGTTAGCTGTTGCTACTTGGTGGCAGAGCGGGGATTTGAACTTGGATCTGTCTAGTACCAAGGCTGGGTCTCTGCTAGTGCATTAAACTGTCGTAGGGTTTCCTGACCCAGCCTTCTCCCACTCGGTTTTGAAGCAGCAGGATTTTTCCACCACCACCCGTCCCCCAAATACATTGAATCTCTGCCCCAGCCCCCAACTTCTGGAAGAGCACGTGCCTTCTGCCTGCATACCTCACACTCCTCATGGCCCCCATCCGCCCATCTGCTGCCCGGCTACGGAAGTGATACATTGGGTGTGAGAGACAAAAAAAGAAACCTTCCTCCACAGTCTCCGCCCCTCTGGGACTGGCAGCCTCCCAGCCACAAGGTGTTAAATCCCAGCTCCGCAGTAAACCTCCTGCAGGGACCCCAAGTCGGAATCAGCAGCAGATGCCGCCAGTCTGCTTCTGGTTTCTTCCCTGGAATCAGACAGCAGTGTCACTGCCCTCCCACCCCGCAGGTCCACGGGGAGCTGGTGCCCCTCCCCAGGCAGGTCTTCTTGGCAAGACCACACGGTCTTTGGCCAGCCCCAGGGTCTCGTGTGGCCTCCGGAGGGCCGGGAGCCCCACCCACCCCGGGGGGCTGGCCCCCAGCCACCTGAGATGCAAGACCACTTGTTCCTGGGGCCCAGGGGCCGTCCTTCAGAAGCAGCCAGGATTCCCGGCCACATGTGACGCCTCGGTCCCTCATGATGTTTTCCTTCTCACTCCAGAGGGGAGGGCAGAGTCGGTCCCAGGAGCGGGGACAAGTTCCAACCAGCCAGAGACAAAGAGGCCACTTCTCAGAGATGTGCTCTGGGGGGAGGGTACTGGGCACCGGGAAAAGGAGAAGGCGCTCTGCTCCCTCCTCACACCAAGCGACTCCCACCTCCACGTGGGCGTCTGAGTCGGAGCGTCCGGGCGCGGGGCAGACTCACTGCACCCTCTGTCTAGGGCAGAACACTGAACACAGGTGAGCGTCCCCGCCAAGGAAGTACGGCTGGCCAACCAAGCAGGTGGTCCTGAGTCTGAAAGACCAGAGAGGCAATGGCCCAGACGAACTGCTCAGATTCCCTGACCATGTCTTGCTGCAGGGGAAGAGGGTGTGTGTATGTGTGCCTGTGTGTGTGTGTGCGCGCGCGCGTGTGTGTGTGCAGGGAATTTTGCCAGCCAAGCCAGACTGTCCCCTGGGATCTCGAATCCTGGACTCATCTCCAAGGCCGCCCCCTCCCCCATCTTTCCCCTTGGCTACAAACCCAGACAAGAGAGAGAGCTGGATAGACTCTGCCTCTACAGAGCTGAAAGGAAACCTTCACGAACTGCTAAGCTAGAAAGAGAGCGGAAGGTTCCCAGCAAAAATGAACACCCCCAGCATTCAGACAAGTCTTGTTATCTCCAGCTGGGGAAGCAAGGAAGGAGAGGCAGGAGAGAGACACAACATACTTCTGAGAAGCAGTGCTTTTTTTTTTTTTTCCTTTAATCTTTCCTCTTGGATGGGGGCGGGGGAAGGACTGAAGAAAGCATTCTGACCTAAAAAGCCATTTGCACTTTCCTTCCTCCTTCAAATAGCACTCAGGAGACAGGACTCACAATGGTTAAGGGGCAGCCTGGAAGCCCGACCAGGTCGTAATCTCAGTTCAGATTTTCCAAGCTGTGGGACCCGAGACAAGTTCTCTAGATTTTCCAAGCCAAGGTTCCCTCACGTGGAAATAAGCATAATAGGAGTACCTGCTACCATGTTGTTGTTGTTGATAAGTTCTTATTTGTTTGAGGATTAAATGAGATAGATGTTGTATGTAGAGCATTTAGCAAGTGCCTGGTACACAGAAACCCTCCGTAAATGGCGCCTAATGCTGTCGCGTCTCGAGTCTTGTCTGGATCTGAGACACAAATTTGGTACAGGAATCACAGGTGACAGCTCAGGTTCTGACCCACCGCTCCAGGGCTCCTAGGAGCCTCTTTACATCATGGGCTGAAGCCCTAAAGCCTGTAGGCCCAGGAGCTCCGACAGTGATGGCAGAACAAAAGCCTGGATGAGGACATGGGAAGGACCAGGAGCCGCAAGGAAGCTCACACCTTCCATGTGATTTGGTTCATCCTACCCTGACCTGCTAGGCCCTCAGACAGGCACTCGGAGTGAGGACCTCACGGGCCTCTCACATCAAGAGGCAGTTTAGTATAGAGGACGAGAGACTGGGCCCTGGGGCCCAGCCTCTGAACTGGCACCTTGGCTTTGCCACTTACCAGCTGCATGACAGCAAGCGGGAAAGTTACTCAGCCCCTCTGTGCCTCAATGCCCTCACCTATAAAAGGCTGTGATGCGGATTAATGAGTTTGTACGTGAAGGTACTTAGAACAATACCTGGTTCAAAATAAGTGCTAAGTGATGGCTTTTGTCAGGGGCTCAGGTCTTCATTAGATGTCCAGGAATGACTTCATGGCTCATCCTGTGACTTGGCCTATATTCCCAACCAATCTGATACTTTATAATGGTGGTTTAAATGTTTGTCTCCTCCACGGCACAGTTCTGTGAGAGCAGGGACCTTGTCTGTCTTGCTCACACCTTTGTATGCATCGAGTAGGTGCTTAATTAATTGTTAACTGAATGAATGACTATGCCGGATTAAATCGAACATCTCCTTGCCCAATCAAACCATTTTTGAAGCCCGTCCCCCCATACCAGTTGTCCTGAGAAGATAACCTCCTCATGGCCAGTGTATATTCTCTTGTCCCTTGGGAAGTTCCATTTTATTATTCTTCCTCTCTGGCCCTACATTGATTTCCTTCCCAACAAAGAAAAAGAAAAAGAGCTCCCTTCAAGGCTCTGGTTTAGTAATAATACCAATAGCAATTACCATTTATTGAGCACTTACTATATACCAGACTCCATGTTAAGGAATTTTATAGACAGCACTTCAGTTAACCCTCACAAAAATCCTCTGAGGGGGCACTATTATTTTCCCCATTTTGTAAATGAGGAAACTGAGATTTACAAAGATTGGGTAACTTTGCCCAAAGTCACGGGAGAGATTAAAATCCAGGTCCTAATGGTTCCAAGCCCAGCTGTTAACTGCCACATAATACCACCCCCAATTTGTTCCTAACTGGGCATTGTTCCTTTCCTGGAAGTGTCAGGACACAAAAGCCCAGAGGAAGATGAGCCAGTTTTCAGTAACTCCACCCAGGTGACTCTATGCTCTCCCAGGAAGAGGGCTCCTTAAATCAGTAAATCGGTCACACACAGATTTGTGAGCCTTTTCTCTCCCTCCCCCTCTCCCTCCTGCTCTCCCTCCTTCCTTCTTTTCTTCCCTCCTTTCCTCCCTCCCTCTCTCCCTCTCCCTCCTTCTCTCTTCCCTTCCTGTCTCCCTCTCTCCCTCTCTCTCTCTCATTTGCTCTTGATCATTCCTGGTTATGGCTCAAGGACCAGCCTGATATTCCAGCCCCACAATCAGTTTTGGTCACAGCTGATGGCCAGTTCCTCTGCTCCTCTGCTTCTATCTATAATATAACTAAGAAAAGAAAAAAGTTTTAAGGGCCTATAATCTCTCCCCATAAATCCTCTCTCATCTAGGTTGCTTTCCTAACCTTCTTACCTCCCTAGATCCTTTGGGGCCCGAAGGGTTGGCATCACTTCAGTGCTACCTAGAAGCATGGCATCCGGGTGGCTCTCGGGCCTTCTCACGCTCATCTCATCTGGTGGCTTAGGAACTTGGTCTGAAGGCCAAGTTAAATAAACTTCACTCTGGAAGTCAGCAGAGTGGTTCCACTTAAGAACTCAACTTTCCTGTTTAAGAAGCTTTGAAAGGAAACCTTGATTTTGACTTTAGAGATCAGTGTCTCTCATGGCCAGCACCAGATCACAGTTCCTAAATACCATTCCCCACAAAAGGAACCAGGATTCGTGGAGAAATGGCTGGTTCCGGGACCTGTATGTAAACAATCAAGGTGAACTTGAAACATTTTGCGAGAGGGTGGGGGGTTACGGTGGCCAAGAAGCAAGGAAGTGCTCAGTGAATGATGTGATGAAGTGGGCTTAAAGGGTCTTCGGTGGCCAATTCTGGGACAATTTGAGCATTAAAAAATGATGGTAGCGCTATTAAATGTGGAAAAAAAGAAAATTCATAAATCCATAGTGCAGAAGAAGAGAGAGCAGGCCAAATGTGGGAAAATAATAATAATGGGTAAATCCAGGTAAAGGATGAATGAAGTATTCTTTCACCTTTCTGTGTATTTAAAACTTTTCAAAATAGAAAGTTGGAGAAAGAAGGAATCAGCTTCTTAGCCTGAATATTCTGAGATCACTAAACCAATATTTCCTGGCCAGGAAGATGTGAAGAAAGTTGTCTCCTGGGCTCAGTGACCTCCAGCCCTTCTCCAATTCTCTTGGTTAATGGAACTTGTCAATGGTTATGAATCAATCAATCACCTAATGGATTTTAAGACTCTAAGTAGTTAGGTTAATACCAACTGTGACAAGCATTGTCAAGGACAGGGAGCAAATAAAGGTGCTACCACGACTGCTCAGTACTGAATGCTCTATAACTCAAATATAAAAGAGGCTGATACCTTCTGGCATTTGCACTCCTCTTTCCTTCTAAGGTTCTATATGGCACTCAGGAAAAAATGCCAGGGCTCTACAACGGGGCTCAGCAGGAAGCCTTCCTCCTCCAGGATTAAAGGGCCTGAAAGGATCGCTTGGGCGCCATCTACTGGGTAAATGCTTGCACTGCCACCTGGCTCCCGCACTGTGCCCCAGCTGTGCACAGACCACCCAAGTGTTCAGCTGCCCCTTAACAGAGGCAGGCAGCACGGTGCCCAGCATTCAACAAATACTGAAACGAATTACTTCCTCTTATGAATTCCCTTCACATTTATTTAGTGCCAGTATGAGCTGTAGGTGATAAGAACCTAATAACAACATATCAATGTCTTCTTAGGGTCGAGCCCTGTTTCCACGAATGTACTGTAAACTCTCGGAGGGTTCATTGTATTCCCTGGTGACCAGCCCGGTGATCCATAAGAAATGCTTCCTTCGTGTATGTGGCTGTGATAAGATAATATCCGTAACTGGGTGGAATGAGGACAGTAATCAGGTAACATACACTGTATGGAATGAGGCTTTCAGAACAAACATCACGGAATTGAACAAGCATAACTGAACCAACAAAGAATGAGATAGGAGTATGACCATCACTTTGCTTCATAGCATTGACCACACTCTTATTTTGTTTTTGTTTTTGTTTTGTTTTGTTTTGTTTTTTGGTCTCTCCTCTCTAATTTTCAAGCTCTAAGACGGCAGTGACTACACCTGTCTTGCTCATCATTGCACCTGGAAGCATCCATTCAAGAAATATTTTTTGAATGGTTATGGGTAGATTTATTCATTAAGCATTTTTTTAATGAATGGGGGCATGTGTGCTCCGCTTTGCCTGCCTAGTTGTGATGACCAGTTGCCCTGAGCCAGTTCTGCTGTCCTTGAGAAGGCTTTGATCCTACACATGGCCACCATGCCTAATCCAACCAATCAGACTCCATACACAGTCAGCTCTTACACTGAGGCTAAACCCAGGACTCAACCAATAGGTACCATTTGGAAAGACACACCTACAGGATTTCTTGGGGCAAATGCAGTCCTTCTGTCTTTGACCTCGCACATGCAAATATTCTTCCCCTTCTCTGCCTAGTCCGATAAACAAACCCACTTACTCACACAGAGTGTTTAGAGTATTGTTTAGGAAATATTTGTACTGTTCCCCTTGGGATGGAATATACTCTCATACTTGACTGATTTGGGGATTAGCCATGTGACTTCCTTGGAATATGAGTGAACGTGATGTGAGCAGAGGCCTTAAATTTGGCTGTGTGTTTGGCTTGGCCTCTTGTGCTTCTGTGACCCACTCTGAGAAGACCACACGCCAAGTTGCCCCTTTGGTCTGAGCCCTGAACCCTAGAGTTCAACCCAGGCCAACCCAGCTGAAACCAGTTAAACCCCAGCCAACTCACAGACCCAGGATAGAGAAAAATACACATCTGTCCTTTTGAGGTTGTTTGTTACACAGCAAAAACTGACAAATCTATATGAACACATTATCACCACCACCCCTGAAAGCTTCAACTTAGAAATTCTGTTCTCTGACCACAATACCTCTTCCATCTACATGTTCCATTGCTTTATTATCACTAAGCCTGCTTTTCCATCTCATCGAGACCTCCAGTCCCTATTCTCTTTACCCGCTTCTTTTCGGTTTCATGTCCTACGCAACCTGGACCCCTGGACAATCATGTCTCAGCCAACTCTTGGATCAACCAAATGACTGCTTTTATCCATCTCTGCTACCATGCTGCCAGAGAGCATCATCCACCTGTCCTGGCTGCATCACCTACACAGGAGTTCCAGCTTCAACTGGGTCCTCAGCCTTGCTTGGACATGCTTTAAATCATCGCTAGCTGGTATATTTCCTCATTCATCACGTGGCTGTCCCAAAACTTTGGTACTCTCAAGCCTCAGCTTCCCTTCTACTCTGCTATCATTAGAGATTTCATACCCTGCTTTGCAGAGAAAACAGAGCTATTAGGAAGAACTCACCACTGGGAGGTAGGTGAGTACTATGGTTGAGAATATGGGGTCTGAAATCACATAGACTTAGGTATCTTCCTCACCCTTTGCCCCAGACTCTTGTATTTTGCAACAGGTTTGATCAAGCGAAGAACACCAATAGCACTCCATCCTCTATTTCTGCAGACTGGAAATATCGTTCATAAGAGTAAAATTACTTAGACCCTAAGACCACCCTGACTGCTCCTGATTCAAATAGGAAACACGTGAAATAGGCTTTGAACGAAACAACGACAGTTTGTACGTTGCTCCAGATCCTGACTCTCAGTTGCTGCAGAGGGGAATCTTAAACTGAGACAGGTTAGATTTCCACTCCATTTTCAAAGGATTATTGACTCAGAGGGGGACACTAATAAAGATTTAGTAATTCTCGGAGATCAAGCGGAACCCAGAAAGAATCCCTTTCCTGGGACACGTGGCATGCTGACCATTTGATATGGGTTCCAGGAATTTAACTCAGGACTCAAGAAGGTTTCCAATAGAAATTCATATGTTAAATGCACTACAGACTTAGCATTTTTGAAGCCTTATTCACTGCTTGCTGACCAATGACAACACGCAATTGCTTCTCAGTGGACATGAGGCATGCTCTGTGCAGAATGCATTGGCTTCATTTAGGAGAGAGGGGAAGATTTAAGAACAGACAGAAACCTCCTGTGGCCAATTCCAAACAGAAGTCCACAATCCACACCCAACAGATGGAAACACATCTTTGCTTTTTAAAGTCTTACCTAGAAAGCCCTCTGGCCACAAACTTTCCAGAACTCAGAGTCCAATAAGATAAACCTTAGTCCATGGCAAAGCTGAGACTTTAAAGGAGCACACGCTAGAGATGGAGCTATGTCAGGGTCTACTCACGCATGCAGTCTCCTCCGTACCAGCCCGCGTGGCACTCTGCACAGTAGATGCCCTTCACGTAGAAGTCGTCCAGAGTACCCCCCCAAGAGCCGTTTCGGCACGTCTTGCAGTTTTCAAAGATGGTACAACCTGAAAATTTTCCAAGCAGAAGGGTGTTAGATTAAGCACATGCAGGTTCTAATGGGCTGCATGAGAGAGAAACTATGGACCTTCTCAGGACCTTGTCTCAACTAAGGGCATCTGGACCTAGAAAGGTGCCAAAGCCCTTATTTAAAAATGCTCATTCCTAGGAAGGCGCTAGAGGCACCAGAATTCAGACTGAGGAGTTTAGGAGGATGGTCTGAACCATCTTCCTAGTTAGTGGCTGATGGCTTTTTTTTTTTATATATATATTCCATTTCTGGTCATAATTATGAACTTTAAGTTTCAATAAAACACAATGCTATTTAAAATTATTTTGTAATCACTATGTTTTATCAAGCAAATAACATTGATGAAAATACCTCCAAATTTAAGACTAATTGAGAGCAAATGCCTATTACTATATGAAAACCAAATCTAAATTACACTGTTGTTTGTACTGAAGGAAAACCCTCTTGCTGGTTGTAAATTTTTCACATTTTACAGGGATGCCATATCTCACGTAACGTCAGTAACCTGAAAAGTACTATGAGATGTCAAAAACATTTAGTAATGAGCTTCCAGACGGATTGCACATTTTGGTTCTAATGCATTAGTTATAAAAAAGTCTACATGGAGATAATTCACATACCATAAAATTCCCTCTTTTAAAGTGTACAATTCAGTGGGTTCTAGCATACCCCGGAGTTGCGTAACCATCACTATTACCTAACTTTAGAACATTTCATCACCTTCCCCACAAAAGACCCCATACTCATTAGCAGTCACTCGCCATTCGCCAATCCCCACCCCCAGCCCTAATCCCTGGCAACCAGTAATCTACCAGTCATTTCATATGAATGGAATCTTACAATATATGGCCTTTTGTGTCTGGTTTGTTTCATTTGTGGCCGATGTTTTAATGCAAAATGAAATAACCTGTAGTAAAAGGTAGAATCCATCAAAACAGGGTATTTTTTCTCTTTATAAAAATATTACATGTTTATTATGGAATATTTAGAAAATTCAGACAAGCAAAAAGAATTCAATTAAAAACACCAAAACTTCCATCACCCAGAGAAAATGATCAGTAATTCTTTCTATATATATGAACACATTTTTTTAAATTAGGCTTATACTACATACTGTACATTCTGTTTTTAATAACTTACCTTTTAATTTGATAATAGATAGCAACCATCTTCCCATTCCATTAAATATTCTTCTGTGGCATACACTTCTATAAGCAGAGTGTGCCGTCCGAAACAACCTTAATGCCTAGTAATGGGCTCACCCTGGAAGGTGTCAGGCTCCCCCCGACCAGCAGGGCACACCAGAGAGGGTTGAGCAGACCCTAGTCAAGGGTCTCCTGAGGGGCGGGGGACAGCGAGGAAAGGTAGAGATAATCCAATCCCACTTATTAAAACGGAGCGCTAAGTTCTGGTGCCTCCATTGTCCAGCTGTGTGTCCTTGAGCAAATGGCTTAAGCTCTCTGTACCTCAATGTCCTCATCTGTAAACCCAGGGTTAAAAACTGTGCCTACCTCATAAAGTTGTTTTATAAATTAAATTCACACGTGTAAAGGGCCTGGCACATAGCAAGTACCCCCAAAACATGAACTATTATTATTATTCTCCATTCCCATAGCTCCTCCTGGCTTATCCCCACCATAGCATATAGCATGCTCAATTTTAACTGCCTATTGTCTGTCTTCCTGTACAGACCGAAATCAGGGGCTGCACCGTGTTCAACATGATATCCCCCCCACTTAATACAGTATCTGGCATATAATAAGAGTTCCAGAAATATTATTATTTGAGATTTGAGCGAATAAATAAATGGATGAATGGATGAATAATCCAGGCTTCTGAGCCGTTCAAGATAACCAGCATTTCCTTGAGCTAAGAGCATGCTTTTTTGCTTTTGGCTAAAATTAGGTTTTCATTGGCCTGTAGTATATACATGCAGTGTACATATGTGTGATTTCTGTAGGAGAGAGACTTGTAGCTCTCTCTCTGCACACCATCCTGACTTTGCTTCCCTCTCCCAGTGTCTCTTCCGACCAGAAAAGAATTGCTAATATGATTCATCAAATTTCACATGGCCCATAACTGGGTCCCAGTGGTCCTTTAAAAGACTGCTTTAAAAGATGGTCTTTTAAAGGCCATCTTCGCCCATGTGCCACATTCCCGTCCGATTTCCTACCCACTGTGCCACCAAGGAGGCCAATGGACTCAGAGTCCGCCCTCTACGACCCTGCCAGCTCTCAGCACAGTAACATCCGGGCCATTAGCTGCAAGCCACAAAATCCAGCCTGGTGCTTAAGATGAACAAGGCTGTGTTAAAAAGATGCTAAGTAGCTCACGGTATTGCCAGAAGGGTTAGAGGACCGAGGTCCAAGCTACACAGCCTAGAAGCGCACGAAAATACACAGCCACCTTGCTCCATTGAGGGCCCCAGTGCCGCTGGCCACTGCTGGACGTCAGCACTGCCATCCCCACCACCACGCCCCTGGACATCGATCCTCGTGCAATTGCTGCCATCACAAGAGAAAGAATCGTTGTCCAGCATAACGATAGAAGTGATAGAAATTCTTAAACCAGGCTCAGATCCCATTTCGCACCTTTGAGACTGACAAAATTCCAAAACAGCACACTCTGTCGCAAGACTTCGGGAAAACGGTACGCTCACGTACGGCTGCTGTGAATGCCAATGCCTGGAGGAGAATTTGGCAAAGGCTGGCAAAATGACATATGCACCTCCCTTTGATGCAGCAATTCTTCTTCCAGGAATGTACCCCAAAGATATGCTGCAAAAATACTAGCTGATATATGCCTGAGGCTATCCACTAGAGTAGTATTTATAACAGCAAAAAGCTAGAAACAACCCAAAGACTCATGAACTATGGTAATCCACATGATGCAGTTATATGCAACTGTAAAAAGAAACGGAAAAAAAAAACTGCTTTATTACTGTCTGTGAGTGATCTCCAGCATATATTGTTAAGAGAAAAAAGCAAGGCAGTTAGCAGTGTTTATGGCATGCTGTCTTTTGCGCAAGAAGGGGAAAGATACAGAAATGCACACACATATTTGCTTGTATTGTCAAATATAGAAAACAGATAGAAACAATAAACCTAACTACACATCAAGTAGATGTTATAACACCACAGACAAAAGAACTACATCAATTGGCTTTAAAACATAGTATTTTGACTCTATATACTCAGTGAGATATATTCTAAGGTGAATAAAAATCACTATCATCAGTGGTCTTATTACTAATACCAATAGTGCTGTAGCTGTTTTGTACAAATATAAGATAAAGCAAGTAAGTGATTAAGTTAATATTATCAGGAAACAGGATTTTCACCATGAGAGAAAAGACATACAAATATAAAATCAAAGAAGTTAATTAACAACCTTGGAATATTACATTTGAACTTGAGTAGCAGCAAAAATTCATTTTAAAAAATACATGTTTTCCAGCTCCATCCACTTAAAAAAACATACAAACAAAACCTTGTAACAATGACAGTCCAATAGCAAGGCACACCTCAGGTGACCAGATCGTGGTCTCAGACCAAAGTTGTTTTGAGAAGTGGCTGATTCCAGATCTGGGGCAGAAAATATACAAGAAGAGGTTAAAATATCTTGTCATGCGAGAAATCAAGAAGTCTTCAAAAACAGTGTAGTCATGTCAGAAGAACACAGAAAGACATAAAGGGGCACCCAGTGTTATGAGTTGTGTGCATTAAAATAAATAATGACTGAAATGGATTAAATCATATAAATAAATTAAAATGCCTGCATTCATAATGACACACACACACAGAGAAACCTCTTTGATCACCAGTAGGGACTGCTAGGACACCAATTCACTATTTTTGAAAATCTTTTTTTCTAAAAAAGCCTTTCTCTCGCCTCTCCTTTCAGGGCAACCAGATGGTTGATATGGGACAGTTCTTCACTACTCAGTCTGAAAGATCCTTCCTAGCACCAGTCGACGTGGTAATATTGGGCGCCTCCTGTATGATGTAATAAGATGCTGGGTGCAGGCGTGGCAGACGTTGATGCCCTTCTGTATGATGCAGTAGGAAGCGCACAGCACTGCCTATGAAGGTCTCTTATTTATTCCACGACCTCATGCCAGCTCATTAAATCAAAGCCCCACCCTCATAACAGTAATCGCTAGGCTTTTGAAAATATTGAAAATTGTTCAAAGACTTCAGAATCCCTGCTAAGGACCCCTAGTCAGGAGACCCTGGCTTAGCTCTCAAAATTTCCTTAGAAAATTTGGAGGCACTACTCAACTATTTCCCTACAAACCATTCTCACCATCAGGGAATTGGAACGGTGGGTTTCTTTTCTGGATCAAATGTGCAAAGGTTATACTGAGGTCACTCCTATTTTTATTTATTTATTTATTTATTTATTTTGCGGTACACGGGCCTCCCACCGCTGCGGCCCCTCCCACCGCTGCGGCCCCTCCCGCCGCGGAGCACAGGCTCCGGACGCGCAGGCCCAGCGGCCATGGCCCACGGGCTCAGCCGCTCCGCGGCATGTGGGATCCCCCCGGACCGGGGCACGAACCCGCGTCCCCTGCATCGGCAGGCGGACCCGCAACCACCGCGCCACCAGGGAAGCCCAGCTTTTACCTTTTTAATGAAAAGATCTCCAATGTTACCAAATATCTTCAGGATGTAGCCTAAACATCATAGTACAGCCTCCAAAGCCCTTTGGCTTGGAGCCCCCTGTTCTCTCCTTCAGATTATTCTCTCAGTCTTTGATCTATCTCTTTCCATGTTTCTCATCACACACACACACACACACACACACACACACACACACACACACACACACCTCCAGAGAGACTGAGCTACTTGCAATTCCCTAAACTCCATGCTTTCTCTTGCCACAGGGCCTTATCACATGCTATTCTCTATGGCCTGACCTCTCGACTGGCTCCCCTTCATGCTTTTCAGTTTGCTGCTTCCATCTTCAGCACACACATCACCTCCTCTAATAAGTCATCCACCCACATCCGCATCCAGACTCCCATGGTACCCATGCTTCTCTGTCACAGCACCTGCCAGGCTGCATTACAGCCACCTGTTTACTCCTCCATCTCGCCCACTAAGCTGTAAGCTCTGGAAATGCCAGGAATGTGTCTTTTTAAAAATCACTCTATTCCCACTACCTGTCATGGTATAAAGGAGCTGCTCAGTCTATTTGTTAAATGAATGACTAAGTAGATAAATCTACAGCATTATAAGCTTAACACTGAAAAGGGTACTAACTCCTCCAATTCCTTTGCCTGTAGTTAGAGTGGGTTGAATTATGCCACTTTTAATCATCATGGCATCACAGCCTCCTGATGTCTACCTGTCAGAATTCAAGTGTTCAGCGTGCTCCTATTACTGACCTCAGAAAACATGAAGGCAACCTGAGGTCTCCCATTGCACACTCACCTGGGTGAATCAGGCAGGAGTCACATTCATTCTCCTCGTTCCTGCAGCAAGGGATGGTATAACCCACCACTTCTTTCTTTCCAGGGCAGGCACATTTAACCTGATCGTATTCACAACACTCCCGACACATGATGTTCCACTCAGCTCCGGGGCAGCCTTCATTAATGACTGTGTACTCTGAAACAGAAACCAGAAGGTGAGATGGAGGGCCTGGCAGGAACAGGTAAGACCCATAAGTACCTTACTGCCAAGAAGCAACCTTGCCCTACAAACGTGTCACCCTGCCTGAAGGATGTTCAGAACCATCCACTGGGGCGCAGATGAAATTTGTTAAAACTGCTATTCATTTTTAATTTTTAATCAAAAAAAAGAAATCATGTTTTATCCATATATAATCTACATGGATTGACACACATACACATAAATAACTTATAAACAAGCATACATTTCCTGAGTGTCTGTGCTCATTTCTGTTTTTGCCGGGGTACATCAGGCCAAGGCTTACAGCTACACAGGTTGTGCACTGCGCAATTCCAGAAGGAACCATTAAACTGCACAACTGTACGGTACAGCCCAGGCTCTTGGGCCATCAGAAAAGTTTGGTGACCACTCTCTAGACTAGGTCCATCAAGTGCAAGGCTGAATGCCAAGTAGGAACCACATCATTTCCTCCAAACCTGGCTCCTCGATTTTGCAACATGCCATTTTTACGGTATCTTCAAAGCTAAAACCAACAGAAAAGACAAAAACCATCTTAATTAGTATGTTTGGGAGAATTTCAATGTTTTACAAGAGTGAACTCATTGGCAGAACTTCATTCAGTCCCTAAAAACAACTGAGCATTCTTTCCCATGAGAAAAAAAGTGCTCCTTTCTGGGTGGAATTTCTTTCTGTCTGTCTTTTTTAAAATATACCTTAGGTAATGAAAAAGAAAAATCATTTGGCAAAAACTATAAAAGGAATCAGTCGGAGGCTGCCCGGAGGAATCCAGGCTAAGAAACAGACCTAGTTTTGATTTGCTCTTCTTCCTGCCCCAACTCTCTATTCCTAAAAATTTTGCACAAAGATGACGACTGAAGCAGAAATAGGTCAGATATTTGAGGAAGAAAGTGAATCAGGCTTCCCTAAAAACCCCAGGGAGGGATCCCCAACACGCCTTGTAGGCCCATATAAACCAACCCTAATATCTGCGGTGGCTTCTAACCTCTTGAATTTCATAGTTTAGTTTTCTGTTTTCCTCCCCTAAATTTGGAAGTCTGACACAGAACTGTTCATTCTCAATTTGCCAAGTAGACCAATTTAAAGAAACTCTCACCATCTTCTCTCAACCTTCTGTCATAAGAACATTCTAGCATCATAGAAAGGAACCGCTTGCATAATAAGGGACAGTTCCGTAGACTGAATACATGTAGTTTTATGAAAAAATTCCTCTTTTCTTTTCTACAAACACTGGTGGGGCAGCAAAGATCCTCACACTGGCATTTGGGAACAACCAGCATAGACCACCATGATATTGTCACTACTGAGATTTTGTTTCCCGTTCTATTCTGTGGGCCCCTCCAGGACAGACACCAGGACTTACTTAGCTGAGCTTCTCATGTTTCTAACTTGGCTGGATGAAGTGAATAACTTCTAAAATCTAGAAGAGAGGACTTCCCTGGTGGTGCACTGGTTAAGAATCCGCCTGCCAACGCAGGGGACACGGGTTTGATCCCTGGTCCGGGAAGATCCCACATGCCGTAGAGCGACTGAGCCCGTGCGCCACAACTACTGAGCCTGTGCTCTAGAGCCTGAGAGCCAGAACTACTGAGCCCACACGCCACAACTACTGAAGCACGTGCACCTAGAACCCGTGCTTCGCGACAAGAGAAGCCACTGCAATGAGAAGCCCATGCACTGCAACGAAGAGTAGCCCCCGCTCACAGCAACTAGAGAAAGCCTGCACCGAGCAACAGATCCAATGCAGCCAAAAACAAATAAATAAATTTATTAAAAAAAAATCTAGAAGAGAACTTAATGGTTACGAGTAAAAGAAAGTAGAAGAAAACGTAGGAGTAAATCTCCATGATCTTAGACTTGTTATGAACTTGCATTCTTAGATGTGACACCAAAAATGACAAAAGAAAAACAGATAAATTGGATTTATCAAAATTAAAAACTTTTGTGCAACAAAGGAAAGTGAAAGGACAACCTACAAAATGGAGGGAAATTTGGAAATCATATGTCTGATAAGGATTTAATATCCAGAATATGTAAACGACCCCTACAACTCAACCACAAAAAGACAAACAACCCAATTTTTAAAAGGGCAGGGCTTCCCTGGTGGCGCAGTGGTTGAGAGTCCGCCTGCCGATGCAGGGGACATGGGTTCGTGCCCCGGTCTGGGAAGATCCCACATGCTGCGGAGAGGCTGGGCCCATGAGCCATGGCTGCTGAGCCTGTGCGTCCGGAGCCTGTGCTCCGCAACGGCAGAGGCCACAACAGTGAGAGGCCCATGTACCGCAAAAAAAAAAAAAAAAAGGGCAAATGACATGAACTGACACTTCTCCAAAGAAGATATACAAACGGCCAATAAACACATGAAAAGATGCTCAGCATCACAAGTCATTAGGGGATTGAAAATCAAAGCCACAACAAGGTAACACCTTACATGTACTAGGATGGCTATAATCCAAGAAAAGAAAAAAAAAGGAAAATAACAAGCATTGACAAAGATGTAGAGAAACTGGAACCCTTGTATGTTGCTCAGGGGAATGTAAAATGATGCAGCTTCTCTAGAAACCAGTGTGGCAGTTCCTTCAAAAGCTAAACATTGAATTATTTTATGACCCAGCAATTCTACTCCCAGGCATATATCCCAAAAATCAAAAACAGAAACTCCAACAGATACTTATATACCAGTGCTCACGGCAGCATTATTCACTGCAGCCAAAAGGTAGAAACAACCCAAATGTCCATCAAGAGATGAGTGAATAAGCAAAACATGGTATAAGCATAAAATATTATTCTGAATGTGGAATATTATTCAGCCATGAAAAAGAATGAGATGCTGATACAAATTACAATATGGATGAACCTTGCAAACATGCTAAGTAAAAGAAGCCAGACACAGGACAAATATTGTGCCACTGAACTGTATACTTAAAATGGCTAATGTAGAAAATTTTGTTATTTTTATCATATTTTTTTAATATTGAAAAACTAGTGAGAGGAAAAAAAGTGTTTAAAGCCTTAAGCATTGGAATCAGACAGACCTGGGTTTGGAATCCCACCTTTGCTACTTACTGGGTATATGACCTTGGCTAAGTTACTTTACTCACTCAGTCTCAGTTTACTATCCAATGAAATGAGTACATTTTATCTAACTCAGAAGCCAGCTGAAAGGACTACATAAGATTATGTATATAAAGAGCTTAACACAGTGCCCAGCATATAATGAACATTCGATAACTAGTAGCTTAAGAAGAAAAACACTATTGACATCCATATTTCTCAAGGATCTAAGTTTCTGAATGTACCACATATCAACTCCTTACATAAAATATTCATGTTGGGACTTTCCTGGTGGCACAGTGGTTAAGAAGACTCCACACTCCCAATGCAGGGGAACTGGGTTCAATCCCTGGTCGGGGAATTAGATCCCACATGTACGCTGCAACTAAGAGTTCACGTGCCGCAACCAAGGAGCCAGGGAGCTGTAACTAAGGAGCCTGCGAGCTGCAACTAAGGAGCCTGCCTGACAAAACTAAGACCTGGTGCAACCAAATAAATAAAAAATAAATTAATTAATTAAATGCTTAGGTTGCTTCCCCACTGCATTTGGAGCAAACCCTAAATGCTCTGCTATGGCCCCCAAGGCCTTTGAGAGCTGCCCTCTCCTGAGCCCTGCAACCTTTCCTTGGCACTATTTCCCACCTTTTATTTCTCAAAACCATCAAGGTCTTGCTCATCCCAGGGCCTTCACATTTGCTTTCCCCACTGCCTCTGTCAAAACGTTGGGCCTTAGTGTAAATAACACGTGTTCAGAACGGTCCTCGCTGACTTTCTCATCTGAAGTTTGTGCCTCTGCCCCTCCTTCCATAGTATTCTCTATCACGGTATCCCAATTGTTTCCTTTCATCGCCCTTACACAATTTATAATCCCTTTCTATGTTTCCATTTACTTGCGTATCATCTGTGTCCCTTACGTGACCATAAGCTGGTAGGAACAATACCTAACTTGTTCACCGCAGCTAGGGAAGGGCCTGGAATGCAAGAGGTGCTGGATAAATACTTGTTGAAAGAACCAGCCTCCACTCTAGAGCTACCCTCCCTTCAACAGTCAAATATTTCCGTCCAGTGGTCCAGCTGGGAGCTGAGCCAGGAGAGCTGGCTCCGCCCCATAATTTGCTGATATCAGAACCGGGGCACTTTCCCTCCCATGGTGAAGGGTCTAGAACAGTTGGTCCAGGTTACTCGACTTGGGTCTCAATTCCTTGGCACCAGCCCCTGCCTTGTCCAGCTGTATGGTTTCTCCACTCTCTGAACATCTAATATGCCTGCGGGGTGTGGCTCATGTCTTACCCCTCCCCCTGCCCACCCGAGGGCAAGCACTCCATCCTTCTAGGTTTTCTAAGAATTTACAAGTACTAATGACTCTTGGGGGACACTGACAGAATAAACGTTGTTTGCAGCTTTTATAAGCCTTGTAATAAAATATGGGAGGCCAAGTAAGGTCTGCTCTACTCCAGTAGAGGGCAAAGCCTGTTTTCCCTAAGCAGGTGGCTAGTCCACGTCTGGCCCAGCCATGGAATACTGCGGGCCTCCCTTTACCTGGGACATTAATTCCCTAAAATGGCATTTCTCTTTATTTCAATGAGCAAGCCCACCTCTGCCCTCCCTAACGTGTTACAATAATTTTATAGGTAAGGTCCAGAGTATTGTATCATCTTAGCCAAAGGGAATGATCCCAGGGAAACCCATCTCTGTGCTGTCTGCCAAGTCAGCCAGCTGGCTCCTTTCCAAGGACTCTGTGTGGTAACCCCAAAGATATCCATATCCTTACCTCCAGGACCCATGAAAATGTTACCTTACAGGACAAAAGGAATTTTGCAGATGTGACTGATTTAAGGTTCTTGAAATGGGTAGAGAATGCTGGCTTGTCCAGGTGGGACCAAGGTAATCCCAAGGATCCTTATAAGAGGGAGGCAGGAGGGTCAGAGTCAGAAGCAGAGGCGTGAGGACAGAAGCACTGGACAGACAGGAGTGATGTGTTTTCAAGATGGAGGAAGGGACCACCATCCAAAGAACGCAGGCAGCCTCTAGAAGCTGAATGAGGCAAGGAAACAGATTCTCCCTTAGAGCATCCTGAAGGAACACAGGCCTGCCATCACCTAGATTTTGGCTTCCTAAGACTCATTTCAGACCCTTGAGCTCCAGAATGGTACGAAAATACACTTGCGCTGTTTTAAGTCACTAAGTCTGTAGTAATATGTTACAGTATCCACAGGGAATTAACGAACTGTGTCTTCTCAAAAGAAAGGTTAACCCACAGCCAGTCATTTAACCACTCTGGTCCTCAGCTTTCTCACTGAGCACAGTGCTAAGGGTGTGGGTGAACTGATGAATTCATTGTTTCACCCCACAAGTATTCATTGAGTGTCTGCTACATCCCAGGTAGGAGGCTGGGTACTGGGATACAGTGAAGAGAACAGACACCATTACCAGCCCCATGGAACTCACAGTTTTGTAGAGGAGTAGACATTGGATAAGGATCCCACAAACACACGATCACTCATTGTGATGAGGACATGTAGGATGCTACGAGAACAAGTGGATGGTCCTGCAGGGACATTAGCACCAAATCTACAGGACTTGCAGGGTTAAGGGGGTTTAAGTAAAATCACAAATTAAAATCTATTTGCCAAGATAAGACCACTTCTCAGGAATACGGAAGTGATGGAAGAGGGGACGGTTTTAATGCTTTTGGTGACTTGGCTCCTCTGGTCTGGTAAGTCCATCACCCTTCCTTCTCCCCTCGCTGGAACAGAGACAGGAAAGTGCCCCCAAAACATACATGTGGGCTTCCCTGGTGGCGCAGTGGTTGGGAGTCCGCCTGCCGATGCGGGGGACACGGGTTCGTGCCCCAGTCCGGGAAGATCCCACTTGCCGCAGAGCGGCTGGGCCCGTGAGCCATGGCTGCTGAGCCTGCGCGTCCGGAGCCTGTGCTCCGCAACGGGAGAGGCCACAGCAGTGAGAGGCCCGCGTACCGCAAAACAAAAACAAAAACAAAAACAAATAAAACATACATGTAAGAAACAAACAGGTAAGTGAAATATTCTATGAGAAATATTTAAAGTTGATCAGCTGAAGAGGTTTGAAAATACAATAAGCAGGCAAAAGTGATCTCCTGGACTTCTCCTTCTCCATTTATCAGAATTAAATGGACAAAGGGCACATTGGTCATTTGGCTTCAGCTGTACAAATTTCAGGGGATTTCAATATGATGCTAAAGGTCAGTTCCAGAAACTAGGATTTAAAGAAATACCAACAGCAGGAGAAGCTACTGAATGTTTTCCTATATGCATGCTAAATCCCGTTAGCATTTGTTTAGCTAAAGGGCTTTTATATTGTTTATGCAATTTAATTTTCAAGATGACCCAGTGAGGTAGGTAATACATTTCCTTGTAATCTAAAATAAGCTACTCTAACCTCTTCACTTTACCAGTGATGAAAAGAGCTAAGTAGGGAAGAAGCAAAGAGAAACGCCAAAGACGTTTTTTAGGGAATTCTGAGTGGGAAGGGAGGCCCACAGAATTCCAGGTTGAGAGAGGGGGTGAACAGCCTGTTGCTTCCTTAGCCTGGAAACAGGCCAGGACAACCTCTAGTTTCAGGGGCTGCTGTAGTTGAGCAACTGTTATTTTGCCTTCCATGTTTGAGAACAAAGAGTTATTAAGCTGCAAATGAGTTTTATCCTGTCAGTGCTTCCCAGGAAATAAGCGCAAACTGAGCACCAAGAACACACAGAGCACCACTTTGGGATCAACCAAGGCACCAAAAGGTCAAGCACATGCCCATAATCACATAGCAAAATTGAACTTACAAAGTTCCAGCCACCATATGCATTCATTCATCTCTAACTCTTCCATTGGACAAAATATTTATTTTTTTCTATATAAAACACTCCATATTTTAATGCAAAAGATGCCTTGTGAAAGCTTCAAACAATAAGATCATACATAAAGGAGTAAGAAGTATTCAGAAATAACCTTAATATTATATTGTCTATCTTTCAATTGTTTTCTTTCAGTGGACATACATATCCACACGTACAAAATGCTAGATGTGTAGATTATCTTCTTGCCTCTCAAAGCTGGTAACCTATGATTATTATTTTTTTTTATCAGCTCGGTGCTTTGTGACCACCTAGAGGGGTGGGATAGGGAGGGTGGGAGGGAGACGCAAGAGGGAGGAGATATGGGGATATATGTACACGTATAGCTGATTCACTTTGTCATACAGCAGAAACTAACACAACATTGTAAAGCAATTATACTCCAATAAAGATGTTAAAAAAAAAAAAAAGAAAAGAAACTGTGCTGCTTCGGGACTTCCCTGGTGGTCCAGCAGTTAAGACTCCGCACTCCCAATTCAGGGAGTCTGGGTTCAACCCCTGCTCAGGGAAGTAGATTCCACAGGTCCCAACTAAAGATCCCACACGTGGCAACGAAGATCCCACATGATGCAATTAAGACCCGGTGCAGCCAAATAAATAAATAAATATTTTTTAAAAGAAAAGAAACTGCTCTTCTTCTTTACTTTAATCACATTTTCTCTTCACCTTAAGTAATCTTCAAAAGTGATTTTAAACTGCTGCATCATTATCCTATATGTGCAACTGCTTCTCTCCCCTCTTTTTAAAATCAGGGTAAACAAATAAAAAAAGAGATGCAGAGTACTTTGGTATCATAGGCTTTGCCCAAGCCATTCCTCTGCTGCCACACTTGGGGCAGCCATCCTGGTATCTCCTATCCAGAGTGAAGAGTTGGGGCTTCCCTGGTGGCGCAGTGGTTGAGAGTCCACCTGCTGATGCAGGGGAGGCGGGTTTGTGCCCCGGTCCGGGAGGATCCCGCATGCCGCGGAGCGGCTGGGCCCTTGAGCCATGGCCGCTGAGCCTGCGCGTCCGGAGCCTGTGCTCCGCGGCGGGAGAGGCCACAACAGTGAGAGGCCCGCAAAAGAGCTGAGTTATATTGGTCCAGCTCTGGTTTTTCCTGAATTCACGTTGGAAAACCTAAGACACTTAACCGCTCAGTCCTGTTTTATCCATGCAAATACCAAGGCAATGAAAACAATGCTGACCGATTGGCACAGGTTTGGCTTTCACAGATGTGGTGAACAAATGAACAAATGAGTGAGAGAGAGCTGGCTGTCATCATGGCCGTCAGCGTTATTTTCACAGCCCCTCATCAGCCAGGAGCTTGCTTTAAGGCTCTCCAACACTGAGTATTTCTACTGCTGACAAGACGGAGAACACTTAATCCCTCAAACAGCAGGGGGTTAACTTCACAGGATGGTAGAGGGAGCAATTGTGTCTCCTTCGCATCGTCTCCAAGTGGCACGCTTTCAACACTAGGTTTTAAGGAAATATGTTGACATGATAGTAGTTAAGATAAATCTGAAAAAGGTCAGAGAATTCTTGATGAAAACATGAGTCAGACTGTTCCATATACAGTGGAAATGGCAGTTGTCAAACCACAGGCCACCCCAGCAGGTGGCAAAGAAAGGCGTTTTATCACGCGCCCGCTCCTCCGTGATGTTAGGGTCTGCCTTTGCACCCACCAAAAACCCCACAGCCCTCCCCTCTAACCACATTTAATGAAAATTTCTACTGAGTGTTTTACTGTCCTGCATGTTATAAACCATCTAAGACCAAAGGGAGAAAAAAGATGTAGGAATCAGAGAGTCCTGCAGCTAGGCACCTTGGGCTCCACTCTCATCCCCACTCATTCCCCCGCCTCCTCTCATGCTATCTCAACGCCCTGAATTGATTTCTAACACACAACATTCCTAACCACCTGAAGGTCTGACCACCCACTCCATGCAGCCAATGACAAACGCCAGGCAAATCCCAGACAGAAATGCTGTGAGTCAGGGGTGATGGAACGGTTACTGGGGCCCTTGGTGACTCAATATCTCCTCCTGAGCCTTTGAGAACCATCCTATCACCATGACCCTCAGTCCCAGCCTGGCTGGATTCCCAACTTCAGTGACCTTGGTCTTTCCCTGCTCACAGCTCCTCTTGTTAACGAGGTAACGATAGCTGGAAAGTCAACGCCTCCATCACCCCCTTTTGGGTATCAGCAGTGATAAAACTTACAATGGATTCCCTAGAAATCTAGTTTGTTGACACTAGTACATTGGGGAGGGGTAGGGAAGCAAAAATCAGTTTTTCACTTCCTTCCCCTCTTCACTCTGCCCCACACTGTCACTCCTCATGCATTCTCCTCTCTCCCTGGGTCCCAGCCCCCACGGAAATGGAGCTGAACCTTTCAAACATACCAGCTCACTGAATCCTCAGAGCCACCCTTCAAAGGAAGCATCATTTTTTTCATTTCACAGATGAGGAAACTGAGGAACAGAGAGGGTAAATAAATTGTCCCAGGTGGCACAGTTTTCAGGTGAAAGAAGAAAGATTAGAAGCCAGCGCTTTCTGGGGCCAAAGTCTTATTCTTTCCAACACAGTATTTTGATTCTAGAGAGTTCACAACTTTGACTTTACAGATTAAGAATGCAGCATTGGTGAAATGAACACACTTGGTAATCAGATCACCCAAATTTTAATACCAAATCTGTCCCTCTTGTATGCTGCTGGACAATCATAGACAAGACACCTTGCTGTGGCATTTCCCCTAAACCTCAAGAGAATGGATGTAGATCGTTAGGGTTGTTAATGTCACTGCAGTTAAAGAGGCAATGAGCATAAAGCGCTTTCGAAGAAAAATCGTGTGTTTGTTGAGATATTACCATTATTCTCTGTAGAATAAAAAACCATCAATGGATAAAGAAGATGTGGTACATATATACAATGGAATACTACTCATCCATAAAAAGGAATGAAGTAATGCCATTTGCAGCAACATGGATGGACCTAGAGATTATCAAACTAAGTAAGTCAGACAAAGATAAATATCATACGATACCACTTATATGTGGAATCTAATCAAAATGATACAAATGAACTTTTCTACAAAACAGAAACAGATTCACAGATCTCAAAATCAAACTTATGGTTACGAAAGGGGAAACGTGGGGGGAAGTGATAAATTAGGAGATTGGGATTAACATATACACACTACTATGCATAAAATAGATAACTAATAATGACCTACTGTATAGCACAGGGAACTCTACTCAACATTCTGTAATAACCTATATGGGAAAAGAATCTGAAAAAGAATGGAGATTTTATGTATATATATATATATATATATCTCTGATTCCCTTTGCTATACACCTGAAACTAACACAACATTGTAAATCAACTATACTCCAATAAAATTTTTTTAAAAACCATCACATGTAGCTAAAATACAGATGGCTAAGGGAGCAAAGGGGGTGAGTAATAATGTCTCCTCCAGAGGCCCACACATACACGGAATTTTAAGCAGTCAGTTCTTGCTTATATCATGGCCTTCTGGGTTCCTCCCCCTTGCTTCTAGATTTCCTGATCTCTTTTTTCTAATACCTCCTCTTCAGACACCTTCTTCACTAGGACATACCTCACCTCCTGCTGCTTGTCTTCCAGAAATAGAAATTCTACATCTATAGGCAAAGGGAACAAAACCCAAACTCTAGCATCTTGGAAGAGCCTCAAGTTGCCATTATCCTCAACAACTGTGCTGGAAACCCTTGAAGGACAGCTGCTTCTGGGTTATTTCAAACACTGGAATATGAGCTGAATAGATCTTATTTTTTTATTAGCATTGGGTACTAAAAATATAATTTAACAATGCATCTAAATGTACTTGGCAATAGAACTCAGCAAATATTATATCAAAGTATTAGAATGTCTAAGTTAAAAACAATAAAACTTAAGCTATACCCTAAAAATCCAATCTGGATTTCCCCAGACCTAAGAATTCTACAAACGATCCCACCTGCTCCTCAATCCTCAACACTTTTAAAACCTTCTTTCTGAGTCAGAGTGTGTCAGGGCTATAAGAGGGTCTTGGTCAACCACACCCGCCCCTTTGCCAAGAGCTTCCAGAGTAAGTGTTACTGTCTTCACATCCAGGTTCACTGATGCCAGGCAGAAGCCAGAGTTTCCTTCTACCAAAGGCAGATGGCCAAGAGCAGATGTCAGTTTGAGCGAGGGTGATGCATTTATAATGGCATGTCCTATGGTTCACTAAGCCCTAAGCTGGAGGCAGCTTCACGCAGGCTAGCCCTCATTAGAATTGCCTTCTCCAGTTCTGCAAGCTAGAACAAGATGAAGGGGAACTTCTTTTTGCCTGAGGATTCCTGGCTGGCTCTACCCTTGAATCACAACAGATGGTCGTGAGCAACGTCTCATGTTTGGGAGACAACATCATTGACCCAGAATCACCTACTCTGAAAGACACCATCCCCTCAACCCCCTGCAAGAATCTACCACCAGCCATATTTCAAACATGGACAAACTTAGGCACAGCATGTGGAAGGCATTTCACCCTAAGGCTGGAAGGCAGATGCATGATAAAAGCAAGGGGAGAAAGCAAGTCTCAAAGAAATAAACATATGGTGAATCTTTAGGAATATTTTTTCCCTGACACAGAGTAACAGATGAATAGGATAGGACTGTGGACCAAGGTGGAGTGGGCCTCAAGAGGACCATGTAACTTCCATCCTACTATAGATAGAACACCCAGTATTTCTCCTTCTTAATCCCTTGTGAAACGTGTGCTAGTGGGAAAAATAGCAGAAAGGAGAGGAGTAGAAGATGACTTTAATTTCCTGAGTGCTCCCTTTTTGCAAAGCATTATTCTATTTTTAATAGGTTACTTTTTTTTTTTTTGGCCATACCGCGCAGCATACAGGATCTTAGTTCCCCGGCCAGGGATCGAACCTGTGCCCCTGCAGTGAAAGCGTGGAGTCTTAACCACTGGACCACCTAGAGATTGTCATACTGAGTGAAGTAAGTCAGACAGAGAAAGACATATCATATGAGATCACTTATAAGAGGAACCTAAAAAAAAAAAAAAAAGGCTACAAATGAACTTACCTACAAAACAGGAAGAGACTTATAGATGTAGAAAATAAACTTATGGTTATCGGGGGTAAAGAGGGGGAGGGATAAATTGGAAGATTGGGATTAACATATACACACTACTACGTATAAAATAGATAACTAATAAGAACCTACTGTATAGCACAGGGAACTCTACTCAATACTCTGTAATGGCCTATTTGGGAAAAGAATCTAAAAAAGAGTTGATATATGTATATGTATAACAGATTCACTTTGCTGTACACGTGAAACTAACACAATATTATAAATCAACTATACCCCAATAAAAATTTAAAAATAAATAAATAAGTAAACAAATAAATAGGTTATCTCATTTAACACCTGCAATAAACCTATATAAAGACACTATTATTACAGGGGCTTCCCTGGTGGCGCAGTGGTTGAGAGTCCGCCTGCTGATGCAGGGGACACGGGTTCGTGCCCCGGTCCGGGAAGATCCCACATGCCGCGGAGCGGCTGGGCCCATGAGCCATGGCCGCTGAGCCTGTGTGTCCGGAGCCTGTGCTCCGCAACGGGAGAGGCCACAACAGGAAGAGGCCCGCGTACCGCAAAAAAAAAAAAAAAAAAAAAAAGACACTATTATCCTCAGTGTACAGGCTAAGAGATGGTACAGCCACATTAAAGAGGTTAAGTAACTTGCCAAGAAAACCAGCCATAAATGACGGAGGCAAGATTCAAACCTGGCCCATATTTTTAAACCGTAATACTCTACACCCTATGTTTATACATATCCATACATATGCACACATAAGTATATACATAACCATATCTACACTTTTATTTTTCCGTGTACATGTGTATTCAAACTTGAACATATCCATACTAAGATGTCTATATCAAAAAATGAAATCCATAAATATGGCAAGCAAGGGCTGAATCTTTGCTGAGAAGGGTATGGTTACTCAAGTCTGCTTAGGCAGGAAGCCCTTAAAAGGAACAGCTGGTTTTATTCCTTATCCATTGCCACTGTTCTGAAGCAAGTCTGGGCAGAGAGAGGAGGCAGGCGATGCTAGGGGCAAGGGAGAAGCCGTGTCGCGTGACAACAAGAACAATATTTAGGAAAGGCAGGAATAAAGCTGTTCCCAGAAACAGAAAACAAGAGGTTGATGAACAGCTCAAACTCACATTCTGTCTCTATGGGATACAGCCCCAGTGTAAACAGCCCAGACCACTTCCGGGTTGTGCAACTCAGGGTCATGGTAGCTATACTAGAACTGGCAGACAGGGGGGTAAATAAAAAAACACTGGAGACAAACCCAATGTGTTAGAGGGGGGAAGGGAGAGGTTAATTGGTAATGAACAGACCTTGGACTCAGTGCTCCCAGGGACTAGAAGGATGCCTAAATATTCTCCTTATTTTTTTTTAATTTATTTTATTTTTATTTTTGGCTGCGTTGGGTCTTCGTTGCTGCACGCAGGCTTTCTCTAGTTGCGGTGAGCAGGGGCTACTCTTCGTTGCGGTGCACGGGCTCTAGGCGCGCACGCTTCAGTAGTTGTGGCTTGTGTGCTCTAGAGTGCAGGCTCAGTAGTTGTGACACATGGGCTTAGTTGCTCCGCGGCACGTGAGATCTTCCCAGACCAGGGCTCGAACCCTGTCCCCTGCATTGGCAGGTGGATTCTCAAGCACTGCGCCACTGGGGAAGTCCCATATTCTCCTTATTTTTGAAGAGGAGACAGTGTGACTGTCACCAAGGATACAATGTAGTCGAGAAGTCAAGTCACAGCTCTTATGGCTCCCCAGAACTGCCACATCATCATAGGTGTGCGTTAATCAGACCCACACCTCAGTTTGATCAGTGATCCCAGGGCAACCACATTACTTTAAACAACTTACGGACAAGAAATGAGTTTTCTTGGTGAACTATTCAGGTCGATGCTGGTGAGGACTTTTCTTACAGCAATGTGGTCGGGGTCACCTCCACAGTTCTTTCAACATCTCAGCAAGTGCAAAGGGACTAGGACATCAGACTTCCCGTCCATCTCTCAGCAGAAGTCTGAAGAAAAGCTCATGTTTTGTAGATTTTCAAATTCCCTTCTTACCCCATCCTCTGTAACAGTGAAGATATTCTTCAATGTTTTATTCATTATGGGCAAGAGACCTGAGTTTTCCAAATGATGGAGCACAAGTTCCACTGGATGGTATAAGGTATTATGTGAATAAAGGTTCTGCGGCCAAACAACTTTGTAAATGCTAATAGCAGCTTTCTTTATTGTAGGGCTTTGCCAAGTCTATAATATTCTTTGCACATAGTTAATTCCCACATCCCCCAAACTAATTCCATCATGACATCCTAGGTTTTGCTTACTTCTGCTGAATATCCTTTAGGATTAGTAATCCATGAAACCTACTTTGGAAAATACCAGGCTGGGCCATAAGCTCTCTCAACCTTAAAGAAAGTGCCTTACATATATACAATGGAGTATTACTCAGCCATAAAAAGAAACAAAATTGAGTTATTTAGAGTGAGGTGGATGGACCTAGAGACTGTCATACAGAGTGAAGTAATTCAGAAAGAGAAAAACAAATATAGTATGCTAACACATATATATGGAATCTAAAAAAACAAAAAACAAAAAGGTTCTGAAGAACCTAGGGGCAGGGCAGGAATAAAGATGCAGACGTAGAGAATGGACTTGAGGACACGGGGAGGGGGAAGGGTAAGCTGGGACGAAGTCAGAGAGTGGCATGGACATATATATATATACACTACCAAATGTAAAATAGATAGCTAGTGGGAAGCAGCCGCATAGCACCGGGAGATCAGCTCGGTGCTTTGCCTCCACCTAGAGGGGTGGGATAGGGAGGGTGGAAGGGAGACGCAAGAGGGAAGAGATATGGGGATATATGTATATGTATAGCTGATTCACTTTGTTATAAAGCAGAAATTAACACACCATTGTAAAGCAATTATCCTCCAATAAAGATGTTAAAAAAGAAAGAAAGTACCTTAAGGAAAAGGCCTTTTATTCATCATCCTGTCTCCAGCACCTAGGATCACACCTGGCACCTGGTAGGTGCTTGATAAAGTCTACTGAATAAATACATGAATGTGGATACATGAGGCATGTGTGACTTCCAGGGTCAGGTTATTTGTGTCAAAGACTGATGTTAGAAATGGCTCTTGCGATGACCTTTTGGGGTCTCTATTTTACAGTAGAAGGAATCCATTGGGTCCATTACTGCTGAACATTTTTCGCTCTTTGTGTACTGCAGTTTGCATCTCATTTCCATAAAGGCTTGCGCTGCTCACTTGTTCTTTTCTACCATTGATTGGCGGGGGGGAGCCAGGCTTGTACAGAAAGGAGGCGGAACATCACTTAGAAGCAGGCAGTCAATCACCCACTGGGAGGCAGAAAGCCAGACTGAGAATAAAGATACTTAATACCAGGCAAGCCCTCCCTTCTGCTTGCAGCCAGGTGAGCCAAGTGGTATATTGAAAGATATAGTAGATGCTACCAGATGGAAGCTAAGCTCAGGCAACTTGTCCTGGGATATCTCAGGTGTTCTCTACCATCACTGTTGACTTCCGACGTGGGATCCCATGATGCAGGGGATTAATTGATCATCTTCAAAGGAGTCCTATGAAGTAAGTGGACATGGAACCGGGTTTGAAAAACATTGACACCTTGGTCCCTCAGAGTCCTCAAATGATTTGACTTGAAGCAAAGCAGGCCAACATGCCTCCTTCGCCCAGCGGTTTTCCATTAAAAACTGGTTGGAAATTTATTGTAACCAATCATAAATTCAGCTGATGAGGACAATTGCTACATCTTCCCATGAGCTAAAGTTGCCTGAATGTGTTCCCCACTCTGTTCCGGCAGCCGCAGTCCTGGGTTTCCAATCTCCAAACCAACCGACCAGACTTCTACTTACATTGACGCCGGCTGCCAGAGCACTAACGCAGCCCTCTGAGACAGCCAGAGCCTCGGAGAGGGCAGTGATGAAGATGCCGACACTGCAGGAACAAAGGCATCTCCCCAGCTCCAGAGGCAGAAGGGTGACAGAAACATGTGTCTTTATTTGCCGCTCAGCCGAGGGGGGCACTTCCTTAACCATTTGACAAAGGACCCAAGACATTAGTGTCTAGTAGACAGCTGATCCTCATTCAAAACCCACCTGAGTATTCATGGAGGGCGTCTCCATTTCCATCCCCTGCAATAGCCATCAACTGCGTTATGCCAAAAAAAAAGAAGAAAACACGCTTCCCTTTACTCACGCCAGGCCTGCGGTTCCTGTTCCATAGCCTGAGAGTTTACACATTGACGATCTTGACAGAATAAATCCATAAAGGAGAAGCGCTACCCAGCATCAGTGCCAGGCTTGAAGCAGGTCTCATCCTTAATTCTGTCCCTCCACAAGCAGACACATGATTTTGATTACAAAGGCTGACCACGGGACAAAGAAATTCTCTCTTCCCACATCTAATCAGAACGAGATGCATGAGCCTGTGGACAGCTACCCCAGAAGTTAGCGGGATGGGCAATCTGCTTAACACTCCTGGTTCCTTTAGAAAATGGCTGCTCTTGGTTTCCACGTGGTCCCACTGGGGCTGCTGAGGTCTCTCCCTCGTCTCTCACATCCACTCTGCCCCCACAGTGGTGAGCACATGACCTCCCTGAGGCCATTCTCAGCTCCTGGAATATCCAAGGGATAACCAGAATTCTTTACTAACGCCATGGTCTTTATGATTCGGCCAGGAGATCTACCATAGTCGGACCCCCTGCTGACCACGGCAGCGTTGTGTAGTGTTTCAGTGCATGCATAATGGGGTCAGGCTCTCTGGGTTCAAATCATGGACGTCCAGCTCTGTGACCTGGGCAAGTACTGTACCTCTCAGTTCCCTCCTATGTAAACTAGGGATAATAACACTACTAATTGGCTTCTAGATGTGTTGTGAGGATTAAATAAACACAAGTAAAGCATATAGGAGAGTGCCTGGTATTTACCACAAACTCAGTAGATCATTTGGGATCTGGTCCCTTAGGCATGGAGGCTTCCACCATTGGTGTTTCCACCATCACCCGGTGAAGAATCTGATGTGCAGCCCTACCTACTCCACTCTCAGCCCACATGGGCTCCGCGTCTGTATCACGAATAACAACCGAGAACAATGAAAGGAGTCATTGTCGGTGGGTTGGGCAGTGCGGGGGGAGTAGTAGAAAGTCCCACCGGTTAAGAGAGTGGAATATCTGCAGCCAACACTACTTGTCTGCCTTCTGTGAGTGGTTTTGTTTATAGATATGAGGTTTGATTCTTTTCCTGCATTTTACTTCTTTCTCTCCATTATAAACCTAATGCTTTGGCCCAGATCTCATGATGACTGACGAACAGAACTCCTTAAACACAGACCAGGCTTGGACTCTGATAGACTTTCTGCCACTGATCTGGTAGCTTTCAAAGCTCCAGCTGCCCTCTGGGTCCTCTGCCATGGAATTCAGGAATTAGAAAATGTAAACATTGCTTTCCCCTCCCCTTTAAAATAAAATAAGAGGAAAGGGATCTGGGCTCCTATGACTTTCAAGTATCCACAAAGTGAGGGTGACAGGTTCTCCCACATGTGGGAGGAGCAGGGCGCCACCTTCTCTCATTTATCACTGAAATGGCACTTTTCCCAATTTGCACATACCCCAGATCAATTGCAGTGTCTAGAGCTGGGCTCAGGGGAGGCAGGTAGAGAGGTTTTCTCATGCATAGGGATTGGCCATCCCTAGTAGGGCAGATGGAAATAATTTTCTGACTTAAGGCCAGTCATTAGGTCCTCCAGACGTCATGAGACGCCATTATCTCAGCCATTGCTGTCTAGCCAGGGTAACCCAGATGCAGATAAGTTTAAGTCAAACCCATGGTCCCTGCCAGGAGCATTCCAAAGCCCTCCCTAAGCTTCTGGATATTTCTAAGGGACTTACATGCTCCAGGTCACATCTGCCTCTGGGTCCAGAGGTGCTTTGTCCCTAGCTTACTGACCCAAACATAACACCAAGCCTCACCCTCAGTTTCCACCAAAAGCTCACTCTCAAGGGCATTCCTGAGAATAGAACATTTTACCAAAGAGTTGGTGGTCACAGAGTTGAGATTACATTCCACAAAACACACAAGTTAAAATATATTTACGTCCCTTCTTTTAAAAGTCCTGTCTGCTACGAAATTCTCACTTGTGCTTCCCGCCATTCAGTACACAGCCTTCTACCTTCTCTCTTTCACTCTCCATTTCTGCCCCATCTCTCCCAGGAATGGAGGTCAAAAATGCAAATGCCAGTAGAGACTAGCAGAGAACACACGTGTGAATCGAGAAGGCAGGGTGTCAGGCCAGAGAGGGGACCCAGCCTGCCTCAAAGCATTCAGCTTCAAAATATTTTTAAGCGTCATATCCTACTAGCTACTTCTGCAGACCTTTGACCCGAAGGCTGCCAATCCTTCGGTGCTACAGTCCCCCTCATTGCCAAAGTCACCCCCAAAAGAGCAGCAGTGCCACCCAAACTGGAGCTAGCAAGAACCCTCCCCCCGCCACGTGTGTCCTGAAGCCATGCCATGATCACATGTGCATCAGTATACGATGCTGTTAGGTGCTTGAGTTTAAGTCAGCCAGGTACCACATGAGCTTGAGCTCAGAAATTCGACAGTCTGGGCTCACGCCAGGCTCCGCTAATCTGCTTGCGTTTTCTTTTTATCATTATTACAGAAAAATGTAAATAACATAAATTTACCATTTTAATCACTTTTAAGTGTACAGTTCAGTGGCTTGGGTAACCATCACCACTATACATCGCCAGAATGTTTCCATCATCCCTCACTGACACTCTACACCCATTAAACACTAACTCCTCAATCTTTCCTCCCCACAGCCCCTGGTAACCACTGTTCTACTTTCTGCCTCTATGAATCTGACTTCTCTAGGTACTTCATATAAATGGAATCATACAGGATTTGTCCTTTTGTGTCTGGCTTCTTTCACTTAGCATAATGTTTTCAAGGTTCATCCACGTTGTAGGCTGTGTCAGAACTTCACTCCTTTTGAAGTCTGAATAATATTCCACTATATGTACCTACCACATTTTGTTTATCCACTGATGGACACGTGGGTTTTTCCCACCTTTTGGCTATTGGGAATAATGCTGCAGTGGACACTGGTGTACAAATACCTGCTGGAGTTCCAGCATTGACTCATTTTGTGTATATACCCAGAAGTGGAATTGCTAGATCAAACGTTTACCTTTTTCAGAACTGTGCCTGTGTATCTTTGGACAGGTTACAGACCCTCTCTAAACTTCATCTGGAAACAGTACCTACCCTGCTTTGGCTCAAACACTGGGCACATCATAAATGCTCACAGATATTTACTCTCCTTGTCCTCTGCATTTGAGGTACTCAAACTAAATGATCTCTACAGTTACTCCCAGCTCCCTAAACCAATGATCCCACTCTCAAATTATTTCCCTGTTGGAGAAGCCAGGAGTTCTCAGAATATATATCTGGAGAACACCCTCTTCATGGTCCCCACAAAAATCTAGCCCTGCCAAGAAGGCCCAATTTTCATAGCTCTCTCCTTGGAATTTGCTAACACATCCCATTATAAACCAACATCTAATTTTTCTTGCCACTCCTTCCCCCTTGCTTTCTTTCCACATTCCCTTTCTCGGTTGGCTTCTCCTGCCCACTGAATATCTGTGCTTCAGATTATCTTCCCCAGCTGCCTTGATGCTAATTCCCCACCAGCTAATGTCTGTTGGAAGCAACACTTGTGAAGTTATTCATATTAAGGTTTCACTCCCCAGAGTCGAATCTTGTAAATGAGTTGTTCCTTTTAGGCAGAATCCTGCTGGCAGAGCTACTGGTATTTGGTGAAGTCAGTGGAGTTGGGTTTCTCCCCTCACATGCTGTTTATATTGGGTTATCACTTGGCCCGATGTTTGGATTTTCATCCTCAGACACGTGTCCCAAGTCGATGAGCAACAACCGTCTGCTGTGCCATCCCCGTGGATGTTTACATTTCATCAGATGCTCTTTTTAGAAAAGTAATTAGAGGAAATATGCTGCTAAGCTTTCCTTGACAGGGCCAGATTCAGAACTCCAGCGGGGAGTGGACTCATTCACTCGCGACTTGAAGAAATATTTTCCTTCTCCACTCCATCCCTCCGTGCTCCCTCTGAATGCGAATGCTCGACGATGAAATACCCTTGCTGGACTCGTGAAGTTGCTCTCTGGTTCAGTCAGCAGCTCGGCTGCCCAGACGCCGCGTACCCTCCCTGAAGCTTTTCCAGAGCACAAGGTAAAAGAGATTCTCAGTTCAGGAAAAAATGAGTTTTTCAGATCCTGGGCAAGAAAAAAGGGGCAGCTGAGCTTTGCTTTTTAACTTTTCTGGGTTTCAGCCATCTTACCTGCCACGTTAGAAAAAAAGAAGCAGGGGCGTGCTGATGCAGGGATGAGCAAACTAGACCTCGGAGCCCTGGTGCTCCAGAAGGAACCAGGTTCCTCTGGAGTTGGGCTCGGGCCACCATGCCCTGGAAGTTCGGCTCCAAAAGGCAGAGGTGGAACAGGAATGAGCCTTAAGGAAAATTCACCAACTTACCCGCTGGGGCAAGTGTCTGCGTTTGTGGATTAACAGACTTCCCCCTCCTGGGCTCCTTCTTCCTACATTATTGTCTTTGGGCTGTGCCAGATGCCAGTGAGGCAACATTCAGATGAAACTCTCTCTCCAGCTTGAGAGTAAATCACCAAGGAAGATTTCACCTGGGGCTGGCAGGCTACGGGTAGATGGGAAGTATTCACCAAAATGGATTTTGCATTTTTTATATCTTGGCTTTTTGTTCGTCATGAAGGGATATGCCCCACGGTCCAGCTCCCCTTCTACAGTAGCTGATTGCATTTTACACCCTCACCGCTCCCACTTACTCTGTTTCACTCTCAGGCACTTGCCAGCTATGTGCAGCAATGGAGCATCCACCTCTCGAGTAGAGCACAGGTGACAGGTAACCAGCACAGGTGACAGGTAACCCCCGGAGAAGGAGAGTAGCAAAAGCTCACACACTCCCTGCTCCTCTGCAAAGTTGCCCTATTTTATCATGTGTGTACATTTCAACCGGTCCTTATCTCCCGAGGTCTCACCCTACCTCCTGACACCTGGCCTCTCCAGCCATAGGACAGATGATCCTAAGAAGTCCTCCTTCCCTGCTTGCCCGGAAGCAATCAGAGGACAAGCCTGCCCTCTCCTTGCTTCTGCTGGGTCAAGAGGCTCCCAAGACCTCTGTGTCTCGTTTCAGCCTCACTTGCCCCAGGAGCCTATTTGACATGGGTTTTGTGGCTCAGAAAATGACATGTGAAAAACACAGAAGCCACAGCTCTTTCTAAACAAACACTGTGCTTCCCCAGAAACGACTTGCACTCTTCACCTCGGCTTTTCCTTCTTCCTTCTCATTCTTATCAGAAAGGAAGTGGATATATGCTGAGCGAGTACATCTCCCTTGCTGGGAATCTGTTCTGAAGGGTTGTAACTGTAAGATTTCGTCAAGCAAGACGCCCCAGAGGGACACCCTCACTGCAAGCCCTGCTCTCATCCTCCTCTTTCCTTCCAGCAAATCTCTGAGGGGGCTTCTTCCAGTGGGAAATTTAGCTTTTGCATGTCAGGGGGCATACCTGACACTGGGTGGATTCCCGGAGGTGATTTTGTGCTTTCAAAAGCTAAAATAAAAACCCAGCAAATAAAACTGTAGCTGGTACCCTTCATGAGGCAGTTCAGTCCCACAAGTTGGGATGACAGAAAACAGTGTCCCGTTCTCAGGGAGAAAGACAGACACTCCAGCATCACCAGCCAAGCCCCCAAGATTATCACTGAGAAGAAGCCCCCCCCTCCCAGCCACCACCCACATACACACAAGCACCATCTCCTGGGACCCCCCAGTCCTGCCCCCTACCAAACCCCAAGAGGGAAAAGTCCCCTCCTGGGGGTCCTGATGCTACCCACAGTACCTCTTGGCAAGGAGGAGATGAGAAGCAGCTGCAGGAAAGTGAGCCCCAGCTGCGGCCACCAGCCCAGCTCCATCGTTCCGCGGTGGTGCCCGGAGCGACTGCCGGGGAGGGACCGAGGGAGGCCGGCGGGCAGGCGGCTCTCACACGGACCTCCCCAAGCCCCAGCAGAGCGGGAGCTCGGGTTTCAGCTCGCCAGGCTCTCCCATCCTCATCCGAGGGGAACCACCTTCAGCCAGAGCGACGTCAGCCCAAACCTCTCCTCTCCGCGGCTGCCTTAACCCTTGCGGGGCCCGGGGAGGTGTGGCCGCGCGGAGAGGCCCCAGGCTGTGGCTGGAAGGGAAGCTGCGGGGCACGGAGGCCAGCCCAGGTCAGGCTGGGCTCCCTCAGCGCGGTGAGGGGTGGGGAGCAGCCCTTAGTACCCTGAATGGGAGCGGAGGTAGACGGGGCTGGGGGCCGCTCAGGTGAGGCCTGAAGCACCTGCCCCCAACACCCTCACCCACACCCCGAGCCTGGGATGGGAGGTCCACTGCCTGCCTTCACTGCGCACACTGCGTCTGCTAGATTAAAAGCCTGCCTTCGAGGGGGAGGGGGCGCACTGGTGATGTGAGGAGAAAAGCAGCCAACCTGCCTCCTCCTCCACCTGTATCCCCAAGTCTCCTTCCTACCTGGAGCATTTGCCCCAGGTGATCACAGTTTGGAAATCTTAGCCTTTGCCTCTACAGGCTTCTGGGAAAATTCTTCATCTTCCCATGGCGCCCATTATGGTAAGTTCAGCAGCATAAAAGCCCCTGCACACATGCTAGGCAGGGTATCGGGCTCAGGGATCAAAGAACATACAGGATATTGCCTCCGTTCTGAGGACGTTCAGTCTAGGTACAGAGATAGCAAATGACATGTTGAAGTGAGGAGGAAGGATGCTTTACAAGATAATAGCTGACATTTTTTTATCAATTTCTCTGTGCCAGGCATCTAAGTACCTTACATGTATTAACTCATTTATTCCTCACAATAAACCTATCATCCCTGGGACTTCCCTGGCAGTCCAGTGGTTAAGGCTCCCCACTTCCACTGCAGGGGGTGCAGGTTCGATCCCTGGTTGGGGAACTAGGATCCCACCTGCCACGAGGCATAGCCAAAAATAAATAAATTAATTAATTAAAAAATAAATAAACCTATCATCTCCATCTTACAGATAGGGAAACTGAGTCATTGAGAGTTCAATAGCTCATCCAAGGTCAGGCAGTAAGTGGCAGAGCCAGTAGGAGAAGGGGGTGTTGGGCCCAAAGCCAAGTCCCAGGAAGAAAAGTCACCCTGGTGTCCAGACTGAGGGATGGAGGAGGCCAAGGCCGGCCTAGAGAGAACAGCTGGAACTATGGAGTAATGCCTGGACTAAGGAGCCAGCCGTGGAAGTTGAAGGGGAAAATGATGGGAGAAACTTGGCGAAGGTAGAATCCCAGGACCCAGGACAGACTAAATGGGCAGGAGCCCTGACACAGGTGCTCCTCTCAGGGAGAAATTCCTAAGTCCCAGCCCTGCTTCTGGGGCCCATTGCAGCCGAAAGATTGGGAACAGCAGTCAAATCCTTGATTCGCCACTAACTCTCTGAATCTCAATTTTCTCATCTGTCACATGGAAATAATAACAAATCTACTTTGTAGACTGTTTGGAGAATTTAATGAGATTATATACATAAAGCCCTTAGCACAGCGTCTAGCTCATCCTCAATGCTTCATAAATATAAATCCTTGTCTGTATTATCAGTCTGAGACTGACCCCAAGGACATCCCGTGGTACGGGCCTTCTCCCTCACCCTCAGCTTCTCTATACAGGTGAAATTTGTTTAAAACAAGCATCAAAAATAAACTTAAAAGGGGGGAAAATGCCAAAGGGCAGCACACCTAGGGGGTAGAGGGAAGAAGTTAGAAGAGGAGAGGTTTACTTTGTTGCTGGTCAACCAGCTCTAGTCCTTTGGTAATGGGAGTGGGGAGGTGGTGACTTAGTTTCCAAATAACTGTAGGTATTAGAGCCTCTCAGGAATCTGCTTCTCCCATCAGCTGACAATGCTACTTCCTTCTTCCCTTGTCTCCCCTCACCTACACACACAAACACACCCTCCCGGAGTCATACCCAGCAGCCTCTCCCTACAGCGATTTACCCCACTAGGGTGGAGCCCCAGGGGATGAACATAACTGGCAGCTCCCTAAGGAAGTCCCTGGTGCCAGGTCTTTGCTTCTCCAGGCTTAGGGGGCTGGAAACAGGCCCTCACATCTATCTTTGGAATGCCCACAGGAGTAATTGGGCCCTACTAGTTTGTTGTCACTAATTTGGGTTTGCAAACTTCCTAGGGCTATGGAACCTGGAAAGGAATTCTCAGAAAGGAGCAGGACACATTCTTCTGGGGAACTGAAAGCAGTGATCAGATATTACCCTGTTGAACTTGACAATAAACATGGGCTGGTAGAGGAAGAGGGAAGCTATGACTATGATACAAAAAAGGTCAGTAGTTTGTCTGAGTTCATACAACTCTACACAAATTTCCATTTTCCTACCCAAATTTAGCTTCCTCTCTTCCCATTATGGTCAAATCAGTTTTTCATATTGATAGAGTTTAGTATTATTCTAAGTCAGGATTCTTGACCCAGGTTCCATGGGGTCTATTGGGAGGAGAGTTTCACATGGCCTTTGAACCTCTGGAAATGATATGCAAAATTTTGCATGCAGTTTTTGGAGTAAGAGGGAGCCATGGCCTTCTTCAAAATCTCAAAGGGATCTGCCAAGTCCCAACTTTTTAAGAATCCCTGATCATCATAAGTTAACACTGAAAAATTCACCAAGTATCTGTTGGGTTAGGGGAAAGTGGTTTGGGACAGACAATTGTTGAATCTAGGCTATAAGCTGCACAATGGGTATTTGTAGGACCCTCCCTCCCTCTTTTTCTATTTCCGCCTTAAGAGCTCTTGCTCTGAGTCATATTGCCTAGTGTTGAATCCAACTGGACCACTTACTACATATGTACACCTGGGCAGGTTATTCCACCTATGATGGCTATAGTTTTCTCACCTGTTAAGTAGAGAGAATAATGGTACCTGTCCCCATAGGGTTGGAGTAAAGAGCTCAGAACAGTGCCTAAAATATATTAAGTACTCAGGAAACATTAGCTATTTTTATTATGATTCTCTCCCCCTCCTGCCCTCACTTTCTACACCCACTTCTGGGAGGAATCAATCATTACAAAGGCTATGGGTGAAAGAGGCAAAGTGCCATGCTGGGAAGTAGGGAACAATACCTGGAATTAAGAATTATCTACTTATAGGGCTTCCCTGGTGGCGCGGTGGTTGGGAGTCCGCCTGCCGATGCAGGGGACACGGGTTCATGCCCCGGTCCGGGAAGATCCCACATGCCGCGGAGCGGCTGGGCCCGTGAGCCATGGCCCATGAGCCATGGCCCATGAGCCATGGCCGCTGAGCCTGCGCATCTGGAGACTGTGCTCCGCAACGGGAGAGGCCACAACAGTGAGAGGCCCGCATACCGCAAAAAAAAAAAAAAAAAGAATTATCTACTTATAATCAACACTCAGAAATCAACAATTGGCTGTAGTAGATGGAGTGGGGCCACCCATTTAATTACAAGTCACAATCCCCTCTAATTTTCACATGAAAGGATGAGGCACTCTAAAAACCCTGAACCTTTTTCAATGCCGTGGGAGGCTGATTGCATGTGAATACACAGAAAGAAACCGCAGAGAAGGCTGTCCTGTGAATGCCAACAGCTCCCCAGTCTCCAAACTATACCTTTTTCAGATCAGCACCTGAGCAGCAACCATAGAGAGGGCAAGCCAGAGTAAAGAGCTGGGGTGCTACAGGCCTGCAAGCCTGAGAGAGGCATCCCAGAGCACTGGTCAGTAGTGTGGTCAGTAAGTGTGGTTTTCATCAGCGTACGAAACACAAAGTTCAAGTCAACCAAGGCCAGAGATGGAGAAGGGGAGGTCTGTGGAAAAGACAAAGTGTCCTTCCACCAGAGCCTGCTCTAACTGGCCACACCATGGAAGTCTCCAGCCCTAATGAATCCCGGCTGTTCACCTACACAACAAGCCCCAATGTTCCACCTCCAGGGCTGGCTCAGCTCTGCTCCCTTTCCATTGGGAACCAGGCAAAGGGGTAGGTGAGTCTGTCGTTCTTTCTTTAACCACATTCTTCTTGCTCTATGTCATTCATCATGGAAATTGCTGAAAGTGGGCACACTTCCCTCCTTCATAGTCAATGTGCTCCTGAATCACTTGGGGAAACCTATTCTTGACTTTTATATGTGTATTTATAAACTTCAAATTAAAGTAAAACGTCTGCCATGCCATGGAACTGCAAAGCTTTACGAAGAACACTGGCAAAAACTGTGACCCCGATCCAAGTGGCTAACTCAACAATTACAGGCATTTGAGCCATTTACGATGAGGAAGGGACCAAAAAATAGAATAACTCCAAGGAAAGGCAGCAGGGTACAGTGGCATAAAAAAGGCAACAGGGGCTTCCCTGGTGGCGCAGTGGTTGAGAGTCCGCCTGCCGATGCAGAGGACATGGGTTCGTGCCCCGGTCTGGGAAGATCCCACATGCCGCGGAGCGGCTGGGCCCGTGAGCCATGGCCGCTGAGCCTGTGCATCCGGAGCCTGTGCTCCGCAACAGGAGAGGCCACAGCAGTGAGAGGCCCGCGTACCGCAAAAAAAAAAAAAAAAAAAAAAAAAGGGCAACAGGCCCCAGAGTGGATCCAGGCTCTACTACCTACCGGCTGTATGAACTTGGGTAAGTTCATTGGCCCCTCTGAATCTCAGTGTCCTCATCTATAAAAGGGAGGTAATAGCTACCTTATAATTCTGGTGAGATTAAAATGAGGCTGGCATACATAATGGTAGCTCAGTCAAGGTTGACTGTTGTTACAACTACGCATGAACATCTACTTTTAGAGTTTCATTTCAAAATGAAACTAAGTAGGTACCATTTTCCACAGGTCTGGTGATATAAGTTAGGTTATGTTCCTATATTGATTTGCAGCCAATGCATGTGTGAAGAATATATTGTCTTGTATGTTTATGCTTCCAGTTGGAAGTCTAGGGATAGAGTGTGCATTTGTTCAAAGACAAATCGAGAGGCCTGTCCTGAGTAGACCCAGTCCAAGTGCTGAAGAAAAACTTATTCTGATGTTCGTTAAAGACTGTAAGGAAGATTTTATTCAAGGGACTGCAGCAATGGGTGTCTGCAGGAAGCAGGGGAGATTGGGCTCAACTCTGAATAAAACAAGCAAAAGTGAGGATTTATCACCAAGGAGCAGGGTGCGGGGTCAGTGGATGGAAAAGTACGAAGAGGAAACATTAGGAATAAGGGGGGATACTGGCTAATCTGATTTAACAGGATTCTTCCTGAAAGCACATCAGGGTGATCAGATATCAGCCAGGAGATGGTGGGGGATGAGGAACTGAATCAGACATCAAGGGTGATCAGATATCAGTGACGGGAGGTTCTCACTAAACTGACTTGGCAGGATTCTTTCTCTTGAGGACAAGCCTCAAGGAGGGGCCTAGTCAAGAAAAGGCTTACACAAGACTGACTACAGCTTGCTTAAGGAGCAAGTCTTTGTCACACAGGACCCACAAAATCCCCTGAAAGGCCCTTGCTTTGAATGTCTGGTTCAATCTTGCCACATTGTTCACTGGGATAAATAGGATTTGCATATAAAGTAACCTGTCTCCTTCCATGGAAGGAAGGAAAGGAGAAAGCACAAATACCAGGTGAAAAATCACCCATTCACTTATTCAGCGCACCGTATTGCACGTCTGCTATGTGCCAGACATCATCTCCGGTCCTTGGAGGATAGCCGTGAACAAAACCTGTGTGGTCCCTCACCTTGCAGATTCGCAGACCAGATAGCAATGAGACATTGGGCAACTGTGATGAGCAGCATGACTGAAGGTGGAACATTCCAAAAGCATGTGACCGGGAGATCCAGTCTGGTCTGAGGTCAGAAATTTCCCTGAGAACGTGACACTGAACTTCAGACCTAAAGAAACACAGAGGGAAGGGAGAGTAGAGGACAAGAGATGACGAAGTCCGGGTAATAAGGAAGCTAGAGGTGCAGGCAGGCCTTCAAAACCATGAACTTGATTCTGAGGGTCACTGAAAACAACTTGAAGGCCAGTGACTGGATCATACTTGTGCCCCAGACTCAGCTCTCTGCACCTACATCCACCATGCAACAGGATGGAGAGAAGTGGCTTGATCTGAGAGGCACCAAGGAGGTAAAAAGGATGGGATCAGTGATTATGGTGTATATTGAGGAGAAAAGTGAGGGAGCAAAGACCACTCCCAGTTGATAACTGCGTAGATGTGGGTGGGTGTATGGTGGTGCGCTGTGTAGGACTCTCTCTCTCTCTCTCTCTCTCTCTCTCAGATCATTCACTCTGGGAGAAGTCAACTATGGAGAGTCTCACACAGAAAGGAACCGAAGCTTCCTGACAACAGTCCCATGAAGGATCTTGGGAGCCAGTTCTCCAGCCCTTCCGATGGCTGCAGCCCCAGCCAGCAACTTGCCTGTGACCTCACCAAGAGTCCCCTTAGCCAGAGCCACCCAGCTAAGCTGCTCCCAGATCCCTGACCCTCAGAAACTAGGCAAGATAATAAATTGTGTTGTTCTGCACTGCTAAATTTGTTACACGGCAATAAATTACTACCACAAAAGATTTCTGAATTGGGCAACCTGGGGTAGAGGAGAAACAAAAACTGTCTATATACTTGGTAAACCTGCAGCCAAATGAAACCTTCTGGGCAGCCGCAGCTTAAGGACTCAACAGTGAGAAATGTCAATACAATGAGCCTATCACAGGGAAGAAGCTTTCAGTTGTGCATAATAACAAACCCAATTCATGTGGCTTAAACAACAAGGAATTGTATTATCATGTATAACAATAAGTCCACAGATAGGACAGCTCCAGAGTTAATTCTGTGGCTCAACAATAGTGTTAAATACTTAAATAGGTCCAAATTACCAACAGATACATATAGTGTGCACACATTTCTATAAAATCTTGGGACATATAAAAATAGCATGTGTTATACAGATGGCCAACAGCCACATGAAAAGATGCTAAACATCGCTAATTATTAGAGAAATGCAAATCAAAACTACGAGGTATCACTTCATACCTGTCAGAATGGCCATCATAAAAACATCTACAAACAATAAATGCTGGAGAGGGTGTGGAGAAAAGGGAACCCACTTGCACTGTTGGTGGGAATGTAAATTGGTGCAGCCACTATGGAAAACATTATGGAGGTTCCTTAAAAAACTAAACATAGAGCTACCATATGATCCAGCAATCCCATTCCTGGGCATATATCCACAAAAGATGAAAACTCTCTAATTCGAAAAGATACGTGGACCCCAATGTTCATTGCAGCACTATTTACAATAGCCAAGACATGGAAGCAACCTAAGTGTCCATCAATAGATGAATGGATAAAGAAGATGTGGTACATATATACAATGGAATATTACTCAGCCATAAAAAAGAATGAAATAATGCCATTTGCAGCAACATGGATGGAGATTATCATACCAAGTGAAATAAGTCAGAGAGAGGAAGACAAATATTAAATGATATCACTTACATGTGGAATCTAAAAACTAGTACAAATGAACTTATTTACAAAACAGAAACAGACCCCAGACATAGAAAACAAACTTAAGGTTACCAAAGGGGAAGTGGGGGGAGGGATAAATTAAGAGTATGGGATTAACAGATACATATTACCTATATAAAATAGATAAACAACAAGGATTTACTGTATAGCACAGGGAACTATATTTAATACCTTGTAATAATCTATAATGGAAAAAAAATTGAAAAATAGAATGTATATATATGTATTCAGTTATGTATATACATAACCAAATCACTTTGCTATACACCTGAAACTAACACAATATTGTAAATCAACTGTACTTCAGTAAAAAAAAAATAGCATATGTTGTTTGTGAATAGAAACACATATCATTAAACTACTAAAACATAGTTAGAAATGACATACACTACCTTCAAGGCAGGAGTTACCACTGAAAGGGAAGCGCATCACAAAATGTGAGCTATGAAATTTTAGCTAAAAAATAAAACAAATGAAGGAGAAATTGAAGCAACTGAAGGCAAACGTTAACATCTGTCTATCTCTGAGGCTAGTGCATAGGGATCCGTTATTGTCTGGAATTTTTTTGCATGTCTGGATTATTAATAATTATATCTATATTTATAGTTCTATAAAATAGCTACAAAAAATGTAAGAAGGGGACACATTGGAAAATATTTTAATGGACAGAGAAGACAAGCATTTATTCTTAAGAAAACCTTTTGAAAGAATGAAATAATGTCATTTGCAGCAACATGGATGGACCTAGAGATTATCATACTACCTGAAGTAAGTCAGAAAGAGAAAGACATACCACATGATATCACTTATATGTGGAATCTAAAATATGACACAAATGAACTTATCTACAAAACAGAAAGACTCACAGACATAGAGAACAGACTTGTGGTTGCCAAGGGGTGGGGGAAGGGATGAATTGGGATTTGGGGATTAGCAGATGCAAACTCATATACAGGATGGATAAACAACAAGGTCCTACTGTATAGTACAGGGAACTGTATTCAATATCCTGTGATAAACTATAATGGAAAAGAGTATAAAAAAGAATGTATATATGTGTATAACCGAATCACTGCTGTACAGCAGAAATTAACACAACACTGCAAATCAACTGCACTTCAATAAAAAAAAGAAAAGAAAATACTTTGAGTGTCTCCTACATGCCAAGAACATTCTAGGCTATGGGGAAAGCATGGTGAACAAGAGAGAATGACTTGTTTTCATGGAGCTTGCATCCTACTGGGCAGAGATATATCACAAATAACAAAGAGGAGATCATATGGAAGGGCTAGAAATGAAACAGAGAAGTATGCTAGGGGTGACGGAGGAAGGTACTTTCGTTTGCAGAATCCAAGCTTCTCTCTGAGAAGCTGAGAGTTAAGCTGAATGCATCTGAGGAAAGGGCATCCCAGGCAGAGGGAACAGCTAAGACAAAGGCCCTGAGTTGGGAATGAGCTTAGAGTGCTTGAGGAACACAAAGCAGGCCAGTGTAGCTGGCACACAGCTCTTTAGAAAAGAGGGAACATGAAAGGGGCCAGGAGAACATGCTGGGATGACCAAGTGAATTCACACCACTGTCACGCTACCTTCTGGGCATCAGGGAATTCTTTGAAAATTTAGTGAAAAGCTATGGATTCTAGAAACATACACACATATTGATTTTTGCTTACAGTTTCAGGATATGCGTGGACCCTCTGAAGCCTACCCAGAAATGACCTAATTGCAGCATTTGAACTCAAGCCACATTATTCCCAGTTGGTGAGGGTATGGGCGCCTGGCCATTTCTACCCAATGCAGGACTTCTCCATAGGTAATATTTGCACTAGAGTTCCCTACCACGCTGACCAAGAAATCCTGAATGCTGTTCCAGTCTGAAGGTCTCCTACCCCATCCTCCTGTGTTTCCCCTGGCTTTTCACCATGTCAGACCCGCACAGCAGTTTGAAGGCTCTCCCTGCCTACTCTTGCCTCTCTCCCCTTTATTTTTCACAGGCTCTACAACCAAGAATTCTGTCTTGCACTTCTAACTTAGCCTGGTGTCTGCTTCTTAAAGGGACCAACCAACATAACTGATACTGGGAATAATCAAAAACAAGAGGTGATAAGAGGGAGTTTGCGTTCTAGATCACTTGCCACACAGCTGGCAAGGAAGGCCCCATCCCAAATGGTATCTGAGGTATAGATAATCCTGGCACAAGGTGGCAACCCAATTGCTAAAAATTTCACAGGTGATTCCTTGGAAGGACCTCCTGGTGGAGGGGAATGCCTGGGCTGGTATGAAGATTCAGGTGTTTGCACATTATGGAAGAATAGCACATTTAAGGACAGTAGAAACAGCTGGTTACTAACTGAGTTGATTTGATGCCTACAGAGGGATAATGAGAAACTAAGGGCAATTAACAAATTTAAATACTAAGTGCGAAAGCCAGTGGTCCTCTTTCGTAGTTCCTGCAGTGGGAGAGTGGACTGAGAAGCTGACTCAGGTTCTGATGTTTATAGTCACCAGGGTTCAAAGAGAGTGGAATGCTTTGTCACCGCCACTCTACTATGCAGAGATCAGTGCCCTGCCTGGGAAAACCTGAACTGAACATGAGATTGAGTCATCTGGATGGATGCCCCCAAAGATTGTGGTTCCATTGACTTCCTTGAATCCTCTGAGCCTTCAGAGACGGCTCATCTGTCCCTATTAAGAGCTAGAACTCCTTCCTGTGGGAAGATACAACATGGGCCTCCCCATTGCAAGAAAACAGGTGTCCTCCTCAGGACTTTCTCCCAGACCTGTCCTGGCTGTCAGGCCAGAAAATAGGGTTAAATTCCAGCATATTCCCAGTTTAGAACATAAGGAAAGAGACAAATCCCAATGGAGCTGCAAGAATTAGGCAGCACATACCAGCATGAGCCAGGGGAGTACCCATGGGATTGGATTTTGAGGGTGCTTGATTAAGGAGTACAGGACATAAGAATGGACAAGCAAAAGTTCACTTACTTTGGAGTACTCTTCAGGAACATGGATTTAACGCCTTGGCAAGAACCCTAGGATATGGGCAAATTTGCTAGTAGGTAAGTCTTAAAGACATGGAGAAAAAAACAGCCCATTCTGGGACTTCCCTGGCAGTCCAGTGGGTAACACTCCAAGCTCCAAATGCAGGGGGCCCAGGTTCGATCCCTGGTTGGGGAACTAGATCCTGCATGCATGCCACAACTAAGAGTCTACATGCCACAACTAAGAAGTCCGCATGCTGCAACTAAAAAAAAAAAAAGATCTCGCAAGCCACAATGAAGATCCCACGCGCCACAACTAAGACCCAGTACAGCCGAAATAAATCAAAAAATCAAAAAAAAAAAAAAATAGCCCATACTGACCAAGTGGTAATGCCTAAGGTACCATGGAAACTAGTGGGATTAAATGGCTCAGGGAACTAGGCATGCTGAATTGGATATATTACATGAGGACAGAAGACACATCAGAAATTTTGTTCCATGGAAGGACCTAGAGAACGTGCTATTCATGAAGGCCATCAAGAACATGCTGATGGGATGAATATTAGCATCACTAAGACATTAAGTGGTGGCTTTCCTCTACAGGCTAGGATTGACTATAGGGAATATGTCACAGAACTTGGCTTACTAATAGCAATGGGAATGATAAGGCCTCAAAGCAAAAGAGTCCAGATGATGGTTATTAATCACCAGAAATGAGGGGGCCCCACAATTGCTATCACAACCAACAAGATTGGAGGGGCAGCCAAGGGGGCTTGACCCACAAGGAATTGTGGATATGGTTAGTAGAACATGGGATCCCCTAGGGACAAAAGGCACAGGCAGACAAAGAGGGTGCTGCTTAATATATACAATCCAAAAAGGCAAGAATGAATGAGCAGGAGGCTGGAGGTGGTCACCTCAACAGAAGTCATGAACTTTGCTCAATCCCTGGACCTGAGCCCGTTTTCATCTCCAGACTCTGTTGGCTACAGAGGTGGATGGGTCCCCAAAAGGAAGTACACAGCAACACCATGGCAAGTATATACTAATGATTCCCTTAATATTTCCCTTAAAATACCTACAACCATTTACTCAGATGACTGGGGCAAGAGAAATACCCATACATTTTGAGGGTTATTGGACAGAGTCTGAGATGATATCAATGTCTGGAGACCTGAAATGTCATAATGGCCACCTGTTTGAGGTATACGGCAGCAAGTTAATATAGTGAGTTTTGGCCAAAGGCCAACTTACAGTGGGTCCAGTGGGTCCATGGATTACCCATCCAGTGATGATTTTTCTGGTCTCCAAATATATAATTGGGATTGATATACTCAACTCTTAAATTCTTACATGAGATCCTTGGTTTATCATAATGGAAAGCCTGAGTAAAAGCCTCTGAAATTGCCTTCCCCTCTGAAACTTCAGTTCCCCCAAACAGTGAATCAAAAACAATATCACATTCCTGGGGAAGTTGGAGATTAGTGCCACCCGTAAGGATCTTACTGATGCAGTCACGGTGGTCTTCTTCATATCTCCACATCTCAACTTAACTCACCAGTCAGGGCCCTGCAGAAACCAGACAGATACTCTAGAATGACTGTCAATTATCACATACTCAGCCGAGAAGTAGTTCCAATAGTGGCTGTCTTGCCATTCATGGTACCTTTGCCACAGTAGATTATTATGGACTTGGGCAAATGGTATGCAGCCAATGAGTTCTTTTCTATCCCAATCAGAGAAGAGAATCAGGAGCAATTTACATTCACATGGAATGGACAATAATATGTATTTACAGTATTGTCCTAGGTCTATGTTCATTCTTCTGCTGTCACAATATAGTCAGAAGAAATCTGGACCATCTGCACATCCTTCAGAATACCACATTGATCCATTCTATCAATGGCAGAGCCGGGAGAGTAAGAGCTGCCTAGCACACTGGGGGCCTTGGTGAAACAGCTCACTTCAGATGGTGGGAGATAAACCCTAGGAAGATGGAGGGGCATGGCACATTGGTAAAGTTTTCAGGGGTCCAAAGATTATGCTGAGAAATACTGTCCAAAGTAAAAGACAAATTGCTGCATTTTTTATCCCTTAGAATGAGGTATAATGTCTGTCATTCCCTTCTGGGTTGGGCTCTGGAGGCTGCACATCCCACATCTAGCAATACTACTCCAGTGCATATACCGGGAAATCTGAAAGGTAGCCAACTTTGTGTGGGCCTGGAGCAAGAAAGGAATCTGTAGTCAGTTCAGGCTATGGAATGAGTAGCTCTGCCACTTGGAGTATATGATCTGGCAGACAATCTGGTGTCGGAAGTGTCAGTGGTGGGAAAAGATACAGTAAGGATCTTATAACAAACCCCAGTGGGAGAATTACAACAGAGGCTCTGGGGTCTGGATGAAGGCCATGTCAGTTGCAGGATGTGCTTTTTGAGGAATATATCCTAGAGTATTTCTGGGCCCTGGTGGACGTGGGACATTTGACCCTGGAATGTCAAGTAATCATGAGCTGAGTTCTACCAGACCCTCCAAGTCATGAAATCACACAGGCCCATAGCAGGCCATTCTAAGATGGAAATGGTACACCCCAAATGGATCCCAAGCAGGACCAGATGGCACAATAAATGTTCATGGGCGTGAACCCCAGACTCCCATGCTACCTTCCATGACTGCCCAGTACCACTCTCTCAGCTTGTACCTATGGCCAGATGGTTAGGAAGGTTCCCAAAACAACTAGCTGAAGGAGAAAAATCTCATGGTTGGTTTACAGGTGGGACATCTTGGAATGTGAGTACAAGTTGAAAATGAATGGTGGGTGTCTTCCAGGCATCATGGAGTGGACGCGAATGACAGAGCTGAGGGAAAACCTTTCCAGTGGGTGGAGCTTTGAGTGGTGCACCCAGTCCTCTGCTCTGTGTGGAAGAAAAAGTGGCCAGAAGTGAGAATATATCAAGTCTCATGGACAGTAGCAAATGGCCTCGCGGGCTGATCAGGAGCCTGAAATGAAAAGGACTGAATGATTGGAGGCATGTGGATGGGCACATGGGAGTGAGCACCAAGGATGACTAGAAAATGTGATCATGGTAGAAAGAAAGCATCTACCATGGGAAAGGCATTGAATAGCCAAGTAGACAAAAATGACGTTAGCCGGTATTTGTCATCACCTGACATGATGGGCACATGAGCGTTCAAAGTAGTAGAGATAGAGGTTACACGATACAACAGCCTAGACTGCTGCTTACAAAAGCCAATCCAACTACTGCCACCTCTGAATATCCAGCTTGCAGGCAACCAGGCCCAATGCTGAGCCCCTGACATGGTACTATTCTGATCCAGTAGGACTGGGACAGGGACGTGAGATTTTGCATTTCTAACAAGGACTCAAATGATGCCACTGATCCCAACAACGCCATTGACACTGGTCTGTGCACTGCAATTAGAGAAGTAAGGCTGTAAAAATGCAGAAACTACCACCTCTAAGGTCACAGGCTAGACTATTGAGAGAGGAAAAGTTCTTCCAGCAGGCTCTAAAGGAGAGTCATGAAGGTTCTAGCAAGGACTACTTCCCCTTAAGCAGGAACAGCAGCAGGGAACTCCTGACGCATGAAAGCGGGCACCAAGGACTTAGCTTGACTTGACTGAGAGGGTTTTCAAACCATGTTCCCTGGGACTGAAGGGGTTACTCTCTGCTAAGCAGCTTGGAGATGAGCAGCGTGACTTGCGTTGCATCTGGAGGGATTTAAGACTCGTAACAAAGTCTTCTGTTCCCTCTGCACTGCTGGCTTGACCATGGGCCTTAAACTTTCAATCTTGAGTTTCTATGAACTGCAACAGAGCTGTCATCAGGGAAAGCATGCTATTCTCCAAAGGATTTAGAGGGTGGGAGGGATCTGGTGGGGGCCCCCCATTAATCCAAGTCGGCGCATGCCCCTCTTGGGCTCTGCAAACCTGCTTTACCCCCTTCTCCTTCACAGCGGGGCTCCCAGCCATAAGTCAGGCTGGACCAGAGCTGCACTGACACCGGGATCCTCATGAATGACCCTCTGGTGGATTGGGCCCGCTTATCTGTGATTTGGCTCCGGACCCATTTTTTTCCTATCATATGTCATTGGAAAATTGATCTCCTTTAAGATTTGTGTTTCCAATTGTGTTTCTGGGCAGGTGACCAGTGGAATGCAGCCAAGGAAGTGTAGACAGTTAATGAAATCTAACAGGGTGCACACTTTCGGTGACCTGTCATGTCTCCATCAAGCCTGTCTCTCATATTTCCTCCACTGAGCTCTCCCTCCTGGGTACAACCTGGGTCTGTTCTCCATCACCACAGCAAGAGCCTCAGGGAAACACAGGTGTCTGCAGTCATTAGAAATTCAAATCCACCTGCTGCACCACGTGCAAGAAGGGCAACTCAGGGTCAGGGAGGATGTGATAGGTGAGGGGTGGCTGTCTGGCCATGAGTCCAGAGGGACCCATAAATCATGCCAGTTTCCAGAGGCAAGGAGCTCTAATAGGGGTCAGGTGAGAGGCCCACCTGCGGCCAGATGGCTGGATGCTTTTAAACAGTGACCCCAGAAGGTCTTCAAAGTGGGCGTCTGTCATTCCTCACACCCTGGAAGCAATTTATGGCCCATGTCTGCTCTTTCTCTGTGTGTCTCAGTACATCTCCCCCTCCTCTGCTCTCTGCCTCTCTCTGCTCTCATTCTCTATTCCCTCTTTCTTTTGCTTTCCTCTCTCCTCTCCTCTCCCTTTCTCTTTTCAGTGAAGCAAGGCTCAAGAACCTAAGCATGAGGTCAGGCTAGGCCACCACTCAAGTAGGGCAAGGGGATTTTCCAGCACATGACTGATGTACAGCGGACCACTTGAAACCTGCCTGGAGGGAGCATGAGAAATGGGCTCAGGGCCCAGTTAAAACGAGAAGTGGCCCATTTTTTGTCATGGTCCTTCGTTTCCACCCATTCCCCATTTTAGCATCTGCTCACCTCTCTTGCATCTCCGTGGACCTCCCCTCCCAGGCCTCACCCAGGTCTGCCAGCTCTGCTGTTCCCTTCTCCAACTCCTCCCATGCTTACTCATGGCATCCAACTCTCCCAGTAAAGCATCTTTGCTAAGCACAAGCCTTCAAACCAGAGGAATGACCTTGAAGGAGGGCATTTCTGAGTCCAGGGTGTGCCATCAGGGGAGACATTTTGGGCATGCTGGCTTTCTTCTGTCCCTCCAGCCACACGACATGGAGCCACCCAACCTAAGGCCTGCTTGTCTCTTAGCATCAGTCCACCCCCAAGTCTCAGTGGTCTTAGGAAACTATCAGTGATCTACCTAGTTCCTCCAAACTCCCACTGGCTCTTTCTTCCATAAGATCTTAGAGCTCATCAGCCCCCATGAGATCTCAGCCTCTTGTGTCCTGGTGTCCCCTGGGGGTGTCTCCCTGGTGGTCACAAATCAGTCAGCTACCGCAGACACAACACATCCAGTTGCAGCCACTGGGTTTTTCTCTTCCCCACCTATACCGCCTGCATCCAGAGCCCCCTGAGAGCTCACCATGTAGCCTCTGAACGCTGCTGACACTAGTTCAATGCCAATGTCCACACAAAGGTGCTACCTGCCACTACCCCAAGCTGCTGGGCTTCCAAGTTCAGTCCACTCCGAAGTGAGGCTATGACCCCCCTCCTCACTCAGAGTCACACAGGGTCACCCAGACCTCCAAAAGGCCCTGCTTGTGCCCTCGAGGGTCATGGAGTCTGTTGTATAATACAAACAGTTCCTCTTTCTTTCCCTTAGGAGCCTCCTTTCCACAGGAGTAAGACACAGGCCATGTCTGATTCATCCCCCTTCCTTCCCAGTGAGGGGTGGGAAAGCCTTCCTGCAAATCACCTCCAAGTGGTCCTCCCACCACTTCTACAGACATATTTGAATTCCATTTTAGGCTCAGCTCAGATATCCCTACTTCCCCCACCAGCACGCGCGTGCACACACACACGCATAGATGATTCTGTAATTTCCGTTTACATCATCCTAGCAAATAAATCAAAGGAGTGAGTGTGTGTGTATGTGTGTGTATGTGTGTGTGTGTGAGTTGAGTGAAAAAAAAGCAGAGGACTAAGAGCTCTGCTCCAAGTGGCTCACCCAGTATGCCAAACCACCGTACTCGGGAAAAATAGAGAATTCTTTTCTGCAACTCTCCCTTGCAATGGATTCTAGCAGTAGGGCTTGATGTCCAAAGAAAACCTGTAACAAACAGTGTTGCTGGTAACTTTTAAAACTCTGTACTTCCTGACAAATAGGAATCAAATTGATAAGGGAATAAAATAACGTACTTTAATGAAAGTGCTTTCTTGTGGTTAATGTAGGGGACATGGAAGCAAAAGTATAGGCTAGATGCTCAGTCTGGAAAATCAGCATGATTCTATTTTTAGAACTAATGAAAAGAGCCTTGTATAAGGACAGGGTACAATAATGGTCATTTTTCTCCCCATAGGAATAGGGATTAAAAAGTGGTTATGGGGCTTCCCTGGTGGCGCAGTGGTTGAGAGTCCGCCTGCCGATGCAGGGGACATGGGTTCATGCCCCGGTCCGGGAAGATCCCACTTGCCGCGGAGCGGCTGGGCCCGTGAGCCATGGCCGCTGAGCCTGCGCGTCCAGAGCCTGTGCTCCACAACGGGAGAGGCCACAACAGTGAGACGCCCGCGTATAGCAAAAAAAAAAAAGTGGTTATGAAGAGTATGACCCCAGCATTCCGAGTGAAGAAACCTGGAATCTGGGTCTGACTTTATGATCTGTGCTCCCTGCTGGTGACCCAGAGAGCACAAGTCAGACCATACATTCCTGTATGAATTAATGATTAATCAATTAGTCGATGACTCAGTTATTAGCAATATAGTGCACGGGACCAGAAGACCAGACCTAGTCTAGGGGATCAGGGACGGCTTCCTGGGGGATGCGTTGGTGGAGCTGAGCTTTAAAGGATGAAGAGGTAGTGATGACACAGAGTGATACATTAACATTCCAGGTGAGGGAGCAACACTTGCAAAGGCAGACTGGGATGGAACATGTTACATGCAAGGAACTGAAAAAAGAGCAGAGTGAAATGCAGCCCAGAGAGTATCAAGGAGTGGAGGCTGGTGAGGCAAGCTGGTCCCTGTGGACCATGTTAAGGGCTTTTGTCCTTAAGGCTTATACAGTAGCCAGTCTTAAGTAGTAGCCAGTTTCCAAGATGGTGCCCAATGACCTCCACCAGCTGGCAGGCATGCCCTTGTGTAGTCCAATGACAATCTCATCCTTCCATGCTTCTGAAATTTATGAAAAAGTTGGTTTGGTCTAGAAATAACTGCTACAAAAGGCAAAGCAGAAATGACGTGTTCTTCTGTCATCACTTTGATGACTCCCCACGCCATCCCCATCAGCATCCTCTAGAAAATCATCCCAGCCAGATAATTCTGTTAAAATGGCCTTATCCACTTTCGGGGCACAAGTTTTGAATTTCCAACCCGCGGACCTAGAAGTCTGGGGACGAGGGCCATAAATGCTGGTGGGATTTGGTGGTGGTGGTGGAGGCCAAACAGCAGCCACACGAGTGCCTTCTACATCATTCATTTCCTGACACAGGCCTGAAAATACAGCCCCTGAAAGTCTCTCCAGACTCAGTGGAATTTGAGGCCTTTGTTCCCATGTATGGAAACACATCAACCTGCCGACTCTGGTAACAGGGTCTACGATGATGTTCTTGGCTTTCAACGGTGGTTTCAGCACAAGCACGACTGAGGGCTTCTTTATTTTTTAGTTTTTAAATCTCATTTTTCAGAGCAGATAAATCAACTGTAAAAGTATGTTATAAAAACCAACGTGGCAAGCAAGGTCTCCTGGAGAGGGCAGAGGTTGCTTTATTTTCCATTATCTCAGTGTAAAACAAATAGATTTATCCTTTTAAGATGTTCTTGTAAGGTCATCAGGATCACAGTGATTTAAAGCATGCCCCTTGGCCGACTCAAGTCCAGAGCATGATCTAATCAGGCCTGGAATTTCAAAGAAGAAAAGAGAAAAAAACAAAACAAAACTGGCCAAGAAATGAGGGTTTCAAAGTTATCTCAGTACAAGGAAGTTTTCCCTTTCCGCTGTAAGCCTTCTGGGACTCCTCAGAAGGCAGCCTGGTTCTCAGCATCTTTTAAAGGTTCTTTTGTTCTGTTAACAGCAAGTGAGGTTAAGTCTGGACAGACCTGGCCTGTTTCTTCGTCCCTCTGCCGACAGGCTGAGACCTTTCTGGCTGGATAGCTTTGCGCTGGAATGTTAGTAGCTGAGTGACCTTGCACAAAGCATTTAACTCATCTGAGCCCCTGTTTCCTCATCTGTATGGCTGCAGTCAGAACCCATACTGAGACATGATTGTTTCTGTGAAAAATAAGAGGTAATTGATGTAAAGTAATTAGCATATTGCCAGGCACATCCCATCTCAGTCATGTAATAGAAAAGTAGCATAGTGATTGAGGGTGTTGGTGCCAGAGTTGGAGATGCCACATTTGCTAGCACGGCTTGCTAGCTATGGGCAAATTACTTAATCTCTCCGACCTACAGTTTTCTCATATGCAAAAGGAAATAACAGTGTATATCCACTGAATTGTTATGAGGATGCAATACGATAATGCTTTGAATAGTCCCTAGAACATAACGCATAGCAAGTAAATGGTAGCTATTACTATGACTTTGAAAATAATGACAATGACAATCAGAGCTACTATTCATAATATTACCTTACTATTTGGGGTTTTTTTGATTATTAAGCAAAGCAAATCATCTCTGGCTAACTTAAAAAAAAAAGAAAATATATTGAGTAGCTCTGAGATAGTTGACAGAATCAAAGGATAAATTGAATGGCCAAGCTTTGGAAGGAACTAGGAAGCAGGAGACAGAAGAGCCCCCAGGTAAGTCACAGGAATCATTGGAGGGTATCTTCAACGTGTTGCTGTAAGGATGAAACAACTCCACCATCTCTGAGTCACCTTCCAAAGGAAGGTGTACACTTTGACATCCCAACGAAGACCAAAGCCAACGGGGAAGGGTAATTATCCAAAGGATAATCTAGATACTTCCAAAATCAGGGGGCTGGGATACTGGGCAAGCAGAAATAAATAACACCAACTACAGTTATGACCACTACTACTACTAATATTAATATTTAGAATAATAATAGTTGCAGTAGTTGTTGCTAATACTATTAGGCATTCAAGAAAGGGCAAAACCAATCAAAATGACAGTGTCAGTGAATATCTAGACCTGAATTTCATGGATACTGTGATTCCTAGATAATCAGACTAGCCATTAGACTTGCACCACTTTTATTCCTCTTCTGAAAAATTCAAGTTTTTTTCAAAATGCCTTTATCTTTTGAAAAAATTATAATTTTCCCATGATAGAATGAGAACCATCATTTCTTGCCTGCTTATTTAAATGTCGTGTGCTAAGCACTTGACATATTTTATCTCATTTAACTGTTTTGCCAGGTTGGCTCAGTAAAAGCGATTAACCATTATTAAATAAAGTTTTATGAAAATGATAAAAATTAATGCTGACGTCATAATAATTTTATAAGTAAAAATTATTATATGTCAGCATTAATTTTTTATAATTGTTAATAATTAATACCAAGCTATGATAGTTTTAAATTTTGCAATAAAGCTTTTTACACAGTGAATTGGTCATTCAATTTCCAAGACACACAATTAAATTCATGTAGCTACTCGCCCTGGATCATGCTACGTTGAGTTGCCTGTGTGAGAAGCAGTTTCATCACCAGTCAATGCCTGCAATTTGAAAGATCTGCTCCTGCGATGTATTTGTGGTAAAGGAGAAGAAACAAATGCTCATTGGAACAGTAAATGTTTATTGAATTACGAAGTGAGTCAGTGCATAGGACATCCAGGTTCTGTCATAGCATCGAAAAATTCTTTGGGATAATATATTGCTTCTTAAAATAGCTTGACTTTCAGAAACTGAACTGCTGCTGGACTCTTTAGCTTAACCCATTAAGGGCTCAGATTTGAAAGCGTTGTTTGTTTTCCATCTTAATGAAGGTCTCTATGGAAAGGCAATATTCTTTGAGTTAGAATTCTATCACAACCACTGTGAAGGCGTGGGCTTCTCCCATCAGCTGTCACTTGGATCTCTGAGCACCTCTTCGGAACTCAGTTTCAGCTGTTCCAGAGCGCCTCTCCCAATCTCTGAATCTCAAATGTCTTGAGAGAGACACATCCCTCTTCTCATTAGGAAGAGCATGTTGCGAGCTATTTTTCCTGGAGTGGTGATGAGTTTGCACTGACCTTATCCTCTTCCACTGACATTTCTGCTGTGCCCAGGAAAACACATTTGCGACAATGGGAGTAAGGAGACAGAGTTCTTTGCCGAGCTAACTGTGCCCGGGAGGACTCCCTCTTGCCCCTGCCATGCTATGCAGGATTACCCCCCTTCATCACAGAAGATAGAATGGGCAGGGACTCTGAGAGCCCACCCATAGGAAAAGACCACACAGGCTACATCTAGGGACCAATGAAACACATTTGGCAGGAAAGCGATGGAAAGTCTTATGTTATAATGGCGTTGAAACCACTTATTAAAGGAAAATTTTACAGAAGAATCCTCTCTCCATCCTCCTTGGGGATGCATGCTTGGTACGGAGGGACCTCCAGTGGCCTCAAATCCTGTCTAAAAGCCTTAGGGCACAGGGAGTGGAAATGGGGGTGGGGACCTTGGAGACAAACTTATTCTATTTAATCACTTTGCAAAAATGTTAACCCTGTACCTTTCTCCCTCATATAGTACATCTTCTCTCACGGTGGAGTCTTAAAAATCTGCTCATCCAACTCACACTAAAGTAGCTGGGCATGAGGAGAAAAGTTGTACCAGGCAATGCAAACGCTTGACTCGGCAGGTTCACAGCCATCTTAAGAGATAGGTGCTATTAACCTCCCTGTCCAGAGGAGGGAAGAGATGAGGCTCAGAGAGGCTATGCTTTGCCCAAGGTAAGCCCAGCACACACACACACACAAAAAAAAGCCAGAGCCTACAATCCACCTAAGTGTCATCTTATCTCTGAAATGTGATGCTAAGACTGCTATCCATCCTGCCTACATATTAGAATTAGCCAGGCAGGTTTGAAAACTACAGACACTTGGATTCTTCCTGTGACAGTTAAATCAGAATCTCTGAGGAACCAGGCAATTTTTTTTTAAGTCCACAGAAGGGGATTCTATTCTGCAGTCTGGGTTGAGAACCATGAGACAGGGTACCGCGTTACTGACAGAAGGGACCACAATCAGTTTCTCTTTCCATCTTCAAATCCATAGCAAGAACTTCCGGCAGCCAGAGCTCCTTCACTGCCCCCTCGGCGCGGTCCCAGGCCAGAGTGAAGCTGCTGCCTCTGCCAGAGCTGGAAACGAGACTAAACTCTCCCACCAAGAAGCCAACAGATTTATCTCTGGGTCTGCCCCGGGGAGGTCAAGAGAAAATCAGAGGAGAGTCAGAAGGGAAACTAAAGGGCATAGGAAGAAATACACGTGATCGGTCTGGAGGCCGTGGGGATGCTGGAAGGAAAGATTAGCTGCTGGGGGAAAGGACTGATTCTTGGAAGGGAAATGGATGGGGAAGGTTTGGAGCACAGCACTGGCCTGGGAGCCAGGAGAACTATGGGCTCTCACTGGCCTCCAAGATCATAGAGATTCCAAAGATTCCAGAGGTGACTACTCTGGGGTGGGAGGAGGAAGGCTTTTCTCCTGAGGAGCACAGTTAGACTTGGATTTTTAGGTTTCCTTAAATAATCCCATATCTGAACAGCCTTCTAACAGATCTCCCGGCGTGCAGCCTCTGCCCCACCCCCGCTGTCTTCTGCATCAGGCCAAAGTGGTCTTTCTCAACTTCAGAGCAGGTTAATCCCTGTTCAAATTCCTTCCAGGCCTCCTGTGGCCCCCAGGATAAAGTCCAAAAGCATGAATGTAGCCAAACAGACAAACGAACCCTGTGGGGTCTTTTGTTTCCCAATCTTTCTGTTCCTCAAACAAGCTGGCTTTGACTTGCTCTGGATCTTTGCGCAGACTGTGCCTTCCACCTAGAACTCTCTTCCCATTCTGCTTTTTACTCATCCTTCAGGACTCAGGTTAGAGATCACTTCCTCCAGGAAGTCTTCTCTGATTCCCCCCAGTGTTGCAGTGCCTATTTTAGCTCTTATTATGCTGGATTATAAATGCTTATTTATTAGTCTGCCTCCCTTTAGATGTAAACTTCCTCGAAGTAGGAATGGTTACGACAATATTTCCAGCACGTAACACAGTTTGGGGGGCAGGGAAGGGGGCAGGGAGTCCCCAGCTTCAGAGGGAAGGATACCTACAGAGTAACTTGAGAATAGCCCATCCAAATACACATCTCCTTCACTGGCAGAAAAGTCCCCAGTGCTTTAGAACAACATTATTTTCCCCCCCAGCTTTACCAAGATATAATTGACAAAATTGCAAGATATTTAAAGTATACAACGTGATGATTTGATACACGTATACATTGTCAAAGGATTCCTGCCATAGAGTTAATTGGCACACCCAGCACCTCATGTATTTATCTTTTGTGTGTGTGAGAGAAAACATCTAAGTTCGATTCCCTTAGCACTTTTCAATCATACAATACAGTGTTATCAACTCTAGTCACCATCTTATACATTAGATCCTCAGACCTTATTCATCTTGTAACTGAAAGTTTGTACCCTTTAACCAACCCCTCCCTAGTGCCCCCAGCCCCAGCCCCTCTCTACCCTCTATTTCTATGAGTTTGGCAATTTTTTTTAAGATTCCACATATCAGTGATATTATGAGTTATTTATCCTTCCTTGTCTGGCTTATTTCACTTAGCTTAATGCCCTCCAGGTTCATCCATGTTGCTGCAAATGACAGAATTTTCTCCTCTTTAAAGGCTGAATAGTAAATATTCATATATATATATATGAATACCACATTTATATACACTTTATTTTCTTATTTATATATCTCAAATTTTCTTTATCCATTCAGCCATCAATGGACACTTAGGTTGTTTCCATATCCTGGCTATTGTGAATAATGCTCCTGTGAACATGGTGGGGGGGGCAGATACCTCTTTGAGATAATGATTTTGTAGAACATTCTAGAATCAGAGGTCCTGATTTGACCCTGGGGCATGGGTGTATCTTCAGGGAGATCATAAACTCAATCTCCAAAGGACTAGAAAAGTCACAGAGGAATAAGGGAGGAGATGAGGACACCAAAGCTCTGAGAGGTTGGCTCGTAAGTGCCAAGCTGGAGGGCAAGCCCAGTCTGGCTTTCTCCAGGGGCCTCATTGTCACCTCACTACCCAACAGCCTGTCCCTCTCCACTGAGCCACTGGCAGGATCTCTTGGCCCCCGGCTGAGCGTGTGCTACTCTGTACCTGCACTGATCCCTCGTGCAGAAGAAGCAGTGTGTGCCCTGAAACCTGAAGCCTATTCCAGGAGCTCATAACAGCCTTCCAGCACGCACATTCCACAGCCCTAAGCTCACCAGACAGTGGTTTCAGTCTGCCTGGAACTTCGTCTCCTCTGGAGTTCTGATGGGGGACCACATCCATCACTCTCCAGGGAGGCAGCCCCAGCAAAGCATGAGGATCATCCCAGCAGCAGTTGTCAGACTTGGCAGGTTCTTCCCAGGGATTCCCGAATCTCTTTTCCTTCCCTACATGGGACCCCATTCGATCACTCTGCTTTATATTTAGCCAGTCTCTGGATTTGAAGCCAAAGAACTCCCATTTGAACATTGGATCTGCGCCTTGAGACTACGTCACAACTCTGAACCTCAGTCTCTTCATCTGTCCAGCAGAATTGTATTTGCCCCATAGGACTGTTGTGGAGAGGAAGATTCAGTGGCATGGCACGGAGGAAACAAGCAGCATGTTCCCAGGGGTACAGCATACACTTGGGCAGTTTGTGTACTGCACACAGGTGCCCAGGGTAGGGGACAAGCAGAGGCCAGAATCCAGCCCGGCTTCTACTCACCAAGCCATGTGCCCACTGCTGAATCCACCCAGGGAGCACCTTTCGGTAATTTACACAAATGTCCCTTAAACCTGGCCCTGGCAGGGCCTGGCACATGTGAGGTCTCAGTAAATATTAATTGAATCTTAAATTCTTTGTTATCTGCACACAGAGAAAATAAAAGCTATTGCTGCTGAAATATTAATAATCCAAGCACACTTCCCCAGGGTTGGTGATACAGCAGGGTGCTTAGAAATAGAAGCTTTGGAGTTAGACCACAGTTTAAGCCCCTAACTGCCACTAACTATGCTGAATGATCATAAGCAAGATGCAAAACCTCTCTGAGTTTCAGTTTTATCATCTGTAAAAGGGGAACAATTTGGGAGGATTAATGGTGACTATCGTAATTACTATCTCCTGAATGAATACCTAATGTTTCGAGTGTTCTGGGACCGAGCTTTATGGGGAAGGAGACCCCAAATCACCAGAGGTAATTAAACATTCATTCTTGTAATTGCTATTTATTAAAGTCCTAATGTGTTCTAGGCTCTGGAAGGATTATACCATCTACTGAGGATCTTCTGCTTGCCAGCTAATGTGCTAAGCACTTCACTCACATAATCTCATCTATACCAACCACCCTAAGAGGTAGAGACGATGATTATCTGCTCGAAGGGAACTTACACACTAAGAAAGCAATGAATTTGCGATTGAAACCATTCAAGTAAACACTAAACAAAGTCAGATTGCATTTCGGAAGAAGACAAGTATGAGGAAATACTTTGAGCGTAGGGATGGCTGGGAACTAGAGTTAGTTGTCAGAGGCAACCTAGATATCCATCTCTAGAGAGTTTTGTATGAAATATAACGAAATCTTACACAGCAGTCAGAAACCATAACTTACATCTAGGAATAAGGCTGGATCTCAAAAACCATGTTCAGTGCCAACAGTAAGAAACAGGGTGAGATTTAGAACACAACAGAATAGGACAGTAAGAGCCAAATTGTAGGGCAAACACTGTGGGGCTTTACTTATCAAAGAGGGCATCTCAGCCCTGGGAGTGTCCGTCATGGACATTGTGGGGCAGGCCTGGATTCACCTGTTCATTCCAGATGCTGACACCGAAAGTGCACCAGAAATGATGGTGACTAAGACATGGACCCTGCCCTCATCGAGCCCACAGCCCAGGGTGGGTTCCCTGAATGAGAAGGTTCTTCTAGAAAATTCTCTCTTGCCACAAAGGAGCTTCTCTCCCACAATTGTCTCTCTGGGTTGGTAGGTTCATTTTTCTTTCCCAGATGTGCCTTACAAAGTGGAGGAAATGAAGATCTGGTCAGAGTGGAGAGTCGTGTCAGCGTGTGCCAGCCATGCTGAAGAAGTTAATTAACAAACGTAACACTTCCCTCCATAATACTAGCCTTTCCTGATTATTGAATTAGAAGGGGCTGGGTGGCGTAAGGAAAAAATACGCTCAGTGTTCATCATCCTGATTACTCCCAGCCCCATATAAGGCCCCAAACAGTGCATCCTGATTTTTTTTTTTTTTTGTAATGATAGGAATATCCTAGACCTGAAAATATTACAATAACTTTGGGACTTCCCTGGTGGTCCAGTGGTTAAGACTTCACACTTCCACTGCAGGGGGTGCGGGTTCAAACCCTGGTCAAGGAACTAAGATCCCACATACCGTGCAGCACAGCCAAACAAATAATAGATTTTTAAAAAATACACCTTCTCACAGAGCTGATTCTTGGCCTCTCAGAGCTAAAGGTCATTTGACCACCATCTGCCACCCTCTGAAGTTTGGTCAAACAGAAAAACCAGAACAAGTGCTGTGATGCACAACTGTCCAATTTCTCTCTCCGTGGGGACACCTGGGACTCTAAGCCTTTGCAAGACTGGTTAGGACTTAACCATGAACTTTGGTGTGTAGTTTCAGAGAGAATGGGGGACCCCATGATATAGAGAGAAGCCAAAATTTAAAGCCAGGGCACCGCCAACATGGATTTATTTGAAAAGATGACTCAAACAGGGAGAAGCCACAGGAGAGAAATCAGTGATGTGTTGGGACTGGGATGTGGGGGGTACCAGGGAGTGAAGCCACCAGAACAGAGCAGTAAGCATCCCCCTGGGACATCTTTGTCTTCCAATGTGAGTGATAAGGAAGACTTTAAGGCCCCTGAGTAGTCTAGGGTATCATAAAGACTACTGGGTTATACGTGAGCTCAGCAATGGGAAGACCACCCTGATCACATTGGGGCAGAACCTACCTTCTCCTGAAAACTCTGGTTTTCACACATTGTATTTAGGTTCCTAGAAAGTCACAGCTGGAAGAGTAAGTCACCCCCACAGACTCTACCCTATTTTTTCAGATGGTAAAACAGTCCTAGGGAGAGAAGGTAACTTGCCTGAGGTCAAGAACATCACTGGAGCCTGAGGAGTTTGGCGAGAAGTTGCTGTCTTCTTTCTCTTGATCCTGGGACTAATTACCCCTTATAAAAGAAGAGGGCATGACTCTTGCTGACTTCAGCAGACCGTCTAATGGAATGTGAACATTGGTCACAAGGCCAGAGGTCATTCACTGCCATTCTAGTTATGAATGTCTATATATCACTTCTCTGAGTAGCCAAATATTTCCAGTGCCCCTGCACCAAACAGCAGCCCCAGGATAACCCCTGCAGGTGGCTGGCCGTCCAGGTGGTGAAGCACTACTTCCTAATGACATAAAGTCTTGGGTTGGGAGAACATCACGATGGCCAAGGTGTGGGAGAGCTGTGCTAGGGTCAAGGCTGCTGAAGATTATAAAATGTTTTATTTGTCTGGAAACTCACATGGCACTTTTAGGAAGCAATTCCGAATGCTGTTTCCATACCAGCCTTAGCATTTGCCCCTCTCCTTCCCATTTTAAACATGGGTCAGAAATCCATGTTCCAGGCTGTTCTTAACTTTTTCCTCCCTCTGCCCTAATCTGTCTGTTATTAAGGTCACCCCTTACAAGAATTACATTCCCAAAGCTCACCCCTCACCAGCCTCCACAGTGATTCCCCAACACTGGAGCATTTATTTCACCTCCACCCCAGCTCTAGCTTGGCTTGTGAGCTCTCAGCCAACCGCCTCCCCATCTCATGACCCCTAGAACCCGCCCTCGCCGGAGCTGCCTGATCCCAGCCCATCCACCCAAACACCCCACGCCAAGCCTCTGAGTCTAACAAGGGCAAGGAAACCTCCAGAAATGTTTTCAGATTGAGAGAGAGATTATCTTTTCCTCTTGTAAAAGAATTCAGAAGAATCCCTTGTCCCTTTGAAGAGACTTTGAATTTTGTTCCATAAGGAAGAGTTATAAGACTTCAATGGCATCATGATCCTTGACATTCAAACAGCACTCTGTGTGTTGAAAACTCTTTGGTAGGGATCATCCTATGCTCTATTCAAGAGTCACTAGACTTCCTTCAATCACACAGTGAGATTTGGAGAAGTTTATTTGCTGAGATGTCGGTGTGCTCCACTTATTGGAGCAGAGACTTCTGTAGGCTCATAGCTAGATCTCATTTCTAGTCTTCTTTATGATATGATTATGCTCTGACCAAAGGAATAAGAGGGCAAGTGATGTTATGCCACTTCCAAACCTGGTCTGTAAAACATCCTGTGAAATCCTGTGCTCTCTCCTTCCCCATCTGCTAGCTGAGTGGAGAAAACGTCAAGAATCTAGAGGAGAGCAGAGCCACAAAGTAGAAGGATTCTGGAACCATGAGTCACTTTGGAAAGAGTTGAACAGGAACACCCATGTTGGAGTGTTGCAAGAATGAAAAATAGGGCTTCCCTGGTGGCGCAGTGGTTAAGAATCCGCCTGCCAATGCAGGGGACACGGGTTCGAGCCCTGGTCCGGGAAGATCCCCCATGCCGCAAGAGCAACTAAACCCATGTGCCACAACTACTGAGCCTGAGCTCTAGAGTCCACAAGTCACAACTACTGAGCCCGTGTGCCACAACTACTGAAGCCCGGGCACCTAGAGCCCGTGCTCTGCAACAAGAGAAGCCACTGCAAGAAGAAGACCGCCACCGCAACGAAGAGTAGCCCCTGCTCACCGCAACTAGAGAAAGCCTGCGCACAGCAATGAAGACCCAACACAGCCAAAAATAAATAAATTAAATTAATAATTTTTTTAAAAAAGAATGAAAAATAAACTTTTTATTGAATGAAGCTACAGAAATTTGAGGATAATTTGTTATAGCAAATTTGTTGACTAATATGTAATTCATTACTCTGTTTTCTGGAGATACTAACTTAAGTCAACAGAATAATCCTTTGGTCTCAAGAATCTATTTATGATTAAAGCATCCTGAGGATAACAGATAGAGAAAAAATATTTGCCACATATTTTATAGTCAAGCAGTTATGACTAAAACACGGAGCTCTAAACATTTAAAAGTCATCAAAAGATACAAACATGATTCACAGAATTACAAATGGCTAGTAAATGTATGAAAAGGTGTTCAACCTCATTAGTGATCTGGGAAAAGCAAACTAAAATTGCAAAGAGATAGCATTTGTCACTGATTAGATTAGCTTGACAATATTCAGTGTAGGCAAGGGTTTAGGGAAAGACACTTGAGTAAGAGTGTAAATTGCTAAAGTTTTTTTGAAGGGTAATTTGGCTCCACCTATGAAACAAAATGTGATTCCTAACAAAACGTAAAATCTGTGGACCCTTTGGATTAGCAATCACACTTCTAAGAATATTTACATAAGGGCACAAGGATATATGTTAAAGGATTATTCATTGCAGCCTTCCTTGTTATATCAAAAACCCACCTAAATAACTATCAATATGAGAATGGTTAAATAAGTTATGGTACAGCCACATGCACCATATGAAATGTTATGTAGCTATTAAAGAAATATATAAACAGTCATCCAAATGAAAAAGGCAACTTTAGGGCTTAATAACTAATCAATAAATGAGTAGATGTGTATGTGTCACAGATTACTAGGTGGGAGTTTTCCCATTGCCTTTGAATTCTGCTAAAGCCCAAAGGTGAAATCAACTGGGTGAGGAGTACACACACATTCTAAAGAGAAGTTCTAGACACACCCACGCAGGTCTTACCAGGAGGTACCCGGAGGGGTCCTTCACTATGGGTCCCGCTCACCCACCTCCAGGTCATAGAAGAAAAGGTTGAGATCCAGTAGAGAAAATCGTCTGAAGGGAATCCACAGTAGAGAGCACAGTCATGTTTCTCCTCCCTTCCCCTTCAGACTGAGGGAGATGCTCCCCGAGAGAACCACTCATGGAGTCTGAGTTTGTCTGCCGGGAGGAGCAGCCACATCCCATCCTTCAGCTTAATGTGTCCTGGGAACAACTCACAAACTCACCACCAGGTGCTGCTACCTACAGTAGAGGGCAAAAGGTTCTGAGGGAACCTGAAAGGTAGCCCTCCGAGTTTGGGGGGTATGGAAAGGGAGAGAGGAATGCCTACCTCTAGCCTGAAGAAGCGGAAAGGTGGGAGGCTGGATGAAGCTCCCTGGGATGCTGGAGAGAGGAGAGAGGACAGCAGCAGAACCTGCCTGTACTTCCAAGGTTGAGCATGTCATGGAGGCATGAGTTTCCCTGCGGGCTGAATCAGGACCATCCCTAATATTTCCAGGACCCAGACCAAGAGCACAAAGGAAGGCTCACATACCCTATGTCTAAATATTTTTAAAGCATGAATCAAGCTAAATAAAACATGTTCTATCATCCTACATTGACAGATACATTTCCATAATAACCAGGGAAGCTGGCTAGGGTAGGGTGCAAGTTTGGGGAGCTATAAATTCATCAAACGGTATAAAAGAGATTGATTTCCCTGTGCGTAAGGGTCATGGGGTCTCTGAATAGCCAGTGTTTGGGCATCTGTATTACAGATTACAACAATGTCAGTCAAATAAGACTGTGCCTTTGTTTTTCTAATTCCCTCTTCCCCACGCTGGAGGAGACAAAGGTCACAAAGGACATCATGGTGCAAGAAGTTGGAAAGAATGGATCATATCACAGCCACGCCTCCTTCCCCATAAGGTCAGCACTTAGCTGGGGTCAGGCGTCCTGGTAGGGTGGTGAGGAAAGAAACTTTGAATTAGATGAGAAATTAAAGTTTTAATTTATACTGGGCTGGACTTTTGAATACTTGCTAGTGGTTGGAAAGCTGTGAGACCATCTGAGGTGCCAAGAAGGGAAATCATTAGAGTATGTTTGAAGCAAGAAATCGAGGGGAGGATTACACTAATTGCTGAATGTACCCTATCAAGTCTCACCCACTTAATAACAAACAAACCAAAAACACGAAACCAGTTAGTAATACATTTGTATGTATATAGAAATTTTATAACAATTCCTTGTGTAGTGATTACCCCAGAAGAGAAAGAATGAGAAGGGGGAGGAGGGATTTTGACTTTTCAATTCATACATTCTGAGTTCCTTTTGTTTAAAAGATTTTCTAGAAAGACATGAGTTTTGAATGACACATAACATCCTCTATTTGCCCAATAAGGCACTTAGCAAATTTCTTCAACCCAGGGGGGAAAAATCAAGCCAAACACAAGATCTAACTTGGGGTATTACTTATTTCCCTTCCTAAAGTTGCCACAAGGCCAAACTCTGTGATTTTCCTAGGGGGAAAAAATGTTGTTTATTATTCCAGCTGTTGCCATAGCAGTCAGTATTTCCATGTTATTGTCTTTTTCTCCCGAGACATTACTCCACTAATACATGTTCCAGACCTTCAATCCCAGGCATTTCAGCCAGAAGGAGACATACTTGCCCTGCTGTAAAATCAACTGAGAAGGCCAGCCCTGCCTTGAAGTCTGAGTCCTAGTGTTTTCAATCACTGCATCAGCGAGGGGAGGAGAGTGGAGCCCATCTCTGGACCAGCAGGACTGGATCCTGAAGAATTTTAGCCAGTCCCACAATGGCCCATCCTCTTCCCCCAACACCTTTGGTCCCAGCCACCAGAACTGAGATCGTCTAATAAAAGCAACAGGAAAAAGAAGAAAACAGAAGACTGAAGAATCATTATTTGAGAGCTTGTCCCTGGTTATAGTTACATCAGCATAATAAAATGAAGAATCGGGGCAGTTCTTCAATTCTTATCAAGACGTCTGCTGTCTGGATATCACCAAGTCTTCCAGCCTTAGTGGGATGGTGGCTCTTTCAGTTTTCATTCAACTAGCATAGTAAATGAGCAGGCAATAAGAATATGCACCATTATTCAAATGACGCCAAGGGTTCTTTGGGGCCATATGTTTCTTCTGGTCACCTCTTTACTGAGTTTGTGCTTCCGTGGAATTATTTCTCTGCATTCCCTGACTCACCTCCTTTTGTTCTTGTCTTCTCTCCATCCCACTTGCCATACGCTGAACACCCCATCACTTCAGCCCTTCCAAGTACCGTTAAAGTTGTATGCAGCAGACTTTGACTGAAGGTTGTAAGCAACAGAATTACAGCACAGCAAAATACGAGAACTGGCTTAAATTATAATCATTTGCTCATATGTGCCCAGAACATCCCTGGAAGCATACACTGCAGAAGGACCTTGAATCAGAGGCAGTAGGGAGACTCTCATTTATCCATAACTTTTGACTGAGCACCTAATACATGTCAAGCACTGTTCTAGTGACTTAGGATAGAGCAGAGAACAAAACAGACACACATCATTGTCTTCATGGACCTTTTATTTTGTCAAGGGGAGACCAAATAAAAAAAACTGTCCACGGAAAAACAAATGCATAACGTAAAAGCTGAAAATTCTGTTTTATCCAGCAGACTTACTGAGGACTTAAGCCTAGGATGCAGCCTCTCAGATAGCTCTGAGGGACTGTTCCAAAGAGTTAAAGGAGCCAGGATATAGAAGAGCTTTTGCAAACAAAACAAAACAGGTAGTCAAACATCAAAAGATTACTGCTAATTAAAGAAAAATCAGACATCCGAAGTGGATGAATTTAGTGCTTTCCTATGTGGAGGAAGATACAGAGTATAATTTCAGGACGGGCTTCCTGAAATTTTCCTTCGATATGCACCTTAGCTATCTAGGGCCAGTATCCTTTTTTCTCCATCCTGAATCCCTTGGGGTACACAGTTGCGGGTGGCTGCAGTGGCTGAGGGCTTCATGGCCACCACATCTTTTGTTTACTGACATGGCAGTGGACATTCTTTGTCCACACAACAAATTAGAAAGTAAGTAAACAATACAGTATGCTAAATAATGATGTGCTATGAATAAAATAGAGCAGATAAAAGAGCTCAGAATGCAGGGGATGGAAGAGTTACAGTTTTAAATAGGTAGACAAGAAAGCCCCATTGAGAAGGCGGCGTTTAAGCAAAGGCTTGCAGAGGTGAGCGAGGGAGTCCCAAGGACACAGGGAAGAAGAGGCTTCCAGGAAGGGAACAGCTGGTGAAAAGGCCATGAGGCAGGAGTGTGCCTGGTGTGTCTGAGGAACAGCAAGGAGACCAGTGTGGCTGGAGCAGAGTGAACAAGTGGGAGACTAAAAGAATGGGGGTCAGAAAGGAGGGCCTGGAAAGCCACAGTCAGGACTTTGGGCTTTTCTCTGAGTCAGATGGGGAGTCACTGGAGGGTGCTGAGCAGAGAAGTAATATGATCTGACTTGTGTTCTAGTAGGACCCTTCAGCTGCTAGGAAAAGCACAGATTATAGTGAAACAGGTCATAGCAGGGAGCCCAGTTAGAAGGGGATTATTGTCATTCAGGAGAGAGAGTAGGATGTGGCTCTCACCAAGCTGCTAGCAGATTCTGAATTCTTTTTTTATAGGCTTTACTTTTTTAGAGCAATTTTAGGTTCACAGCAAAATTAGGCAGCAAGCACAGAGAATTCCCATATACTCCCTTCCCCAACATGTATAGCGTCCCCCCTCTGTCAATGTCCTGCACCCCAGGGGTACATTGGTTACAATCATGAACTTCCACTGACCCATCATTATCACCCAAAGTCCATAGTTTACATTAGAGTTGACTCTTGGTGTTGTAAATTTCATGGGTTTTGACAAATATATAATGACAAGTATCCACCATTGTAATATCATACATGGTAATTTCACTGCCCTAAAAATCCTCTGCGCTCTGTTCTCTGCCTATTCATCCCTCTCTCCCCGCAACCCCTGGCAAGCAGTGATCTTTCCATTGTCTCCATAGTTTTGCCTTTTCCAGAATGTCATATAGTTGGAATCATATAGTCTGTAGCCTTTTCAGACTGGCTTCTCTCACTTAGTAATATTCCTTTACGCTTCTTCCATATCTTTTCATGGTTTAATAGCTCACTTATTTTTAGTGCTGAATAATGTTCCATTGTCTGGATGTAACACAGTTTATTTATCCATTCACCTACTGAAGGAGATCTTGGATGCTTCCAAGTTTTGGAAATTGTGAATAAAGCTGCTATAAGCATTCCTGTGCTGGTTTTTGTGTGGATGTAAGTTTATTTCATTTCATTTGGGTAAATATCGAGGAGCATTCTGGATTTATTTTGATATCAGAATTTGCTAATGTGTTGGTGGGGTGTGAGAAAAATAGAGAAGAAGAACTCGGATAGAGCAGTTTGGGGGAAGAATTTCAAAAGTTAAATATTGCATATGTTAGTAGGGGGAGGTCCATTAAACACCCAAGTGGAGGAATCAAGTAAGCAGTTATTATATGAGCCTGGAGTCCTGGAGAGACTTTTGGTGGAGGCATAAAGTAAGGAATCATGGGTACATAGGTGATCATAAAGCCAGGATATCTGATGAGATCACACAGGGAGTGAGTATAGGTAAGGAAGAGGATCAAGGACTAAGCCCTGGGGTCCTCCAACATTAAGAGGAAGACAAGAAGAGAGGAACCAGCAAGGAACTGAGGAGGAGCAACCAGTGACTAGGAGAAAAACCAAGAGAATGGGGTGTGCCAGAAGCCACTGAAGAAAGTGTATCAAGTAAGAGGGAGTGACCAACCATGGCAAATGCTGGTGGGAAGTGTCGTAAGATGAGGACTGAGAATTGACCACAGATTTAGCAACACAGAGGTCAGTGATCTGACCTTGAACAAGAACCATTGTGTAGTGGAGGCGAAGAAGGGCTGGAGTAGATTTAAGACATGCATTCTCACTGAGGGTGATAGCACTCCCAAGGGAGGAGAAATGGATTCTTGGGGGATGAAAAAATCTTGCTCTTTTTATGTATAAAACATAGATAAACAACTCTATAGTTCATCTGTGGTATTAAATGTCAAGTGTTGGAAGAGGCGATTTTTTTAGAAAGGCCAAAGAGATTCCTTAGGGCGACAATAATGGAAAAGAAAGTTTAAGAAACACTGGTTCAAGAGACAGCGTGAGGAAAGGAATTAGGGACAGAAGATAAATAATGCTGTAACAAATTTTGCTGCAAAAGGGATCAAAGAAATGGAGCAATAGCTGGTGGAAAACATGGAGTTAAGAGAAGTGCCTCTAGTGGCGCACAGTGAACTTTTGAAAAGTGGGGAGAGGGATACCTGTATTCCCTTCCCACAGTTTGCAGCTTCTGGAAGCCTAAGAATGCTTTTTCTTTGTCTTGTCATGTCTCCACAATTTATTTCTCTTTGCTAAACGTGGTATATAAGCTCTCAGAACTATCTACTTCTCTGAGTCCTCTTTTCTAGGAACCACTTCTCCCCCACCCCCGTGTCATGTAAAAATTAACATCGAATAAAATTTGCATGCTTTTCTCCTGTAAAAGAAAAAAAAAAAGAAAACAAGAAAGCAAAGTGCCTCTAAAGTGCTTAATAATAATAATAATAATATAAATATGGGGCTTATAAAGTGCTTATTAAAGGCCAAATACTGTTCCTAACCCCTTGCAGATGTGAACTCAGTTACTTTTCTCAACAACTCTGTGAAGTGGGCACCATCACTGCCCTACTTTTGTAGTTGGGGAAGTGGAAGCACAGAAAGGTTAAGGAACTCACCTGCCCAAGACCATGTTGCTAAGAAATGTTGGACCCAAATCAACATTTTAGATTTATCCTAGATCCTTTCATATTGTTTGACTTTGTTCTATTTCCTAGATGAAAATACATATTGATACAATCATACATTGTCCAAAGTTAATATTTGGCATTTCTCCCCTAAAATGGATCATTCTCTGCTGTGGGAAATTCCTCTAGGATGGATTCCTGTCTCCTTCATCTTTGGGTCTTTCCCTCTCGGGAGATCTTCTCCACTCTGCTCCAGCTGTCAGCTTCCCAAACCCTAATTCTTATGACTTTATCTCTAGAGTAATTTTCGATTGCCCATCCAAACTCAGCCAGGGACGGGGTGTGTGTGTGTTGGCGGGGCAGCGGTGGTGGTGGGGTGGTATTATCCTTCTCAATCCAAAAGATTCATCAATGCTTATCAAGATGATTTCCTTCACAAAAGACTCACCCACTTCTAAGGTGAAATTAATTATAAATATAGTGAAAATGAAAACAATCAATCAGCTTGTGCCCTGGAATGCAGACATGGAGCCAGCCATTTTATTTGTTAAATTATAATTTTTCCCACTACACCAGACTCTCGATCGCCCTTCCCCCACTCCTCCCCCCCCCCACCAACCCCGTAGCACTTCTCCCACAGACAGTGGCTTTATTAACACAACCTCAAAAGAGTTTGGGGAAAATTCAAGTAAAAAAAAAAAACAAATCCTTTGCTTTAATTAAATGAATTTTTCAGGAAAAACTATATTTGAAGACAAAATTATTTCTAGGGCTTCCCTGGTGGCACAGTGGTTGAGAGTCCGCCTGCCGATGCAAGGGACGCGGGTTCGTGCCCAGGTCTGGGAAGATCCCACATGACGCGGAGCGGCTGGGCCCGTGAGCCATGGCCGCTGAGCCTGCGCGTCCGGAGCCTGTGCTCCTCAACGGGAGAGGCCACAACAGTGAGAGGCCCGCGTACCGCAAAACAAAACAAAAAAGTTATTTCTATAATTGTCTTCGTTCTTCACTTAATTCAACAGGTTTAAACCAAGTCAGAGGCAAAATGGTTTAATTCTGGTTCATGAGCCCTAACCAGCAGTTAGGATATATCTGTCCATGACAAATTATTTTAATCAGGGCCCAATTTGGGATCCAGGGCAGTTTTTTTCTGATCTGCAAGGGCCATATGTAATGGGTTCAAGAGAAAATGAACAATTTTCGGAAGCGGCCTGTCTCTAAGGCTTTCGGGGTGCAGCCCGTGAGCACACCACCATTCCCAGGCTCGCTTTCTGGTCTTCAGATCTATCAAGGCACCTCCTGTCAGCCTCTCTCATAAATTTCTCCAACAACCTTTGGCACAACCCTACCCTCATCCAAAGAAACTGGTCTTGTTCCAGGATGCTTGTTCCAGGAGCATCCCTCTGCCAGCAGTCAATATCCCCAAGTTGAGCTCCCTTAGTCCGGGTCGGGGCTTCGGGGAGCCCCAGCAGGATCCAACATTGCCCTCCACCACCCTAAAGCCCACAAGTTATTCCAGAATGTCTTTGCTATCTTTTGACATTTGTCTACGAATGTAAGTGAGAAACACACCTCATAATTCTCCTTACCATCCAGCTCTTAACTGTTGAAATCAAACACAGCTACTCACATTTCCAAAAACAAACATCAGTTTCAGAGTCAGCACAGTCATCCTATGAGGGGCAGGAGAAATATTTTATTTTTCCCTATAATTCTCTATTTATGAGGCGATCCCTCACAGAAAAGAAGGTACTCCTTTCTGTTATTACGCAGAAGTGTCACTTCCTTTCCCCCACTCCTAACCCTCACTCTTCCACATTCTGCCCCTCAGGTAGCCTCTAAATTACCTCCTGTCGGCTCCAGCCTAAACTTAGAGGAACCACGTGTAAAGAGAGCATTCAATTCTTGGCCAATGACCAAGAATTGAAGGTGCATCCTCCTGGATCTTCCAGCATCCTGGAAGATGCTGAAGATGCTACGCTCATCTGGATGGTGGCATTTCTTTCTCTAATTCTACCATTTCCCCCTTGTTCCCACTCAAGAATCATATATGAATAGAAATGCGTGGGAACAATATTACTTTATAGATCATCCTGAATCCACTGTAATGTCTCACTGTAAATCATAATTTACTCAAATTAGCATTTGTTATTGATGGTAGATTACTTGTAATATATCTGGCAACTGAATGCAAGGACATGGCAATTCTTTGGTTGCGATCTACCGGAACAGACTAGAAAGAGGGGAACTATACAGACAAGATAGACTGGTTCAGTAAGTTAAAGTTATGAATACTGGGCATGAGGCAGGAAGTACCACAGTTAAGAACTTGAGACGTGGACCAAACCAATAAGACCTGAAACTTGTTCTGCCCTCAGTAACTTTAAGACTTTAGGCAAGTTACTTGAAACCTTTTGACCCTGGGTGTTCTTTTGTGAAAGGCATAATAATAGTGTACACCTCACAGCACTGTTGTGAGAATTACAAGGAATAATACTAGTAAAAGAAGAAGCACAAGGTGAACCCACAAATTGCTGGTTCCATCGAGTGATGTACAACCACGGTTATAACCCAATGGGAGGGAAAGAGGGGGACAGGGATGAAAGTTTTGCAAAATAGTTTCCATATTATTGACAAAGAAAACATTTCAATCCACTTCCACATTGCACAGATGTTTTAATTTAAAAAATATATAGCTGATTTTTGCAATAATGTGAAGTTATTACTGAGGTTCCTATTTATATGATGGGAAACCAATGTTTTGAGACAATAAAATGGTCCACAGAGCGTTGGATGTTATCTAGATGAGCCATTTTGAAAGTATACAGCTTTGAAATCTGTCTCAAATCCAGGCTATTTTGACTAAATGTTTTGACGTTCAATAGTGTGAAACTTCTCCAGAAATCTTGGTATTCAGATAAATAGGTTTCTAAAGAGTTTTAAATTGTTTGGATTAAAAATTCTTTAATTTTTAAATAGTATAAAAATGTTACAAAAATATTTTGCCTAAGTGGTCTGGTTTCAAAATTGAAGCCCAACGGGCTTACACTGTCTTTAAAAAACACTTATATGTTATGAAAACCACATGAAATAGATTTCAAATCAAATAATTTTAAGAAAACCATTCTAAAACCAGTATTTCGAAAAACTTTCCAAATTTAACCGTTGATGGCAAAGGCTCTCTAAATTCCAGAGAAACCAGATGTAAATTCCATGTTTTCAAACTTTACAAAATATCATTCTTTTCCACTCCTACTTTATTTTAGCTGTTGGCCCAGGAGACTCAAGCAGTGAATGCAAGTAGAGTTTAGCAACTGAAAACATGCAGAGATGGAGGAAAAAAGGATTTGTTTTTGAGTGAAGCCCAGGTTTGAATTCCTTTTCTACCGTATGTTATCTGTGGCATCTTGGCAACATCACTACCCTTTTTGAACTGCAGTTTCTATCTTAGATTGGGTTCGCCCAGAAAGGGAGCCTGGCCAAGGGCTTTTATGCAGGTATTTTTGAGAAATGACCTAAGGAAAGGATTGGGAAGTGACAGAAGTACAACAGGAAAAGAGGAAAAGCCATTGCAAGGGGTATTCTAGAGTTAGCCCGTCCTGTGGGCAGCTGGGCCCAGCGATATAGGGACCTTCTGGGGGCTATGTGGAATGCCCAAGGGACAAAAGAGGAGACAGTTCTCAGTGGGCTCCACCATCCACGCCCAGATCACGCCTGCATGAACGCCAGATGGTTTCCTGCAGACTTCCCATGCAGCTGTGTCAGAGAGTCCTGAGACAGTGGTAGGGATCAGAATCTGCCACCCTAACATAGGCCACTCTGGCATAAGGATTATTTTGAGTTAAAAGCAATTGAGAATCAACAGATGCAGAAAGAAGGCTTCTCAGAGTTTCCCTCATTTGACTAAAAGCAGCAATTTCTGAGAACTGAGGCTGCCAAAAATTCCCTCTCAGGGGAGTTTCATGGCCATAAAAAGATGAAAAGACCACCCACACCTGCATAAACAAACATTATCACGAACTTTCCTATCTCCCATTTGTTCTCCTAAAAATTCCTGTGTCTTTCCTAAAGTCTATTTGTTCTTCCCATAGAAGCTGTTTCTCCTCCTGCCCTTTCCCCTAATAAGTTAGGTATATAAGCCTCTAACTTTAAACATTTAACAAGCTAGCTACTTCTTTTGTTAGCTTCCACAGGCAAATAAAATTGTTCTCTTATTAATCTGTCTTTGTTGGTTTAATTCGCAGGCCACCCTACGCAGTACCTAAGGGTGCAGAGGAACAGTTTTTCCTCCTCAACAGCAGAACGCAAGAAAAGTGTGGTGTGGCGTAGATGAGGTATAGTCAGGTAGGTTATACCTTCCGCCAAGCTGGTCACTGCAGCAATGGCTAGAAAAAACGGTGGGCCCAGGAGCACAAGAGATGTCCAATGCAGTTTCCTCATCCATATCGTGAAGGTAAAAATAGCAACATTACAGGGGCTTTATTTACAGAGCCTATGCTTCAGCATATGATGTTCCTTGAACTGAAACCCCCTCTTTCTTATCTGCCTGGTGAACAATTCCTTATCATCAAATTCCTTATCTCTGTACTTTTTCCAGATCTAAAGTAAGGAGGCGCCCTTCTCCTCTCCTTGCCTTCCTTCCTAAAGCAGGAACTTCTGTCCTCTCCATCCCACCCCCATCACCACCACCACCACCACCACCAATTCCTGCACTCTTCTCCTAGTGAGAAGGAGTAGTTCATCTGAATGCCAAGATTAGGAAAAACCCTCTCTTTCAGGCTCACTGGACCCTTCCTCCACCCCTGCAGTACGCACATCAGGTAACGGCCCATGGTTTCCTTTCTTAAGGTCAGTACTGAGGCTGGGCGGGATGAGACAGGTTTTATCTCCCCTGAAGACGGTGGGAAGGAAGGGAACTTGGGCAGAAAGGAGGAGCAACTGACTCCAGCCACAAGTCCAAACCACAATTTCCCATACCGTTTTACCAGCTAATAAATTTTTTTTAACATCTTTATTGGAGTATAATTGCTTTACAATGGTGTGTTAGTTTCTGCTTTATAACAAAGTGAATCAGTTACACATATACATATGTTCCCATATCTCTTCCGTCTTCATCTCCCTCCCTCCCTCCCTCCCTATCCCACCCCTCTAGGTGGTCACAAAGCACTTAGTTGATCTCCCTGTGCTATGTGGCTGCTTCCCACTAGCTATCTATTTTACGTTTGGTAGTATATATATGTCCATGCCACTCTCTCACTTTGTCACAGCTTACCCTTCCCCCTCCCCATATCCTCAAGTCCATTCTCTAGTAGATCTGTGTCTTTATTCCCGTCTTACCCCTAGGTTCTTCATAACCTTTTTTTTTTCTTCTTAGATTCCATATATATGTGTTAGCATACGGTATTTGTTTTTCTTTCTGACTTACTTCACTCTGTATGACAAGACTCTAGGTCCATCCACCTCACTACAAATAACTCAATTTCCTTTCTTTTCATGGCTAATATTCCATTGTATATATTGCCACATCTTCTTTATCCATTCATCCGATGATGGACACTTAGGCTGCTTCCATCTCCTGGCTATTGTAAATAGAGCTGCAATGAACATTTTGGTACATGACTCTTTTTGAATTATGGTTTTCTCAGGATATATGCCCAGTAGTGGGACTGCTGGGTCGATATGCTGGTCTCTTTCTGACGCCTCAATCTATTTGATCTCCCTGTTACAATATAAGCTTGATAAGAGCAGGAATCTTTGTTTTGTTTACTTATATATCTTAAATGCCTGGAGCAGAGCTTGGCACATAGAAGAGGCTCAGGATTTATTTGTTTAATGAATTACTGAATCCACAGGGGGAAGAAGCATGATTAACACTCAAGAAAACCCTTAATCACCCCCTCCATACAGAAATGGGCTCTCTTTTGCGCTCCCTTAGACCTCCCATTATAGCCCCAACACATTATAATTATTTGATACGGAATCTGGCTCCCCTGTTTGACTTGAAGCTTCCCTAGGGCAGAGATTTTATCTTCTATTTATCTGTCTCCCAAAGGCTCAGTAACCGACTGAGAGACCGACTGGAGACCGACTCCTAGAAGGTGCTCAAAAATGACAGTTGAATGAATGAAAAAGATAAGGAATTCGATATTACATTTTAATTGTCTGATTTCTAATGTCAGAGATTCTTTTGTTTTAAAGTTAGAACACTTGACTGATGAATCACTCCCAAGCTTATTCCAGAACTCTGAAGAGAAGAAATGGAAAAAAACAAGATACACCAAAAGGAAAAGCCCAAATGTAGACAGTGACTCTTGGCTCTTCAGTATGTTTTCGAAATCCAAGGAGCATGAGTGAGTCAAGGGGAAGGGTGTAAAGTTTTTTGAGGATTCGTTAACATTGTTATCAAAACTACAATGCCAGGAAGGAAAAAAGAGGACTCAAGGAAATAAGAAAAGACGCTGTTAAAACTTTAAAGAATTAGAGGATGGCAAATACATGGCACTTGTGGCAAATACTTTCCCCAGTCCCCTCACTCCATGTCACCACCTTGACATCCTTGGTAAACATCACTATTCAATGAGATAGAGCACTTGTTTCCTTCGAGGGCTCAAAGTCCTTCCCAGACAGCATGGCAGAAGAACCCTACTGGTTATTCCTGGTCTAGTTTAAGAGCTCCCAAATCTGGATGAACTTCAGACTCACCGGGTGTCTTCCTCACCTCAGGCTGCCATGACAAAATACCATAGACTAATGGGCTTAAACAACATATGTTTATTTCCTCACAATCCTGGAGGCTGGGAAGTCCAAGGTCAAGGTGCCAGCAAGGTGGGTTTCATTCTGAGGCTTCTCCTCTTAGCTCACAGGTGGCTACCATCTTGCAAGCTCTCTGGTGTCCCTTCTTGTAAGGGCACTAATCCCATCATGAGGGCCTCACCCTCAGGCCCTCATCTAAACCTAATTCTCACTCAGAGGTCCCATATCCAAACACCATCACATTGGGGGGTGCATGAAGGCTCCAACATATGGACTTGGGGAGAACATGATTCAGTCCATAGCATCTGGGGAGCTCCTTCACCATTCAGAGGCCTGAGCCACCCCCCGGAAATCCTGATTTAGTGGGCTAGAGGTGGGCATGGGAATCTGGGTGCTTAAGAGTCTTCCTGTGAGGAGCATTTTATCACTAATATCATTTAGAATTGCAGGCTCATGGTGATAATAAAAAGCACACCAACTTTCCATCAGTTTTATTACTGTTTTTAAATTCTCTACAGACAACACACACCCTCATTGCCTGCACCTGCCCCACCCTTAGCACACACCACAGAGCACTCAGCTCCTTTGTAATTAACATTTCATTTGTGTAGACTGGAAGCTGCAGGGGACTCTCACCACTGTATCCCCAGTATCTAGCAGGGCTTAGCACAAGGTAGATCCTCAATGATATCTGCTCAATGAAGGAAGGCGTCAACTCAGGTCGGGGCACGGCTGTCCCAGACACCATGGTGCAACTCAACCCACCCCACAGTGTCTAATTGGGAAACAGCGTCTGTGAACTGGCATGGTCCTCCAAGACGTTCACAACGAAGGCCGAGGAAAACAAGGACAGGTAATTCGTTCCTTTATTCACCTAAATTTCATTTTAAAAAATTCAGAGATCGTGATCATGTGTGTGTGTGTGTGTGTGTGTGTGTGTGTGTGAGAGAGATAGTGCCCTTTCTACCGATTTGACTTAGTATATAAAAAAATTAAAAGACTTCATGAGTATTTTTCTATTGGTTACATATTGAAATTATAATAGTTTGGATACATTGGGTTAATCAAAATACATTTTTAAAAATTATATGTTTTCCTGTGGTGCTAATGATCAGCTAAGTCCAGCTACAACTCCCACTGAGTACTAGATAATGACTGAATTCAGGAAAGAACCTCAGGCACCATCTGAAGATCTGAATCAAGAAGCCTGAGTTGCCAAAAAGCATTTTATAGACACCATCTACCTCAGCAGTTGAAACTCAAGTTTCTTGACCCACAGGTATGTCACTAGTGCTTTGTTTCTAAAAATAATTACAAATAAGCTTGAACATACAAAAATATATTTGCATATAACCTACACACATCCTCCCACATACTTTAAGACATCTCAAGATTACCTATAACACCTAATACAATGTAAAAGCTACATAAATAGTTGTCAGCATGCAGCAATTTAAGTTTTGTTTTTGGGAAATTTCTGGAATTTTTTCTTAAGTATTTTTGATCCATGGTTAGTTGAATGTGTGGATGCGAAACACGTGGATATGGAGGGCCAATGATACCTACAATGGAGTATTATTCAGCCTTAAAAAGGAAGGAAATTCTGACATACACTACAACAGGGATGAACTTTGAGTACGTTATGTGCGCTGTTATTATTATACTAAGTGAAATAAGTCAGATGTAAAAAGACAAATACCATATGAGTACACTTATATAAGATACTTAGACTAGTCAAAATCATAGAGACAGAAAGTAGGATGGTGGTTGCCTGGAGCTGGAGGAGGAAGGAATGGGGAGTTCCTGTTTAATGAGTGTAGAGTTTTAGCTTTAAAGATGAAAAGCGTTCTGGAGATGGATGGTGGTGATGGTTGCCAAACATTTTGAATGTATTTAATTCCACTGAACTGTACACTTAAAAATGGTTAAGACGGTAAATTTTACGTTACATGTATTTTAACCACCATAAAAAATTCAGTTTGAGAATTAGTTTCCTTTTAATAAAATAAAGCATATTCAAGGATACCTCCATGTTACAGCCAATGTTATTTTCTCATTTACCAATATCCTACCTTTTTTCCTTTTTTTTACATCAACCCTTTTAAATTTTAGATTAGTTTTAGCTTTGCAGAAAGTTGCAAAGAGAGTGTAGAGAGTTCCCATATGCTCCACACCCAATCTCTCATTATTGACATCTTACATCAGTATGGTACATTTATTATAGTTAATGACTTAGTATGCATATGTTATTATCAACTAAAATCCATACTTTATTCAGACTTCCTGAGTTTTTCCCTAATGTCCTTTTTTTGTTCTAGGATCCCATCCAGGGATGTTACTTTTAGTCACCATTTCTCCTTAGGCTCCTCTTGGCTATGAAAGTTTCTCATACTTTCCTTGTTTTTGATGACCCTGAGGAAAACTGGTCTGGTAGTCTATGGACCAAAATTGAGATTTTTCTGGCACTTTTATCATGATTATACTGCGGCTATGAATTTGGGGGAAGAAACCACAGAAGTCAAGTCAGCACAACACAGGGTTCCTTTCTCAGCTTGACTTATCACTGATGACGCTGACTTTGATCACCTGGATGAGGTAGTGTTTGTGAAGTTTCTCCACTGTAAAATTCCCCTTTCCATACTGTAATCTTTGGAAGCAAGTCACTATGCACAGCGCACATTTAAGGAGTGGGGAGACAAATACTGTGAGTCCCATTCACAGAAAAAAAAGTAGCTGAAAGGTTAAATCACTTTTCTAAGATTTCAAAGTTAGTAGTCTGCAAAGAAAGGATTAAAATATCCAGGCTTGATCAACAGATTTTTCTCATGACCTTTAGAGAAGTCAACAGAAATTCACATATAACAGAACTCACTGTAGGAATTCACCACATTCCTCCGAAATACAGAATCCTATTGTCTTAGAAAAGGGCACAGGCTGAGAAGTCAACAGATATGGTTCCATGTCTAAGTCTACCCCAAATGGTCATGTGGTCTCGGACACTGAATACCTCCAGCCTTCAGTTTAGTCCTCCGAGAGACAAAACAATGCATGTTTAGGAACCAGGACTCTGGTGTTTGAATCCCAGCCAATTAAAGCCAATCCCTTAGTTTTAATCCTTGGGCGAGTGCCTTGCTGTCTTGAAGTTTCAGTTTCCTCATCAGTAAAATGGTGGTAGTGAGGACAAATCTCTGTCCAGAAATTCATATAATGAAGAAATATAATTTTACTTTCTATAACCCAGCTTAATTTTTATCTTGAGCTCCGTTTGGATCTGAACGGCAGATAATTATCTCCATCAACTCAACGTCTTCTGCCCTTTTCCCCGTGGTCGTGACCTGGTTCTGAAGGGGTTATAAAGTGCTAAGCTCTGGAGGGCTTATCTCACCCCTACCACATAACCATAAAGAAATCTACAAAAATGTCCATGCTTTGGTCTTTTTCATAGTCCAGGCTGGTAGCCACAGCAGTCAGCAACTCAGATCCACACCGGATGCAACCTTCCCTCTTGTCTGGGGCCCTCGCCACAACTTGCTTGACACGTTTGGGTGCCTGGAGTCATTCTCCTGCTCCCAGGCCCACTGGGGTATGCCATCTAAGGTGCCACCTGGTGAGACCCATCACACAGAGTCTCTCTCTCCTCCTCTCTCTTGGTGAGTCCGGAGGACTCTCTTAGATGGTACCAGTGAATGGAGCTTAGTCCCTTTGGTGTGTGTAACCACTCTTTCCTATCTCTGGGCTTAGTTCCTATCCAGGGCTCCACCAACACCAACAATCTTTTCACTTCTTCTCAACCCACACCCCCTAATCCCAGGTCAACTATTCCTGGACAAGAAGAACTTCTCCTGGAGGAAAAATGATGCTTTGCACTCACAACATTTTCTCCCAAATCTTTTATCTCTGCCTTGAGATACTGAGGTTCCTCCAAAGGCCCAGGCTTTTAAAATACAAGAGCTAGGAAAAAAATCTGTTATTTAGTTAACATGTAATAGGTTTGTGGTTATTTTTAAATGAATTAATAAAAATTTTAATATATTTTATTATTTAGTTATAGTTTCTAATTTGGTAAATATCAATAGATATAATCCATATAAACAAAAGCTTTTCAGAGATCTCAATACATTTTAAGAGTATAAAGAGGTCTTTAGACAAAAAAGTTTGAGAACCATTGATTTAGTCTACAGCCATTTTTTTTAACATCTACTATATGTCAAACAGTGGATACTATATACTGACAGCTGGTGTATAAAGGAGAAAAGTCAGAGTGTGTCCTTAAGCAGCTTACATCAAGAGGAGGAAGTGTTGAATATTAGATGGTCATTATAGATTTATTTGTCTGAACAATCTAATGAGGGTGCACAAGGATGGCTCCAGGAATGCAGGGCAGGTGCAGCCCTTAACTCAGATGAAGTGTCACTGCTTCTCCAATACCACCCCTGACTCCCTAAGGGGAATATAAACAGGTAAGGAGGAATCACACAGGGAGACAAGGCAGGAAAAGACAGTCCAGGCTGAGAGAATTACACGTTCACATAACCCGAGGTGAGAAAGAGCTGCGATACTCAAGGAAGAGCAAGTGGGTGTTTAACATGGCTGGTGTGTAGACCACACAAGGATTAGCAAGCAGAGGGGCTGGATGCCTAACAAAAGAGAAGATAAAGAGACATTGCAAAATGTCTCATGTTTCTCCTATCAGCAGATGATAGTAGTTAGCTTCTCCATGTCACAGAGGAAATGGGCCTCTGTGACTCAGCAGAGATGACCTACGGAAAAGAAGCTGGTGCTATGAGATCTTAGTCAGGCTCTTCAAATTAAATCCACATGGTGCCTTGCCTTGGAAAATCAACTCTGCTCCTAGTAAGTAGTTCTTATACTTTTATATTCAAATATTCAAACAAACCCATATATTATAGCCTAGTATACGCAACTCATGTGAACTTTAGCAACAAAGCATAAAACTTAAGGACATTTTCCATTTCAAACTGAAAGCCTTGGGACTCATGGGTACATTTCTAATCTTCTATTATTATTAATACTTTGGTGGAGAAGTTTGCCCAGTACTATTTAAATGCCAACCAACCATTCATCCTCTGCAAAACCCAATAAAACCCTACAAAGAATCATACCCTTGGAGGTGTGGTTTCTTCTCCTTCTTCCATGTCATTCTTCCATTATGCTCTCAAGTCACGTTTATTTTTATTTAGGCTTCAGTTGTGTTTTGTGTGGTAGACAGCTTCTGAAATGGCTTCCAAAGATCCCTTCGCGTTGGTATTCACACCCTTGGGTAACTTCCTCCCCTTGAGTGTGAGCTGCACCTAATAACTTGCTTCTAATGAATAGGATATGGCAGGAGATGAAATGTCACTTCCAAGATTAGGTTACAAAAGACTCTGACTCCTTTCTTGTTCGCAGCCTCTCTCGGGCCCAATCACTTGATCACTCTGATGGACTCCAATGTCACCCACTGTGAGCTTCCCCATGGAGAGGCTCACCTGGCAAGGAACTCAGGACAGGTGCCCTCCAGCCAACAACCAATGAGAAACCGAGACCCTTAGAGCAGCAGCCCACAAAGAACTGACTCTTGCCAACAACCAAACGGAAGTGGATCCTTCCCCAGTTGAGTTTCAAAATGGTAGCATAGCACACTGCCTAAAATCATAATAAGTTCACAGACACCCGCAAACACACCACCAGATGCGGTCCTGCCCACCAGAAAGACAAGATTCAGCCTCATCCAACAGAACACAGGCACCAGTCCCCTCCACCAGGAAGCCTACACAACCCACTGAACCAACCTTAGCCACTGGGGGCAGACACCAAAAACAACGGGAACTATGAACCTACAGCCTGCAAAAAAGAAGATTCCCAAACACAATAAGCTAAGCAAAATGAGAAGACACAGAAATACGCAGCAGATGAAGGAGCAAGGTAAAAATCCACCAGACCTAATAAATGAAGAGGAAATAGACAGTCTACCTGAAAAAGAATTCAGAGTAATGATAGTAAACATGATCCAAAATCTTGGAAATAGAATGGAGAAAATACAAGAAACATTTAACAAGGACCTAGAAGAACTAAAGAGCAAACAAACAATGATGAACAACACGATAAATGAAATTAAAAGTTCTCTAGAAAGAACCAATAGCAGAATAACTGAGGCAGAAGAACGGATAAGTTACCTAGAAGATAAAATAGTGGAAATAACTACTGCAGAGCATAATAAAGAAAAAAGAGTGAAAAGAATTGAGGACAGTCTCAGAGACCTCTGGGACAACATTAAACGCACCAGCATTCAAATTATAGGGGTCCCAGAAGAAGAAAAGAGAAAGAAAGGGACTGAGAAAATATTTGAAGAGATTACAGTTGTAAACTCCCCTAATATGGGAAAGGAAACAGTCAATCAAGTCCAGGTAGCACAGAGAGCCCCATATAGGATAAATCCAAGCAGAAACATGCTAAGACACATATTAATCAAACTATCAAAAATTAAGTACAAAGAAAAGAAAAAATATTAAAAGCAGCAAGGGAAAAGCAACAAATAACATACAAGAGAATCCCCATAAGGTTAAGAGCTGATCTTTCAGCAGAAACTATGCAAGCCAGAAGGCAGTGGCAGGACATATTGAAACTGATGAAAGGGAAAAACCTACAACCAAGATTACTCTACCTGGCAAGGATCTCATTCAGATTTTTTTTTTTTTTAACTTTGGAATTTTAATTTTTTTACTTTTGTATATAGCAGGTTCTTATTAATTATCCATTTTATACATATTAATGTATATTAGTAAATCCCAATCTCCCAATTCATCACACCACCAACCACCCCCCTGCTACTTTTCCCCCTTGGTATCCATACATTTGTTCTCTACGTGTGTGTCTCTATTTCACCCCTGTAAACCAGTTCATCTGTACCATTTTTCTAGGTTCCACATATATGCGTTAATATACGATATTTGTTTTTCTCTTTCTCACTTACTTCACTATGTATGACAGTCGCTAGATCCATCCACGTCTCCACAAATGACCTAATTTTGTTCCTTTTTACGGCTGAATAATATTCCATTGTATATATGTACCACATCTTCTTTATCCATTCACCTGTCGATGGGCATTTAGGTTGCTTCCATGACCCAGCTATTGTAAACAGTGCTGCAATGAACATTGGGGTGCATGTGTCTTTTTTGAATTATGCTTTTCTCTGGGTATATGCCCAGTAGTGGGATTGCTGGGTCATATGGTAATTCTATTTTTCGATTTTTAAGGAACCTCCATACTGTTCTCCATAGTGGCTGTATCAATTTACATTCCCACCAACAGTGCAAGAGAGTTCCCTTTTCTCCACACCCTCTCCAGCATTTATTGTTTGTAGATTTTCTGATGATGCCCATTCTAACTGGTGTGAGGTGATACCTCATTGTAGTTTTGATTCACATTTCTCTAATAATTAGTGATGTTGAGCAGCTTTTCATGTGCTTCTTGGCCATCTCTACATCTTCTTTGGAGAAATATCTATTTAGGTCTTCCGCGCATTTTTTGATTGGGTTGTTTGTTTTTTTAATATTGAGCTGTTTATATATTTTGGAGATTAATCCTTTGTCCATTGATTCGATTGCAAATATTTTCTCCCATTCTGAGGGTTGTATTTTTGTCTTGTTTATGTTTTCCTTTGCATGCAAAAGCTTTTAAATTTCATTAGTCCCATTTGTTTATTTTTGTTTTTATTTCCATTACTCTAGGAGGTGGATCAAAAAAGATCTTGCTGTGATTTATGTCAAAGAGTGTTCTTCCTATGTTTTCCTCTAAGAGTTTTATAGTGTCCAGTCTTACATTTAGGTCTCTAATCCATTTTGAGTTTATTTTTGTGTATGGTGTTAGGGAATGTTCTAATTTCATTCTTTTACATGTAGCTGTCCAGTTTTCCCAGCACCACTTATTGAAGAACCTGTCTATCCCCACTGTATATCCTTGCTTCCTTTGTCATAGATTAGTTGACCATAGGTGCGTGGGTTTATCTCTGGGCTTTCTGTCCTGTTCCATTGATCCATATGTCTGTTTTTGTGCAAGTACCATACTGGCTTGATTACTGTAGCTTTGTAGTATAGTCTGAAATCAGGGAGTCTGATTCCTCCAGATCCGTTTTTTTCCCTCAAGACTGCTTTGGCTATTTGGGGTCTTTTGGGTCTCCATACAAATTTTAAGACTTTTTGTTCTAGCTCTGTAAAACAAGCCATTGGTAATTTTACAGAGATTGCATTGAATCTGTAGATTGCTTTCGGTAGTGTAGTCATTTTCACAATATTGATTCTTCCAATCCAAGAACATGTTATATCTCTCCATCTGTTGGTATCATATTTAATTTCTTTCATCAGTGTCTTATGGTTTTCTGCATACAGGTCTTTTGTCTCCTTAGGTAGGTTTATTCCTAGGTATTTCATTTTTTTTTTGTTGCAATGGTAAATGGGAGTGTTTCCTTACTTTCTCTTTCAGATTTTTCATCATTAGTGTACAGGAATGCAAGAGATTTCTGTGCATTAATTTTGTATCCCGCAACTTTACCAAATTCATTGATTCGCTCTAGTAGTTTTCTGGCAGCATCTTTAGGATTCTCTATGTATAGTATCATATCATTTGCAAACAATGAAAGTTTTACTTCTTTTCCAATTTGGAGTCCTTTTATTTCTTTTTCTTCTCTGATTGCCGTGGCTAGCACTTCCAAAACTATGTTGAATAATAGTGGCAAGAGTGGACATCTGTGTGTTGTTCCTGACCTAACAGGAAATGGTTTCAGTTTTTCACCATTGAGAATGATGTTTGCTGTGGGTTTGAAGTATAAGGCCTTTATTATGTGAGGTAGGTCCCCTCTATGCCCACTTTCTAGAGAGTTTTTGTCATAAATGGGTGTTGAATTTTGTCAAAAGCTTTTTCTGCATATATTGAGATGATCATATGGTTTTTATCCTTCAATTTGTTAATATGTGTATCACATTGATTGATTTGCATATATTGAAGAATCCTTGCATCCCTGGGATAAATCCCACTTGATCATGGTGTATGATTCTTTTAATATGTTGTTGGATTCTGTTTCCTAGTATTTTGTTGAGGATTTTCGCATCTATATTTATCAGTGATATTGGTTGGTAATTTTCTTTTTTGTAGTATCTTTGTCTGGTTTGGGTATCAGGGTGATGACGGCCTCATAGAATGAATTTGGGAGTGTTCCTTCCTCTGCAATTCTTTAGAAGAGTTTGAGAAGGATGGGTGTTAGCTCTCTCTAAATATTTGTTAGAGTTCACCTGTGAAGCCATCTGGTCCTGGACTTTTGTTGTTGGCAGAATTTTAATCACATTTTCAATTTCATTACTTGTGATTGGTCTGTTCATATTTTCTATTTCTTCCGGGTTCAGTCTTGGAAGGTTATACCTTTTTAAGAACTTGTCTATTTCTTCCAGGTTGTCCATTTTATTGGCATAGAGTTGCTTGTAGTAGTCTCTTAGGATGCTTTGTATTTCTGCAGTTCCTGTTGTAACGTCTCCTTTTTCATTTCTAATTTTATTGATTTGAGTCCTCTCCCTCTTTTTCTTGATGAGTCTGCCAATGGTTTATCAATTTTATTTATCTTCTCAAAGAACCAGCTTTTAGTTTTATTAATCTTTGTTATAGTTTTCTTTGTTTCTATTTCCTTTATTTCTGCTCTGATCTTTATGATTTCTTTCCTTCTGCTAACATTGGGTTTTGTTTATTCTTCTTTCTCTAGTCCCTTTAGGTGTGAGGTTAGATTTTTCTTTTGAGATTTTTCTTGTTTCTTGGGGTAGGTTTGTATTGCTATAAACTTCCCTCAAAACTACTTTTGCTGCATCCCATAGGTTTTGGATCATCGTGTTTTCATTGTCATTTGTCTCTAGGTATTCTTTTATTTCCTCTTTGATTTCTTCAGTGATCTTCTGGTTATTTAGTAACGTATTGTTTAGCCTCCATGTGTTTGTGCTTTTTACGTTTTTTTCCCTGTAATTGATTTCTAACCTCATAGCGTTGTGGTCAGAAAAGAGGCTTGATATGATTTCAATTTTCCTAGATTTACTGAGGCTTGATTTGTGACCCAAGATGTGATCTATGCTGAAGAATTTTCCATGCGCACTTGAGAAGGAAGTGTAATCTGCTGTTTTAGGATGGAATGTCCTATAAATATCAATTAAATCTATCTGGTCTATTATGTCATTTAAAGCTTGTGTTTTCTTATTAATTTTCTGTTTGGATGATCTGTCCATTGGTTTAAGTGCGGTGTTAAAGTCCCCCACTATTATTGTCAATTTCCTCTTTTATAGTTGTTAGCAGTTGCCTTATGTATTGAGGTGCTCCTATGTTGGGTGCATATATATTTATAATCGTTATATCTTCTTCTTCGATTGACCCCTTGATCATTATGTAGTGCCCTTCCTTGTCTCTTGTAACATTCTTTATTTTAAAGTCTATTTTATCTGACATGAGTATTGTTACTCCAGCTTTCTTTTGGTTTTCATTTGCATGGAATATCTTTTTCCATCCCCTCACTTTCAGTCTGTATGTGTCCCTAGGTCTGAAGTGGGTCTCTTGTAGACAGCATATATATGGGTCTTGTTTTCATATCCATTCAACGAGCCTGTGTCTTTTGGTTGGAGCATTTAATCCATTCACATTTAAGGTACTTATCAATATGTATGTTCCTATTACCATTTTCTTAATTGTTATGGGTTTATTTTTGTAGGTCTTTTTTTTCTCTTGTGTTTCCTACTTAGAGAAGGTCCTTTAGCATTTGTTGTAGAGCTGGTTTGGTGGTGCTGAATTCTCTTAGCTTTTGCTTGTCTGTAAAGCTTTTGATTTCTCCTTTGAATCTGAATGAGATCCTTGCCGGGTAGAGTAATCTTGGTTGTAGGTTCTTCCCTTTCATCACTTTAAATATATCATGCCACTCCCTTCTGGCTTGTAGAGTTTCTGCTGAGAAATCAGCTGTTAAACTTATGGGAGTTCCCTTGTATGTTATTTGTCGTTTTTCCCTTGCTGCTTTCACTAATTTTTCTTTGTCTTTAATTTTTGTCAGTTTGATTACTATTTGTCTCAGCATGTTTCTCCTTGGGTTTATCCTGCCTGGGACTCTCTGCGCTTCCTGGACATGGGTGGCTATTTCCTTTCCCATGTTAGGGAAGTTTTCGACTATAATCTCTTCAAATATTTTCTCAGGTCCTTTCTCTCTCTCTTCTCCTTTTGCGACCCCTATAATGCGAATGTTGCGCTTAATGTTGTCCCAGAGGTCTCTTAGGCTGTCTGCATTTCTTTTCATTCTTTTTTCTTTATTCTGTTCCACAGCAGTGAATTCCACCATTCTGTCTTCCAGGTCGCTTATCCATTCTTCTGCCTCAGTTATTCTGCTATTGATTCCTTCTAGTGTATTTTTCATTTCAGTTATTGTATTGTTCATCTCTGTTTGTTTGTTCTTTAATTCTTCTAGGTGTTTGTTCTTTAATTCTTCTAGGTCTTCGTTAAACATTTCTTGCATCTTCTCAATCTTTGTCTCCATTCTTTTTCCGAGGGCCTGGATCATCTTCACTATCATTATTCTGAATCATTTTTCTGGAAAGTTTCCTATCTCTACTTCATTTAGTTGTTTTTCTTGGGTTTTATCTTGTTTCTTCATCTGGTACATAGGCCTCTGCCTTTTCATCTTGTCTGTCTTTCCGTGAATGTGGTTTTTGTTCCACAGGCTGCAGGATTGTAGTTCTTCTTGCTTCTGCTCTCTGCCTTCTGCTGTATGAGGTTATCTAAGAGGCTTGTGCAAGCTTCCTGACTGGAGGGACTGGGGTAGAGTTGGGTGCTGCTCTGGTGGGCAGAGCTCAGTAAAACTTTAATCCGCTTGTCTGTTGATGGGTGGGACTGTGTTCCCTCCCTGTTGGTTGTTTGGCCTGAGGCGACCCAACACAAGTTTACCGGACTCTCTGGTGGGGCCAATGGTGGGCCCTTGGAGGGCTCACGCCAAGGAGCACTTCCCAGAACTTCTGCTTCCAGTGTCTTTGTCCTCACAGTGAGTCACAGCCATTCCCTGCCTCTGCAGGAGACCCTCCAACACTAGCAGGTAGGTCTGGTTCAATCTCCTATGCGGTCACTGCTCCTTCCCCTGGGTCCCAATGCACACATTACTTTTTGGATGTCCTCCAAGAGTGGAGTTTCTGTTTCCCCCAGTTCTGTTGAAGTCCTGCAATCAAATCCCACTAACCTTCAAAGTCTGATTCTTTACGAATTCCTCCTCCCGTTGCCAGACCCCCAGGTTGGGAAGCCTGACGTGGGGCTCTGAACCTTCACTCCAGTGGGTGGGCTTCTGTGGTATAAGTGTTCTCCAGTTTGTGAGTCACCCACCCAGCAGTTATGGGATTTGATTTTACTGTGATTGCACCCCTCCTACCATCTCACTGTGGCTTCTCCTTTGTCCTTGGATGTGGGGTATCTTTCTTGGTGAGTTCCAGTGTCTTGCTGTCAATGATTGTTCAGCAGTTACTTGTGATTCTGGTGTTCTCCCAAGCCGGGGTGAGTGTACGTCCTTCTACTCCACCATCTTGAACCAATCTCCCTCATTCTGACATGATGAGAAATTAAAACCTTTACAGAAAAGCAAAACCTAAAAGAATTCAGTACCACCAAACCAGTTTTACAAGAAGTGCTAAAGGAACTTCTCCAGGCAGGAAACACAAGAGAAGGAAAAGACCTACAATAACAAACCAAAAGAAAATGGTAATAGGAACATACATATTGATAATTACCTTAAATGTAAATGGATTAAATGTTCCAACCAAAAGGTAGAGACTGGCTGAATGGATAGAAAAACAAGACCCATATATATGCTGTCTACAAGAGACCCACTTCAGATCAAGGGACGCATACAGACTGAAAGTGAGGGGATGGAAAAAGATATTCCATGCAAATGGAAATCAAAAGAAAGCTGGAGTAGCAATTCTCATATCAGATAAAATAGACTTTAAAATAAAGATGATTACATGAGACAAAGAAGGACACTACATAATGATCAAGGGATCAATCCAAGAAGAAGATATAACAATTGTAAATATTTATGCACCCAAAAAAGGAGCACCTCAATACATAAGGCAAATGCTGACGGTCATAAAAGGGGAAATCAACAGTAACACAATCATTGTAGGGGACCTTAACACCCCATTTTCACCAATGGACAGATCAATCAAAATGAAAAGAAATAAGGGAACATAAGCTTTAAATGACACATTAAACAAGATGGACTTAATTGATATTTATAGGACATTCCATCCAAAAACAACAGAATACATTTTCTTCTCAAGTGCTCATGGAACATTCTCCAGGATAGATCATATTTTGGGTCACAAATCAAGCCTTGGTAAATTTAAGAAAATTGAGATTGTATCAAGTATTTTTTCTCACCACAATGCTATGAGGCTAGATATCAATTACAGGAAAAAAATCTGTAAAAAATACAAACGCATGGAGGCTAAACAATACACTACTAAATAATCAACAGATCACTGAGGAAATCAAAAAATACCTAGAAACCAACGACAATGAAAACACGATGGCCCAAAACCTATGGGATGCAGCAAAAGCAGTTTAAGAGGGAACTTTATAGCAATACAATCCTACCTCAAGAAATAAGAAAAATCTCAAATAAACAACCTAAACTTACACCTAAAGCAATTAGAGAAAGAAGAACAAAAAAACTCCAAAGTTAGCAGAAGGAAAGAAATCATAAAAATCAGACCAGAAATAAATGAAAAACAAATGAAGGAAACGATAGCAAAGATCAATAAAACAAAAAGCTGGTTCTTTGAGAAGATAAACAAAATTGGTACACCATTAGCCAGACTCATCAAGAAAAAAAGGGAGAAGACTCAAATCAACAGAATTAGAAATGAAAAAGGAGAAGGAACAACTGACACTGCAGAAATACAAAGGATCATGAGATTACTACAAGCAAGTATATGCCAAAAAAATGGACAACCTGAAAGAAATGGACAAATTCTTAGAAGAGCACAAAGTTCTGAGACTGAACCAGGGAAGAAATAGAAAATATAAACAGACCAATCACAAGCACTGTAATTGAAACTGTGATTAAAAATCTTCCAACAAACAAAAGCCCAGGACCAGAAGGATTCACGGGTGAATTCTAACAAACATTTAGACAAGAGCTAACACCTATCCTTCTCAAACTCTTGTAAAATATAGCAGAGGGAGAAAGATTCCCAAACTCATTCTACAAGGCCACCATCACCCTGATACCAAAACCAGACAAAGATGCCACAAAGAAAGAAAACTACAGGCCAATATCGCTGATGAACATAGATGCAAAAATCCTCAACAAAATACTAGCAAACAGAATCCAACAACACATTAAAAGGATCATACACCATGATCAAGTGGGGTTTATCCCAGGAATGCAAGGATTCTTCAACATACGCAAATCAATCAATGTGATACACCATATTAACAAACTGAAGGAGAAAAACCATATGATCATCTCAATATATGCAGAAAAAGCTTTTGACAAAATTCAACACCCATTTATAATAAAAACTCTCCAGAAAGTCAGCATAGAGGGACCTTACCTCAACATAATAAAGGCCATATATGACAAACCCACAGCAAACATCGCTCTCAATGGTGAAAAACTGAAACCATTTCCACTAAGATCAGGAACAAAACAAGGTTGCCCACTCTCACCACTATTATTCAACATAGTTTTGGAAGTTTTAGGCACAGCAATCAGAGACGAAAAAGAAATAAAAGGAATCCAAATCGGAAAAAAAGAAGTAAAACTGTCACTGTTTGCAAATGACATGATACTATACATAGAGAATCCTAAAGATGCTACCAGAAAACTCCTAGAGCTAATGAATGAATTTGGTAAAGTTGCAGGATACAAAATTAATGCACAGAAATCTCTTGCATTCCTATACACTAATGATGAAAAATCTGAAAGAGAAAGTAAGGAAACACTCCCATTTACCATTGCAACAAAAAGAATAAAATACCTAGGAATAAACCTACCTAAAGAGACAAAAGACCTGTATGCAGAAAACTATAAGACACTGATGAAAGAAATTAAAGATGATACAAACTGATGGAGATACATACCATGTTCTTGGATTCGAAGAATCAACATTGTGAAAATGACTATACTACCCAAAGCAATGTGCAGATTCAATGCAATCCCTATCAAACTACCAATGGCATTGTTCACAGAACAAGAACAAAAAATTTCACAATTTGTATGGAAACACAAAAGACCCCAAATAGTCAAAGCAATCTTGAGAAAGAAAAACAGAGATGGAGGAATCAGGCTCCCTGACTTAAGACTACATTACAAAGTTACAGTAATCAAGACAGTATGGTACTGGCACAAAAACAAATATAGATCAATGGAACAGGATAGAAAGCCCAGAGATAAACCCACGCACATATGGTCACCTTATCTTTGATGAAGGAGGCAAGAATATACAATGGAGAAAAGATAACCTCTTCAATAAGTGGTACTGGGAAAACCGGACAGCTACATGTAAAAGAATGAAATTAGAACATTCCCTAACACTATACACAAAAATAAACTCAAAATGGATTAAAGACCTAAATGTAAGGCCAGACATTATAAACCTCTTAGAGGTAAACATAGGCAGAACACTCTATGACATAAATCACAGCAAGATCCTTTTTGACCCACCTCCTAGAGAAATGGAAATAAAAAAACAAGAATAAACAAATGGGACCTAATGAAACTTAAAAGCCTTTGGACAGCAAAGGAAACCATAAACAAGATGAAAAAACAACCCTCAGAATGGGAGAAAATATTTGCAAATGAAGCAACTGACAAAGGATTAATCTCCAAAATATACAAGCAGCTCATGCAGCTCAATATCAAAGAAACAAACAACCCAATCCAAAAATGGGCAGAAGACCTAAATAGTCATTTCTCCAAAGAAGCTATACAGATTGCCAAGAAACACATGAAAGGATGCTCAACATCACTAATCATTACAGAAATGCAAATCAAAACTACAATGAGGTGTCACCTCACACCAGTCAGAATGGCCATCATCAAAAAATCTACAAACAATAAATGCTGGAGAGGGTGTGGAGAAAAGGGTACCCTATTGCACTGTTGGTGGGAATGTAAATTGATACAGCCACTATGGAGAACAGTATGGAGGTTCCTTAAAACATTAAAAATAGAACTACCATATGACCCAGCAATCCCACTACTGGGCATATACCCTGAGAAAACCATAATTCAAAAAGAGTCATGTACCAAAATGTTCATTGCAGCACCATTTACAATAGACAGGGCATGGAAGCAACCTAAGTGTCCATCCACAGATGAATGGTTAAAGAAGATGTGGCACATATATACTATGTAATATTACTTGGCCCTAAAAAGAAACAAAACTGAGTTATTTGTAGTGAGGCGGATGGACCTAGAGTCTGTCATACAGAGTGAAGTAAGTCAGAAAGAGGAAAACAGTTACTGTATGCTAACACATATATATGGAATCTAAAGAAAAAAAGAAGTTTCTGAAGAACCTAGGGGCAGGACAGGAATAAAGATGAAGACATAGAGAATGGACTTGAGGACACGGGGAGGGGGAAGGATAAGTTGGGACAAAGTGAGAGTGGCATTGACATGTATACACCACCAAATGTAAAATAGATAACTAGTGGGAAGCAGCCACATAGCACAGAGAGATCAGCTTGGTGCTTTGTGTCCACCTAGAGGGGTGAGATAGGGAGGGTGGGAGGGAGACACAAGAGGGAGGGGATATGGGGATATATGTACATGTGTAGCTGATTCACTTTGTTATACAGCAGAAACTAACACAACAATGTAAAGCAATTATACTCCAATAAAGATGTTAAAAAAAAACTGGCAGCATCCCAGATGATACCTTGATTACAATTTATGACCAACCTTGAGCCAGAGAACCAGCTAAGCTTTGCCATACTCCTGACCCACAGAAACTGAGATATAAAACATATTGTTACATCACTACATTTGGGGATCATTTGTTATGCAGCCATAGATAATGAATACATTTTCTTTTGTTATGTTACAAATTGTTAAAAATTTTCTTTACATTTAGTAAAAGAGAAAAAATTTCAGTGCCTTGGCAGGCTAATAGTGTTCCAGAGAATGCAGCAGGTTGGAACTGGAAAATCCATTCCTCAGGAACAAATGTTCACATCCATTGTCTTTCTCCAAGGCATACTATGAAATTTAGTTTTTAACATGCCCTGTCCAATTTCCTCCCACTTCTGTAATTAAACAAAGTCAAGAGATATGTATGTTTAAGTGCCTTCATTCCAAGAGCTGCTACTCTCATTTGAATTGTCCAATCTCTCTTCTTTTGCCTCCAAAAATTCAGTAACCATGCTACTGCTTGTCAAAGTTGACATCGTCCCCCATGGTGAGGGAGGCTCTGAACTCATAAGAGATTTTTATGGCTTTGTTTTCCCTGTTAAACTTCCTAGCCATCTTCTAATATTTACTCTTCTTGTCAGTGCCTGAATCTAGAGTATGGACTAATAAGTAGTGTTTGCCTTAGACCTCTGCTTTTGCGTTAGGGTTTCCAGATTTAAGCTGGGTCTGGCTCTGGCAGGCAAAATTGGATGGTGGCTCTGTGAGAGAGGGCATTGGATTCAAAATTGGATGGTGCTTGGAGTTAGGCAGCCTCCCCACCACCAGAGGCCCCAGAGCTATTCTCAGAGCCTGTGTTAGCCCAAGTCCTTTGATAATCAGGCTCCAACATGAGATTAAATATGCAAGGACTTGTTGGGAGAAACAGGGGTCAGAAAAGGCTGGGAGAGCCATCAATTGCAATGTGAGTCTGTCCCTGAGTGAACAAGAGAGAGAAGGAAAGTTGGGTGGGAACACCCTAGACCACCATGCAGCCCAAGGAGGATTCTTCAAAGCTGTCAGGGAGTCTCCAAGCCAAAGTCAGCTGTCAGTGGGGTCCTAGGCCTCCCGCGAACATGTCTGCCTGAGTATCCCTGCCCTGCCAGGTGTTGGCTGGGAATAGGAAGTGTGGCGTCAGCACACAACCTCCCTGTAGTAGAGGTCTGAGAGGAGCAGTCTCATGGTCACCACCGGGGCATTTAACAATGAAAATTCTGAGCTCAGTAAGGCAGGGAGGTGATTCTGGAATAATAGCACTTCTCTAAGAGGTAACTTGTCTTTATTGAAAACATATGATCTTTATACTGTCACCAAAGAAGCAGAACTGTGTATGTTTCATAATTTACATTTTCTGTGTGATCACATTTCCTATTCACTCATTCATTCATTTATTCACTACTTCTTTTATTGACTCAGCAATGCTTTTGAGAGCCTAACTGTTCTGGTCACTAGAGAATCGATGGTAAACAAGTCAGCCATGGAAATATCTTGTTTTAAAGAAGATGGACCATAAAACTGTGAATGAAAAACTGAAGATGAACGTTTCTGATCATGATCATACCTTGAGGAAAACAAAACTGGATGATGCAATAAGGAAGAATTTTTAAGGGGAGGGAGAAGAGAAGCCATCGTGTTCGATCACGTTTTCTGCTCCTTTCTTTTCTCATCCCTCAGACTCTATTTTGAAACACTGAAGTGGGGCATTGAACCCAACTGCCATTTGTTTTCTTCCCCAGCATAAACATCGGCTAGCTCTATTCACTCCAGCTCCTGCCTTTCTCTAACAATGTTATTGCTGGAAAGTCATACCCCTGGAATACTGTGAGCTTCCCTGTACATCCCTCTATACACAGGGGGTGGGGTTGGTCCTGCAGTGACGAATACACATTTCTTCTGGGTTAGTATCTCCTCTAATTTGTTTTGGACTATCCTTATTTTTCCCTTTAAAAAAATAAACTCCAAACAAACAAGAATCAAACAAGCCATGTGAGAATAAAGCCTACCAGGTCACACTCAGTTCTGGGAACACTGGCCCTCCCCTAATCAATCGTAATGGTTAGAGTGTTAGCCACAGAACCAGAAGAAGAGGAAGCATGAAATGGCAAGAGTTCTGGGCTGAAAGTCAGAAGACCTGATTTTTCCCCCAGCTCTACCACGAACTAAATACACAGTCTCAAATAAATCCTTTCCTCTCTGATTCTTGGCACATAATAAGTGCATAATATATATTGCTGAGTGAATGAAACAGGATCTTAAGCTATCACTTTCTGTATCAGCTAGAGTATAGATTCAGAGGCTATAACAAAGAGATCCCAAAATACAGCGGCATAAACAACAGAGAGGTTTATGTCTCTCTGATATAGCAGAATAGCAGTAAGCAGGAAAGACTGACAACTGTGCTCTATGAGGTTATCCTGGGACCCAGGTTCTTCTACTTTCTTCCTCTGGATCCTCTTAGGGTGATGCTGCCTGGTTGGTGATGATCCAGCAGGATCGCATCCAAGCACCTGCCAAAGTGAAGGAGCAAAGAGAGTGGAAAGCAAGCAATTTCGCTGTCAAGGAGTGATGTGGAAGTTGCACCCCTCTGCTCCCATGTCTGTGAGCAAGAATCTGCTCACATGCCCATGAGGAACTTCAAGGGAGGCTGGGGAATGTGGCCTCTAGCTGATTAGCCAAGTTCCCTGAGAGCACCTGTGGAATGGGGTCAAGGGGGAGCCTCTTACTATAAGGGAAAAGGAGACAGCAGACACACGTGGACATTCAGCAGTGTCTGCCATGGCTATGACAAGATTCCATACTCGAGTCCACGATTCCAGTTAGGAATGAATTTTATTGTCATGCTGTCTTTTAATTTTCCTTTGCTTTTCTCCCAGAATTTTTCACTGATTCCAGCTTTAAACCCAATATTAGCCTAAACCTAATGACTTTGGATGCAGGTATTTTAATGTGGGGTCCATGGTTCCCACAGACCCCGAAGAGTCTTTAAAAAATTTTATGAGGACTTTTTAATTGGGGGCTTTCCTTTTGATCATAGTGTTAAAATTTAGTTTTACCATCTTCTGCATCATTCTAACAACTCAACATTATCGATCATGCCACAGGGTCCCGTCGGCCTTGTTTGTTCCAGTGGCACATATGTAGACTTAGCACAGAAACTTTGTGCTCACCCCAATTTAAGGCCAAATAAATTAATAGTGTGCTGCACAAAGGGAGTTTCCATTGCCATTCAAATAGAGAGAAATGGTGGAAAATTGGGTCACGGCACACTGTAGGATAATTCTATGAAACTTAAAAGAACTAATGAGGCAGCAGTCAATATCATGTTCTCATCTGAGAGGTAATTTGGTTTCAGCAAAACATCATCTTTCCCATTAAATTAATGTTGTTAAATTGAATCACATTGGCTTTTTGGTTTTAGCTTGTATTGAACTGAATTTGACTGAACTGAATTTAACTTGCTTGAATATAACTTGGTTTTTGGTTTTATACATATATCAGAGCTGTACCAATAAGTTTGAAAGCACTATAATTGTAGGAAACCCTGGGAGGGAAGTGGAAATTGTTTTCTGCTTTCAAAGGGGCCCATGTATTACTAAAGTTTAAAGAGCAGAGTTATCAAGAATAGTTCTAAAGTCTTGTAAGTAATCCTCCCTGCAAGTGATTCTCTCCTAGACAATGATTCTAGCAGATCCTAAAACATTTCTGCCTTGGTAACCCTTACTTTAGATCTTGTCCTAGCTCACCCTTCAATCTCAATGCCTGCCCTACTGTTGCCAACTTTAGAAGAATAAGCAGGGAATTCTCTAATACTGGCAGCATTTCACGAACCAAAGAAATTTTGCCCCAAAGGGCAGGGAGATTACTCTCTGACTGCTGCTGAGTTCCTGGTGGGTAGTTGATTTCTGCTCCCTGAAAGGACAAGGAAGTGAAAAGTTCCTTTCTTTGCCTCCTGTCTAAACCACGACTCCAGTTTCGAAGTAACTATATGAAAAAGGCAATAAACATTCCACACCCCCTGAGGCAATGGAGTAGAAAATGACATATATAGGGGCTGGGCAGTGGCACATACATTGGTCTATCTGGTGCTTGGAGATCCTCTGGGATGAGAGGTGCTATATAAGTTACAGAGACGTTTAATCAACTATTCTCCCACTGACTTGTGTTCTGCCCATGATATACTGGCACCTCTGTTTACCTACAGGATAATGGTCTGAACGCCAGGGTCTGAATTCTCATCTCTTTCTTGAGCCTTCGAAACTGATCTTTGCTAACCCACGTGGTGGGGAGCTAGGGACGTTTGCGGGATAGTTCCCATTTCATTCACTGCCAAGTACAAGGGGAGCATGCTATTGCAACTTTGCCCTTTCTGGAGCTTCACAGCACATGCTCTCTCTTAGGAGGCAGCTCTGGGCTCTGAGAATAAGAGGCAGCAGGGAAGAATATAAATTTGGATTCAATAAAAACTATAAGAAAGAACAGTGCAATGTGGCAGAAAGCTCAGGTCACACAGAGCATCGGCTTTTGGCATTTTGACTAAGTTGAGCATTTAACCCAGTTGTTCTAAACCCTACCGCATATTAGAAACGCTTTACTTGGGAGCCTTAAGAAAATACCAGTGCCCAGGTCTCACTCAGATCAATCAAATAAAAAGCCCTGAGAGAGAAGTCTGGGCATCAGCATCTTCCTAAGCCACTGGTCAAATGGAAACAGGATTCCTGAGACTTGTGGGTAACTCTTTGGGAGACTTGGAGTATTGATTTCATTAGGGGAGTCCTCATCAGCCTAAAGAGAACGTCAGAGAAGAGAAAAACACAAGAGGATTGTTCTAGCTCCAACATTACCGCTTCCACTGGGGAAATAAATCACTGAAAGAGGATGGTGCCTCATTTTAACTATCTGGGTTTTAATAGCCCATCCACTCTGGTTAAATGCTTTTTGATAGCAATGAGCATTTGATCTTAAGCAAAGCACTTGGATTCGACATTGACATTCACCATAATTAAGCAAAGAAGATTTTCCTCATTATATATTATTTTTGTTTCTTGGACCATGAACTGAATAGTGAATGACATTCTGTTTCAGGCAATGCACTGGCGTAACTCTCAGTTTCTCACAGGTGTTAGCAGCTACAAGCCCTAATGTGTCCTCAACTAAAGGCAGGAGGGAGGTTGGTGTTCCTCACAGGCTCTCTTTGCTACTGACAAGCTACTGAGAAATGTCACAGAGGCCAGCATCCTTCGAAGGGAGGGTGGGCAGAGTGCCAGAGAGAGGTAGGCAGCCCCACCCCAATTCTCATGGATGTGATCAACTCCCTGGAATCCTTACCCACTGAGATGGGGGGAGTGGATCATTTTTTGGCAGTATCTCCCCAGTTCAGGTTGAAACCCTCAACTCCCTCCTCATCCACAGCAGTGAGCCTCTGGCGGTCACTGAGCCATCCCCTTGATCCTCTACCATGATTGATTGAATCAGAGTTGGGCCACTTACCCAAGTTGGGTTGATCAAAGCTCCCCCAGGAATTAGAAAAAGGAAGTATGACCTCACTTGGATAACTGGACCTGCGTGTTGAACATGTTCCAGCTGCCACGGGAATCAAGAAGCAGAGGAAGCAAGTCTCCAGGGAATAAGAAGAATGGAGAAGAGGAGATCAGAGGCAAGGGACTCAGGAAAAGTCTGGCTTGTGTTCTGGGTCCTGATCTTAGATGTTTCCCAAGGTCCCATTTTGTTGCTGTGGTTGGCTTCAAAGACACTCCAAAAAACTCCCCCTTTAGACAAAGGGTGCTTGAACTGGGTTTTTCTGCTTATAAACATGACCCAAGTAAGGCGGGTGGAGGCACACACCTTCCTCACCATCATTTACCTCCCCTCTTTCTTGACGTGCTGCCCACATCAGCCACTTAAAACTGAAGTCCAATGTAATCTCTAACTCTCTGGAAACGTCACCCCCTGAGACGGGGCTTTGTCAATATCTTTCTAGTTCATGACGAAAAGCATAACTCCCTGTGACTATTAGTTTTATGTGTCCACTTGGCTGGGCCACAGTACTGAGATACTTGATTAAACATGATCCTGGATGTTTCTGTGAAGGGGTTTTGGGTCTGGATGTTTCTGTGAAGGGGTTTGGGACTTCCCTGGTGGTCCAGGGGGTAAGACTCCATGCTCCCAAGGCAGGAGGCCTGGGTTCGATTTCTGTTGGGGAAATAGATCCCTCATGCATGCTGCAACTAAGAAGTCCGCATCCACAACTAAAAGATCCCGCATGCCGCAACTAAAGATCCCGCATGCTGCAACTAAGACCTGGTGCAGCCTAAATAAATAAATATTAAAAAAAAAACCATTTAAATCAGTGGACTCTGAGTAAAGCTGATTTCCCTTCACAGTGTGGGTGGGACTCATCCAGTCAATTGAAGGCCTGAATAAAACAGACTCTGCCCCTTCCCCCAAGCAAGAAGAACTTTGGCCAGCAGACTGCCTTTAAACTCAAACTGCAACTCTTCCTTGGGTCTCCAACCTGCCAGGTTACCCCATCAGATTTTGGATTCCCCAGGGCCACGTTCACATGAGCTGCCTCTTTAATGTAAATCTCTCTCTCCCCTCCCCCCCATATATGTATACATATAAGTATATATGTATATGTAAGTATACTATATATATATATGTATTAAAATGTGTGAAAATATTTTTCACACATTCTTTTACTTCTGTTTCTTCTAGAGAATGCTTATACTAATACATCCCTCATTATCCATAGATGTGCACCTCTGGATATTATTATTGCTACTTCCTTCCTGTGTTTATTTGTAATATCTTAGCTGTAATATCTTAGATGTTATACATGCATCTTATTTAATCCTTGCAAGAGTCATGTGAATTTGAGTATCATGAGCCTCATTTTATAGAAGAAATGGAGATGGAAGAAGATGAAATTACCTTCCCAAGGTTTCAGACTGAGTGATCTGTAAATCCAGGAGTAGAAAACCCAGGCCCTTCTTTAATCAAAGCACATGTTCATTCCACCACGGTGCACTAATTCTTTACATCTGCTCTAACCAGAAAGCTGCCTGCAGCCACGCACCAATGTCTTCTCTCCATCCTGCTGCCACTGCTATAGAACAAGAGCGTCTATGTAACGCTCTGATTTTTCACTGCCATTTCTGTAGGAAGAGAACGACTTCTGGATGCAGTGCTAATTGAAAAAGTCTCACCCATGCCCAGAGACCCTTCATTTCATGTGTCCCATTATAAATTGCGTCAACAACAAGAGTGAAAATGTGTCTGTGTATGAGTATGTTCAATATATACTCCTGTGGGTTTTCTATGAAGAAGATGAACTAGAGAGAATGGAAATGTTTGAATGTCTATCTGTCAGTTTATATTATACTCCACTGCTGTCTCAAGAGACCTGTCCATATAGCAACTATCCTGCAAAAAAGACTTAACCAGAATGGAAACACAAAACCAGCAAATGCTTTCCAGAATTTTGTCAGTGTTTTTTAAACATCCTAATTGTTGGACATTTTATAGTTAGTCCACAAAGATGGCGAAAGCCTTTCCCATTGTGCCTCTACCACTTATACTTACAGCGTTTGTTTGTACCCTCTCTTTTAGAACAATGGCCTGGTTTTGTCCTTATTGAACTTCCCCTTGCTTGTCATTGGTTATTTTTCTATCTCCTTCAGGTGGTTATTGCTAAGTTCCTTTTTTTAATTCTAAACAAGATTATTTTTAATTAATTAATTTTATTTTTGGCTGTGCACAGGCTTTCTCTAGTTGTGCCGAGCAGGGGCTACACTTTGTTGCGGTGCACGGGGCTTCTGATTGCAGTGGCTTCTCTTGTTGCAGAGCATGGGCTCTAGGTGCGTGGGCTTCAGTAGTTGTGGCACGGCGGCTCGGTAGTTGTGGCTCATGGGCTCTAGAGCGCAGGCTCAGTAGTAGTGGTGCATGGGCTTAGTTGCCCTGTGGCATGTGGGATCTTCCAGGACCAGGGATCGAACCCGCGTCCCTTGCGTTGGCAGGAGGATTCTTAATCACTGTGCCACCAGGGAAGTCTCAGTTATTGCGAAGTTCTTGAGTTATTAATTAATCATGCCTTCTTCCCACCCCAAGTTCTAAAGCAACTGAGAAATATACAAAGGAGTCAGACAGATGTCCTAATTATAGTTGTCCTGCTGGCTACCCAAACTGGTTCCTGGGGATTGACCCTGAGCCTGAGTGAGTTCTCTGCTCCTTCTCCAAATTGCACTTAGCCATGTGCAATTGGCTGCAGTTGTCCAGCCATGTGCAGCTGGACAACTGCAGGCCACTCCCCTCAAGGGCAGAGCTTGCCCTGGTATGCTCACCGCACGGAAGAGGCAGGAGCGGAAGGAAGAACACATTCCACCTTCGGGTATCCTAGCCCAAGAAAGGAACAGCAGAGAGTATAGAAGGTTGAAAACTACAGCTACAAATTCTTCCCATCCCTGCAAGCATGCTACTTTGCACTGTGGGGTTGGCCCGGCTCCCATCAAGAAGCGCAATCTATTTCTCTGCTCTCTTTTAAATCTGAACTGCTCCCGTGCCTTCTTTTGGCCAATAGAAAGTAACAGAATGACACTATGCAATTTCTGAGCCAAGACCTGTAGAGAGTTCTGCATTTTCCTTCTTGGAACCCAGCCGCTAAGGAGGGAAAGCCACGCGAGCTACTCCAGTGGAAAGGCCATGTGGATGAAAACCATGGCCCAGTTGAAACCTGAGCCAATTGCTAGACCTGTGAATGACATCAGCTAGCATCAGCCAGCACCCAATCAACATGCCAAGTGACCACAAACACAGGAGCGAACCCAACAAATACCACATAGAACGGGGATGAGCAGTCTCAACCGAGTCCTGCCCAAATTGTCAGCCCACAAAATCTTGAGCAAAGAATCTTAAACTGGATCAGAGCATGCTTGGTAATTGCTATTCAGCCTCACCAACCAGGTAAGTCTCGCTGGTATAAAGGGAGTGTGGCTGCCATAGTCTTTCTACAGAAACATGAGAAGTGGGGTAATATCTCCACCATGAGTTATGCATTCTGTTCCTATCATGTATGCTGAAGTCGTCCATAAAAGCAACCAGGATGCTCTTTAAACACTGACTATCATTCAAGGAGCCAATGAAAAGTAGTGTATTTGTTTCCTATTGCTGCTGTGACAAATTAACAAAAACTTGGTGGCTTAAAATGACACCAGTTGATTATCTGACACTTCTAGAGGTCAGAAGTCCAAAATGGGTCTCACTGTGCTAAAAAGCAAGGTGTCAGCAGGGCTGCACTCCTTCTGGATGCTATAGGGAAGAATTCTTTTCCTGTGTTTTCCACCTGCTAGAGGCTGTCCACACTCCGTGGCTTATGCTCCCCTTTCACATTGAAAGCCAGCAATGGCCAGTTGAGTCTCTCTCAATGAATGACTTTGGACCTCCTTCTTCCACACTTAATGACCCTTTTGAGTGCACTAGGCCCACCTGGATAATCTAGGAGACTCTTCCTGTTTTAAAATCAGGTGATTAGCAACCTTACTTCCATCTGCAACCTTAATTTCCCTTTGCCATGCAATGTAACATTCACAAATTCCAGGGATTAGGACACAGACATCTTTGTGGGGATGGGGGAGGAGTGGGCATTATTCTGTCAACCACAAATAATAATCTCAGAAAGAGAAGCATCACACTCGTCAGTAAGGATTAACACTCAGCTCTTTGCCTGCACCTCTCCTAACGTTTCAAAAGGAGGAATAATAAGAAGCCACATTTCTATGACATGTTTTGGAGTTCATCGTGTAGGACAGAAAGGAAACCTTGTTGAAAACAAAATACACTTTACCTCCTGCTTCACTTTAATAGTCCTGCGAAGGCCAAGTTGACAAGCCAGCCCTTTTCCCTCTCAATCACGTTGTCATTAACAACTGAAACAGTGCTCGGGCCCTTCAGGCTGGTTGCTGTCAACAAAACAGGCCTCCCTGAGTAAGAGGCCATCTGTCTCAGTCTGTCAGATGCCATAAGATTTCTGATGGCAATGACGGTGGGAGGACTCAACTTCCCCTATTTCCGGCAGTCTGCTAAGTGGTGGGAGAGAAGTATCACAGCAGTCTCCCTTGCCAGAAGCCAGAGAAGGAGATGGACGGTTTAAGAATGCAGAACTTGGGCTTCCATGGTGGCGCAGTGGTTGGGAGTCTGCCTGCTGATGCAGGAGACACGGGTTCGTGCCCCGGTCCGGGAAGATCCCACATGTGGCGGAGCGGCTGCGCCCGTGAGCCATGGCCGCTGAGCCTGCGCGTCCGGAGCCTGTGCTCCGCAACGGGAGGGGCCACAGCGGTGAGAGGCCCGCGTACCGCAAAAAAAAAAAAAAAAAAAAAAAAAAGCAGAACTTTTCTGGCTGCTTGGCCATATTCTTCTTGTAATTGAATGCCAAAAGGATGATTAAAAAGAGATCAATTTGTACCAAGTAGGTACATGGACTCATCTCATCTGTTGATGGTACAAGATACAAAGGGTTATCTCTGCAAATGTAATGGGGCATTCATTCTCTCCAGGCCTCATATATAAAGGAAGTGAGAGTGGGAAGTACGATGTAGTACCTTTAAGGGAATATGTGCAAAGGGAGAACATGAGTCAATCATGTTTACACTGTTCTTTTGAGTGCATATGTGTGTGTGTGTGTGTGTGTGTTCTTGGAGGACCACTGACGTCGAGGGCAGACACACAAGAGACCAGCAGCAGACCTGAGACTAGAAGACTGAACACCATGTCAATCAGATAATCTGACAATGGACCATGCAAAAGAAGTCAATGTCAAGACAGGGCACCAGAGACACTACAATGGTTAAGGTGTGGGCTTTGGAGTTGAAGAGAGAAGAGTTCCCTGCCAGACATGAGTGAGGACCTTGGGCAAGCTATTTAACTTGGTTTCCTCATCTATAAAATAAGGATAATAATAAATGCTTGCTTCAAAGCATTCTGCAGCCAATTGTTACATCAAATGCCCCCAATGAATTCCTCCTCCCAGTACCCATGCCCGTGCATATCCTCCTCTCATATCGACACTAGACTTTGCCATGTGATTTACTTTGATGGATGGAATATCATCAAATGGTATGCCAATGGAACCTCAGTGTTTGTACTACTGGGCTTGCCCTTGTAGTACTGCTACCACCATCTAAGAAACCTAAGATATCTTGCTGTGAAGGCCACACGGAGGAGAACAGAGATACCCCAGCCAGCAGGCCCAGCTAATCACCATATATGTTGTGACCATCAGATGGTCACCATCTTGGGCCATTCTATCCTGGTTGAGCCACATAGGCAGATGACTGCAGTCACACAAGTGACCCCAAGTGAAACCAGAGAATAACTGCCCAGTTCAAATGGTAGAATGCCGATCACATTTGTAGAGATGACCTTTTGTATCTTGTACCATCAACAGATAAGATGAGTCCACGCACGCACCTACTTAGTACAAATTGTCCTCTTTTAAATCATCCTTTTAGCATTCAGTTATAGGAAGGGAAGGGCCACGCAAGCACAAAAGTTCTGCATTCTTTTTTTTTTTTTTTGGTGGTACGCGGGCCTCTCACTGCTGTGGCCTCTCCCATCGTGGAGCACAGGCTCCGGACGCACAGGCTCAGCGGCCATGGCTCACGGGCCCAGCCGCTCCGTGGCATGTGGGATCTTCCCGGACCGGGGCATGAACCCGTGTCCCCTGCATCGGCAGGCGGACTCTCAACCACTGCGCCACCAGGGAAGCCCAGTTCTGCATTCTTTAATCCACCCATCTCCTTCTCTGGCTTCTGGCAAGGGAGACTGCTGCATTACTGTTTATTGCAAAATAAACAGTTGTTGTTTTAAACCACTAAGTTTGGGGACGGTTTGTTATGTTAACCATAGTTAACTGATACAGGCTCTTGTCAGGATTAAATCAGGTAATGCAAAGGGCCAGCACAGTTCCTGGCACAGAAAGTGGCTTTATATGTGGCAATGATTCCCTTGCCTCAAGTCCAGGCCTACCTACTCCTACTTTTCAACTGTTACCCAGCCCAACTGCAACCACCTAAGGCCTTTCTCTACCACTCACTCCAAAACAGAAACAAAAATAAAACAAAAAAACAAAAAACCCCACACCAGTATCAAGTCATGGAAAATTATAGGTTTGAATTTTCATTTGGTTTTGTTTTTTAGTGTTTAAAAAAATTGATTTTCATGTACTAGAGCAAAATAATTAAAAATCAGACAGTGCTAAAAGTCTTATAATGAAAAACAGGAGTCCCTTGCCATATCACTTCCATCCCTAATCCAGTCTCTCCTCATTTTAGGAGACCATTGTTATATATTCTTACCAAAACCAGGCAAACACATTACAAGATATAAAAACCGTAAACATAGATGCAAAAATCCTTAACAAAACAATAGCAAATTGAATTTAGTACTATATAAAATATTATATCTATGATATAACAGAATAGGATAATAGACTACAATTATAAATATAATATATACTATAATACTAATAAAATATAAATATAATACACTAAATACATCATGACCAAGTGGATTTTATCTCAAGAACGCAAGGTTAGTTCAACACTACAAGATTAGTTAATGTAATTCACCATATCAAAACACCCAAAAAAACTCTCCAGTAAACTTCCTGTATATAAATCTTTACCTCAGAGTCTGCTTCTGGGAAAGTCTGCAGCTTGGGAAAATATGCTGAGTACTATTGTCTTAAGCAAGGTCATGGAATGCAAGGATTTATGGTTTAGAAAAAGAGCTTTGGCAACACATACCATAATGGAGAAGAAATTAAGGGCAAGAAGATCAGTCAGGAAACTGCTGCACATAAGAGACGATGAGACATTTTAGCCGAGCAGGTCAGGGAGGATGGAGAGATGGAAATAGATGTGAGGTTGAGGGGAAGATAGAATTGACAAGACCGGGAGACTAACTGGATGTGGACAGAGGTGGAAGGGAAAGCAGGAACCCAGATGACACTAAAGTTCTGAGCCCAGACAACTCTGCGAATGGTGATATTCTTACCAAGATAGAAAACCCAACATAGAAAGCAGGTTTGTGGGGGAAGCTAGGAAACCTAACCTCAACCCTATGAACTGTGTTTTCTAGCTCCACCTGACCTCTCTGAACGTTTGATTGCTCCTCTGACAGTGACTTCCCCCAGGGCACATACCTAGTGCAGAGCCCACGGCCTTCTATCACCTGACCCCAGCCTGATCCTCCAACATCCTCCTCCTTCCCTCTCCCGCCTCCCCTGTACCCATCCACTCTGACCATCCTTCTGATCTCAAGCCTGGCAAGATTTGTTCCCATCTCAGGGCCTTTGCCCTTGATGATCCTGCTTGGAAATCTTCCCCCACAAGATCTGTACATGGCTACCTGTGTCTGTTCATTGTCACCTGCCACTGAGGCCGTCTCTGACCTTCCTATCTAAAACAGCCCCACCCACCATGCAGTCAACCTACATAACAGTATCTGTTTTATCTTTTCAGACATACCTTATCTTATTTGCTCTTACTCGTATTTTTAAAAAATTTTTATTGGAGTATAGTTGCTTTACAATGTTGCATTAGTTGCTACTGTACAGCGAAGTGATCAGCTATACGTATACATATATCCTCTCTTTTTTGGATTTCCTTCCCATTTAGGTCACCACAGAGCAATGAGTAGAGCTGCCTGTGCTATACAGTAGGTTCTCATTAGTTATCTAGTTTATACATAGTATCAGTAGTGTATATATGTCAACCCCAATCTCCCAATTCATCCCACTCCCTCTTTCCCCCTTGGTATCCATATGTTTGTTCTCTACATCTGTGTCCTTATTTCTGCTTTGTAAATAAGATCATCTCTACCAATTTTTTCAGATTCCACATATATGCATTAATATACAACATTTGTTTTTTTCTTTCTGACTTACTTCTTTCTGTATGACAGTCTCTAGGTCCATCCATGTCTCTACAAATGACCCAATTTCATTCTTTTTTATGGCTGAATCATATTCCATTGTATATATGTACCGCATCTTCTTTATCTATTCTTCTGTTGATGGACACTTAGGTTGTTTCCATGTCCTGGCTATTGTAAATAGTGCTGCAGTGAACATTGGGGTGCATGTGTCTTTCTGAATTATGGTTTTCTCTGGGTACATGCCCAGTGGTGGGACTGCTGGGTCACATGGTAGTTTTATTTTCAGTTTTTTAAGGAACCTCCATACGGTTCTTCATAGGAGCTATATCAGTTTATAGCTGTTCCACCAGCAGTGCAGGAGGGTTCCCTTTTCTCCACATCCTCTCCAGCATTTATTGTTTGTAGATTTTGTGATGATGGCCATTCTGACTGGTGTGAGGTGATACCTCATTGTAGTTTTGGTTTGCATTTCTCTAATAATTAGTGATGTTAAACATTTTTTCATGTATTTGTTGGCCATCTGTATGTCTTCTTTGGAGAAATGTCTGTTTACATCTTTGGCCCATGTTTGGATTGGGTTGTTCGTTTTTTTTGATATTGAGCTGTATGAGCTGTATATTTTGGAGGTTAATCCTTTGTCAGTTGCTTCATTTGCAAATATTTTCTCCATTCTGAGGGTTGTCTTTTCATCTTGTTTACGGTTTCCTTTGTTGTGCAAAAGCTTTTAAGTTTAATTAGGTCCCATTTGTTTATTTTTGTTTTTATTCTCATTACTCTAGGAGGTGGAGCAAAAAAGATCTTGCTGCAATTTATGTCAGAGTGTTCTGCCTATGTTTTCCTCTAAGAGTTTTACAGTGTCTGGCCTTACATTTAGGTCTTTAATTCATTTTGAGTTTATTTTTGTGTATGGTGTTAGGGAGTGTTCTCATTTCATTCTTTTACACGTAGCTGTCCAGTTTTCCCAGCACCACTTATTGAAGAGGCTGTCTTTGCTCCATTGTATATTCTGGCCTCCTTTGTCATAGATTAGGTGACCATAGGTGCGTGGGTTTACCTCTGGGCTTTCTATCCTGTTCCATTGATCTATATTTCTGTTTTTGTGCCAGTACCATACTGTCTTGATTACTGTAGCCCTGTAGTATAGTCTGAAGTCAGAGAGGCTGATTCTTCCGGCTCCATTTTGGCATTTTTCACAGAAGTAGAACAAGAAATTTTACAATTTGTATGGAAACACAAAAGACCTCAAATACCAAAAGCAATCTTGCTTGTATTATTTACTAGCACTGAAAGGGGGCCCCTTGAGTACAGACTCCGCTTTGTTCACCGCTGTTCTCACAGCAGTGGGACACTGCCTGGCACACAGTCAGCCCTCAAGAAGTATACCCTTGCTGACTGACTGGTAGATGGCAGAACTGGCACTCAAACTAGGGCAAGCAAACATCCGTGGATGCTGAGCGGTGTCCAGGATGCAGTACTAAACCTGGGAAAGTTCCAGACAAACCGGGAGAGTTGGTCAAACCCAGGTCTACCGATTCTCTGTCCAGTCAGTGCTCCTTCCTCTCTCCTACCCTTGGGATTCCAGGCCTATCTCACATGCAGTCAAAGACCTCAGGCTTTACATCAGCGCCTGATACAAGAGAGACATACAACACATATGTGTGGAGTGAATGAATGAATAAAACAAGTGGCTGCCTTCAGTAAAAGATGAACAGAGTATCCTTTTATTAGGTCCTTGGTTTGAACCATGCGGCCTGGTTGCTCAGCAACATCATGCCATGGGTCCAACCAGGCGTCTTGGATCCTAAGTTGTGAGCTGTACTGAAGTCCCCAGGAAGCTGGCTGTTGGTGCCTTATGTTCCCTCCACTGAGGGTTGCTGGGTCTCAGCTGTAAACCGAAGGGCCACATTGAAAGGGCCCAGACGGGTTCACAAGGCAGGGTGGGGAAAACTCAAACAGAGAATCTAGAAAAGTGGCTCAGATGCATTAAAAATTATTTTTCTCCTTGGGAATTTTGTTCCTTCTCATTAGAATGTGGTGACAAATCCTGCAGTCCTGCACATAGGGGTGGAAACAGGAAGGATGCAAAGGTAGGTCAGGATGACCTCCTCTCACATCAGCCTCAGAGAGGCACCGCGAGAGCAGAGGAGGCCAATGCACATGCCATGGAAAGGTGGAGCAAGTCTGGGGGACTTCAATGGGGAATGAGAGTAGGTGGAAGGTTAAACAGACCGCTCAGGCAATCAGGCTCTGACCCAAGAGGCAAGGGACAGAACCCTTCTGCTGGGACACAAAAAGACATGTTCAAGGTGTCAGTCTCTGCAGCAAGAGAAGGATGGGTGTTAGAATCCAAACAACCTGTGTTTGAACCCCCAAACTCTGGAGCTAATTAACAAAAATAACTCTGTGAATTAGCTCTGCCAATTAACAAAGGTGTGACCTTGGGCAGATTAGTTAACCCCTCTAGGCCTCAGTTTCCTCATCTGTAGATTGGGATTGCTGTGAGAATTGGAGATCATGGATCTAAAGCACTTGGCATACAACAGGCCTTGCTAAGTGGTTGTTGTCATTATTATCATTACATTACAGGTTTATATCCAAGGGAAAGTTTCTTGCGCTAAGGATGGATAATGAATGACGTGTAATCTATCCATGCTTTGTGAGCTGGCTTTGGCAACCTCACAGCAAGATGGGAGTAATGAAGCGGGTGGTTTGGGAGGCTGTCGGCATAGACTGACTAAAAGCTGCCCCACCCTCCAGTATGAATCCCTGACCTTCATTTAGATTTAATAGACTTGAGTTTAAGAAGATAGCTATTATACTTTAAATAAATACTGACTGGCCAGAAATGCAAAGTTCACTGTGAATTAGGAACGAGAGAGGCCACCTCGGTTACATCTCTGGTCTATCTCAAGCACAGCTTTGAATAATTAATTTGCCATTTTGACGATGACCAGCCTATTCAGCCAAGAATCCTGCATTTATTAAATGCGAACTTAGGGGCAGACAAACAAAACCTGAGTCAATAGTTGCCTCGCCAGTTATTAAAAGCTCCTCTCCCCGAGGATTTGTGTGGGAGGCAGACCACATGGTGGGACCGAGGAGGGACAGGCAGTGGGGAAGGTGATGGAATAGACAGGAGGCTATTGAAAGCCAGACCCTGCTCAGGTGGGAGGTATTACTCTGAGAGTCTGAGGTCAGTGCCAAAGAAACCACTTGGGTTCCCCACCAGTGCCGTACCACCCCTGTAGCAGCTAGCCAGAACATTTGCTTTTTGTTTGGGCTTTCTGGAACTTATTTATTGCCCAAAGATGGGACTCAGAGGCAGGAAACATCATAGAAAGTGGTGGGTATCCTAGCGTGAGGACCTCTCACCCCAAGAATAATGGAGAATATAAGAACACAGCCCTATGTTATAGGTGGCTATGTAGTACAGATGTGAACAGTATGGGTTTCGAAGAGGAAACAATTCGGAAGCTATTGATTGCCCACAAAAGCAACCCCAACTCCAAAGGGTTTAGGTATTAAGGAAATTAATTCTCACCCAGCAGGAAATTCAGAACTATATAGTTTTCCCAGCTGGGATTAGACTCAGTTGTATATAACAGGAAACACAAGTAACAGTGGCTTACATAAAACAGAAGTTTATATTTCTCCCACAGAAAAGAAGCCCAGATATAAACAGTCAAAAGCTGGTATGGCAGCTCCACAGTCAGCAGGGACCCATACGTTCTGTGCTGCCACCTTTAGCACATGGCTTCCATCCTCAAGTTAGCTTCATGATTACATAATGGCTACTACACTCCAGCCATCATGTCCACATTCCAGGAAGTAGGAAGATCAAGAGGGGCAGGGCAAAGGGCCACCTAACAGTTTATCGGCTACTTGTGTTGATAAGGGAGTCTGGAAAATGTGGTTTTATATCTGGGTACATTGCTACATTCATCAATACAGATTTTCTGTGACTAAGGAAGACGAGCAGAATGGACCCTAGGAAGGCAAGTAGCAGTATCTGGAGGCGTCTACGATGGGTTATTTAGTGACTCCCCCCACCATCAGGGACCCAGATTCTCTCCATCTCGGCTCTGCCATCTTGAGTACTGGCCTAGTCCTGAGGTTGGTAGCACGTGGCTCTGCAGCACTTGCGAATGTCTCATCCAGATGTGATAATATCTGGAGGAAGAAGAAGGAAACTATTCCGATAGCTCTCCTCTGGAAGTAAGAAAACTTCTCTCAAAATCCCATCAGCACAATTCCAATGGTCAGAACTAGGTCAAGGGGAAAAAGCAGCCTCTCCCCTGGAGGTGAGGGTGAGGTCCTATCCCTGAATCACATGGCTTCATGGGGGAGGAGGGGATAGCGCGCCAAATTAAGCTCTGTAAGGAAGGTAGACGGTGTTGGGGAGCTGGTGGGCCTGTGGATGCTGGGTCCAAAGACCGTCTCTACCGTATCCTAGCTCTGAAGCTTGGGCTGTGGACCGAATACCTCCAAGCTGGGCTTTCCTCTCCTGTCAGACAGTGATAACCACGACTACCTTGTAGGGTATCGTGAGGCTCAAATGGGATCACGTATGTAAAGTACGTGTGCATGTGATTTTATAGTTCTGTCTGTATGAGCAGCTCCAGGCTCGCTCGTGCCACACAAGTAATGCCATAGGTCTTTATTTCTCAGACAGATTGGATCCTGCTTAAGCTCCCATACACCAGATTGGAAGGAATCCCAGCCACCACGCTCTTGAGCCTTCCCAGCCCTAAGGTGAGACAGTCCAAAAAGAAGGTTCACCAAACTGTCACTTTCAAGCAGGAAGAAGGCCTGAATCACTCAGTCTCCTGTTTCCATTTCTGCTACTGCTTCTCACCACGTTAAACAATTAAAAGTAAAAATAGGGGCTTCCCTGGTGGCGCAGTGGTTAAGAGTCCGCCTGCCGATGCAGGGGACGCGGGTTCGTGCCCCGGTCCGGGAAGATCCCACATGCTGCGGAGCGGCTGGGCCCATGAGCCATGGCCGCTGAGTCTGCGCGTCCGGAGCCTGTGCTCCGCAACGGGAGAGGCCACAGCAGTGAGAGGCCCACGTACCGCAATAAAAAATAAAGTAAAAATACTCACTGTAACAGTGATGGAGCATGCCCTCCTTGCCATACACTCCAAGTGCTCTACACAAACTTGTTCAGTGCCCCTAGAGCTGCTCTGGGTCCGTGGCCCTCCACATGCTGCCTGGTAACGCTGCTCCACGCCGCCATGGGTGCCATTCACCGCTTCCTGCTTATGCCAACATAGCCTTTGGAAGTGGGCATCTCCTCGGCTGACCCGCTCCCTTAGAGCCAAGCAAAGCCCAGGAAGCCCCTTGTCTAGCACCCGAGACCCTAAGTTCTCCGTGCCCAGTTTTCTCAGGCACCCTCATAATCATTCTCCTCTACAGCCCCTACCCATAGCTCTAGAGGCACTGCTCTTGACTGGACCCAAACATCCACACTCACTGTCCTGCTTCTCAGTGGAAAATGTCCTGCTTCTCAATGTGGAAAACCACCACCCTCCTCTGGCCATTTTCCTCTTTTAACTCCATCCACCACTCACCACACACTGACAAACACAGGCCATTCCTGCTCCATTGTCCCAAACTAGAACTTGATGGCCCCCTAACATCACTTCCATCCCTCCCTCATTGTGCCATGGCCATGGGGGGAGGAGGGGAAGGTGGATTGACACCACCACCCTTACAACTGTGATTGACTCAGGTAACTTAAGCCAATCAGCCAATCAGCATTCTCTAGCCTAAGGGACTCAGTAAAGACCCAATTTGAGTCTGTGAGACTAGAGAGATTCTTCAAGGAACTTCTAGGGGAAAACAAGCTCTTTCTATCTCCTATATAATGTGAGGGTAAAGCCTGGAACTGTTGCATCCATTTTGCCACCAAGAGGAAGCCAGGCTGATGCTGTACAAACAGCAGAACAGAAAGCTTGAAAGACGAGACCAGGTGCTTGATGACACTGGTGAGCACCCAAATCAAACCAGCCAGAAGCCCTCCTAATTACTTGGCTTTAAATCCATCTCCTTGATTGTCTAAGCCATTGGTGGGGGGTGGGGGATGGGTCCTCATAGTTAGAACATAAAAAACCTAACTGACCCCATGAGGCATCCAGAAATGGTCCAGATCTTAGAAAGGCCTTAACCCTCCCTAGTTTGGGGAAGAATAGCTGAGGTCAGGGGAAGAGTATGAGAAATCACCACCTAACCTCAGGACCTAAGTAGGCTTTGAAAGAAGTTCGGCCTAAACCTGAAAGCAAAGAGCTTCTAGGAGATAACTCATTCATTTGTCCATCTATCCACCCATCCACCCATGCACTGAGAATTAGGATTCTAGCCCCTTCAGGTCGCTCCATAGCTCAGCACCAATATCTAGGCTCCATCTTCATCCAAACAGTACCACCTTGCAAGCTTTTAGCCAATTCAGGTAACACCCCTGTGTTCTCCAGAGAAACAGAACAAGTAAGAGATAGATAGATAGATATAATTTTATATATATATATGTTATAAAATTTATATATATATATATATAAAAATATAAAATTACTCTGTAGGAATTAGCTCATACAGTTATGCAGGCCAAGAAGTCCCACGATCTGCCATCTGCAAACCGGAGAACCAGGAAAGCCAGTGGTAATAATTCAGTCTGACTCCAAAGGCCTGAGAATCAGGGGGGGTCAATGGTGTAAGTCCTCATCTGAGTCCAAAGGTCCAAAAACCAGGAGCACCAATGTCCAAGGGCCGAGAAGAAGGATGCCCCAGCTCAAGCAAGCAAGTTCGCCCACCTGCACTGGTGAGGGTGATCTTCTTTACTCAGCCTACCGATTCAAATGCTAATCTCTTCCAGAAACAGCCACACGGACACACCCAGAAATAATGTTTCACCAGCCATCTGGGGCGCGCCTTAGCCCAATCAGGTCGACACAAACAATTAACCATCACATCCCGGCTTCTGGCTTCTCAAGTCCCTCTCCCTTCCTTTCCATCTCCACAGCTACCATCTCAGCTCAGATAGTTCCCATCTTAACTCCTGGCCCATTCGGAGCAGCTTCCTAATGGTAACCTATCTAATCTGCCTTTTGATAATCTGATGCCGTGAAGCACGAATCATTCACTCTAAAGCATTCCCTTGATCATTCTAGTCTGTTCACAAAATATGTAATGAGTATCATGAAGTTAAACACACCAGAAATACATAGAATGTTTTTAAAAGAAAAAGAAGAAAGTCCTTTCTCTCCAAATTTTCTTTCCCCAAGGTAACCCATTGCTAACAGTTAGCTGTGTCCTCCTGGATTCTTTCCTAGTTATACATATATTTTATACGTTTTTCAAGAAAGCATGCTATAGCTTTATCAAAGTTACTGCCCTACAAGAGACGGAAGGCTCTGAAATCACATAAAAATCCATCCCTACATGGTTCCTTAGGGCCACATTCACTCAAAATAATGGAAATTTAAATTCAACTGCCGCCTGGGGGAGTATTCTGAAGCCCACACTCCCATTCTTGTCGCTGTTGCATTTCTGTTGCTTCATTCTCTACTAGTTTAATTAGTGAATGGTATCGTCTAAAGCAATACCATTTTTATTCCAGTTATGGCCAGAGGCCATTGTGAATTCACAATATTTTTAATTCCAATAAAACTATCAAGCCTAATGGTCCTGTTCCAGGAACTTCAGAGGTTAGAACACCCAGCGTCTGAAGCTGAAGAGAGAAGGAAAGCTTTCCCTGGGCATCTCAGAAAGGGCACTCCTCGGAGGGCTCTCACAGTTGGGTATGCAGTCCTGGCAGGTCTTGGGGCCCAAAAGAGCAAACTCAAAGCCTTGCCTTAAAATTATGTTATTACAGTGCTGGCTTTGGGAGTATTATTATATCATAATTCTCTATTTGTTGTAGTTAAGATTGAGACTGCTCAACTGTTCTGTGACTGGTCCTAGAGTAGCCAGTGATGGGTGACAGAGCTGCCAGGTCTTGGGCCCTTCTGAGCTAGCTTTCCATCATGGAGGAGGCATTAGGACCAGGTGACCTGGAGACACACTGGCCAGGTGTGCATCTGCCTCCACCATCTAAGAGCTGTGCCAACTGAGCAACACACTCAAACTCTCTGAACCGTGCTTTCCTCGTCTGTGAAGGGGGCTATAAAAACCCACCTGAAAGGGTTGGTGAGGACATGTGGCTTATTAGCAAGACTCGGTAAATGGTATGCGTTATCAGTCAATCCCCGTTTGTTAGAGATGAGGCTTCTGTCTTCAAATAAGTAGTTTCTGATGATCTCCCCCAGCAACACCCTCAGAAAAGAAAAAAAATCACAAGGAAGGGGTGAGTGGCCAGAGGAGATTTATTGACACTGGGAAGGATGCTTATGGGGCTGCCAGGAGGGGAGAGAGCCAAGCCTGCCTCCGTGGGGCTGATGTTGCCAGAAGGACACAGAGCATCCCCCCCACACCCTCCGGGACTGGCCACACACCCTGCTTCTCACTTTTTCCTCAACCTCTTGGGGCCCATGGCTGGGCTCCTCTTTCCTGGGAAACACAGATGGTCAGCATAGAAAATGCAGTCTGGATTTGAGCTTGCCTTATACAGGACTGGCTAAATCATTATGCCCCAGGGCAATGAAGTACTACCCCCCCCCCACACACACACACACAAGGAGTAGACCCTGCATACGTTCTGTGTACTTTGTATTCCCTGCCTCCCAAACACCATAAAATAACAGCTAGTGTTAAAAAAATCAGAAATGCCCTATTACTTTTCTTTACCCTGATAAAGGTCTCAAACTCCCTTCCTAAGCTAGACAGCGCTAGACGAATTTATGGAAATTTTGGATCTGCTAACGGTTGGAGTCAAAAAGATAAGTATTGTTTTTGTTGTGTGGGTGTGTTTGCCATCATAATCAACATTCATTCAGACCCAAAGGATGTGTCACTCTGTGATGTATCTCTAGGCACAAGATGCTGCTTGGTTTTGCTTTGTATTGGCTCCTTATAAAAGATGCATAAAATACATTCTGTTGAGATCCTACAGTATAGCTCTACTTATTTGATGAATTGTTAGAGGTTTCTCAATATTATTTTAAAAGTAACACAAGATTATAATTTTTCAAAAATTAAACAGCAGAGACGATTGAGGTAGGTACCTATAGAATTATGGTCCAGCACAGAACTGCTCCCTTATATACTCCCTGCCCTGTCACGTGGCAAAGGCCCAGTGAGCCAATGGTGGAAACAGCTGTCTCCAAACGGACCAATCAGATTTCCTCTCCCTGGAATGTAAACACTCGAATGAGAGGTGACTGGAGCTGAGATATTGTATACGTGCACCTGTGAGAGAAGGCCCTCCTGCTTACCTACCTGGTGTTTCTGAGTTCTGGTGCTCTCCAGTGCCCAGTTTTCAGGTCCTCCATTGATGCTGGGAACTACTCCAGCATCCTTCTATCAAATCCCATTTCTGTTTCTTGACTTGGCCAGTCCATTTCTGTCACCACCTCAACTGGTTCAAGTGTAGTGAGTACAAATTTTACAATCACACAAAGACAGGGGTACCAAAACCTCACATTCTTTATTACTCTATGTCTGATCTTAACTTTTAACTTAAGCCTCCACACACACCCATTCATACATACACAGCATACTTTCCCCAAATGTTCCAGGGAGGATAAAGTAAAAATATATACGTTAAAAAGTAAAAGTGCCTCCCACCCACAGACCTTTTCTTAAGGAGAATGCTGTTAATCACTTACTGTGTCCTCCCAGACATGTTTCTATGTGGCTGAATGTGTGGTTTTTAGTCCTTATTGAGTGCCTACTATATGCCAGAAACTGTACTGGAACTTCTCACTTGCTATATTTATTTAATCCCATACTCTCATTTAATTCTTACAATATTCCTGTGAGGCAAGCATTAATATCCCTTCTTACGAAAGAGAAAATCAAAGCAGGAAGACTTCTATGTAGTCTAGCTACCCTCTCTCAGCCTAAACAGCCATGCAGATCTATCTTCATCCCCAACCGAATGACCCTCTCAGTGGGGTAAGGCCACAAGGTCAAGCACCCTACTCTGGTCTCTTGGCTTGGTTTTGCCTTGTGTGAGCAAGGGTATCATGCATAGGAGCAGAGAAGCAAGAGAAAACTTTCTGTTTCTCACCATTTCCTCTTTGCCATCTCAGAGGTTTTTTATGATCATTCTCCACGCCCCCCCCACCCGCCCCGCAAAGAATCCAATGATCGGTGATTACCCGCCTCTTTCTCTCTCTGACTCCTATTGATTAAATCCTGTTTATTAACAGAACCAGGCAAGCAAAGAAAATGATTTCAAAATAATCTCTCTCTTTTTTCCCCAACCCTTCTGGTTTTTCTTTTCCTCCTTCTTTCTGTCATAGCAGCTAATAAGAGAAATAGAAAGCACCATTAAAGGGGAAGAGGGGCTTTTAAATTTTCCAACTTTTGGGGAATTGCCCCTGGGTTCCTTTTTCTGCCCTCCTGACTGGAGTTTTAATGGTCATTGTAACATACATTCAACATGGACATGTAACCATGTGGAAAACCGGAGGTAGTGACAGAGTCTGCAGATGTGGATTAAACTCAGCAAACAGGGTATGAATGCCATGGAAGAGCTCTTATGTGGAAGTTAGGTAAAGTGCTTTCAAGTTCCATGTCTGCCAGGAACTAGCTGTGCATCTTGGGCTCATCACACACCCTCTGAAACTCAGTTTTCTCCTTCATAAAATAGGAACAGTCACTAACACCTGCCCAACTACCCCTCCCTAGCAGGTTGTTGTAAAAATCCGACCAGACTGGCATGGGAAAGAACTCAGCAAAACTGCAAAGAGCTATAGAAATATATCACCATCATTATTCCTCAGCCCTTCTCCTGCTATTCCTCAGGCCCACATTGTCCCTAAAATGCAGCCATTCTTTAAACTCAAGCAGGCAAGAAATGGCCTCTGAGGGTTTTTTCCTTCCTTTTTTCATCAGGTGAAGTGAAAAGGAACCAGGGATCGAGTCTCAGTGCCTGCTGCGTAACAAACACGCCCAGTCCCAGAGAGGCAATTCTCTGATTCCCCGTGGCAATCTCGGAGTCGGTTCTCAGGAGAGGTGAAACCAGAGGAGAAATTATAGCAGGTGATGAGTGTTCTTCCACTGTCAACCTTAACTCAGACTTTTCTGGTCCTGAGACAAAGAGAGTGCTGTCCTCAGGACTACCAGGTCAGCCAGCCCAGCCTACTTCTTTTCCAATCCCTCTCATCCCCCCCACATAAGATATTTACCACGGGGAGCTTTCTGGGCTATGACAGGTCTCCCAGGAGATGCGCTGGGCTCAGTCACACAGCAGAGATGAGGAGAGATGTAAGTACCTGTTTCCAACATGCCTGGTGTAAGACAATGCACCAGTACAAAGGAAGAGACGAGTCCCTTGTAAGAGGCCCCTTGGTTAACTGGCCAGGGTGTTTCCCAGCCCCAGAGGTCACATGGCACTGTAGTTAACATAACTTCTGTCTTTGGACTGACCAGAGTTGGAATTCCTCTTCTGTTACTTAGCAGAAGTCTCCCAGGCCAATGAGAAATCTTACTTCTCATGGTGCTCTGGTTTTCCGATCAATGAAATGGAGGAGTAACACCTCCAGGGGCGGGGGAGGGGGGTTGGAGGAAGGTCTTCTAGACCGAGTGCGTGAAAGCTCTCACACACTGCACTGCATGTAGAAAGTACCTCAGAATCATTCAGTGTTGTCCACCAGAATTCTGTTCCCGACTTTATCACAAGAAAAACCTTGACAGTCTGTGGACCGAGGGAAGAAGCTGGGATCCTACAGAAGCCTGAATAGAAGCAGCACTGTGTTACATGAAGGAAGACGGAAATGTTGCCTGTTCCTCCACAAAGGGGAGAGGGAAAGGAGGGAAAGGAGAGGTAGATGGACGAAGGCCTTGTGCAATTACGTGACCCACACACACCCCGGGAGCCCCCCCAGATCTTCAGTAAAATCACTAAACTCATATCTTTGGCCCAAGTGGATTCCGGGACAGGGCAAGAGGGTGCTGTGGATAAGGCATTGAACTTCACATCCATGCTACTGCGTGTTGAAGTCAAAGCAACAAGCATGGAAGCAGGAGGTGGACACAGAGAGACATGCTTGAGGAACAAAGGCCCAGGGACTCTCAGAAACGGAGGGGAAGTTTCTGGACCCTCCCAGGCCATGGAATAGGAATTTAGGTCAAGATTAACCGGATCGCAAAAGAGCAGGGAAAGTTCGGCTAACAACGGGGTTATACCATTGTCATCATCATCACCATCATCATCATCAGGTATTATCGACTGTCTGCCTGTGGGATGCCGAAGACTGGTTTTAGGCAATGGAACCCGGAGTCCAGGAAGCTGGCACATTCTTAACGAGGGCTGCATTACTGAAGAACTTCTACCTGGTTTTTCACCCACCTCACTGTTGAAATACGAAGCTACCTCTCCATTCACTATTCCCCACCAGCGAGTGTCCCTAAGTTACCCCTTGTCTTTGCATATTCCTCCAGCCCCTCTTCAGTCCAACAGTGATGACTCTTCCCAGGCCTGGAAGTGCCTCTGTCTCCCATTTAGGCTGCTCCCTATTCTGACGACACCCATCCATGCTGCACTGAGCCCCCAGTTATAAATTACTTACCTGCTGGCCACCATTTTAATGTAAATGGATTTTAAAAAGCAGCAAAGGAATATATTTTCACTTGGAGTTAAAGCATCATTTTTTATTCGACTTTGAGCCTGGTCTAGAAGAGACGGCAGAAGAATGGCTCCAAGGCTAATACAGCTAATGATTATGATGGAGATCCTAGGAACAGCCGATATTTCACTTGCAGCCACCTCTAGTCTGGTTTCACTGCCTGCAATACTTTCTTTTTCACAGCCACTTCCATTAACACCCACCGCCTATGATGAAACCATTATGAAAATATCTCTGCTCTCGGCAGCCTCGATTGGTCTTGACACATTATCACACTAAGAGCTCAGCCACGTGGCACTAAGTCCCATTTATAATAACCCTTGGCAGGAGCCACCAAAATAAAACCTGGTACTTATGGGCCACCTTTCATCTACGGAAATCAGAAAGCTTTACAAGCTTAATTAAGCTTCTGCATCTATCTGACTGATGAGATGCACAGAGCCTGGGGAAGCTGAGGAAGCGCAGCATTTCTAATTGCGCAGCAGATAAGGCTCTGGGCTGCAATGAACAAAGAAATCAACGAAGCCAGCGGGAGTCACTTTCTTCAGTGGCCAATGTTTGTCGAGTGAATTTCTCCAGGGTGGTTCAAAAATGATGGGTGAGTGATAAAGGGGCCTGGAGAGTCTGCCATCTAGTGCTTCTCAATCTAGGGAGGGGGCCTGAGGTTTGTTTCTTTTATCAAAAGAGGATTAAGCTAATCCAGCACACTCAAGTGCTTTTAAGGATGAGGAAATTGAGCTCCTGAAAGATGTAGAAATGAGCTCACGGGCTGCTCTCTCTGCTTGCCCCAATGTTCTTCCTCCCCAAACCCTGACCTGCAAACCCCCAGTTACCCTTCAAGACCAGCTTCACATCTGCCTCCCTGGTGAAGCCTTCCTGATCTTCCTGCTCCCTCCTCTGGGCTCTTGTGTGGTTTCCATTTCCATAATAGCTAGAGCAAGTGATAAAATTTATTGAGCACTTACTAAGTGCTTAATGTGCATTTCATCCACACAATAATATTATGAGGCAGGTGCAGTTATCACCATCCATCTATCGGATGAGTTAACAGGTTAAGTGACTTTCCCAAGACAGCACAGCTGGTAAGTGCAAGACTCAGCTTGGCTGCCGAGCACATGTACCAAAAGATGACAACACACCGCCTTTCCCGCAGCACAGGAAGAGTTCTGTTTATATGTTTGCCCTCTTTCCGGTTTGCAAGCTCCCATGTGAGAGGTATATCATTTAGGAATCTTTTGGCTGCCAAGAATAAAAACCCCAACTCAGAGTGCGTTAAACCACCAGGGAACCCCAGAGGCAGGGTGGCTCCAGAGCGGATTAATTCAGGAGCTTGGTGACATCACCAAGGACCCAGGTTCCTTCCCTCTTTCGGCTCTGCCACCCTCAACGTGTCCACTTGGCTCTCCTTGCAGTTATAGGATGACGGCCCCAATTCCAGGCCTCAAATCTAGACCTGAGCCATGGAGAAAAGTGCCATATTTTTCTGTGTCTTTCTGTAACAGCACAGACATCTTTCCCAGAAACCTCCCTGTGGACTTCCCTGCAGCTGTCACCAGCCAGAGTGGTGTCCCATGCCTGTGCCTAAACCCAACACTGGCAAGGAAGCTGAAGGCACTGTGACTGATTTAGCCCAATGAGAATTCAGCCTCCCCTCCAGCACCAGGCACAGGGAGAAGGATGGAGACCTGCCAAGAAGAAGGAAGGGAAAGGGAAGGGTGAAGAAAAGACAACCAATGTTTCCTGATGCAGGTGTGAAGGACAAGAGAAAATCTGACGCCATCACTTTCGCCCAATTCTTTGGCCTTTGGCACGTGAACGATAAATGTCAGTTGAACTAAGTTATAGTAGAGAAAGAAATTCATGTCCCCAAATGCCCAGTCCAGAATTTTTACCATCATACCCTGTAACTAGGGTATGATGATATATGACTGAGAGATTGTGTCAGCAACTGCTCTAAAATTTACTAAATTAATTCACCAGTGTTCCAACCTTTAGATTCTGGTCTCCAACACCAGTGGCTACAGGAACCTTTTCCAAAAGCAGGTCAAAAAGAGAGCTACATGGAACAAAGAGAATCATATAACTATTAGTCTCACCATAAATTAAGGGTGAGACTTTCTTTCCAGAAACACAGTGTGTTCTTAAAACCGGGACTCATTCAGGCAGACAGGTTGACTGCAAAGACTGTATGTTTCCAGACCTCCTTCTAGCTATCCAGCAAGATTTACCTAGAGCCAGGTGTATATATTACCTGCCCCTGACAGCCAAGTGTGTAAAGATGAGACAGCTACACAATTCTTGGGAGATCCAGATCATGGTCAAATAGAGACATGCCAAGAAAAGGAAAATGATCCCCGAGCAGAAAAATAATGTACCCTAGGCAGAGACAGAGTAGAGAAGAAGGAAACACAAATAATGAAACTGCAGCCCAGAGAGACTCGAAAGCTACCTGAAGTCACACAGCTAGTAACAGCTAAAGCAGGAGTCATACCCAGTTTCAAGGAATATTGTACTCCTCTCCCTGACATGGTCTTCCCCACTCTTCCCTTTTGTAGAAGCATCTAGAGGGTGAATTTGGGGGCCTCTATCTTTGGGAGGGGCTTGTAACTCAGAAGACCCAGGAGAGGTTAGGATTGAATGAGGCAGAGTAGTGAGAGGAAAGCAGCTGCCCAAGGCTAGCTGGAGGCTCTGGGATTTCAACAAGAGCTGCACTGGGAACCCTGCTTCGGTCCAGCTGGGAAGGAAGGGAGCAAAATTTTCAGGGAAGATGCTCATCTGGGGCATAAGGAGGGTGCACTGGTCAGGGTCGCCACCTGTATCATGTCTCTCAAGACCCAAGTGAGGCTTGGTGGAGGACAGCAATAGGAAAAGAAGGAGACCCCCATCTGGGCAACAAAGCAGAGAAACAGGAAGGAGAGGGAATGATAAAAACTAGGAGTTTGGGATGAACAGATACACGCTACTATGTATAAAATAGATAAACAACCAGGACCTACTGTATAGCACAGGGAACTCTAGTCAGTATCTTGTAATAAGCTATAATGGAAAAGAATCTGAAAAAGAAGATATCTACATGTATAACTGAATCACTTTGCTCTACACTTGAAACTAACACATTGTAAATTAACTATACTTCAATTTTTTTAAAAAAGCTATAAAAATAGTGGACTCTTGGATAGTGTTTCAAGAGTTTTAAATACAAGAACTAATTTAATCACCACAACAAGCTGTAAGGTTTTTCACTATTAATTAATTACTGTTAATCATCAGATATTATATTATTGTAATTAGTATCAATAATACCAACAACACTATTATTACTGTGTTTTATAAATGAGGACACAGGCACAGAGAGGCCAAGTAACTTACTCAAAGTCACACACTTGGTGAGTTTTAAATCTGGACAATCTGGCTTGAGGGTTCACACTCTTAACCGTTTCACTTGATAGCAACCACAGAGAACATTTCAAAGCAAAATTTAATCTGAGTTGAATCTACTTTGATTTAAGTCAATAATTTCGATATCTGACATCTTCCTAGCAGTTTACAATTTGCAAAGAGTTTGGCCTCCATCACTCTGGAATCTTAGCCCGGCCATTTACTTGCTGTGTGACTTCAGGCCGGTGACTGGCTAAGCTTCGGTTTTCCCATCTGTACAGTGGGGACAAGACTGCTGGTCGGGAGGGTGAAAGGAGAACACACGTGCAGGGCTCAGTCCCGTGCCAAGCCCATAATAAGCGCTCAATAAGCGTTTGCTACTAATGTGGTGGTGGTTATTATCAACGTCTCACAGGAACTTCACCACAATCCTGTGACGGAGGTAGGATGTATTATCCTTGTTTCTCAGATGTGGAAACTGGAACTCATAGAAGGGAAATAACTAGCCAGAAAGGAAAACAGCCAGCAAGAGGAAATACCAGAGTTAGAAAATCTCCCAACTCCCAGCCTGCTGTCCTGCACCCAACCCTCAACTCCTCAAATCCGCCTCCTCTCTCTTCCCCAGGAGGCACTGTTCTAGGAAGCAGATCATCCTTCAAACAGGACTGTGGATGAGTGTGAAGCAATTGGAAGCTGAGGCGCAGGGAGAAGTTCTGAGGACTGTGGAGAAAGTTCTCCAGGTAAAAACAGGTTCCTGTGTAGGGAAAGATGCACAGCACCTCCCCTCACCCCCAAGCAACTGCCAGAGGGGCCGGCCTGAGGTCACACATTGTGAAGACCTGTGCCCTGTGCCCTCCCAAGGAGCCCCAGGGGTATGGCAGTAGGTGGGGGGTGTCCTCAGGCCAGGAAGTAAAGAAGAATGGGAGTGTCTTCATCTAACCGGTAAACAAAGGAGTGTTTTTAAACACTGCCTAAAAATCTCTCTTATATAATGCATTTAAACTGCATTCTACCTTGGGTTTGTTTTTTGCTTCTCTTTTATTTCTGCAATTCTGCATTTCAATGCATTTGTTCAAGTTTCTATTAGTGCATCCTGTTCTGGTACCCAGTGCATTCAGTCCTGTGGCTACAGGCTAAGAGCTACAATAGAGTCAGTCCATCTTCCGAGGTATAAGATCCTAGCTGACTGCTTTAAGGCTTTAGTTTCTTCGTCAATGCTGGTAATGTGATTGGAAGATTCTGGGATTTGGGGTATCTGAGTTGAAGTCATCCCTCCCAGATTGAAAATCATGTGCTTCCTTCTCTTACATTATGTGGATCCGTCACCAATTTTTTTTCCTTTTATGTATGAAAGCACTTATTTTATATCTGTTAGTGGTAAGCAGTTTTTTTTAAAAATACCTTGATACATGCTACTTGCAGAGCTTTATCTTATTAACATTCCAATGGTTTATTCAGCAAATTGTTCCTGAACACCCACTAAGTACCAGGCATTGTGCCAGGCAGGCATAAAACAACAGACAGACGGACTCCTCACGAAGTTTACAGTGAACCATACCTTATAGTTACTTAGAGTTTTTTTAACAGCTACAAAGACAGAGACACCAACTACTCTGGATTCCCCCATATCCCCCAGGACATGGCACGGGCCATGGTAGCCAAGTAATAGTCTCAGACTTTAACTTAAACAATTAACCGACCTGCTGAAAATGTATACTTCTTTCTAGTTAGATGATATTCTACTTAATGCCCACAAGGTGGAGCTCTTGCTTACGGTTTACCCAAGCTGAAAGCAATGCATTCAAAAAAAAAAAAATCTCATAAGTTAAACCAAAAGACCAAAAATTAAATTCAATTTATTGAGCACCTTTTTAGTGCAATATCCTATATTAGGTGATAAGACAAATAGAAAGTTGTTAAGATATAGTCCCTGCCTTCTAGGGAAAGATGGGGGTAACGAGCTTGCACAGAGCAGGAAGACGGTACCTTTTAATGAATTAAGGTAGTATAGTAATAGTAATTTCATCATCAGATAAGATCTATACAAAGGCATGAGGCAGCCACCATGGGGTGCAGAAGAGATTCAACAAAGACCCCACACTTCAGTCAATATGGAAACACTTGAGGGTACACGGGGTCAGCTCTGGAAGTCCCCAGATGTGGTCTCTGGATGCCTCTGCTTAGTCACAAACCTTAGCGTTTCTTAAAATGTTCATTCTTTGGACAAAAAAATATAATCAGTGCCAGGTAATGAGCTGAGGCAGTTGAAAACCCCCAGTTGCATCTGATGGGGAGGTGGCATAAAGACAAAAGAAACACATGAAAGGAAACAAATTTCAAACTCCTGCTTTCTGAGGTGGATTCCACCCCCCAACCCCTTGTCTTGTGTCTCACCTGGGAAATCTTGGTTTAGATCTGGGACAGGGTCTCACGCCGAGAGGTAAGACGGAGAGCCGATTCTTACCCAAGAGCCTTCCTGGTGGATTGAACCCGAAAGTGGCTGGAAGATAATGTGGTTTGCTGCTTACTTTTTCTTTTTTCTTTTTTTTCTTTTTTTCTTTTTTTGCTCCTCCACCCCTCCCCCCAACCACTTCTTCCCTTAAACCATTAAACCAGTATGTCAAATACAATATGGGTTTGTTTTTTGGTTTTTTGTTTTTCATTTATTGAATTGAAAATCACATTTGGGGCATAAAGTGATAGTGAGTTTTTAAAAAACGAGAATGCTGGCAACTTGATAAAAATAGTGAACTTTCTTGATAGAGGGAAAATCAAGTGCCATGCTGCCCAGAGACCCCAGTTTGAATTTTAGTTTCTCCACTTGCTATTTCTGGGGTCTGGAGCAAGCCCCATCCCATCTCTGTGCCTCAGTTTCCTCATGGGCAAAATAGTATCGTTTCGTAGAGAAATGGTCTCTAAGGCCCCCTCCTCCGCACAAGTCGGATCCTGAGTTGTAAGGCTCTCCTGGCAACCTGAACATCTCCCTAGAATGTGAGCTCCGTGAGCACGGGACCTCATCTGTGGATTTTAATGCTCTGTGACCAGAACCGAGGGGAGTTTGTTGAATGGAACCTGCCTAGGGGTTCTTGCACAGTGAGGCTGAATTCCCGGTGAGTTCCTCGGGAAAGGCGGAGCGACCAACCTCAAAGCGCACAGCCCTCGGTGACCAGTGTGGTGAGGGTGCTTGGGAAAGGAGGTGTCGGTTCAAAGTTGTTTGCTACAGATGGTTCTTCTAACCCGGCTGGAGTCACCTCCTCAGTGGCTCGGAGAGCTCCCCAGGGGTTTACATAAGGCAGGGTGAATCACACCCACCGTCGGAAACGGAGAAGGCAAAGGGACCTGCCCCAATCCACCCCGGGCGGCGCCGAGAGTGTGCTGGGGGTTAGTCTGAACTTTGCTGGAGACCAGGAGCCGCCCAGGCAAAGGGACTCCACGACCACTCCAACCCCCAAGAGAGCGAGCGGCGCGTCTCACCCACCCAGCGCGAATCCAGCTCTCTGCCGCCCGCTCCGACGCCCCCGCGCGGGCGCCGCCTGCCTGGCTTCCGGCTCCCTGCCCCTAAGTCCCCGAATGAGTGTGGGACCGCTCCTCCCGCTTGGAAGGAGCCATCGCCGCTTTAAAGGGAAGAGGAGGGGAAGGGGGCGGGGAGCGGCGGAGGAGGAGGGGGAGGGGGAATCCTCCATCGCTCCCACGTGGTCCGGGCGCCTGTGAATTGCGCCCGCCGGAGGGTCTCACAGCGAAATACAAAAGCAGCTGGGAAGCGGTAGCGAGGCGAGTTCTCAGTGCCGGGCAGAGCCCCGCACCGCCCCGCGGCAGCGATGGAGCTGAGGCGCCCGGAGCCCCGGAGCCAACGAGCTGCCGAGCCCGCGTCGCCGCCGGGACCCGGGCTCTTGGGCTCGGCTTGAAGCGGCGGCGGCACCGGCGCGGCCGGGGGAGCATGGGCAGGAGGATGCGGGGCGCCTCCGCCACCGCGGGGCTCTGGCTGCTGGCGCTGGGCTCGCTGCTGGCGCTGTGGGGCGGGCTCCTGCCGCCGCGGACCGAGCTGCCCGCCTCCCGGCCGCCGGAAGACCGACTCCCGCGGCGCCCGGCCCGGAGCGGCGGCCGGGAGCCCGCGCCTCGCTTCCCTCTGCCCCCGCCCCTGGCGCGGGACGCCCGCGGCGGCTCCCTGAAAACTTTCCGAGCGCTGCTCACCTTGGCGGCGGGCGCAGATGGCCCGCCTGGGCAGCCCCCGGGTGAGCGCAGGCGACACGTGCCAACCGGACGGCCCTGGCCTGAGGAACGCGCCGCGGTGCACGGGGGCGTCTTCTGGAGCCGCGGCCTGGAGGAGCAGGTGCCCCGGGGCTTCTCGGAGGCCCAGGCGGCGTCTTGGCTGGAGGCGGCGCGCGGCGCCCGGGTGGTGGCTCTGGAGCGCGGGGGCTGCGGGCGCAGCTCCAACCGGCTGGCCCGCTTCGCCGACGGCACCCGCGCCTGCGTGCGCTATGGCATCAACCCCGAGCAGATACAGGGCGAGGCCCTATCCTACTACCTGGCGCGCTTGCTGGGCCTCCAGCACCACGTGCCGCCTCTGGCACTGGCCCGGGTGGAGGCTCGGGGCGCGCAGTGGGCTCAGGTGCAGGAGGAGCTTCGTGCCGCTCACTGGACCGAGGGCAGCGTGGTGAGCCTGACTCGCTGGCTGCCCAACCTCACGGACGTGGTGGTGCCCGCGCCCTGGCGCTCTGAGGATGGCCATCTCCGGCCCCTGCGCGCCACGGGGGGCGAGCTGGCCAACCGCAGCCGGGCGGAGCTGGTAGACCTGGTGCAATGGACCGACTTGATCCTCTTCGACTACCTGACGGCCAACTTTGACCGGCTTGTCAGCAATCTCTTCAGCCTGCAGTGGGACCCGCGGGTCATGCAGCGCGCCACGAGCAACCTGCACCGCGGCCCGGGCGGGGCGCTGGTCTTTCTGGACAACGAGGCGGGCTTGGTGCACGGCTACCGGGTGGCGGGCATGTGGGACAAGTATAACGAGCCGCTGCTGCAGTCAGTGTGCGTGTTCCGAGAGCGGACTGCGCGGCGTGTCCTGGAGCTGCACCGCGGCCAGGACGCGGCCGCCCGGCTGCTGCGCCTCTACCAGCACCACGAGCCTCGCTTCCCGGAGCTGGCCGCCCTCGCCGACCCCCACGCTCAGCTGCTGCAGCGCCGCCTCGACTTCCTCGCCAAGCACATTTTGCACTGTAAGGCTAAGTACGGCCGCCGACCGGGGGCTTAGCATCCCCCGGAGGAGGAGGAGAGAGAGAAAGAGAGAGAGAGAGAGAGACCCCTGGCTGGGGAATGGATGATGGGGGAAGGGCCGTCGCCTCAGCCACCGCCTGGGACCAGCCAGCCAACGCCCAGCCGGAGACCCGAGCGCGAAGGCGGCTAAAAACTTCAGCTTTACCCACCTGCCCCTTTCTCTCAGTCCCAAGCTGTGTCCTTTCAAAGTTCTGGGAGGACGAACTCACCGAGGCGAGAAGTGTAACATTTCCTCCACCCAGCCTATAAAAGGATTCTTCCCTGTGCCAGCACGGAGTTTGCATCCAAAGAAACTGGCTGCTGCCGGAGTTTGGCCCCCGGGTGGCCGTCTCTGTGGGAGATATATCCTATTTCTTGGCCCCCTCATTCCCCTTCCGAAAAAGGAAAACTTCTATTTGAGCCATTGAGCTAATTCTGCAGTTTCCTACCAAACGCAGCGCTGGTGGCCCCGGAGCAGGGCTATGACATTGGCTGGTGGAGCCCCCTTCCTGTGTTCTCCCTTTGTTCCGGCTTGGTGATGGTGAGATCACTGTTAAGAGCTAGGGAACCGCTCCCGATAGGACAAAGGGAGCAGGACCTGCAGAATGGAGGGAGTCCTGCAGACGCTGTCTGACTTGTTCCTTACAGCTTGTCATTTCAGCCTGAAGGCTACAAATGCAGGACCGGCTGTATGCATTGATTCAAATAATGAATTTCTTCTTCCTCCCCCTTCCCAACCGTTCATAATTTTGTCAATGATGATGTTCACCAGAAGGGAAAAAAAAAAAGTTTCATGCACTTTACTTTGTTTTTATTTTAATTTTTTATTAAGAAAAACTTTTTTTATTTTGACAGAATTTGCCTTCTATGTGTATATATGTGCATAAAGTGTGGTGTAAATATACTAAACAAACTTATATTTCAATAAAAGGGAGTTTAAAATTTAGAATTTAATTCCTGTGGTTTTAACTGTTTGAGGTATCTGATGCCCTGCCTGGTTTTAGAATAAGCTCTAAGGTTTCTCCCTTGTGGATGTGCTTTTAAAACAAAGGACGCATGTATATCCCAGCTGTGACCATGGAACTTATAGAATTGAACAAAGACAAGAGCAGATTCCCTGTCCTCCTCACTCAAATGAACCCTCGTGCTGGAAATTTCAGAGTTCAGCATAGAACATGCGGGATGATGGAGAGAGACATGGACGGAAAGTATTCTATTTCCTGGCCAATAAAACTGTGATATAAAAGGATTTCACTGTAATTTAATCCTATATTAATCATTTGGAAAATATGATAGAACCAGATGTATAGACTGAAATATGATAAAAGCCTCCCCCCTTTAAACTTAACCGCTGTGGTCACGTGTTGCACCTGATTTTCAGCATTGCAAGTACCACGCATCACAATGCGTACAGATAATAAGCTGAGCACAAACTGCATACAGGTAGAGAAAGTCATAAATTAATTCTTCTCTTTAATCTCCCAGCATAAATTCCATTGCATCCAGGAGATCATAATCTCCAACATCTGGACTCATCCAGCTCTCTTAAGAGATTGTACTGTTCCCCGCCCCCCCAAGCACTAATTGCATGGTCCCCTCAGAGCAGCCATTGTGAAACCAGGAATGTGTGTAGTACTTTGTATATGGCATTTGGACCCTTCTTGGTGACTTCAAACAGGAAATGTCTTTGTATTTTCTTAAGCTTCTTTTTGACCCATAGGGGAGAGGAGAGGCAGTCAGTTTGTGTCTTTTTTTTTCTTTTAATGACCCATTGGTGTTTTATCTTGGCATTTTATTTGATATGTGGGTCCAAATGATCTTGCCTGTTATCTTCTTTTTATTTAATGACCTTTAACTCAAAGCAACTTTTGGCTACTTTAATAGATTTTTATTTGACTTGCATTTGTAAACCTAGGGTTTTATAGACTCGTGATGGTATTAAATCTCTGTGGGTTTCCCTTCTCACTGTGCATTACAACACAGCATGTAATTTAACGATTTAATGCCATCCTTATGTTTCAGTGCCTCTGCTAAGCCAGCTCAAAAAAGGGTCCATAAAGTTTGTAGCGTAAGCCAAAGATTTTCGTGATACAGGGTAGTGATAATGGCAAATACATCTTTTTCAAGACATTGTTAATGTGAAACCTCTGATAGTTACCTCTTACAAAAAGAAACATTTTCCATTTCTGATGATTGATAACTATATGAGATTTCCTGCCCAAATCAGCAGAGGCTGCTCCAAGAAAAGGATAAATATTCAGCAATCTGCATGCTTACCCGACGTGTTCATGGAGGAAAACCATGGGCAGAGCTAGGTTAGAAGTTTCACAGATGCACAGGAAATATACCCTGACTCCCATATAACTTCTGCACTGGTAAATTCTGGGCCAGCTGCATTCTCCACATTCCTCCTAAACTTCAGTTTCAAGCCCAGACTTGACCACGGTTAACCCAGAGCAAGAAACGAAGCATAATTTAAATGGCACTTCTCAGATTCTTTAGTGAACCGTATCTGCCTGTTCGAGAAATAAGTTTAATTACATGGTGGAGTTGTTAAGGGAACCAAGACTTAATTACAGAGAAGAGGTTTTACCTGTTGCCATTCCTTGTGGATAATCGGTAGTCTGTGACATGGAAAGATCAATTAATGTTTTGCCATGGTCAGTGAATGCTGCTAGGACCAAATCATTTTTCAGATGAAGAAAAAGAAAAAGAACTTTCGGGCTGCAGCATGGTGTAAAAGAGTAAGAGGTTCTGCAGGCAGACTATATTCTGAATTCTGTCCCTCACCTGTTTACTTTCAGCAAGTCATTTATCTTAGTTCCCTCATTTATGAAATGGACATTCAGTCAGAGTATTGTGGGATGTAAATGTTAACATATAAAACATAAGGACACACATAGGTACTTTTAAAAAAAACCTCACTTCCTATTGCTCTAAAAAAAAAAAAAAATACTCCTGCCTTTCTTACACTTCAGTAAATTTCTACTAATTTTCATCATCAAAGCCAAATCTAAAAATGTCCAAGATGAGGTCCAGTTTTTGAAATTAGTAATAAACGAATTTTTAAGTGCTTGAGAACCCTATTCTAGCATATGATCCTATGCAAAGCACTGGATCATATGGCCAGGGGCAGAGGCTTGATCTCTATGTGGGCTCGAGTGGGTGGTTTCAGGACCCAAGCAGACCCCCTGTACCACAGGCAGCTATACTACAAATATATGAGGGTGATTTTTTTTAAAGTAGATGGATCATTGCAAATCCATCATCACTTCTGGAAAGCATCAAAAAGTGATGAATCTTTGCAAGAAGAACAAACCTCCTCCAATTTCCTTCTGCCATGAGAAAGTAGGCAGTTGACCTTTATTCCCTGGATTTGACTGTTGATTAATTCACTTTGTCAATGACATAGTTCTAAACTCTATTAAGAGTACTTGCCCTCCTGTCTTCGAATCAGGGAGAAAAACAAATTATTTTAACACCTCTCAACACTTCTCCACCTTCCGCCTACCACCGCAGCTAGGAGAGTCCTCTTAAGGCCTAGAGGTTGGTTATGTGGATTAAATGAGTAACTATTTGTAGCATTCTCAGAACAGTGCCTGGCACAGGGTAAATGCAATACAGAGTGTTGTTTATTCGTGGAATAGATCATTTTCTTCTCAAGTCAAAACCAGAGGCATTTTGGGTCCCAGGCAGTCTCCTCTTTCATAATCCTGCTGTGTCTCTGCAATCATAGAACACCTTCTACATGCTTCTATTTTGGCTCAGGAAAACCAGCCAGAGTGCATGAGTCTGGCAGGAATTACCTAAAGCCCACAGTTGTCAGCTGGTTGTCTCCTTTCTGAGATTGCCCTCTGTGTGAGTCGTCACATGCAGCCCCCTCTTTTTCACAGGGAGGCTGTGATTCTGTTTCTCATATGGCTCATCAGCTCCAGGGAGCAGTAAGCTGTGGAATTGTGCGCCTTCTGAGCTACCCAGTTGCCATGAATCCTCCAAGCCTGGGCACTGATCATTTGTCCCTCCACACATCTGACCCCTCCCACAGAGCCACTGATCCCTGTGGTGTAAGGTTGGCAGGAGTATTAAAGAAAGAGCGGGGACTCCGGTTGACCCAGAAGCACGGGAATTGCTCCAGAAAGAAATAGAATGTCAGCTTCCAAGGTGGATGGAAATCCCAGGGCAAGAGTTGACACCCACCTCCAAGCATACTTTAATCATTAGAGTCAAGTGGAAAGGATATTGCGAGTCAAGAGATTCAGGCTACTTCTGAGTCATGTGACTTGGGAAAGTCATTTCCCTCTCCGGCTCCAGGTGTCTTACCTGGAACAGGGGGTGTTTGATTAGACTGGTAAGTTTACTATTTTTGTCACCAGAACTCACAGTAAGACACACGCTTTACATTGTGACCCAGCATGCGCGCGCGTGTGCCCACGCACGCACGGGCGCGCACACACACATGCACACACACTCTACTCAACTGAAACAAGTTCCACAAAACTGTCTGTACAACACACTTTTATATTCAATTCAATTTTATTCTATTCCTCCTCTTCCTCTACTTCCCAATGCTAGTCGTGACCCTCTAAACTGATTTAATAACTCATCAGTGCGGCATAGTCTACACTATGCAAAATACTGGATTAGGTGATTGGTAAGCTCCTTTCCAGCTCTAAGATTCTAGGGAAATTCCATTCATAACCAGTTCACCACCTACTATAATTTTTTCCCCAAAGAGAATACAAGCAGATTTCAATTTTCTACACTCTTTAAAAACAAAAGACGGATGTATATTTCAAAACGTAATTGGAAGAACTGCTCAAAATCTCACCTAGGGTCGTTTTATGAACACCTTCGAGATCCCCTAAATGTGGGTGGGACATAACTTTCAGTCTGTTCTTGCCATGTGGGAGCAAATAGTGTTGTTGCGTGGCTTTGGAAGGAAAAAAAAAATTCTTTGCGTCTCTGCCTCAACGTGGCCCAAGGATGACTCAAGGGGACAGTTTCTTCTCTGTGTGTTCATAAAGATCAGATGTAGGAGTCATAATTTTTTAATGTGACTGTTTTACCAACTTCTCTTTCTGTGTCCTGCTGTGGTAGAAACTGCATTAATAAACTATGTCTCAATGCTGCCTAGCTGGAATTTTTTTCTCTGCAGGACTCCATCAAATATAGCTAAAGGAATCCTCATTTTATTTATCTATTCAACTTTCTTTCCATTCTGAATATGTTTTCTTGACACTTCTGAATTTTTTCCCTTAACGGTACCTTAATTTTTCTTAGGAGAATAGAGAACTGATTGTTCATTGAATAACAACAACAAAAAAAGAGCTCTTTTTTTTTCCCTTTCTTTGATGCCATATGGTATCTTTTATGGCTCTAACAGTTATATTACACCCTATCCAGAAAAAACTAAATAGCTTATGGAACTGGCCTTTTTCCAGTATCAGCCCACAGATTTTACTTTGCTGAGAAATTGTGAGTTAATAATAGAGAAGTGTCACCTTTAATTTGATGGTCCTACATCATGCATTTGTCTCTGCCTGTTTACACCTTCCTCTTAGTAATTTTTTAAATGCTTGTTAAAGTCTTTGTCCCCATCTTACAAATGGCCTGAAGAAGCAAGGAGAGTAGGGAATGACCATAGCCATGATCTTTTTTTTTCTTTTTAGTTGTGATAAAATATACACATCACAAAATGTGCCATTCTAACCGTTGTTAAGTGTACAGTTCAGTGATACGAATGTGATGCCACCATACCACTATCTATTTCCAAAATTTTTTCATCAGTCCAAACAAGCTCTGTCATCATTAAGCCATATAACCCCATTAAGCCATATATCCCCATTCCTCCTTTGCCCCAGCCTCTGGTAACTTCTAATCTACTTTCTATCTCTATGAACTTGCCTAGTCTCAATATTTCATATAAATGGAATCATACAATATTTGTCCTTTTTTGTCTGTCTTCTTTCACTTACACAACTGTGATCCTCGTCCTGGAGGCAACATGATAGAATGTAAGCAGTATCATTTGGGAACTGGTAAAACTGGGTTTGGGTCTGATTTCCACCATTTAATACCCCTGGGTTTTCATACCAATTGATGAATTCCTCATTTTCCTCATCTGGAAAAACAATGGGAAGACTAGATGTTCTCTAGAATCCCTTTCAACTCTAGAAAAGTGCCATGTTTTTATGTACAGCAACCATGCAAATGAATTTCATCCCTAACTTCCAGTCTCTTTTCTCTACCTGAAGACTCAGTAACTTTTTCGATGTCTCCTTAAAAAGTTTCAGGTCATATGCTAGGTCATGTGGAGTCAAAGGCAAGCAAGATAGATAAGGTACCTGCCTTCAAGGAGCTTAGAGTTTAGTGGGGAAGATGGAAAATAATCTAGCAGAAACAAAATGTGATCAATGGTATAAAAGAGGAAAGTGCTATGGGGCCACACAGCAGACTTTGTAAACTGGTCTGAAGGTGGGGAAGTCAAAGAAGTCTTACAAGTTGCCCTTGTGTTTATCTTTGAATTTTAGGGAAGTCTCGAAGAAAAGGAAACTACAAAAAGAGGGATTCTCATAGTATTTCTGAAGATGTCCTGCTGACAAGACTGCAGGGAGGCTTGATCTGTATAGTTTGTCTTGGAAGGTTGAGGGAGTCCCATGATGGTGGTTTAAGCTTTTCTGCAACAGTGATGCCATCTTTCTGCAATATGACATGCATTTAAATATTAGTCATCCTGAGATTGTGTTCATGCAAAGGTAGAAATTCATATCATATGCTATAGAAGTTCATGTCATGGGGAAATTACTTCCTTTTTAAATTTAAATTTTATACAGCAGGTTCTTATTAGTCGTCAATTTTATACACATCAGTGTATACATGTCAATCCAAATCGCTCAATTCATCACACCACCACCACCACCACCCTGCCGCTTTCCCCGCTTGCTGTCCATATGTTTGTTCTCTACATCTGTGCCTCAATTTCTGCCCTGCAAACGAGTTCATCTGTACCATTTTTCTAGGTTCCACATATATACGTTAATATACGATATTTGTTTTTCTCTTTCTGACTTACTTCACTCTGTATAACAGTCTCTAGATCTGTCCATGTCTCAACAAATGACCCAATTTTGTTCCTTTTTATGGCTGAGTAATATTCCATTGTATATATGTACCACTTCTTCTTTATCCATTCGTCTGTCGGTGGGCATTTAGGTTGCTTCCATAACCTGGCTATTGTAAATAGTGCTGCAATGAACATTGGGGTGCCTGTGTCTTTTTGAATTATGGTTTTCTCTGGGTATATGCCCAGTAGTGGGATTGCTGGATCATACGGTAATTCTATTTTCAGTTTTTTAAGGAACCTCCATACTGTTCTCCATAGTGGCTCTATCAATTTACATTCCCACCAACAGTGCAAGAGGGTTCCCTTTACTCCACACCCTCTCCAGCATTTGTTGTTTGTAGATTTTCTGATAATGCCGATTCTAACTGGTGTGAGGTGATACCTCATTGTAGTTCTGATTTGCATTTCTCTAATAATTAGTGATGCTGAGCAGCTTTTCATGCGCTTCTTGGCCATCTGTATGTCTTCTTTGGAGAAATGTCTATTTAGGTCTTCTGCCTATTTTTGCATTGGGTTGTTTCTTTTTTTGATATTGAGCTGCATGAGATTAATGGTATTTGATTAATACCATTTGCATTGAGCTGCATGAGATTAAAGGTATTTGGAGATTAATCCTTCATCCATTGATTCGTTTGCAAATATTTTCTCCCATTCTGACGGGTGTCTTTTCGTCTTCTTTATGGTTTCCTTTGCTGTGCAAAAGCTTTGAAGTTTCATTAGGTCCCATTTGTTTATTTTTGTTTTTATTTCCATTACTCTAGGAGGTGGATCAAAAAAGATCTTGCTGTGATTTACATCAAAGAGTGTTCTTCCTATGATTTCCTCTAAGAGTTTTATAGTGTCCGGTCTTACATTTAGGTCTCTAATCCATTTTGAGTTTATTTTTGTGTATGGTGTTAGAGACTGTTCTAATTTCATTCTTTTACATCCAGTTTTCCCAGCACGACTTAATGAAGAGACTGTCTTCTCTCCATTGTATATCCTTGCCTCCTTTGTCATACGTTAGTTGACCGTAGGTGCATGGGTTTATTTCTGGGCTTTCTACCTTGTTCCATTGATCTATGTTTCTGTTTTTGTGCCAGTACCATACTGTCTTGATTATTGTAGCTTTATAGTATAGTCTGAAGTCAGGGAGTCTGATTCCTGCAGCTCCGTTTTTTATCCCCTCAAGACGGCTTTGGCTATTCAGGGTCATTGGGTCTCCATACAAATTTTAAGATTTTTTGTTCTACTTCCATAAAAAATGCCATTGGTAATTTTATAGGGATTGTATTGAATCTGTAGATTGCTTTGGGTAGTATAGTATTGACTCTTCCAATCTAAGAACATGGTATGTCTCTCCATCTGTTGGTATCATCTTTCATTTCTTTCGTCAGTGTCTTATGATTTTCTGCATACAGGTCTTTTGTCTCCCTAGATAGGTATATTCCTAGATATTTTATTCTTTTTGTTGCAATGATAAATGGGAGTGTTTCCTTACTTTCTCTTTCAGATTTTTCATCATTAGTGTATAGGAATGCAAGAGATTTCTGTGCATTAATTTTGTATCCTGCAACTTTACCAAATTCATTCATTAGCTCTAGTAGTTTTCTGGTAGCATATTTAGGATTCTCTATGTATAGGATCATGTCATCTGCAAACAGTGACAGTTTTACTTCTTCTTTTCCAATTTATATTCCTTTTTTTTTTTTTCTCTGATTGCCATGGCTAGCACTTCCAAAACTATATCGAATAATAGTGGTGATAGTGGACAACCTTATCTTGTTCCTAATCTTAAAGGAAATGCTTTCTTTCAGCTTTTCACCATTGAGAATGATTGCTGTGGGTTTGTCGTATATAGTCTTTATTACGTTGAGGTACGTTCCCTCTATGCCCACTTTCTGGAAGGTTTTTATCATAAGTCGGTATTAAATTTTGTCAAAAGCTTTTTCTGCATCTATTGAGAGGATCATATGGTTTTTATTCTTCAATTTGTTAATATGGTGTATCACATTGATTGATTTGTGTATATTGAAGAATCCTTGCATCCCTGGGATAAATCCCACTTGATCATGCTGTATGACCCTTTTAATATGTTGTTGGATTCTGTTTCCTAGTATTTTGTTGTGGATATTTGCATCTATATTCATCAGTGTTATTCGTCTGTAATTTTCTTTTTTTGTAGTATCTTTGTCTGGTTTTCATATCAGGGTGATGGTGGCCTCGTAGAATGAGTTTGGGAGTGTTCCTTCCTCTGCAATTTTTGGAAGAGTTTGAGAAGGATGGTTGTTAACTCTGCTCTAAATGTTTGATAGAATTCACCTGTGAAGCCATCTGGTCCTGGACTTTTGTTTGTTGGAAGATTTTGAATCACAGTTTCAATTTCATAACTTGTGATTGGTCTGTTCATATTTTCTATTTCTTTGTGGTTCAGTCTTGGAAGTTTATACCTTTCAAAGAATTTGTCCATTTCTTCCAAGTTGTCCATTTTATTGGCATAGAGTTGCTTGTAGTAGTCTCTTAGGATGCTTTGTATTTCTGCAGTGTCTGTTGTAACTTCTCCTTTTTCATTTCTAATTTTATTGATTTGAGTCCTCTCCCTCTTTTTCTTGATGAGTCTTGCTAATGGTTTATCAATTTTGTTTATCTTCTCAAAGAACCAGCTTTTAGTTTTATTGATCTTTGCTACTGTTTTCTTTGTTTCTATTTCATTTATTTCTGCTCTGATCTTTATGATTTCTTTCTTTCTGCTGACTCTGGGTTTTGTTTGCTCTTCTTTCTCTAGTTCCTTTAGGTGTAATGTTAGATTGTTTATTTGAGATTTTTCTTGTTTCTTGAGGTAGGCTTGTATAGTTATAAATTTCCCTCTTAGAACTGCTTTTGCTGCATCCCATAGGTTTTGGATTGTTGTGTTTTCATTGTCATTTGTGTCTAGGTATTTTTTGATTTCCTCTTTGATTTCTTCTGTGATCTTCTGGTTATTTAGTAATGTATTGTTTAGCCTCCATGTGTTTGTGTTTTTTACATTTTTTTCCCTGTAATTCATTTCTAATCTCATAGCGTTGTGGTCAGAAAAGATGCTTGACATGATTTCAATATTCTCAAATTTACTGAGGCTTGATTTGTGACCCAAGATGTGATCTATCCTGGAGAATTTTCCATGAACAGTTAAGAAGAAAGTGTAATCTGCTGTTTTAGGATGGAATGTCCTATAAATATCAATTAAATCTATCTGGTCTATTGTGTCATTTAAAGCTTCTGTTTCCTTATTTATTTTCATTTTGGATGATCTGTCCATTGGTGTAAGTGAGGTGTTGTTAAAGTCCCCCACTATTATTGTGTTACTGTTGATTTCCTCTTTTATAGCTGTTAGCAGTTGCCTTATGTATTGAGGTGCTCCTATGTTGGGTGTATATATATTCATAATTCTTATGTCTTCTTCTTGGATTGATCCCTTGATCATTATGCAGTGTCCTTCCTTGTCTCTTGTAACATTCTTTATTTTAAAGTCTATTTTATCTGATATGAGTATCGCTACTCCAGCCCTCTTTTGATTTCCGTTGGCGTGGAATATCTTTTTCCATCCCCTCACTTTCAGTCTGAATGTGTCGGTAGGTCTGAAGTGGGTCTCTTGTAGACAGCATATATGTGGGTCTTGTTTTTGTATCCATTCAGCAAGCCTGTGTCTTTTGGTTGGAGCATCTAATTCATTCACGTTTAAGGTAATTATCGATATGTATGTTCCTATTACCATTTTCTTAATTGTTTTAGGTTTGTTTTTGTAGGTCCTTTTCTTCTCTTGTGTATCCCATTTAGAGAAGTTCCTTTAGCATTTGTTGTAGAGCTGGTTTGGTGGTGAATTCTCTTAGCTTTTGCTTGTCTGTAAAGCTTTCGATTTCTTCATCGAATCTGAATGAGATCCTTGCTGGGTAGAGTAATCTTGGTTGTAGGTTCTTCCCTTTCATCACTTTAAGTATATCATGCCACTCCCTTATGGCTTGTAGAGTTTCTGCTGAGAAATCAGCTGTTAACCTTATGGCAGTTCCTTGTATGCTATTTGTCATTTTTCCCTTGCTGCTTTTAATAATTTTTCTTTGTCTTTAATTTTTGCCGATTTGATTACTATGTGTCCCAGAGTGTTTCTCCTTGGGTTTATCCTGCCTGGGACTCTCTGCGCTTCCTGGACTTGGGTGGCTTATTTCCTTTCCCATGTTAGCGAAGTTTTCCACTATAATCTCTTCAAATATTTTCTCAGGTCCTTTCTGTCTCTCTTCTCCTTCTGGGATCCCTATAATGCAAATGTTGTTGTGTTTAATGTTGTCCCAGAGGTCTCTTAGGCTGTCTTCATTTCTTTTCATTCTTTTTTCTTTATTCTGTTCCACAGCAGTGAATTCCACCATTCTGTCTTCCAGGTCACTTGTCCATTCTTCTGCCTCAGTTATTCTGCTACTGATTCCTTCTAGTGTATTTTTCATTTCAGTTATTGTATTGTTCATCTCTGTTTGTTTGTTCTTCAATTCTTCTATGTTTTTTTTAAACATTCTTGCATTTTCTCAATCTTTGCCTCCATTCTTTCTCTGAGGTCCTGGATCACCTTCACTATCGTTATTCTGAATTCTTTTTCTGGAAGGTTGTCTATCTCCCCTTCATTTAGTTGTTTTTCTGGGGTTTTATCTTGTTCCTTCATCTGGTACATAGCCCTCTGCCTTTTCTTCTTGTCTCTCTTTCTGTGAATGTGGTTTTTGTTCCACAGGCTTCAGGATTGTAGTTCTTCTTGCTTCTTCTGTCTGACCTCTCTGAAATTACTTCTGTCAATAATATTAATAACTCCTTTTTGCTGAACAAGTATTAACAAACAAGACTTTGTGTTAGGCATTTTGCAAGGTTACTATGGAATTAGCAATGATAACCCTGGATTGAATGTTTTCTTTACAGGTGTGGAATCTAAGACTCAAAGAGTAAGCTTCCCACACGGCTTGAAGAGGTGGGGCCGTGGCTTGAAGGGAAATCTGTCTATTTCCAAAGAATAGGTTATACTTTTTCCTTTGGTCTTTCTTTCTTTTTTTATTCCTCTTTTTAAAATATTAGTATTTTCTAATTGGTTTCTTTTAAGATCTTCTCTTTGTCTTTGTTGTCCTGTAATTTCATTATGATGTATTTGGATGTGGATTTATTTTTGTTCTTTTCTGATAGGAACATGGTGTGTTTTTTAAATGTAATGAGTTCTTTTTTTTAAGTCTAGAAAAATTCTCAGTCATTATCTCTCAATATTTATCTCTCACATATTTTATCTCTCTTAGGTTTTTTTCTGTTCTCTCCTTCTAGAAATATTATTGAGCATGTGTTAGACCATCTTCCATGCCCAAGTTGTTTTACATATGCCCCATCTCTCTCTCTTTTTTTTTTTTATAAGTTTATTTATTTGTGGCTGTGTTGAGTCTTCATTGCTGTGCGCAGGCTATCTCTAGTTGCGGCGAGTGGGGGCTACTCTTCATTGTGGTGCATGGGCTTCTCATTGTGGTGGCTTCTCTTGTTGCAGAGCATGGGCTCTAAGAGCACAAGCTTCAGTAGTTGCAGCATGTGGGCTGAGTAGTTGTGGCGCATGGGTTTAGTTGCTCTGCAGCATGTGGGATCTTCCTGGCCCAGGGCTCAAAGCCATGTCCCCTGCATTGGCAGGCGGATTGTTAACCACTGCACCACCAGGGAAATCCCTACATATGCTCCATCTCTTAATCTTTCTATGCTGCCCTCTGGGTAATTCCCTCAGCTCTATCTTCTAGTTCATGAATTCTCTCTCCAACCATGTCCAGACCACTATTTTATTCATTTCTGAAGGGTTTTTTTTTTTTGTCTTTTTAAATTCAATTACTTTATTTTTATTTCCAAAAATCCTATTTGGTTCTTTTTTTTTTTTTTTTACCTTTCCTTCTTAGAGCAATTTTAGGTTCACAGCAAAATTGAGCAGATGGTACAGAGATTTCCCAAATACCCCCTGCCCGACATATTCATAGCCTCCCCATCATCAACATTTCCAAATCAGAGTTTCCAACCAGAGTGGTCCATTTGTTACAAATGATGAATCTACATTAACACATCAGCATCACCCACAGTCCATGTTTACATTAAGGCTCATTGTACATTCTATGGATTTGAACAAATATATAATGAAATGTATCCACCATTATGGTATCATACAGAGTAGTATCAGTGTCATTCATCAGTATCATTTAAGACAGTATCCTAAAAATCCTCTGTATTCCACCTACTCATTCCTCCTTCCCCCTAACCCCTGGCAACCACTGATCATTTTAATGTCTCCACAGTTTTGCCTATTCCAGAATGTCATATAGATGGAATCATATAGTATGTAGCCTCTTCAGGTTAACTTCTTTCCCTTAGTAATATGCATTTAAGTTTCCTCCATGTATTTTCATGGCTTGATAGCTCATTTCTTTTTAGTGCTGAATAACATTCCATTGCCTGAATGTACAACAGTTTATTTATCCATTCACCTACTGAGGAATATCTTGGTTACTTCCACGTTTTGGCAATTACAAATAAAGCTGTGGTGTGCATCCATGTGCAGGATTTTTTGTGGACATAAGTTTTCAGCTCTTTTGGTTAAATACCAAGAAGTGTAATTGCTGGGCCTTATGGTAAAAGTATGTTTAATTTTGTAAGAAACTGCCAATCTCTCTTCCGAAGTAGTACTTGGTTCTTTTTCAAAACTTCCAAGTCATTTTTAAAATATTTTCTTTTCTCACATTTTCAAGATGTATTCAGTCATTTAATATATTCAACCATTTAAAAGTATACATCTGATTACTCTAGTATTTGGAATTCTGGGATAGTTTAATCCTACCGTTTGTGTGTCTCCTGACTTCTACACATATAGGGTTGCAAAGTAAAATACAGAACATCCAATTAACTTTAAATTTTAGGTAAACAATGAATAAGTTTTTAGTATTAGTAAACTTCAGTTTTAGTATAAGTTTTTAGTATGTTGCAAGCAATATTTGGAATATGCTTATATTAAAAATTATTTGTTGTTTATCTGAAATTCAAAGTTACTTAGATTTCTTGTTTTGTTTTATTTCCCTAAATCTGGCAATCTGACTCACAGAAGCTTTGTATTTTGTAATTCTGGATTGTAAACTCATGTTCTTCTAGGCTTTTATCTGCGACACTCACATTTTGTTTGGGTTGAAGACGTGTCCTCCCCAAGAAGTTTTTTGGGGTTTTTTTTGTTTTTTTTTTTCCTTTTTTTTGCGGTACACGGGCCCGTCACTGCTGTGGCCTCCCCCGTTGTGGAGCACAGTCTCCGGACGCGCAGGCTCAGTGGCCATGGCTCACGGGCCCAGCCACTCTGGGGCATGTGGGATCTTCCCAGACCAGGGCACGAACCCGTGTCCCCTGCATTGGCAGGCGGACTCCCAACCACCGCGCCACCAGGGAACCCTCCCAGGAAGTTTTTATTTCCTTGTGTCAGGCACCCCAGGGTTAGAGGCAAAACTAGCTCACTTTTATATTAATTATTTTGCCTGGGAGTCGAGGTCCTAGAAGGTAGTGTAAATTTAAGTACTAAACGTGTATGATGACAGGAGGAGTCTTCCCAGGCTGGTTATTTTCCCCAACCAGAGTTCAGGCTAAAATCCCCACTCACATCTCCCTTTGCTGGAAGAATAGAGTTTTCCTTTGAGGGTCTTAGCTTTGTGAAGGTCTTAGAAAGATCCAAATACACAACCACCGTCCCCAAGCTGGGGCATATTAAACCTAAATTGTTTGATTACAAAGATCAGACACACACACACACACACACACACACACACACACACACACACACACACACACACACACACACACACACCATCAGAGCAGCCCGAATTTCAGTTCACACCTATCACTCTGATTTTCATTCTCTCTTTGTTTCGGACCCCTGGGAATTTTCTGTACATTTTTATGAGCTCAGGTATGCATTTAAGAAGATGTTTGTTATATTTTGTAAAACATTTATAGGTGTCTTATCAAGGGAAGGTTTTTAGGTCATGTAGTTTGCCTTATTGCTGGAAACAAAGTCCACCTGAGCTCTTTCTAAACCCTGCTATCAAATCCTGCTTGCAATAAGCTGGCCCTTACTTAAGGATTAGATGCCCTATTTGGTTATTCAGAGAGATTTCCCCACAGTGGAGACATTTACTTTAATAGGATTTGACCTGAAATAATCCATGAAATAAGTGACCCAGGAGTCAATAACAAATTCTGTTCTGTTTGCCACAGCAAGTTTGAGATATAAGCCAGGAAAATGATTAAAAGGGAAGAAGAAAGGAAAAGATTGGGAACAAGAGGAAAGGGGAGTGAGGAGGGATTGTTAAAAAAGAATAACATGTGGTAGAGTGTCAAAGGGCAGCCCTTGCCTCTGGAACATCGATCCCTCAGATTGACCTTCAATCAACATCAGAGCCAGCAAAAGTGATGTCACATTGCAGGCAAAAGAGCTAGTGGCTCAGCACGTTACATTTAGGGTTAAAGAAAGGTCAAGTATCTTCAGGGAAAATTACTTTCCATCTATATAGTCAGCTTCCTGCCACCACCACAGCTCCCAAATATGCAAAATCCGGCCATCACCAGTGAAGACCAGAATCTACCAACCTTGTGAAGAAAACAAAGCCTTTGCCAACACACGTGAATCTCAACCTTGCATTTCCAGGGACGGTGCATTTGGCTTCACCGTTTAGTGAACCCATCTCTAATGAGCTATTAGCAACATCCAAAATGCTAATGAATGAAGAGGTTATGCATCTTTGACTTCTCAAGGCATCAAGCTAATAAAAAAGATGTCCAAAAAAGTTGCTGTGTGGCTCCCTTCTCCTCCACCTCTTTGCAGCTGAGACCATCCAAACTCTCCCTATAATATAACAGTCATGACCCAACTCCACATTAAATGTGTGTCTCTTCCAATGCTGTGATCCTGGGTGCATGACTCATACATATGAATTATTGTCATGCCTCTAGATTTAGCAACTCAGAAGTTGGTGCTTCATGTGAAATCCCTGTTGGGTTATTTTCAAGTGATTACTCATGGCCCAGATATGTGCAGTATATATCAGTACAGTTATGTGGGTTATTAGACTATTGAAATACTTCTAGCTAGGTTGATAAATGCCTACAGCCAGGAGTTCCCAGAGTGCTTCTCCTACTTGCCCAAGCACCCAGCCCTTCTCCTGAACAACCCCACACACCTTCCCATGATCCAGCCGCTAACAGGTTGACACCCGGAACAGCGGGGAGTCTCTTGGACCAGTGCTCCAACACTAAGACCAATAGTAAGTTCTGATTGCTCCTTATGTGATTTGAATATCATCCCCTGGGTATAAGGTATAATGGTACAAATTCCTAAAACAGTAGAGTTGTCATTCTAGGCCCTATCTTTGGTTCCCCTGCTTTATTCAAAGCTTTCATCTATTTGGCAAGCAGACAATGGGCATCTATTTATTCCACAAATATTTCTTGGCTGCTTACTTTGGGTCAGGCAGTATTAGATGGTGGGGACAGGTCAGTAAACTAGAGAGACATGGTTTCTGATCTTCTGGAGTGTAGGGTCTGGAAGAGGAGACAGACATTAAGCAAATCATTACTGTAATAAATGAGCTGACAGCAAAATACATGGTCCTATGAGAGTGTTAATAGGGAACAACCTCACATCGGAGGTTGAGGGATGTGGCATTTAAACAGAGACCAGAGCAATGAGTGGAAGTCAGCCAGCATTAGAGGGGAAAAGAGGGAGCAGAGGGCATTTTAATCAGAAGGAATTGCATGTTTGAGACCCTGAGAAAAGGAGCTTGAAAGGAAAGAAGGTCCGTGTAATTGGAGAGAGGGGTCCCAGAAAGAGAATTGCAGGATCTGAGACTGTGCAGGTAGGTAGGCACCTGCTGAGTGCCAGGCACCAAGGGCAGGAGAGGCACAGCATGGCATTTGTCCCTTAGCCATATTCTCTAGCATGGTGGCAAAAGGCTGGATTCTAGAGGGAGATGTTCTTGGTTCCAATACAGGCTCCTCTAGTTTTTGGCTCTATCACCTTGGGCAGTTACTTATACTCTTTGACCTTTAGTCTCCTCATCTGAAAATAGGGATAATAAGACCTACCTTATGTTACCAAACCAGACTTGGGTCTGCTTGCCTGAGTGTAGTAAAGCCAATCTACTGACACCGGGTTATGGTGAAGGAAAGTACAGCGTTTATTGCAGGGCACCAAGCAAGGAGTCCAGGAAGCTAGTGCCTAAAAGGCCCAAATTCCCCAAAGGCTTTCAAGGAAACGTTTATAAAGACAGGGTGATGGAGGGAGGTTGTGGGGTGTGTGATCAGCTTGTGGAAATTCTTCTGATTGGTTGGTGATGAGGTAATCAGGAGTCAACATCATAAACCTTCTGGTTCCAACCAGAAGGGGGTCTACATGCTTGTGGGCAGCATACTGTTAACTTCTTCCACCTCGTGGGGGTTTCAGTATCTGCAAAACAGCTCAAAGGACATGGCTCAGAATATCATCTATAGCCCTTGAGGAGGAACTAAATGTCCTTGACTTTGATGGCTAACCTATTATTATTTTGTCTTGCTTGACTGTTTTCCTTTCTTTGTGCATTTTCTCACTTCTCTGGTTAAATTTATTCTTTGAACTCAGGGAAGGCCTAGGAGGCCAAAGTTTTTCTACAGATAAGAGACAGGTGGAAGACATGGTAGGGGTGGGGGTCTGTTCCCGGAAGGCCCCATGGGGTCCTGCTTAGTTACACTTTCATGAGTTAATATATGTAAAGCACTTAGAAAAACACCTAGCACATAGTAAGGAAACAGGAAATATCAGGAACTGACCACTAGGACACAAGAAAGAAGTAAAGGCACAGACAGATTAAGTGACTCCTTTTCTACTCATTTCTACCCAATTCAAAGGTGGTTCTGTGGTAAAATATTCTGTGTTTAATCATCCCCTTAAAGACACCCAGTGTTGTCTGTGTTATTATCACATCAATAGTTCACAAGAAGCTTACTCACTGACCCCCTTCCCATGACCCACTCTATCCAAAGCAGGTTCCATATGTATTTGGGGGTTCATTACTGATTCTTTCCTGAATACATCTCTCAGCATATTCCTCAAAAAAAAACCACAGAAACCTGGTGATAGAAGGAGATCACCCAGAGTCAAAGAAATAAGGTCATCATCTACAGAGCTGTTAAAAAAAAAAAAAGAACGAACCACAGAGATTAAAACCACCTGAAATTGATCACCATGAGAAATGGAAGGAAAAAGAAATTCAAACTAGAAAAGGCACAGCAAGACCCAGCAGTACTTCTCACAGGTTTACAAAAGACTTTCCCCAGTGCTTGGTTGGTGCCCATAGAAATGCACAGGGACCTGGGAGGAAACAAATCATCCCAGGATGCCATGGCAAGATTACAGATCCCTGGGGATTCTGTGGAGCTGTCATCAAAGCCATCATCGTGTTAATCACCCTGGGCAGGAATGAGAGAAATTGGAGGTGAAAAGGGCCTATTAAATTCTTGGGTTTTTCCCCAGAGAATGCCACATGGAGATCACTCTGTGAAATGCACTCTCATGAACTCAGTAACCTTTGGGATTATCCAAGCTAAAGGCAGGAAGCTCTTCCCTTGAGGTTATTATTTTCTTCAGTCTGGTGGGCCTGGGGATTTTTCACTCATCTCTGCTGTCCCCACGTCCTGTGAAAGACCATGCACATGAAGTTCAGTTGGCCTGACCATCCGCTTTGCAGAAAAGGACCACAAAACATTTCCCGTCGGGAGGACTGAGAAGATAGAGTGAACACTTGTCATGGTTGTGGCCACCCAGCATCCATTTCTTCAAGAGCATCTGGTTTACTCTGGGAAGTTACCCAGTTGTGGGTAATTTTGCTGAGTCTTAAATTTAGATGCCCGCATACAGCCAACAAGTGGGTATGTGATCTAAACTCAGTCCACTGCATTCTCCCTCTTAAGACTTTGCTTCTTAAGCAAGAAAAAAATAAAAAGCTTAAAGCCTATTTCTTCAAGCTGGTGAGATAGTCGAGTGGTTCCTGCTACCAGAACTTTCTGCAGCTGCCTGGGACCTGTCTCTTCCAAGCCAAGCTGTCTCTTCCTTAGGTTTACCAGAGTTTGTTTCTGTTGATCACAATTAAAGATCCCAAGAATATTCAAAAAGTAGGGGGAGTAGAAATAATGTCTGGAAAGATTCTCTGACAACAGATATCTCACCTAAAGCTATCTCACCTAAAGATATCTCACAGGGCTAGATAGGAGTGAAGACTGCAGGGTCAGGTGAAGAAAGGTATCTGCCTCTCCCCATCAGGTTGATTGCATAGTGTGGCCTTCAACCTGCCTGGTCTCCTTGTTCTGACCTGGCCGTGGAGCTGTGGAAAGGCAGGCGTAGTGGCACTGTGGGTTTCCCTGTACCCAGCAGTGTGTTGGTAAATGTTTAACATTTGGATTTGGGTAGAGAGGTTGATTTGTAATGTTTGCCAATTTCCATGGTGTAAATACTCCCACCATGGCCAATCTCAAGCTACCAATGTGCTGTCACTGAAAACAGAGTTGGGGAGAGACAAGAACTATCAGCTCTCCTAAGTCCGTGTGGGACAGTTCCACCTCTACTCCTCTAACTGTGGCAGCTGCATAGGAAAGCTTCCGGGTAAAAATAATGGCTAGTGTTTATTAAACACTGTACCTTGTGTGGGGTATCGCTCTAAGCATTTCACGTGTATCAACTCATTTAATCTAATAATGACCTCTAGGGTAGGTACAAGTCTCATGCCCATTTTACAGATAAGGAAACGGAAATACAAAGAGAATAAGAAATTGTTCAAAATCATAAGGCTTGGAAGTTGTTGTGCCATGTCTTGATCCCTGATAATTTACTCCAGAGATGTCTCACTTAACCACTCTGCTAACAAACAGAATCAGATTAGGAAAGGCTTCTGCCTTCTAGAGTATGGCCTCAGACTTAACATCCCAGCAGAAATGGCAGTGACAAACTCAACAGAGTTTTTTCTCTGAGTCCAGATTTTATTTTCTGTATGTACAGTCTGATTATTTATGCCCCATCTCCCATCAAAAGGATGGAGGGTAGCTTGAAATAGTAATAGCTGACAGTTATGAGGACCTACTATGGACTATTTACTTATCCTACATTTTATCTCATCTTCACAATAATCCTTTAGAGATAGCAGTTATTCTACCCACTTTGCAGATAAGGAAACTAAAGCTCAATTAAAGTTGATCTATTAGGGCTTCCCTGGTGGTGCAGTGGTTGAGAGTCCGCCTGCCGATGCAGGGGACGCGGGTTTGTGCCCCGGTCCGGGAAAATCCCACATGCCGCGGAGTGGCTGGGCCCGTGAGCCATGGCCGCTGAGCCTGCGCGTCCGGAGCCTGTGCTCCGCAGTGGGAGAGGCCACAACAGTGAGAGGCCTGCATACCGCAAAAAAAATAAATAAATAAAAAAATAAAGTTGATCTACTAAAGCTCATTTAAAGTTGATCTACCAAAGCCCACATCAGTAACGTGGGCAAAGCAAAGCAGATTTTTAAAAATTCTCTTCATTTCATTGATGAGGAAACAGGCACGGAGAGGTGCAGTAACTTTTTCCACGTGACATGATTCGTGCAGATGCAAACCCCCGTCCACCGCTGCCAAAGCCCATGTTTATCACACCATTCCAGTGACTTCTTCTATTGAGCAACCCCCCTGACAACGCAGCCAGAAGTGATTTTCCTAGAAAGCCCTGTCTGGGTGACTTAGGAAGGCGACTCTGCCAGGTGCCCGCTGAAAGACCAACTGCTATTTCACGGCTCAAAGCACTCCCTCCTAACCTCCTGCCATTTGCACTGAGTCAACACTTTTCCCTCTGAAAAGCTCGTCTCTCTGCTAAGATCAGCAACAGGTTAAAAGCAACATCAAAAGAATAATGAGGGCTTCCCTGGTGGCGCAGTGGTTGAGAGTCCACCTGCCGATGCAGGGGACACGGGTTCGTGTCCCGGTCCGGGAAGATCCCACATGCCCCAGAGCGGCTGGGCCCGTGAGCCATGGCCGCTGAGCCTGCGCGTCCGGAGCCTGTGCTCCGCAATGGGAGAGGCCACAACAGTGAGAGGCCCGTGTACCGCGCAAAAAAAAAAAAAAAAAGAATAATGAGTTTGGTTTCCGGTGACTTCTGATCTTCTCCTGGAACTTACCTATGGGCACTGGGCTGGATGGGGAGGGGCATCCCCAGAGTGCAGGATTCTCGTGTGTGACGCTAGCGCTGGCTTTTCTGGATATATCTAAGACCCAGCCTGACTGCCGTGACAGGTGTAATATGGATGAGGTGCTCCCATTATTGGTGATAATGAGATTTTTCAGTGTCTGTCAGGTTACGAAACAATTGATGTCATCAAGTGACTGGCAGCTTCTCAGCTAGCTTACTGCTCGGAGGCAGGGCTGCTGAAATGTGGGCTGCTTTGAGTAAGTGCCTGATGCTGGTTCCGGAAGGGTTAACATGTCCCAGTGTGGCTGCCTTAGGTCTTCCAGGCGAGGGAGGAGGGGGTGGGGTGGAGGAGAGCCCTGTGTCACATTCAGACACATGTCCATAGCAAAACAGTTCTGGTTTGCATACTAATATCTTTGGGATTACTTTTTCCTGCTCTGGCAATCTGTCACCTGTAACAGGAGGAGAGGCAGGCAACAGAGAGCCTAAAAGACCGAGCAGCATGCCCTTGTGTTTATGGAGTTGCCTTGTGGGTCTTTGAACTAATTTAGGGGCTGATGGTGGAGCCGTCCTGCAGGCACACCTGAGAATCCCCCAAGGTACATCTCAACACCTCTTCTGCTCCAAATAATAAATACAAAAGATACCCAGCCTCAAAAAATCAAGCATAAAATTATCATGTGATCCAGCAATCTCACTTCTGGGTATATACCCCCCAAAACTGAAAGCAGGGACTCAGATATTTGCACACCTATCGACAGATAACTGGATAAAGCAACTGTGACATATACACAACACAGAAAAATACTTAGCCTTAAAAAGGAAGTTCTGACACATGCCACAATGTGAACGAAACTTGAAGACATTATGCCAAGTTTATAAAAGAAGTCAGACATAAAAATATACATATTTTGTGATTCCTTTTTTGTGAGGTACCTAAAATAATCAAATTCAAGGAGACAGAAAGTAGAATGGTGGTTGCCAGGGGCTGGAGGGATGGAGAAATGGGGAGTTTTTGTTTAATGGGTAAAGGAGTTTCAGTTGGGAAAGATGAAAACATGTATACATTTATTGCACAACGGTGGAAATGTACTTAATGCCACTGCACTGTACACTTAAAACGGTTAAAACGGAAAATTTTATGTTGTGTCTACTTTACCACATATTTAAAAGGAAAGACACTCGGCACACTGCATGTATTGATAGTTAGAGTACCTACGGAGCTTGGAATTCATTGCCGTAATCTGTAAAGTGTCCTACAAATGTTAGCTAAACGTGCACACTTGCCTTACCTTACTCCTTCTTCAGGGAAGTATCATCAGCTTCTTTTGACAGAGGAGGAAACTGAAGTTCAGAGGGGTAAAAACTCAGTTGCCCAGGTTCCACTGTAGTGATGGAGGGCTTAAACTTTGATCTGCCTGTCACCAAATGCAGCACAATTTACATACTGCAAAATGCCTGAAAAAAATCCCACTCTTTCAGGGTGATCATATGCCAGTCAGATGAAGCTGAACTTACCTGCTCTCTGAAACAGGGGAGACCCAAACTGAGAAATACTTTAGAATTCATCAGTAAGAAAAGTCTAACTTTTAATTCATAGAACTGAAATATATACATGCTCTGATAACAGCTAAGTGGAGAGAGACCTGAAGAATTTCCCTAATAAAGGTGCAACTATCTGTCATGTGCGGCTGTGGTTGGCTTATAGAAATAGTTTCACAGGATTCAAAGCATTCCCCTGTAATCAAGAGAGTCATGCCTGAACTGCATTGGTAATAACCACAAACCACTGGTTATTTTTCTAAACCCAGTTGGAATAACTTACTTACGCCTGGCCAGGTCTCTCTCTTGGTTTGAAATGGTTATGATGTGTCATTCTCAGTATGTTTTTCTTATAGTTTTGAAAGTCTTGCGGATGTATGCTTTACCAAGGTATTTATGCCCCCCTCCAAATATTTATATTAGAAAGTACCTTATAGTCTGAACCATAAAGTATAGCACAGTGATTAAGATCATGGACTCTGGGGTCCTACTGCCAGGGCACGACTCCTGGCTCTACCACTTCCTGCTTATGTGACCTTGACCTTGGGCAAATTATTTTGCTTCTTTGTGCCTCAGTTTCTTCATCTGTGATATGGGGATAATAATAGTACATACTGCATTGGATTATTCATGAGATTTAATTTCTCTGATTACAATGACGCATCTCATTTCCAAAATTCCAGTGATATAGAAAAGGTTCTAAGATCATTTATCTTCAGAAGTGCCCCGATGACTATTTCAGGAGAGGAAGAGGCAGGGACTGGGAGGGGAGGAAATGTGGCTTTGAACCAAGTATAAGCATCATACGTTCTCCTCTGGTACCAGTTACTGTGATAAATTGAAGGTGACAAGTTATTTTATGACATAAATGCAAATCAGCATTCACTTCACTATTTTCCAATGCCCTGTCACTTTAATGGCCCTCATAAGTTTGCTTCACTTGCAGTAAGTATTGGTATGTTCACAATCAGCCAGAGAATTTATTTTTAGGTGGGGAGTGCAAAGAACTGAGCCCACCAGCTGACTTAGAAAAACGATCACATTCCCATCCACAAATTATTCACAAAGCTAGTTAGCATTTTAGCCTTTGATGGTGAAATAACACAATAAATAGAGATTTGTCAAAAGGGCTCATTTCCACCTGCCAGACTTGAGTTTCTAAATATTAGGCATTCACACATTTGTGGGTGCGTGTGTGTTGATGCCTGTTTATTAGAAAGAAAAACCTGCCCCCAAATGCAACATTCCCTTTCAAGTGGCAAGGCGTTGAGACCTTCTGCTCCTGATGCAAATGCTGGGGAGAGAAGAGGATGGCTTCCTGTCTGTTGAGTCAGTAAAGCTCATATACGTGAGACTCTCATGCTGGTGATTTCAACATGATTTTCACCATTGAAGTTGATTTCTTGTCCTGCCAGTTCCACCAGGCTGTCGTCCTTTCTCTTTTGATGTTGATGGGTGGTGGGGGGGGGAGAAAACAAAAAGTCAAAAGAAAGAAAACCAGAGACAGGCAGCCTTGTCACTGTAAACAGGACTGTACCTCCCCACCTGCTGCTGTCCTGTGCGTTGGCATTAACAGAGAGTGGAAGCTGTTAAACACACTGCCTAATTAATTTAAAATACAACTTCAGAGCTACAATCCCTAATTGTTAAAAGTGCTTTTACTAGGGCATAAAGATAATCACAGAATTAAGTCATTAAGAGTCATAATAGGGAAACTAATGCACAAAATGAAACATGATTGCGAATGTCATGATTGCCAATTCCCTTCCTCTTCTGAAGAGCTCCTGGCTGCCTTCATTCATTTATTTATTAACCAAAGATTTAGTGAGCACCCCCTACACTGCCCCTCCAGTAAGCCACCAAAAGGTCCTACATTCTGAAGATAGGTGCCTTTTTTTTTCTAACTTTTCTGCTTCATCCCATAATTTCTGTTTGACGGTGTGCATGCGTGTGTGTGTGTGTCTATGTGTGGGTCTGTGTGTGTGCGTGTACACAGTTTACATTCTGAGATGCAATCAGCATGCAAGGGCGGAGAAGCCTGAGGGAACTGGGCAGTGAGAGAGAGTTTTAATGTATGACGCAAAGCAAGGAGTCTCTCTCTCTATCCACACCTTCCCTTAAGTGCATTGCATTAGGCATTCTGTCTGACAAGCTGCCACTTGGAGACACAGTCTTTCCCCCTCCCCTCCCCAACCTGAAACCTGATTGCTTCACATCAAGTGTTTAATTCCCCATTGTTTGAAATAAAATGGTATGTAAAGCATGCGTTGCCATGGATGCAAAATCCAAGGATGCATATAGAGGCTCCTAAAGCTGGTAACTTGGTATCTGCCCAGGTAACAAGGGGCTGAATAAGGCAAAGGAAGAACTGACCCTCCCAAAAGATAGCTTCCCCGTAGAAAGTTCTTCAGGTGCAGCCGTGCGCTTGTATATTCACCGGCACCAAACTCTTTCTTCTGCCTGGAGAGAATGTACCTGCTCCATCCTTTCCTCATCTGCTCTCAAGAAAGGCACTTTCTTCTGCATAGAATGTTTCCAAGGTTCAAGTCCTTGGCTGGAAGCTTCTCTGAAAAAGTTGTGATCTCTGAGAGATGGAACCAAGGAAGCTTAAGTTGCACCCAACGCTTCAAGTTGGGCAAACTCTACTAAAGCCGGATCCACCTTCAGTCGCACTCCTAGTAAATACCCAAGAGAAGTGCATACACAGCTTCACAAAAGACTCCCGGAAGAATGTTGATGGCAGCACTATCCACTATAGCCCCCAAATGGAAATTGTGCAAATGCTCAGCATTATATCATAATGCCCAAATACCAGAGTATGGAATACTAAACAGCAATGAGGATGAATGGACCATAACTAGACACAACATGGATGAGTCTCACAAGTGATGTTGGGGGTGAGGAGTCAGACCCCAAAGCGGACCTACTGTGTGATTCTATTTATACACAACTTCTAAGTAGATAAAACTGGTCGGTGGGGATAGTCAGGATAGTGGCTGTCTTTAGAGAGGAAGGAAAGAGTCTTGATTGGCACTGGATACAAGGAGGAGTTTCTGGGGGTGCTAGCTGCATTCCGTTTCACGACTACATAGTGGTTTTGCCTACTTTTTTGTTTGTGTGATGTATTTCACAAAAAAATAAAAGTTTTAAAAACACCCTTAAGGTTGGCCTCGAAGCAAGCAAGGGCACTGAGCTCCCTTGGCCCTGTCTGCAGTTTCCTCACGACCACTTCGAGGAAGACTGAGAGGCAGATGAAGGCGGTCAGTGCAGGGCAGGAGCGAGGCAAGCTTTCTGCTACCACCCAGCGAGCATCCTCAGCCCTGACGGTGAGAGGGCTGGAGCTCCGCCTCAGTGTCCCTCAGGTGCACATTCTTTTGGAAAATAAGAGTTCACAGCAGCTGGCAGTTATTAACTTTTTCTTGAATCACTAAAAAAAAAAAAATCAATTATAAGAGACGCCTCCCGCCCCAAACACACAAACACATTTTTCTTTGAAATGGGGATTTGCCAAACTGTTGATGACAAGAAGGCACTGTGTCTGTATAATTAGCAACATTTTTCCTTTTTCAGTGGCACATAAATCTTAGATCTGATCAAGCACAGTACATCTCTTGTACAGTGAGATGTTTTGCTTACACTCTCTGTACCTCAGAAAGGAGAAGCCCGACCCCCTTCCCTTCCTGGTTGCAGGTTCAGGATGGCCAGTGAGAAGCCCTTAAGCAGGTATTTGGAAGGCAGGAGAGGAGAAGCCATTTTTGCCCCTAAGATAGTTGCCAGCTCCCTCGTGGGTAGACTGAGATCTGCAGGCAGACCTTTAACAAGCGCCTGCTTTGGGGCAGTGGGACCAGATGGTCAGAGACTGTGCAGGGGAGGAAAAAGTTTCCCTCCACACTCTTAAGGTCCCTGGCTGGGTCTGAAAATTAAACTGACAAAGACAGATTCACAGGAGAACAGCACACAAAGTGTACTGAAGTTTTACACGTACAAGGGAGCCTTCACAAGAGAATGAGGCCTTGAAGAAGTGACCAGAGGAGAAAGTTTTTATATCTGTTAGGCAAAGAAACAATATATTTGTGAACAATTGCTAAGACAGAGGGGTTTGGGCGAGGGGTGGTAAATGAGGATGAAGTAACTAGGAAGATAAGTGCGAGTTTATCAGGGTTTGTTTGTACAGATTTCTTGGCCCCCAAGGCCCCATCTCTGGCGATACGACTCCTGGGACAGGGAAGGTGCCTTCCACCTGGAGTTTTAGGATCTGTTTCAAAGAGGAAGAGTGCAGGAGATCAGATGCCCTTCCTGCTTTTCTGTTTTCTCAAATTCCTTAAGCTTAGAGCTTCAATATGCCAAGGTGCCAATATGTTGGGGCAGTGTGTCCCAAATCTCATCAGCTGCTTCTCTGACCTTTGCTCCACCATCCCCTCTCCTCTCACCTCAGTTTTTTTTTCTTTTTCTTTTTTTTTTTTGTGGTACGCAGGCCTCTCACTGTTGTGGCCTCTTGCATTGCGGAGTACAGGCTCCGGACGCGCAGGCTCAGCGGCCATGGCTCACGGGCCCAGCCGCTCCGCAGCATGCAGGATCCTCCCGGACCAGGGGCACGAACCCGTGTCCCCCACATCGGCAGGCGGACTCTCAACCACTGCACCACCAGGGAAGCCCTCACCTCAGTTTTGTAGAACTTTAATTTCCTATATTATAACCCTTTAATCCTGGAACATATTGAGAAGTCTTTGTTTTCCCAGACTGAACCCTGACTGGGTAGAATTATACAAACACACACACACACACACACACACACACACACACTCGGAGGATTCTGTCACTGAGGCCTAATGTCCAGACTTTTAGCAGTGCTATGAGGCTGCTACCAATTACTGGACCTCACCTCAGGAGCTCTTTCTACAACAGGACTGTGAAACCTCTGTAATCCCACCTCTGGCTCTGACGTCACCTGACACCAATCATCCCTTGCTCTCTGAGTTCCAGCCAAACCGGACCATGCTGGCTGTCAGCTCTTGGACACGCCTCCTTCTACACTGACTCTGAGACTTCACCGGGCTCTTCCCCTTTCCTGGGGGCCTCTTACTCTTCCTCGGTGCCTTCCCCCTAATCAACTAACATTCCTCCTTAAGGCATGAATTTTCCCTTCTTCAGGGAGGCTTACAGACGGTGGGAGTCAGGATTGCAAATAAGTAAAAATGGGGCAGTATAGGGTGTATTGGGAGTATGTAGTAGGAGCCCTAATGTATTCTGAACATCAGAAAATACCTCCCTGAGACTTCCCTCGCGTTCCAGTGGTTTAGCCTCCAAGCTTCCACTGCCGGGGCGTAGGTTCCATCCCTGATCAGGGAACTAAGATCCCCGCATGCCATTTGGCGTGGCCACAGAAAGAAAATACCTCCTGTTTTGTTTTCTGTTTGTTTTTTGTTTTTTTGGTTTTTTTTTGCAAAAACCAGACCCAAAGAGAGCACTATTGTATCTCTAGCATCCAGCACTCTCCCTGGGACACGGAGGACACTCAGTACATATTTGTTGGTATTCAAACCCCCTCTTCATGGGTAAATGATGTCTCTCCCTCAAGACAGATGGGAATAAGTTTTATAGCAGGTAGAACTGACAGGAGAGCAGAAGGGAGAACTCACCTGTTTTAGGTACTTTCTGTGCACTGTGCTTGGTGCCAAGCGCTTTGCCTACATTATCATCTTTTAATCCTTGCAAGAACGCTAACAGGTAGATGCTATTAATATCTCTATTTTATAGCACAGGGAGATCAGCTCGGTGCTTTGTGACCACCTAGAGGGGTGGGATAGGGAGGGTGGGAGGGAGACGCAAGAGGGAAGAGATATGGGGATATATATATATATGTATAGCTGATTCACTTTGTTATACAGCAGAAACTAACCCACCATTGTAAAGCAATTATACTCCAATAAAGATGTTAAAAAAAAAATCTCCATTTTACAAATGAGGGTACTGGAGCTCAGAGAGGTTAAGTAACTTGGTCAAGGTCATACAGTCGCCCAAGTCTCAATTCCTCATCCTCTCGTTTATCAGTAATTGTTCATGATGTTATATGTCCCTCACACAGCTGGCAAAAATGTCTCAGAAATAGCAAAAGTTGATTTCCATAATAATTATGGGAGGCTGTTTTGAATGTGTCCTGATATTCTATTTTGTCACTTTGGCAATGACGGGCTTGCATATCTCCATTGCTTAGCTATGGGGGCTTAGTCTTGACCTCTAATCTTCCCCAACTGTTTGAAATTGCTCCATTTCTCTCCCTTCAAAGGCAGCCAGTGCTGCTTTGGTTAGGAGGCCCCATCACAATTTCCTTCCAAATCCCTCTTTTCTCAGGCTGCATTGAGGTTATCGCTTCTCTTAGAGGCTCCCCGACCCCCATGCCTAACTAGCATCCAGGGCGGATGGCCTGCCGGCAAAAGCAGGTGGGTGTTTAGCAGTGTAGTGTCACATCACGGCCAAGTGCACGTCTGGGCTCTGGAGTGAAAATATCCATTCAGATCCTGGCTCCACCCTTTATAGTGTGAACTTAAGGTAAGTTACTCTCTTTGCCTAACTTTGTTTCTTCCCCTGTAAAGTGCAAATGATAATAGTATCCACCTTACGGGGTTGACCAGGGAATTAGATGATATGACAAAGACATGCACATAGTGCAGTGCCTGGACCATAGTGAACGCTGCATAAATGTGAGTGTTAATCATTGTCAGTGCCCATTCGTCAGAACTTTACACAGAGCACAAGCAGCCTTATCTCATGTCCAAACTGCACCCCCAGGCCTCCTTTCTGTTTTGCTTTGTTTTCCTTCTCCCAAAGGACTAGAAGCTAAGTACCCCTGGGACTGTTGAGCTGTGGATTCAGGAAAGCTTGGCTCCTAGAGGGAAGAATAGACTCTGTGGGGTGTGTAGTTTCTTTGTTAAGTTTTCTTTCCCCCAACAGCCCTATCTTCCCTCATGTCTCACCAGTGCTCCTGTGGCAGAAAAATTCATTCCCCTTTCTAAATGAATCACAGCTTTAATAAAGCTATTGTATTTGACCACAGGCTTAGGAAATGGTAATATAACATAATAAGAGAAGATCATTAAAGTTCTATAAAGCAAGCTTCCAGCTCGTTCATTTCCAGTGTCCCCGAGCCCTAGATAAAGGATAAACATTTTTTAATAAAAATCTAAATAACAGTAAAACTCACTTTTCATTTCATTTCAAGTATTTTTCCAGTTAAGTATGTGGTGTTTTCTAATTTCTAATTTCCTGTGCAGGTCAGATACACTATAAAAGTTTTTTTTTTTTAAGTTTTTTTAAAAGTTTTCAGGGCACTTTCCTGACTGCAATTCCAGCACACAGTAATTCCAACACGGTAAGGTTGTCAGAGAAGTTAGCCAAGAATGATTAAAATTCCGGAGACTGATTCGTAAGTGAACAAGAACAAATGAGTACTGGGGGTAAAAGCACTTATTGGAGAGCTAACTGGGTAAGCAGCTCAGAAAGACTGAGAAAAAGCAGACATTAATTATATGATGCAAAGGGTTATGGTTGCAGACTTTTTTTATAAAGGAAAAGAGAGGCTTCCCCCCGCCCCACCCTTTTTGCTTGTATGAAAAGCAGCCATTAAGGGCATAAGCACTGAAGTCCCAGACAGAGACTCGAGTCTTATCTCTGCCATTTGCTAGTTGGGTGCCCTTGGACAAGGAGCTAAACTTCTATGAGCCTCAACTGTCTTGTCTGCAAATGGCAATAATAGAAACCTAATTGTTCATAAGATGATCATGTGAAATCAAAGAGGGTAGTGCACGTAATGCACTCAGCACAATGTTTAGCACATAAAAAATTGTATAGTTCATTATAAATGTTTGCGGAGATATTTTTTAATAGTACCATATTTTGAACAATGAAAAACTTTCAAAAGAATTATCCAAAGGGAATTTACTTAAAATATTTTAAAACAATCTGAGTTAAAACATAAGAAACCTAAATCGTGAGTAAATCTGGGGGTGGATTAGCAAACTGGAATTTGACACTTCATCAACATCATCGTAAAAAAATTTTTTCACTCTACATGGACTCCCAAGATGCACATTTTCCCACATTTTTTTTTTCTTTTTCCCACATTTTGACATCTCTCGATCGGGGAGTCTTAACAATTCCTAACATGTTTTCTTTCTCCGTGAGTTATGAAATGATGGTGCATATTCCAGTTGATGGCATCTAAGATTTGACGAAATATGGTCTTAAGCATTAAGCTTCCTGGTGCTCTGTTCTAAGTAAGCCCAGACAGTTCTAGCTACCAAATAATTTATAATGTGAGGTGCACAGTGTACAAAGAACACTGAAACAACTAAGTCAACACTGCACAGAAACAGGGAGGATTTGTGGTTCTTCGCTGGCAAAAACAATTAATTAATTTTTTAAAATTCCATTTCACCTTATACTTATTGATGAAATTTCTTAAACTAATTAATACTTTAATTTACCTTAATTAAATTTCTTAATTTAACTAATGCTTAATTTCTATGAGCCTTGATTTTCTCCTCTATGAAAGGGGCCTAACAACATCTCTTGGAAGGTTGTGGTGAGGGTTGAAGACATTGGTGCTTGGCACATAGAAGGAGTGGCTTTCATGCCTCCTGTCCCCTTCTCCTAGCCCTCCTGCCAAAACTGATGTCTCTCTTCTCCCTGAGCCCGCCCCTCACAGAGGAGCCAGACCTGTCTAACCCCAAGACTTCCGTCCTAAATGGACTTCCAAACATCTACTGTCTCAGCTTTTATTCCAATTAGCAACCCATATTCCACTGCTACTTTCCCTCTTCATAGGTCTCTGTTCCACACAGCTGCCTTGACTCACATCTCCTAAATCTCATTGGTAAATCCCATGCTTGTTACCAAATAGGATTTCATAAAACCCTGGGTGCGGCAGAATAGGCACCCCATATGCTCCGTAAGGGTAGAGCCATGACTTTCTCATTCATTGCTGAGTCCATGGTAGCAACTACAGGAAGACGTAGAGGAAAAGCTTAGTAGACGTTTTCACTGGCTAAAGTTAAGGTGTCAATAGGGCTGCATTCCTTTTTGAAGGCTCCAGGGGAGGACTTGCTTCCTGGCCTTTTCCAACTTCTAGAGGCCGCCCACATCCCTTGGCTCAGAGCCCATTCCTCCATCTTCAAAGCCAGAAAAAGCAGATTGAGTCCTTCTTACATCACATCACTTTGACTAACTCCTCTGCCTCTCTCTTCTATTTTTAAGAACGCTTGTGATTACATTGGACCCACCTGGATCATCCAGGTTAATCTTTCTATTGTAAGGACACCTGATTAGCAATCTTAGTTCCATCTGTGACCTTCCCCTTTGCCATGAAACACGACATATTCACAGGTTCTGAGGTTTGGGACATGGTCATCTTCATGGAGTCATTACTCTGCCTATCTTACTAGGTTAGATTTTTCATTTTAAAAAAATTTGTAAGTGCCTATGGGCCAGGCATTATGCTGACTAAGCAATTTGCGGGCATTTTTTCTGCTTTTAGCCTCACAATAACACTAGGAGGCAGGAATCATTATAGTTCTAATTTTAAACATGCCAAAGCTAAAGAACACAGAAGTTTGAAAGACCTGTCCAAAGTCACAGATCTAATCAGTAGCAGAGCTGGATTTGAAGTCAGGGCCAGGCCCATTCCCAAGGCCTAATGGCTAGACAATATAACTACAGGTGGTAGAAAATATATCTATAGGAGTGAATGAGCTTGGATGAAGAACAGAGATTTAAGACTAAAGTTCCAGAGAGTGCCCTCAGGTCAAAGTGGTAGCTTGGTGGATGGTTTCATAATGATTATCCACACTTCCTCAGGTAGGAGTTTTTCCTTGCAAACGGAAAAGTCCCATCAGGACAGCTTATTCCAAAAAGGGTGGGTCAAACAAACTGAAAAATGCACAATTAGGGCTTCAGGCATGGCTGGATCCAGGACTCGAATGATTTTACCAAGATCAGTTTTCCTTTCTTCTCTTGAGTCTGCCTCTCTGAGTTGACTCTTCAGGTCAGTGAGATGGTAACAAAACAGCCATGGCAACTCTAGCTGCTGTAGCCTGTCAGCGTTTAAGTCCAGCAAGAAACGAATGAATTCCTCTTTCCAAAAGTCCCAGGGAAAACTGCATTGCCCCTCATTGGCTGTGGCAGAGTTGCTGGCCCATCTTTGAAGTAACCACTGTGGTCAGGTGAATGCATGTGCTGATTGCTTAGTTATGGGTTATGTGTTCCTTTCTGGAGTTAGGGGTGGAGTAGGCATCACTAGAACCGTATAGACTAAGAGGAGTGGGGGAGGGACGCTTTTGACTCTAGGTAACAGACTCGCTTATTTATAGGGGCTTGTTATTTCACATAACAAGAAATCCAGGGTGGGCAGTTCTGGGTTGGATAAATCTGAAGTTTAATAATGTCGGGGGTCTGGTTCCTTTGGGTTTACCCTCAGGATCACAAGGTAGCTTCCACAGCTGGTTCTACACAATAAAATCCTAAAGTAGGAAGGAAGGGACAGAGCTTTCTTCTTATGAGTCTCTTTCCTTTGTTCAAGGAAAATCTTTTCAAGAAGCCCCCTCATGAGACTTGCCTTGATGTGTCATCAGCCAGCACTAGGTCATATGTTTAGCTCTAAGAAAGTTCATGTCCCCGGACTGAGGACACTAACATCTAAATAACTAGAAAAATCAGGGTTCTACTAGCAAGGAAAAATGGGGGGTGGCAAGTGGGTTGTAACCACCTGTGTCTGCACCAGGTTCCTGGAGAGAAATTGAGGCATTTGGTTACCAGGAGGAGGCTGAGAAGACATCAGGTAGCAAAAGTGCTGGATTTCTACTAGGGCTAAACCGAGAGCAGGGAAGGTTTTAAATCCTGGAGCACACTAGGAGCTCACTGGGGAATTCAGAGAGTCCATAAACCAAACTGAGAGGTAGGATTGCCTCTGAGCTTTAGGTTACAATATGGACTGTCAGAACCAGCATGCAATGTAGGGATTGCAGTGATTGCTTTGAAAAATAGTCACAGCATCCCTCTCATCCTGCATGCTCTTTTTTTTTTTTTAACATCTTTATTGGAGGATAATTGCTTTACAATGGTGTGTTAGTTTCTGCTTTATAACAAAGTGAGTCAGCTATATATACATACATCCCCATATCTTTTCCCTCTTGCGTCTCCCTCCCACCCTCCCTATCCCACCCCTCCAGGCGGTCACAAAGCACCGAGCTGATCTCCCTGTGCTATGCGGCTGCTTCCCACTAGCTATCTACTTTACCTGGTAGTGTATGTATGTCCATGCCATTCTCTCACTTTGTCACAGCTTACCCTTCCCCCTCCCCATATCCTCAAGTCCATTCTCTAGTAGGTCTGTGTCTTTATTCCCGCCTTGCCCCTAGGTTCTTCATGACCTTTTTAAAAATTTTCTTAGATTCCGTATATATGTGTTAGCATACGGTATTTGTTTTTCCTTTCTGACTTACTTCACTCTGTATGACAGACTCTAGGTCCATCTACCTCACTACAAATAACTCAATTTCGTTTCTTTTTATGGCTGAGTAATATTCCATTGTATATATGTGCCACATCTTCTTTATCCATTCATCTGTTGATGGACACTTAGGTTGCTTCCATGCCCTGGCTATTGTAAATAGTGCTGCAATGAACATTGTGGTACATGACTCTTTTTGAATTATGGTTTTCTCAAGGTGTATGCCCAGTAGTGGGATTGCTGGGTCGTATGGTAGCTCTATTTTTAGTTTTTTAAGGAACCTCCATACTGTTCTCCATAGTGGCTGTATCAATTTACGTTCCCACCAGCAGTGCAAGAGGGTTCCCTTTTCTCCACACCCTCTCCCTCATTTATTGTTTCTAGACTTTTTGATGATGACCATTCTGACCAGTGTGAGATGATATCTCATTGTAGTTTTGAGTTGCATTTCTCTAATGATTAATGATGTTGAGCATCCTTTCATGTGTTTGTGGGCAATCTGTATATCTTCTTTGGAGAAATGTCTATTTAGGTCTTCTGCCCATTTTCGGATTGGGTTGTTTGTGTTTTTGATATTGAGCAGCATGAGCCTGCATGCCCCTTTATAATGTGACTTTGAAAGTCTTTAGGAGGTAAAGTCTCTTCCCCTCCCCAGAGGCTTGGCTGGCCTCTGACTTTCTCTGACAAACATTCTACAGTGGAAGTAACACTGACCTCTGACCTAAGAAACTTTGAAGCTTCCATTTTTGCCTTCTTGGAAACTAGTTGCCATGCAAAGAGGTCTCGGTGCTCCTGCTGGAGAGGCCACATAGAGAGAGAACAGTCCCAGAGGGTGAGTTCACTGAAGCTGGCAAATACGGATGCCAAGCACATGGGAATATTCTGGATAATCCAGCCACAGCTGAGCCCCCAGCTGAAAGCAGCTGCAAGAGTGAGCCCAGCCAACAGCACACAGAGCAGAAGACCACCCGGCTGAGCCCAAAGAATTCACAAGTTCCTGAGCAATAATGAGTCATTGTTAGTTTAAGCCACTAAGTTTTGGGGTGGTGTGTGACAGAGCAACAGGTAATTGAAACAGGAATCATCTTTGGTTCACTTATTTCACAGAGGAGACTGAAAGACCAAAGTGAAATGACTTACTCAGAGACACATAGTTCCATAGGGGCAGAGGCACAGCAAGAACTGGGATCTCTGCATTCTCAGCCCACTGCTCCGATCATCAAACCTGACATAACTGTTTTCATACAGATGAAACGAGTGCTTTTGCAACTTTAGCCGATGTGTATATAATGCAATAGCTTGCACTGAGAGAGCGTTTATTATGTGCTTGGCACAGGGCTAAATGCATTATCTCATTTAATCCTCACAGGGAGCCTCTAAAGCAGGTCTGATGTAGCCCCTTATTTTACAAATAAGATAGCTGAGGTTAAAGAGATTAAGTAACTTGCTCACAGCCACCCAGCTAAGTAGGTGATGGAGTTAGGATTCAAATCTAGATCTGTCAGATTCTAAAATGCTTGCTCTTTTAATCATCATGGTACACAGCTTCCACTGACTCACAAGGGCGTTTTCCCAACGAATCAAGTTTTTCTTTCTTGCATGATGCAGTGGTTCCATTCAGCCCAACTCTGCATCTCATGTCTTAAAGTTGCCTTCAGTTCATTGTGGATTTCAGGATGAAGCCGGAGAAGACACGCTTGGCTCATTTAACACTTTATTCTTGTTGAACATTTGCTCGGAGTCACAAGGACTCAAGGAGGGAAAGAAAAATGTCTTGAGTTTTTAACCCTCACAAGAGTTATGTTCAAGGCACTTCCCATGCAACACCTACACACTGTACACTCCTCTCAGGATTCCTGGGCTCTTCTCACCCTTAAATTACCTTGTGAAGGGAACGATGAGAATGTAGCATTGTGGTGTAGCAAGTTTCTATGAGTCTTGCCGAGCAGGAGAGAGAAAATAAGGAAAAGAAGAGGAATGGGAAACAAGGGAGAAGCAGGAAGGAAGCTGGACAAATGAAGGGTAAAATACTGATCTTCTATTTTTGGACTAGAAACCTAAGGTTGCCTCCCTTGGTCATCTTATTAGGATGACTACTTCTCAGTTTACCCAGGACGGTTCTGGTCCACGCCTAGTGTCCTGGCATAATTGTCAATAATACTCCATTTCACTCTCAAGGTGTCCCAGTTTGGATGATAAATCATATGGTGACCCCTCAACCATGTTTCACTCCCAGTCAACCACTTCAGGTTTCCTGGAAGAGAACTAGGTACAGGATGCTATGAAGGGTGCTGAGGACCCTAGGATCATGAGACGCAGCCCCTGACCTCAAGGAATCCCTTTCTGATATATGAAACACAGTAACAGAGGCACTGCTGGTTGCAGGGGCAGGCAGAATCTGAAGTAAGAGATGAGGGAAAAGCAAGTGCAAAGGCATGGAAGTGTGGAAAGCGTGGTATGGTTTCGGAAATATAGTAACCAAGCCCTCCTAATGGCCAAATGTAAGGCAAATTCTCCCCCAAGTTATTTTTCAGAAAAGAGTCATATTTTATTTCTCCCAAAGTTTATTGCTTCATGAGATGATCTTTGTTACTTTATCTTTTTGTTTTATATTATTTTAAAGTGTAATTGACTTACACTGTTATATTAATTTCAGTTATGCAACATAGTGATTCAGTATTTTTATATGGGGCTTCCCTGGTGGCGCAGTGGTTGAGAGTCTGCCTGCCGATGCAGGGGACACAGGTTCAGTGCCCCGGTCCGGGAAGATCCCACATGCCGCGGAGCGGCTGGGCCCGTGAGCCATGGCCGCTGAGCCTGCGCGTCCGGAGCCCGTGCTCCGCAACGGGAGAGACCACGACAGTGAGAGGCCCACGTACCGCAAAAAAGTATATATATATATTTTTTTTCATACATTACGAAATGATCACCACGATAAGTCTAGTTACCATCTGTCACCATACAAAGGCCTTACAATATTATTGACTATATTCTTTATGGTGTACCTTACATCCCCGATGGTTACTTTATTTTGACTAAAATAAATTACCATTTGGGGAAGAAGATGACATTAGAGAGAGAGAGAGGTTTAAAGATTTAATGTATGCTTAGTATTATTTTTTTGCCTGGGATATGTCCTCAAAATTGTTCATGGTACATGTCATTATAAACTGGTCTTTTAAAGACCATTTTAAAAATAGCACATGGCTAAATCATGGAGAATACATATACACACCTATAGGAGAATTTTTGACATGTCCTATTATTATATAAAGGGGTCTGGGTGTGTGTGGCTTGTGATAAAAATTCCAGTGGCAGCATCACTCACAGCTTCAAAAAGTTCTGTGTTACAAACAACATCCAAAACTGTAAAGATGATATATTCTGAAAATTTGCATTCTGTGGCTCAAAAATGGGTATAGCAATGATGAAGACAAACACTGTTGTCAGAGCTGTCAATGTAGAGTTAGAATTCAATTATTTCATGAAACTTGAAAGACAAAAGGAATCAACATTTCTACTATATTAGTATTTCATTAATATTTAATTTAAGATATGTTTAAATTAATATGTTAAATATAATAAGTAGACATTAAAAATTTTCAGCTATATCCCCAAACATGTGTACATTCAAGTTGGCCATTAGAGCTTTTTTGGGGGATCCTCTCATAAGAAATGGGGGAATTGCTTTACATTTGGTGTTACCTGAGGTTTAGCACATACAGTGCTTTGTTCTACTGGGGATCAGCCTGTAGAGCTGGGGGAGTAGCAGGAGATGAAGTTGGAGAGGTAAGCATGTGTTGGAATCGGGGAAGACCCAGGGTATCCCACACCAAGTCTGCAGCAGGCAATGGAAATCTACTGATGGAGATTCATAAGAGCAGTATATCTTAATTAAATTTGCATTTTGGAAGAATAATTTTGGTGGCAGCGTAGAAGAGGAACCAGAAATGTAGATATGTCAACTTATGCTAGAAATACAAGTGCACTGATAGTAGCAATCTTATCAGTTTTGTTTTGTGGTTGCATCCTCAGAGCCTAGAAGAGTGCCTGACCCATGGAAAGCAAGCAAAGCTTATTACCTGAATGAATGAATGGCCCATTCTGAAACTGCCTGTTCTCACCCCTCATTTCACCCTCATCAGAAGAAGCTACCTCAAGAGTTTTCAGGATAGCTCTACTACTTTAGACTGTGTATATGGCCCCCTGGTTTATCTGTCTGTCCTGAACTAAAGCCTCTTCTTTCAACCAATTCTGCTCCTCTAATGTCTTGTCATTATAGTCTGAATAAGGACTATGGCAATGTACTACCTTAGAACTTTTTTGAAAAGGCACAACTTTTTTTTAACGTCTTCATTGAAGTATAATTGCTTTACGATGGTGTGTTAGTTTCTGCTGTATAAAAAAGTGAATCAGCTATACGTATACATATATCCCCATATCCCCTCTCTCTTGCGTCTCCCTCCCACCCTGCCTATCCCACCCCTCTAGGTGGTCACAAAGCACCGAGCTGATCTCCCTGTGCTATGCAGCTCCTTCCCACTAGCTATCTATTTTACATGTGGTAGTGTATACATATCCATGCCACTCTCTCACGTCATCCCAGCTTATCCTTCCCCCTCCCCATGTCCTCAAGTCCATTCTCTGTGTATTTATTACTGTCCTGCTCCTAGGTTCATCAGAAACATTTTTGTTTTTTTTAGATTCCATATATATGTGTTAGCATACAGTATTTGGTTTTCTCTTTCTGCCTTACTTCACTCTGTATGACAGACTCTAGGACCATCTACCTCACTACAAACAAATCAGTTTCGTTTCTGTTTATGGCTGAGTAATATTCCATTGTATATATGTGCCACTTCTTCTTTATCCATTCCTCTGTCGATGGGCATTTAGGTTGCTTCCATGTGCTGGCTATTGTAAATAGTGCTGCAATGAACATTGGGGTGCATGTCTCTTTTTGAATTATGGTTTTCTCAGGGTATATGAAAAAGGCACCACTTTTAGGGAGCACACTTAGAGGGAATAAGTTACCTGCCCCTCACCCTCTGCTCTTAATCACTTTATTATGGTACCTCCCATAATATCAATTTCTCTATTCATGGGTAGGATTATAATTGAGTCAGGATATTGAGAAAACTGCCTCACGCTAAAGAAAAAAATAAAGTTGGATCTCTACCTCAAACTGTATACAAAGGTGACCTCCAGATGGGGTTTAATGTGAAAAGCAAAACCATAAAGATAAAAGAAGAAGGTGTTGGAGTTAAGGTGTTATGATCTTGGGGTGGAGCGGTATTTCTTAAGAAGGATGGATCTGACTACATCAAAACATAAGATCTCTATTCAAAATGACACAACTACATACAATGTTCTTGGACAGGTGACAGACTGGGAGAAGATATTGGTTTTAAAACTGACTAGGCTTAATGACTGGAATGTACAAGAAAATACAGCAAAACAATAGGAAAATGGCAGAGAATGCAATCAAAACTAGGCAAAAGCTGAAAATGGGCTCTTCACTATTGAAATAAATTTCTACGCTCAAGATGGAGCTGCTCCTGTCTGGGGTGCCGTATCAGCAAACCTAAATTTTGTGTTCCTGTAAATGTTCCACTTGACCAGAAACAGACTATATCCAGTCAGCTAATCCCAAAGGCCAAGCCAACTCTATAACTCTATAGTTATTTCCTTGTTCCTTGATCTTTCTAAATAAGGTCAGATATGCAACACCAGCCAATCATGCCCTTTCCACGTTGCCACTTCTAATGCTCTATAAAACTCACTCTTGCCCCAAATCCCTCAGGAAGAGTGGTCTACTGCTTATGGGTTGTTTTCCCTTGACTAAAGGACATCACACTCGTTACTAAATTGTTTTAGTTTTGTCATTTGACATCACATAACAAGCTTATAAAGAGCTATTTATCTTTATTAGTAACCCAAGAAATGCAAATATAATACCACAATGAGTTATCACTTTATACCCATTAGATAGACAAAAATTAGAAATTCAGATAATACCAAATGTCAAGGAGTGGTATCCAAGACATTAACAATCGCAACACTCAGTAAAAAAAGAAAGAAACAGAAAGCATTTTTGGGCATCATACATGTAAAGTTTAACACATAAACAAAACAATAGAATACTTAAAAAAATTATATTCAAGGATATTTATCAAACATATTAGAGAGAGATTCTGTGGAAAGAAGTTGGAGGAATGTGAGTGGGATTTGGAGATAAAGGAAAAATAAAATTAAATCAAAATGAAATAAAATAGCAAAGCTGCCTTACATGGTCTAAAGAGAGGTTATGATCTGAGTAGTATGAGTAACTAGCCTATGTACACCCAAGTTCCAAAATAAGTAAGTAAATGGAGAGAGCAAGCCTCAGGGAGATTTTCCCTCATAATCCCTGATTTACAAGGGCAGTGCACCAACTGCTGATATACAAAGTTTTTAATTAGTTCCTTTCCACAGGTGACTGCTTTTCCAACTGGATAATGGAAGGCAAATTTAGGGATTTTTCTCACTCCCAAAGAGTACTGATCTTATAGATGATTAAGTGTCTGCCCTCGTTCCCTGCAGCCTACTCAGATGAAAGCCAAGACCACCCCTAAGAAAGCATTTCCAAAGAGAGAAGTTTGAAAAACATAATTCTGCCAAAAAGAATTAGTATCACTCAGGGATCTGGGAGCTTGCTTGAAGACCAGGAAGGAAGTCAGAGATTAACTCACAACTGACTGGATGTTCTTTTAAATAACTCTTGGCGTTAGTTTCCACACTATTAAAATGGAGACATCCACTAGCAAGGACTTTGTAGAAAGTATCTGAAGAAAACGGAAAGAAGTATCAATGGGATTTTTTGAATTCTTGGGGTGAAGGAAATGGTGGTTATGAAAATGAGATATTTCTATTATTTGTTGTGGCTACAGGAATTATTTAACACTGTTTAGCAAGTAACATACTAAAGGAATTTAATTAAAATATCTCAATCAGAGCTTACGTGGGATTATCTTTACATATGCTTATTTTTTAAGGGGTGGCGGTGTTTAAAGAATTGTGATATTAACAAGCAGTGGACCATCCACTTATAAGAACTGGGTGAAATGAACATGTTCAGAAGGGTGTTGGGCCAAGGAAGCATTTTGGCGTTCATCTCCAATAGGCTTCTGAGGAACAGAAAGAGGCCCAGCAGTAAAGACTTCATTCTTTCTATTTGGCAGGGTTGGGAGTGGCTAGGGGATATCATTTTCACTGCACTGACTTTAATGGGATAAGATGTTGGCTAATATGATAACAGCATGAGATGAGATTTAGGTGATCTCAGGAGCTTGGGGCAGGGCAATGAAATCAGTCACTAAAGTGACAGTCTAATTACATAAGAATGGGATCTGCTGGGGGGTGCAAATACCTTCCCTAAAGCAGTGTACTTAGAAATTCCACCCTGTTCTCTTTTCAACTTCTAGAGGTTTTTCTGAAATTAAATGTACTATGTTACGAATCTTACTAAGCACGGGTGGTCTCTTTGGAACAGGTGAAAGAGATAGAAATTGATTTCAGAGCTGAAAGGTAAAGATAGGTAAGGTTGTTGGGCTTCCCTGATGGCGCAGTGGTTGAGAATCTGCCTGCCTAATGCAGGGGATATGGGTTCGAGCCCTAGTCTCAGAGGATCCCACATGCCGCGGAGCAACTAGGCCCGTGAGCCACAACTACTGAGCCTGCGCGTCTGGAGCCTGTGCTCCACAACAAGAGAGGCCGCGACAGTGAGAGGCCCACACACCGTGATGAAGAGTGGCCCCCGCTCGCCGCAACTAGAGAAAGCCCTCGCACAGAAACGAAGACCAAACACAGCATAAAATAAAATAAAATAAATAAATAAAAAATTAAAAAAAAAAAAGATAGGTAAGGTTGGTACGGATTACCGTACCAACGGTAAGGAAAGGAGACTTTGGACCCCTAAATTCTACTAACAGGAAGCAGACTGACAAATTACATAGCTGCAAACATGGGTATCTTTTCATAGAAAAGGAAGGATGACTCAGAGGGTGGAATCAAGAGCCCAATGGGGGTAAAGTCAAAAGCCATGGAGAGTCATTTCCAGAAAGAAGTAGGATTGAGCCCTACTCAGGGAACTTCTAACATGTGTCCAGCTGGATTTTAGGATTGCTATGGGCCGGTGACTCTTCTATGCCTCCTGTCTTTTCTTCTTTTTGAACAGGAGTGTCTGTACCAGTTATCCTAAGCTTGTCCCACTGTTGTATGTTGGGAGGCATTCAGATGAAAAGAATGAGTGTTGAACTATACTTGAGGAGCTGCATATAAGACACTACACCTAGGCGCCTCATCCACACCTGGACCTGATTTAGATGATAAGATTCTGGGCTTTGAGCCGATGATGTAATGAGTTGAGAGTTTTGGGCATCTTGGGAGGAAGTGAATGTATGTTGCATTTGAGAGAGATATGAATCATTGGGGGCCAAAGGGCAGAATATGGTATCCAGCCTCAAAGATGGCCCTAAAGATCCCCACCTCTTGGTATTCATGTCCTACACAAACAGTCCCCTCCCATACAAAACAGGGCTCATCTCTGTAACTAATAGGCTATGTTGGAAATGATGTTGTGTGACTTCTGAGCTTAGGTCATATAAGACATTGCATCTTCCACCTTGCCCTCTCTTGGATCACTTGCTACGGGAAAATCCAACTGCCATGTCATGAGGATATTCAAGCAGCCCAGTAGAAAATGGTGAGGGGCTTCCCTGGTGGCGCAGTGGTTGAGAGTCGCCTGCCAATGCAGGGGACACGGGTTCGTGCCCTGGTCCGGGAGGATCCCACATGCCGCGGAGCGGCTGGGCCCGTGAGCCATGGCCGCTGAGCCTGTGCGTCCGGAGCCTGTGCTCCACAGCGGGAGAGGCCACAACAGTGAGAGGCCCGCATACCGCAAAAAAAAAAAAAAAAGAAAATGGTGAGACCTCTTTGGAACAGCCATGAGAAGGATCCATCTTAGAAGCAAATCTTACATTTCTAGTCAAGTCTTCAAATGACTACAGCCCCAGCCAACAGCTTCACTGAAATCTCTTGAGTGACCCTGAGCTGGGCCACCCAGCTAAGACACTCCCACATTCTTGGCTCAGGAATGTGTGAGATAATAAAAGTTCATTGTTTTAAGCTGCTACATTTTGAGGTACTTTTCTATGCAATAATGGATTAATATAACAAGGTTTCTATCTCTGGATACTCCCAAAGTTTCCAATTCCTGTGGAATCAGACCATTCTGATTTTTGTACGGAGGGGCACAGAAGGTCCATCTCATGAGTCTGCCATACTCCATCCCCAGAATTTTATGAATTCCCTTTTTTTTTTTTTTTTTTTTGCGGTACGCGGGCCTCTCACTGTTGTGGCCTCTCCCATTGCGGAGCACAGGCTCCGGACGCACAGGCTCAGCGGCCATGGCTCACGGGCCCAGCCGCTCCGTGGCATGTGGGATCTTCCCGGACCGGGGCACGAACCCGTGTCCCCTGCATCGGCAGGCGGACTCTCAACCACTGCGCCACCAGGGAAGCCCTATGAAGTCCCTTTTTTAATAGTTCCATCAACTTCTGTCTCTTAAGACCCTCTCACCACAGAGGACTCAAAGAAGGTTTGTAAAGTGTTAGATACTGAACTGCATAGTATGACATTTTAACTTTCTGTTAGGTAAAATTAAGAACAAACAATAACAACAATAATGACAACAAAAAGACAATTTCTGGAGAAATGAATTGGAGAAAAATAGAAATGTGGAGGGAACTAGAACAAAACAAACCTTTGGACCTTTCCCCCCACGTTCTATAGAGCTGTCCTGAGGTTAATAAAACAAAATATTTTTTTCAAAATAAAAGCTCTGACAAAAGCTGCACAGAAATTAAGCATACATTATATGTGGCTATATTAAAAATTATTTTAAATGATTTTTACCCCACTCCATCCCCTGGCATTTTTGTGAAGATCATCTGGAAATCCTAGATCAAAAGTATCTAAGGGACTCAGTGAAAAACACACCATTCCATCCCCTTTCCTTCTTCTCAACCACATCTCCGCCTCTCTCTGGACTAGATCAAAATGTTCATTTCCTCTCCCAAGTACAAATCGAAAGCTCTTCAATGAGCGGTGAGACATATATATGGGGTAGAGGTGAGGAGTTGCTTACACCAGCAGCCAGCCAAAACGTGTCAAAAATGTTTAAAACCTCCTTCAAAGGGTCATTATGTGCACTAAATATAATTCATGCCAATAATAGTTAAAATGTAGTGAATATCTACAAGGCAGGCACCTTTACATTTCATTCACAAAATGGCCCCATGAGGTACGTACTACCATTATTTCCACTTTACATATATATGTACTTTATATATATAAAGTGGAAAACAGAACGATCAGTTAGCTTCTTCATGGTTGCAAAGCCAATAAGTTGTAGTACCAGGATTTGAGGGTCCTTGGGCAGTGGCTCTTCCAAACTTGGGAGCCACAAAAAGATCTAGCCGGATTCTTGGCACTTCAGTATTGGTTAATAAATAACAGTCCCTTTCCTTTCTCTTGGAATCCGATCTGAATCTAGATGGCCTCCTTACATAGAGGATAAGGTCTGCACACTGGAACTCTCACTCCACAAATACTGTCTCTCCCTACCTACCTCCCCTGACATCTCAGCCAAACCCAAGGCAAGCTCTCAAAAAAAGGCGCAGAGGTTACGATCCTGGAGGTTCTGAGCCCCTAGGAGAGCAGGAATGCAAATAGACTTTGCAAATAGGCAAAGCATAGAATCGCTTTAGATAGAAAACGTCTGTTTGCTCAACCTGACTCTGATTCCCTGAGCCTGGGAGAGCAAACACAACCCTTCCCCCTGAAAATCCCAAGGGGTCAGGTTCAGTCTGGTAAACAACACTCCGTCCTGGCATCTTGCAGAACAGGCAGCAGAGGGGACTGGGACGGGCAGCAACAAATTGGAAGGAGGGAGGCTGAAATGCACCTGTACACCTGCCTAGTGGCCTTGAAAAGTCAGGTTGGCACCTCTCAGGGAGGAAGTGGAGGAGGAGGGGCCCAATTCCCGCCTCCAGAGTGAGCTGGAGTGAATCAGAGACCTCATCCATCCTCTCCCTCCTTCGGGGATGCTGAACCCCTGCGGGAAACGCAGAAAAGGGCCATTGCCACTTTAAATGACTCAGGAAGTGAAAACGGGCCGCCTGACGGGGACAGGGAAAGTGGAACCGGGGCGGCGCGGGGGCCGGCGGCACCGCGCTCGCCGGGGCAGCGGGGGGCCGAGCGGGCGGCGCGGCGCAGGGGCCGACGGGGGCGCTGGGCGGCTGCGCCGGAAGTGCCCAGAACGCCGGAGGAAGCACAGCGGCCGCCAGGCTGCCGAGCCGGCGGCGAGGCCCTGTGCTCCTGGGCTGGGTGCAGACTGCTGGGAACAGGCGGCAGCGGCGCCGAGGCTGCGGGACACGGCGCGGCCAGTCTGCGGGACGGGCCCCAGGTGGAGAGGAGGACGCGAGGAGGCCGCGCCGAGGCCAGGCAGCGAGCTCTGAAGCCCGGAGACCCGGGCCGCGGCACAGCTCCCACATGGCCTCCGGAGGGGGCGCGGCCTTCGAGGAGCTGCCGCCCGACGGCACGTGTGATGAGTGCGAGCCAGACGAGGCTCCGGGAGCCGAGGAAGTGTGCCAGGAATGCGGCTTCTGCTACTGCCGCCGCCACGCGGAGGCGCACGGGCAGAAGTTCCCCAGGCACCACCTGGCCGAGTACGTCCACGGAGCCGCCCAGGCCTGGACCCCGGGAGCCCGGGGGGATGGGGCGGGAGAGGAAGAAGTCGAGGCCCAGGTAGAGAACGAGAAGGCCCTAGAAAGCGAGGCGGGGGAAGAGAGCGAGTCCGAGGAAGACTGTGAGTCCGAAGAAGAGAGTCAGACGGAGGAGGAGAGCGAAGACGAGAGTGAGGAAGACAGTGAGGAAGACAGTGAGGAAGAAATGGAGGATGAGCAAGAGAGTGAAGCAGAGGAAGACAACCAGGAGGAAGGAGAATCGGAAGCGGAGGGAGAAACTGAGGCAGAAAGCGAATTTGACCCAGAAATAGAAATGGAAGCGGAGAGAGTGGCCAAGAGGAAGTGTCCGGACCATGGGCTCGATTTGAGTACCTATTGCCAGGAAGATAAGCAGCTCATCTGTGTCCTGTGCCCAGTCATTGGGGCACATCAGGGCCACCAGCTCTCCACCCTAGACGAAGCCTTCGAAGAACTAAGAGTAAGTATTGGTCATTCAGAGCATAGGCCAGGAGGTCAGGACACCTGGGTTTCAACCCAGGGGGCCTCCCTGTGGCCACATTAACTTTCACCATGTCCCTAAAAAGCTGGTCTGTTCATCTTGTTGGGAGCAGTGATTATTGACTCTCTTTGATTGACGTCCTTTGAGAGTAAGATGAAAGTTCTGGACTCTGACCCTAGAAAAATAAATGTACAAAATCTAGTTTACAATTTCTGGAAAATTATAAGCTTCTCGTCTCCGTATCCCAGGTAAAGCATTCCTTGGGATTTTGACTCCACTTAAGCCTATTCCCACAACATCTTCATTGTTGAGACTGGTTAAGGCTCTTGACAAGGAATTGGTAAACCATGGTTTCACCAGATGGATCCAAGCAGTTGGTTCCTCTATAGTGAAAAGACTCCCTAAGGTTGTGGTTTTGATGATAATTTCATGTGTGCCTCTGAGTTCCTTTTAGGTTCTTCATGTTTGGTAGTTGTTTGGAAAGGAGGGTGAGAAGGTGGAGGCAAAATTGGGATGGGAGTGGGTGTTCCCTTGTCCTCTATCTTTTGCAGGAGGGCAGGGCCTTTATCTTGGACCTTGCTGGTCCCCTAGAACTGTGTATGGAAATCTTACAAATATTAATAAATATTTATTGAATGAATGAATTTGCAGATGATTTGCTTTTTATTTATATTGTGGATATTTACAATCAGTGAGAGAGACAGCTGGAGTTAACCAGGCAGGAAAGTTTGAGTGATCAGTTCATTAGTTATTGTTGTCATCATGACATCTTTTGTTTCCTGAAGCAACCTTGCAGTTGCTGGCACTGGGATAACAAATATTTTGATAATGAAAATCCCCTATATTAAGATTTTCCCTTTTTTATTGTAAAATACACACTCAAAGTGTATAAAAACATACGCACAGTCTAACAAATAACTATAAAGCAAATACTAATGTAACCTCCACCCCGATTAAGAAATAGAATATTAGGAGCAATATTGAAGCCCCATGCCCTTTTTATAATTTTCTAGTTATAACCATCTCCCTTCTCCATGGGTCACCATTATCCTGACTTTTGTGGTGATAATATCCTTGCTTATCTTTATACTTTTACCACACATTTATGTATTTCTAAACTTATTTGAACTTGACACTATTGATATTGTATTGTTATCATGCATTCTTTTGGGTTTTGCTTTATTTTTTCAACATTGTGTTTGTGAGATTCTTCCAGTGAGTGGCTGTGGTTTGTCCATATTCATTGTTGTATAGAATTCCATTTTATAAATATGCCGCAAGTTACCTATTCTGTCAAGGGTGAACATTTGATTTCCAGATTCTGGAACTTCTAGTTATTATAAACAGTGTTGCTATAAACATTCTTGTTCATGTCTCCTGCTGCACATCTACATACATTTAAATGGAATATAAACCTAGGAGTGTGATTGTTGGGTAACACACTGTGCATATCTTCAATAATATTAGATGTTGTCAGCTATTTTCCAAAGTGGTTGCGCCAATTTGCATTGCCATGAAAAGTGTAAGAGAGTTCCTTTTGCTCAGTATTTTCACCAACACTTGTTATTACAGAATTTTTAGTTTTTGTCAGTCATATGGATATGTAGTGGTATCTTCTTGTGGTTTAAATTTGCATTCCTCTGGTCACTGATGACTTTGAGTATCTTTTGTATTTCTTCTTTTGTGAAGTACTCATTCAGGTCTTTTGTTCGTTTCATTTGGGTTGTCTTTTTCTCACTAATTTACAGGAGTTTTTATATTTATATTTTTGACTGTGGTTGATATGGGTTACAAATATCTTCTACTCTGTTTTTCCTTTTTCTTTTTTAAAAAATTGTACCTTGAACAGAGAAGTTCTTCATTTTAATGTAGTAGAATTTATCAACAACTTTCTTTATTATTAGTGCTTTTTGTGTCTCGTTCCACTTAGTATTGATTTTTGGGTAGTGGAGGTAGGGGCTTAGTTTCATTTTTTACCCTGTACAGATAGCCAGTTGCTCTAGCAGCATTTATTGAAAAGCCTATCCTTTCTGTACTGATCTGCTGTGTCACCAGTCATATATCAAGTGCCCATATGTGTATGATGTGTTTCTTGGCTCTTGTATTTTATACCATTGGTCTGTTAGTATATTCCTGTATGAGCTACATGTTTTCTCAGTTACCATAGGTTTGTAACATGTCTTAATATCTGGTAGAGCAAGTCTGTCCACTCTGTTCTTCTAGAAGAGTGTCTCAGCCAGCCTTGGCCTTTTACATTTCCTAGAATCATACCATGAAGTTCTGTATTAAGAAAAAAAACAAACCTGCAGGACTTTTTTTTTTTTTTTTGTATTGTATTGTATTGTAATTATAAACCAATATATGGAGAATTAATACCATTACAAAATGAAGTCTTCTGATCCATTTATTTAGGTCTTTTTATTGCCTCACAATAAAGTTTTGTAATTTTTTTTTCTGAAAGATCTTGGACATCATTCTGAAATTTATTCCTGGATACTTACAGTTTTATAGTATTGTAAAAAATGTTTTTAATTTTTGTTTTCTAATTGTATATAGGAATATGATAAACTTTCATATATTGATTTTCGTATTAAACTGTCTTACATATTCTAATAATCTGTAAATTTATTCTACACACATGATCATATTATTTGCAAGAGGGAAAGCTTTTGTATCTTTTCAGTCCTGATGCCTGTTCTTTTTTTTTTTTTTTCCCCTTGCCTTAATGCTTTGGATAGGACCTCCAGTATAATGTTGAATAGAAGGGATAGTGAATATTTGTGCCTTGTTCTTAATTGAGGGATAATTCATAACATTTCACAAGTGTGCTAGTGGGTTTTTTCCCCACAGATATATTTAATTAGATTAAGAAAGTTCCCTTCTAGTCCCAGTTTAAGAGTTTTTCTTAATATTGAATGGATATTGAATTTTATCAAATGCTTTTTCTGCATCTGTTGCATGTTCGTGTGATTTTACTCTTTTATTGATGTGATGAATTACATTAACTGATATACTTATTAAATTAAATTTAAAAATCAGTATTATGTTCACATGTTTCAAAAGCCTCTTTTTCACCTTTGGTAACCACTTTTATTAGTTTTTTGCTTATCGTTCAAGTGTTTGTTTTTTCAGATACAGGTGTGTACATATATATGGTCTTATTTCCATCCCTTCATTAGTATATTTTACAGTTAAAACAACCTGGCATTTCTGGGAGAAACTCAACTTGGTTGTGATGAAGTATCCTTATGTTTTTGAATTTAGTTTATTAATAATTTATGTAGGATTTTTTCATTCATATTTATGGGAGAAGTTAACTTGTAAATTTCCTTTCTTGTAGCGTCCTCATGAGATTTTGCTATCAAGGTTATGTTGGCTTCATAGTATGAGTCAGGAAGTGTTGCTTCTCATGTATTTTCTCTCTCTTTTAATGTTCTGGAAGTGTATTATATAAGATTGGAATATTTCTTCCTAGAATGATTGGTAGAACTGACCATGGAAGCCATCTGGATCTGAAAAGAGAGAGAAAGAATTAATTTTGTTGTTTTGTATCCAACATTGGATACATTTGTTTTGTATCCAGTCCATTGACTGTGGATTCAATTTATTTGGTGGTTATAGGTCTGTCCAGGTTATGTATTTTTCTTTAAGTCAATTTTGATAAGTTACATTTTCCTAGAAGTTTGTCCATTTTGTCTAAATTTTCAAATGTACTAGTATAGATTTGTGAATCATATCCTCTTATTATCTTTTTTCATGGTGTAGCTATCCTCTTTATTCCTTTAAGAACAGTAAGCATGTTGATTTATAATCTGTCACTGATAATTCCAGTATTTGAGGACTTTATAGACCTTTCTCTGCTAGCTATTGTTTTTGTGGTGTTTTTTAGGTTTCCTTCTTTCCTTTTGTGCTTGTTATGTTCGAGTAGCTTTTCATTGCCTTGAAAAATTATTTGTGGGGATTTCCCAAGCCTTGGCCTGAAGCTGTAGTCTTCGAAAGAGCATTTGAGTTTGCTTCTGATAAGGCCTAAGTGTACAGCTTGTTTAGGACTCCCTTAAACTAAATTAATTGCATGAGAGATTTCTTGGAACAGATTTTCAGGAGGTGCCTGTCCAAATTTACAGCCTCTTAAAGAATTTCTTTCATCCTGTCCTGCACCCCATCCCCCCACCGCCCCGTTTTGTTCGGCTCCAAGGCATGGCTCCCCACACTCCTCTTTGGAGGGTGAGATAGCGGCAACTTTAGTTTGTCTTTACTCTAGAATTTTACTCTTTGGCAGGGGTAGGAGGGCCAAAAGTCTGTATGGAAAGGGTCTCCTTTAAATGTGCCACTCTGAGCATGTTGTAGGCTTTGCTTTCTTTTATCTTCTTTCCCCCTGCCCACCTCACTTTCTGCCTATAATCAAATGCACATCCCAGTTTCTTGTGATCGGTAAATGTACTCAGATCAGTAGAGCTGTTTCCTGTACTCTGCTTATGTTAACACTGGAACAGTATTACTTAACTATAGACCTTATTAGACGTTCACCAGTTTTTCCTCTAATGATTCTGTACCAGGGTCCTCTGGCCATATTACATTTTCTTGTTTTCGATGATCATGATAGTTTTGAGGAGTGCCAGTCAGGTATTTGGTAGACTGTCTCTCCGTTTGGATTAGTCTGATGTTTTTCTCATGGTGAAACTGGAATTGTGGGTTTGGGGGCAATATAAATTCTCTTTTATGTTTTGCTTTTTTCACTTATCAGTATGTCTTAGAAATCACTCCATAGAGGTGCCTATTTATTTATTCATTTTAGCTGCAAATACTCTAGTGAGTGTCAGTCATTAAATTCTTAATTTATGATATTGTGTTTTTCAACTCTAGAATGCCTGTTTGGTTGTTTTTTTTAAAGATCCATTTCTCTTTATCTTTTGGGATCTGATTCTTGGTTATATGCCACATTTTCATGATTATTCTCATCTCATAATTTTTCATTCAATACCAGACATTGTGTTTAAAAGAACTGTAGACACTAGAGTCATATTTTCCCCCCTCAGAAAGGGCATACCATTTGCTCTGTTAGGCAGCTAGGATGAAGGGCTGATCGTTTTTATTCAATAAAAATTTGAACTTGTTTAGAGCTTGTTTGTAGCTTTAATTAGTTTCATTTCACCTCTGGTTTCATATATTTTGAGGGCAGTGTACATTTACTTATTGACAAGAAAGTAGGTCTCTTGGAATATTAAAAGTGGCTTGGCATGATGATGGTGAGAGAGGAGGATCTTTGTTATACTGCATTCATTCATTCATTCACCAAGTATTTATTGAGCATTGGCCAAGGGCAGGTGCTTTCTAAGCATTGAGAATATAGCAAAATGGAAGAAGTCCCTGCTTCTACTGGAGTATACATTGTGTTGGAAGGAAATAGAGAGCAACAAATGCTCAAATAAACATGTAATAACTGTTAATAAAGAAAAAATAAAACACAGTGTGGGATTAGAGAGGAACAGGAAGTATCCTAGCTCTGCGGCTTGCTTTTTGACCTTGGACAAGTTATTTAACAGTTTGGCCTTGTTTCTGTATCTCTAAAATGGGTATAAAGTTAAGAAATCAAGTAGTGTTTTTGTGAGAATACAATAACTTAGTTTGTGATAACACTTTAACAATGCTTAACACACTGTAAGTGCTCTTTAAATGTTAGCTGTTGTTTTTATTATTATTAATAGGAGGAGTCTAGTTAAATGCACAAGTTCAGAGTTGAGAGGGATTTGAACAATATATGTTTTGATATCTCAGTGCCAAACCGGGCTGTGAGTGGCTAATATTGGTGGTAGAAGGCCAAATTGTTGGCGAGGGCTAGAGTAAAGCAAACTGCAGAGCGGGCCAGAATGGACAGAAAACCAGGGTGACTGTACAGCCAGAAGGGATCCGAGCAGAGGCAACGTGGAGGCTAATGCCTCAAGGACTAAGGTGAACACCTTGAAGGGATAAGTTGAACCCTAATCACTGAAGTGACTTTTAAAGTCCTACCTTTCCTCTTGTGCTGTATTTCCAGTGTGGCTCCAGAGCATTTGGTCTCCAAAGGATCCTGTGGGTCCAGATTTGAATTGAGCCTGTGCTCCAGTTTTATCGTAGGAATATAGTTACACAGCCCATATTATGACCTCACATCTGGTTCATAAACTCTCAGATATGCAGGTTTCTCTTATTGTGACCGTAATTTGTGGTTCTGAAAATGGGTCATTGGGTCTGACAAAGGAGCTTGATCTGGTTCATGGATATTTTCATATGAAAATTCTTAAGTTGTCAAGGGAATTTGCATTCATAGCTATATTTAATGAATCATTTTGTTCAACAGTATAAGTGCAATTACATGTATTCAGAACTCTAGACCAGCAATTTAAAAAATTATTTTGAACATAACCTACAGTAGGGGTTATGTTCAGATAACCACTATATGTAAATATAGTTTACATTGTGGTCTAGTTTACATACACACACGCACACACACATACTTTAACTCAAACGGAGCACTGTTAACGTTATTGCATATGATGTGTTCTGTTTGTATTCTATTCTGTTCAAAAAAATTTCTGGATTCTCCCAATAAATAGATTTCATTGTACCCTAATGGGTCATGTCCTGTAGTTTGAAAAACACTTGTCTCGTTCACTCTAAGATCACCTGAAGAAAAGGTGGAGTCTTATAAAATGGCAAAGGGAGAAATGATTGGCAGAGTTCTGCAAGTACTTATAAGCATCTATGGAGTTCTTAACATGGCTTTGTTATGGACAGATCCAAAAGTTTTGAAATCACTCCCTTTGCCCTTGAGTGTGTCTTTAAGATGGGTATTTGGAAAGAAGAATGTTTGGTTAAGTGACAGAACAACTGCAGGGGCGCCCCAACGAGGGGGCTCTAGTGGCAGGGCGGTCGGGAGGGTACAGGCATATTCTCCGGACAGCTGTGACTCTGGAGGGGCTGGAGATGGGGGTATGCCGCTGCTGTGTCTTGTAATGGCCGGCGGCTCTGGCTCTGTGCTCAGCTCATAAGCAGCTCTGGCAGGGAGGCAGAAGGTTGAATGTCTGCTGTAATTTCCCTATTTATGTTTTTATTCTTGACTAAAAGGATTTGGAGTATCTTCTAATAAAACCATTAAGTGCTGTCTACACAGTGGTTCAGTCTGTGTCTTATTTATTTGTATAGAATAAGACAAAAGCTAAGGCTAAGGTAAAGGGAATGATTGAAGCTGCCACAAATGGTTGATGGAAAGTTAAAGTGAGGCCTCCCGTTCTGGGATTCTCCATCTCAGTCTACTCTTCAAAATGTACTTTATTTACCTGTAATAAGTCTGGGACGTATGCAGCGAAGAAGACAGACAGGGCCCTAGCTTTTATGGAGTTTACCCTTTAGCTGGGGAGAGAGATAAGGTAGGGTAATTTTGGATGGTAGTGTGTACTATGAAAACAATAAGTCATAGCAACGAAAGAGTGAGTGATGTGGCAGGAGGGCAGGAGGGAGTTACTTTTTGACCAAGTAGTCATGGAAGGTGTCTCTGAGCATGTGACATTAAGGCAGAGACCTGAATTATGAGATCTTGCAGAGATCTAGAGAAAACCTCCTATTGTGTTACCACTCAGTGCCTTTTGCACGAAGTCCAGTGATTCATAGCAGAGATGATCGGTTTGGTTCATAGGACTCTTCAAAAAGGAATTAGATGGCTCTTGAAGTGAGAGGAGTAGTGTAGTTCTGGCAATTGTAATGTGCTGTTAACACAGGTGAAAATACTGTGGAGGGAATGTGAGCTTATGGGGATCTCTTTGACAATAGCTCAGTTTTTCAGGGGATTCAACATTCATGGTGATGGAACTTCATTAAAGAGAGCCTAGAGGGCTTCTGCAGGGTTAAGTGGAGGGGAAGAGTCATCTAATTATGTTCAGTTAGGGACGTGCACTCTTCCCACAATCTTTGTTATTAAAATTACAGTTTATAATCTAAGAATTAAGAAAAAGTCTGGGAGAAGAGTGGTTAAGGCGGAAAGAATGGTGAATGCAAAGGCTTTAAGGTAGAGGTGAACTTGGGGTGTTGGAGGGACAGCAGAAAGGTCACTCTGGAGTATATTGGAATGAAAGAGGAGTGGCAGGTAGGTTAAACAGTAGGTTAAACAGTGTGTTTCTCACCTTGTTGCCACATTTTGGAATCACCTGTGGAGGGAGATTCTTTAGAAAATACCTGTGATTGGCCTCAGCCCAGCCTTAAATCAAAATCTTTGGGGATGATCATTCTATAAAAAAGACATATTTTATAGAATGTCTTTCTATTGGGATTTGTCTTCTTTTCATGTTGTGGTTAGACTGGAGTTACTGTTTTTAGGAGGAAGACCACAGAATTAATGGTACACACTGTCAAGAGGATTGTTGAGGGAAAAGGTCCATACTTTCCCTGCTCTCTCCCAAGAATCCAGTGCCCTCTTTTTTCTCTTCCCCGACCTTTCAATCAGAATAGATTAATAGGTTAATAGGCATATTGTACTATTAGATGACTGCTTTTCAGGGTAAGGTTGCTGATGCAGTAGGTGTATTATTCTTAAGCCCCTCTGGGGATAAAGGACTATGTGCCTGTGGCACCACCTTTTCTTGACCACAGCCCACAACATGGAGGTTGCCCTGCTGTCCACTGATAACACCCACCTTTTCTCTTCCCTTGCATCAGACCCAAACTGAGAAGCCAGAGATCTGTCAGTGTCAGTGCTCCGTGTGTCTTCTGCTTGAAGTTACAGTTCAATCTGGGATAACTAGCTCAGTTTCACGCTCCTGTTCCTGTTGTGGGTTTAATATCCAGAGCCAGGGAGTAAATCTGTTGTGCAGCAGGAAGGAGCACAGAGACTAATGGACCTCTCAGAAGAGAAGACAAGAGTACAGACCAAGAAGGGGTGAAACAAAAACTTCAGTGCGGATATGTGGGGCAGAGATGAGAATCTTGTTTGTGGGTGTGTGTGTGACTATGATAGGGATCAAGCCAACATGACATTGGGGGATAAAAAAATCAATATTGATGCCCTTTTCCGATGTCAAAAATGAATCAAGGGGCTTCCCTGTTGGTGCAGTGGTTGGGAGTCTGCCTGCCGATGCAGGGGACACGGGTTCGTGCCCCGGTCCGGGAAGATCCCACATGCCGCAGAGCAGCTGGGCACGTGAGCCATGGCCGCTGAGCCTGCGCGTCCGGAGCCTGTGCTCTGCAACGGGAGAGGCCACAACAGTGAGAAGCCCGCGTATCGCAAAAAAAAAAAAAAAAAGAGTCAAGAATGAAAAAAAATGAAACCAACCAAGCAAAATCTTCCAGATACTCTAAGTGCTCAGTCTATAATTTATGGCAAGTAACCATATAGGCAATGACTGATGTATATTGTGGTGTGCTAAATTATTCTTGTCGAACATTTAATTATAAATTAAGCTCACTTCAAATGTATTTAGCTAGTTTCTGATCGGGTAGCAGAGCAATCTGCTTTTAACTTCAACAGGATATTAGAGAAAGCATTATACTACATCCAAACTGTAGCATATAGTTAGCTTTTTTGTCAAAAACTGGTGTTTTTAAGTTAATTTTATTTATGTGAATAATTTTTGAGCACTTAAGGTGTGCTACATGACGGATATTGATAAAGAAAGATGCCTGACATCAGGAAGCTTATAGTCTTTTCACATGCTTATTTGCGTATGAATACTAGAAGAGAGGTACAAATAGTATGTCGTGGGGACTCAGAGAAAAGAGAAGTTATTTTCAGCTGGAGACGTGGAATCAGGAAAGATTTCTTAGAGGAAGTGGTATTTGAGGTGGACCTTCAAAGATGGATAGGATTTTACTAGGTAGATATGACTAGAGTGTTAGGCAGCTGTCCTCTGTGTTCCCATAGCAACAGCCTGTACTATTGTAGCATTAAATACAGTATACTACATCAATATTATTTCTTCCCACCATGTCTCTGTCTTGCGTGGGTCATAAACTCTTCTTCTAGGGTTAGGACTGTATGTTACACATCTTTGTGTTCCCAGCACCTAGCACAGTGCCTGTTGGAGAGTAGATATACATGAAATATTTGGTAAATGTATGATATGAAGTATAATAATCTCACATAGTCACAGGGCATCAATGAAGAACTGAAAGAGTGTTGCATAGTGATTTACTATATCAGTGTTTACATTAAGTTTAACTGCATCTGAGATAATGAAATAATTTGGAAAAATCCAAAATAACAGCAGCTCAAACAAGGTGGATGTTTTATTTTCTCTTGTATAGAAGGATGTAGGCAGTCCAAAGCTGGTATAGAGGAACCATGCAGTTATTAGGAATCTAGGCTCTTTCTACCTCTGCTCTGCTATCCTTAGGGTATGGTTCTTGTCATGGACCAAGATGACTCCTGGAGGTCCAGCCAGTACATCTGAGTTCCAGGAGAGCAGGCACGGGAAAGTGAAGATGGGAACACCACTTTATTTTAAGAGAACCCTCCAGAAGTTGCGTGCATTGCTGCTTATGTTTCATTGGCTGGAGTTCAGTCCCATGGCCTTATCTAGTTGCAAGGGAGGATGGGAAACAGTCTTTTCTTCAGGCCATGGTGTGTCCAGCTAAAACTGGAGTCTCTTACTAAGGAAGAATGGGAGAATGAATATGAAAGACCAAGCAGTCTTGCCTTAATTGGCTTTGCAGTCTATGGGTTTGAATCCTGGCTCTGCTACTTATTACCTGTGTCATGTTGGAGAATTCACTCAGTCTCTCTGAATCTTGGTTTCCTCATCTGTAACATGGGCATAATAATTATTTCTCCTTTTTGGGTTGTAGTGAAGAACAAACAAGATGATACATGTAAAGAGCTTAGCACAGTGCCTGGAATATAATAATCCCTCAGCAATTAGTGACTCTTATTATCCTTACAGAGTCAACTAAGGTTCTATTCTGCGTTCAATTCCAGACCAGGTAGTCTGGCAGAAGCAGAAGTTCGGACACCAAGTTTCTTTTGGTGAACGCTGTTCAGCCCCCTCTCCTTCTGTTCCTTCTGACTGCTCTATGCTGGTGGGTAGATAGGCTGGTGAAAAACTTGTCTTCAGAGAAGAGGCTCCTGTATATTTCAGTGTCCTGCTGGTGCCATGTGCACTAGCTAACCAAAACACAGCTGGTGTGTCTAATTTTAGGTTCACAAGTCTTGCTGGTTGTCCTCTTTAAATTCTGTTTTACATTCTGAACTGTAGGAAATTTTTATAGAAGTGGAGAGGAGGCAGGGGCAGTACACCCTTTATTTTCTAGTTAGAAAATAGCCTCTGTTTTCTTTCCAGTAGGCAGTCTTGGGGGAAAGAGGTTAGAGGCACCCCTACTGTTCTCCACTCTGTTCTTTGGGTCTCTGTGAACCCTGGCAGGGTAATCTGTGTTGAGTGAAAGACTCTGACTTCATGTGTGTGAAGAATGGAAATGCTAGCCTTTAGCTGAGGTTATAAAACTAAGAGAGTCTAGAAACTCTTATCTGCTGTTGAATTTTGAGGCTCTTTCCCGAGATTAGAATAATAATAATAATTATTAAGTGGCTTTAGGTCAGGTGCTTTTCACCTCATTATTTCAGTTGATCTCAATATAACTCCCACAATAACCTGTATTATTCTGATTCTCATTTTACAGATGAGAAAACTGATACTCAAAGAGGTTGAGCTTTGTGGAAGTTCACCTAGTTTGTAAGTGGAAGGATTAGGATTTGAATCCAGGTCTAACCCCAAAGGACATTTTCATTCACCCATCCCATTTAGCCTCTACTCTTAATTATTCTCACTTACATTTAACCTTTCTAAGTTGTACTGACGCAATCTCCTGATGTTTATTATCTCTGTGAAGGTATTTAGTAGATACTTTATGAATATTCTAATCAGACTATTAAAACTATTCTTTCCCAGGCTTCCCTGGTGGCGCAGTGGTTGAGAGTCCGCCTGCCGATGCAGGGGACACGGGTTCGTGCCCTGGTCCGGGAGGATCCCTTGTGCCGCGGAGCGCCTGCGCCTGTGAGCCATGGCCGCTGAGCCTGCGTGTCCGGAGCCTGTTGCTCCGCAGCGGGAGAGGCCACAACAGTGAGAGGCCCGCGTACCACAAAAAACAAACAAACAAACAAAACAAAAACAAACAAAAAAACTATTCTTTCCCTTCCATCTGGATTTTTCTTCCTAGATATTTTACAGAGTATTTTGATTGTATCAGATTGTTTTGTTCATTTTTTTCCATTCAGCACTTCTCTAGCTCAGTACTTGATACTTAGCAGTCAGTCACTCAATAGACTTAATCACTTAATAATAACAATAACAACAATGATAACTAAAATTTATTGAGAACTTAGTAGGTACCAGGTTCTGTGCTATAAACTTCCTACATATTATGTCATTTAATTTTTACCACAATTTTTTGAGGTACAGTTTCATTAAGATATTTTTCTATGTTGTTTGAAATTAGTGGCGTGGTGTTTTTTTCCTTTGATCTATTCACTCAGTCAGGTGGAGTATTTGGGGCTGTAGGGAATTTAACAGTGAACAATTCTAAGTACTGGTCTCATGGAGCTTTTGTTGTCAGAGCAAAACAGACACAAGCAAGTTAAACAGTAAATAACATTTTAAATAATGATAAATGCCATGAATAACAAACTAGGGGAAGGAGAAAGAGAGTGGCTGGAATGGGGAATGAGAGAGAGGCTGTTTAAGGATCTGACAAGGACTGGGTATAGTTAGAGCCAGTGGTGGGAAGATCTGGTGGCATAGTGATCTGAATGGAGGAAGTAAGCAAGTGTAGAAGCACTGAGATGGAACAAGCTTACTGAGGATAAAAAAGATGGCTGGAGGATAATGAGTCAGGGTTCCAGGTAGCGGGTAGTAGATGAGGTCAGACTGTCAAGTAGGCCATGGTAAAGATACTGGATTTCCTTCTGAGTAGCCATAGACTGTTTAAGCAGGAGAATGAGTGATCTGATTCACGTTCTTAAAATTTCCCTCTGGTGCCTGTGTGGGGAATGGAGTGTAGGGTAGGCGAGTGGGAGTGGTGTTGCTCCTTGGATTAGGACCAAACAGGGAATAGTGGAGATGGTGAAGAGTAGTTGGACTTGGCCTGTGTTTTAGAGTTAGGTCTGAAAAGACTTGGGGGTAGGTTTGCTCAGGCCCCCAAAATATTTTGGATCTAAGCAACTATATAAAGGTGGTTGCCTAACATAGGAGTGGATTTGGAGTTGGAAAATCAAGTCATGTGAAGAAGATGGAAAAGAATTTTTGGACATGGCGTGGTGAAACTAAAATTTTATGGCGTACTAAAATTCAGTTTCATTTCCTTTTGTCAGGGCTTTGCTTTCTGATTGGATTCCTTAGGAGGACTTCTTACATATTCTATCTCCCAGTCCTTTTCCACCGTTTCTCCCAAAAAAACCTTTTTGTGAAAATGATAGAAAGTTGGATTGATTTTTTTTTTTTTAAGCATGGTAGCAACACAAGGCTAGTGGGATAGGAAAAAACCAAAATACGCAGCCAGTATTCTTTCTGAACTCAGCATCTTCTGATTCTTTATAATACAGAATTCAATATTTAGGAACCAGTTTAGGATATTAAGTGATTTACACTTACATTTCTACTGACACATGACTTTTCTTTTGGTGCCCAGCTGGTTATTGGCATTAGACTAGACTGACTCCCATGAAAGTACAGAGACTGGTTGTCAAGATCTTATTCTGATGTCCCTTTTACCTACCATATTCCACTTTTGTTTCTGCCTCTTGCCCATTTTCAAAGAATGTTTGCATTAGAATGAGCTGTATTATTTCTGTGTTTTGGAGTGAATGGATGGACATGTGTTTATGAGGTATTCTGAACCCCTTTGAAGAAAAACATGCCAACTTCCTTGGTGTTCAAACACAAGGACCCTTAGAGACAGAAAACTTTCAGAGGGAGTTCTTGCAGGGGTAGCAACTTCAAATGTCTACAGGGACCAGAAAGGTAATGTAAATGAGAGAAGCCAGCCAGGGTAACTATGGCAAACTGGAGGGAGCTTGCCTTGCCTAAAGCGGGTAGTTGCTACTCAGCTTCAGCCGGTTGCTGCTATGTGGGAGAGGGAGCCCAGTACAGTCATACCTTTCAGATTTTTAGAAGAAGCTGGAAATCTTTATTATGTCGTATCTCCTGGTTTTTAAATGTTGACAATGAATTTAAAATTTCTAGTATGCTGTGTGGGACAACACTCTAAAAACACAACAAAACCAAAGTTGTGTAGGCTGCAGCCTGCAAATCTGTAGGTTCTGATTTGGCCCATTTTCCTCATTTACAGGTTGAGAAACAGAAACTCAGAGATGTAAAATGACTTTTCCAAGCTCATATAGCAATTAGTAGGAATGGAGCCTGAGTCTCCTTTCTCTTTATGCAATGCCCTTTACACTAGGAAAGTTAAACTTTTGGGGGACTTTGGGGAGCGCTCAAGTCCCTTTTCATAGAAAAGTGCATGTACATTGCAAATTTTGTGTACAGCTTTGGGGATTTCAAACTCCCGGAAATAGATACATGAATACTAGGTAGAGAACCCTTTCTTATACCTTTGGTTCATGTTTGCATGCAAAAGGAACAGTGCCCCAGTATTTATACTTAGGCAAACTCATGGAGAGAGACACTCGAAGCAGAAGCCCTAGATCTGTCCTCTCTTCCTCCCTCCCTTCCTTTTTGTATATTAAATCTTAATTAGATAATAGGAATAAATTTATGTAAGTCGAAGACTCTTCCTACTACTATTCCCACTACTAGTCCTTCCAGTCATTGCTTTCTGGTCTTTTACATACATATGTATCACCCATAAAAATGAATAGTTTTATGCTTTTTAAATAAATGATATAGTATGCATTGTTTTGCAACTTTTAAAAAATTCAGCGTTGTGTCTCATTCTTTTTATTTGCTATATCAGATCCCATTTGTTAATTCCATAGTTTATTTGGCCACCCACTATTGATGGATGTTTAGGATGTTGCCCGTTTTTCAGTATTACAAGCAGTGCTGCCATAAATATTGTTTTTCATACCTCCCTGGCCCATGTTAGTGCTTCTCAAGGGGAGAAAGTGAAAAATGGACTTGCTAGGCATGTGATTTCAAAGTAGCTTTATTATATTATATCAGCAACATATGAAAATCCCCAGCCTGCCCAAAGTCTCTCATCACTCGGTATTATCAAATCAAAACTTTTTTTTTCAATGTGATGGATAAGAAATGATACGATAATTACAAGTAAGTTAGAGCATCTTTTACATCTTTTCATATGTGTGTTAGCCGTTTCACATTTCTGTTATGTTCATATCCTTTGTTGGGATTTTTTTTATGCTTATTTGGCTTTTTCTTATTTACAGGAATCCCTTATGTATTTTCGCATTATTCTTGATACCAACCTCTTCTCTTGTATATGTTATAAATCTTTTTCATTTAGATCTTTTTGATCCTGGTTTTGCTACTGACTAGCTCTGTGATTTGGTGGACATCATTTGACTTCCACAGAACCATTTCTCTCTATTGTACACTGTGAATACACTACCTTTTAGTTATTGTGTTACTGTGTAATGCTAGTTAAACAGTGTATGGGCTCTGTGATTTGGGGGTTTCTCATTTGATTTTCACCAGCCATTTTTCCCAGCTGTAAAGTGAGAATTTTTGGTTTATTGTGAAATGCCAATGAAAGAGCATATGAAAGTGCCTTGGAGAATAAAGAATACCTTCAAATGTAGGCATTTTGTCCTTTCTTTGGCTTTATTATGATTCATCCCTAGGAGTTGGCTTTTATGAAGCATCCCCCATCTCCATAGATGGATCAAACTTTGAGGGGTGTTACACAACATAGCGCTTGTCTTGTTTTAATCTACACTCTTCTTGGGGGAGGAAAGAGGTACATAAACAAGATAGGCTCACATTGAGCTCCTGTGTTCTTGGAATGCATTGTGTGGAATGGAGGTGAGGAAGAGCGGTATCAGGCGAATCTCACTTCTTCACTCACAGTGCTTCCCCCAGGGACTGACATAGCATAATCTGGCCATTTATGGAACCAAATGTCTACAAGGTTAGAATTCGTCTAACTTCTCAATTAGAACACAGGTTTCAGAGGCAGCTCCTCCATTCTACCACAGTAGGGAACTCTGAAAGTATTGTCTATTCCAGTTACCTTTTGACTGATGACTGCCCTCTGCAAACAAATAATTAACTAAAACATGATACTACCCGATGGTTTGGGGCCACTCATACTCAAATACCACCTTAGACCTAGACAGCTCTGTGCCCCTGCCCTATGCTTTTGAGGGTCTTTCCTTTGGCCATGCCTGCCCCCTTCTAGACCGCTCTCCAAGTATCCAGGACCCAAGAATTACCTGATGAAATGTCCTGACCCTGCGTCCAGGGCCTGCAGAGGCTCTTTCTGAGCCCATCCTCCCAAAGGTGGACCAAACCATTAGACCCCGCCCCTGATATGCGCGTTTGTAGGACCCAGGTGTGGCCAAGGCGACTGTTTGAGAGAGATGTGCCCAGAGCTTGGATGTATTCGCTTGAACATCTGTGTACAATGCTCCTTGAGGTGCAGGAAGGGACTGGGGTGTGTGAAAAGAAAGGAAGTGGCTTTGGGGCCAGGGTTGTCCATTTGTACTCTTACCCAGCTCTGCCGCTGTCAGAGGAGGGTCTGCCCAGAGGACCCTCTCCCTTCTGACCAACTGCTTATTTGGTGGGGGAGGGGTTAAAAAAGCTATTGGGGAAGGTTTTTTCACCACCCGTTTAGAGGCTGGCTCAATACAGACCCCAATTATCTCTGAGAATATTCTCAAAGAGAGAAGGGTGGGGAGGTAGTATGGGTGAATTTCCTGAAGGAAGAGTCTCTGTGCCTCTCCTCTGTCACTCCCCTGGGTAGGCAGTGCTGCGGATGCTTTGTAAAAAGGAGGAAGGATTCTGCTGACACACTGTTTTTATGAAAGAAGGCTAAGGGTTCCCTTATCTCTCCACACAAGGCACATCTGCCTGCAAACAGGCTGTCTGCTTCTTAGGGATTCCTTCGTCGTCCTGTTTCTCTTCTGAATGTTTTAAGACACAGTTTGGTGCATTCCTTTCTGTTCTCTAGAGCCAGGGGGAAAGTCATAATATATCAAAGGCTCTTGCTGAAGAGCTTAAAATGGGTGCTGGCAGCTGGGATGTGGGGGAAAAGAGTTTTCCAGGGACAAGTGACCTGCTTGTTCCAGCCAATGAGAAGCAGGTTAGAGGAATGATATCACCAGACAGTCTTTATTGTCTGATCATCTCATAAAAGCAGGATTGTGTCTGGCAATTTAACCCTTTTTTAGGTACTTTGGGTCTCATGCACTCCCCTGGTGTGTGACCTCCAGATTCCTTTTCCCACCTGTCTGCTGTGAGACCAGAGATGAAAGATTTAGATTGGTGAAGAAATTTGGAAAGTTGTCATCATTTTAAAAGTAAAACTAAAAATACAAATTATTAAAATTTAGAACCACAGTTAGGATGGGAATGTCAGCTAAGCTGTGTTTGGAGAGCACATCTAAAGCAGATATCGGTCTTAGGTTACATCAGACTTTTACTGTGTAGACTTGGGAGAGAAAGGAGGTTAGAGGGGAAAAAAGGATTTAGGCTTTAGTCTGTTTTAATCTATATGATGGAGTCTTACTAAGTAGGTCCTGTTTTGGAGGAATTGGAATTTTCCCCCCAAATTTGGAAACTATCACTGATTCTGAGGCCAATTTTGAAGAACAGACATTTGTAGTACTTGTTTATATTGTACTTATTTATTGTCCCATACCCATAAAAATGACAAGTCATTTTACTTACTCATGCCTCCTTTCCAACACTGGTAAAATGAGAGTGATTATCCTATCCTATCCCTAAGGAGTTGAGATAAGAAAATAAACTAATTCATGTGACTTTACATTGTGCTACACACATGTATTATTATAAGGGCATTCATATCTTAAGATTGCATATTCATTTGTTTATTCAGCAGACTTTTTTGAACACCTTCTTGATGCTGAACACAGATAGAGGTAAAAAGTGTAGTTCTTACCTTTAAGGAATTTAAAATATTGTGAGGGAGACAGACAGTAATAATAAATATGTCTCGTACATCTATTGTCTTTAGCATGTGCCAGGCCCTGTTCCAAGTACCTTGATGTATATGAGCTCATGTTGTCTTTCTACAACCCTATGAAATGGGTACTATTATTAGCTTCATACTATAAGGAAATTGAGGCGCTGAGAGGCTAAGTGACTTGCCTGAGGTCACACAGATCTAGTGGTAGATTTGGGACTTGAATCCAGGCAGTGTGGCTTTAGTCTGTGCTTTAAATCTGTGCTGACCGGTACAGTAGTCACTAGCCATAGATGGCTTTGGTGCACTTGAAATGTGGTAAGTCCAAATTGAATTGGGCTGTAAGTGTGAAATACACACTAGATTTCAAAGACCTAGTATGAAAAAAATGTATAAAATACCTCATGTTGAAATTACATGTTGCAATGATAATATTTTGGATATACTGAGTTAAGTAAAATGTATTCAAATTAATTTCCTTTTATTTTTGTGACTACTCAAACACTTAAAATTATATATGTGGCTTGCATTTGTGGCTTACATTATATTTCTGTTGGATTTTGCTAGTCTAAATCATTATAATGCAGTAATAACAACAATATAATAGGTGACATTTATTGAGCACTTACTGTGTGCCACGTAGTGTGCTAACGCCTTTACAAACAGCATTTCAATTAAGCTTCAAAATAACCCTTTTTATAATCCCCATTTTATCGAAGAGGGAGAAGTTTTCAAGAAAGTCAGTATTTGCCTGAGGTTAGTCAACTCGTTAATGCCGACCCCAAATTTGAAACCTTATATTTCTGACTCAAAAACCTGTATTCAACTGAATACACTGAAATACCATTTCCAATTAGGGTTAAATCTTGGGGAATTTTCTTTGTTTTTATTTTTGTGAGAATATTTAATATTGCATACTTCTGTATTTGTGATGTAGAAGTTTAAAATAAAAATCACTTGGTCATAAAATAGACATCCCAGATAGAAATCTCTTTTGCAAAGCCTCAGCCCTCTGTGAATACTGGTGCAGTTGAGCCCTGAGATGAAGCAGTGAGTCAGCCTGTACAAATTGCATTTAATTTTCGTTCCAATTGTTCTCTCAGGTCACTGGGCAATTTATGTCCTGACCCTCTTTGTCCATAGAGAAGAGGAAGAGGGGCAACACATCTTTTCTTAGTCGTTTAGTCCTCTCGGGTGATAAGAAGAAATTGCCTTCCGTTTCATTGTCCCATGAAATGCTGTTTGTGTTCGAGAGAGCAACAAAATGCTGTCTGATGACCCCTGACTTTTCTTTCTTCTAGAGCAAAGATTCAGGCGGACTGAAGGCGGCTATGATAGAGTTGGTGGAAAGGTTAAAGTTCAAGAGCTCAGACCCTAAAGTAAGTATTGTTTTGGAATTAATTGGATATTGGTACCCCAAGTATTTCATTCTCCTTGAGCTAAATTCGAGGGATGTTAATGATGATCTATCTGAACATTGCATCAAGATCTAATTAAGCCTACCCATCAAAAGCCATGTTCTAACATGCCTGAAGATAAGTCATCTATTTTTCCCTTTCTCTATTTTATGATTTACAACACATAATCGTTCATTGTTTTCTCTGAACTGCAGCCAAGTGCATTTTTAATCTTCTTTTACCGGGCCTTCGAGACTACTGGCCTCTGTGTCCATTAAATCCAACCAAAGGCATCAGAGATACCATCAGCTTAATGCTGGGGACTGGAACAAGCTCAGGCCTATCCAGTTGGTGTTCAGTACTAGCGTCTTGTCACTCCCCCACTTAACGGGAGCCAGCTGCCACTGTGAATACTTTTGCCCTCATGAGCTGGAGTCTGGTCTGGGAAATGGTTTAAGCTTCCCAGCTTTCTTCGCAAGATGTTGGGGGCTGTAGGATTGATATTCTGGGAGACGCCATACCAGGGTTGTGGGTGGACTGGGCACTGAACGTGCCAGAGGGATTATGACTAATGTAGCCTCCCTTCTCCTACTCAGACGTTTGCTGTGGCACTACCCGGTACTGGTGCCAGCTGGCTTTGCCTGAGAGTCAAAGCCTTTCACAATTAAATAGGGAAAGGAGCGTGATTTTATTTGGCTTTTTATACTGTCTTTTTTTTAATTAAAAAATTTTATAAGGGGAATAAGACTAGCATTTCTTGAGCACCTAATAAGAGCCGGGCACTGTGCTAGGAGCCTTACATACCTTTTAAAAAATTTGTGGTAAAATATACATAATGAAATTTCCCATTTGAACCACTTTTAATTGTGCAGCTCAGCAGCCTTAAGCACATTCACATTGTTGTGCAGCATCACCACCATCCATCTCCAGAACTCTTTCCATCATCCCAAACTGAAACTGCCCCCATTAAGCACTAACTTGTTATTGTCCCTCTCCTCTGACACACTTGTGATCGTTGCAGTAACCTTGTAAATTAGCTTTTATTTCCCATTTTATTGATAAGAACACATTGGGGTAACTTTTGTCGATTTTCTTAGCTCAAAGTAGAAAGACCTCCCTCCCTCAAAACCACTTATATGAAAGTAGTTTTCCTTTAGTAAAGATGAACCAATTAATTATTAAAGATAACAGAAAGCTTTTTTTACTGAGTTTCTCTGGTTTCTGGGACAACAGCTATCCTGAAGGAGACAACTGTATTTCCTCTTTCTGCCACACCCACATGCTTATAGACAGTGAAGAGCAAGAGAATGTGTACAGATTACACTGAGTGGCTTCTGTGCATGGTGATAATACAGGTAAAGTGCTTTGGGAACCTTTATGAATGCATATAGTGCTTCTGATGGGAAACTTGCCAGAGCTGAAAGAATTGAGTAGTCCCCATGAGAGCAACCCGTGGAAACCTCAGGATTTTCCTACGATGCATCATAAGCTAAAGGATATTTGTTAGGACCTCACTTGATCTTGGATATGTTTATACACACTCACCTTTCTTTCGTCTTCTCTTTGTCTCTCCCTGGATAATTTCCCACTAATCTATTTTATTTTCAAGCCGCTTTCTAGCCTAACATATGTGTATGCCATTTTTACCTGGAGCCAGCTTGAAGAAGGACCATCATAATTGCAGGATGACTGTTAGATCACAAAAAGGGGATGAAAAATGGGACACTTAAATACATAATTTCTGCAACAAAGAAAATTTTCCCAGAAACAAATTGGTGTCTTCCAAAAGAACTCATTAAGTTTTTAGTCTGTTCTGTTTTCCCTCCAAACCCCACCATCCTTTTTTTAAGTTGGCTTATTTAAGAAGAGCAGAATCTCCTAGGCTTTATGACCTGTCATTTTCTGGCACAGCAGCTTTACATAGAAGCACTGACTGAGTCATGGAGCCCCGAACACTCTCTCTGCCTCACTTCCTCTAGAATTCCCTAAAGCCTCACAAAGCTGGATTAGTCCAGACACTGAGGTCTACCGGGGACTGAGTTAATTTTTACCTCTCAGTTTTGCCAGAGAGGAGTGGAAGATGCCTAGATTAACCTTTTATTAAATTATAAAATAATATATGCTTATAGATTAAAAATACAGCTATCCGTAAAGGAAAAATAAAAAAATACAGCTATAAATAAAAATAATAAATAATAAAAAAATACAGCTATCCATAAAGGAAAAGGAAAATGGATTTCCCTTAAATTAACCACTATTAACAGCTTAGTGTGTAACCTCCTAGACATTTTTTCACGTGGAAATACGCTTCGAAGATATATTACAAAAATTATACCATAGCTGTGGTTTTATCACACAGAATATCTTAAACGTTCTTCTATGTCAGTAATATAGACTTCTTAATGAGATGCCTCATTTTGTCCAAAATATTTGTCAGAAATCCTCTTTTCTTCAGAGCAATGGTTCTTAAACTTCAGTGTTCATGAAAATCGCCTGGGGGACTTACTAAAATACAGAGTACTGGACCCACCCCCAGAGTTTCTGATTCAGTGTGTCTGGGGGAACTAGAAACTGTGCTGGACCTTGGTTATTTTCCTGCCATCTTGTGTTTTGGTTTTCTTCGTTCTTTCAGCAAATAGCCAGAAGAGCCCTTGTAAGTCCAAATGATTTCAACCTTGAAAAAAGTGAAATACAGAAAATTCCAGGCTTAGAAAACAAATAAATTGAGCTGAGGGAGCAAAGGAGTAAGAGAGGGGAAGGGAGGTAAACTGAGTCATCAGCTTGCGCTCCCTGAGAGGACAGGGTTCCTTTAAACAGCTATGGCCAGCAGAGAAGTAGCAAAGCCAAAAAAAGGGAAAGGAGTCCTGGTCAGGAATTAGGAGGATGATCAAGGCCATCGCCATGGTCCAGGAGTGGGCTGAGTTCTCAAACCAGAGGAACAGCAGGAGACATCAAATCCCAGCTACTAGGGGTGAGCCCAAGGATGGGTATGAGAGCCAGAGATGGTTGCTAAATAAGGCACAGGTCCAGATGAAGTGGTGTGTGTGCATGTTGCCGTGGTGAGCCCTGTTTTAAAGGGGGCAGACCTCCAGGGATCCAGAACTTGTGTACAGTGGAAAGAAATTATTTTTAATAACAGTCTTTATTTTGTTTAATTGGAAGTGGTCTATTAAATAATCCTAATGCGTTTGACTTGATCCAGTTAGCAAACTTTTTTTTGCAGCCAGACTTTTCAGAAACATCTGTTGCACAAAGCAGCATTTTAGTCGCTAGATTTCTTATATTTATGCTAGACTTTGGGGAAATTAAAAGATGTAGTTAATCAGGGGTATGTATGTGTGTATATGTCCGGACTAGATTTTTAGGAAATTTAGAGCATCTGAGTTCTTTACAGCTTTCCTTTGTAGTGACTATGCAATTATCTTTCATAGTTTACCCAGAGGGAACTGAAACTTAGAAAACACATTGATTTCCTTCCTTTCCTTCCCCATGCTCAGTCTCCCAGAAAGTATTGAACTAAAGTATAAGATGCTAAGCTCAATCTAACTAACCTCTCATTATTCAGTTAATAATAGCTATTTTCTCTATGATATATTGATTGCTTTTCTTTCCATGTAAGGTGCACCATTCGCTGTTTCCTATAGCTGGTGTGTGCTTGAAACAAACAGTTTAAACCATGTTTGTGTATCTCAAATTCATATTAATTTAATAAGTTATTCCCAAAAATCATCTTAAACTCGAGCCAAGTGGTTCACATTATTCTCTGTGACTGGAGTGGGATTAAACATAGGATCTAATCATACTAAGATTGTCTAAAATATAATCAGGTTCTTTTCCTTATTTTTTTCGATTTCTACAGGTATTCTTACTGAAGTATGAAACCAAAGATCTGTCTAGCAACATGAAATTAGTTAAATAGAACTGAGGATTGTTTTCTTATTTTATTTTTATTTAGCATTTACAGAGCATTTTATAATTGCAAGAGGACCTTACAGACCTTTCTAATAGCTGATATCACTGACATGGAACATAGCCCAGTCCTCCACTCCAGTGCTAATCAGACTATTGTTAAAATGATAGGTTTTGCATGTACAAATAGTAATAGATATAAGCAAAACCTAACTTGAATTCTTGGTGTTAGTGTCCTGTTACTCACCTGGGTCAAGTCAGGCCTTGTGTTGGTCCTTGTCCTGCCTCAAGATAGAAGTATTCACTGGGGCAGTATTTATTCATCCATCTAAAGGAGAGAATTGAGATGCCTCAGTTATGAAGTTGGTTCATTCAAAAGTGTTTCTTTGGTTGGAAGGTTATTAGAATTACTGACCTGTTTCTTTTCATTTATTTATTTATTTATTTGGCTGCATCAGGTCTTCGTTGCGGCATGAGGGATCTTTCGTTGTGGCACTCGTTGCGGCACTCGTTGCGGCACTTGTTGCGGCGTGTGGTCTTCTCTCTAATTGTGGTGTGCAGCTTTTCTCTTCTCTAGTTGTGGCGCGGGCTCCAGAGTACGTGGCTCTGTAGTTTGTGGCAGGTGGGTTCTCTAGTTGAGGCGTGTGAGCTCAGTAGTTGTGGCGCATGGGCTTAGTTGCCCCATGGCATGTGGGATCTTAGTTCCCCAACCAGGGATCAAACCCACGTCCCCTGCAATGGAAGGAGGATTCTTTACCATTGGATCACCAGGGAAGTCCCTGTTGACCTATTTCTTCACTTTACATAAAAAAGAAGTAATCTTGGAAGACATGAATTGTGTTTATCTCTGTATCCTCAAGCCCTGCTAGCGTGGTACCTAGTAATAGATATGCATTATCTATTACAGCAACCATATGAAAAGAAATATGATTTGCCCTGTTTTATGGATACGCAATCCAAGACTTACAGGGATTAAACAACTTGCTAGTAAGTGGTGGGAACAGGACTGGACTTCAGATTCATCTTCCTTCATGTTATTCACCCCCACACTGTTGTTGAACCCATGGGTAAGTTGATATTTATACATAGCCTGTCATCCCTAGCAATATGACTCTTCACTAACTATTTTTCCCTCGCACCCTTCTTTTACCTCCCTTACTGGATCCTGCAGCCACAGCTTCCCACAATTCTAGAGTCCCAGGACTGGAGAAAATATGGGGAGATGACAAAGGATCCATGACAGCCCCAGAGCATTTAGCCCTGGCCAAATGGAGAACTAAGGCAAGTGCTTCAGTAGTTTCCCCTTATGTATGAAGGACACCAAATGGGAAAAATACCAGTGCTTTCTCAGGTCCAGTCTAGGCTCTGAGGCATGGAAATCACCCAGAAGCAAATGTGACCTCTTTTCATCCTCTGTAGACACTTGGGCAGCAGGAAGAGGAGAAGCCAGCTCTTTGCCCTCCTTCACCATCTCCCTGCCTTTATCAAAACGAAACGATTTCCCCTTTTCCCATCCCCCAGTTACAAAAGTGATACATGTTCTTCGTAGAAAAATGTAGAAAATACAGACAACTATAATGTGGAAAGAAGAAATCAGCCAGTCTTCTGCTACCTGCAGTAGTTTGTAAACTTTCAGTACTTTTTTCTAAAATTGAGGATTCTTGAGCCTCACTCAGAACATCTAATTTGGTAGTTCTGAGTTCTGCTTTTTTAGTGTGCAGCCTGGTACACATGGTCAATACTCCATACTTCGAAACACAGCAGTGAGAAAGCTGATTAATATTATGGTGCTTTGCCTTTCAGATAGAAGAGTCCTATTATTCTATATATAATTGACCTTTGAACAACATGGTTTGAACTGCACGGGTCCACTTACATGAGGATTTTTTTTCAATAGTAAATACTATAGGGGCTTCCCTAGTGGCGCAGTGGTTGAGAGTCCGCCTGCCGATGCAGGGGACGCGGGTTCGTGCCCCGGTCCGGGAAGATCCCACATGCCGTGGAGCAGCTGGGCCCGTGAGCTGAGCCTGCGCGTCCAGAGTCTGTGCTCCGCAACGGGAGAGGCCACAACAGTGAGAGGCCCGTGTACCGCAAAAAAAAAAAAAAAAAAAAAAAAAAAAGGTAAATACTATAGTATCGAAACTACATGATCTGCAGTTGGTTGAATCTGTGGATGCAGAACCCAGAACTGCGGGTATGGAGGAATCCCATAACGGAGGGCTGACTCTTCGTCATACAAGGACTTTCAACTGCATAGAGGGTCAGCGGGCTGGCTCCCCAACCCCAGTGTTGTTCAAGAGTTATATAACTATTATTCTATGTGTGTATATATATATATAAAACTATAACTATACACACATACACACACACACACACACACACACACACATACACATAGTTTATGTCCTGCTTTTTTCACCTAACATTATTTCTTATAAATACATACATTTTATCATTTGAATCCATTTCTATCTTTGAACCCCAATTTAGGAAACTAAAATCCTGAATGCCAGTCTGCCGTTATTGCCAAGTGGAACCTTTACATAATAAGGCATTTCTCTTTTCTTCCTAATAGCATAAGCAGATTCTGTGAGTTTGTTTATTTGTTTTTTGAGGCAGGCATGATAGTCACAGTCTAAGGTTATTCAGGCACAATGGAAACTGAGTTAATGCAAAGTCAGATACACAATCGAGTAGTCAGCTTCAAGCTATCTGTTTCACAGCATCTACCTCCCCACTGGTCAGGGTGTCTCCCATCATGTGACAGAATGAATAAATGCAGGGCACAGTGGGAAGTCTGAAGCCATTTGCTCCAGGCCCTCCACTTTATAGGTGAGGACACTGAGGTGCCAGGGTAGTAAAGGTTCTTGCCCAAGGTCACCCAGGCAATTACAGCAGAGCTCAAGAAGGTCGACAGCTTTTAGGACTATAGCTCTGTAGTTTTCCCAGTAAAGAGAAGTTTTGTCCATTTGACAAGGATGTGGAAAAATTGGAACTCTCATAAATTTTGGGGGGGGATGTAAAAAGGTATAGTGACTTTGGAATATGACCTGCCAGTTACTCAGAAGGTTAAACATAAGAGTTGCCGTGTGATCCAGCAATTCCATCCTGGAGTATATACCCAAGAGAAATAAAAAGATACATCCACACAAAAACTGCACACCAGTGTTCATAGCAGCATTATTCATACTATCCAGGATGTGGAAACAACACAACCAATGTATGGGTAAATAAAATGTGGTATATCCACACAGTGGAAGACTATTTGGCAATGAAAAGCAGTCAAGTCCTGACACATGCTGCAACAAGGGTAATCCTCAGAAGCATTAGGCTGAGTGAAAGAAGTCATTCACAAAAGACCTGATATTGTGTGATTCCTTTTTCTGTTTGTGGTGATAAAAATGTTCTGAAATTGACTGTGGTGATCGCACAACTCTCTGAATATACTAAAAACCACCGAATTGTATGGTAATGTGAATTATATCTCAGTAAAGCTGTTGAGAGAGAGATTACTGTCTGAATCACTTCTTTTAGGCCTTCACTTGAATTGTCAGCAGCGAATAGTCCTTTTTCTTTCTCCTCTCCTCTTCTAGACAGGAATGAGGTTCAGAAATCTAATGTTAGCCTCTGTCAGGGGGAGGCAGTATTTTACAGTTATTAAAAGCTCACTGGGACCGATACTGTCCAGAGTTGATAACTATGCAGTCTTGAGCAGATCCTGTGCTTAACCTCTCCATTTCTCAGTATTTTTGTTTTTCAGCTGCAAAATAGAGGATAATAGTACATCCTTCATAGGGTTGTTAGGAAGATTAAATGAGATAGTCCATTTAAAATGCTTAGGACAACATCCTGTAAATGATGGCTGCTGCTAGCTTTCTCCTAGTCCTGAGACCCACCCCACTGTTTCCAGTAGAAGGGCAAGGGTACATGGGGGTAGTTTCCCCCCCTCACCCCCTCCAGGAGTTTAGGAGATCTTCTAATACTGGTGGAGAAAAATAAGCCACCTGTTCATAACTAACTGAATTCTGCACTTTGATCAGTTAACACTTCCCGGCATTAGTGACACAGATTTCAGGTTTTAAAGGGCCATTGCTACCTCTTCGAGTGATAATGACATGCAAATAAATTGAGTTAAATCTCCATAGTTGAGACCCCTAGGTGTTGCTGCCTGGCTGGCTGACTCTGTGGGCCTTGCATGGCCGCCCTGCCTGTTGTTGGTTCTGTGTCTATTGCCCATTCAAGTCAAGGCAAATATATCTGCCTTGGGGAGTGTGCAGCTGTGTGTCCATATATTCCCAATGGAAACAAATCAGTGCCTAGAAGCAATTATGTTTATTGTTATGGAGCAAACTCTCTAGTTAGCAAAACTGCCTGGTGTCAAATTAAAAGAAAAATAGAGAAATTAAGAGCCACAAAAGAAATCATGTGTGGCATTTAAGAGACACATTAGGAGATATAGCCCCACTTTAAAGTAAACACCACTGAGATTCTGGTTCCCTCCCTACTTTCCGTTTCCCTTCGGCTTTACCCTTTGGCTGTTCTCTTTCTATTGGAGCCCCAGAGCTCCTAATTGAAGCACCGTACAAATCAACTCTAGGCATTTTAAAACTAGGTGGACGTGGTCTCTGAGCTGCCTAGTGGGCTGGAGCATTGTTAGAAATCAAAGGGATTGAGTTTTAAATGGCTTAATAAAATTAGCACATTGTGATGTCCTTCTTCCCCGCTCCAGCTCCTCTCTGCACTGACAGGAGCCTTGATAATTTACTCTTAGCCAGAGCTTAAAGGGCTTATTACATGGCCAACGTGAAGAAGGGAGTGGAGCTGTCAGGGCTCCCCCATAGCAGCCACACTTCACGTTTCCAGTGTAGGATTGTATTTGACATTTAATTTAGGAGCCTGGGTAGCTAGGTATAGAACTTTTTGTGATAATAGTGATAAAAACCACCCAGAGTTTTATTTAAGGGTCTCCTTCTTTCCTGTCCCCCTCCCTTCCCTTTTCCTTTTAGTTCAACCTCATTCAGCTAGGAAATAAAATTCAGGTTTACTCAAGGAGAAATGCGGGGTTTCCCTTTTTTGATATCTTGAGGCTAAAGCTACAGAATGCAACCTCAGTCAGCCAGGTCTGTTTGTCAGTGCTTGTATGTATGTGTGAATGTAAAATTTGAAAACTGGCCTCTCCCCTGATTGCCTCTGCATTTAGCCAAAGGGCAAAATCCGCCAGGGCTCTGTGGTTGTGTAGAACACTTCCGTTCAACCCGTTATCCAGTTGATCTCCACCCCGTTGCTGAATAGCTTTTGTTTACTTCTTTAGCAGGTGAAACAGATTCTATGATATCACCTTAATTCCTAGCTCAACCTGATTAATTAGACATTTATAATCCCCATTTTACAGATGAAGAAACATTTAAGAGGTATATTGACTTGTCCAAGGCCACAGGGTTAATGATTGCAATAAATTGCCTTTCTATGATTGCTATATGGAATTAGTAGAAGTTGTAGGAAGTTATTAACTTTTTAGTTTTAGAAGATGGGTTGGCAATAGTATACAAATGTAGAGTTTGTTCAGACTTTTAGGGAAAAAATGTTAGATTGAGTATGCCATGCTTTCCTTTACTTTTATGTTGAAAGAGCACAGACATTGGAGCCAGATGACCCGAGTCCAAATACTGGCACTTATTACGTCCATCATTTGATTTGTCTGAGCCTTCAGTTTCATCAGTAAAATGAGACAAATATTATGTTTTTATTAATGAGTATCCTGCAAATGGAAACTTTTGAGGAGGAGATAAGAAATGATGGAAGATGATTGGTATCACAGCTTTTGATGGTCCAGAAAGTATTTTAGAAACTGTAGTTGTTTAACAAGCCCTATGGTTCTTAGGTTAGCAGATTGTTAGCTGCTCAAGGGGGTGTAGTAGGGTTTCAGTCGGCTAAAGAGAGCAAATATAATAGAGACAAGTTTGAGGTTGGGGAGCTGACTATATCTCCAGACTGTGCAGGTGCTGAGGGGCAGGGTGTGACCTGTCCTTCCGGTGCTTTGCTTCTGTGTTGTGGAAGTGGACAGCATCTGATCTTATCAAACTGGAAAAGGCTCACTCACAACCTGTGGCTATCTACTGAAACAGAGGCTAGGAGCCTCTCATTGACATCCGTGCTCTTCAGTGCCTAGGATGTGTGAAGTCCTTCCTGTGTTCCTTTGGGAAATTTGAATCTGTACTCCCAAGGGCGTAAGTTCTCTTTCTCTAAGAGAACTGGCTGGGGCTCTGTATCTGTGAGAGCTTGGTGGGTACCATAGGAAAAACCCGCAATAAATGCTCACAGTTACTGTTATCTGGACCAGCAGAACAGTTCTGCTGATGTGTCTATGTTCCCAGAGAGTACTAAGTTCTTTCCATGTATTATTTTGTGTAAACTTCACAAAAATATCTATGAAAAAACTTTCACCTTTCTGAGCTTCAGAAGCATAGAGTTAGCAGAGCCAGTACTGCAGTCTTTCTCTGTCACCACAGACTCCACCAGCTTTACTATTCTTGACCCTCTGTAGCAAAGAAGACTCAGAAAACATGAGACCTACATCTCAGTGCCCTTTCCTGACCCTTCTTGGTGGCAGGCAGCTGTTTTGGTTTTGTGGTTTCTGTAGTATACAGATAGCTGTGGCTTTTCAGGAAAGGTGTGTGGCTAGAGAACTGAAATGGAGGTGAGGGGTGAGTCTTGTTTTAATGTAATTGCTTGAATCTTCAGTGGATAAAATAGGCTTTCTTTGTATATTCAAGTCTGAGAGGTTTAAAAATAGTATAATTTCTGTTTAGTTGCCCCTGAAGCTTTCAGTGGCACCTTCTACTTCCCACTTCCTACACAGTAACTTCTGAAGCAGAAGCTGTCTTTCTATTTTATACACAGGTTAAGGCAGAAAGAAAGCTAGAAAAGAAGGTGGAATAGAAGCTCTCACTCATATTCTTGTTTGTTATAGGCCCTGGGTGTCTCAGGGGACCCGTTCTTCTACTTTCACATTTCTACAGGGGACACCCAGAAGTTTTTTTCTTTTCACTCAGGAAAAGTGTTGCTCAGAAGTTTATAATTGCTTTCTTTATTGCCACCCTGGGGTCAGGCAGAGAGAAGCGTCTTAAGAGCAAGCAATAGTATCCATTCAAAGTGAGCTCAGCATCCCTCTTGAACTCTTCTCTGGTGCCTCCAGATCAGTGCCATGACGCTGGGTTACACATCAAGTTGTCATGGCAATAAATTCATAGCAGCTGACAGCATGAACAGGCGGTCCTGGGAGGAGACAGTGCTTGGCAATGATGACACAGCCATAGTGGTTAGATCTCCGTCTCTCATACTAGGGCTACTTGTCAGTCTGCTGTGACTGTGTCTCAGATGACTGGGGCACACAGTTGCTATCCACTTCACAGCTGATTAGTAGATTCAAGTGTTTATTAGGATCTTTCAAGTACACAGCCTCTAGGAAACATAGTCCTGAGCCTCTAATGCTCTGTGTATGTGTGTGCGCGTGTACCTGTGTATTTATGTTTGTGTGTCGAGGAGGGAAAACCATGAAAGGGAGGAGGTTCAGAAGAAGCGTATTACAGGGTCATATGCACGAAGCTGGTAAAGAACAACAGCGTACTTAGGCTCAAGTACCAAAATTTGTAGCCTCAGGGAGAAGCGTGCTGGCAGAAATAGAGGAAGGCTGGAGTGTTCTGACTGAAATGTGGGGTTCCTGTCCAAGGGAATGCGATTCTGAAAGTCAAAGGTACAAGCCAAGCCTAAGACTATATAAGGCAAATCTGAGGTCTAAACACGGAGAAGGAGAGCTTGAAGAGCACATATAGTTACTAAGTCTGAAGGGCGAAAGGTGAGATTTGAGGTAAAGATCAGGAAGCCAAGGATTCAGGGCCAAGTGGAGATGAGAAAGGAGAGAAAGCTGGCCTGGAACAAGTTGGAGGTAGGATCAGAATCCTAAATAGTTTCTTCAAATCACTCAGAAGCTCTCTGTGTCTTAGAATTGTGTTTCGGCAGATTAGTGGTTCAAGTGAGAGTGGGGCTGGATTAAAGGGTCTAGGTTGTGGGGGGGCAGGTGGAGCTTAAATGGAGCATTTGAGTCTAGAGAATGGGTATAGTTATTTAGTGGGGAGTGGTGGGAAAAGGGTGCAAGAAGGGGTGTTCATAGGTAAAGGGGGAGGCTTCTTCAGCCAGACTGTGGTGGAGAGGCAGGTGCGGGATGGCTTCTGACACTCAGTCAGAAGGTATTGACCGCCATGATGTGCCAGACCCTAGCAAAGATGTTTGAATTTCTCCTCCAGGTATTAAGTCAAGGCACCTGTTATCTAGTGGAGAAAATAAAACTTGATTCCAGAGTTTAGAGCCTGGGTGATTGCCTAAACTGTGGTATCCTTAAGGGGGAGAGGGGAACAGGACAAGGTTTGAAGGGAAGATATGAAAGAATAATGTTGTGTTTAGAAGGCAGATTATGTAGTCAAATTATGTGGGTTCAGACTCCACCTTTGCCACCTACTATGTGTGTGAATTTGGGCAGGTTTCTTATCCCCACTGTACCTCAGTTTCTTCATCTATGAAATTGATATAATAATAATTGCTACCTCATGGTATCATTGTGATGATTAATTGAAGTAACACATGTAAAGTGCTTAGAATAGTGCCTAATATGTAAGTGTCCAAAATGGTAGCAGTGACAATCATGAGGAGGAGGGAGAGGATTCAGTTTGATGCTTGATGGTTTAAGTAATAGGAAAGTATCCAGGTGGAGATAAACATCAAAAGGAATGGTGAGACTAGAGACCTCAAGAAAAAACTCAGGCTTAGGAGCTAACTGCATGGAGATGGTAGTTGAATTGCAAAGATGGGATGAAACTGCTAAGGAGGAGGTTATAGAGAGAAAGCAGTTTTGCACCCAGAGGGCATTTAACAATGCCTGGAGACTCTTTTGGTTGCCATAATTGGGGCTGGGGAGCAGTGCTACTGTCTCTACTACATAGAGGCCAGGGATGCTGCTACGTATTTTACAGTGCACAGGACATTTCCCCACAACAGAGAAATACTGACCCCAAATGTCAGTAGTGCCAAGGTTGAAAAACTCTCAGAGTTTCTCAATCACAGCTGTCTGGAGAGTGTGTGTAAAATTGCAGGGATGAAGCTGATAAACAGAAAGCCGGGGAAGTCCAAGGTCATAGAAACCGTGAGAGGAGAGAAATTAAAGACTGAGGGGTATCAGCAGTGCTAAATGATACAGACAGGTCAGTAGTGAGAGCAAATGGAGTTGGTGACTAGTAGACTCTTTAGTGCTGGAGGAGACCGGGCAGCAGGCTTTATGTGACTTTCTAAATAAGATTGGTGGTTAAAAGTAGGAGGGGAGGCAGCACTGCCATAGGAAAAGGGTTATTCTGCATTCTTCTTTACTTCTTATTTTGACTGTGTTACCCTAACAACTTCTAGGTCAGATTCCTAGTTCCCTGATGCCCCTCTTGTTTTAGCAACAAGTGTGATTAGAGGCAAATCTGGATTAGTGAATTAGTTCCAAGAGTATAAACTTTGTGCAGCTATATCATTTTAGAGATAAAAGGAAGGTTGAGTTTAGCTTTTCATTTTTAATAGCTCAGGAACCTGAGGCCCTGAGAGATTCAGTGACTTGTCCAAAGTCACGCAGCTGGTTGGTTCTGGAAACATCCACGGCCTCTGACTCCCCATTCTGAGTGCTCTCTTCTGTGCCAGGTTGCTTTCTGGTGGTCTCATAATGGTTCTCAGAGGCTCAGTTTCCTTTTCAGGAGGAGGTTACTAGATAGAGTGGTTGTCAGAGCCCTGACCTGGAAAAGGCTGACCTGAGGTGAATCTTTGCTCCATAGCTTACCTGCTGTGTAACTCCGGGCCAGTGACTTTACCACTGTGGGCTTCAGTTCCCCTACCATAAAATGAAAGTAGTATTGCCTGCCTGAGGATTAAATCAGAAACACGTCTGTGATGGCACCTGGAATGCTGCCTGCACGTGGTCGCTCTTAATATCTTCATTGTTATTATTCATAAGACTGTATCTTTGTCGCAGATTAAAAGGCAAGAGAATGTCCAGTGACAGGAACCAGGCGAAAGTTAGGCATGCCATCTGTTTCTCCCCACCTTACTCCTAACTCCATCTCCTACTTTGTGATAAGAGCAGTATCATGAGGGTTGGTGCTGCTGTGGTTATACAAGGTTTTGAAGCACATGTCTCTCCAGTATATTGTGATGATGTCTATTTGTCATTGATGAGCCTGTCACTCATTGGATCAGTTAGACCTTTTTCAGAGTTTTTCCAGACACTAAACCTGGCTCTTTTGAGGAGCCCCAGGATGACTGAGGGTCCCATCGAGGAATGTTCAAATGGCAGGAGCAGCACATGCTAAAAGTGCTTAGTTCTTGTGGAAGCCATTATTTTAACTTTAGTTGAAAAGGACTTTTAAAAACCTTTAATTTGTGGTAGAAAAGCGGAATCAGATTAGGAAGGAAAGGTCTAGTATTTACTGGGAAGGCAAAGAATAAAATGTTGACATGTTTGAGACTAAGGTTCAAGCAGAAGAATTGTCCTGCCTGGCCCTTTGGATGCTCAGCCCACCCCCAGACCTTCTCTAGGCTCCACTTCAGTGGCTATTTCGTTTTCTGTTTTAATTGTATTAACTTTTAAAAATAGACTTTATTTCTTAGAATAGTTTTAGATTCTCAGCAAAACTGAGCAAAAAATAGCATTCCCATATGCCCCCTGCCTCCACAGATACAGCCTCCAACATCAGTATCCCACGCCAGAGTGGTGTATTTGTTACAATCAGTGAAACTGCATCATTATTACCCAAAGTCCATAGTTTACATTAGGGTTCACTCTTGGTGGTGTACATTCTGTGGGTTTGGAAAAATGCACAGTGACATATTATCTACCACTACAGTATCATACAGAATATTTTCACTGCCCTAAGAATCCTCTGTGTTCTGCCTGTTCATTCTTCTCTCTCCCCAAACCTCTGACATCCACTGATCTTATTACTGTCTCCATAGCCTTTTCTAGAATTTCATACAGGTTGAATTCTTTCATTTAGTCATATGCATTTAAGGTTCTTCCATGTCTTTTCATGGCTTGATAGCTCTTTTTTTTACACTGAATAATATTCCGTTGTCTGAATGTATCACAGTTTATTCATCCATTTACCTACTTAAAGACATGTTGGTTGCTTCCAAGTTTTGGCAATTGTGAGTAAAGCTGTAAACATCCATGTGCAGGTTTTTGTGTGGACCTAAATGTTCAGCTCCTTTGGGTAAATAGCAAGGAGCATAATTGCTGGATCCCATGGTAAGCGTATGTAGTTTTCTAAGAAATTGCCAACCTGTTTTCCAAAGTGGCTGTACCACTTTGGAAAAGTGGTACATTTGCATTCTCATCAGCAGTGAATGAGAGTTGCTCTACATCCTCATCAGCATTTGGTGTTGTGTTTGTTCCGATTTTGGCCATTCTAATAGGTGTGTAGTGGTATCTCAGTGTTGTTTTGATTTGCATTTCCCTGATGACATATCATGCTGAGAATCTTTCCAATGCTTTATTTGTCATCTGTATATCTTCTTTGATGAGATGTCTGTTCAGGTCATTGGCTCATTTTTTAATTGGGTTTTCTTATTGTTGAGTTTTAAGAGTTCTTTGTATATGTTGATAACAGTCCTTTATCAGGTGTGTTTTCTTCCAGTCTGTGTCTTGCCTTCTCATTCTCTTAAGTGTCATTCTCAAAGAACAAGTTTTTTAATTTTAATGAAGTCCAGCTTATCAATTATTTCTTTCATGGATAGTGCCTTTGGAATTGTATCTAAAAAGTCATCACCATACCCAAGGTCATCTATGTTATCTTCTAGGAGTTTTATAGTTTTGCATTTTACATTTAGGTCCATGATTATTTTGAATTAATTTTTGTGAAAGATATAAGATCCCTGGCTAGATTCTTTTTTTTTTTTTGCATGTGGACATCCAGTTGTTTCAGCATCATTTGTTAAAAAGACTGTGTTTTCTCCATTTGTATTGCCTGTGCTCCTTTGTTCAATATCAGCTGACTGTATTTATATGGATCTACTTATGAGCTCTGTTCTGTTCCACTGATATATTTGCTTGCTCTTTCAGCAGTACCACACTGTCTTGATTACTGTAGCTTTATAGTAAGTCTTTAAGTTGAGTAGTGTCAGTCTTCTGACTTTGTTCTTTTTCTTCAGTATTGTATTGACTATTATGGGGCTTTTACCTCTCCATGTAAACTTTAGAATCAGTTTGTTAATATCCATAAAAAAACTTGCTGGGATTTTGATTGGGACTGCATTGAATTCATAGATCAAGTTGGGAAGAACTGACATCTTGACAATTTTCAGTCTTCCTGTCTATGAACATGGACTGTCTTTACATTTTTTTCTCCTTTGATTTCTTTCATTTTAGTTTTCCTCATATAGATTTTGTACATATTTTGTTCAATTTATACCTAAGTATTTCATTTTGGGGGTACTAATATAAATGGTATTGTGTTTTAAAATTCAAATTCCATTTGTTCACTGATGGTATATATAGGGAAGTGATTGACTTTTATATATTAGCTCTGTATCTGGCAACTTTGTTATAACTGCCTATTAGTTCCAGGAGCTTTTTTTGATGATTCTTTTGGATTTTCTACATAGATGATCATGTCAATTGTGAACAAAGGCTGTTTTATTTCTACCTTCTCAACGTGTAAACCTTTTATTTCCTTTTGTCTTTTGAAAAGGAGTAGTGAGAGGAAACATACTTACCTTGTTTTTTTTTTTTTTTTGTGGTACGCGGGCCTCTCACTGTTGTGGCCTCTCCCGTTGCGGAGCACAGGCTCCGGACGCGCAGGCTCAGCGGCCATGGCTCATGGGCCCAGCCGCTCCGCAGCATGTGGGATCTTCCCGGACCGGGGCACGAACCCGCGTCCCCTGCATCGGCAGGCGGACTCCCAACCACTGCACCACCAGGGAAGCCCTACTTACCTTGTTTTTGATCTTAGCAGGAAAGGTCTAGTTTCTCACCATTAAGTATGATGTTAGCTGTAGATTTTTTGTATATATATATTTTTTGTATATTTTTTTATGAAGTTGAGAAAGTTCTCTGTTCCTAGTTTGCTGATGGTTTTTATCATAAATAGACATTAGATTTTGTCAGGAGCTTTTTTTTGCATCTACTGATATGATCATGTGATTTTTCTTCTTTAGCCTGTTGATGGTAGATCATATGAACTGGTTCTCAAATGTTGAACCAGCCTTGCATACCCAGGATAAATCCCACTTAGTCGTGGTATATAATTCCTTTTATACATTGTTGGATTCGAATTGCTAATATCTTACTGAGGATTTAACTTCTTTTTGAGCCATATTTCTTTTAAAAAATTACTCTTCAAGAAAAGATAAGTGTTACACATTATTGTAGAAAATTTGGACTGAAAAGTTAAAAAAAAGAAAAGTACCCTTAATTCCAGCACTCAGAGATAACCACTCTCCAACATTTTGGTATATTTCTTATAGTCTTTTATAATACAAATAATAATACAGCAGCAGTAAATATCACATTACTTCATTGAGTGCATACGTGAAGTAACTAAGTGATAACTGAGGTAGAGATCCCATGGTACTCTTAACCAAACGAGGAAAGGAGGTAAAGAAGATACAAATGACTGCTTTTGTCTAGAGGCTGCTGATGAAGATGAGAAAAGTGGTTTGGCAAGAGATTAAATGTTCATTTTAATAACGTTTTCTCTACCCTTCTCAACGCCCCATTGTAAAATCCAAGCAATCCAGGCTTCTAACCACGTTGTCAGGAAAATGTTTGCCATCCCTCAGAATGTTGGTAATAGAATGTAGTTCACAGTTTTTGTTTTTTTCATAGATCTTATCTGCTGTGTTTCTAGCCTGTTGGATAATTTTCCAAGCCTTAGGAGTGGACAGTTGTTTTATTCACAAATAGTGGCTCTCCCACTCATACACAAAAGACACAGGAAAATGGGAGATCCAGCCATCCACTGAAAAAGGACTCTGTCCTACTTGTTGATGAAGCTCTTCCCTTGTCTGTCCTCACTGGAGCCTGGCAGAGGTTTGCAAGGAGCTCTCTTGAGGTAAAATGCCAGAATAAACCCCAGGCTATACAGAAGGCTTAACTTTGAGATTTCCTACCTGGAAGTTTCCATAGACACTGGCATGCTGAGAGGGTGCCATGCTGTGGGAGTGAGGACAGATTGCAGCATTGAAAAAGTTCCATTTTCTGCTTTTTTATTATACTCTTTTTGAATAGTAGTCATTCAGAAGAGGAAAAAGGGAGTAAAAATGGACTTTTTCACCTTTGGGGAGGTATTTAGCATCTTCACACTCTATTTCATGCACTTCACAAGTTTTTTAGTCATTTTTGGAATGGGCTCCTTTAAAGTTACTTGCAGGAAATTTGGCTAAGAGAACAAGTATTTCTGAAAGCTTCAATCATTGTAGACTCAGATGCTTTTCCTTTGTGTAGCTTCCTGCTCCTGACCCTGTTCCATCTTTCTCAGTTCATCCCAGCAATGTTTTTCTGGAACAAATCTTTCTTAAGCCATCATGCTTTCTAGCTATTATGCTTGTTGTTTTTATAATCTGCCTATAATAAAAATGTAAATAAAACCTTGGTTTCCTAGAGGCCAGCTAGCTGGGAGGTAATGGCTTCCAGCCTATGTCAAACACATTGAATGCTGGTGTTTTTTAAGTACAAGCTCTTAATTCAAGGTTTTATGTGTTTAATTATGTGTGTGTTAATATAAAGTGCCAGTCTGCATGCCTCTTGGGTCTGGTCTAGCTTAGAAATATTAACTATAAGAGCATAAAGAAAGTACCATGGAATGAGACTTAGCTCTTCAAATGTATATCCTTTATCCCAAGATTCACTTCGGGGGAACAAACATCCTAGTGGGGATAACAACAGAAGCAACCTGTTAACTGAAGAAATATCTCAGTTAAGAAGAAATAAATATGAAGAACCTGAAGCAGGCAGAAAGGGATCATTAGAGGCAATGTGTTATAGCAGGAACTACACTGACTAGACCAGAGGAAAGTTGGTTTCTAAACCATACTTTGTTACTGTACCTCTCTGGGACCTTTTTTTTTCCAACCTGTAAAGTTGGACTCAGCTCTAGGAAGAACTATCAGATGTTCACTAGTTAGTTCTGACGATTCACAAATAAGCTGCTTATTTTTTCAAATTACAATGCTGTGTTTAAGTAATTTTAGAAAATGCTATATTTAAGTAATAGCTGCTTTTCACCTAATGCAACCATAACGAAGATATGTCAACTTGCTTACAACCTAGGGCTTTAAAGTTTTAACAACTTAGGGACCAATCAATTGACCAAAGAGAACAAACTCTTTTTACGGTTTTGTTTGTGTAGAGCAGCAGTCCCCAACCTTTTTGGCACCAGGGAGCAGTTTTGTGGAAAACAGTTTTTCCACGGACTGGTGAGGGGGGAGTTGTTTCAGGATGATTCAAGCACATTACATTTATTGTGCACTTTATTTCTGTTATTATTACATTGTAATATATAATGAAATAATTATACAACTCACCATGATGCAGAATCGGTGGAAGCCCTGAGCTTGTTTTCACTTGCCACTCACCAATAAGGTTTTGATATGAGTCTGCAAGCAATTGATTTATTATGGTCTCTGTGCAGTCAGACCTCTCTGCTACTGATAAACTGTATTTGCAGCCGCTCCCCAGCACTAGCATCACTGCCTCAGCTCCACCTCAGATCATCAGGCATTAGATTCTCATAAGGAGCACGCAACCTAGACCCCTCGCATGTGCAGTTCACAGTAGGGTTCACGCTCCTATGAGAATCTAATGCCGCCGCTGATCTGACAGGAGGTGGGGCTCAGGCAGTAATGTGAGCAATGGGGAGCGGCTGTAAATACAGATGAAGCTTTGCTTGCTCACCTGCCCACCGCTCACTTCCTGCTCTGCAACCCGGTTCCTAACTGGGGGTCTGGGGACCCCTGCTGTGGAGGACCCAGGTCCCTCAGGTGTGATTTTCCTGGAGAGCACTACCAGTGCCCTAGGAAGTACTTCAGGGAGGAAGGGGAGATTCTTCTTTTAACCGGAGTGGTTTTACTTTTGGTTCTATTATACTTTGGGGTTCTACATTAAAACTTTGGGGCAAGGGAAGTTCTGTGGCTTTAAAAAGATTTGACAGTTACTAGTAGATCCTATTTTAAAAAAGGAATCTTTTACATCACCAGTTTTATCATTCTGTGATATATCCAGCCTTCTGTCTTCCCTGCTTGTGAAGAATTTTCTCTGTGGACATAACTTGTGTGTGGTATACTCAAGAGTATGGGACTGTCACTCTCACCTTTGGGGAGCTGTAGGATAGAGGCTGAAGAAGTTCTAGGAAACCTAGTCAAATGATGTCAGTGGTTCCCAACTAGCAGGTGCTGATGCAAAGGGCCTGCTGCTCATGGAGAACTGTGAAGTTTATAGCAGGATGGAGTTTTAATGATGAGGTGAAATGAAACCTGAAAGGGAGTTTTTGTAAGTTGTTTCATTCCTGCTATTGGTAGGAGTCCTTTCTCCAGAGTACTCAACCTACCACTTGCCTAATCCCCCAGGGTGTCTCTCCTTTGGGCTCTGGATTTAAATAAATGCCGTGACCCAGAATTTGTTCTTGCCATTTTGAGCTAGGTTGCAGAATACCTGTCTGTTGATTAGTAGAGAACTGGAATGAGAAGGCAGCATAAAATTTTTATAGAGTAAATTATTCTGCTTTCAATTCTCATTTGTGGCCTGATCTGTATAAAAATAAATTGCATAAAATAAAGGTTGAAAAACCTGTGTAAAGTAAAGGAAAATAGAGAATTTAATTTTTAAAAACCATGATTTATTCACCTACTGAAGTGTAGTCCCCACCTTTCCTGACTGTAATGTCAACTTCCTAACTTCAAATCACATGTGTATGTGATGTCTAGTAAAATAGGTTGTGAGTCAGTTTTTATTATGCTGTCCATTTTTAGTCACTTGGAAGAGCTTTTCTTAGGAATTCAGAAAAGTTCATGCCTTAGCTAAAACTTCCTAGGTTAGTCTCTAAGAGAAGTTCCTAGGTCTTATAAGGCCAAATTTATTTCAAGGGTAGAGATCCACGTCCACTGATAAATGATCACCATAGAGCATAACAGCCTTGAAATATACACACTAAAAATAAAAAGGAATTATATAAATAAACACAAATCACAGTTCTCAATCTGATAAAGAACTTGCCAGGACATTAATAATATTTAACACCCCCCCCTTTTCTTTAGCACCAGGAAGAGTACCTGCAAAGAGTATATGAATTCATGAGGGCTTATGTCACTTAGTCACTTGATATGTGAATGGGTACATGTCCTACAGGCCTTATTTTGAATTGACGTTTTTATGGCAGTGTTACAAAAGGTGCTTAAAGTATCAAGCCTATTTCAATTTTTAAGAGGCTAATAAAAAATGGCCTCATCTTACCCTCTCCTTTAGTCTTTCTCTTTCTCAATCTCCTTTTTAGGTTTTCCCAGTTAGACTTCTCTTCTGACAGACTGTTATAGTGAACAGAGCACCAGACTGGGAGCAAGAAGATTGGAGAACTTTGTGTCTCCTAAAAGATTGCAACTGGGTCTGTTTCCTTATCTGTGAAAGAAAGGGGTTCACTTAGATGACAGCCACTTTCTCTTTTAGCTCTAAAATTCTCTATTGGCTTTTGTCCTTTGGTCTACTGTTCTACCTGTTCCCTGTTTCCTACCTCAGCTACTCAATATGCATAGTTGTTTAAAAGTACTCATAAAATAAATATGGTTATGAGGAAACATTAATAAGTGTAGTTATTGGCAAGATGTGGAGTTTAGAAGTTCTTATTTTGGTAGTTTCTCATTTTGTTTGCCTTATGCCCTAGCCAAATACAGCCTAGAGTCATATTTTAATTATTCTGCATAGTTGTTGCAAAATAAAACAGTAATATATTTTCACCCATCAGAGAGTAAAGATTTAAAGACTTGATGATATCCAATATCAGTAAAGGTGTAGGCAAATGCTTTCACACATTGTTGTGGGAATGTAATTGGTGCATCCTTTTTTGGAGGGCAGTTTGGCAGTATCAGTCAGTAATTTTAGAATATATATAAATTAATTCAGTGACTCCAAAGGTTTCTAAGGAAATTCATGTACGGATATTAAGAGGTATAGCCAATGATGTTCATTGCTGTTCATAAAAGCAAAAAATTGGAAATATCCTGTATTTCCATTAAGAAGGGAAATATTTAATGAATATATTTATCCTTTTCTCTCTATATATAAATATCCATATCTGTATATACCTGTATCATACAGACATTAAAAATAATACAATGAATGAATTGCTCTGTATGTACTACCATATTTTAAGTAGAAAAGCAAGACACAGAACCATATGTTCACCATGATCCATTTACATAAAAACAACATAATTGTCTGTACACATACAGGTATACCTTGTTCTACTGTACTTCACTTTATTGTGCCTTGCAGATACTGTGTGTCTTACAAATTGAAGGTTTATAGCAACCCTACATCGAGCAGAGCTATTTTTCTGATAGCATTTGCTTACTTCATGTCCCTATGTCACATTTTGGTAATTCTTGTAGTATTTCAAACTTTTTCATTATTATTGTACTTGTTATGTTGATCTGTGATCAGTGATCTTGATGTTACCATTGCAAAAAGATTATGACTTGCTGAAGGCTCAAATGATGGTTAGCATTTTTTAGCAAGAAAGTATTTTTAATTAAGGTATGTACATTTTTGTAGACATAATGCTATTGCATACTTAATAGACTACAGTATAGTGTAAACACAACTTTTATATGTACTGAGAAACCAAAAAACTTGTGTGCCTCTGTTTATTATAATATTCATTTTACCGTGGTGGTCTAGAACAGAACCCACAGTGTCTCCAAGGTATGCCTGTATATGAATTGATACATAACTAAAATAGAAAAATGGCTGGAAGGGCATGTATCAAACTGTTAACAGTAATTATCCCCTGAGAAGGAAAAAGGTATTGGGATAGAGAGAGAAGAGGAATTTCTTTTTCTTTTTTTTTTTATATACACCCATCTATTAAATTTTTAAAAAGTAATCATATATTACTGGTATAAACATAAACAAAGGAGAGATTGGAACCAAGATGGCAGAGTAGAAGGACGTGCTCTCACTCTCTCTTGTGAGAACACCAGAATCACAGCTAGTTGCTGGACAGTCATCAACAGGAAGACACTGGAACTCACCAAAAAAGATACCTCACATCCAAAGACAAAGGAGAAGCCACAATGAGATGGTACCAGGGGCGCAATCACAGTAAAATCAAATCCCATAACTGCTGGGTGGGTGACTCACAGACTGGAGAACACTTATACCACAGAAGTCCACCCACTGGGGTGAAGGTTCTGAGCCCCACATCAGGCTTTCCAACCTGGGTTTCTGGCAATGGGAGGAGGAATTCCTAGAGAATCAGACTTTGAAGGCTACTGGGATTTGATTGCAGGACTTCGACAGAACTGGGGGAAACAGAGACTCCACTCTTGCAGGGCACACACAAAGTAGTGTACACATCAGGACCCAGGGGAAGGAGCAGTGACCCCAGGCTAGACTGAACCAGACCTACCTGCCAATGTTGGAGGGTCTCCAGCAGAGGCGGGGGGTGGCTGTGTCTCACCGTGGGGACAAGTACACTGGCAGCAGAAGCTCTGGGAAGTACTCCTTGGCGTGAGCCCTCCCAGAGTCTGCCATTAGCCCCACCAAAGAGCCCCGGTAGGCTCCAGTGTTCGGTTGCCTCAGGCCAAACAACCAACAGGGAGGGAACCCAGCCCCACCCATCAGCAGTCAATCGGATTAAAGTTTTACTGAGCTCTTCCCACCAGAGCAACAGTCAGCTCTACCCACCACCAGTCGCTCCCATCAGGAAACTTGCATAAGCCTCTTAGATAGCCTCATCCACCAGAGGGCAGACAGCAGAAACAAGAACTACAATCCTGCAGCCTGTGGAACAAAAACCACATTCACAGAAAGAGAGACAAGATGAAAAGGCAGAGGGCTACGTACCAGATAAAGGAACAAGATAAAACCCCAGAAAAACAACTAAATGAAGTGGAGATAGGCAATCTTCCAGAAAAAGAATTCAGAATAATGATGGTGAAGATGATCCAGGACCTCAGAAAAAGAATGGAGGCAAAGATCGAGAAGATGCAAGAAATGTTTAACAAAGACCTAGAAGAAGAACAAACAAACAGAGATGAACAATACAATAACTGAACTGAAAACGACACTAGAAGGAATCAATAGCAGAATGACTGAGGCAGAACGGATAAGTGACCTGGAAGACAGAATGTGGAATTCACTGCTGTGGAACAGAATAAAGAAAAAAGAATGAAAAGAAATGAAGACAGCCTAAGAGACCTCTGGGACAACATTAAACACAACAACATTCGCATTATAGGGGTCCCAGAAGGAGATGAGAGACAGAAAGGACCCGAGAAAATATTTGAAGAGATTATAGTGGAAAACTTCCCTAACATGGGAAAGGAAATAAGCCACCCAACTCCAGGAAGCGCAGAGAGTCCCAGGCAGGATAAACCCAAGGAGAAACACTCTGGGACACATAGTAATCAAATCGGCAAAAATTAAAGACAAAGAAAAATTATTAAAAGCAGCAAGGGAAAAATGACAAATAACATACAAGGGAACTCCCATAAGGTTAACAGCTGATTTCTCAGCAGAAACTCTACAAGCCAAAAGGGAGTGGCATGATATACTTAAAGTGATGAAAGGGAAGAACCTACAACCAAGATTACTCTACCCAGCAAGGATCTCATTCAGATTCGATGAAGAAATCGAAAGCTTTACAGACAAGCAAAAGCTAAGAGAATTCACCACCAAACCAGCTCTACAACAAATGCTAAAGGAACTTCTCTAAATGGGATACACAAGAGAAGAAAAGGACCTACAAAAACAAACCTAAAACAATTAAGAAAATGGTAATAGGAACATACATATCGATAATTACCTTAAACGTGAATGGATTAGATGCTCCAACCAAAAGACACAGGCTTGCTGAATGGATACAAAAACAAGACCCACATATATGCTGTCTACAAGAGACCCACTTCAGACCTACCGACACATTCAGACTGAAAGTGAGGGGATGGAAAAAGATATTCCACGCCAACGGAAATCAAAAGAAGGCTGGAGTAGCGATACTCATATCAGATAAAATAGACTTTAAAATAAAGAATGTTACAAGAGACAAGGAAGGACACTGCATAATGATCAAGGGATCAATCCAAGAAGAAGACATAAGAATTATGAATATATATGCACCCAACATAGGAGCACCTCAATACATAAGGCAACTGCTAACAGCTATAAAAGAGGAAATCGACAGTAACACTATAGTACTGGGGGACTTTAACAACACCTCACTTACACCAATGGACAGATCATCCAAAATGAAAATAAATAAGGAAACAGAAGCTTTAAATGACACAATAGACCAGACAGATTTAATTGATATTTATAGGACATTCCATCCTAAAACAGCGGATTATACTTTCTTCTCAAGTGCACACGGAACATTCTCCAGGATAGATCACATCCTGGGTCACAAATCAAGCCTCAGTGAATTTAAGAAAATTAAAATCATCTCAAGCATTTTTTCTGACCACAACGCTACAAGATTAGAAATGAATTACAGGGAAAAACACATAAAAAACACAAACACATGGAGGCTAAACAATATGTTACTAAATAACCAACAAGATCACTGAGGAAATCAAAGAGGAAATCAAAAAATACCTAGAGACAAATGACAATGAAAACATGGTGATCCAAAACCTGTGGGATGCAGCAAAAGCAGTTCTAAGAGGGAACTTTATAGCTACACAAGCCTACCTCAAGAAACAAGAAAAATCTCAAATAAACAATCTGTTACACCTAAAGGAACTAGAGAAAGAAGGACAAACAAAACCAAAAGTTAGCAGAGGAAAGAAATCATAAAGATCAGAGCAGAAATAAATGAAATAGAAACAAAACAGTAGCAAAGATGGATAAAACTAAAAGCTGGTTCTTTGAGAAGATAAACAAAATTGATAAACCATTAGTGAGACTCATTAAGAAAAAGAGGGAGAGGACTCAAATCAATAAAATTAGAAATGAAAAAGGAGAAGTTACAGCAGACACTGTGGAAATACAAAGCATCCTAAGAGACTACTACAGGCAACTCTATGCCAATAAAATGGACAACTGTAGAAAGGTATAACCTTCCAAGACTGAACCAGGACGAAATAGAAAATATGAACAGACCAGTCACAAGTAATGAAATTGAAACTGTGATTCAAAATCTTCCAACAAACAAAAGTCCAGGACCAGATGGCTTCACAGGTGAATTCTATCAAACATTTAGAGAAGAGCTAACAGCCATCCTTCTCAAACTCTTTCAAAAAAATTGCAGAGGAAGGAACACTCCCAAACTCATTCTATGAGGTCACCGTCACCCTGATATGAAAACCAGACAAAGATACTACAAAAAAAGAAAATTACAGGCCAATATCACTGACGAATATAGATGCAAAAATCCTCAACAAAATACTAGCAAACAGAATCCAGCAACACATTAAAAGGATCATATACCATGATCAAGTGGGATTTATCCCAGGGATGCAAGGATTCTTCAATATATGCAAATCAATCAATGTGATACACCATATTAACAAATTGAAGAATAAAAACCATATGACCATCTCAATAGATGCAGCAAAAGCTTTTGACAAAGTTCAACACCCATTTATGATGAAAACTCTCCAGAAAGTGGTTATAGAAGGAACCTATGTCAACATAATAAAGACCATTTACGACAAACCCACAGCAAACATCATACTCAATGGTGAAAAACTGAAAGCATTTCCTCGAAGATCAGGAACAAGACAAGGATGTCCACTCTCACCCTTATTATTCAACATATTTTTGGAAGTCCTAGCCACGGCAGAGAAGAAAAAGAAATAAAAGGAATACAAATTAGAAAAGAGGAAGTAAAACTGTCACTGTTTTGCAGATGAATTGATACTATATATAGAGAATCCTAAAGATGCCACCAGAAAACTACTAGAGCTAATCAGTGAATTTGGTAAAGTTACAGGATACAAAATTAATGCACAGAAATCTCTTGCATTCCTATACACTGATGATGAAAAATCTGAAAGAGAAATTAAGGAACACTCCCATTTACCATTGCAACAAAAAGAGTAAAATACCTAGGAATAAACCTACCTAGGGAGACAAAAAACCTGACGAAAGAAATTAAAGATGATACCAACAGATGGAGAGATATACCATGTTCTTGGATTGGAAGAATCAATATTGTGAAAATGACTATACTACCCAAAGCAATCTACAGATCCAATGCAATCCCTATCAAATTACCAATGGCATTTTTTTATGGAACTAGAACAAAAAATGTTAAAATTTATATGGAGACACAAGAGACCCCGAAGAGCCAAAGCAGTCTTGAGGGAAAAAAAATGGAGCTGGAGGAATCAGACTCCCTGACTTTAGACTATACTCTAAAGCTACAGTAATCAAGACAATATGGTACTGGCACAAAAACAGAAACATAGGTCAATGGAACAAGACAGAAAGCCCAGAGGTGAACCCATGCACCTATGATCAACTAATCTATGATAAAGGAGGCAAGGATATACAATGGAGAAAAGACAGTCTCTTCATTAAGTGGTGCTGGGAAAACTGGATGTAAAAGAATGAAATTAGAACAGTCTCTAACACCATACACAAAAATAAACCCAAAATGGATTAGAGACCTAAATGTAAGACCGGACACTATAAAACTCTTAGAGGAAATCATAGGAAGAACACTCTTTGACATAAATCACAGCAAGATCTTTTTTGATCCACCTCCTAGAGTAATGGAAATAAAAACAAAAATAAACAAATGGGACCTAATGAAACTTCAAAGCTTTTGCACAGCAAACGAAACCATAAAGAAGACGAAGACACCCGTCAGAATGGGAGAAAATATTTGCAAACGAATCAATGGATGAAGGATTAATCTCCAAAATATATAAACAGCTCATGCAGCTCAATATCAAAAAAAGAAACAACCCAATGCAAAAATAGGCAGAAGACCTAAATAGACATTTCTCCAAAGAAGACATACAGATGGCCAAGAAGCACATGAAAAGCTGCTCAACATCACTAATGATTAGAGAAATGCAAATCAGAACTACAATGAGGTATCACCTCACACCAGTTAGAATGGGCATCATCAGAAAATCTACAAACAACAAATGCTGGAGAGGGTGTGGAGTAAAGGGAACCCTCTTGCACTGTTGGTGGGAATGTAAATTGATAGAGCCACTATGGAGAACAGTATGGAGGTTCCTTAAAAAACTAAAAATAGAATTACCGTGTAATCCAGCAATCCCACTACTGGGCATATACCCAGAGAAAACCATAATTCAAAAAGACACAGGCACCCCAGTGTTCATTGCAGCACTATTTACAATAGCCAGGTCATGGAAGCAACCTAAATGCCCATCGACAGACGAATGGATAAAGAAGAAGTGGTACATATATACAATGGAATATTGCTTAGCCATAAAAAGGAACGAAATTGGGTCATTTGTTGAGACGTGGATGGGTCTAGAGACTGTCATACAGAGTGAAGTAAGTCAGAAAGAGAAAAACAAATATCGTGTATTAACGCATATATGTGGAACCTAGAAAAATGGTACAGATGAACTGGTTTGCAGGGCAGAAATAGAGACACAGATGTAGAGAACAAACTTATGGACACCAAGGTGGGGGAGAGCCGTGGGGTGGTGGTGGTCGTGGTGTGATGAATTGGGAGATTGGGATTGACATGTATACACTGATGTGGATAAAACTGATGACTAATAAGAACCTGCTGTATAAAAAAATAAATAAAATTCAAAAAATAAATAAAGGAAAAAGTAAAAAGGAAGGATAAGGAATTACTTCCTAAAGAATGAAAAAGGTAAGAAAGATTAGTGGGAAATTCATCAATGATATTAGAGGAGCATTGTTCAGAGGATATTCCCAAAACTTCAGGATCCCTTAGGACCCATGGTTTGTTTGTGTTTTGGTCAGGACTGCCTAGCACTTACAATAATAGCTCTACTCTTCCATTTCTTTGTGTGTCCAACTTACTCTTAATTGTCTGTTTTCTACAGGTAACCCGGGACCAGATGAAGGTGTTTATACAGCAGGAATTTAAGAAAGTTCAAAAAGTGATTGCTGATGAGGAGCAGAAGGCCCTTCATTTAGTGGACATCCAGGAAGCAATGGCCACAGCTCATGTGACTGAGATACTGGCAGACATCCAGTCCCATATGGATAGATTGATGACTCAGATGGCCCAAGCCAAGGAACAACTTGATACCTCTAATGAATCAGCTGAGCCAAAGGCAGAGGTAAAGGAGAATGCCTATAATAATTAGCACAAGAAATAGGCAGAAACTGACTGCCATGTTTGTTAATTCTGGAAATTCCCCCATTTGGTCCCTAAACATGAATAGATTGAAAGCTTAGATAGTGCATTAAGTGTTTAGATTGGTGTGTAAACCAGTTTGGAAGTATTGGCTGTTAGGGCCTGTGCTCAGCAATTAGGCCTAGCAGAATATTTGTACACCATGACTTAAAGGAGTATAGTCAGTGGGGCAAATACTATTCACAGTTAATAAGGGAAGCCAGAAATCACAGCCGGAGAAGAGGGCAATTGACAGATCCCTAGTTGTGAAATGAGCCTATAAATATGGGCTGAGTGAGAGTAAGTCAGGAAGTGGAGCATAAAGCAGGCCAAAATAAAAGATTTTGGACTGATTCTGTGAATAGTAAAAAGGTGCCTCAGGCTGGCTTTTATATGGAGCTAACTGCATAAATTGGGGGCATGACTGTTAGATTAAGAGAGGCATGTGGGCTAGAGCATTGTGAGGATCAAAAAAAGTATGAATGAAAGACACAAGATGAATGTTGAATCACTGTTTTAGTCATTACATTCATTGTTATTTTGTAATAGGAATAAAAGAATGTTAGATATTTTACCAAACAGCATATTCAGGCATTTAGAATATTAATAAAAAAAGAAAATTTAAGGTGGCCATTTTTAAAAAATATAAAACTTATATTTCAGCCACTGGGGAGAAGCTATTGTTTATGAGGTTTCATACCATTATGTTGAAAATTCTGGTCAAGCTTATACCAGATAGGTTTAGGGTAGGCCCTTCTAGAAGGAAACATAGGAGAGTCCTGTGAAGTTTCTAGGACAGCTGCTGACTCAATGAGCTCAGCCTTAACTAACAGTTTTGCCTCGGCCCAGGAAAGCCTAGCCACAGAATAAACCAGTCAGCAGAAGAGCCACGGTACAATCCAGGAGGCGGGTACTGTCTTTGCTGTCCTGACAGGAAACGTAAGAGACCATTGGACAGTTATCTGCTTCACTCATCCAGGGTTCTTGATTGATTTTCATCACTGTGTGAAAGGAATAGAATAGCTCTTGTTCTTTTTATTTCATCCTCCTCAGAATTAACAAAGTGTGTGCCTAAATAAGTTTCTAGATAGGCAAGAGAGCATGTTATATTTAGCATTTCATTTAATCCTTATTTCAGCACTCATTGTCTCCATTTTACAGATGGGCTATTGAGATGCTGAGAAGTGCAATCATTGACTCAGTGTCATTTAGTTAGCAGAAAAGAGAGACAGGATTCAGTCCATCCTGTTCCCATGCCTGTGCTTTTTCCCTACTATATGCTGTATATCGAACATCCCGTTTATATCTGTGGGAAGAATAAGGATAATCAGTGCTCTAGGCAGCCTTGCATTCCTAAGACCTTCTGCTCTGTGGAGGTGGTCACTTTGTGTCTTTTTTAAAAATTAATTAATTAATTTAAAATATTTTATTTAATATTGGAGTAGATTTTGTGTCTTAAAAAGTTCAACCTTAACTCAAGGGATCATTGGCATAACTGTCCCCAATTCCCCTCAGATTGGACCTTCCACATTTATTCTGTGTGTTGATTAGGTTGTTTTTTCAAAAATAAAGATTTCATTTTTAAAGACATCTCCCTCTCTTTTATTTTCATTTCAAATAATGGATTTAGTCCTTCCCCAACATTAACTGTCCTTTAAAGTACTTCAGTGACTCAACTGCACTATCCTTGTTAACTCTGATGGAATTACTGTCAGGGATATAAAGATGACAAGGACTAAGTACCAGGCGATGGACAAAATAAGCTATTAACAATGAGAAGTAGCATACATCTGGCTAGAGCTTTTACCCAGAGCTGTTATTATCTAATAGCCTCTCGTTCCAGCTAATCTGTTAACTTATTGATCAGAGCAAATTTCCAGTACCTCTCTTTCACTCAACAGAATTCTTTTCTTCTCTTTGCATGGTATAGATTTTTTTAAATTACCTGTATTTTTAATTTAATCAGAAGATCCCCACACAAGATTTTATTGTGAAAATTTTCAAATGTACAGCAAAGTTGAAAGGAGTTTTTACAGATTACACCCATATACCTGCACCAAGATTCTGCCACTAACAATTTACTATACTGATTCATTTTATATATATAGCCATCTTTCCAACCTTCTACTCTTCAATACATCTTATCTTTGCATTTGAAAACAAATTGCATCTTCTGGTTCTGAACAAGATGGAGTAAATGCATTTCATTTTACTCTTTCCATTAATCACAGTAAAAATTTCTGGACAAAATACTAAGTCACCTACCAGAAGACTCTCAAAAGTGGAGGAAAGATGGCAGACTGACCAGGGACCTTGGGATATGAGGAGCCACACAGCAATGAGTACCCTGGGGGGAGGGTTTCTTGCTTCCTGTATATCCTGGCCTGGGTGCCCTGCAAACTGGAAATGCTAATGAGCATAGGCAAAAAGAACGTCTCCAAGAAAAACCTGCTCTCTAGCCAAAGGACTGGGAAAAGGGCAGTTCAGCTGAAGAGAAATCTTTTAATAATACCTGCATATTCTGGCAGTGAATCCCTTCCCAGCCCCAATTGGCACCACAGTAGTGGAGTCTATTTTATACCCTCACCTATAGCAATGAGGTGTCACTTTTTTCTCCATGGAGCCTTTAGGTAAAAGTCTAACTTCTACCTGCCCCTCTCAGAAGTGAATGGTGCCCACCTCCCATGGAGCCTGAAGGTGGGACTCTGACTTATACCCCTCCCCCACAGTAATAGGAAGGGAGTAACAGCCCACCCCTATGGGGACTGTGGATGGAGCTTTAACTCCTCCCTTCCACCCCTGCATTAACTAGGTAAAGCCCCTCCCCAACTGAGTCAGCCCCTCCCCAACTGAGTCAGACCATCCCCTTTTACTGTGTAGTGATGAGTTTGTGCCCTTCCTCCTCCTGAGCTAACACTAGTGGAGACTATAGAGTCTCCATTGGAGCACTGTCACCTGAGGGAGGTGACCAGAATGGCACTGCAGAAGCTTTATAAACTCAATTGACATTTGAACCATAAGCCACAAAAGTGGTCTAGGACATGTGTTCTGACCTAAATAGGTTGACTACCTGCTAGAACAGAAGATTTAAACAGGAACCAGGTCTTATAATGTCCAGGATACAGTCCATAGTTACTCATCATACCAAGAACCAATGAAATCTCAACTCTAATGAGAAAGAAAATCAGTAGATGCCAACACCTACATAGGGTGACATAGTATTTGGAATTATCAGACAAGGATTTTAAAGTCACTATTATAAAAATGTCTCAATAATCAATAACAAACTGGAAACAAATGAAAAATTTAAAAAATCAGCAAAGAAATAGAAGATATAAAGAAAGACCAAATGAAATTTTAGAACTGCAAAATAGTGACTGACATAAAAATTTCACTGGACTGACTCAATGGCAAATTGGAAATGACAGAGGAAAGAATCAGTGAATTTGAAGACAGATCAATAGACATCCAATCTGAACAACCAAGAAAAAAGATTGAAAAATAATTGAATTGAGTCTCAGGGACCTATGGGACAATGAAGAAAGATCTAACATACATGTCACTTGTACAGTAAGGGGAGGAAAAGGAATACAGAGCTAAAAAAAATTCAAGAAATAATGGCTCAATACTCCTAAAATTTGATTGAAAAACATAAACCTAGAGATTTAAGAAGCTGAGTGAACCCAAGTGAGATAAATCTAAGAAATCCATACCCAGACACATCAAAGTTAAACTCCCAAAAACTAAGGACAAATAAAAAATCTTGAAAGCAGAGTAGCCAGAGAGGAATGACACATTAGATATGGGGAACAATAATTCAAATGAATGTGGTATATGTAAGATTTTCTTCTGTAGCCATTGAAATGATTAAGTGGGTTTTCTCCATTATTCTGTTGTGATGGTTGATTACATTGGTTAATTTTACAATATTAAATCAACCTTTCATTCCTGAGATAAACTCCCACTTGATCATTAATGTATTATCTGGGTTCAATTTATTAATATCTTGTTAGAGATTTTTATGTCTGTGTTCAAAGAGGGATATTCATTTGTAAATTTGTATTTTTATAATGCAATTGTCAGGCTTTAGGATTGTCAGGTATTAGGATTATGCTCGCCTCAGAAAACAAGCTGAGAAGTATTTCCTCCTCATCTGTTTTCTGTAAGAGTTTATGTAAGATTGATGTTATTTCTTCCTTAAATATTTGATAGAATTTACCAGCAAAACAATCTGTCCTGGAGTTTATGTGAAGGTTTTTGATAACCAATTCAGTTTATTTAATATAGAACTAGTCAAATTTTTTCATTTTATATTGATCTAAAATTTTCAAAATTTGTATTAGCTGTAATTTTCAAGGAATTTGTCATTTTCATCTAAGTTGTTTTAGTTTCTAGTATAAAGTTGTTTATAGTATTTTCATATCATTTTTTAACTGTCTGTAGCCTCTGATGTGTCTATAGCCATCTTTCATTTCCGTTAACTGATAATTTGTGATCTTCCCCCTTTTCTCCTTGATCAGCCTAACTTGTATTTTATTAATTTTATTGGTCTTTTTAAAGAATTAACTTTTGGATTTGTTAATTTCACTCTTTGTTTTCTGTTTTGTTTACACCTGCTTTTTTTTTTTTTTAACTTGAGTTTACCCTTTTTTTGTTTTTGTTTAAGAATTAACTTGTTATCATCTATACTTTTTTTTTTTTTTTTTGGCTGTGTTGGGTCTTTGTTGCTGTGCATGGGCTTTTCTGTAGTTGCAGTGAGTGGGGGCTACTCTTCATTGTGGTGCGCGGGCTTCTCATTGGGTGGCTTCTCTTGTTGCAGAGCATGGGCTCTAGACGTGCAGGCTTCAGTAGTTGTGGCACTTGGGCTCTAGGGCACGGGCTCAGTAGTTGTGGTGTACAGGCTTGGTTGCTCTACGGCATGTGGGATCTTCCCAGAGCAGGGCTTGAACCCGTGTCCCCTGCATTGGTAGGCGGATTCTTAACCACTGCGCCACGAGGGAAGCCCTACCTTGTTTTTTTATCTAGCTTCATAGATCACAGATTTTACTACTTTCTTCTTTTATGTAAACTTTTAGAGCAGTACATTTCCCTCTAATTGCTGCTGTAGTTGAATCATACAACTTCGGTTATGTTGTGTTTTCATTATCGTTCAACTTGAAATATTTTTTCATTTACCATGTGATTTCTTCTTTTTGCTCATTGATTATTTAGGAGTATATTGTTTAGTTTCTAAATATTAGGGATTTTCCTACGTTATCTTATTGTTACTCATTTCTAATTTAGTTCCGTTGTGATCAGAGAACCTATTCTGAATGATTTCCGTCTTCTAACACTTAACTGAGACTTGCTTTATGGCCCAACATATGGTCTTGGTGAATGCATATGTGCACCTGAAAAGAATATGTATTCTGTAGTTTGAGGTAGTGTTCTACTAAATATCAATTAGGTGTTCAGATGATATATGTTTTTACTGATTTTTATGTCTACTTCTATCAACTGCTGAGAGAGGGATGTTTAATTTCCAAGTATGATTAGGGTTTATCTATTCCTTTCTTTAATTCTGTCAACTTTTCTTTAGATATTTTGAAGCGCCATCATTAAGCAAATACATATTTATGATTGTTACATCTTCCTGATGAACCAACAACCCTTTAATCATTATGAACATTCCCTTTTTCTCTGATAATACTCTTTGTCTTGATAACAGTTTTATCTAATGTTAGTAGAGCCAATCTACTGTTTTTGTGGTTTATCTCTTTCCATCCATTTGCTTTCAGTCTGTCTGTATTGTTAAATTATGTCTCTGACAGACAGCCTATAGCTGGGTCTTAGTCATTTATCCATTCTGATAATCTCTGCCTTTTAATTCAAGTGTAATGTCCATTAACATTTAATGTTATTCTTAATATGGTTAAATTTAGGTCTGCCATTTTACAATTTGTTTTCTGTTTGTTCTTCTGTTTTTGTTCCTCTCATTGTCTTTTCCTGCTTTCTTTTGGATTTTTGAAACATTTATTTGAATTCCATTGTTATATAGCCATTGGCCTTTTAGCTCTGTTACTTTGCATTATTTTTTAGTGGTTTCCATAAGGATTATAATATAGATCCTTAAATTTTCAGCCTACTTAAAACTAATATTGAACCACTTCACATAAAATGTAGATAGCTTGAAATTGTATAGACCAACTGACCCTCTTTCCATATCCTTTATGTTATAGTTGTCACATGTATATAATCTACATATGTTATAAACACTGCAAGACAGTTATAATTTTAGCTTAAAGCTATATGCTTTTAAAGAAATTAAGAAGGAAAAAAGATAATTTCATATCTGTGTGTGTGTGTGTATATATATATAGTTTTTAAGCAAGTTTGTAATAATAGTTGCATAACTCTAAATTTACCTAAAGTTATTTATATACACTTAAAACAGGTAATTTTATGGTATTATACCTCAATAAAGCTGATAAAAACAATGCGTCTAGATGTCCCACCTGCCCAAGTGCTATTTGCCTTTGATTCATGAAGATTATTCTAAAACCAGAACATTAACACAGTGTATCTGTTTTAAGAAACCTTCAGGATAGAAGAATTTGATTAGGTCAAGTAGAATCACAGAGTTTCTGGTTGAAGGAGTCCAAAGATTACAAGGTTTCCTGGTGACATTTTTTTTTAAATGCGTTTTAAATAAATCTTTTTTGGTCATCTTATAGAATATAGGGTAGGGGAAGAGTTTCAATACCAGTTCTATGTCCTGTGGTCTTTCTTCTCTTCAATAAGATGTGGTCTTTCCCCTCTTCAAATAACTAAAGTTATTTCTTTTTTAATCATTATAAAACGTTTAGAACTCTTAGACACAGCAGAAAATAAATATAACACACTAACTTGATAGTTGTCATTGGGTGTTATATTTATTCTATTTTTTAATTGTGTGTGTGTGTGTATGTGTTTCCCCAGCTTTATTGAGATATTGTTGACATATAACATATGTAAGTTTAAGGTGTACAATGTGATGATTTGATATGTGTATATATTGCAAAATGATTACCCCAGTAAAGTTAGTTAACACCTTCATCCTCATGCCATTTTTTTCTTAATGTCATATTTTCAGTTTTCTTCATATTATTAGAAATCCTTCATAAACATAATGTTCGAACCTTGAACCAGTGATACAAATTTGACTTTTACCTCATTTTATTTCCAGCTTCTTATTGTCATTTATAACATTGTAGTGAATGTTTTAGTTTATAAATCATAAGTAATTATTGAGTCAAAGGTATGTACATTTTTAGGCTTGTGCGTATTTATAAACTGTCCATAGAACAATTATATCGGTGTGTATTTTTATCACCAGTTTTTAAAATCTCTCATTTTTTGCCTGAATTTAGTTATATCTTTTATAAAACTCTTTGCCAAAGTCAAGTATTTTAAAAATGTGTCTTTATTTTTACTTGCATGTCATGAGAATTTCCATCTTTTGTCTAGTTTTGAGAGAAGAGTACTGAGCTGCAGTGAGATAATCTTAGAAGAAGTTAGTTTAAGCATTAAAAATGATACATGAATACCCTAAACATTTATTTTAAACTTGAAATAAAGATCTGTATATTTTTTTGATTCCAAGTCAGGGTCTTTTCTTTGAGAATATGGGTTTGCTGTTTGGAGTGGAGTGTCATATTTCTGGCATTAACCATACCCATGCTCTATCATTTGTAAGGTCCAATTTCAGTCTCTCTATAAGTGAGGAGGATAACATTTGAAGAAAGTGGAATGTAGAATCCTAGACTTTTTAAATGCCATTTTAAAAATTGAAGTATAGTTGATTTACAATGTTGTGGTAGTTTCAGATGTATAGCGAAGTGTTCAGTTATATTCTTTTTCAGATTCTTTTCCGTTACAGGTTATTACAAGGTATTGAATATAGTTCCCTGAGCTCTACAGTCAGTCCTTGTTTATTTTATATATTAGTACTGTATATCTGTTAATCCCAAACTCCTAATTTATCCCTCCCCACCCCTTTCCCCTTTAGTAACCATAAGTTTGTTTTCTATGTCTGTGAGTTCGTTTCTGTTTTGTAAATAAGTTCATTGGTATCATTTTTTTAGGTTCCACATATAAATGATATCATATGATATTTGGCTTTCTCTGTCTGACTTACTTCACTTAGTATGATAATCTCTAAGTCCATCCATGTTGCTGCAAATGGCATTATTTCATTCTTTTTATGGCTGAGTGATAGTCCATTGTGTATGTGTGTGTGTGTGTGTGTGTGTGTGTGTGTGTATATATATGCCACATCTTCTTTATCCATTTATCTGTTGATGGACACTTAGGTTGCTTCCATGTCTTGGCTATTGTAAATAGTGTTGCTGTGAACATTGGAGTGCATATATCTTTTCGAATTAATATTTTCATCTTTTCTGGATGTATGCCCAGGAGTGGGTTTGTTAGATCATATAGTAACTCTATTTTTAGTTTTTTAGGGAACCTCCATACTGTTCTCCATAGTGGCTGTACCAATTTATATCCCCACCAACAATGTAGGAGGATTCCCTTTTCTCCACACCCTCTTCAGCATTTATTATTTGTAGACTTTTTAATGATGGTCATTCTGACCAGTGTGAGGTGTTAGACTTTTATACTTTATATTTTCTAATATTTTGCATGTGTCTCACCTACATCAAAATTGACAGCAATTGTTAAGTAATTCATCTTTATTGACTGCTTTGGAAGCATTCAACTTAATTTTCATGGAAGCACCAACTCATGGAGCAACAGTTATCTCTTGCACTCATTTTTTGTTATTTAGTAAAACATGTCATCATAATTACAAGTTCCATTGATATAAGCAGGCTTAGGAGCAAACTTGTTTGATTCTTGGTGAACATACATCTTCATTGGTGGAAGTAGAAATGGAAGGTTGTACTAGATAGAGTGTAACCTAACAGCCAAGAGCACTCAGGATATTTTACAGAGGGAGCTGGGAGCATTGCTTAATCTAACAAGTCATTGAAATGGAAGTTGTTGTTTAACAGACTTTCAGTTCTAATACTCTCTGAAATCAGAATTTACTTGTAATGGGGGTAGAAATTAATCTTAAATCCTATTTATATCTTGCCCTCTCTTCTTTTCCTCTCTTGAATAATTATTTACTATATGCCTTGTGCTGTGCTAGGTGTAGAGAATAAAGAGATGAACAATATACAGTTTCTATTCTCAAGGAGCTGAAATCCAAAGAGGGAGACACTGTATGGTGCTATCATTGTCAGTTTTCTGCTTTAAGAACTAGCCCAGAAATGTGACCTATACAGATGTGGAGGACAGAGTAGGGTTACTCCACTCAATCTGTCAGGAAAATTTTCCGAGTGAGGCTTGACCTTAAAGGATGGATGGGAATTAACTAGGATCTCAGAATAGGGATGTGCATTTCAGGTAGTGAGGAGAGTATGGGCACACCTTTTACAAGCAAGATTAGCAATCCTCTGAATGTCTGCTGACCTGTTCAGAATTGCCTTATAATTATATGTGTGTATATTCTTTCATTCATTTCTTCATAAGTGAAATTCTCACCTTGGTTTTCCCCATGCTTTGTGATAGTGATTATTATTTTTGAAAATAACCACTTACCTATAAGCAGCAGAAATGGATGAATGTAAAGCAAAGTCTTGTATTCCATCTTCTCTGTTTTTCCCCACTCTCCCTAGAAATGTTATTAATTAACATTTCAGGGAAGTACAGTAATGACCACCATTTGTTGAACACTTATGCTAGATACTTATGTAATGTTTTATACATATTTTCTCACTTATTTTAATCCATATAGCCACCCTGTCAGGTAAGAATTAGGATTTCCATGTGTAGATGAGGAAACTGAACCTTGGGAAAGTTAAGTAAATTCCCAAAAGCTTCACTGTTGGAATTGACGAACCAGAATTTGAAGCCATGTTTCTCTAACTCAGAAAGCCTGTCTCTTAACCATTGTACCAAGATATGTGATTGTGAGGACTTGCTGTAAATCATGGAAGAAGGTTCGGATACTTTTTCCCATACAGTTCTCCTAGATAATTATGTTTTAAAATCCAAAGATAATTTAAAAATTGTGTTGAGGTTTAATTATGTCATTGATAGTTAATGTAACTCATATTAAATTTAAATTATATGAATTTTTCTCACTAGATTATAGTTCCCATGAAATGTGCCAGTCAAGTAAACTGCAGAGGTTTATGTCCCCTCCTTCCACCACTTGCCCCACTTCTCTTTCATTAGATGATTAGCGCCCTCACGAATACTGCAAATTCTTAACAGTCTACTAAAAATGCCTTTATCCAGCCTCCGGTGTACTGAATATAATCTGTTACAAATCACCTTCTTGGCTGCCAGGGCCCTTTATAGGCCTGTGCCCTGGCAATCTCCCTTTACCTCTGTTGCATTCCCAGCCCCTCAGCCCCACACCACTGCCACCTCCACATCCCCTGCCCAAGACACACACGTATACATCCCCGTACTCTAGTTTCACAGAACTCAGAATTCCTTAAACCTACATTTTTTTAAACTGCTGTGCCTTTGCTCTTGCTACTCCAGTGCTCTTCCCATTTATCTTCTGTTGGCCTGGGAAAATCCTGCTTATCCCTCAAGTGACAGTATATATGTCACCTTCTCTGTAAAGCCTTCTCCCCCTTCTCCAGGAGAGGCAGTGTTTATCACTTCCTCAGCATTCAGTTTATGTCTTTGGTAGCACCCTTAAGACATTTAGTCATAGTTCATTTTCTGTCTGTTTCCCCTGCTCCGGAATGGGAGCTCCTAGAAGGATAGATCATTATGGGTGTTTTATCTTTTACCCTCAGCACCCGCACGTAATAGCTTCTTAATGAATCATACTGAATTGTTAGTGATATTGATAATAACCTTTATTAAGTGCATTCTGTATCTTAGGCACTGTGCTTGACATTTGTGCACATTATTTCACTTAATCCTCATACTCATCCTGTGTTATAGGGACAATTTTTACCCCTATTTTACAAATTAGAAAACTGTAGTTAAGAGAGGCAAAATAATTTGACCAGGGTAACACAGCAAGCAATAATGGAGTCAAGATTTGAATCCAGTGTCTGACTCCAGAGCTCATTCTCCTTTATACCTTACCTATAGAATCATCCAATCAGTCCATCCATCAATCAAATAAGTTGTCTGGGGAGTTATCTCCAACTAGGAGATACAGTCTATTGAAACCAATCCTGAATGACTAAAGAGGAGGATGTAAAAGATGCTCTGTCCCCAAAAGGATGAGTGAGGTCCCTTGGAAAAGGCTTGAGTGTCATTTGAAAAATCTGGTTTGGTCCGAAAAAGAGGCTCAAAGAAATCTGCTGTGATCACTGTTAAAGTTAGGCTCACAGAATACAGTACCTGGTAAAATTGCCCTCACACATTGTTTTTGTAAAGAGTGAATGAGAAAAAGAAAAAAATCATTGTTTGGCTGAAGAATGATGTGGATCATCAAACGTCAGAACTGTCCTTTTACAAAGGAGAAGACCAAGGTCCAGATTAATTAGTTAATCGGCTTGCCCAAGAGCACATAGCTAATAAATAATGGAGCTTGGAGTAGAATTCCAATTTCCTGAGTCCCAGTTCGGAGCCTTTTGCACCATAGTGTGCTCTACATTAGAGTTTTTCTGCGTTCTTGTTTGGAGAAAAAAAATGCTAGGCCAAGGCAGAGGTGAGTCTTTTAGGGAAACAGCTTGATGCTTTTGGAGCTGGTCAGCTTTTGCTTAAGACCTGCTGCTATTTTGGGCTGTCAGTTTGCTCAGAACTAAATACTGCCAGCCATACAAATAAAAAGGCAAGGCTATTATTTAGGCCTCCTAGGTCTATGCATTCACCTCTCTGCTTACAAGGGCAAATTATTAGTTCATCTCTGCTGGGCGGTTTGAACATTGGGTTATATTAGCCCTTGTCTTAGCCCTTAGATGTCTACTGGCTTGTCTCTGTTACAATAAATGTACAAGCCTTGCTTTCGGGTTGGGAGGGAAGAGGGAAAAGAAAGAAATCTAAATCAGTCTCTACTGATCCTGATTTCTTATGCTGTTTCTTTCTCTTTCTTTCAGGGCGACGAGGAAGGACCCAGGTAAGATCACATTATTGTTGTTTGTCTGTTCTCAGAATTGAAGTAGAGTGACATTTGTGGCCTTCTAATGCCCCCGTGAAATATGACCAGCCAAGGACCAGCACAGAAAAGGGATCTCCATCTTATTCCAGGGCTTTGAAGATCTTATTTTGTAAGATTCCCATCTCCCTCCCCATCTATGCCATTTCCTGTCTGTAACCTTCAGATAAAGATAGTCTTTAAAGTATGTAATGACAGTAACTTTGCTTTATTCTGTAGCACCTTCAGAATACCTTGTTGAGACAAGTAGGTACTATATTTGAATGGTAATTAGGTATCAGGTAGACTGAATAGGTAAACTTTTGCATTGTTCTTTCTTGATTGGAATTGGATTGCCTTTTTTTTTTTTTCTTTTAATGGACTCTGGTTTCAATATTCTTTATTTCTGACCTGTAACATCCTTGGGTCTGACTCAAGACACCTATACAGTGAATCTGAGGTCATAGGTATACAAAACTTTGTTTAGGAAAAAAAAAATGTTTCTTTGTGCTTCTGTTTCACCACATGAAATTTAAAAGTGCATTTTATCATTGCCTCAGGCTTGTAGTGAACCTGGACTTTAGTTTACTTACCTTTGCTGTCTTTCTGCTCAGGCAGTGAGAACAAGCTCTAGGAAATGCTATAGCTATGCTGTGAACACAATCAAGGGGCATTTGTACAAAGTAAAATGCAGTGTCCAGTTGGGTCCCCTCTGTCATGTAGGATCCAGGACTGTTAAGTCTGGGAGGTATCAGAACATTCATCCAGGCCACAGCTATTCAAACTTTAGTTTTAGTAGAAACACCTTTTTTTCAAATGGGCTTTAAGTAGAACTCCAGTGTATGCAAAACATTTTTTTTGTTTGGTTAAAGTTGGGGCCACATCTACTGGTGAAACTTCTCTCTTCCTTCCAATAGACCCTGAGGGGCTGCTGCAGAAACCTAGGGTTCCTGAGAACTCAGTTTGAAAATCACTTATCTAGGGCTTCCCTGGTGGCGCAGTAGTTGAGAGTCTGCCTGCCGATGCAGGGGACGCGGGTTCGTGACCCGGTCCGGGAAGATCCCACATGCTGCGGAGCGGCTGGGCCCGTGAGCCATGGCCACTGAGCCTGCGCGTCCGGAGCCTGTGCTCCGCAACGGGAGAGGCCACAACAGTGAGAGGCCTGTGTACCGCAAAAAAAAAAAAAAAAAAAAAGAAAATCACTTATCTAATTCAAGCTTCTCATTGAAAGAAGCTTAATGAGTTGTCCAAGGTTACCTTACTGGAGCCAGGATTTGGCCCTTTGGTTTTATTTACAAATCAACAAATACAGTTTCTTCTTTTTCCTTTCTCCCTCCCCATATCCTGATCCTCTCTCTTAGTGCCAAATGTTAGTGCCAAAAGCATCTCCTGCTGCTTCCTTCCCTTGAGAACTGTAGTTCTCAGCCTAGATCTTGTTCCTTGTCCTCTATGGCTAAAGCTACAGGCATCCCGCTTTAAACCTGCAGAGCTTCAGGGAATCCCTTTAAATTCCATCCTCCCCCCATTCTCAGGAACAGGCTCCCTTTATGTTGTGGTTCATTTCTTTCCTCCCTTCCTCCCTTTCTCATGACCCAGTGTATAGGTCCTGTGCTATATATTGGGCATATAATGAAAATTAAGACAGACATGGTCCCTGCCTTGTGGATCCTAAGTCTAGTAGGAGAGACAGGCATATAACTGGGCACTTCTACTTTGGGGGAAGTACTATGATTAAGTGAAGTTTAGGCTGCTTTAGGAAGGGAAGCTCACCAGAAAAGGTTATGTGTAAACGGAGGTCTGAAGGATGAGAAGGCAGACAAAGGAGAGGCAGAGATAGAGCTGTCCTATGGATAGGAAACAACTTGTGTAATAGCTCCAGACAAGAGAAGAGCGGAGGAAAGAAAGCAGAGTCCAGATCACTGAGGGCCTTACAGGCCTCCTTCTCTCCCGCAGAGTGTGGGAGGGCATTAAATAATTTAAAACATGGATTAACCTGAGGAGATTTGCATTTAGGAAGTCTCCTCTGCCTGCAGGATGGGAAATGAATTGGAGGTGGGTCAGAGCCTGGGAGACTAGTTAGATTAGGCTAGTGATGGGAGCTTATATCAACATCTTCTCTAGCTATTGACCAAGTTCTCACCATTTTACACAGACCTTTGGTTTAGATAAACTCTTTAAATTATCTCCTTGGCACTCTGCCTCTTCGCTCAAAACTAGCTCTAGCTCCAGCTCCTTAAAATCCAGACCAAGCAGAGCCCTAGACCTTTTCTTCCTCAGAAAGAGAGTTCAAACAAGACCAGTATAAAGAAAACACCTTAGCAGATGTAGCGAGCAGACTCCACAGGATAGAAATGGCATTTCTGTCTTGGGAGAGCCTGATAAGGATGGACATGTTCATCTTGTCTTTATGGCTACATGCCAGAGTCATGTTGATTAGAAGAATACAGGGACCTTGTGAAGAGATTAACTCCCTTCAAAGATACTATTCAGTGTGAGATACTGGCTTCAGAGTTTAATTGCAGATTCCTTCTTGTCATTTTGACAAGATTGTGGTGAAGTATAGAGTTTCTTTACTAGCAACCAAGATGTCACGCTGTCTCCCTCGAGCCAGGCTGCCGTGGATGTCAATAGGGATTCTCTTGGACTGGGACTTTATTGGTAAAATGAGCACTTGAAAAAAATCATGTTCCAATTTGGCAGAAAGAGGAAAGATGAGTCAAATTTTCCTTTTACCCTTTAAATTCATACTTGTTGGTTCCATTCAGTTTGTGCTGAACTACCATTTGGCTCAGTTTCTTCCAATTAACACTTCAGGGCAGATTGCCTTTGATCTGAAATTTCTCTTTTATGATATACTTTACTGTCTCAGTAAGCCAGAGTTTTGTTCCAAAGGCTTTTGTATTGCTGACGGTGTTAAATGAGAGTTTGATGTGTAAGGAAAACAGGAAGGAGTGTGGGTCTGCCTGCACAGGGGATGGAAGAGAAATGAATCTGGAGACCCTGCGTTCCAGGTCTGCTTGGATTTTCATGCCTGTGTCTCCTTTGCTAGTATTCTTTCCACACAGCCACTTCCCTGCTGTCTGCACAGAAGTCCAGGGAGAATTGAATTCCAGCCACTCTCCATGGTGGTCAGAACAAAGGAAAATTCCTGTCCTTTTGAAAATTATTTGTCTATAATAGATCTGTATTTTTCTCCATTCTACCAGCTAGAGTCTCCCTGCCTTTTTTTTTTGTTTTCAGTTTTGACTTCCCAAGCTGTTTGACGTGAGGTGGCCAAGTATTTGTGCTTTTGGTCATGTCTGTGCCTTGTTCTGATTTTTATTGTGTATTTGTCCTGTAATTAACAACAATAATAGGCAAAGCTGCTGTTTAAGTTTTACTACGTACAGTGTTTTATATATATTCTCTTTTAACCCTCATGTAAAGCTAATGATGTAGTTATTATTCTACTTGTAAAATGAGGAAATGAATGCCCAGAAAGATTAACTTGCCCTAGATCACACAGCTAGTAGAAGCAGAGCTAGGACTTGAATCTAGTCTGGCTTCAGAGCTCATGCCTTCAACCACCTGTCTCTGAGAGGCCAGCACACTTCTCTCTGTGACCCTGAATGAATAAGAGGATTCATGCCCACTTGTCAGCACATCACTTTGGTCTTGTTCCTCTCACCTAGGAGTTCTTACTGGCTTTGACGTTGAAATGATGTGGCCTCTGTTTGCTGCACGCTACCTCTCCTCTCCTTAGCCTCTGTCATTATGAGGGGATATTTCTTCATCTCATCCTCACACAGTGTCCCCTGAGGGTCAGCAGCAAAAGGGGTGCTTTTAGACTCCCGGGGGAACAGGTAAGCAAGCCTTCCTTTGACCCTGCAGAATTAGCTGCCAGTTGCCCCTCCATCCAGTAGTTACTCTTCACACCCATGATACAGTCGTGCAGATGACAAGGTTTCTTGGAGCGTATGGAGGAGCAAAAGTCCTAATATGTGGAACGTGGATATTAACCACTGTAGAGTCACCTTTGAAGAGGGTGTCTTTGAAGCCCAGAGTGATTCTTTTTTTCCAAGCAAAAAAAAAGCAGTTTACACTTTTGGCAGCAATTTTCTGTCTCCTCGTGCTATTATGGGAGATGTTGTGTTTGCGCCCTCGCAGATTGGCTCCTTCTGTGCTCCTGCCGGAGCCTGCTGAGAAGTAATGTATGTTCACGGAGAGGGGGTGGCAGTGGGCTCTGCTGCCTTAGAGCTGTTGTGTAGTGGAAGGAAGTCAGAGAGGGAAGGACCCTTAAACTCTTGTGTTCAGAGGACACAGGAGCAAGGTCAGTTTTAAATTTTGATTTGCGATTGAGATTTTCTGTGAATTTTTTTTAACTAAGAAGAAAAAGGCTTTTTAACAGTAACAGCCATACTTAAGATTTTGGTAGAACTTTTCATCTTTAGAGCTGGCTCTTATTCAGGCAAAAAGCTCCTGCTGAGATCAGTGTGAATCTGACCCATGCTGATTCTCTGATCAAATGGGCAATGAGTTCTGAAGGAATAGGAGCTCAAGGAGAGTCAGCAGACCTGCCTTCTATCCTTGGTTTACCTGGGACCAACGGTGTGACCTTGGGCAAGTCCTTTAACCTCCTTGCTTCTTTGTAGTCTGTTTTTACTTCCCTGTAAATACTAGCCTTTCTTTCCCCCACTCTGCACCCAGTTTTTTGGGATGTAAATACAGTGGAGGAATACAATCATATATTAAATATGTGGAGGAATACAGTCATATATTAAATATGAAATGAAAAGAATCTGCTTCTAGGTTCTGTAATTTGGTAGATTTTTTTGTACATTTCTCAATTTTGTTTCTTTAAACATTTTCTTGGGGCTATATACTAGGTACTCTTTTTCTCCCCTCTAAAATAACAATCATATATATGTTCTTAGATATGACATTTCTCTTCCTGATGACTTAGTTTGTAGAGATAAGAGAGGTCTAAGTCAGTGATATGCTTAGGTTTCTTTTGTCCTCCGATTGCAAATGTATGGTTTTGTTTTTACATTATCTTCATTTCAGAAGAACCTAGCTGGAAGCCAAAGAAAATGTCTCTGATACCTGTGACATAGAGTGGAACTGTCAGGGCTGTGTGTTATCCAGAAGTGGGGTTCCAACATCTAAGTTTGTCTTCAGTACAGAGAGTCTCTTAGCTGTCACATTTCCCTCTTATGGAGCCTGAGCTGACTTTGTTTTCCTCTGCTGATATGAATTATTTATCCTCTACTCACTCAGATGAAGGATGAAGCCATGCTATGCATTGTACTGCCTATCTATAATAAAAGCAAACCTTCTTCTGAAAGTAATTGATTTTCAGATATTTACCTGCGAGAGTCACAACTTTATTTTATTTTGTGCATATTGGCCTATAACCAGAGAATCCATTCACAGCTGGAAAAGTCAGCTGAGGTACCTCTAGTTTATTTCATCTGCCTCACAGTGGAAATGCCAGCTAGGAGCAGCCTGTATTCTGACATACACCTGCCTGCCTTTTCTGGCTTCATAATGCTAAGAAAAAAGGCCCAGTGGGAAGAGACCTGGATGTCACTTTCCATGGTGTGGTTTTATGCTAATCAACTTTTGTTTGCCATCCAATATGTAGTTATGATGCTTGACAGGCTAACCTTGTTTATGTCTTTGACCTCAGAGCTTATCAGGATAACATTTACCTCTAGGAGCTCTGTTTCCTAATCTCTTTAGCAAGAAAAATTGCAGAGGAATTTTTTCATTCATTTTCAATTGTCTACTGTGTTGCCAGGCCCCATGCTAGGCCTCAGAGATACGCAGATGAAAAAGACTTTGTCCCTGCATTTAAAGATATCAAAGTCTAGTTCAAATGAGAGAACTAAGTAAACAATTTCACATTTAGGTACAATATAATAATTATTATTATAATTATAAATTACTATAAGGAAGCATTTATTGATTGCCAACCATGTACCACGAAGTATTTTAAACATTTTTTATTTCTCACAACAGTCCTAACAAGTGGCTAATACATTATCTTCATTTCTCAGCCAAATGAGAAAACTGAGTTGCAGAGAGGTTATACATACACTAACGAGGTCACTCAGCTAAAAAGTGGTAGAGCCAGTAATTCAAATTCAAGTAGGCTGACTTGAGAATGTGGGCTCTTAACCACTACAGTATAAAGATTCTCTATAATAAATATGTTGGATGTAGAATAGGATACAACTAACTCAGGATAGAGAATCAGAAAAGATAGCATTTGTGCTGGACTTTGAAGGATGGGTGTAGGGGTAGGGTTTTGCAGATGCAAAGGGTAGGAAGGCCATACAAGCACAGGGATCAGCATTTCTAAAGGCTCAGAGGAATGAAAACGCATGTGCTATATGGGGAATGGTGAGGAGCTACATGACTGGACTGTTGGCAGGGGATGAGAAGAGGGAGGCTGAGTCTCCCTTGTACAGGGTCTTGTGTGTCATTTGAGGCACCAAAAGGTTTGTACCGTTTCCTGTTAGGCTTTACCGCTTGACTACAGCATGGTCCTATTCATAGAAGAAATGGATGGACTTTTGAATCTTATGGATCTCTTCCGGTAGTCACATCTCATGAGTTATGTGTAAATTGTTTGCTTTCTCTGTGCCTCAGTTTCTCCATCAAGCAGCACATTTTACTATACTTAAAGGACAAGTATTTTATGAAGCATTAAAAGTGTTCTCCTTTTGGGTTTCTTCTTTTATATGGAAAAGCAAGCAACTGGGATAAAGTAATTATAAAAGGAAATTGTTTGATTTTTATCTTATTTATACCTTGTTTTGACAGCTCCAGCCTTCCTCTAACTTACAATCAAATTTGGAGAGTAGATACCCAGTTCCTTCTAAATTGATGGAGATAAGGAATACTAAAGCACCAACATTTTCCAAATAGATTTAAGTCTACAGATATTTCTTAGAAACTAGGCAAAGAATTAAATTGATGTCACATTTGTCCCTGAGTTAGATCTGGTGCTGAAGAGCCTGGATGGAGCCTAGTTCTCTTCTTCCTGGTTTATCTTCGTAGCCATTTTGGACTGGCACTAAGCATAATAGATTTTAGGAAGTCAAAAAACTCCAGTCTGTGTCTTAAGAATAACTAAATTTGATGTCATTGGTTATGCCCTCCCTCACCTGTGGCAGCCACGGCAAAATGTTGTTAGTGGTGTCCTTTTCATTTTAGGAGAAATGTGCTGGTCTCTAGCATCTTCTCACTTTCTGTCAGTGAGAGGCAGGCAAGAGGTGAATAATTCCATTTCCCCAATAACTTCCAAGGAGCCTTCCTTTTTTTGTAAGTTCCATGTGGCTGAACTGCATTCACCTCTTTACCCGGAAACCCACAGCACGTGTCTGTACCAGATGTTGGGAGCAGAAGCGGGTGTGTTTTTTTGTTTTGTTTTAGGTTTTTTCTTTTTTCTTTTCAAGACGGTATGAAGTTTACAGTCATTGAGTGCAGGTTTCTTTAAAATTAGAACTGCAAGAAGGTAGTTTCAGAACATTGAGAAAGGTATCCAAAGGCTGTGATAAAACTGGGGTACCCTAAATGGTGAGGTCTTTGCCAAGGACCAATATTCAAGGGCCTGTCCTGTTTGGACCTAGGACCTACTATGAGTGGTTATAGGGTCATAAAAAAAAATACTTCTTTAGCCACAAGCAGACGTTTTAGGGAAGAAAAACACTTTCTTACATAAGTGCCTCATTCCCCCACTCCTTAGCACCACTACCAGTTGTTCCCTGTAGGTTGTAATGTGGTTGTAAAACAGAAAAGCATTTTGTTTCCTTGGTGAGTACATGTCTCCTTCCCCTCTGGTTCTATCAATTCTGTTTAAAGGGAAGTGAGATTGAGCATGAGAAAAACTGTACAGAGAGGGAGGGGCTGACAGAATTACAGAGAAGGTAGGCAAAGAAGCATTTCTCAGCTGTCCCTGGCTGCCAGATGCATCTTGGTCCAGATGCTGTGGGGCAGTGTGCAGTCTTATTCCATCTCGCAGGTATTGCCACTCAGACAAGAACCAGTTAAAACTGACCAAGCTGCCAACTTTGCCCTGACTTTCAGGGTTGTTCAGGGCTAGCAGCTAAACAGCTCTAATAGTGATACCTGCTTATGTGTCGAACATAAAATAGGAGCTAGACCTATGTATATTATTTCAAAGCTTAAAAAACCTGTTAAATATAGTTATTCTCATTTTCTTTTTACAGATGAGGAAATTGATATTATAAGAAGTTAAGTGACTAAGCCGTGGTCACACAGTTAGAAAGTAAGTCAGCCAGGATTAGAACCCAGATCTGTCAGGCTTAAAATTCCGTGCCTTCAACCACTACACTACCCTGCCTTTCTCAGGAGATGGAAGATTCACATCTTCCAACATCTTGGCTGGGAATAAGTAAAGTTAATGGATGGAATTGTGACAAGCCAACAGGGATTTGGCATTTTTATCAGAAAAATTTTTTTCATTTTCTTTATTGAGTGCCAACAAGCAGTTTGTATGAGACAGAAGTTGAGGTGGAACTTGCCAGGAAAATGCCTAAGGTGGAATGAATAGGAACTTCTCTCCCCAGACAGGTAAACGTTAGTTTGCTCCCTGGCTTTTGTGGAGCGGGCAACTGCCATCACCTCTTCTGAAAGAGCCACTGTTCACCCAGTGGCAGGTGCAGGCCAACTGTTGTCATGACAACAGCAGGAGAGGCAAGCAGTTTAATTCTAGAACTGATAATTAACTGGGGGTGGGGTGGAGGTGGGGAGAGAAATGGGGGGATAATTGTTTCAGAAGGGAAAACTTAGCAATTACCAGCCAGCTGCATAGATAAAAAGGCCAGGCACAGATGCTCCAGCCCAGTATGCCCCTGGGATTCAGCACTCATCCCCTCTGGTTAGGAATTTTTGATAAATGAAAATGAAGGGTCGAGTTCCCAGCCAATCAAGACTCTTTAAGGAACCAAATAAAGAAAGAGGAAGTTACATAACGCTGTAAAAAGAAATGCAGGGGACCAGATAAATGACTACCCTAAATGACATTACCGAGCCAGAAGCACTATCCAAACTGCAGGAAGAATTCACGCTTGGAGGTAAAACAGGACCCACAAGGCCTACCCATTGTGAGTTTCTGCTTCTGTGGTTGGAATGAGGGAGAGTGGCATATTAGAAAGAAAATAAAAAGAAGACTTGCAGAGGTGATGAACTTGTTTAGGTCCTTGATCATCACGGCTAGTAGTCTATCAGCCCCTCAGAGATTGCAATAGTGAACGTAAGCTAAGCATTCCGCATGGATCATCTATCTCATTTAAGCCTTACAGCCACCTAGGAGGACAGTGCTGTTGTTATTCTCATATCAGACTTAGACATGTTCAGCACTTTGCCCAAGGTAACAGAGCTACTAAGTCAATATACTGAGTCCTATTATCCTATTGATTTGTGTTTTTAAAATAAAACCTCTACTACTCTATGGGGAAGTCGTGGTCCCAATCTAGAATAATATCAGACTTAAGTAGATTAAACAGTTTACAATAAAAAGGAAAATAATATTTTTTCTAGTAGAATAAATGTAAGCTACAAAATAAAAATTACTAGATAAGCAGTGTTGGAGAATGTCCTATCATGTGTTTGAGATCTGTCAGACTCATAGTTCACAGGTTAGCCCTGTGTCTCAAGCTCTGACCAGATGAATAAGTGTGAGTCAGGATTTCTTCCTAACTTGTTCTGTGGCTCAGGGCATGTTAAGGCTTAGAAGAGGAGATGACATTACACAATGCAAAGTGACTGTCCAAAACTCCTCTAATGATATATTTTCACCAAACTTCCATGTTTTATGTATTGTTCATGGGGAAAATGCCACAGTGTATAGCAAGACCTCCCTGTATTCCAGAGTTATGTGTAATGTACACGTGTGTGTATGAGAGAGAGACAAAGAGAGAGTTGGTGGGGGAGAGAGAGAGAGGGGAAAGAAGGGAGGGAAGAGAGAAGGAGAGGGAGGAAGATTTTCCTTTAAAACAGCGAGTCTCAGTGAAAGGAGAAGCATGGTGCTCATTCAGCAGTATTTACAGATCACATACTTTGTTCCAGGCATTGTCTTTGGTGCTCAGAATACAGTTTTCCACAAAACATTCAAGGTCCATGCCCTCAAAGAACTTGCAGTCTAGAGTCTCAAGTAAGGATTGAGGAATGTAAGCGGTATGTAATTTAAAAACATTTTAAAGAAACCCATTACTTCTTCTGTTAAAACGTAATACAGGGAATAAAACTCGCCTAGTCCTTCTGGCTAGTAGGAAAATGTGTAAAAGATAGAATGCAGGAGAAGTATAGGTTGATAATCACTACTTAAAACTATGAGCTTCCCCTTGATTTTCCAGAGGTTTGACAGACTAATAAGTTGTTGTTGCCTTTGCAAGTGAAACAATTAATATCAAAATTTGGGAGCTCGACTGACACAATAATTATGCTGGAAAATGTAATTTTGTCTGCATAATGGAAGTGGGATCATTTCAAGAAGATCTCATTAATGTGCTGTTCATCTACAAAGAGCAATGTAACCTTTCTCTTATTAGATTAGTGCAGGGTCATGATGCAAAAGGCGGTTGGAATAATTCTCAGTCTTGTTCTAAGAAAATAAATTAAGCACTGACTAGGAGTCTAGATATGGAAATCAAAATCATTGAAGACAGAAAAACAATGTAGCCACTCATTCTGAAATTGACATAAGCTCCTTTCATTTCTGTAGGTTTCATTCCATTTAGCCATTTATTTAACAAATTATTTCCAATGTCTGCTATGTGCCAGGCAGCGCTAGGTGTTGCAACTATCATAGAAATCAGAACCAAAAACGGTCCCTTTTTTCACGGTGCTTACTATATAGTGATTGGTCTCTCCTCCACATTTCAGGGCCATACATCTATTCTGTGTCTGCTCAGCTCTCCCCAAGCTTAAAGAATCAGCACCCTACTGAAAAGATGCATGTCATGTGCAGTTATAAATGGAAATCCCCCAGTGCAGAGCCTTCCCAGGTATATTAGACTGAACACTGATTGAGTTGTTGACTTAGTCTTTTAAACTAGGGTTCCGTGGTCCAATAAGTCTGGCAAATGCTGCTTATTTACTCACCTCTTGGAGTTCCACAGTACCATGGTATAATAAAGTCTTCGAGCAGTCCTGTGATAATGAGACTTATTTACTTTGTTTAACCCAGCATTTCCAAACTTATTGACCATAAGGATCCTTTAACCCCTATCACGTAAATATCCTTTAGAAACAGTGTTCCTCAATGGATGTGGCTCATCGTCCACTAGATGTTGAGACCTACTGCTGATGATTTGCCATCTAGAAAGAGAGTATAAGAAATGTAAGGCAATATATAGTAAGAGTCCACATCTCTTAGGTTGAAATCTTGTTGTACTCCAAAAAGCTAGGTCTTCTGAACCATTTCTCTACTGTTATTGAGGTAATTTATGTCTAATACAAATGGGAGTGTAGCTATCAGAGGTACAAATAATTGAAACTGGTACAGATTCCTGGCAAAAGAAAGTCTAGAGAGGGCCACTGGGATATTTTTTTTTAATTGAAATGAAAATGAATCTTGGATGTCCGTGATTCCATTCAAAAATAAAATAGCCATCATAAATAAGTTTTTTGTTCTTTTCGTCTTAATAACATAATTTGTGTCATTTTTTAACAATAAAAAAGTTTTAGTTCCAGTGTATACCAAGCACCCAGCACATTGCCTAGTATGGAGTAGACCCTCAGATATTGGTTGAATGAATGACTGAAACAGACAGTGACGAGGAACATTACTAAATACAAAGCAATACAGAAAAATATCATTTTTCCTATTTTAAGTCAGTGTATAAAGTGGGCGTATCCTTCTGTTACATGACAGTGCCTCTTACATCTAATAGCTATCATATGCCTACCACAGGTTGGGGGAACTAAGAAAAAATATATATAAAAGTACTTTGCAAACTGTTAAGTGCTGCATCTAAGTAGTTGTGTTTGTTTCTTTTACCAGTGGTCATGGAGGTGCTCAGCATTCTGTGTGTCAGAAATTTCCCTGATATGACCAGGCCCTGATGCCAAGTGGATTATACGCCAGGATCGCAGTATTCTGACTTACAGACCAAGAGAGGAAGGCAGTAAGACTAGGATGTCAGGCCTTTGATAGTACTTCTCTGTCCCTCAGTTTTCTCATCAGTCATCTAGCACCCACTCTGTCTATATTAAGGATCAAATGCGATAACCTACATGAATGATAGTAAGGTATGCAAATAAGAAATGCAAATGATGCCCTATACCCTTAGAAAGTATAAGCATTAAACAAGCAAAACAGAACTGGGTGATATAAAGTTGTCTTTTCATAATGTTATTTGTTAAGACATAATTGTGTTTGTAACCTGAGGTTCATGTATGAGTCATTTAAACAAATATTTATCAGCAATAACAAAGGAAACAGGAAGATTACCCTTGATTCAGCACCTTTACAATTTACAGGGTGTACACAGACATCTCATTTCCTTATTTGAGCAAACCTGAGAGGTGGTTTTGCTATCCCCATGTTACATAGATGAGGAAATTGAATGAGAGTAAGTGACCTGTCCAACGTGGCCCAGCTAGAGCTAGGAGTGGCAAGAGTCAGGACTTGGAGTGACGCCTTCTTGTTATACATCCTGTGCCTTTGCTCTCATAGCTGCTTTTGTTCAAAACATAACTCGTTCTCCTCCCTCTCCAGCATGCTTCTGACCTTGACTTCTCCTTTGCAGTAAATGGCATCATCTTGTCTCAGGCCAATAACCTAAGAGTCATACTCAATATCTCTCTTTTCTTCACATTGCAAATCCAATTAATCAACAAATTTTGTCAGATTTACCCTCAACTATAAGGACTTCTCACCTCCACTCCCTCACTGTACCGGTCCGGGCCACGTAATTTCTCTCCAAGAATTCTACTGTCGTTCCCTCATTGCCACTGTTACTCATCCTTCCCCTCACTGTAACCCCTCCATTCCATTATTCACATAGATGCTAGAATGATCTTTTAGGATACAAAGGAAGTCATGTAATTATTCTATTTAGAATGCTCCAGTATGAATTATATCATGTCTGGAACTTGCTTCAGAGTAACCTGGGGGGAGGAGGACCGATAAAGTCACACAAGATGAGATTCCCACCATCCTCACATCTGCTGCTCACCCCACTGCTCACTCCAGCTATGCAGCTTTCTTACTCTCCTTCAGACAGAGGTCACATTCCTTCCTACTTCAGGGCCTTCGTGCTTGGGTTCCCTTCCACCTGATGCTTATCCCCAGATCTTCACATGGCTCCTTCTCTCACATTATCTAGGCCTCTGCTGAAATGTTGCCTCTTCAGACCTTCATTCCTTCCTTACCTGCTTTGGTTTTCTGCATATACTTGTCACTGCATGAAAATGTATTTAACTTATTATTTTCTTTCTTCCCCACTAGAAAATAAATGTTATGAGGGTAAAAGCTTTGTCTTTTTCACCACTGTACTGTTAGTGCCTAGAACATTATAGGGACTCAGTTAATTTTTGAATAAACAAATAGCTACGCAAAACCTGTTTTCAAAGTTGTAGAGAGAACCCTCGTTTGGAATAGGAAAACCTTAGATTCACTTGATTATATTCTCAGTCTGTCACCTTGTGCAGGTCATTTACCTGCAGCTGTTATTTGTGAATCTGCGTTTGTTATCCACCAACAGCCTGTGAGTTTCTGAATGGCAGCATCTGTACTTGATTTTTCTTTATCTCAGTAGTAGGCATAGCAAGTCTGTTACACTATTTGATAACTATATACATGAGCAGTACTTTGCTGTGTTCCAGACTTGGAAAATGACTGACCAGGACTCACGAATCCTTGGCTCTTCTTTAGATAATAATGATCATGGCCATAATAGCGAACACTGATTGAGGTCTTGCTGTGTGCCAGGCACTTTTCTAAGAGTGTTACGTTTCATGAGTTCATTTAATCCTTATAATAGCCCCATGGGGTAGAGGCTGTTACTATCCCCATTTTCCAGGAAAGGAAAATTAAACACAGAAAGACCAAATAATTTGCCCAAGATCACATAGCCAGTAAATGATAGAGCGCCAGGGTTTGAACCAAAGCCATCTGGCTGTAGAGTCTGTATTCTTAGCCAACTCTCTCTACTGCCTTCTCAAATCACCACTGTAGGCTTACACTGAGGTAGGTAGGTAGGTAGATAGGTAGATAATTTAGTAAATAAATATTAAAAAAATAAAAGTTCACCCATGTACACCTGCTCTAATGAAGGGTTTTAATTTAAGTATTCCAGGCTAGTTTCTTTGCTCTTTTCACTTAAAGCTACACACATGCCCTGTCTGCTCTGTTTGAGCCTTCTGAGAAGGGTAGGGCTGCAGCAGTGAGAGCTTTGGATGGGGCAAACTGTGCACTCAGGACTGTGGAGAGATTTGGGCAGTGCTCTTTCCCTGTCCTTGGCAAGTGAAGGGCTGCAGAGGTGCTTTCATGTCAGTGGCCACCCTTTCAGCTGCAGACTTGTGTGCCTTGTCCATGATGAGGTTGGAGAACAGCGGCCTGTCTGAGCCAGCAGTAGTGCAGGCTGCTTGCTGTCTGGAAAAGCAGGGTGCAAACTCAAATGTGTCATCCTGAGATAGTTCCCAAAATAAACAGATTTTTTGTGCTGACTCTTGCTTTTCTAACTGAGGCCTGACTGTTTCCTCTTTCTTCCCTTAAAACAATCTTTCTAGAAGGCATTTCTCTTCCTCCCTGCCTTTGAGTGATAGGGCTGACATCTGGGAAGAAGGAAGTGATCTACTCCTTCAAAAGTTATATCTCCATCAGACCTGAAAGCTGTTTAAAATTCAGTCTTTGCCTCTGGAGCTCTTGAGTCAAGGTGAGGAGTGCTCAAGCCAGCCTTCTGACTCCTTGAGAACTGGAAGTAAAGGGTGAGCTCTTGTCCTGAATCAACCATCATCAGTCAGTAAAGAAGTCTTTAGGAGGGAATCTTTGCCTGCAACCAGGGGGAAATGGCAAAGGATAGTCAGAAGATTATATGTGTGTACTACCCCATTATATATAAATAAAGGACTTGCACATCATGGATTCTGGTATCTGAGGGGCATCCTGGAATCAATTCCCTGTGGATATCAAGGCATGATATAGTATATGAAGTAATCAGACAGCTTTAAGATAATACGTAATTAAAAACTGAATGTGTATTTTAGACTCCAGCAGTTTTAAGAGTTCTCAGAATTAGTGTGATGCACTGGTTAAAGAATATGGGCTTTGGGGTCAGAGGTTCTGGGTCTGAATTCCAGCCTCATCACCTACTAGCTATATAACCCTAGCCCTGCTATTTAAATTCCTTAGGCCTTGCTTTTCTCATCTGCAATAGGAAGATGATAATAGTATCTAAAATAAGATTACTGTGAGGATTAGTGAGATCATTCATTCAGTTAAAAAAAAATCTTCCGAGTGCCTTCTTTGAGCAAGGCCCTGTTCTAACTGCATGGGTACGTAAGTGCCCCTGAAATCTCAGTGACAACAAACATTTACTTCTCTCACATACTGCATGTCCACTGTGGATCAGCTTCAGCTCTGCTCCCTTCTCCTTCATTCTAAGGCAAAGGCTAAAGAGCAGCCCCTGCATGGGACATGCTGGCAAGGGGAAAAGAGCAGGGGCAAAACGGTGCAGCCCACGCCAGTGAGCAGGGGATCACTTTTGAGGCAAGTGAGAAGTGACTTCAGATCGAGAGAAGAGTCCCGAAGGTCCACAAGATTAGAATATCGTTGCTGTGATCCACATGAAAGATCTTGAAGTTCTAGGATTCTAGGCTTGGATTAGAACAGTAGCAGTGGGGAGAAAAGAATAGGTGGGGGAAACGTGGGTTTGGGGACTGGAGAGGACTTAGTGAGTGGCTGTATTTGAGAAATAAAAGAGAAAGATCTAAATCAAGAGCGCTGGCTTCCAAGCCTCGCTTTGCTGCTACTTAGTTATATAAACTCAGGCAAGTCATTGAACCTTCTGGGCTTGAGTTTAACATTTATAAAATGAAAGACCTGAATTTGATGTGACCTCTGAGGTTCCCTCTAGCTCTATCCCTCTCTGGCGCTAAGACTCTGGAGTCTTTGTCTTAGGAGACCACAGACTACTGGGAGTGATGCTAATGGGAGGGAAGGTTGACTTAGAGAGAAAGATGTTATAATGACTCCAGTTTGCATTTGTCTCAGCCCATTGGGTTGTGTGCCTTTCCTCTTTGCCTTTGCTCGTAGGTCACTTTCTCCTTGAGTTTGTTGTGAATCCAAAAAGGAGATAGAATTTATTTTTCATCTCCAAAGTGGGGTCCTTGGGAACACATAGAGCCTTGAGGTCATGGGACTAATGTAGCCTTATGCACAACGTTTCTCCAGCATCTTTTGGTATCCTGACATCTTTCTACACTTCTTCCAGTGTATTTCATGTTATGATAATACCTTCACAATGTCAGCCTGGGTGTCTGAAGAGAAACCTTATCCTCACCCACCACATACCACATATGCACAGAATCAGAAATTTCTGCCACTCTTCCTCCCTCTCAAGGGAATGCTTCTGCCTCTCTTTTATCCTTTACTCACTCCTTCCCTTGGGAAGAGGAGTAACTTGGCTGATTGGTGAGAGTCTGGTAGTCATTTGGCCTCTCTTCTCTGTTGTGCAGGGTTAATGTGGTAACAGTCACTGCATTGAAAAAAAACAACATGGCCGTATCTTTCTTCTCCTTTGCTTCTTGGATCACTTGATTCAGGCAGGATGGACCTTCCTTGCCCTTTGCTCTCCATAAGCAGATTAGGAAGGAATTGTCTCTCCTGGTCCCAGGTAGGTCTTTGTTCCAACTTCTCCATCAATGACTAGATGAGTAAGTCAAGTTGCTCCTTCCCTGGGATTCAGATAACTTTAATTTAGTGGGAGAGGTGGCAGGAGGCACCTACTGTAGCCTTGAAATCTCAGCACTCTACTTTATTATTTGGGTCTCCACTAAAAAAAGTAGTACCTTGATCATAGTTTAGCTTCTTAAGTCTCTGCTCTCCTTGTTTGAAAGTGGAGAATACACAGTGAACAAATGACACCATGGGTTCTTCAGCAGAACCCTTTCAGCATCACCTCACACTTGCTAATGGCTTCCTATCCCCCTCCCTCAGCTTTGCCAGTAGGAAAGTACAGTTATTAAAGAGGTGAGTGTTTCACCGTGCATCATAAGAAGTAGTTTACAAAGCTGAGTTGCCAACAACCCGTGTCTGCTTGTCCCATTAACTTTGTTTCCAGGAAACTCAGTCCACCTCTATATCCTGGCATTTTAACCACTTCAGCCAAAATGCTGGATTCAGCACTTTTTTCATGTGGTCATTTTAGTTAAATTTTCAGTATTAAATTAATGGTACAGTCTGAGCTCACCAAAGATGAGAGCTGTACTTAACAGTTTGAGGTGTTTAACCTCCTTCCTATCCCCAACTCCATGCAGTGTTTTGCAATGCAACTTTTCAGCAGGTATTTAAATTTTGACATGCTTTTGGTACTTTTTTTGAAACTAAAATTATAGGCTAACTCAGTTGAAATGGTTAAACACAATTTGTGTGCGTAGTTGTAACCTCAGTTGATTTGTTACAAAAAATTTTTAATCTTAATTACTGTTTCCAGGAAGTCTCCCATGAGGCAAAGTTAATGAGCCTTGATTTATTCCACCAGCTTGTAAGTCAGACACTGTGCGAGGCACAACAGGGTTAAAGAATGAGCCATGGGCGCTGCCCTCAAAGCACTTGTAGTCCGATTGAGAAATGAGCAAAGAATTATAATATACCAGTGTGAGAACCCACATAGATGTGTGAAGTGCAATGGGAAGCAGAATAAAAAGTAACTAATTCTTCCTAGGGAATCAGAGAAGATTTCACAGTTGTTGACCCATTTGAACCAGTACCCTGAACAGAGCTATACAGCAGTAAGTTGATTGATGGCAGGTGGAGAATGGACATCATAATTGTACACTCTGTGAGTAACAAGGGAATTTTGAACTGTGGTTTGCGAGGGGAAAGTATGTACTGTATCACTGTTTAAGTCCTCAGCATTGTGCTTTATTTTATAAGAAGAGAGCTTTGCCAACCTTAATCCTTTTCGTTCTAAAAAGAGTATAGATATCTAAAAAGAGTATAGATATAATGGAAATAAACTTGGAGTATTTTGAGGCAGCCATAATATAGAGTCTTTTCAACTTTGAAGACTCATTCATTCATTCTCTCCTCTCTTTCTGTATGATCTAAAAGAAAGATTTGATTTTTTTTTAGCCATTTCTTACTCTTTTAGTTGTTCTGTGATATAACTGTGGCTCCTGTTTCTTATTGTATTAATCAGAGACTATTTGATTGTAAGGAACAGAAATCCACCCACACTCGCTCAGATAACACAACGGGGTATGGAAAGGACATGGTGCATTTCACAGGACCCAATCAAAGGAAGTACTTCTGTACCTGATGGGCATAGGCGTGGGAATTGGTTAAGACCAGAAGTTGCTCTCTCAGTCTCTGTTCTTTCTTTGTCTCTTTCTGCTTCCTGCTTTACTCTCCACCCCACAGAGTAGCATCCTCTGTTTGCTTTCCTTATAATTTCAGCTTGTCCTGGCAGCGCTTTGGCCCCTGCTATATAGCAGTTTTCTGATGCAGGATTCAACATTGCCTCACCACAGTCCCAAGAGAAAATATAGCCAATTCATGTCTATTAATTAGCTGCCCTTGAGTTAGGTGGTCATGCCTGTCTAGTCAGTTACTGTAGGAAAGGTTGGGGGGCAGGGAGGCCGAGGAGTCATGTGGTTTGTAGGGCTTCTCTTCTCCCAGGTGGGGGCAGGCCAGGAGGGTAAATTGGAAAAGGTAAGCACAATTGAACAATGTTCTGCTCTGCGACCCTACAGAGGCAAGCTAGTGTGTAATCTAAGATGACAATTTAGTTTTTCTTAACACAGTTTTTTATAGTTAGACAACAGAGTGCCCCTAAGTGCCTGTATCTCTTGTTCATCCCAGAACAAGTTCCATTTCTTATACACCTAGCACTTCACAGATAAACAGAATAGTGCTCACTCAACTAGCACGTGGCTCCTAACAGCACCCCTGTTTCTCATTTGCTGTGGCCTCTTATAGGTCGGGTTAATGAGAAAAACCATGAATTTGAGGTCACTGGAGTTACTTCCGCCTCTTACTAATTTGGTCCATAAACTAGTTTGGTCCATAAACTAGTTCCAACTTCTTAGAACCTGTTTTCTGATTCACAAAATGGGGCTGACGTGTGCCTCCCCAGCCTGGGTGCTTGTGAGGAGCACATGATAAATGTGTGTTGAATGATTTTGTGAGAATGATTTTGTGAATAATAAAATCGTATAGTGATGAGTTCAGTTATTAATACATATGTTAGTGGTGGCAACAAAGATGCAGTTTTTTTGTTAGTTAGCAAGAGGTACTAAGGCGTAGACCCTCTGGCATCTGCTCACCTAAGGCAGGGCACGACTTTAGGCAAGACTCATAAACACACCAAGTTTCTGGTTCTCCAGCTCTAACTTCGGGCTGTCATCAAGCACTTGGAGTTCCTTGGATGAAAGGTGTAATAGAAGGTCATAGGTGTGCTCCTCCTCCATCAGTGTGCATGTCATCATAGCTCCTGTTCATGATAGATGACCTTTTGTTTTGTTCATTTGTGAGCTGGAACTATTTTAATCATCATAATGGTATTAAGTGGGCTGTTACCTGGGCTGCTTCTTTTAATTAGATGGTGACGGTAAGAGAAAAACATGGATCACAAATTATTCCCATTTTGCAAATAAGTAAAAGATGCTAAATAATTTATTGACCTTCACTCAGCTACTAAGCTGGAGAGCTAGGATTCAACCCAATTCTGTTTGACTCCAGTTCCCACGTTTTCCCACTATGCCTCACTGTCACCAGATCTTAGAAATCTACATGTTTAATTTCTAACTGGGCTCTTCAGACCCCAGAAGGATCTATGAAGATAGAAATAAAAGTCTATGAACTATTTTCAATATTTCAAAACTTATAGTGGGAAATCTTACATTTAACTGCAACAGGGCAGAGTTATGTTAGCTGTTTTCCCCCATGGTGACCTAATTTGTCAGTTATTGATTATTTAATTCGTGCAAGAAAACTAATTAAATATTCAGAAACGTTGTATGTTAGACAGAGTTTCAAATTCTGAAACCTTTGGAGGGTACGTGGGGATCCTTGGTGATGAAAAGATTATGAAATATAGTCTAATTCAAAAACCGCAAACTGATGGGTCATCAGTCAAATCTAGCCTAAGGATATGTTTTGTTTGCCTTATAAAGTATTTTTTTGAATTTATGAATTACTGACCAGCATTTAAAAATTGAAAGATTTCATGTCAAAAAGCAGATTTTTTTCAGCTTCTTTTGGAAATTCAAAATTTCTGACAATACTGGATCTATATTTACCCATGACATTGACCAGCTGGCTCCTTAGATGGGGTATGTACTTTGCAATTTACCAGACTCCACCTGGCCCAATTTATTCACTTCATTCATTCATATTACCTACTAGGCCCCTGTAAGCATTTGAGTCTCTAATGCCCAGGCTAATCCAGTCTCCTCATTTTGTTGCTTGGTTATAGAGTAAAACCCATTCTCTAGCTATAATCACTCACACATTTTGTACCCTGTACAGTTTTGTGTCTTGGGCTTCTTCTTAAGGTCTTTCATGCAAACTTGTCTATTTGACTCTACTACATCTTTGCAAACAGGAGCCACATTCTCATTATTGTTTAAGGGGGTGGAAATACAAAGAAGAATAAGATGGAGTGCCTACCGTGAGAAAGGTCATGTCGTCTAGCCTTGTTTCTTTTTAATTCAGGAATGTATCTAAGACCCTGATAAGTACCAAGTGTATTTTCAAGACCTGCTTGCTAGAGTATTGTGAAACAGAATGGGGTTGGTGTCAGAAAGACCTAGGTTAAAGTACTAGCCACCATTAATTGTCCACATAAGCAATTTATGTAAACTCCTCAGTTTAGCTCTCTTGTCTGTAAAATGGGGATAATCATAATGCCCGTGGGGTGACCTGATGCTCATAAGGGGTTTGGCACAGTGTTTAACATTTAATAACTGCTAGGATATAGTAACTCTTACTACTAGGGCTAAACATGCAATTGGCGCTCAGTTCATGCATGTTGAGTTAACAAATGAATGGGTAGAATAAATTGAGTGTAAGGAATTACATGAGTTCAAACAAGTAAATATCTATCAAAGAAGATGTCACCAGAAGTTTCTCTAGCAGGCCTGGAGACCACAAATTTTTGATGGCTTTGAATGTGTGCTTTTGATGACACTACAAGAAGCACACGTTGTGGCAGGATCAGTACCCAAAGCTCTTTAAAACAGATTTATAAGCTTACCTCTGTGAAATAACATCAGCCTCAGTTTAATGTAAGTTGATGTAAGGTTGAGAAGAGAGGAATAAATTTCTAATAATCTTTCAAAGTAGACTCATGCTCAGTGTTTTGAGAATATACTCAGGACTTCAAAATTGGCCTGTGGGCTAACCTCCGTGATACAGCAGGTTGACATTATCTCCGTGAAGAATCGTCGCGGTTGCTAAGGTGACTGCTAGAATGGGAAAAAGCATTAGACCACTTTCCTGTGGCTCCTGGACTACTTCCTCTTTTTACAGCCTTAAGGGACAGGCAAAGGGGGACTAACTTATTTACTATGTGCCATCGCTGTCTCATTTAATTGTTATACTGATCTTCTGAAACAATTTACCATTCAGATGACAAAACTGAAGCTCAGAGAGAGTAAGGGACATGTTGCAATTAGTAAAGTGGCAGAACCAGAACTCTAGCTCTTTCCGTAACTCCACATAGCCTCCCAAAGCTAACCTCACCACCTCTAAGGATTCATGATAGCCCTCAACCCCATCTTCATCCTCACTCCCAAAGGGAAACTCAAGTAAAGGGCAGCAAAATGGATTCACTGAGTGAATACACACTGTCCATTTTCTTCTTATTCATTTTCAACACAGTTTATTAAGCACCTATATTATGCCAGACACAGCTCTTGTTGCTGAGGATACAGGGCGAACAAGACAGATGAGATCCCTTCTCTGGTGGAATTTAATTCAAGTGGGAAGAGATAGACAAAAAACTTGTAAACCACTAAATAAAGAAAATAATTTCAGATAGCAGTGTTAGAAAGGAAATGAAACAGGGTGACTCGATAGAAGGGAGCTGGGGAGAAGAAGCTGCTACAGATAAGGTGTTCAAAGAAGGGCTAAGGAGGTCACTTTTCAGCTGAAACCAGACTGAACAAAGGGGCCAGCCAAGCAAAAATGGGCATGGTGAACATCAGAGGCAAAGGGAACGGGAGTTCAGACTTGAGGCTGGCCACTGGTGACTGTCACAGGGAGACCACTTCACCTTTTAGACTTTTTTTTAATGTAATGTGCCTAATAATAGAACATGTTTCTGATTTATAATCTGAATCATAATGCATTTTTCTGGATATTTTGCAATGGGATTAGTAATGTTACTTCAAGAAGGCTGTGATCTATATAAGTAATGGAGACAAGCTGGCTTTATTGGAAGAGAGAGGACACGAGAGTTTACATCTGTTTCCTGCTGGAGAACCACGTACTTTAGGCTCAGCCTGAGGACCTGCACACTGTGCGTCCAAGGATGGTAAGGACACAGATATGGCAGAGACAGCAGGACGCCTCCAGAAGCTCCAGTCACACAGACAGAACTCAAGACACCTAGGAAGGGAGCTGCTGGATGGTGTGAACATTTATTTTGGTGCCAAATAACATTTATTCCCAGGATGTCTTTGGTTATCACAAGGGTAAATTCTAAAACAACAAGGAAGGAAATAAAATTAGTTTTGTGTAGATAAGTATGGACTCAATAAATATGCAGCAGAAAATAATTTAGGAGGCTGGAATAAGGGAATGTCATGAACTCAAATAAGGATCAAGTGGAATGACTGAAAACGGTAAATCACTGTCTAGACCTATGCTTTCCCAACCTAGGTACCCTGAAAGTAATAATAGGAATTAGAAAGCTATTTGCAGTGTTTCAAAAATATGAATGGATACTAAGGCTACACAGGCTATCATTTACCTCATGCCCTTTCAGGTCATTCTTTCGTTGTTTTATTCAGTATTTCAACAAATCCTTAATGAGTTATCTACTGTGTGCCAGGTATTATGACAAGTGGTACGAAATTTTTTAAATGGCTAAAATAGGTATCCTTGCTGTTGAGACATTTTAAGCAACTGGTGGAGCAAAGAGACAAGTAAACGGATCATTACAAAGCAGTGTAACGTGCACTGATAGGGGTGGTATGGAGGCTTTGAGAAGTCCAAAGGGTGGGAAAAATGTGAGGGATAGGGTATTGGAAAGCTTCCTAGAAGAGATACTACTAAACCTATGCTTAAAGGATATATATAAATTAGCCAGACGGGTCCAAGGGAATGAACTTCTTGGCAGAGGGAAGATTGTGTACTTTATATATATGGGGCTTTTAATACTCCGGAGTACTTAATGCACTGTATTGGAATTGTGCTCAGCTTTGAGTAAGAGAGAACTCTGGTATCAGTAGCTTAAGCAAACAAAGGTTTATTTGTTTCACATAATAAGTGTGGAGGGAGGTGACTGCTGGCTTTGGTTCAGTGGCTAATGATGCCAGTACTGCCATGTGCCTCTGAGACTCCCTGGGCTTTTCCTTCGTGATTGTTGCCTTATGATTGAAAAAGGGCTGCAGCTTTGGGTGTCATATCCACGTTCAAGCATGGAGAAGGGGTCAAAAGAAGGGCCATGTCTGTATTAATCAGAAAAGTAAACGCTTTCCCAGCACACAGCCCCCGCCCACCACCGGAAGACTTATCCTTCTGTGTCAGGCTTGAACTGGGCTCCTTCCATGTCCGCATCCCGCCACTGCAGTACAGGCTCGGTATGCACATATTTAACCCTTCCACACTCCAGAATAGAACGCAGCAGGGAGAGTGAGTTGAGAATGACTAAGTCAGCCAATCAATAGTATATGCCAAACATTCCATTTCACTTGCTCTTCATAATAAGCTCACGCAGTAGGGAGAGCAGGTGTTATTAGCTCCACGTTGCAGAAGAAGAAACTTGGATTTGGAGATTCAGAGAGCTAGATGATGCCTGAAATCACAGCGCTGTGCATTTATTTCGTGATAACCAGAAGAAAAAGGAAAGCTAATGTTGATCATATGCTTATTACCACCAGAGCAGCTGAGCACTTTACATATGCTCTCTCATGTCCTCCTCATGCAGTCCTGTGAGGTAGCTCCTCCTTTTAAAACTGAGCAGTCTGGATATTGACATAACTAAGGGGGTATTGACATGACTTGCCCCAGGATCACACAGCTGGCATATAGCAGAGCCAGGATTCAAACCTCAGTTCTCCAGAATGTCAGCCAGATGCCCTTCTTGCCTCTCCTGCCTTTAAACTATCATAACTCTCTTCCCGTGAATCCAGTGGATGTGCCGTCTCACTGACATTGCCCAGACCTCACCCCCCCGTGCCCCTCTTACTCCTTTTATTTGACCCACTCCTGTTTCTTCATTATTGCTTTTATGGACACAGAATCCAGCAACACATTATTTCAAATGTCCTCCATTAGGAATGCATTTCCTGTCACTGTAATAGCACCGACCATAATGAATACATTTTGTTATCTGTGTAGATGTCACTGGTGTTTTCAGTGCTCCATTCTAATTTATGTGGGTAAATGAATAAAGTATTGCCCAGGCTCCCATTACTCCAGAGAAAACGAGGGATGCCCTGTGTGTGTGCATATGTTTTTGCGTTCATGCAGCAGATAGGATGTTTGGGTCAGAATGAATTGTGCACCAGAAGTGGGAGTCAGGCCCTTTCCTGGAAGGGCACGTTGGAAGTAATGTGCTGTGCACATCAGCAAACCTGCACAAGCAGGTTTCCTTAGGAATAGAAGGGCCTACTTAATGGGCACAAATTACAGTCAGGTGTTGTTAGAAAGGCAGAGGGAAAGCCTTGCTGATTGAGGGAACCAGGTTTGGGGGTACCCCAAGATCTTCTTGCCTTCATGTGCACAGCCAGCGAGGTTGATATGCTTGGTAACAGCAAATCACCCCATCAGTCAGCCACACACGGTCACAGCCTTTTTGACTTTGAGGGTAAATAGTGAGGCCAACCAGGGAGCAGAATGTGCTCAGTTTGGGTTTAGTTATGTGACCTGATCTTTATGATGAGAGTCTGTCTATGAAGTAGAGGGATGGTAACTAGTCACAGAGTCTGAAATGCCAGACTGTGGCAGAATGTAGCCCCTTCGTGCAGAGAGGGTGGGGTATTCAGCTATGCGAGAAAGGAGAAACGGCCTCCCCTATGTTTGAAACAATATGTAGGCCGTAAGGTGCCAGACATTTAGCCTGCAGCCTGCAGGGGGTTCTTGGGGTGATATCTTTTTAGATATATCTATGACAAACATATCCTTTCCAAGACTTGGGATCTTAGCCCTTAAAGGGTACCTGGAAGATAACCTGGGAGGCCCAATATTGTGAGTCCTCATTCGAAGTTTCTAGAAATTAAAAGGAGGTGATGTGGTGGTTTACAGAATGTAAGAGTATCCTAAATTTCTGTAAAATCCTACATTTTTATACCACACCTATTCCAGCTAAGTCTTTTAGATATGCAGGAGTTGCCCATTAATAAAAATTGGTTACTCAGTTTAGGATTACTGACTCAGTGATTGCAAGGCAAATTAAAGGAGTAGAGGTTGCAAACTGAATTTAGAATGGGTATGGGTGTGTGCATGTGTGCTTGTGTGTTTGTACACACATTTGCAGTATGCAATCCATTAGGGGGTCTGGAAATGTTTGGTTTTGCCTTTAACAAAAAACGGCAAGCAAGACTAAAATTTCGCTTGGGGGAGAGCAAAATGTCTTTCTAGGTCTCTAAGTAATCTTACATCTCACCAGCTTTTTATTGCTGAAAATCTCTATCAAAAAACTAGGCTGTGGAATTTCAATGCCTGTCCTTCTTTGTTTCCTCTGAGTCTCTGGAGGTTTAATTTTTACATACTGCATCACCTGACTCTTCTGTCAATACCTGAAAGACAGACTTGAGAGAACTAGTTTCCCCAAATCTACCTACAGATATAAGCCCAGTTAAGACCAGTGCAATAACCTTAAAGAAGTTATTGTTCTTTCCTTCCTTCATGCCAAAAAGCTACTAGCACTTGTCCTATACTGAAAAGCCCACTATTTTACAGGAAGTTCTGTAGAACCAAATATACTGTTTGGGGGATTAGTTAAAACGCAAATGTATCTAGCTGTGAGTTGAATCTCTGAGTCCCAAATTCTCCATTCTTGCAAATTCAAATGACTGGAATGGCTTGCTGTATCCTCTGAAAGAAAAGCGGTAAAACAGTTAAGAGAAAAATCGTTCACCATTTCCTCAGGGCCAGTGATTTGAAGCACAGTTTACTTTTGCCCTGGGGCAGGGTTTAGTCTTGCTTCAAACCTAGAAAGCCTTTCTGAAAGGGGTGCAGAAATGAGGATGCAGATAGAAGCTGTCTCCAGCAGCAGTGGCTTCAAGTTTCCATGGACAGAGAACAGAAGAAGATGCAGTTTACCACCAGAGCAGCTTTGAGTACAGGAGATTAAAACCCACCAAGAACCTCTGGGTCTTTGTGCCCCTGTTGGGGTCAGAGTGAGGAGCAAGGGCGAGGACACAGCGTCAGCCTGATTCTCCTTCAGTTTGCTGCTCCCTGCTCGATTAAGATGGCTGGCAAGCCAGGGAACCAGCCTGAACTGCCCTCCCCAGGATTTGCCCATCTTAAGAGAGTTCCTCTAGCAAATGGGCCTTCAGGGGACTATATAATTAGAAGCAAAGCCATTTGCATTAATTCATCCTACACATGTCTTTCCCCTCCTGAAGTGCTCAAGGTTCCTGCCATATGTGTATATAGCCTAAGTTTCTAGTCTCTAAATACCTGTGCTTATAGTCTGCTCTAAGATGACTGAACAGAAAGGGAGAGGACCAGCCCCAGAGACAATATGTCTCTCTTTCTTCAACTCAAGTTGTCTGTGCTTCCACTGCCATTCTTTTGTTATAGTTGTTCTTAGGTATGAAACAAACTCAAGATTTAAAAAAAATTTTCAACAATAAACAGCGTCTACTGAATGGGAACAAATTGATGCTAAACCTGTGTATTTTCCAAAACTGTTGATCTGAAATAAAACAGAAATTACAATAATAGCTGTCATTTATAAAGTATTTACCTTGTGCCAGATATAATATTAAGGCTTTTAATAAGGTGTCTTATTTAGTATTACATAGGTTTTATTAGACCCATTTTACAGATGAGGATACTAAACTCAGAGAGCAAAGTGACTTTCCCAAGGTTACCTTATCTGCTTATCTCAGAACCAGTCCTTCCCTTTTAGATGGTTATTGACACCTAGAGATTGAAGAAAGACTCCATCACGGAGACTCAGTTAGCCCACTTAAGACAGATAGGTTTACTCTTCCTTTAATCAGTGGACAGGAAAGGCCACTGGGCTCTACAGACCACCCAAGCTAGTACCTAATTAATCCAGGCGTAACAACAGGTAGGTCAGAATGATACAGACTTGGCAAGGAGTCACAGCCCAATATTTCTTTTGGTAGGAAGAATATTGGCTTTGCAGTCAGACAAACCTGAACTCCAAACATGGTTGAGCCACTGACCTCTCTGAACCTGAGTTTCCACATCTGTAAAATGGGGAATCATAGTGTCTTCTTCACAAAGATGCAGTCCAAATGGGATGAGAGACTGTATGTTAGAACCTATTATAATACATGCTCATTGAATAGTTTTTTTTTAAATACATAGTTGCTTAAAATGTCATTTTACTCTGTATTAGCAAAAGTTTCCCAGGCACCCTGAAGTGTTTTGGCCCCAGCAGGAGACTGGTTGAAAGATACAATGTTCTGTAGTTTTCCTAAGGAAGCCCCATTCTTTAGAAGCAATTTGCTTTTTATGGCCTGTTTTTCCCTCCAAGGCAGGAGGTGGGCTGATGCTTTCCCTTCTGCCCTCCCTATACTATGCCTCCCCAAAGTATTCTCTCATCTCCCTCTTGTGATTTCCTTAAGTGCTTTTAATGGTTGCTTGACACTAGAAAGATATTCCCAGCAGGCACACAGTTTGTAATCCCTGCTTGTTGCTTGATGTGAACTTGTGGCTGACCTCTGGGAAAGCAGTGGGGACTAGAGGAGGGAGCCAGGCTCTGCTCCAGCAAAGCAAAGATGATGGATCCCAGAGCAACTGGCAGGCAGCTGGAGGAGTGGCTCCAAAGATTCCTCTCACACCTTTTGCCACCTCTATCCAGTGTGGAAGTATAATCAGTAGAGGATTATGGGGCAGGTAAACTTCCACATTCTTAAACAACACCAACCCAAAACAAAATGAAAGCAAAGATAATGAACACAGGGCAGCTTGAAGTACATTTCTGCAGTGTCTGTGTTATCACTGTGAGAGGCGTGCAGTGCCCTTAGGAGTATCCTGCCTACACTGGAGCCCACCAGCCATTATCCCACCGCCTGACCCCCACCCCAGGGCGTCTAGACTGCCTCCCACTTTTTTTAACCTTCTGATTCCGACTGTCTTCACCAAGGGGAAGGTGATTGACGTACAGGAAATGGAGGAAAAATGCAAAGCCCTTATCTTCATTTCACAAGTCTTAGACACAAAACTGCTAATCTGAGTTGTGATAAGTCGCAGTACATGCCTTTGAGGGGCTGCTCGCTATCCAGAGGAGAAGAAGGCAAGCCTCACACCACGTTAATAGCACCACAAGAGATGCCTGTGGTGGTGGGGATCAATGCCAGGGACATGGATTTCACATTAAGTGCTTCGTGCCCAGTCTTGTGTGACTTTCTTGAACCTTTCAGGCGCTTTGACCCGAACCACACAGCCAGGACCGCCTTCCCGTGCCCATCATGTTCACAGCCTCCCTCCTGAATGCTTCAGTCCTTCCCACCTTGCATTCTACTTTCTAGCCTTCCTGGACCTTCTGAAGGTTGGACTTTGTAATGAATGATCCTGTTTACGGACGTGGCTCACTGCTCCAGCTGCCACTCTGCCCCTCTAGCCTTGCCTCCGTGGCAGTTTTCATGCATATTCTCTTAATTAGTTGCTTTTATCTCACCTGGTCTCACCAGCCCTCAGGATCCTGCATTTCTACCACTCCCCCATGAACAGTATAATCGCTAAGTTCCCCTGGGCCCTACAGGCAGGACCCAGACTCTGAGAGTCTGAGGGGGAATGATGAGTAGTCTCTGTAGGCTGGAGGGTCATCACACCCTCATGAAAGACGTAGACTTGAAGGCTGGTATGATCTGAGTAGGGAAAGAGAAGGGATATCGATATTCCAGGCTGGAGCAAGAGAGGTCCTTGTTACGACTTGTTAGCAGCTGTTAAAACCGTCAGTGTGAAGGAGGAGTTTAGAAGTGGAGCTGCCACAGAGATTGAAGTATTATCTGTGGATTTCAGTGCTATTACTGTTCTTTACCAGAGGAGAGGGGAGGGAGGAGTTGGAATGAAAGAGAAAAAATAAAGCCTCTGGTATGGAGTTATGTCAGATTCATGGAGTTATCCTCCTCTCCTCCTCCAGACGAGTTTTACATTCTTGTGCTAGGCCTCATCTGAGAGTCTCATTTTGACCCCTAGCAAGGTTGCCCTTTACAGCCACATGTGACCATTCATGCCATTTAAAATGAGTAAGTTGAGTGGGTGATCATATTGTCTTTCTTATAGACCAGTGGTTCCAGCCTTGGTCCCCACATCCAACCCCGTTTTCAGAGCCCATCCTCGTCAGTGGGCAAGAAGAGGCATCTGAGTACTCACCAGAATCCTTCATCCCACCAGGCTCTGAGCAGAAATCAGACTTAGATCATAACAACAATAACAAAATGGTAATTAATGTGAGGTAAAGGATGTGTTAACTAACCTTATTGTGGTAAACATTTCACAATATGCACATGTATCAGATCATCACATTATATACCTTAAATTACACCATGTGATATGTCAGTGATATCTGAGTGAAGCTGGTGAAACAAAAAAGAAATCAGCCTTCAGAGAGATTGGAGAAGCACTTTGAGAAGGAATAGAGCTTTCTCTTTCTAGCTGAACATAAAACAGGTAGTTCCATAGGCTTTTCTTAAACTCCTATATACAGAATTATCATCTTCTTTTTAACTTCTTTTTTTTCCTTTTGTATAGATTTCAGCCAAGGGCCCTAAAAATAATTTTTAGGGAGGAGTGGCTTTATAGTCTAACAGCAAATGTTTTTTAATTTAAAAATAACCCCTAAAGAAATTCTCGCATCTTTTCCCCAAAGTGGTGAGCTGAAATATTTATTTTGTTGTCATTCCCCGCCCCCGCCCCCCGCCCCTACGACCCATCTGTGCTGGGCTGGGTGAGGACCCTGTGCCGTGTTTTAAGTAGTGAGCGGGGGAGTGGGTGGGAGAAGAAAAAGGTCTATGCACTTTTGTTAACTTCTCATGCTGGTGTAGAAGAGCCATCTGATATGCTTACTGTCGTGTATAAACTTTAATTCTGATTGGGACTTTGAATGTGGAGCCTGAGAGAGGATCTAATCCAGGCAAGAAGAAGGGAACCGAGCCACATGTGGGGAAAGTTGGGTACGTGCAGGCACTGTCTTGCGCACCATTTCATGACAAGAGCGGTCCCTTGATGAGCATTTACCATGTGCCATATGCTCTTACATTCATGAAAAACCTGTGAGCCATGAACCCTGTTTTACAGATGAGGAAACTGAGGCCCGGTGGAGTAAGTTTTGTCCAGGGGGACCCAGGTAATAAGTGGAAGGACTGGATTCAAACCTTGGTTTCTCTGTGCCCTTCCTGCGCCTCTCAGTCTGAAAGCCAGGGTTGAGAGTCTGGCAGCAGGGAGCCATCTAGATTGCTGGCAGATGCCCCTCGACTACGCAGGCCTAGAGGGTGACTGGGCCTTACTCGATACCAAGGAGAACATCCCCCTGGTGGCTGGTGGGGTGTTTGGATTGTCTGCTCTGGCTGAGCCCTATTACTGGACCAGTTGAGAACAGTCGCTTTCTGGGTATTATAAATAAACCTTAATGACACCTGATTTATGTTGAGACTGAGCCATAAACAGGTTCTTCTGCAGATGCATGAAACAGGTCTGAAGTGGTAGGATTATGTCATTGGAGTGTCACAGCAGAGCTGGCTTCAGGAAAACCTAGGAGGAAGGCAGAATGTGTCTTTAATAATCTTTATCTGCTTCCCTCATTATCCTATACTTATACCCTAGTCCTGGTCCTTTAAAGAGTATTACTTCTTTTTCCCCAGCAAAACTTAACCATCCATCTTAACCCATCAGCTTCTGAGATGACAGCTGACTCACCCAGAAACTCACGTGTGCTCAAGGGGCTTACGGTGATCCCATGGCCTACTCTTGTCTTGTAATATCTACTGATTTTTAACTCTGGAGGCTAAGCCAAAAGTGCAGTACCTTAGACTAAAGGAACGACTCTGATACGGTCTTTACACTCACTGACTTATGCAGAGATCTTTTGAATGTGACAAAGGCTGGACTGCTTTCTGCATGATGCCATGTTGGGTGTATGTGATTTCCTCCATTGCCTAGGGCAGCCCTTTGAGTCAGAGCAGTGGGCTTTGTTCAGTCTTGTGATTGGGCAATGGCATGCAAACGGATGTAGACCTGTAGTGTTCAGTTCCTCTTTTCTCACTTTGCTTTGGCTCTCCCGCTTGGTCTATTCATGTGTTTTGGGTCATCTTCCTCTCTTCTGGCCAGACTAGTGCCCTCTCTCATCTGACAGCACTAACCTGGAGTCCAAGGAGAGCCTCTGGTAAGACTGGCTGAATGCACAGTGGATGTGATATTCATCTCTTTGGCTGTCTGCATTAAGCAGCCTTCCTCCCAGCAGGGGCAGATTCCTACAGTCCAGACCTGTTGCCTGTATTATAAGCTTTTGGAATATTGGGGGTGGAGATGGCTTCCTTAATTTCTTCTCCATTTCCTGGGGAGACTCATGACAAGAGCATTTACTGCAAGGGCAGGGATAGGACAGAGTAGTAAACAGGCAGGGAACCGGGGCTCTATCTGAATGGTTCCCTTACACAAACATCTCCTCTGCAGTTACACTCATCTCAGAGAAAATGTGCTGGCAGAGATGCCTGAGTTATTAACTTGGCACAAGAAACCTCCTTGTAGTTTCCTGTTTCCCTATTACAGGGCCCTCTCATGTCCCCAGCCTGGGCCTTAGACTCTTGGACAAGTGGGTCTGGCTTTGGCAAAGAGGGAGTCCTTGGCTCTGCTTGGGAGCAAGAGTCCGTTCACTCCAGACCCCCAGCATCATGCGCTGGCACCTGCATTCCTCTTATAGGCTGAGTCTCAGACTTGTGCTGATGATGTAGTCACATTTGAGCAGCCTGACGCCTGCCTTCCCCTGACACAGGATTTATTTTGAGTTACCACTGGGTGTTTGGTTTCCCCCCTTGACACATCTGTTTGTGCTGCCTTGGGTAGTGTCACACAGACCTCAGGCTGAACATCTTCAACATAGCCCTTATTCACATTATGGAGTGTTAGCAATGTGGTAGATGCCGTATGGAGCCCTGACACGCTTCTCATCTCCTGTTCTTTCCCATCCACATCCCCCCGACCCCATCTTCTTAGGAGACACTTTAAGCATGACCCATGAAGATAAGCATTAAAAGCTGCTGATGAGATACTTCTTCTCTCAGTGTGCCCGCTCCCACTTCAGCCTGAGTTTTCCACAGCTCTCTGCACGTGCCAGGCTGTTTCTCATCTTCAGGAGTTTTTTCAAGCTCTTCCTTCCACCTGACATGCCCTTCTTCTGGCTCTGTAGTCTTCCTGGAAAATACCAATCCATCTGTCAACATTAAGTGATAGTCTTTTCTGACTCCATAGGTGGAATTTACCACTTCATCTTTTGCTCATAGCACATAGGCTACATTCTTTGCCAGACTGTGAGCTCCTGTCTGATTCCCCTCTGCATGCCCCTCCCCGGCGTGTAGTAGGGGCTCTGCCACTGCGAGGTGAAAGAGGGGCAGCTGACTCAGGAGGAAGTAATATAACAACAGTTGAATTTTGGTGGAGTACTCATTACTTGTTAGTAAGTATGCTAAATATTTTGCATCCATTATCTCATTTAATACTTTTCAACTCTGAGCAGTAGACCCTGATAGTTTCTCCTTCCTGAGTTGCCCCCCAACACACACGCACCCACCGTTTTCTATCTCAGCATCCTGCTTTGTTTTCTTCATTGTGCTTTCCACTATCTGAAATTACTAATTTGTTTACTCCCTTATTAGTTGCCTTCTTTACTAGAAATTAAACTTCATGAGAACCAGACTTTGTCAGTCTGGCTCGCTACTGTAACGCCAGCACCTGTTGCAGTACCTAATATATTGTGAGTACTCGATAAACATTGGTTCACTGAGAGAGCGAATGAATGATTACCTGTGTCACAGGTAAGAGGCTGAGACTTAGGGAGGTTGAAATGCTTTGCTATAGTCAATGCAGCTCAGCGGGCTTGGGTGGGAATTCTGGTCCTTCCCCAAAGTGGGCGATCTTCGCATGCCGTGCTCCTCCGTCAGGCGCTCTCCTAGCAGGCAGGTCTTAGCGCTCCTAGGAGGAAGGTCTGCTTTCCTGCTGCACCCGCTTTCTTCCCTGAAGGTCAGCCTTCCCCAGCTTTCATTTCACCAGCTAAATCCCTTCTAGGCCAAGGCAGGTAGTGAGAGATGCTGTGTGCAGCCACCGGATGTGTCCTAAATGCCAGGTATATTGTTAAACACTCGAGGTAAAATGGTCAATGAGAAACAGACCCAGCCTCCGAGGAGTTCAAGTGGCAAAGACTGGCATTTACAATACAGCCACGTGTAGGCATGCTGAGTCTCTGAACCCCTGGAGGCTGCAAGGGCAAAGCAGGCATCTATCAGACCACCCTCATCACCGGTTCCCTGAAGGCAGACAAGGAGGCATTATCTCGACTTAATGCCAATTTTATTCTCTAGTTCAGTGCAGTGAAAATCAGCTGAGGCCTTGAAAGATATTTTCTATGCAACCTAATTAAATGAGTGAGACCTGGGTGCCTGTCACCTCAGGACAAATGAAATTGAAACTGATGTCTGACCCAGAGAGACTCCGTCCAGGGGATGGTGACTTGGCGGCAGTCATGCAAAAGGTTGCATGACTCTTGTTTGCTAGAGCTCACAAGAACTGAGGTGAGAATCGGAGGGAAATGGCTAACTTGCAGCCAGGTTGCTATAGGAAAGTCACAGACTGGCTGTGGTTGAAAAAACTGAAAACATCTGGTTGTACCTTTCTTTAAAAGACTATTGGGATCCCCCATAGCAGGGAGGTAGTTTTCTAGTACACGGTTTAGAGTTTGAGTCTGCCGAGGCCTTGGAAAAATCTTTAGCAATCACCAGAGGTTACCGTCTATGCTACTGGTAATGAGGCATTACCAGTAACCTAGCTAGATAAATGCAGCCAAGCTGGTTTCACAAGTCCCCTCGTAGCTGCCTTCACTCAACATTGAGTCCACCATCCATGGTTAAAAACAAGGACCAGGCCCTCTAGTTCCAGCTCTGCCAGCTGTGGAACTTGGGATGTTATTCATTTCTCTACTCCTCACTTCTTTCATCTGTAAAATAGAGTGGTAATGCTATTATACAGGGTTATTATTATGAAAACTGAATGTGAAAATGTTGGTGAAGTGATTAGTTCAGGGCCTAGTAAATAATAGTAGCATCCGTTTAGCGAGTACTTATAGGTATCCTTATCTTCATTTTACAGACATGGAAACTTTAGTTTAAAGAGGCCTCTCGCTCAAGGTCATACTGCTGTTGTGTACTGGAATGAGGTTTGAAGCCATGTCTCTGATTCTTAGTTGTGTGTTCCACTATCTGTCGCTACCACCACAATAACTAACACAGCTGTCCCACTCCTGGATCTGCACCTCAGCTGATGTTTCATCCAAAGGAAGGAGAGGAGCAGTGAATAAACATCCCTTTATTTCCATCTTGGCCTGGATGAGTCTCTCCCTCCATAGACCATTAGGGTGAGGGGGCGAATGGTTGAAGTCTTGGAATCCAAGACTGCCTTGAGTCAGCTGGATTGTAGAGGGCTGGAAGTTGCCAAACGTGCAGCTGTTTTATAAGGAAGGTGAGAACATTTCCTCATGGAGGTGAATTGGTTCTTCAAGTGTCCTTGCTTGGGAAGGGCTGGACATGAACTACTTATGCTTTGCCCTCAGTGACACAGCATTCCTTGTCCATCAAACACACACATCCTTTACCAGTAAGGCTTAGTCATTTGTAAGAGTAATCATCGCTTGTGATACAGCATTTAATCCACAGCTGGTCTCCCCAGTGGCTGTATGTGCCTGGTGATTGCAGTGAGAGCTGGAAAATCAGTGGAGCCTGGGCTTACTATATAGTAAGCTGTCCGTGAGATTCCTGGGCAGTATCTCTGAGACCAGCAAGTTGCCCACAGTGTGCCTGGGAAGACTTGGAATGTTTCTGGAACAATAATTCTTTCGGGGGCTGTTCTGATCATTCACTCAGAAAAACTGTTGAGGTTTTACTGGTGCCAGGCACATTATCAGGTACTAGTGATATAGCAGGGAACAAAATAGTTAAGGACCCTTACATCTCAAAACAATTTAGATAGTGATCAGTGCTGTGAAGACAATACAATAGTCTAAAGTCATAGCGCAGGGGTAGGGTGGGTGGCTGCTCTAGATTGCTTGGTCAGGGAGAGCCTCAGAGAAGGTGACGTTGGAGCTGAGACCCAAGTGTTAAGGAGCCAGCATTCCAAGCTGTGAGGGGAGAGCTTTTGAAACTTAACAGCAAATGCAAAAGCCTTAAGACAGGGACAAACTCTGCTTATTTGAGGGGCAGAGAGACAGCCAGTGTGTCTGGCAAGTGGCGTGAAATAGGTTAGAGATAGGCAGGGGCCAAATCATGTAGGGATTTGTGGGCCATGGGCTTTATTCTAAGGATATAGGAAGCCATCGAAGGATTTTTAAGTGGAGCAGTGACATAATCTGTTGCACATTTAAAAAATATTACTCTGAATGCAGTTTGAAAGCTAAACAGTAGTGAAGTAAGAATAGAAGTAGGAAAACCAGTCGGAAGTCAACTGCCTCAGTTCAAGCAAGAGATGGTGGTGGCAGTGGAGAAGAGGAATGGATAGACATAGGATAGAAGTGTGGTGGGAGTGGACGGAACTTGCTGGTGGACTCAGTGGGAGAGGGAGATGGTGCTTCTAAGGTTTTGAGCACAGTGGTTGGCACATATAAAGCACTCAATAAATTAATTATAGCTTTTGACCATTGTTATGAGCGAACGGCCTATTATCAAACACCAAGAGAACAGGCTTGAGAAGCAGTCTTGAACCCATTCACTGACAAAATGATGCCTATAGTGCATGTGTGACAGCAGGGTCAGCTCTTCTCTTTTGTTAATAAGTGAGGCTTGCAGGTATGATGGTGTTTTCAGGAACCAGAAACTCTGATTTTCAGTTAATCTCACCGCCATCAACTCCCTGTATAACTTTTAGCGTCTCTTAGCCTTGATTTCTTCATCTAACCATAAAATGTATTGAGCACTTTCTAGGTGCCCGGTACCATTCCAAGCTCTCTCTCTATATGTCCAGCACTCTCTCTATATGTCAGTCCTCATCTAATCTCCAGTAACTCTTTCAGGTAGATACTAAGTTGTCCTCCATTTCCAGGTAAGAGCACTGAACTCAAAATCCCACAGCTAGCAAATGACAAAGCTGTGACTCAAACCTAGGTGTTCCTGTCTCTTAAATGCATATTCATAACCCTCTGTGACATGAGAAGTAGGTTTTGAGAGTTGGTGTCCTTCCAATTTCTGACTTTCTACAACTTCTGGACCTCAGTTTAAGGTCACCATGGGACTCAAAACTACTAAGAACTAATAAGGGACACTTGAAAAAAAAGCCTACTGTTCATTCAGAGATTAGAGATTAATGTCAAGAGTGTATTTATTGATTGATTTTTTCTCCTCTTTGGTAACTTCTAAGATACAGTAGCTGAGGCAACAGGAAATTTGAAGTCCAGCATTTTATTAAATCTTATGTTTAAGATTTCTGTGGAGGGAAACTGCTTGAGATTTGGTTTCCATTGTTCACTTGCCAAGAAAAGATGAGGAAACTGGGTCGGGTGGAATTCCTGAAGGTGCAGGAAACAGGGAAGGTAAACCCTTGGGCTGTTTTCTGCATTTCACTCCCCTACCCCCTGGAATTGCCTGGGCCCTAATAGAGGCTTTGAGAAGGGTTCCTTTCAGCCCTCACAACAGGAGGTCGTCAGTTCTGTGAAACCCAGCAGTGGTGGGGAAGGGAAGGGAGGTTGGAGAAGACCAACAGAAAGGCAGAGAAAAGGGAAAGCTTGCAGCCCCCATGGCATTTTCCTCTTGAAGTTCAACAGGAAACCAAATAATAACATAGAAGTTATTTCAGAGAGGAGAAACAGGAGAAACACACACACACACACACACACACACACACACACTCACTCACTCACTCACTCACTCACTCACTCACTCAGACACTTTGAAACTGCCAGACATTGGCGAGGATGTGGGTAAATGTGCATTCTCATACCTGTATGAGTAATGATTGTAAATCAGTGCAAGTTGATTTCTGGAGGGCAATTTAACAGGGATATATCAAATCCTTTTAAAAATATTCAATACATAGCCTTTGCTTGGAGAAATATCTGATTCTAGGACTGCAGCAGAAAATATACAAGATGAGCCTGGAGCATTTTGTAGTGTCAGAAAGTAAAGAAGTGCTCCCCCAAAACCTCAGAACAACCCTTACATTGGTGAGGGCCTGTCAGGGGCCACAGGAGTGGACTAAAAGAGCTTCCAGAGGCCAAAGCTGAACAGTTAGAGCAACAAAATAAATCAAGTAGTATTGGATTATAACCCAGAGTGTAAAAATAAGTATCCATGAGTCCATACTGATACAAACAAATGATCAGTAAATAAATAAATGAATAAAAGACAAATCTCATGTTCAGAAGAATTTCAAATAATTTTTGTAGATACTCTACCTTCAACCAGGGGGAGCATAACTCCTCACTCCTTAGGTGTGACTTCCTTCCAGAGAGTACAGTATGTGAAGGGGGAAAAAAGTAACTTTGCAGTGGAAAAACCTTAACAAATATTACCTGAGCCAGGTAATCAAGGTCAACATCAACAGCACTAAGTCATCAATAGTATGTGCCCTTGGTACGATGTGATGAGAATGGTGCTCTACCTCTGTGATTTTTCCTTCTCGAGGCCCGTAACCATGGCCTAATCATGAGAAAAGCATCAGACAAATCCCAAATGAGGGACATTCTACAAAAATACCTGACCAATACTCCTCAAAACTGTCAAGGTCATCAAAAACAAGAAAGTCTAAGAAACAGTCAAAGCCAAGAGGAGACTAAGGAGACCTGATGACTAAATATAATGTGGTATCTCAGGTGAAACCTGGAACAGAAAAAGGACATTAGGGAAAAATTAAGGGAATCTGAATAAAATCTAGACTTCAGTTAATACTAGCATTAATACTAGTATACCAAATTTGTTGATTCATTCTAACAAATGCACTAATGTAAGATGTTAATAATAGAGGAAACTAGATATTGGAACCCTCTGTACTATCTTTGTAATTTTTACTTTGACCCAGGAGTTTTCCCATCTGGGAATTTTTTTCTTTGGAAATAATTAAGGGTGAACCTAGAGATTCACCAACGTAAATATGTGTCACAGAGGTGTAGGTTATGGTGAAAAGGTAGAAGTAATTTGTGTCCAGTAATTAGGTACGATAAATCCATACAACTCAATCATGAACCATAATCTTACAGAAATACCTTTCTTGATAAAGGTATTCGTGATTGATAGTTGAATGAAAAAATAGATTATGAAAGAGCCTGTGAAGTATATATTTTTACATATGCATAGGAGGGGTATAGATGAATATATTTCAATGTGTTAATGTTGATTATCACCAGTGGATAACACTATGGGTTTTTTTTACTTTTTATAGAAGCAATACGTGTTTGCTACAGAAAATACAGATCAGCGAAAAACAAAAAGTTGCTTTTTGAATTAAAAGAAAAAAGACTGGAACTGATTCCATTATAAATCCAGCAGTAACAGTAACAGAAGACTCAATCCTAAGGAAGGGAGTTCTGAGAGCACATGGGACACTGGCAGGCTAAGAAGCCTGCCTGTTACTTCTGTTCAAGTGTCTCCCTATCAAAGGGCCCTGCCTGAACAGGCCTGCTGGCGCCTTTCCATCCTCCATAGAAACGGGCCACCACCCCAAGTGGAGTGCAAGAGGGGCAGCCCCCTATAAAAACGGTAAACAGGTTGCAAGGTACATGGAGATCAAAACTTAGCACTGTGGTCAATGTGTGGACCTGCGGCCGCCCTGGAGCCCCAGACCTGTCTCACAGGTGCCTGTGTCGGTCTATAGGGGCAGAGGCAGCTGTGAGGGCTGAAAGACAAACCCAGTGTCTACTTCCTTCTCCTTCTGTAGTCATCCTACCCTTTTCTGGCATTTTTTCATCTTAAAGAAGAACTTGCAAGTACTTTCCAACTCATTACAACAACCCTTGGAAATAGATATTATCATCCCATTTTTCAGGTAAAAAATTGAACCTCAGAGATCTTAATCTTCAGTGGCTGTCACTTATTGTCTGGGTAACCAGGGGTCAGAAGATCAGGTTTATGTCTGTCTTCTTACACGAGTGCATTTTCATATCTGGGGGTTCTGCAGTCTGCATAAGCTGGAACTACCATTTACAAGCTGTGTACCTCAAAGAAGTCACGTAGCTTCTCTTGGCCTCACTACTCTGATCTGTAGGATGGAGATGATAATACTTATCCTAAAGCTACTGTTAGGGCTTAGTGAGATTGTGTATGTAAATTGCTTAGCACAGTGCCTGGAACATTAAGTCGGCCGTCTGTGAACAGTGGTCATACTGAAGGAGAGAAGATTCATGAGATCAAGTATAACGTGATCTAGAGAGAGAAGAGCCCTTCTCCCTGTTTCCTGTGATTTGAGAAGGAAGGCACAACAAGGGTTGGTACCACTTTAGACTTTAAGAACCACGAATTGGGAAATCACAGGAAATCATTTGCCCATAGAGCTCACTGTACTAGGGTGTGTACTAGGTATTGATCAAATAGTACGATTCATCAACCTGGCATTTAGGCCCAGCCAGAAAAAGAGGTGAAAGAACTTGGAATGTTGAGGTCAGCCTTCAGATTGAGTTGGAGAGGAATGGGGAAAGAGGGCAGTGCATAGGAAGCAAGAGAAAAAAACAGTATAAATGAGCTCTAATTAATTAGCTCAGCAAATGTGTAAGTCAGAAAGGAGCTTCGCTTTTGTCTGGTTTGAATTTTTGTAAATTTCACTTATAACGCGAGGTGTCCTAATTTCCCTGCTGGGGAAACTGGGTCCCGGAGTCACACAGCAAAGCCAGGACTAGAGCTGTGAAGTCCTCTGATGTTTTTCTCAGTTAACCCAGGATAAATGGGGAGGACATTTTACTTTATTTTGTACTTGTATCTCTTTTAAAGGTACACTTACATCTCTTAAAACTAATTTATATTAGTTCCACAGGCAGCAGCTAAATATGTAAGTTCTGATTCCTCATAGCACAGTAACCCCTCACCTTCAGCCCAGGCTACTGGGACAGGTGACATGGGAGACAAAAGTAGCAGCTCTGCTCTGTCTGGTGGAGGAGTGTTTCCGGGTCAGGGCGTTTGGCCCGTCCCCCAGCTAGGCCGATCACATTCTCACTGGAAGTGAGCAGCTGCAGCCTCAGATGGTGAATGGAGACTTCCCATTATTTCCTCATAAGACACCTATGTGGCGTCCTTTCTGGAGAATACTACATCTGTCTTTTTGCATCTCAACTGAATCTAGCCTTCCTTCCTTGTTGATACCTCTTAATTTCTCCATCCTCTTAAGTGAATAATCCTTTTTACATCAATAATGAATAAATAGCCAAGGACTCAGCGATATAAGTGATGCCAAATCAAATTAAGTTGTATTGTATTCTCAGGAAAAGAGACTAACTTGCGAGATCAGAGTGCCTACCCACCTCATTTATTAACTTCCTCTTATAAGTGTCCATCTCTGGGGACGGAAGCTGAAAAACGGAGCTGCCTATCTGTATGGACTGTCTTAAAGCTTGTCAGGCAGTGAAAACACTCCTTGATCTTAATCACTCTATGAGCATGTGCTTAGGGGCTGAATAGGACTGGGGCTTGGGGCGTGCCTCTAACAGTTCAATTTCACAGGCACAACAAGACAGAAAGGGTTGCTCATGAGGCAGCGTGCCCAACTGGCAGAGGGGACGCTGCATTCTGCTGGCTGGGCTCCTTCGTCCCATTCTGTCACCCGGACCCCTACCCCTAGGGGGTGTTAAGTGTCACATCACTCTCCCGGTCATGATTTAGGAACTCTCAGTTCCTTTAGCTACACTTTTTGTTCTTATACCCCCCAAAATAATTTAGAAAACATTATGTGCCTGCTTGCCCATTTTAAGTTAACTCCTGCAATTATATGTCAAGTTTAGATAGTTGAGAAGGATGTTAACTCTGACGTACTGCGTAGTACGAGCTTTATATACATTTTTGTCAAAACTTCGGCACTGCAGATTTAGCATATTAAATTTCCAGGCGAGATTCACTGTGTAATCTCATTGGCAAAGATGGTTTTCATGGTCAAACCATCCAGCCAAATCAGTCTTGCTTTCTGTCAGATCCAAGTCTGATTTCATTTTGTCAATTAAAGTAAACATATTAGTACACACTTCATGACAACCATCTCATTTCTGAATATGAACTCTTAGATCTGTGGGTGGACAGATAAGGGCACACAGCTTTGCCAAGAGTTTATTACCTGGATGGAATAAGGGATTATATCCTTCACTATTTCTTACCCTGTTCTCATAGGACTCCTCTTAGAAGCAAGGCATTCTAAAATTGTCCCATGGTGAGATTCGGGAGGGTGAGGGGTATGCATTTCTCTTCTGAAGTAGGAGTAAGGTGACTGTAAAAAGTGAGAGTGGCTGAAGAGAGAACTTGTAGATCACAAGCACGTTCCAGGAGAGGTCAGTTTTTTGGGGTTTTTTTTTGCGGTACGCGGGCCTCTCACTGTTGTGACCTCTCCCGTTGCGGAGCACAGGCTCCGGACGCACAGGCTCAGCGGCCATGGCTCACGGGCCCAGCCACTCTGCGGCATGTGGGATCTTCCCAGACCGGGGCACGAACCCGCGTCCCCTGCATCAGCAGGCGGACACTCAACCACTGCGCCACCAGGGAAGCCCTTAGAGAGGTCAGTTTTAACAATGAGTATGTATGGAAGGTAAGGATCTGGACATTAATTTCCTTTGAACTACCAATGACCAAATACCTCCTGGAAAATCATTAGGTACCACAAAGGTATGTGTACCTCAGTTTTAAAACCGCTGCTTTTAGACACATTAGCACTCTCAAACTGGGTCAGTCTGTGACTGAGGCCAGTTAACTGGGCTTCGCTCAGTATGTCCTCACCGGTGTTTGGCAGGGACTGACTTTTCTAGAGACCTGTCAAGTAGAAGGGTCAGAACCATGGAGTTCAGACTTTCTTTCTATTTAGTATCTGTAGGTCTGGAGTTGTCATTTTAAAAACTCTCGAAGGAAGCAAAGAAGGGCATTCCAGAAATGTAAGGACATCTGGGGATAGGAGCGCACTTGCTCTGGAATGTAACATTTCAGATGCCAGAAGAACAACGGTGAAGGAAAGTTAGGCAGGTGTTGATTCTGGATAAGAAGAAAAGCAGGTTGAAGAAGGGAGCCAACATTTTAAAGTACTTATATTGCATAAAATACATAAAACTCTCGCAATAACCCTGTAAGATATACAGTAAGTATTACCACAAGGAAACTGAGACTCAGAGGGGTTGAGCAGCTCATCCAAAGTTGCACAGCTCATTAGTGCCAGAGCGGGGATTTGAACCTAGTTTAGTTTGGTGACTTCAAAGCCATTATATAATGCTGCTTCTCTCATGGTAAATACCTACTACAGAATGGGCTATCTATCTAACACCCTTAGTTTATTCTCAAAACAACAATAACAGAACAGACACTCAAAATTTCAATATCCTCTGAGTATCACTCCAATTATAAATGTAAGTGTGAGTGATAGATGTTTCAGAGGAGGATGATAAGTGGCTGAGGTGGAAGGCTGTGTTACTTCCCTTGGAGAAAGTAGACTCCTATAGACTATTTAAGATAAAATCCTGTGAACACAGATCAGCTTATATACAGAGTGAAGAAGGGACATTCAGATGATATCTCACACTAATGATACTGTGTGACCCTCCAGGAGAGAACACACACAAGGTGAACAAAGCTGTATGCTATAGATTCAGTTACGATTTTTTCTTCTTTATTGTGGCAAAAAATTAATTAATTTCATTAATTATGAAAATGAGTATGATTTATTTGAAGATGCTATTCTGGACAAAAATATGTCCCTCTCCCTCCCTTCCCCTTTCTATCTCTCTTTCTCTCTCCCCCTCCCTCTCTCCCTCCCCCTCCCCCCTCCCGCTGTCAGCTACTAGGCTCTGAAGTCCTTGAGGGCAACTACTGTGATTTCATCTTGTTCATTGTTGTGCCTAGTGTTATGTCTAATACAGAGTAGATAGTCAAATTAACCAGTGATATGCCAGAATTCCAAGGTCTTAAGCTTTTAAACTGTGAGATGAGCTGTGTCATTCAGGCCCAAGAACAGATCTCTTTTAGGATAATAAGAAAAGATTTTATCAGTCAGGGTTTCTGATCTTTTCCCCAAGTCAACTCTGCACATCTTATAATAAGGGACCTGGCAACTCGAAAAGAAGTTAGTTTATTTATAATTTCATTATACTCAATTTTGTGGAGTTGTTGACCTCTTCGTGAATATGATGAAAATTATGGCCTCTCTCAGACAAGGAACACACAGACAAAATTTTGTGTACAACTCCAGTAGGTTCATGAACCCTTTAAACTATGCATCTCAAGTTAAGAATGCTAAATAATGAACCGCAGTTTAAGGAAGGGGCACATGCTTGTGCTAGACCTCTCATGTTTGAAGGAAAATTGACAAAAGCACGTTGAGCTCGCTTTGGCTATAATACCAAAGGGGAGACAATGGCACTGGTTCCAACGGGGTCTTGATTCTAGTGAGACGCTTTCGTGAAAGACCCTTTTTGTTCCCTTTGGGACAGATGCCACCAAGCACTGCTCCTTAACGACGGTCCACTGTCCAGCCCTTCCTAGCATGCACCCTTCATCCCGTGATCGGACAGCAGGCAGGAAAAGGGAATGGAAATAGGGCAGAGTTTGGATAGCGAGGCTTGCTGACTTGGTTCTTTTGGCTGCTGAGTGCACGTGCCTTAATTTCACGCTCCATGCCTCGAAATGTTTTGCCCTGAGCAGAAGTACTACAGGTCCGTTGTCTAGGATATTTTCCCTTAAAGGCCTTCCCAGAGGGATGCAAAAAAGCACAGATTTTTATATAGATGTAGATAATCCCTTGTGAGATAAAAAACATTTCTAGGTCATAGCAGGGCGCTGATGTACACCCCAGGCCTGTCCTCTTCCCTAACTCCTGCCTCTACCAGAGGAAGGGGGATTTACCTCCCTTCCAAGCTCCCTAACTTGCCTGCTTCAGACTTTATCCAGCCGAAACTAATCCTTAAGTTTTAAGGACGCAGGCCTTACTATGTGACCGAGGATTTTACACCTCTCAGAGCTCCACTTTCTTCATTTGCCAAATGGGGATAGTAGTAATAATAATAATAGTCCCTACATCCTAGGATTATTGTGAGAACTGATAGAAAGAATGGGTGAGGAACACTTAGCTCAGTGCCCCTGGCACACTTGATCAAGCTGGCTCTTGTTATTATTTTAAGGACAGTGGCCTCTAGAAGTAGTGGAGGAGGAGAAACTAGGCACATTTGCTGCTTTTGTCCTTCTAAGTGTCCTTGTAAGTCTTTTTCTGGCCCTGACTTTTTCTTGCCCTAGTGCTTGTATCAACAATGTTCTCTCCCAGGACCAAGCCAGGGAGGCTCTAACCCTGAGCAGCTGACGTTCTAGCCATGCTTCTGAGACTCACAACTCATTTTTTGGCCACTGAAATACTACTGATGTCTAGGATGCCCTGGTCAAGTCAGTCATGACTGACCATTCTTTCAGCTCCTTCCTTCTCTCCCTTCCTGTTTTTATTTCTCACTGTCTTTTTACAACAACTATTTATTGAACACTTCTATATGCCTGGCACAGTCCTAGTGGTAGATAAACAGTAGTCGATAAAATAGACAATATTGCTATTCTTTTATGCTCTGGTGGGGGTAGAGGGGAGAGTAAATAGCAAACAGATGATTTATAGGACATGATAAGGGCTATGAAAGAAATAAGATGGAGATGGAGAGTAACCAGGGAGCCTGACTTAGATAGAATACCTTCTCTGAGGAGGTGACATCTAAACCCGGTGACTGTCCCTGTGGCCTGAATTAAAACCTTGGCTTTATTCCAGGTGAGAAGTGCCGTTTGGTGTGCAGAGTGATGGCTTCTCTTTGCCTTTCTCTTCTAACAATGGGTGGCTTTAAGGCTTAGGGGACGTCAAACTCCTGATTTTTACCAGCAATTTATTTTGTCAAGTTAAAAAAATATTATGACCCTCACCTGCTCCTTTAAATAGCTATTCACTTACTGTGTACCAGGCACAGGCATTTTATATGTATTATTTATTCCTCCAGTAACCTAAGAAAGTAGGTTTTATTATCATCATTATCTCTGCAGTCAGATAAAGAAATCAGAACATAGAGAGGCTAAGTAACTGGCCCCTGGCCACAGTGCCCAGCAGTGGTAGGGTTAGGGCTGGAATCCAGGGGAGTCTAAGAGCAGAGCCTGTGCCTTCTGTCAGTAGACTAGGCTGCCTCCCTTCTTGTGAAGTCTTAACTCACTTGGTTCTCCTTTCCTTTGTAGTGGTGCCAGTGAAGAAGAAGACACATGAAGGCCTGCCATCCCCAGTGGAAAATCATCCCTTCCCCTTGTGTGTATGTGACGGCGTATATGTAATGGCTTCTGATTCCTGTGAAAGCTGCCCAGCAACAAACGTGCTTCCACCAGATGCCTCCCCAGATCCACAGCAGGCACATAGCTCTCCAAGGAATGACCAGTTTTACTCTTGCTGACTGTGCTTCTCATTCTCTTGTCGTGATAGGTCAAGGAAAATGCCCCTTTGATCAACCAGGAGCAATTAAAGGGTCCTTCAGGTAAATCCCTCGATGGCTGCTTTGAACTTGCTCAGGAAAGCCAGCCCCTGTCATAGTGTATACCCAAACAGTATCACTTCATTAAGAAGGATCTGGAATAATCTTGAAGGGCAGTCAGAATTTGTTTCCCTACCTGCTAATAAAACCACACTTTATTCATATTGAAGCATGGAATAAATGAGGGAAAAGTAGGGGCGAATCAACCCACATAGTTCGTCTCTAAAAGTCCATTTAATACATCTGTGAAAATGTGGTTTCATGAAATAATATGGACGGCTTGAAAACAGATAAAGAGTTAAAAGTTAGAAATATATAGAGATATTTTTAGTACATGAGGTTATCCAGGATTTCAGATTCATAATTCAGTGCTGTGGAAATGAAAAAAAAAAAAAAAAGATTGAAGAGATAGAAAAGAAATGACTTTTTTTTTTCCCAAAAAAAAGGACCAAAGAGATCTGACTAAAAGTTGAAATCGAAATCAGTATTTCTGAACTCAAACTGCCTAAGTTTCCAAAATAGTCACTAAAGGATCTGATGGAACCTGAATTATTTGAGTGGACTCTGAGGTTTTATGGGTCTTGTCACAGCATGAAAGTCTGGAATGTGTATTACAAATGGGAATTTTCAGTGTAGGTTTTGCTCCCCCTCCCCCAGCTTAGCCTAATTTGGCTTAAATGCAGTGTGGGGAGAATTCTTGGCACTCTGTGGTGTGTTGAATCGAGCTGCATCTCCTGGCAGATATACCTTCCTTTTACTCCAGCGGGGACCCCTCTTCCCCTGGCTCTCCCCACCTCCAGGTCATCTCCCACACGCTGGCTCTCTCCTCTTAAGTAACGTGAGCAGAGACTCACCGTGGTTGGACTCTGGTCTTTCCCCACTCCCAAAGCACATTTCCTTACAACCGAGTTTTTTACTCCTAAATAAGCAATGATGTACTAGGGAATACAAAACTGCAAACTAAAAAACATGCGTCTTCTGAAACAGAAGTTTTACTTAACAAATGGTTTGGAGTCAGGGAATGACATTATTTTTAGATAAAACAAACACAATTATATTATGAAATAGAATGTATACATAAACAGTAAAGATAAAATAGGAGACTTCACAGAGAATTTTTATTAGCGAGTGGGGTTGTGTTCCCTCTCCTCTGCCTTTAGTGGTATTTTGGTGTTCGCTTCTGAGAAGTACAAGTGGAACTACATCCAAGCAGCCGTAGGGTTTGTGTTGACTCAGGACCTAGACTTCTAGTGCCTCTGAGGCAGAAACAAAGGAGCTGCACTGAGGGGAGTTCCTCTTCCTGCCTGCCTGCCTGCCTGTATACCTATCACAGAGCTTTAGGGCCAACCGATATGTGTGTGCAGGATGGTTTTGAGGGAGAAACAATGCTTACTTACTATAGGAATCCTGTCTATATCACTGTTCAGTCCTGTGCATGCTATGAAATGATTGTTTCTTTGAGGCCAGGAAGCTACCAGGTATATATGCTTCTGGGTTAGGATTACCCTTGCTCGCTAAATATGTTGTTGGGACATTGGGGCTGAGAGTAGTTTGGGCTGTTTAAAAAAAAAAAAAGAGTATTTTTCTCTCCAACCGGTGGCCAGCAAATGACTAAGACATTTTCGGTGCTTTACCTTTCTGCCCACAAAGACTGGTGATTTGGGCATACCACTAATTACAACCCCCAACCACATCCAAAGAAACTACTCCTAAAGGAGGACGAGTGGCCATTCTTAGAAGAGTTTAAAAATCAGAATATTAAGAAGAATTTAGGATTTGGAAGCTTGTGTTGTCTTTCCCCAGTAAGTATTGTTTAATCTCCAAGTAGTAGCCTTATTTTAGCAGTGGACAGATCACTGGCTCCTCCGTACCAGATCATACGTTATTACTTTAAATCAGTATTTGGGAAACCCAGGCATTCATGCAATGGATATGAATGGAAATACAAACACATGCCAGCCTGTCTCAATAAATTATCATACTCTGTAATCCTCAAGGAAAGCACTTTTGCTTTTACTTAGAAAGGATTTCAGATTTGCTTTGTGGGCTGCTGCTGTTTTCAGCACCTGATAAAACTTTAACCAGGGAAGCATTAAACACAGCTCAGCAGCTTCTGCCCAGGCTCCTGAGTTCCTGCCGGCAGCATTTATCAGTGTAAGAACTAAGATGCTTCCTGCAGTGGCACCAGCTTCCTTAAAGCTGGAGCATGCTTCTCGGCCTTAAGCCCCAGCATGATGAGACTTCCCTCCTACCAGGTCAGTAAGAGTTGCTCACAACTGTGCCCTAACTGGCTGCAGGGTTTGCAGAAATCCCTAGGGAGAAGTCATCAAGGGAGGCAGGTAATGAATGTCTTCAGAATGAATTGGGTCCTCACAGCAATCCCTGGCTCCCTTCCAAAGGTTGGGTATCTGGAGGCTAAGAGGGGGATTGTCCTTTCATTTGATTGTCATTAAATCCAGGACAATTCCAAGAATTGCTTGGAGTCTCTGCTCTGACAGCCTAGAAAGGGAAATGACTTAAAATATTGAGGACCAACTATGAGGACCCATTTCTCAGATGGTAATACAGATTTGGAGGGCAAGAGTCACTTGCTTGAGTTACGCAGCTAGGAAGTATTGGAGCTAGGTTTTGTACCCGGCTCTTCCTAACTCTGTGTATGCCTAAAACAGAGAGAAAAAGGCTGCAGGTTCCCCCCCTGCAGTCTGACCACTCCACTCTATGGATTCTTTTTCAAAGTTACATTTTATGGCTATAGTTGAGGCTCAGAAATGGCAGCAAGTTAGCCTTATTCTTCTACTTTAGCAGATACATTAAGTACATATTGCTAACTTGAGCCTGCCCCCAGAAGTTGGAGGATACCTTTCCTTTTTGGTGCTATTCCCCATAAATACAGTGTTTTTAGACCTTCAGGAGTATGGAACTTCTCAGAAATAGTAGAAGTGAGGAGTGTTCTGCTCTCTAACTTTATTTGAAAATGTCAGCTGCTACACTGCTGCAGAAAAGGAAATCTTCATATTTTAGTAAACCTAGCCAGTCTGTGAGGATGTGGTAATTCAAAGTCCTGTGAACCTAGACTTTCCTGCTAACACCTGATGTGTACACACACACACACACACACACACACACACACACACACACACACACACACACACACACACACACACACACACACACACACACACACACACACACACACACACACACACACACACACACACACACACACCACACACACACCACACACACACACACACACACAGTTTAACAAGTGAGAGAAATTCAGAGCAGCCGCTGCTTCATTATCTCGCATACCACCGCAGAGGTTTCTGCCAGCCCTGATTACAAGTGTCACCAGATAAAGGGGCTTAGTTGCTTGCTTACAAGATGCTAACAAGAAGAGCAACTCCTTGGCAAAGGTTGTCAGCTCCTAAAGCACTGAGCCAAGGTGACAGCCCTGAGGGAAATCGCACTCCAGCCCTACTCCAAGGTGTCTAATGATATGGGAAATTTGGACACCCAGAATTTTGGGTGACCTGAGAGTCTAACCACTCTAGTCAGGACTGAGGGCACGGCTGCAGAATTCACGACCGATAGGAGTGGCAGGGCTTAGGAAGTCCTCTCCTCCACCTAGAAAATATTCTCTTGCCAATACCTGAAATGCCACACTCAGTAGCTCTTCAACACATGCTTTTCGATAAGAAAATTAGTTGCATGTTTACGGTGTGCCTAGCACAACTGGAATTTTCTGTTTAAAAAACAAATCTATCTCATTATGAATGGACTCAGCCCAGCCCTGAGAGAAAAGAAGGCCTGCAGGCCTGCAGGGGAGACTTCAGATCTCATTAATATTGCCTTACCCAACGGTGTTTCTGAAGCCCCACCACAGCCCGTTCCAAGAGTTGTAAGGCCCTTGGGGACTGCCTAGGAAAACAGTAGCATTTGGAACCAAGAACACACAAGAACACGCGCTTGTTCGCGCCAGGGCAGGAAAATAAAAATAAATTAAGACACTAGTGGGTATACTGGTACAAAAAGTGCCGCAGAGCCCATGCTAGCCTTGATATGACCTTGAGGGGACAGTAGATTTATACTTAATGGGACTTCAACCTGACCAATCTTTCTACAGTGACAGGCCACACTGCGTGGATAGGGAGAACCAACGAACCCATTGTCCTCTGCCTGTTTTCCTGTGCACAGTCACATTCCCTCCTCAGTCACCTTCCTCTTTCACACTTTACATTAAACAAGGGAACACTCAGTCTTTCACGGGAATTACACATTTGAGTTAATGTTTCAGTATATCATTTTCATACTGTAAATTATTTTGTAAGAAAGATTTACTGCTCTCCCAGGATGTTTGGACTCAGTGCCCCTGTGCATTTGGAAATCAATAAACTATTACTGGAAATACCATTTGTCTCTCAGAGTTGTGCACAAAGGACCCTGCTAGGTGTAAATATTCATGGTGATCTGCATTGTTAACTGTGATCATGCTGGAGATGATGGTGTTTTGGTTATGAGAGGTGGGACGCTCATTTGCCCCTGACTTCTCTAGCATAGCTTAGGAGATCTCTGGGAGTGGCAAAAGGACAGACTTAAAGTCATTGTTATTTAAAGAAATGTTTTCTCCTCAAAGTGAAGTGATCCATGCCTAGGTTAAATTTTCTGAGCAAAGTAGATTATAAAGTAAAGAATGCTTGGTCCTGAATGATGTTTTCAAATAACGTTAAAGCTTTACAATTTGGATTAGCCAGAGTGGTGGTCAAACTTTAATTTTTACCATATTTGCTAGGAAAAAAACCTTCATAGAGCAAATTACAGTTAGGCCAGCAAAATCATCTTTGGGGAACCTTAGAAGTACACATTTGATATAACTGATGAAGAGATAGAATTAAGTTCTAAATGAAGCAATTCTAGTCCAGTTTGTAATATCAGGAGCAGAGGATGCATTGAAATCAAGAGGCAAAATGTGAAAACTCAATATAGTAGATACTGTATGAATTAGAAGGTACAATTCCTACCTAAAGGCATTACAATTCAATTTTTAAAATCCATCCTTAAAACCCACCAGCAAGTGTCTGGAGGAGCTGCAGTTTATGAACCCTGCTGTAAAAAAATTTTTTAACAGATTTGTCTCCATCAAACCCCTTCAGTTAGCTAGAGGCTGTATGTGAACTTTGGAGAAATTGTTCAAGATAGGGTTCTAGAGGGAGTCAGTCACTCAAGGTCATGCGGTGAGCCACGCTGATAAAGCCAGGCCGGGAGACTCTTGTCCCCTGTAACAATCATTAGGCCCACTTCCTCCCTCCCCAGTTGCTAAGCACACTTCTGCCTGGTGGGATGGGATTGCCAGGCACTGTAGTACTTGGGAGTCTCGGTGTTTTAACAAACCACAATGTGTTTGGAGGTTTTCTTCCCTACTTCCTGGTGCCAGTGTCTCAATACCGCATCCCATTGCCTCAGCCCTTTTTCATTTTATTGTCTTTCCCTCTGAAAGCTACAACTCTTTATTTTGTTTCATTGATCTTTGCTTGGTCCAACTTACAGGTGGCCCCATTTCCTTTACACTCATAAAAGTGAAATTGCAGCTGGTCTAGAATATCTCCTGGCCTTAACAAGGCACCAGAGGTAAGTACACCCAACAGAAAGTCAGGCTGCCAGTATTAACAAGAGAAGAAGGTGTCACAGAAAAGAAAACAAAACGAAAGGCGGCTTAAAGTCAATAATCGGCTGCATTGAGTATCTGTACTCGTTAAATATTAGAGTCTCCAGGTTAAATCATTCATTTTGTTAATAATAATAGCTACCGTTTAGTGAGGTCTTTTTCTGGGCCAGGCACTGTCCTAGTTGCCTTTTATGTTATTTAATTCTCACAGCGCTAATATTATCATCCTCTATTTTATTGCTCAGGAATCAGAGTTAAATACGGTGCCCAAGGTCACACCCTAATAAATGGGAAGCTAGGATTTAAACCCAGGTCTAGCAGACTTTACACCCTGGCTCTAAAGCTCTCCTCTCCTAGCTGCACAGATTCCAGCTGATGCTGGTGAATAACCTTCACCCATCCACCCCCTCTCCGCAAACACATACAGTATGGCCTTGGGGCGAAGGAGTTTGTCTTTTTTAGGTCTTGTTTTGTACAGTTTGCAAAGTACAGTGTACAGTGAGGGAAGGAGGGTTAAGGTGAGCAGTGAAATTCTCTTCTGACCTGAAACTGCACTTTTGGAAGGAGGAAGCTTTTAGACTTGCTTTATCTCCTTTATTCCAAGGCCATAAATAATGAAATCACCAGGAGAGGCAAAGCCATGGCTTCTTTTGCCATAGTCTTAGAATCCCCAAAGTCAGCCAACTCTGGCACTGAGCCTGTAATTTAATTAAACATGTTGAAGGCGTCTCCAACAGTTTGACAGTAGGCCAGCTTCATATTCTTGGAAAGGGACTGCAGAGGGAGCTTGTCTGTTTTATAGTTCATTTACTGAGTTGAACCCTCATGGCTGTAGCATACCATTTGCCTTACAAAAATGGCCCACAACCTTCATACCATTTTAGGGAGTCAGTCACAACTCATTTACCTATGGCTCAGTCAGCTTCACCTATCCCTATTTCTTAAACATGAAATCTGCATAAGTGGTTTGACAGTAATTGAGACAGAACTGGAAAAATCTGAAACCTCTGCTGGACCCATTCAAAAATGACTGAGAACTAAGAAGTGAGTAAACAAGACTTCTGACCAGTTGAAATAAATAGTATGAAGCAAACACATAAGAGAAAGGCCATCTGTCTACCCATAAAGCACCTACTCAGAACCTATTTATTCCTGCTTCACACATAGTTCTAAATGTTTGCTGTCTGGTTTCCAAGCCTACAGCAGATTAAATTTAAGGGCACAAAACAGATTTCTAGAGGAAACTTAACTCAAGAAGGAGAAGGAGTTGACAGCAATAGAGAAGACAGAAAAAGTTTAAGTAGACTGAAGAGCTCAAAAAGCTCTGTTTTAGGGGGGCATTTAGTGCCCAAAATAGCTCTTTACACATCTCAGTTTCTAAACACCTCATATCATAGGACTGTGTAATTATACTCAAAGTGATGACCCTGAGCGTCACACCTAAAGAAACTAAGTTATGCTCAGGAGAAAGCAAGAATTTGCATATCAAACATTTTAGAAATATTTCTATCACAAAGGTAAAGAAAAATGAAACAAATTCCCCTTTTAGGGGTTAAAGGAATAAACCTTGGACTATCCAGAACATCTAGTTAAGACAAAACATCCCCCACCTGAGGTTTTATTGTTCCAGGAGCCTCTTGTGTTTAGAGAGTTTTTTCATAGCTTTGTAAGTGACTTTCATGCTACAGTGCTTTGCATATAATGGCATGAACAATGGAAGTGCCAAGTTTCCAATTGATGAATAAAACTAATAACCAGAATACAGGTCAAATCCTGTTACAACAAATACTGCTACTATAAAAATCACTTAAGCATCCCTGTTATCTCTCAGCCCCTGTCAATTCCCCATTTATTTCAAGCAATAGTCATTACAGCAAAATTGGGGTATAATAAGAAGAAACTGGACCCTCACCACAAGTTGGGTGTAACACAATTTAACCTGTAATACCAGGTTCTTTCTTGTATTTCTCCAGTTCTTTGCTGAAAGAAAAATAAATCTTATGTGGACATAATACCAGCCTGGGAAGCTGGTATTTAGTAGTTGTTGCTAGGAGAAGGAAGAATTCAGAAGCAAAGGACACATGGAGCTGTGTGGCAAACGCTCACTAGGGAATTTGGTCTCCAGGGCCACTTTTGACCTTAATCCACGTTGGAGCCATCGACCACAGAGTCGCTTGCTTCTAATAGTGATGTAATGCATATATTAAACCCTGGAATGAAAACATGATTCACTTCCCATGGGTCATTGAGCCCTTTGTGGCAATCTGGCCCTGATCCGATGACCCTGAGATAAAGAAATTGAGAAACATGTGACTGGAACTATCCTTTATCGCAAGATGCACTGCTTTCAACACTGTTGATTGTGTATAGAAATGATGTAAGTTAATCAGCTGCATTCCGTTTGGTACACAGGCAAAGATTTTTCCCTGCCTATCCATGTGCTTGTGGTAATGATGAGTTTTGACATTTGCTATAATTTTCTCTTTTTTCTACTTTCTTGTTTTCTTTCTGTCTTTCTCTTTCTTTTACTTAAACACTTTTTATGACTACATTGCAACCGATATTTTGTAACACCCTTAGCAGCAGAAGGCGTTAAATCATAGTTCATGTCTGAACAGTACAATCAGCAATAGGAAAAGGAGTGGGGAGGGAGAGGGAAATTGTCCACCTTTTCCTGATGATAATGCCTGGCTCAGGCCCCAGATTCACATCATACTGTGAAGAAGTTCATAAATTGTGGGCACTGCTCAGCCTGAGGAGGCAGGCAATATCCCTTCATACCTCAGGGTGAGATGAATGGTCTGTTGAAGTCATGCCAGTACAGAATACGTTCACCTCTGCTTGCTTTCTCCCCCAAGCCAGAATGTAGTTGAACACTTACATGTCCCAGGCCAGAAGATCAGGGTATGAGGAGATTGAATACTTGGCTTGGCTCTTGAAAACATTGAGTCCAAGTGTAGTTCTCTGGCTTGAAGGTCGCCATTTGCTGCCTCACCATTTTTATTAGGACATCTGGAGATTGCAGGTGTTAATTGGAAGTAACTTTTCTGTATTTGGTTTCTCTCCACACATTCAGGCTTCTAGGACCTTTTGACCCAGTTGGATGGCTATATCCTAGTATCAGATTCACGCTATTCCAAGTGGGAAGAACCATGATAGACAAGTAAGATTGCTCTTTGGCTTGGTGGTGGTGGTGGTGTTGACTCTGTCAGTGGGGTGATTATGGGTGGCCATGATGGTAAAGAAACCACTGATAACAATAAAAATGGGTATTTTCTCAGCACTTAAAAAACCAATTTCCATCTGCTAACAGGGGTTCTGATCTCTTTTCCCCAAACTCCTTTTTTCCCTAGAAGATACTGGCCTGTCTGATCAAAAAAGAGCATTCCTTCTGAGACCATACCTAGCCAACTTATGGCCAAACTATACTTGCCTGTTAATTTACTCAAAACTAGGTTGCCTTTTAAACCTCTTTCCCCACCTCTGGCATGAGGACAAGACATGTGGAGGAAGAATTAGGTCACCTGGGGGTCCACTGTTGCATCTGGTTAAGTGGTGTAAAGAAGCCAAGATTTCTAGAAGTGTCTGTGTTTTGTCGTTTCCGAGATGGTGAGGAAATCCGTCTGGAGTGTTTATGCCCCTCTTCATAGCCAAGCCATGGGCTTTCTTTTGTATTGTGCTACTGAGGTTAGTCACCGCCCTCAGAAGGGACAATTTCACGATGACTTACTTCCTAGTAATCACTGGAACAGTCTCACGAGGATGTGCACAGCTGCTGCGTTTCTTTGGGCCTGGCACGTTCTCAGATGGCAGACTTGCAGAACAAATGAGAGGCCTGGCCCGGTTCACAGGCAGAGTGATCCAGAGTTCAGGCTTCCCCTTGCCTTTTATCCTCCGCCCTCCTTCCTCTGTTCCCCCACCTCCTCTTCTTCTGGTCTCTCCATCTGGAAACCATGAGCCTCATGAATTCCAGGCACAAGTCTCAGATTTCAGATGTTTGGGAAATGTCTTTGCTTGGGTCATTCTTCAAGAGTAAGAGAATTCAATTTGGGAGGAGAAACAGCTGAGACCCTTCCTTGCACAGAAGAGAAAATAAATAAGGTGTGGTACATATCCATCCCCTTACCCACTCAGTTCCAAACCCACACACAATGTCTGATTTCAGAAACAATATTGAGATTCCCTCCTGGGAGGGAACAGAATGGAAAAAAACAAAATCTCCACTCCTAAAAACATACTTTTCTCCCTTCTGAGGTATCAACATAACTGGCATCAGATAATAGGATGTAACTGATTTTGTGTGTGGTGTTGGGGAGGGTCTCTGGAGGATGGAACTAAGAGTGATGGAATGAAGTGAAAAGTAAAATGTAGCCTAAGTTGTTAGGAGGAACTGTTAACGTTAAGAACCACTTAACCCCAGTGTTGCATCTCCAGGAAAAAGAACAATGTGTGGTCTTCTGTCCTTGGAAAATGGAATGAGCTTTCTCCTAATAAATAACTAGGTTTCAGAAGCAGACAGACTTGGTTCTAGTACTGGCTCTATCCTTAACTAACTCTGAGGAATTAAAGAAGCAGCTGGATCTATGGGGCTTAGTACAGTGCCCGACACATAGGAGGAACTTATAAGTGGTAGCTTATGACCACTGTGTATTGTGATGAGCATCACTCATCAAATTGGAGTCCTCTTGGGGCTGTAGATGGAGCCTGCCCTCATGTTGTCCCACACTGGCTTGTCTGCGCAGCCTCTACCTTCTCCCCAAGGCTACTTCTTAGCCCTCTCTACCACACCCACCCAATTATGCTTTCATGTCAGTTATAAGGATCTCAAGTTATATGTATTTATTTGTTCATATGGTTACTGTCTGTACCTCTTTGAAGCTTGTATTGTTTGTTCACTGATGTATTAGCAATGTTGATGAAATTGCCTGACCCAAAATAGATGTTCAAAAATGTTTGTGGACTTGCTGACTGATATCTTGATAGCATTCGTGTCCAGAGTTACTCCAGGTATTAATTACATCTTGATGCAGAAAACTGGGAAACACCTTTAGCTACATCTGCCCCAGCATAAGTGACCAGAGCACTCAAAAGGTCTTTGAGTCACTTAGAGTAGAAGAGTAGGTCACTTACCTACAGAGGGAAGAGAGTTAGGAAACCTAACTGCCATTCCTACTCTGCCACCAATAAGCTATGCAGCATTTGGCAGGTCAATTTCCCTCTCTAAATACTCATAAAATGAGGACTAGAATCCACTAGATTGGAGGATCTTTCTGCCTCTTCCAGATCTAACATTGTAAGATTTTAGCAAAGCAAGAAGTGACAGCGAGAACGGCAAGATGCTTCCTCTAAGAATCCCAGCTTCTCTTCCTCTGTGTGTGTGCACGTATGTGTACACATGTACATGCACACGTGCAAGCAGCAGTGGGGTTCAGGGGGCCGGGGGGACACGTGAACTGGGGCTGGCCAGGAGAGCTAGACTCATGTAGACTCTGTGGAGAGTGACATTTCCCCCAATGCTTTGGGCTGAATATTCCAGTTATCCCCAAATTCCTGTGTTGAAATCCTAATCCCCGATGTGATGGTGTTAGGAGGTGGGGCCTTTATGGAGTAATTAGGTCCTGAGGGTGGAGCTCTCATGTGAGGACACAAGGAGAAGTCAGCAGTCTGCAGCCCACAAGAGGGCTGTCACCAGAACCTGACCAGGATTCAGACTTCCAGCCTGCAGAACTATGAGAAATAAACTCTTGTTGAAGAGCCATCCAGTTGATAGTATTTTGTTACAGCAGGCCAAGCAGACTGACGCCAGATGTGCATAAGCCATGACCAAAGGTACCGTAGTCGAGTAAACGGGGAAGTGGCACAATGGGCTGAACAAAGCTGAGCAGGTTTCTTTTCTGTGGGCCTTCTCAGACCTCTTAATATGTTCAGTTGCACTGTGGAATTTCAGGAAGGGGTAGAGTACAGTTTTCTGGCATTCCGTCTAACAATTTTAGGAAACACTGATTTAGGGATGAGTCCAACTGACCTCATTTAACTGGTGAAAAAACTGAGGCCCAAAGAGACTAAATGATTTGCCTAAGGTCATACAGCTGTTGGGAAGCCTGAGTTCTTGCACAGATTTGGCCACTGTCTCCCAGAAGAGAAAGTCTGTTTATTGGCCCAAGAGCCTACATTAGAACATTCTAGGAAACACCCCAAGATTCCCTCTTTGATACTAAAGGGAAGCGTTGCATAGGCTGGAGTTCTTAGTCTCAGGCCTGCACAGACATTAGCGTTCGGCACAGTGCAGACTTCCTCCTCAGAGTGGCAACATCGGGAACCAAGCTATGGTTCTCTCTCGCTTTCCCTTTCTCTCTCCTTCTCTGTGTGTGTGTATATACATAGTTTTCTCTCTCTCTGGTTCTCTCCCTCTCCCACACCCCAGTTCTCTTTTCCAGGCTGCATTCTGGGGTTACTTTTGTGACGAGTAAAGGCAGCACTGGCTGCTTGATTGAGACCTCTACCATAGCAGTACACCAGGCACCAGGGTGAAGGTGCTCAGTAAGCCTTGTGCGTTGGCCAGACCTTTTATTCCAGCTTAATGGTTACATCCATTTTCTGGACTAGGTAATTAAGGTGTAAGGTTATTAAAAAGGGTCACGGCAGTTGTGTCTGGCCTCTGAAGGAGTTGACTGTGGACCATTCTCAAATGCCTTCCTTGGCACTTTAGCCTTGAACCTTCAGGTGCACTCGTGGGGGCATCAGTGTGGCAGGCAGCAGCACAGGGGTGGGAGATGCCAGTGAATGTGTGTGTGTGTGCGCGTGCGCATGTGCGTGCACATGCACACGTGTGGCAACACCAGAAGGAGATGTGGGCACATCAGGAAGAATACCGGCTTGGCACCCCTCCAAACTGCTATTCTTTAAATATTAGGTCAACATTTATTTAGAGGAAAGGGTGGTAGGCACCTTTCTGTGAGTGTGGTGGGCAAGCAGTCGAGGCTATCCCTACCTGCATTCCACACTCATAGAGACAAAAGCCCTGACCCCCTTTTTTAGAAAAGACCATTTAGGGATCCTCTGTTGTTATTCCAACGTACTCTTTTGCGGTCTCACCCCATCCACTAACAAATGACTTCCAACTCCACACATTATCTCCCTGAAAGGACTTCTTAAAAGTACAATTTTGGGGCTTCCCTGGTGGCGCAGTGGTTGACAGTCCGCCTGCCGATGCAGGGGACACGGGTTCGTGCACCAGTCGGGGAGGATCCCACATGCCGCAGAGCGGCCATGGCCTCTGAGCCTGCACATCCGGAGCCTGTGCTCCGCAACGGGAGAGGCCACAACAGTGAGGGGCCCGCGTACTGCAAAAAAAAAAAAAGTACAATTTTCGACCTCATTACAATTCTAGTGAAGTTTTTACACCAGCCCTCACCCTGAACAGACTGGTCATATGTCATGTGTACATGTGTGTGTGTATCATCAGGCTGGTGATTTAGTGATGACCCTGTTCCTTATATAGAAAGTGTGTGTGACACGCTCATGTGGTCACAGGCTCTCTCCTACTGAGTTCAGTGCCTTCCAAGTAAGGAAGAGACACAGGGCAGTATTTTCTTAGGAGGTTATTATATCCACTGGAATGTAGCAAGAGCATTGAGCAATTGTAAGGAATAAATATCCCCACTTGCTGGAGCAGCTGTCTTTCCTCTGCCTCCTTCTTCTCACCCCTTTCCGTAGTCCCCTCTGACCCTTTCTCTCCCAGGGACAAAGGCATCGTCCAGAGGAGCTCATGGACACAAACACGCCTGGACAAAAGCTATTGCCTGAATGGTCCCCAGTTGTCATCACGATGTTGCACACCTATGGAGAGATTCCATTTCTAAGAATGCACAAAAACCTATGGCCTTGAACTGGATTTACCCACCATCCCACTTCAGGTACTCTTAGCCTTACACAACAGAACACCAAGACAGCCAGGTAATGGAGGGAAAAAAAATCAACCGATTGTTTGGCAGAGATTAAATGGAACAACTACTAGGTCAATTGAATTATGCATTTAAAAATGAGGTTTCAGGGGCTTCCCTGGTGGCGCAGTGGTTGAGAGTCCGCCTGCTGATGCAGGGGACATGGGTTCGTGCCCCGGTCCAGGAAGATCCCACATGCTGCAAAGCATCTGGGCCCATGAGCCATGGCCACTGAGCCTGCATCTGGAGCCTGTGCTCCGCAACGGGAGAGGCCACAACAGGGAGAGGCCACAACAGTGAGAGGCCCGCGTAACGCAAAAAAAAAAAAAAAAAAAAGGTTTCATAGGCACAGCTGGAAAGAAATCCTCTTGTGACCTTGAGCTTGAGGTCCTTGTAGTAACACCAAACTCAAAGATTTGCTAATGAAGACTCAAGATGGTGACACTTCCAATAATATGCTTCCAACTGGATTCCTTTCCCAGCAGTGGTTGCCAAGCTCACCTCACATTTTACCAAGTTCTCTCTTTCTAAAATAGAGGTAGGTTCTCTTTTGAGTAAAATAACGGGTCAGAATGCCTAGGTTTGGCATTTATTACGTTACTTTAAACAAGTAACGTACATGCCTTGTGTCTCTATTTCCTCATCTCTAAAATGAGGATAATAATAGAACCTACCATTCTGGATTGATGAGATGACCAATAAGATAATGTATGAAAAGTGCTTAGTATAACACCTGCCATATAGTAACCCCTCAAGAAATAAGATAGCTGTGATTGATATTAGCATTATTATAAATTGATTGATGAAGTACAAAAAAGCCTTTTAAAGGAAATTTAGTTTTATCCAATCTCATGTCTAGAAGTCTAACTGAAAGAAATATGGCACATGTACAAAGATTTTTGCATAAGAATGTCCATATAGCATCGTATTTAATGGGAAAAATGTGGTAATGACCTAAGTATCCATCAATAGGAGACTAGCTAAGTATCTTAGAGTTCTTCCATGTAGAAGACTACTGTACAGAAAATCGAGGGTGGGTTTTGCACTGCCTGTTCAGCACAGCCAGCAATGCTTTTGAAAATCACCAAGGCCTCCATGTTTAGAATGGCAATTACAGCTTTCCTTCCTGCAATCACAGAATATTCTCTGGGATCTAATGAGATGATGATTTCGTTTTACTGGGAAGAGTGGATTTGCATCACTCAAGACAAACTGAAGAGGCACAAGCCCTGAAGAGGAAGGAATCAAGAGGCTTGGCTGAAAGATGCCCTGGTTCCTGGTGCAATCCCATCTTCTTCTTATGACCTTTAAGTCATGGGGCCACTAGGGCAGAGCAAATGAGTTAAGGACCTCACTTTTGGCCATTGGAAGCCCTCATCAGAGCTTTCTACCATGAGAGGAAGAAAAATTCATCTCCTAGGCCATGTTAAAATAGAAAAAGTGGAATGACCTTCCCCGTCTCTTACTGCCCCCCAATCCCAATCCCCTGGTCTGCTCCCTGGGGTTCACCTGTTCCCTGTAGCAAAAACACTAGCTTGGGAGTTGAGCCAGGCACCTCAGCCACTTTGCCACTTTCCAACCTCTGCTCCTCCAAAATGAAATCCTCATTCCTGCTGTGTCTGATTTCTCCCAGCCAGGAGCACTAATCAAGATGCTCTTCCTCAAAACAAGAGCTGTCACTCTTCATCTGAGGTTCTTGTTTTGTTTGGGTTTTTTCTCTCTATCCCTGGACTGCTCTGTGCTTGCTTTCCCTAGATCCCACTTTCCTTGCAGGGGCAGCCTTCATTTTATTTCAGTTTAATGAAAGAAGAGGAGAGAGCACAGACCACAAGAAGGAAACACGTTGTAACTCTGGGCAGTCCTTATACCTGCAAACTCTACTTCCTATTATAGTGACCCCATTATATACATCCTTGAGCACTCCATTTTGACCGTAACCCTTCAGAGTTCTTCCTCCTTGCAAATGAGGCAGAATGAAAAAGCTGGAGAGAAAACCTCTGCCGCCTCTAGAGGTTAAACTATGCAACAAGCAGTGAGTTTGAAAGCATGTTGAAAAACAAGTGCTACACTACATGCTGTTAGCAATGAAGAGCAAGCTGGCCGGACAGGCAGATTCAAGCTCCAAACTGCCCTGAAGGGAGGTTATTATCCCCGGCTGCCTCTTAAGAGCCATTGTAAGTCAAGTCTGATCTTAAGCTCCCATTTTGACACACTTTTTGATGAATATTGACACCTACAAAGAAAGTGAGGCAAGACTGAATTCTTGCCATCTCAGGTCTTGCCCCTGTAGCTAATTTCCCCCTTAATATGAATAGGAGGCTGTGTTTCCCCATGCAGTGCCAGACTAGGCCAGCAGGGGTCTGACATTAGTTGCTTTTCACCCACTGTGACTGACTCTTCATAGTGATGGCTATGTGAACTTGAAGCGAGGAGCGGATGGCCGTGGTTTGAGACAGCAGAACTCACAGGTATAAATAGTTCCTCCATTTCTGTAGTTAAGACTATAAACAGTTCAGCCCACATGGCACCGATTTTCCTTATCTACAATGACGTGCTTGGCTTAATCCAATTTTCATGTTTACCCAGAAAATACATTCTATAAGGGAGCTACCTTAATCCAGGAGCTTGGACCCTCCAGATTTCTGTCTGAAACAGTGCACCCATTGCTGTTCAGTCCCTAAGAAAGATGCCATGAGATCCTAAGGTGATGTTAACAAAAAAGATGGTGTCTAAAAACGTAAAAGTCTTACAGACGCTATTGTAAAGAAAAGCATACGTTTAGTATTTCTGGATTGTTTTTTAAGGTTGGTATTTCAAACAATGAGTCTTTACATTTTCCTTGAATATATTTTTGTTGTGGATGAAAATTCGTTACAATACCTAAGGAAAGTATTGTGCTTTCCAGTTTTCAAAGCCCTTTCACACATTACCTCATCTGGTCCTTTATTACAAGAAAGAAGTTATTAGTCTCATTTTATAGCCAATGAAACTGAGGCTCAGAAAGGTAAAGAGAGTTGCCTGAAATCACACAGCTAGTAGTGGCAGAGCCGACAATTTTCCATGCTGATGCAGCAATTAAGGTCCATGTATATTACAGAACTTTTACATGTGCAAACGTTTTTATAATGCAACCCTATTACGAATTGTACTTTTTTCAGCAATTAACCTAATTTTACTTATTAGCATCTATTTATATCTTGTTGCCATGCTGGAAAGTAATAATACTATAATTTCCTTAAATTATGGAATGCATGCTTTTCATGAAGTTGCACATTCCTTCCCTTCACATGTCCCTATCCTGTGTTCTGCTCTTTGCTGAGATGGCAGGAAGTGGGAAGAATCCAGTCTCCAAGGATTCACAAAGTCTCCCTATCTTCAACAGGCTACTTTCGTCAGAGAAGACCAAACTGTTTGTTAATCATCAAAACAACCCAAAGAGCCAGGTACTATTATTTTTTTTTTTTTTTCCGGATGAGGAAAAAAGCACAGAGAGGCTATGAAGTGCCGGAGCTGAGATTTGTAGCCAGGCATCTTGGCCCATACCGGGTCCACAGTCACTGTGGGCCCAATACAAAAGCCTCCAGATGGCACAAAGAGGTACCAGGAAGGACTCCAGAATGTCCCCACAAGACACCAGGTGGTTGTCACGACTAAATGAAAAGGGAATGTCACTATACCTTGGAGAAGAGAGAAATGTTTTTTTTTTTGAAGTTATGAAATATGGATTTAAAGGAACTTTACAGACAACATTATGATTTTAATGCTAACCACTCTGAGCTGCTCAGGCTCTCTCAGAATCTTACTTCCCTTTCTCCCCTGTTATTTAGAGGTTTAATGACCTCATGTACAATTAAGGACAGACACCTTGAGCCCAGTTATCTGTGACCACTGCAGCCTGAGAACCTACTCTGTGCGGAGCGTTTTGCAGCGTCTCTGAAAGGGGTGCTTCAGGTGGTCTATCTAACCAGAGTGCTGCATCAGCCCCCCTTCCCGCCCCTGCGCTGGGAATATGCCCCGCCTCCCAGCTTCAGGGGTGCACCTGATTGGTCTAAGGGAAGTCCCGCCCCCTCTGTCAGTGAGTGGTTCAGAATGAGCACATGACGTGCAGGGGCTTCTGGGAGACTTCCTCACCCCTAGGAGAAAGCCATGCAAAGACCCCAAGGCCCCATCTCTCTTCTTTCATACAATTTCTTGTATGAAAATTAATACACAGGAACCTCCATTTAAAATGGAGTTAGGAGGCCAGAAAGGGGAGCTCTCACGCCCTGCTACTCAAGGTCAATTGCATGGCCCACAGGAAGAAGAATACCTTGCACCCCCAAGCAGGAAGTGCAACTACTGGACTATCCCCAGGGAAGAATTTCTCCTTGCTCAGCAACAACCCAGCCAATGAGAAACACCCCAGTTCAGTCAGTGAGAAGCCACTGCCACCCTGAACTTCTACCTTTCTCCAATGAACTTTCATTTAGAACAGCCCCTCCTAATTCCCTGCTTTTCCCCATAAAAGCAGGCTCCCTTCCTTTGTTCTCTGGGCATGCCTGTGGTTCACCATAGATTGCACGTCCGTGAATTGCAATTCTTTGCAAAATTTTGCTAGGAAAATAATTTGCTGTTTTAATAATTTTGGGTCAACAGGTGCCTGGGTGACCCAGGCTCCCGAGGAGGAAGCCAACCTGGGGAGGCAAAGCAGAAGGCAAGGCAACTTGGGACAGACGCGCCATGACCTGTGCCCAAAATGCTCTAATTGACATAAGGCTCTAACCCTCACAGCAACCCCACTAGGGAAGCCTGGTTAAGGCCTTTCTGCAAATGAGGAAAGCAAGGCCAAGGGAGGTACACAGAGGTGCCTTAAAATGAATCAGTGACAGAGCTGGAGTTGAGCCCAACCTGGATCTGTCTGCCTCCAAAACCGGGGCCACACTTCCTCACCCCAATCTGTCACTTGTCCAAAAGGGGAAGAAGTTAGAGCAGCCCCTTTCTGTGCTTGTCAGACCAGGGACTCACCCGACCCAGGCATCCCTCCTTCTTTCCCACGCTTTGAGGGCAATTTCTTTGCTCAGGGTGCCCTGGGCCCTCCTCTCCCACCAAAGAAATTCTTTCCGTCCTCCAAAGCCCACCTCTAGGTTAAATTCCTGTTCTGCCCTTGAAATACGTTACATCTCCTCCAGCCCCTACCAAGCTCTCTCTCAGCTGAACTTCTGACCTTGTCATCTGTGCCCCCCAGTTTGGCAGTTCCCCGAGTTTGTGTCATTCTTTGGGTTTTGATGTATCAACATTTAAGACTCTTGAAGTTGGCCATCATCAGGTCTTCCTGGGACCTACCTCTGGCTTATATACACATCTCTATATCCTCAGGAATGAGGTCTGACATCAGGGGGGTACTTCTTTCCTGCCGTTTTCTCTCATTTGTTTCCCTTGTGCTCTGTGAGCCAGACTAGTTTACTAGCTTTCCAAGTGTACTTGTTTTCCCTCCTCTAGATCTTTGCTCAGGCCACTCCCCCTGCTTGGAATGCTCTCCATTTCTTTATTTCTACCCAATAATATGTTAATTTTTGTGTCTTATCCCCTTTAATGAACTGGGGACTTGATGAGGGAAAGATCCTAGTCAATTTCATCTTTCTTTATATCCTCACAGCACCTAGCTCAGGGCCCGGCCCACAGGAGACATTCAATAAATGTTTGTGAAATGAATAAATGAATAACTTTTACTCAGATATGAGAAGACTGCATCTATGTATATTTTCAGGACCTAGGAAAAAACTCTTCTTTGGAATGGATCTCCCAAGGTGGTAGTATTTTACAGCCAGTGGGGGTCTTATACTTTTTAAAGCTATTTAAGTGACTATTGATCTCTCTCCTGTATTTTAAATAACACTTTAATTTTGATTCTTGCCCATAGGCAGTGTTGCAAAGTATAACTTTTTTTTTTTTTTTTTTTTTACAATCAGTAACACTGCTAAATTAAACACAGAGCATGCACATGTGTGGTAACACCACTCACTGCACTAGAAAAGGTTCAGACAAAGCTTAAGCAGCCTCCCACCTCCTGTATCTTCTGAGCTAAATTCAGCCAAAGACTGTCTGGGTTTGTTGCGGATGGGAGAGTTTCTGGTGGTTAATTGAAATCCACCGCCAAGACCTCGTTGCCCTTAACAGATTTGACGACCTTTCCTGACCAGGTGTTAATAAGCAGGAAATGTAAGACACTGAAGTTAGCCTCACTCTCCCTGCCAACCAATAATGGAAACTCGAGAATACTCAAAAGGCACAGAAAGATTTAACAAAACTTCCCACCACCTACTTCCCAACCCTGCCAGCTCCTGACTTATAATAATCACCTGAAATGATTTGATGTTTTAAGAAAGTCCTCCTGGAGAAGGAGAAACAGTGTTGCCTCATGGTAAAGGTACAGGCCCTGGAAGCAAACAGACCTGAGGTCAAGTGCAGACTCCACCACTTTCAACTAGGGGGGTGGCGGGGAGCGGTACTGCTATGGTATAATGTTTGTGTCCTCCCTGCTAAATTCGTATGTTGAAATCCTAACCCCTAAAGGTGATAGTATTGGCAGGTGGGGGGCTTTGGGAAGTGATTTGGTCATGAGGGTACAGCCCTCGCGAATTGGGTTAGTACTCATATAAAGGAGATCTCATGTATTTCCCTAGCCCCTTCCGTCACGTGAGGATACAATGAGAAATCTGTGACCCAGAAGAGGGCCCTCATCCACCATGTCAGCACCCTGATCTCAGACTTCCAGCCTCCAGAACTCTGGGCAATACATTTCTGCTGTTCATCAGCTTCCCAGTCTGTGGTATTTTGTCATAGCAGCCTGAAGGGACTGTAGCAGGCATTGAGCAGACTCCTGAGCATCTCAGAGCCTCAGTTTCCTCATCTGCGAAAACCTCCCTCCCAAGGCTTTGGACTGAAGTTATAAATGTAAAGATGCTCCATAAACAGTAGTTCCTACTGGAATCTCATCTTGCAAACAGCCTGGATACAGGGCCACCCTCTCTCCTCTCTCCTGCCCCACTCCCAGACGGAGAAGCAACACGGAGAACTTGTCCCTATATTCGAGGCTCTTTCTCTTTCCTCCTGCAGGTGTTCACTGCCTGTCACACTGCACATGCCCCAGTGGCTCTCACTGTCCTCACTCGGGGCACTGCAGAGGAGCAGTTCAGTGCGTGGGCTCTGGAGACAGATGGTGAGGGTTTGAACTGTGGCTCCATCTGGGATGTCCGATCTTTCTGGCTTGCCGTGAATTGTCCCAGTTTTAGCACTGAAAATCCCACATCCCAGGGAACCTTTCAGTCCCAGGCAAAGCAGGGCATTTGGTCATCTTCACTAGACTCCTTAGTGGGCAGTGGACCTGGCTAACATTACCTCTCCGTACCACGGGGATTTGAACAATTCTGCAGTCACCCTTGGTGATTGGAAGGAACGAAGTGAGTGCCTGGAGCATCCTGTTCCAGAAGCTCAGTCAGCACTCAGGGTCTGTCTAACCCCCTGAGCCCACCAAAGGGCAGAGCTGCCCTTGAGAATCTATGGAGTGCCTGGTCTCAGCATCACCTCTTTTCTTGGGAGGGAGCTTTGACATGTCCATACTAGGGCGAGCATTCCACTGACACCCTCCCCTGTGTTTCTGAGCCCCCCTTTAAATCTTGACTCTCTCCAAGCCAGAATGAACCCAAGAACAAAGGAGGCCAATGGGGATGAAGGAAATGGGGAGACTTCTCCCTGGGATGCCAGGTGTAGGCTGGAGGTGAGGGCAAGGTGAACAGAAATGGGGCAGCTGCTTCTCTTTAATGAGAGCAGAGCTGTTGTCTGCTCCAGGAGCACATCAACAGCACTAGTAAACCTGAAAATCAATCCTTGTTGCTGTGCAGGGGTTGGACCAGGTTGCCAGCAGCCCAGGCTTTATGACTGGACACCCTACAGGGAAGCTTCCAATTCCCCTTCCAGGTTGACATTCACAGAGGAGGAGCTGCCACCACATGGCCAGCTGTGCTAAGTCACTTCTCCCAGGGTGACTTTCTGCTTTTATTGCTCAGCACTTTATTGGTTGCTGGGGGGTTAGAATTTTGAAACAGCTCTTCAAGATAGATAGTATCAATATCTCCATTTTCCAGTGGAAAAAATCTAGGCCTAGAAAGTCAAAGGGATTTTCACAGTGTCTCACAGCTAGTACAAAGGTAGTGATTAAGAGCAGTGATCTTCAAACTTTTCTTTCTCAGAGCCTTATCAGAAAGATGAATTCTGAACAAATACCCCGAATGTATATGCATAATTTATTTATAAAATATAGCCATGACTATTGTATTGATATATTAAGTATATTATAAAGCATAAAAATAAACATTAAAATGATTGAGATCATACCTATTAATAAAAGGTCGAATATCTGCTTCTCTCACCCCAGTGGATGATCTTATACCATCAGTGAAGTGGGCACTTTGGAAACACAAACCCAAATGCCTACCAGAGCCAAGCAGGCAACATAAATAAGGAAAGTGGACTGAGTGTAAGAGAACCAATGGTATAGACAGATAAGAAATGGCAACTGATTCTCAGCCTCAGTGTTGGGCCAATAGGGAGTGGTGGGGACTGTGGCAACAATGAGAACAAATCCTTCATTTAAAGGAGGCGGCCATTACTCAGTTTTAGTCAATCATTGCCATGTGAGAATGTGGGCCCAGCATTTCCAACCTTCCAATTTTTCAACAGAAGTCAAACATTCAGGCTTTTATGTGAAATTGCACACTTTTAAGATGTTGGCCACTGGTTTCATTTTTTTTACAAAAATCTTGAGGTCTCAGTGAGTCAAAATCAGGTTGCAGGCCTCCAAAAGTCAACCACTGGAGTAAAGGAAGGAGCTTGGCCTTTGTAGCCAGTCTTGATTTTGAATCATGTTTCTACATTTAACAAGCAATTTAACCTCTCTGTGTTTTTGTTTTGGGGCCAGCGAATGAAAATAATAATAAGTTCCTTTGAGAGTTTGCTGTGATGTTCATGAAGCCTTTAGCACAGTGCCTGGCAGCCTGGCATACAACACAGGCTCAGTTTATTGTGCCTCCGGTCATGAGCGGGGGCCACCTAGATCTCGGCCCTGCTCACTGCTGACCTAGTCCTCTTGCTACTCTAAGGAGTCTTAAACAGAAAACCCATGTCCCTGGCATCCAAATTCCAGTCCTACACTTTGTAGAATTTACTCTCCCTCTCAGAAAGTCAGTCCTTTCCCACCCTGGTCCCATTGTTCCCAAGAAGAGTCCAGAAGCCAAAGGAATGAGCAGGCTTTCTCCCTAGCAGGCTGGGGTGGGAGGCGGCATGGAGCCCGTCACAAGCACTGGAACGGGAGTCACACGATCTGAGCTCTGGTCCTGGCTTGGCCACTAACAAGCTGTGTGAACTTAGACAAATTGAACTACTCTGGGCCTCTGTTATGCCATCCAGATGTGGTTACGATAATATCCACCTCAAAGAGTAATCATGCAAATGTAAAATTATACACTGTGCTGGATCTTCTCCATCTACCCCACCCCAGATCCTCTCTCCACCCTTCTCCTACCTGCTTTGTGCCCCAGAGTTTGATCTTAACAGACTGCATCAGCAGGGCCCTGCTCTTGTCCCCAGTAGTGGTCAGCTGATGGGATACGCCAACAGGTGAGCAGTAGATAGAAGGAAAGAGAGGATGGACTGTTTATTCCCCCAGCTCCCTGTGTGCCAGGGCCCCAGTCCATGGCATTGGTCAGCGGTAGTGCTCCTCTATGGAAGGCCACGGCTCCTCCCAGATAGTCCACACCTACAGCTCTAGCTCCAACTCCAGCCATAGCTCCTTTCTTCTTTTGGAATCCACTTCCTCCCCTTCCTCTGTCAGCAGGGGTGATAACAGCTCCCTGGCATCACTAGCCCCAGGGGATTTTGCCACCCACTGTTGGTTTCCTGTAACCCTGCCCACACCTTTGTAAGTAGTCCCCATTATGCTGTCCTCAACTACCCTGATTGTGCCACCTTTCCTGCCGAGATCCTGATCATTACTCATATATAGCACATGAGTTGTTGGGGTTTTATTGTTGTTTTTTTTTACCTTGGAGCCTTGGATGTGGAAGGCTCTCAGTGTTGCCGGAATTAATTTGAAAACATAAGCTTTTCTGCTTCACCCTCAAGCTGCCAGAAAATCCAATTATCCTGATCCCTCATTCCCCAAGTGCCCCAGTCCACTGAAATCCATATTCATTGATGGGCAATTCGTTCATTCACAAATGCTTGTCAGGCAGCTATAATGTACCAGGCCCTGAATTAGGTCCTGAAGCTCCAGCTGAGATCAAGCAAACAATGTCTTTCTCTTTTGGAATTTTTAGTCTCCTGGGATTATGTGAGTACTGTTACCAGGGGAACAACCTTTCTGCAGGCCACCATGAAGCCAGCTGACTGGCCAGAGCTCCTGTGGGTAACCCAAGGGTGCCCTTTCAGGACTATGTTAATTTGTGGTTAGCGTTTGCAGCCAACACCATGAGTTGGCTGACTCAATTCCCATTCAGAAATCTTAGCCGCCTTCCAGCTCAGTAGCCATGAGGAACAGTTCTGGCTAATAAGACATAAGCATAAATCATCAGGATGGGGCTCCCAGGGAAGCCCTTTCTTCCCTTGTAAAAAGAAACAGACTCCACTGGTATAAATGTTTGTTCTCTTTCTGCCTTTTCCCTTTGCCTGCTTAGAACAAAGATGTGATGTTTAGAGGTGCAGTGACCACCTTGGCACCACAAGACAACCAGCCTACACTCTAAGGGTGGTGGAGCAGACAGACCGAAAAGAACTTGTTCTTATGATGTCATTCAGCTGCCACGTCAATCCAGACTGCTTAACTCTGGATTTGTATAAGACAAATAACTCCCTATTTGTTTCAGACACAGGTAGGTAGATGTGTTACATATATTCAAGAGAATTCATATCTGGAGGAAAGCCTCAAGGTTGTCTCATCCAACTCTTCTCCTTATGTAGGAGGAAACTGAGGCACAGTGAGGGACAAAACTTGCCCCAAATCACACAGTCCGACGAGAACTCAGGTCCCCCAGCCAGTCCTAGTCCACGCTCATAACCTCCTATAACCTGTGCAAAGATTTGTGAGCTTGTGCGTGTGTTTCCACTGTTTGCATAGTTTACAGGCCCTTTGGAAACAGAGCTCATCTCTTTCAGTCCTGCTTGGCCCCCTTAAAAATAAAGCTGACAGGTAGATTCATGAGCAACAATACATGCTTCGTATTTTAAGCCACTGAGTTTGGGGGAGGGCGTTGTTACACAGCAAGAGCTAACCAATACATCACATCTATGGACCATTTACTGTAAGCCAAATCGATGCTGAGAGCTTTACGTAAATACTTCATTTAATTCTCACACTGGCCCATGAAGTAGATATTGTCATCCTCATCTTTTAGATGAAAAACACTGAGATTTAGAAAATTTAAATAACTTGCCCTAAAGTCAAACAGTAAGAAGTGAATCCAGGATTTGAACCCAAGCATTCTGACTCTAGAACCATACTTGGATTTCCTTTCTTTCAGTAGCCTCTGTTTTTCTTTTTCTCCTTCTAAAACTGGTTTGGCTCCAAAATCTTAGGAGGTTGTTTTTCTTCTTTTTTTTTTAAGAGCTTGTCACAGTACCCAGAACCTCTTGGGGGTCAGGATATGAGTGATTTTAGCCAGGGACTGAGTGGACATTCTGAACAAGCCTGACCTTGCCAGCAGCTCTAATTCCTCTCTTTCCCACAAATCCTGTTTGCTCTGTCTGCAAAATCTGCCTGACTCATCACCTCGTTTACCACCAAGCTGGTCCAACCCACGGGCCCTTTCACCGGCATCACCACAGCAGCCTCTTAACTGGTTTCCTTGACTCTACTCTTTCCCACTAGTCTTCTTTTCATATCAGCTGGAGTGATCATTTGAAAATGAAAGTCAGATTGTGGCAATCTATGCTTTGATATCATTTGTATTTGTCTGTAAGGGCTGCTATAATAAAAAGCCACAGCCTGGGGCTTAAACACCAGAAGTTTATTTTCTCATGTTTTGGAGGCTGGAAGTCTAAGATCAAGATGTCAGCAGGTTTGGACAGAAATAGAGACACAGATGTAGAGAACAAACGTATGGACACCAAGGGGGGAAAGTGGCGGGGGTGTGGTGGTGGTGTGATGAATTGGGAAATTGGGATTGACATAGATACATTAATATGTGTAAAATGGATAACTAATAAGAATCTGCTGGGCTTCCCTGGTGGCGCAGTGGTTGGGAGTCCACCTGCCGATGCGGGGGGCACAGGTTCATGCCCCGGTCCAGGGATATCCCATGTGCCGTGGAGTGGCTGGGCCCGTGGGCCATGGCCGCTGGGCCTGCGCGTCCGGAGCCTGTGCTCCGCAGCGGGAGAGGCCACAGCAGTGAGAGGCCCGCGTACCGCAAAAAAAAAAAAAAGAATCTGCTGTATAAAAATATAAATGAAATAAAATTCAAAAAAAAAGAGAAAAAAAAGGTGTCAGCAGGTTTGATTTCTTCTTAAGCCCTCTCCTTGGTTTGTGGTTGGCCACCTTCTCACTGTGTCCTCATGTGGCCTTTTGTCTATACACGTGCATCTCTGGTATCTCTTTGTGTGTTCAAATTTTCTCTTCTTATAAGGACCAGTTGTATTGGATTAGGGCCTACCCTAATGGCCTCATTTCAGCTTAATCATCTCTATCAAGGCACTATCTATGAATATAGTCACCTTCTGAGGTACTGGGAGTTAGGGCTTCAACATATTAATTTGTGGGGAACACAATGCAACCCTTTTACAACACCTTTTTATGGCTTCCCAGCAAACTTCAAATAGAATCCCGAGTCACCTCCGCATCCTCTAAGGTTCCATGTGCTCGGGGCCCTGCCACATCTCCAACTTTATGTCCCTCCACTTCCCGCTTTGCTCCACGTGCTCTGGCTGCACTGACCTCCCAGCTCCTCGTATCCACACAGCCTGCTCCTGCCTGCAGGGCCTTTCACTTTCTATTTCCTTTGCCTAGAACATTATTTCACCCCCAGATCTCTTCAAAGGCTTACTCTGCCTTTGTCCTCTGTTGTTTTGCCCTAATACTACCTTCATAATGGGCTAACTTCTTACTTTGCTTTGTTTTTCTTTGAAACATTTATTACTACCTGCCATTATCCTATGTTTGTTTATTGTTCAATTGTCTGTCTTCCCCACTGGAATATCAACTCCATGAGGGAAAGGCTCCATTTGTTTTGTTCCCAGATATATCTCCAGGGCCTAAATATAGCCGTGCTGCACATAATGTAACACCCAATAAATGTTTGGAAGAAAGAAAATGAAATGAAAGGAATGAATAATAAAGGTTTATTTTTTGGCTGCACATAGCATGTGGGATCTTAGTTCCCCGACCAGAGATCAAACCCATGTCCCCTGCAGTGGAAGCACGGATTCTTAACCACTGGACCACTGGGGAGGTCCTAAAAAAGAATGAATAAATGAAAGAAATGAAATAGAATGGAGTAAAATGAATTGAATGAATGAAAATTAAAAATGAAAGAAAACCCCATGCAACTAAAAACAAAATTCTTTTTCACACCACTATGACCTTTGTTCTTAATTCCAGTGTTTGACTTAAGAGTTAACCACTTATCTTCTGGAAGCTCATTAAGCATCCCAGAACATTCAGCATTAAATCTCTCCCAAGTTGTCATCAACTGATCGCAGTGCAAGAATCCAGAAACTTGCAAATATTTTCCCCCTGTTTATCTTTTTTCTCACCTACAACTGACAGCCCCAAGCAAAGATGCACCCCACAGCTTTGGCAATGAAATCATTGAGAAACTAATATACAAACAGATCCTTTTATTATGGGTAAAGAAATTCAGATCTTTTGAAGATAGAAAAACGGGGGAGGGAATGTATACAAAAATTATGCACTCTTCAAGCCAACAATCCAATGTAGGTTTCCCTGCAATTCTGAGTCGACCCATTGCTCTAGCCCTAGTGGTAGCTTCTGGAATTGTGGGCAAGGAAGAAGAAGTGAGAAGTAAAGAGAAGCAACTTTTTTTCAAAAAATTCAACAACTAGTTTAGGGGACTCAAGATATAGCTGCCTCTCCTTTTGGGAAATCAAACCCCAGTCTCCAGCAAAACATGATCTAGAAGCACGAGTCTGCAAGAGTATTTTGACATCTTCTTTGTTCTGGTCCAATAGGTGCATTTGATGGGGAGCATCTGTTTGAATCCTCACAAGAAGCACGCAGGAAGGATAACCATCCCAAGGAAGCAAAGGCTCAGAAATATGAAGTATTCACAGAGGTAAAAAGGCTCAGGATGTGAACCTAGGTCAGGCTGATTCTAAACGGTGTGCTCTTCCCAGTACCTATCAAAGGGGATAAGCCTCAGGAGTTCATCTCATTTCAGCCCACATCAAAATTCCCAAGTCTCTGGAATTTGAATTTCCCTGCCAGTTACAGTCTCATTAATTCAACGGCCTTTATTGATTGCCTCCTAAGTGCCAAGAACTGTGCTTTGCCCAGTGGCTTCCAGAGAATGAGCGAACGATAATAATGATAAAATTTAAGTGGTGAGAAAGCAACTCCTAAGGGTGTCAGAGTGCTTTCTCAAAATGAGTTACTTTTTCACTATTGAACAAATTGTAATTTGGAAAGCTGGTGAAAGTGCCTTCTTTCGGTGAGCCAAGCCAATCAATACGTGCCATTTAGAATTCTCCTTTCTGCTTTTCTCCTATTCAGGCATTTAAGGCTGAGATTACTGAGCTGAGTTTCTTAATGGAGTGTTCTTTGGTTTTGGATTTGTTTTGGCGGAGGGAGTGATTTGTTTCTGAAGAATAGGCAGTCTAGGGATGGCTAGGCGGACTGCTTTCCTGGAGAGAGAGGAAGACGGGGCTTGCCTGCTGCCTGTCCACTGGTCACGGGGGAAGCGGGGGAGGAGGAATAGCCCCTGCAGGAGACTGCTTGGAGAGGCATCCACTCCCACTGGCCCCAGGGACAGCTGACAGCTGTCATAAGTATTGATCAACCACAAAAGCAGATTTCTAGAACAGTAGGTACCTGTTACAGGACACACATATTCAGGTACAATACTTGGAAACTTTGGCTCTAAAATATTAAAAGGGGCTATTTCTGCCTGGTGGGATTATTAGTGACTTTTTTTCCCTTTTTGCTCCTCTGTAATGCTAATTTTTCTTCTCTAGTCTTATATCCCTTATAATCAATAGGTGTCGTTTGGCTACTAGATATACTAGAATAGACGTCATCTGGCGACTCCACACCCCCTTTCACTCTCTTCTCACATCTCCTCCACCTCTCTTTCCTTTTTCATTCCCTTTTCAAAGTGATGATTTTTTATTTTTATTTTTATTTTGTGGTACGCGGCCTCTCATTGTTGTGGCCTCTCCCGTTGCGGAGCACAGGCTCCGGACGCACAAGCTCAGCGGCCATGGCTCACAGGCCCAGCCGCTCCGCAGCATGTGGAATCTTCCCGGACCGGGGCACGAACCCGTGTCCCCTGCATCGGCAGGCGGACTCTCAACCACTGCGCCACCAGGGATGCCCCCCTCAAAGTGATGATTTTTAAAAAATAAAAATAAAAAATTCTTTCTCCCCCATCTCCTTTCTGTCTAACAGGGATGAGAAAATCCTCCCAGTGCCGCCTCTCTCTTCTCTCCCCTCCCTTCCTCCCTCCTCACAGCCTTGCTGAGAATGCTGGGGGTTCCGGAGTAGGAAAGGAATTTCTCCTACCCTCAGTCATAGCTTGTCCATCAGATCCCTCTAGATGTTTCGCTTAGGAAGGGACCACCCATAGGTACAAGCAAGGGTAGATGGCAGGAACAGGGTTGGCACATGGTAACAAGGCCATAAATCTATCCCGCACAATTTCCTTTTCCTGAGCTCCAGGAAGAGTGGGGCTGAGTCAAATGGCCAGATCGCACATGCACAGGATGACCTTTGAAGCACAGAGATATTCAGGGACTTACCAGTTTCTTCATTTGTCAAAAGGAGAGAATAATGTCTCTTCTTCACAGGTGTGTAATGAGGATCAGATGAGATAATGGATACGAAAGTGTTCCAAAAGGTCAAAATCCTACAGAATGAATCATCAGGCCTAGTAAGTCTCTCTTCTTAATTTCTATCCTGTCTTCTCTCAGCTTCCCCCGAGCCTACCCTAGTCTAGGCCATAATCATCCTAGCACTGCTCTTTCGGTCTCCCTGTCTTTACTCTTTCCTCACCTCAGTCCCTCCTATACATTAATGCCCAGTAATCTTTCTAAACCCACTATTCAGCAAGGTGCATCCCTCAACAAAAATTCTTTTTGACCAAAACAAAACTTCAAATTCTTAGCCTAGTGGTGGTAGGCAGAATTCTTAAAATGAGCCAGTGACACTCATCCTTATATAATCCATTCTCCTTTGAGTGTGGTTGGAACCTGTTAATAGGATGAGTTATCACTCCCACAATTATGCTATACAGCAAAAGGGAAATTATCCAGCTGGACCCAATTTAATCATATAAGCCTGTTAAAAGCAGAGAATTTTCTCCAGCTGGTAGCAGAAGAAGAAATCAGAGATTAGAAGCGTGGGAAGGATTCAACAACAGCCAGCAAGGAAGCAGGAACTTCAGTCCCACAACCACAAGGAGCTGAATCCCGCCAACCAAAGGAGCATGGATGCTGATTTTTCCCCAGAGCCTCTGGTTAAGAGCCTAATCTGGCCAACACTGCCAGATTGAGTTCTGCCTTGTGACTCTGAAACAGAGACCCCAGATTGAGCCTACCAGGACCTCTGACCTACAGAATTATGATAATAAGCAGTGTTCTTTCAATCTGCTAAATCTTTAGCAATTTGTTATGCAATGTCTTAGTTCAAGCTGCCTTAACGAAATACCATAGGATAGATGGCTTAAACAACAGAAGGTTATTTCTCACAGTTCTGAAAGCTGGGAAGTCCAAGATCAGGGTGTCAGCATGGTCAGGTTCCGGTGAGGAGCCTCTTCCTGGTTTGCACATGGCTGTCTTCTTGTTCTGTCCTACATGGTGGAGAGAGAGATCATCTCTCTGGCCTCTGTTCTTGTGATGACACTAATCCCATTCATGAGGTCTCCCACTCTCATGAGCTAATTACCTCCCAAAGGCCCCACCTCCTAATACCATTACACTGGGGGTTAGGGCTTCAGCATATGAATTTTGGGGAAGATACACACACTCGGTCCCTAGCATGCAGCAATAGAAAATTAATACACTTGATATTTCAAGACCTTAAGAGTTCTTATTCGGCCTACATGTCCAATCCATCTCTCAAACTTAAGCTCTGGAGTGATTATGGGGTTCGAATCTGAACTATCACTTGCTGGACAATTAATGGCATCTATTCCTCCTCTATATAGTTAGGATATTTATAGAACCTTCCTCATGAGATTGTTGGGAGGATTAAATTAGATGATCTAGCAAAACACTTAGTACAGTATCCAGCAAAAAGTATCTGCTGGGTAAATTAGTTTTTTCTTTGTGTTGTTATTATATTCTCTGCAGATGTTCCTCTTAAGTCAAATGTGCTTATTTATTAACCTAGGAAAATACACTCTTTTCTTGACTCACATCATGCCCCTTTCCCTTGCTTCTCTACCTCTCAAATAACCATCCTTCCACGCCTTGCTCAAATTCCTCCCTGCTCTGTGAAACCTTCCCATATCCTTCCAGTTCATGGTGGTCTATTCTTTGTATTAACTGCTCAAGAACCAGAGAATGGTGTAAATACTTAGACTGTCTCATATCTAATCATTTAAAAGGATGTTTTTTATTATAAAAGAAATGCCTGTTTGTTAGAGATAATTGGGAAAATCCATAACAGTTCAAGGCAGGAAATGAGTCACCTTCTGCCATTATTAATATCTCCTTCCAGACTTCCTGTTTTTGTTGTTTATGGATATATAAACATATAGGAAAACGGTTGCCTTCCAGAGAATAAATCTTTGCGTTAGTCCACCCAGGGCATGCATCTGCCTGAGAAGAGACTAGGATGTGTTCACAGAAGGAATTCATAGGGAAAGTACAATGTGACATTGAACCTTACTCATGCAAAATAGGATTTTGCAGAAAACCAGGGTATTGAGAAGTTTTAGCCAAGGTCCCTGCATTAGTTTCCTGTGGCTGCCATAACAAATTACCACAAACTTAGTGGTTTAAAACAACACGGATTTGTTCTCTGACAGTTCTGGAGGTCAGGAGTCTGAAAGGAGTCGAAAGTGTTGTTAGGGTTCCTTCTGGAGACTCCAGGGAAGGCAGTTCCTTTCACCTTTCAGCCTCTACAAGCACCCACATTCCTTGGCTCATGGCTGAATCACTCTGATCTCTGATTCCATAATCACATCACCTCCTAACCTTAACCCTCCTGCCTCTCTCTCATAGGCACACTTGTGGTTCCATTGGGGTCACCTGGATAATCCAGGATAATCTCCCCATCTGAAGATGCTTAACTTAATCATATTTGCAAAGTCCATTTTACTTTGTAAGGTAACATAGTCAGAGGTTCCTGGGATTTGGATGTAGCTGTCCTTCAAGGACCACTATTCTGTCTACCAAAGTACCCTAGAAAATAGAGCCTGAGGTAAGGATTATGTGCTGATAGTTTTATTGTAATGTATGAATCTAGGGCAGTAAGAGTGAAGAAAAAGGGAAGTAAAGCAACAAGAATGCAAAGCAATGCAAGATGATGATGACTGAGCAGACCACTGCCTCAGGATGAGCTGAGAGAAGACACAGCAGCTTGCTCAGCGGGTGAAGGGTTCAGCTCCGTGGGAGTCAGGTTATGCGGAGAAACTGTCTCTTGAAGCAGTCAGTTGAAGAAAGGAATGAGAGGGAATTTATCTGTCAGGTTCCCTCCCATCTCTTATTTCCCATTGATCAAATGTTGCCCCATGTGGAGTGAATTCCTACACATTTCCGGGCCACATCATTTGGGCCCCTTTGAGAGTTTTTTGTAAGGCCTATGCCCTTCGGTGTGGTGTTGTGTGTGAGTCTGGAAGTGGTGGGAGGAACCAGACACGCCATGAGCATTTGGTCAGCCTCAGGAGGCCTATAGGGAAGTGACGGCCAAGACAGAGCCATCAGCTGAGGGGCCAGGTTGCACCAAAAGAATCCGAGAAAGCAAGTGAAGTCAGGGGAATCTGAGGAGGCCCCTGAGATGTATCCAACACATTGCACCTCTTGAATCCCTCAGATCCCTCAGACCCTCCCTTTATATCCTCTTCCAGATCATAATATGAGGCATGCAGTTATTTTTTGAGAACAAGATGCCCTCACTTCTCCAATCTAGTCAGTCATAGAGTCCCTTCGTGGTTATAGCCAGTCTAAATTTCCGGTAAAACTGAAGGCAAGAAGATTAATAGAGCAAGCTACATTCCCCACTGTGCTGGTCCCAAGGCCATAACAATATTCATCATTCCGTCCTCTACCACCCATTCTAGGCCTCTCTCTCCCTTGGCCTGCACTTCTTCTGGTCTACGTTACTAGAGCTTGGTGTGCCCTATCTGGTTAAATGGAAGATGATTTGACACCAACATTTTATTCTCTCCAGAGTGACTTCCCAGGGGTTGGAGCTCCATTCTGCAAAATTGGCTCTGTGTTATGTTAAAAAATAAATTAGGCTATGCCACCCATGTCCACTGCGTAGATGAGGGTGCAGTAGGTACAGGGCCTCAGGATCAGGCACTGCTGCCTTTTGCAGCTCAATCATTGGCAACGATGTCAATCATGGTTCCCTGCTGGCTTAGTGTCACAGGACCAAAACAACTCTGCAAACAGGAATGATCAGTAGTTATGCCATTGGGTAGAGAGGAGTTCATTAAGGGCTACTGGGAGGAGCCATAGGTGTTTTGGAAGGAACTCAAGAATGGAAAGCTGCAAGGGAAGCGGTTCTTATAAAATTATTTTAGCAATAGCTACCGTTTATTAAGCATCTGTGTGCCAGGAGCTATATGAGGCCCCTTTTTTAAAATAGTTGATAGGAAGAACAATGTTGAGATAACCACAGGATCTGAGATTAAAAACTGCCTACACTTCAGTCACCTAATTCAATCAATATTTTTATTTTTTCCACATGCATATACAGTTCTTTCATATTCCTTATAACATTATAGATATAACTTAGAATATTAATTTCTACCTTTTCACTTTGATTTTTACCTTAAATAATATTTGCATTTTGTGAAAGTCACAAATTTATCTCCCTCTCTTCCAACTTGCTCTTCCCCCACATTGTAACCAATGTTAACAGCCTGGGAACATCTCTCTCTATGTTCATTTAAAATAATAATGGTAACAATAACAGCAAACCGTTACTCAATGCTTATTACAAGGTAGGCATTGGTTTGTTTTGTTTTGTTTTTACCACATTACCTGCTATAGCTTATTTAATCCTCACAACAACTTTAAAAGAAGTACTAGTGTTATCCTCAGTTTTTACACATGAAAAAACTGAGGTCTGACATATACAAAATATTCAAAAATATAAACAAAGACCTAGACACAAGCAAAGGAAGTTTTTTGGTCATTTAAAATAAATAGGAAATGTGGAACACACAGTACACATTTCATTGCAGTAGCTTTTCCAGTAGAGAATATCATTGCCATCTCTCTAAGTCAACAGGTCCAGATCTAACAGACATTTTAGGAGCAAACAATGCCCCATTGTTTGAAGGTACCATCATTCATTGGCCCTATTGATGGGCATTTATGGTGCTTCCACTTTTTTTGGCCACCACAAATGATATAGCAATAAATATCCTAGAATATAAATCTCTAGTTGCTAGCACTTTTATTTCTATAGGACAGGGTCTATGGGCATTAGTGCTAAATCTGGAATCCTCCATATGAAATGATAAGCACAGCCGTGAGCTGTGCCAAAGCATCAGACTCTTGAAATGTGTGAGCTCTCCAGAGGTCAGGGCGAGAAGATGTACCACTTACACGGCCAAGGGGCTGGTAGCCAAAGAAGATACACAGCCAGGGCAGCCCTGAGCTGGCCTCCTCCAGGGCCCTCCTCTTAGGTGGAGGCCAGCTCAGGGCCCAGCCTCTGTACATATCCCAGTCAATTCACAATTTCTTTGGACATCTCTTGGGCATAGAGAGCTGTAGCAATCACACTGCCCTGAGTACCGAGGTATCCACCTTCTAGTCTCAGAGTGTTCATTCCAAAGATAGAAGGGAGGAAAAAAAAATGAAACTACTTATTTCCTCTTTCTGCTTCCCTAGGAACTCTTGTTGTCCCTGGGGAGGCTCACATTAGTCTCTGCATCAGATCCTACATTTTTGTAGCTGTATCACTGGATAAAGATAACATCAGATGGGGAAAAAATGAAAGAAAACATAAAAGGTAAATGAGAGAGGTGACAGATAGTGGTTGGAGTGAAAGAATAGATGTTCTTGACCTGCCTAGTAGGAGAGAAAAACACTTAAATAAAGTGTTTTTCTCAAATGTCTATTGTAAATAAATGTTTACAATAGTCTGATATGTAGAAAAACATGCATGTGTTCAAGTAGGAAAGCATCTTCAAGTAACAAGACAAGTTTAAAAACCGATTTCAGTAACTTAAAGGGCTTATTTTTCTTGCATAACAAGAAGCCCAAAGGTAAGCAGCTTCTGGGTCAGCAACTCAGCAATATCAGGTCCAGTGTCTCTGTGTGGTCGCCGGGCCCAAGTGGAAGATGCATTAGTAATGTTGCTAGATGTTCCCAGACTCCCTTGTATAAGGCTCACACCGTTTTGTATCCTCTAAAATACAACATATATCTTAGACAGAAGATAAACGTTCCTAACACATAAAGAACTTCTAAAACTTGAGATGAAAAGCAACAACAACCCTATAGAAAAATGGGCAGAGTTTACGAATGGTTTCACAGAGGGGAAACGCAAGTGACCCCAGTGCAAATATATTATAAGAGCTCAACTTCCTCTGAATATGAAAAATGCAAGACAGCACTGTACTGAGATATCATTTCTCAGCTATCAGATTGGTAAAAATCCATAGTCCAACAACATTCTGTTGATAAAACTTTCAGGAAACAGCCTCTCTCCTAAGTTGCTGGTGGAAGTGCAAAAGGATACAATCCCATGGAGGGAAATTTGGACCATCTAGCAAAATTACAAGTTCACATAACCTTTGACACAGCAATCCCACTTCCAGGAATCTATCTCAAAAAGTAAACTGGTAAAAATATAAAGTGACGTAGTATAAGGATATCCATTGCCAGTAATTGTAATAGTGAGGGGATGGAAACAATCCAGACGTCCATCAGTAGGGCACTGGCTGAATACATTATGGCGCATGCATACAATGGAGTATTATACAACTATAAACATAAATTAAAAGGCTCTCTATGTACTTACTTGAAATAGTTTCCAGGATATATTGTTAAGACAGGCAAGTTAGAGAACAGGGTTTATAGTATGCTATCTTTCATTTAAGAAAGGAGGGTAATATGAATATAGAAACATATATACTTATCTTATCAAAAGGTAATAATGGAAGAATAAACCAAAAACCAATAAAAATGGGGGACTTATAAGGAGAGAGAAGAAACATGACAGAAGGGCAGAGATGGAACCTAGACAACTGCATGTAACTTGGATAGTTTTAAATTTGTACCCAAGTAAATGTTTTAAATAAAATTAAAGTTAAAGACGAAGAGGAAACTTATAAAAGTTGGAAAAATGGAAACTCATAATAATAATGGCATATTAGATTGGCGGTTTAGCCACCCAAAGAAGAGTTGTTACAAATGACTCTATAAAACAGTATGTTGACAGTATGTCCTTAAAGGGGTAGATCCTAAGGACTAAAAAGAACCATGAAGAAATCTTAAACTGCATTCAGTGGTGTATCAATCAGGACAGACTAGACTATGTTCTATTATAATAACAAACCCAAGTCCTGGTGCCTTCAACGACAAAAGTTTCTTTTCTCCCATGCTACATGTTCATTGTATGTTGGCTTCAGCTCTGATCTGTATGATCTTCCCTCTGTGACCCAAGCAGGAAGGGAAGAGCATCTGTCTGAAATATTTTGCCAGTCATTGAGGCAGAAAACATCTTCCTGGAAGTGACCATCACTCTTATTCCACTCCAATTTTATTGGCCAAAGAAAGTCACATAATCTGAGTTCAAAATGTCAGGTATGTATAATCTTCTCTCAGCAAGAAGCACTGCAGAGATTGGCACCAAATAGGGGTGAACAGTAATACAATCTCACACAGAGAGTTAGTAGGATTATATTTTTGTTTTGAAACTATCACATGCATATTGTAGGATCAACAAATTAGTACTTTTGTTAATGTCATTACAAAGATCTTCAGCATAAAAGACAAAAGACACAAGTATAAACCCAAACAATTGGGAATTGGAAATACCAATATGAACTCATAATTTATCTTTCTAAAAGAGAGGAAAGCATCCTGTCAAATGAAAAGGTTTAGAAGCAATGGCAACCTTGTAGCAATGAATAAGTACTGTGCCTAAATTGTGATCTAAAAGCCATTTTCATCTAAAAGGAACCAGGGCACACCTGACCTACCCCAGACCTACTCTACCCTGCTTACCCTCATTACTCTGGGCCTCAGTCACTTGCCTAGCTTCCTGGCCAGAGCATCCCTGTCTAGGCTCCCACTGTTCTTCTGATTGTAAATCCATGGTACTATGTAAATATATGTTGCTGCTACTACATCCACAAGAGTGAGGATAGCCCTTAGCAGCACTGACTGATAGAGATAATGATGCAATTCACTGCGTGAATTGGACCCACAGAAGTTATGGCTTCCCCGTCGGCCCTTTGGAGGGCCCATTTAGCACCACCGAGATGCGTCAGACTATAACACCATTTAGCACAAATGTCAAACAAAGATATGAGGTGAGAAGTAACCACTAGATAAATTGCTTGCCTTTCTTTCTTCCTGGTGGATTGTTCAGAAGCACAGCAGTTTCTAATGACGTCCAGTGACATCAACCAACCACCAGCGTTTTGTGTTTTTTGCAAAGCTCAAGGCAACTCAGTAATTACCCCTTAGTGATTATTCTCCCTCCTTTCATGTCTCTCTTGCATTCTTCCATGTATCTTTCTTTCCTGGGATTGTTCATCCCAATAAATTGCTAGAGAATAAATGTTTGCATCACATTCTATTTTCCACCAAACTCAGGCTAAGGCAGTTGTTACTAGAAGCGGCTCTTAAGAAGCAGACCCTCAGGATGGGATTTTAGTGCTGAGTTGTCTGCCTGACTAAATGCAATAAGCCTCCCATCGCTATTGGTTAGTGGAGTCTCTGATAAGTAGTGATATTACAATTGCTAAAGCTGTCAACTGTGGATAATTTTTATGAGGTGAAATTTTCAATTATCAGGAGGCTTCTGCACTTGATTAATAAAGGGGTGATAACAATTATAATGACTGTGGCATGAGTAACTGCTTTTGAGGGCATTAGAAACTTTGAAATAAGAAACGAATGAGCCCAGGACTGTTCATTGCCACCTTAAGGCACCCCGTGAAAGCCAGAGGGCTGGTCTAGTAGCCTTAAAGTTTTCATCTCCTACCCCTGCAGGTCAGATCATGCTGAAAATCAGATCAAGGATCTGATTGTAAAGGGTCAGAACTACAAAGAATACTAAATGTGTGACCATAATAAATATCTACGTCAAAGTAGAGCCCTGATGGAAAAAGAGTGGGGTCCTGAGACATAGGATGGGGACAGTGGGTAGACGAGCTTCAGATTCTCTAATCAACATTCCTCAGAATTACCCTGACTGGAAAAAACAGCCCCATCCATTTTATCAGAGAACAGCCTCCCCTTTCTGTATACCAGAGTAATCACTGACCTTACCTGAAGTAAATACCTCATGCTATGAAGCCTGGTCTTCTTAAGATCCTCTTCTACTCATCTTACTGTTCCCAGGCTATAATCAGGGGCAGATCCCAGCACAGCCTGAGTGGAGAATTATAATCCCACTGCAGGAGGAAATTGCCTACGCCCAAAATAAGTTTTAGGAACTGGCTGAGTTTTACCAACAGGAATCAAGAAATATATGTGGGAGTGGATCTTTAGGATATTAGACTAGGAGAAGGGGCAGAATATGGGGCTAATGTATGAGGGCACACACCTGTGTGTGTTTTGACAAGGGTATCTGAAGCCAGTCTAGTTACCTAGAATGGTTCTTTGAAAGTTGGACATGACAATGACATACAGTGAATGAAGTAATAATGTCAGAACCGCCTTGGCAGAATACTGAAGAAGCCAAAATATTCAGGGAAATACTAATGGTAGAATGGACTAATGAGTAAGACCTGAGAACCCATCACCGGACTCTGTGCTCCCGGAGGACACAGGCAATGGTTCATTCACTAAGACAACAGAGATTTCACCAGTGAGAGGGGCACTGGCATCTTCGAAGGCCAGGTTGACGATGAGAGATATTACCATGGAACTAGGCTTCCTAATATCAATAGGAACGGTGGGATTCTGGAATGCAAAAAAACCATGTGGCAGCACCTAACACTAGGGCAAGAGGCCTGATTATTATAATTGGCAGAGGGACTTCCCTAGTGGCACAGTGGTTAAGAATCCGCCTGCCCATGCAGGGGACACGGGTCCGAGCCCTGGTCCGGGAAGATCCCACATGCTGCGGAGCAACTAAGCCCGTGTGCCACAACTACTGAGCCTGCGCTCTAGAGTGCACAAGCCACAACTACTGAGCCCACGTGCCACAACTACTGAAGCCCGCGCGCCTAGAGCCCGTGCTCTGCAACAAGAAAATCCACGACAATGAGAAGCCCACGCACCACAACGAAGAGTAGCCCCCGCTCACTGCAACTAGAGAAAGCCTGCACACAGCAACAAAGACCCAACACAGCCATAAAATAAATTAAATAAATCTATTTATTTAAAAGAAAAATAATAATATTTGGCAGAAGGCCAGAGTGGCACTCAGGGCACCTTGACCTGCATTTGTGGCATTGGCTAGTAGACGTTGGTGTTCATAGTAGTTAGGCAGATGGACAAGAGTGTTGCTCAATTTTTATAATGAGAAAGTACTGATAGCTGGAGAGCAAAAGGCTAATACCTGTCCTTCATCCAGTTTCAGATCTAAGTCGGCTCACAAACACTGAGACCATAGGCGGAGGGATTGGATCCCCCTAAAGAAGGACCCTCTAATGCCATTTCAAGTATATATAGGAAGCAGTTCCCCAATCTTTCCCCAAAGAGACCTGTTGTCTTTTGCCAGGGTAATAGTACGCTGGGGGGAAAGTCTATGAATCCACCCCTTGTTTATTTCTCTGGTTCCCAGTGATAACTTTGGTTAGAATGCATAAACAGGATGAATATCTTTAAGAGATCCTTCTCATTGGTTCCCTGGCTGATGGGGTAAAAGCCATTTTTATAAGAAGGGCCATGTGGAAGCTATCTTTTGTCCTGGCCAAGATAGTAAATCGGAAGCAATACATCATTTCGAGAGGAATTACAGAAATGAATGCTACTATCGAAGACTTAAAGGATGCAGGGATAGTAGCTCCCATCACATCTCTATTCAATTCACTTTTCTAGCCTTTGCAAACCCCAGACACTTCTTGGAGAATGGTGGTGGAAAATTGCTGTGAACTTAATCAGGTGTCCTCACTTGCAGCACAGCTGCCTTGCCAGTTGTGGTATCTCTGACATTTTATATGTGGCTGTTGATAGGGTGAAATATTTTTTCTTTTATCCCTAATAATAGGAAAATCAAAAGCAGGTCTCCTTTACATGGCAAGGAAAGCAGTCGACCTTCTCTATTGTTCCTCTGTTGAGAGATGTATTGCAGCAAAAGAGGTAGGTGCCACCAGAGTCTGGATCACCTGTTCATGTCATTTACTTGTGCCCTCTGGATTTGGTCAGGCCGAATCCTGAATGGAGCATATTTTTCATACGGTGGATTACTGCTGTATCCACCCAACCTTATGACTCATTGGCTTCAATAATACTCAGATCATAGGGAACATTTGTGGTTACATAGTCACTTGGTGTCCCATGGTCAGACATTAGTCACTGGTAGAGCCCAGAATCAAGGCATGGCCTTGCTGCAGAACTCCAAGAGTCTGTGCTGCATCTCTCTTACTGAAGTTTGTTGAAAGCCCTGCAGCATCATTATCTGCCATAGTTACCTCTAGTACCGTCAGAGCTGCTGGCTCACATAGCCTAAGTGTCAGGGAAGCTGCCTGGACAAGCTGGAGAGCCCTTTTTGGCTTCGAGCCTCGCTGGAAACTCTCATCCCTCTGAGTCACCCAGTAGGACTTGGACTTGGTTCTAGAAGCATGAATATAATGTCAACTCTAGCCAAAAATGGGCTGCTGCCACATTACAGCCCCACTTAGAGGTGGCCCCCAAAATCATGGTGGAGGAAATCCTCCCAGTGGGCAGAGGTGCCAGCAGTACGTTGGCTTAATGTGTGTGCAAATGTTGACTCTTTGTCAATAGTGAATGGCTCAGCTTATTGGTCAGGGACCTGGAAGGAAAAGGACTACAGTCCATATACCACCTCCAGTGTCCTAACCTGCCAGGTGTCCCTGATCTGGCCTTTTAGCTAACATTTCACCAGGCCATTCCACCATTTTTTCTCAGGCTGGTAATCCTTGCTGATGAGGGACATGAAAGACTGTGTATCTTTTTTTTTTTTTTTTTTTTTTGGCGGTACGCGGGCCTCTCACTGCTGTGGCCTCTCCTGTTGCGGAGCACAGGCTCCGGACATGCAGGCTCAGCGGCCATGGCTCACGGGCCCAGCCTCTCTGCGGCATGTGGGATCTTCCCGGACCGGGGCACGAACCCGTGTCCCCTGCATCGGCAGGCGGACTCTCAACCACTGCGCCACCAGGGAAGCCCAAGACTGTGTATCTTTTGTTTGAGCTCAGTGGGTCATTCCCACTTGGTAGTAAAATGTGCTCTTTGGTTCGGTGGTAATGTAGTGTAGGATTCTATGATGATAGATTGGGCACTTTTTCAGTCCTTAGGTGGTGGTGGATGGTGATAGATACACTGAATAAAATCAGGAATGACGAAATCTGGGGAAGAAGTACATGAATAAACTTATGGGAGTAGGCACAAAATATCTAGTTGACATCAGCTAGCCTTTCTCCTTGGCCTCTGCAGTGCTTGCAGAGTGGGCCACAAGCAAAGCAGCCACAGTGGCAGAAACGGAGGCTACACCTGTGTCCCAAAACATGGAGTCCTTTTCATCAAAACTGCCCTAGCTTTGATGCTGAATGCCTAACGTGCGAGCAGCAGGGACTGATTCTGAGCCCTCATGGTCCCCTTTGTGGGGAGGTCAGCTAGCCTCCTGGGGGCAAGTAGATTATATCAGACTCCATTCTTCCTCACCAGAATCACCATGTACTCAAGATATAAGGAATTCCCTGGTGGTCCAGCGGTTAAGACTCCACCCTTCCACTGCAGGGGGCACAGGTTTGATCCCTGGTCGGGGAACTAAGATCCCGCAAGCCGCACAGCACGGCCAAGAAAAAAACAAATCCATCTCTCAAAGTATAGGTTTGTTTCATCTTCCCACAATGCCTCCACCAGCACCACCATCTGAGGGTTGACAGAGTGCTTGATCTATAAGATATATGATATCCTACCTTACTTTGTACGAGACCAGAGAGATCGTTTTACTACACATGAAACATTGGGCTCAAAAACCACAAGTTACACCAGTTTTCCATGTACTTCATCACACCGGGTTGACCAGCCTGATAAAAAGGGTAGAAAGGGCTGGTGAAGTCTCAGCTAAAAGGCCATTTCAGGGATACTTCAGCACTAGGTGCGGTGTACACACTGAGCCAGAGCCAGGCTATGGTGCTAAGGTGCACGGGTCCAGAAACCAAGCGGTGGAAGCAGCCTTGGCCTTCTCAGCCTCACTCCCAGTAGACGCGCCAAATTTTAGCTTCATGTTCTTGCCACCGTGGATTCTGTTGGACTAGTGCCTGGGAACCCAGAGGGGGATGCTTTCACCAGGGTTGTAGTAAGGATTCCACTGCCCTGGAAGTTGTAGAACTAAAATAGGTGGTAGAGGAGTGAGATGGTGAATATATATTTTGACCGTTGGACCAGCTGTGGCGGTAGGGTTTGTAGCTTGGTTTGCTAAACCTCTGTAGGTCTTTTTAGGAGATTGCAACTGAACATTTCCTGAAAGAATTGGACTTGTACTTCCACTGCTAGGAAAGAAATGAGGACGATTTATTTCACGTGAGATCTGAATATTGTAGGAGGGTGGGAGCATGTCTACGAGGCAAAGGGGTAGAGGAGCCAGACCCAGTTAGTGTACTAGCGCACATCTCCTTGGCCCGTCTCCACCAGTGGTCCTTGCGCACTTGCCTTGCTTCCTGGCCAATGCAGCCCTGACAACAACTCACACTGTTGTCTTGGTTGTAAAGCGGTGCCCACGACCACTGCCACCTGCACACACTGGGGAGTCCCCATGCACAGCAGTGACTGGTAGGGAGAGACCACCTTCACTGCACACTGATGGGTCTGGGCACGTGGAAACTCTGGCTTCCCCTACAGCTGTGACCAGAGCCAAGAAACACAACTGGGGGAGGCAGAAGGGACATGCAAGTGTGTTTGCTCTCACACTATAGCATGTGAGAGCAAACGGGAAAAAGACAGAAGGTGAACTGCTGCCCTTCCTCCCTACTGCCAGGCTGTTCTGAGATACCATGGTTTCACGCCTCTTATCTCAAGAGGTGCTGTCCAGCCAAGCAATTGGTTGTGTTTTCTGTGAAGCCAGGGCAGCCTGGGGACACCTCCCCTCGTACTCCATCTCCCCCCACTGCCTCACTTCCATTGTTCACCTTCCTTGTTTCCCTGGAATTGCACTCTTCCCAGTTAAGTGTTAACGTGTATGTTTTTGCCTCAGCCTCTGTTTTCTAGTGAACCTGGACCAAGACACAGGGCTTCTTGGAAAAATGACTGATTACTGGTCTGCAGAAAGAAATGCACGTGATGAGCCTGGGACATCTTATTGTGCGAGACACTAATGGTGTCATGTCAAAAGGACACAGGAGCAAATTCGAAGGGGCTCCAACTGGCCAAAGGTGGGACAATTTAGGCATCAAAAGAAATATTGACTACAGTGGATTTAAACACATCAAGTACTTTTTAAATCATGAGTTCTTAATGATACCAAGAGAAAAAATCATTGGTAGCTAGTACACCAGCTCAGTTCTGAAAGTTGATCAAGAAAAGAATTATGTGTATATTCTGTCTTTTCTGTGAAAATGTGTACTCTAGGGGGACTAAGTAGCTGATGAGCTAAATTCTTCTTCATAGACTAATTCTGCCTAATAGATGCAGAGGAATGGTAGATTTAGAAAATCACCTGTGATGATTAATTTTGTGTGCCTACTTGACCAGGCCATGGGGTGCCCAGAGACTGGGCTAAACATTATTTCTGGATGTGACTGTGAGGATATTTCTGGATGAGATTAACATGTGAATCAGTAGACTGAGGAAAGCAGATTGGCCTCCCCGATATAGGTGGGCATCATCCAGTTCATTAAGGGCCTGAATAGAACAAAAAAGCAGAGGAAGGAAAAATTCATTGCTTCTTCTGCCTGAGTACTTGAGCTAGGATATAGGTTTCCTCCTGCCCTCAGACTGGGATTTGCACCATCGGCTCCCATGGGTCTCAGGCCTTCGGACTCAGATGGAATAGCTTGACAGGCTCTCCTGCATCTCCAGCTTGCAGATGGGAGATCATGGGACTTCTCAGCCTCCATAGTCACGTGAGCCAATTCCCCATAATAAATCCCTTTACAGAACCCTGCTGGTTCTGTTCCTTTGGAAAGACCCTGGCTAATACTTCACCATTTTACAAACCCGAATGAAATAATAGATTTGGCAGTTTTTTTCAATAAACACTAACATAATTAGATCAAAGGTTGATAGGAAACTTGATAGTGGAGAGATGAGGCTGACATGTCTGAAGCCAGTGATCATTCCCAACATTGCAGAAAGGGAGTGAAGCAGATATTCTCTTCTTGTAATGTGATGCAATAGAAGGCACCACCCATGAATATGGAGCCTGAACCTAACTGAGCCTTTAAATCTAACAATCAGCTCACAGGAAATTCAGGGAACACGGGAACAAGTTAAACAACGATGCAAAGATGCAATCAGGCAAACCCAGAATGTGAAAGATTCTATGATAGGACACATGACCCACTTTTTCCAAGAAGATAATTGCGATGTATGAATTTTGGCTTCTGATTGGAACAAACCAAGTATTAAAAGACATTTTTGAGACAACGGGGGAAGTTTGAGTGTAGACTAGGAAGAGATAGTGCTATTAAGGGGTTTTTGTTAATTTTATTAGGTATGATACGGCATTGCTGTCATGTTTTTTAAAGTTCTTGTCTAGTATAGATGCATATTGACCTATAGATTCCTGGGATTTTCTTTAAAATACTCCAGAAAAAAAAAAAGTGGGAAGGTATAGATGAAACAATGATGGAAAATGTTGGTAATTGTTGAAGTTGAGTGTTGGGTACATAGGGCTTTATTATACCATTCTCTTTGCTTTTTTGTGTTTGTGCTGGTTATTCTATTTTTTTGCCCCTAGATCTATTCTCTGTTCTACTATGCCTTGCTCTGTGCCCTAAAGGCCAATCTTGATAGATGGAATCCCCTAGACTTCTGTGTTGTCTGGTTTCTGGGTGGGCTCAGCCAGTGGAGGTCACCAACAGCAGATCAGCAGTGGGAGTGACGAGCAATCAGGGTATTTATTCCCCCTCGCTTCCTCTCTGCCTTCCTGAGGTTCTAGTAACTCTGTTCCGCTACAGCAGTGGTATTAGTTTGCTAGGGCTGCCATAACAAGTGACTGCAGACTGGGTGGCTTAAACAACCTCTTTCTCACGGTTCTGGAAGCTAGAAGTCCGAGATCAAGGTGTTGGCAGGGTGGGTTTCTTTTTTTGTTTGTTTGTTTTTGTTTTTGCGATACGCGGGCCTCTCGCTGTTGTGGCCTCTCCCTGTTGTGGCCTCTCCCGTTGCGGAGCACAGGCTCCGGACGCGCAGGCTCAGCGGCCATGGCTCATGGGCCCAGCCGCTCCGTGGCACGTGGGATCCTCCCGGACCGGGGCACAAACCCATGTCCCCTGCATCGGCAGGCGGACTCTCAACCACTGTGCCACCCGGGAAGCCCAGGGCGAATTTCTTTTGAGGCCTCTCCCTGGTTTGCGGATGGCTGCCTTCTCCCTGTGTCTTCACATGGTCTTCCCTCTATACATCTCTGTGTCGTATTTCCTTTTCTTATAAGGACACCAGTCATACTGGATTAGGGCCCGCCCAAATGACCTCATTTTAACTTACCTCTTTAAAGATCTATCTCCAAATGCAGTTATATTCTGAGGTAGTGGGTTTTAGGACTTCAACGTGTAAAATTCAGGGGAGATGCAATGCAGCCCATAACAGCAGGGGTCAGTACACTTTTGCTATAATGAGCCAGATAGTAAGTATTTTAGGCTTTGTGGGCAATACAGTCTTGATCACCACTACATAACTCTGCCATTGCAGCATAAAGCAGCTACAGACAATATGTGAATGAATGAGCATGGCTGTGTTCCACTAAAACTTTATTTACAGAAATAGGTAGCAGGCCAGATTTGGCCCACGGGCCATAGTTCACTGACCCCTGCATCTGATGACAGCTCCTGTCGGTCAGCCCTTTTCTCACGTGTTAACTTCTCAATGGTTCCTGCCCTTTCAGGCCAAAGGGTGGTAACAGTTCCCACTGTTGCTAATCCCAGAGTGCCACCCTTCCCTTCTCTGGTTCCATGAACCTGATCACACTTTCCTTACCTCCTACATTCAGTTCTCTTTGGCTAAATGCCTTTTGGGTGTAACACTTGTTTCTTCAGGACACTCATTGAAATAGCATATGTTTGAAATTTCCCATAGAAGAATCATAATGAAAGAAAACAACAGATTTGAAACGCAAAATTGATACGACTTGGCTCTTGGCTCTGTAGACCAGGGGCTGGATGGAGAACCTGGCAGGTGCTCAAGGTGAGAACCAAGGCAGGGCTGGTGCAGGCCGGGGGCACACCCAGGACCTGACCAAGCCCAAAGACAGGCCAGGGGACCATCCACCAGCCACAGGCTGCCCTGGCCACCACCTGCGGCCGGGCATGGACAGTCACCCCTCAGCAGGCCCAGTGCAAGGATGCGGAGGCCACCGCCTCCCCCTGCTGCCACGTGTGTGGCCACAGTCCTTCTCCACACGCCCAAGCCCTGTCTCCGAGAGGAGTTGGACAGTATGAGAGGCTGAGAGGGTATTTGTTGGCTTGTTTGTTTCACTTAAGGAGGCGAACCATGATTTCTAAAAACTTGCATTAAACTAAGTTGACAGGGGCTTCCCTGGTGGCACAGTGGTTGAGAGTCCGCCTGCCGATGCACGTAACACGGGTTTGTGCCCCGGTCCGGGAAGATCCCACATGCCGCAGAGCGTATGGGCCCGTGAGCCATGGCCGCTGAGCCTGCGTGTCCGGAGCCTGTGCTCTGCAGCGGGAGAGGCCACAGCGGTGAGAGGCCCGCGTACCGCAGTTAGTTGACAGGATTGGACTAGAAAATATTTTATCCAGCAGCTGGGGGCCTGTGAAAAAAATCTGGGTAGATATGGACAAATAAAGGAACTACATTTTCTCTGCAGTCCCCAGAGAACTGTGGGTAATTTGAGGACTGGCTCCACCTGTAACGGGCCTGTCGACTCCGGCGCCAGCGAGAAAAAGGAGCCGGAGCGTCACGAGCTGATATCGGCTCCCGGGGGTTCCGATGAAGGGGTGTTTCTGGGCAAACCCCGAGAGCCACAGAAGCCGAGGAGAGCTTCACCGAAAGGTCCAGAGGCGGGCTGCTACCCACTGCGGGAGACGGTCCTCAGCCCTCGCCGAACGCTTCCCGCCAGAGGGCCGGGGAGGAACCTCCTGCGCCATGACTTCACCGCGCTCCGCCGGCCGCCGGGGACCCCGGGAAATGAAGCCAGGCAGCTGCCAGCCGGCCTCCTAACTCCTCCTTCCTCTCCGGTAAGGATGGCGCTCTCCTCGCGTGTTCCTCAGGAAATTGCACATATTTCCCTGCCTTTGGTGCGAGCCGGCAGCGCAGCTGTTTGCCCCGTTCACCTGCCGTCTGAGGCCACGGGGAGAGGAAATTAGGAGGGTGAGCTCATGGGAAAGGGAAGCAAAGCAGGGCGAGGGGCAGAGCCGAAGGGCATCATTTATTTAGGTGAGAGCGTGGGCCTCTCCCCTACTGAGGGGTCTCAATCCCGGATATGCTTGTAAACGTGTCTCCAAAACTCCTGCATTCATCCAGAACAATCCGGTGGTCAAAGCGCTGCCCTGGCTGGGCACTCAAGGGGGCCTTAGTTCGGGCGGCTCTGACAGAATACCGTAGACTGGGTGGCTTATAAACGGCAGAAGTTTATTTCTCAAGAGTTCTGGAGGGGCTTCCCTGGTGGCGCAGTGGTTGAGAGTCCACCTGCCGATGCAGGGGACGCGGGTTCGGTCCGGGAGGATCCCACGTGCCGCGGAGCGGCTGGGCCCGTGAGCCATGGCCGCTGAGCCTGCGCGTCCGGAGCCTGTGCTCCGCAACGGGAGAGGCCACGGCAGTGAGAGGCCCGCGTACCGCAAACAAACAAACAAACAAACAGAGTTCTGGAGGCTGGAAGGTGGGGATCAGGGTGCCAGCAGGGTCAGGGCCTGGTGAGAGCCCTCTTCTGGGTTTTCACTTTGGGTTTTCACATGGCAGAGAGAGTGAGAGAATTTTCTGGAGCCTCTTTTAGACAAAAGGGCACTTAGCCCATTCATGAAGGCTTCCTAAAAGCCCCACCTCCTAATACCATCACATTGGGGATTAGGATTTCAACATAGGGATCTTGGGACAGCCACAAACATTCAGTGCATAACAGAGGAATACAAAAGAAATTATTAAAAGGAACTAAAATTACCTCACTCCTCCATTCAGCCAGCATGTATTGAGTGCCTGATTTGAGCAGGTAGGTGTTTTAAGCGTAAGTGGTAGAGTGATGAATAAGATGACAAGGAGGATGTGAGGTAATAAACGATACATAGGTACACGTCTATACACACACACATACATATGTGTATACTGTATGTTTTTGCATGTGCATACATAAAATACATGCATACTATACTCGTATTCATGTGTATACGATACATATATGACATGAGGTAAGGATGAGTGCTTTGAAGAAAAATAGAACATGGGCTGGGGAGAGAAAACATCAAGGGGTCAGTAGCTCTGTTCTGCTGTAGCAGCAACTGCACACTTTTTCTGTAAAGGACCGGACAGTCAATAGTTGGGGTTTTGTGGGCCATATGGTCTCTGTCGTCACTACTCTGCCCTGATTACCCCACTCCTTGGGGCTTTGGGGAAATTACTTAACCCCTGTGGTGCTGCCATTTCCATGTTACAAAATGGGACTCAAAAGAGTCCCTACTTCTGGTGGTTGTTGAGAGATTACATGAAATAATATCTTTAAAGTTCTTTGCACCAAATAAACATGAAAGGCTCCCGCTTTTGTTACACCTCCCACTCCCCAAGTCTGAAGGGGAGTAGGGCCATCGGGTCATCTGTCCTGCCCTCACACTTGGTGCTAGATGTGCAGACCCCTCCCTGCCTTACAGGTCTTGGTATCAGAAGAGGCCCAACCCCCAACTGACAGCCTGGTCTGAAGCAGCCCCTCGAGGAGAAGGCAGATCCCCACACAGATATTAGCTTGATTCACCTCGTTTACTCCCTCACAGCAATCCTGTCCCTTTGATAGAAGAGTCCACTGAGGGTCATGGATGACGAGAAGTGCTCAGTTGTCTCCGTGACACATCATGATGCCTCGCAGACAGGGAAGGGTTCCAGCTGAAACAGTAGCAGACCACGTGGTCCAGAGATGGAAAAGAAGGGGTCCCTCCTCTGTTGCCATCCCTTCCCCCTCAACATTTAACCTGCCCCTGAGACTCCCCAGGTTCTGTGGGATCATGCCCTTCCCATGTTCCCTACTGCAGCTTCTGTGCACACCTTTCTCTCGCTCCGTCAACAGCAGTGCTGCCTCGTGCTCCATCTCCTCATGGGCCTCCTAATCTGACTAATACATTTGAATTAATGAATAATAGAAGCTTCTTTGACGATGGGAAGACCTCTCAGGGAGCATGTACGTTTCAGCAAAGTTTTCATTCATTTGAGGGTGGATGAGTACCAGGGGTGTTGTCAGGCACCCTGGCAGCCCATCTGAAGGTATTTTTTCATCTTGGTGAGGAAGGGGATAGGAAAGCTTTGTCCCATTTTGACAGATGAGGAAACTGAGGCTCAAAGAGTTTATAAATGTAGTAATGCCTTCCTATTTAGATCATGCCAAATTACATGCCACTGAAATCAGGACTATAAATGCCATCACATATATCAAGCATACAGTACAGTAAATATTGTTTATCTGCCCTTCCCTCTTTCCAATCCGCCAGCCTCAAGCTGGAAGAAATGCTTAGGGAAGGTAAGGAAGGACAGTTGAAGCAGGACATTGAGGAGGGGGAGTTCCAGTTGGATACGGAGAAGGGGAAAATGAAGGCTTATTTGCACAAAGGTATTGCACGTTCATCGTATCACAGCTTAGAATGTGCCAGACCTAACCCGTTTCCCGTAAATACATTTGCTGACATCTACAACCCCCACTGAGAAATCTATTTCTGATCTCCTTTTGAAGACTTACATAATTCCAGGTGAGTGTGGCCCAGTGGCAAGATATTTCCAAGGAAAGGGAGGGAGCCTAATTCTCTTCTTGGTTTCCTCTTGTTCTGGAACACTTGTGAGGGCTCAAATCCAAGGGGAGAAAAAATGCCCTACTACTTCAGGCAGCACAGCAAGCATAAAGAGGAAGCAAAAATTTCCATGTAAACGGAGGCAGGTACAAGCTCCCTCGTGTTAGCACCACTTTACAAACTTACCATTTGCTTGAACTTGGAGGGACATAGGACTTTTCAAGGGCCAAGCGCAGGTGGAACAAAATGAATGTTTCAGTCTTATCCTGCAAAGGTTTAAGAGGAACAGTGGAAGAGAGATGGATGGATGGATGGATGGGTGAATAGGTAGGTGGATAGATAAATTGGTGAATGTACGGTGTGGGGGGTGGGGCAAGTGGATATGTAGGTGGATAGATGGGTGGATGTATAGGTGGGCAGGTGGGTGGATGTATGGGTGGATAGATGGGTGGATGTATAGGTGGGCAGATGGGTGGATATGTAGGTGGATAGATGGGTGGATGTATAGGTGGATAGATGAGTAGGGATAGGATGGATGGATGGATAGTTGGATAAATAAGTGGGTAGATGTGTGTGTGTGTGTGTGTGTGTGTGTGTGTGTGTGTGTGTGGTGGGTAGATAGGTGGGTTATTGGATGGGAGGACAGTATAGATGGATGGAGAAGTGCATAGGGAGAAATGGATGAATGGTTGGATGGATGGAAATGTAGGTGAATGGATGAGTGGGTGATGAATGGGACGATAGGGGAGCTAGGTGGCTAGCTAAATCCTGCTCATGTTTGTGTTTTGTTTCACCTATATGGTATTTGAATTAGTTGTTCTAATTTTAGGTACAGAAAAATGTACCTAAAAATCTGGATTTCTGGCCTCTCCTGAAAAATCAGAAGCTCTGGCAAAACCGGGCCTACATTCCTTCAAGGCAACAGCTGACTGGAACTGAGTAACAGCTGTCCCCTTTAGGTGGGTGTGAAGGCATCAGTCCACCAGAGTCCCCACCACTCCACAGTAGCTCCGACACCTACCAACTTCATTCTGTGACGTTATCTACCCGCCCAGTAGGCATTTGCTAATTCATCAAAGGACCTAGTAAATCTGGGCCCTTTATTAAGTAGACACATGGTAAATTTATGATTCAGCGACTCTGCCCTCAGGGCTATGATAAGAGGCTCTCCATGTCCCTTCTCATTACTTCCAGTGTCACAATCCTAATCTTAGAGGATGGGGATGGAAGGGCTTGCCTCACCACACACCTCTTTATTATGGAGATCTAACCTCTTAGCATAACATGAAAAGCGTTTCAGGATCCAAATTCCCACGTACCTATTCAACCATGTACATAAACTACTCTATCCCCCACTGCAAACTAAAATATCTCAACTGCTTTCCCCTTAGGCTGGGCATGAACCAACAGTTCTTTGCCTTTGTTTGTGCTATTTCTTTGGCCAGGAATGGGCCCTCCCATCACTCTTGGTCCATTTGGTAAACTCCTCATCCTTTAAGTCTCAGTACAAGTATGGCCGCCTTCTCTGGCCACCCTCTCCAGACAGAATGAGATGCTCCCTTCTCTCTATGCCCCTCACATGGACAGTTATACAAACACAGCCTCATATGCCCATCTCTCCCAGCAACCGTACCACCTAGTCTGGATCCTTAGGGCCCAGCACAGTTTCTAGCCAGTAGTTGGTCTCCATCCATGTTTGTTGTTGAATGAGTCAGTAGCTATACTGTGCTCACTTCCTCATTGAGATATCAAGGAAATTCTTTACTGCTATAGCCACTCAGGCTGTGCACTGCACACCTGCAGGGGGCACTGACATAAACTGAAATAAGAATGGCACCCCTGGATTTTGAAGTACACAGCAGTATTGGTGGACCTGCCTACAGACCATCCTGGCAGGCAAACTACAGGAACAGAATTACCTCTCCCCAACCCCTGCCAAGGTCCGTCAGAATAGATTTTGTCTTACTTACTGGATATGTGACTTTGGACAAGTTACCTAACCTCTCTGTGCCTCAGTACCTTCATTTGTAAAAGAGGGATAGGGCTTTCCTGGTGGTGCAGTGGTTAAGTATCCACCTGTCAATGCAGGGGACACGGATTTGAGCCCTGGTCCGGGAAGATCCCACATGCCACAGAGCAACTAAGCCCGTGCGCCACAACTACTGAGCCTGCGCTCTAGAGCCCATGAGCCACAACTACTGAAGCCTGTGTGCCTAGAGCCCGTGCTGCAACATGAGAAGTCACTGTAATGAGAAGCCCGTGCACTGCAACGAAGAGTAGCCCCCTGCTCTCTGCAACTAGAGAAAGCCTGCGTGCAGCAACGAAGACCCAACACAGCCAAAAATAAAGAATATATATATAAATAAATAAATTTTAAAAATTTTTTAAAAAGAGGGATAGGGCTTCCCTGCTGGTGCAGTAGTTAAGAATCCGCCTGCCAATGCAGGGGACACGGGTTCGAGCCCTGGTCCGGGAAGATCCCACATGCTGCGGAGCAACTAAGCTTGTGTGCCACAACTACTGAGCCCACGTGCCACAACTACTGAAGCCCGCGTGCCTAGAGCCCGTGCACTGGAACAAGAGAAGCCACCACAATGAGAAGCCTGCGCATCGCCTCAAAGAGTAGCCCCCGCTCGCCGCAACTAGAGAAAGTCCGTGCGCAGCAATGAAGACCCAACACAGCCAAAAATAAATAAATAAAATAAATTACACACACAAAAAAAAGAGGGATAAAGAGTCCCTTTTTGATGGGATAGTATGAGAATGATATTGAACAGTGTTTGATCTAATCATCATCACGCTCATCATCGTCATCACCATCATTATCACCACCACCACCGTCACCATTACCACCACCATCATCATCATCGCCTTCATCATCATTACCACCATCACCACCACCGTCACCATCATCATTATCATCATCATCATCACCAACACCACCACTACTTAGAAGTTCAGAATTACTTTGATCCTAGGCTACGAAGATTTGTTTGGCCCACATGTCGTACAGCCCCTGGAGATCTGTATAGGACTGGCCTGGATGCCCCCTCTCCTGCTTCAACATTTCATGGAAGTTCAAAGCCCTCCCTAGCATTTCTCAGATTCCCAGCATTGGGGGAGTTATATTCTCAAGACTCTCGCTTCTGTTTCTTCCTACTCTGGTCTTTGAATCTGATGTGAAACTCAACTCCCTCCTCAACCTACCCATGTACACACAAACACACACACACACACACACCCCCACACCACTCCTCCTAAGCATTTGTGGGTACAGAAGATTTTCCCCAATCAGGGTAAGCTGGAGGGGAGAGATGGAAAGGAGTTGTAACCACATACTTGTAAAGAACTTCAAATTCAACATTACACATCCCAGCACTTTAAAGGTCCCCCAACCACCATCCCACCAGGGACCTGTCTCCACCAGTCTTCCCTACGCATTCACCTGGTCACCAGCCTCACACTTTCTCAGGGGCACGCCTCTCCCTGCTCCTCTCTGAAATAAAGGAACAATTGTTCTCCTGAACTCACTCAGAACAGTTTAGCTTTGTCCTCTGTCACCTGGGTTCTTGCCAACACCCATGCCCCTGGGTTATTGCCTCCAACTCAAATACAATTCATTCCCCAAGAATTCTGGGGCCAGCTTCTAAGGCACTAAAATTCTCACCTCTGCTGTGCTTGAGTGGGGCCAGCTTCCCAGGCCTGCACCAGATACACAGAAATCCATACTTAGAAGGGCCATACTTGGGGCTGAATGCTATTCAGCCTCTATCTTGAAATTCTTAATAATTTTTTATTTAATTTTGTGTTTTATAAGTGAAGGCCAATGGTTCTTCACTTCAATGAGGTTTGGAGCCTAAGTTCATGCATGGTCCCCCCCTCCAACCACCTTCCTGCCTTCTCAGGACAGGTCCTCATCTGCCTGCTCACTGAACCCTGGTACCCAGGCCCGCCTGGCCTCCTCCTTCCCACCACTGCCCCGTGACCTTACTCCTGGGGTGTACAGGAGGCATGCACTTACACTGAGTAACTAATTGAAGGTACAAAACTTGGCACATAAAAGATGTTCTGTAAAAGTTCTTGTTTTAAGTTTCCAGGTCAAAGCCTCTTCTGGTCTGCAGGCCCATGTGTGGACCTCTCCAGGCTTCTTGGCCTTCAATTCTCCCACTTCCAAAGGGCTCCTCCATTTCTTCCTGGACCTGATAACGTGGTCCTTCCTCCTAATAATATCCAAGTACCGTTGTCTTCTATCAGTTGAGTGTCACTTAGTCCAGAGGCGCTCACTTGAGTCAGAGATGTCTATTATTTTCCATTATTCTCCTATTAAGGTATTCTAGACAGAGCTCCATCTTCTTCCTCATAATCCAGCTCTTCCTTTTGTCACTTGGCCCTAGGCCTTCATTCCTGACAGCCTCTGAGGTGTATCTATAAGTTTTTTCAACTGTGACTCCAAGGGTGGAGCTTGCCAGACTACTCTTCATGCCCTGCACCTCTCCTGCCTTCTTCTCCCCCATCCATAAAGCTGCAGCCATGTCCCTCCCCTCCCATCCTCAGTTCAGCCCTTCTTTCTAGGAGTTGGGCCCACAGTTAGTGGTCTGCGCTAATGAGGGAACCTCCACTTCACCCCCCTTGTACAAGATCCTGGTTTGTTTGACCCCTGAGCCCATGTTCTTGGAAGCATTTCCTCATACCCTATCTCCCACCCCGGTAAGGCTATCCTGGCAGACAATCTTCCATTGGTCCAGAGTCATCTAGGTCAGGGGTCCCCAACCCCCGGGCCAGTCCGCAGCCTGTTAGGAACTGGGCCTCACAGCAGGAGGTGAGTGGTGGGTGAGCTAGCAAGCGAAGCTTCATCTGCCACTCCCCATCACTCCCCATCGCTTGCATTACCGTCTGAATCATCCTCCCCGCACCCCCGTCTGTGGAGAAATTGTCTTCCACAAAACCAGTCCCTGGTGCCAAAAAGGTTGGGGACTGCTGGTCTAGGTCACTTGAACTTTCCTGGATGGCTTTGGGTGAGGACAGTGACATCTCTGCACCATTTTCCCTCTACCCCATCTACCTCTTTTTCTCAAATTGTCAGGAGACCAAAGCCTAAGAATTTGCTCAGGGGCGATAGAGAAGCGGTCTTGACCTTCCTCCCACAGGCTTTCCTCACAGCACTGAGTGAGGTGCTTTTGAATCAGATGGGGCAAGTGACATGGAGCCAAGTTAATGACTAGACAATACCCTTGACTCTCAGGAATCCCAATTCTCCAGTTGTTTTATAAGTGCTAATAGTTTTCTCTGTTGAGTGTGTCATCTTTTCCAATACAGGGGAAGACTGTATCTATAATACCTTTCCCACAGGTGCCTAGAACAGGGTGGATTATCAGACATGGACAGCCGACATGTAGGTCTGTGTATGGCCATCATCACCCATCCTTTTCTTCTGGTAACTACAGTGGTGAGGTCTTTTAATTGTGCCCATCTTCCATATCTTGTGATTCATGGGGGCTGCCTGCCTGGCTGCTGGTCTAGGCATGTGGCCTAAGCCAGACTAATCAAATAACCCACCCCGCTGGCCATGGTAATTTGCCAAGTGAGAGGGGCATGTGATCCACACAGACCAATCAGGGGCCTTCCCTGGGATTTTATATGTGGGCTCCAGGAGAGAGCTCTTTTCTTCTGCTGCAGTTTCCAACTAGAGTGATGCAAGTCCAGAGATTACATAATTTGGGAGCAGACCTCTTTCCTTTTCTTCCCTTTTGTCACTGGAATGTATGAATACATTAAGGTAAGCAGAGTTTGGAGATGGGAGGAAGAAAAGTTGGCAAAAAGGATTAGAGAGAAATGGAGAGAGAACAGTGGAAGAAAGAGGGAGGCCCTCCAAAGTCCAGCACATGCTGTAACCAGTTCCTGCTACCTCCTCTAATCAAGCCTCAGCTACTCTGTCTCTGCCTCTCTTTGTCCCTTTATCTCCAGGCTTTGACACCAAATTCTCCCAGTGAAACAATCTGGCTAGTCATCCTTGACCTTGCTGGGCCTGAGACCACCTCATAGGTTGATGCTTAGAGTATGGATGTCTGTCCATAGGCGAGGTGACCAATACCCCTATGAAAGGGAGATGGGAGTCACAAGGTGCCACAGAGGCAGCTTAGAGGAAGGAACTCCCAGAAGGTAGAGGCACGGCACACCTTCTGGAACCGTGGCTATCCAGTGCCACCAGCCATCCCCAAACTGGATTCTTTAGTATTGAATATGTATTGATTAATGGATGGAAAATACTGAGTTGATTGCCAGTAACTAACTCATACAGAGTTCCTCCAAATTCAAGGGAGCTAGACGTGAGAGGCAAAAAGCAATTTCCTCAAAAAATTCAATTTGTTTTGTTCTCTGTGTCTGATTTCCTTTGGGTTGGCTCTGATTTCCGTATGACCTCCAAGACCCCCAGACTCAGCTCACATCTGGAGCCGTGTCTCCAGCCCAGGCCCAGGCCCTGCCAAGCATGGAGAGGCTGGCTCCGCAGTGAGGTCTCCCTGGGACACATTAACGACTGTCAGGGTGTGAAGGGTGATCAGCCGTTAGATTAATTCCTCATAAAATGTCACTTAGGCCAGAGCAGGTCAGCTAAATACGTGGTCTTAAGAACTATACAGAGCTTCTCTTTTGGCTCCAACAAAGAAGAGAAAGGCAGGGCTACAGAGGTATAATTGTGCAGGGACCTGCAAGGCTGCTGCTGGGCTGACTGCCAAGTTACTTGAGGGCAACACCATTGCAATGAGAGGGTTGAGGTTTTCCTGTCCCCCACTTGGCCTTCCCTCCACTCACTAACCCTGCAGTTTCCTTCAGCTGAAGTGGATATCAGTGGAAATCGAGAGGTTCCCTCCCACCTTTTCTGGGGACAAAACCCAGCCTCCAATCTCCGTAGACTTTAGTGAAAGACGCCAGAGTGTAGACGCCATGTGGAGTGTAGAGAAAGGTGGAATGTGGTGGAAATGCTTTGTCAGAGGTACTGCAATGATAACACAGGTTTTTATTTCATCACTGAAAGAAGCATGATATTCACTGCTCTCCCTTAGATGGCCTCTGCTCTATCTTTGCTGGTTTTCTCAATATTCTTTAAATGCAGCTTACATGCCCCCGTGGACCTTTGCACTGGCTGTTTCCTCTGCCTAGAATACTTTTCCCTTAGATAACTGCATGGCTTGCTTGCTCCCTCACTTCCTTTGGGTCTTTACGCAAATGTCACCTTCTCCGTGAGACTCTCCCTGGTCACTGTATCTGAAGTTTCAGCCACTCCAAACTGTTGCTATTCTCTTTCCCTGTTTTATTTTTTTCCTCCTTATCCCTGATTATTATTTACACTTGATATACTTTACTATTTAACTTGTTTATCTGTTTCCCTTACAGAATATAAGCTTTGTGAGGTCAGGGATTTTTTTCTATTTCATTCATTGCTGTATCCCCACGAATCAGGCCCCTCTTGTAAGATCCTGGCTGTACAGTGCCTGGCACACAGTAGGTGCTCAAAACATATTTGTTGAATTAGTTCAGCCATTGGAGTGAGCCCATATTTGGAATCAGACCTGGGTTTGGATGTGTGTTCAGCTGGTTAGAAACATTACTTCTCTCTGAGTCTCAATTTCCTTATCTGTAACTTAGGTATAATACCTATTATACCTAGGGTTCCTGGGAAGGGTCATGAGATAATGCATGTAAGGGACTGAGCACAGTGTCTGGCTTGGAGTAGGAAGAACATAACTAGCAGTTATCTTGCTATTGTAAGAACATAAGTGTTTGTTACTACCCAGAAGCTTGAGAACAGGTCAACAGAAACAGAAAGAAAAATGAAAACCTTCAAATCTGCCTGGATTGGGGATAGGGGGCAAAACAAACCTCGTGTGCAAAGACACATGGGTATGTAAGGCTGTGTGTGTGCATGTGTGTTTGTGTGTATGCACACACACGCATGCATCCCATTCATATAAAAGTTGGGGCTCATGGATTTTAATCCCCATCACAGTTATTCAAAGCTCTATCTATCTTCGGACTTCTGTATGTGCACAAGTATTGTAAACACCACACGCATACACACAGATGCCCAAGCATACTCGGTCATGCACAGGAGATCCCTCAACCTCCCCCCCACCCCCAAGGGAGAGGCTCTGTAACAGGGCAGCTACTTTACTGTTCGTGGCTTGGAGGACTTGAGAGAGAAATTGCACCATTACAGCCGTGACTGCAACCAAGTTCCTTCCTAGATGCTGTCCCCAGCCCAAGCAACTCTCTGTCCCACCTCCCTGACCCTCTTGACAACATCATACTGAGCCTTCTGAGTCTTCTTGAAGGGACTCACTCCTTCAAGACACAGAACCCCTCTATTGGTCTGACTGCAAAGGGGAGTGAGGGCCCTGCGTGAACATATGCCTGTCTCAGCCTCAGGCATCATGGAGAGAAGACACATATTGAGCAGGACAGTCATCTTGGAGCCGGAGTTTAAAAGATGAAGACTTTCTGAAGGACCTCCCTACCACGGCAAGGCACCCCGAGGTCCAGACCAGGGGGCGACTTCTGGGGCAAGGCAGCACCTGATGAGAATGGCTGATGTGGTCGTACACCCCCCAGCCTCTCCATCCCACCCCATCCTGACCCCCTGCCACAGTGAAAATAGAATCCTGGGAAGAGCACTGGCTTCAGAATCAGGTAGTTTGGGGACTGGAATCTTAGCTCCAAAACTTGACAGCTAGGGAACTTCAGCAAATTCTTAGCCTCTCTGAACCACAGTTTCATCATCTGTCAAATTATCCGGACAACAACTCCCTTGTAGAATTGTTGGGAGGATTTAAGTCATGTATTGCTGCTCAGGTTGTGCACTACACAAGTCCAGGGGGCCACCATAAGGCCACAAAGTCAACGACATCCCTTGGATTGTGTAGGTATGAAATATTGTGTTAGGAGCCTCTGACACAAAGCCTGGCACCTAGTAAGTGCTGAATCATGGTGGCCAAAAAATCAGGCTTATTAATCATACTTTTAATTCACAAAGGGAAAACCACCTAGCTTTCAGCAGGCATAATAGTTTCAGAGTAGAAAGTTGTAGCCATGGTAATATATGAGGCAACTTCAGAGTTGACAGGGATATGATGTCCTCAGGGAATGTATTTTCATTGTTTTTTAGAGCCCAGAGCTCCAGAAGTTGGTCATGCTTACTGGACATTTTCTTGTGAGTAATCAGAAAGCTTGTAGTGCTCGGACGTATGTGCTCTTGAAGCCATTTTGTCTTAATGAGGTGAGGTTTGATTTAAGTGGAGAGTAATTGTCTTTCCCTATTAAAATAATGTTTTTTCCTTAAATGAAAACATAATGCACAGGAGGAGTCCCAGTGAGATAGCCAGGTCTTACCAAATCTGCCTATAGTGAAGTCCAGCAGCCGGCAAGTCACACTGACAAGCAGAGAACTTCTAATCAGCAGTTCCGAGCCTCTCTCCTAGATGTCCATCAGATATTAAGGGACAGATTTCTGGAAGACAGAGACTAAAACAACAATCGAAAAGAAAAGAAAAGAAAGGAAGGGAGGAAGACAGGGGTGGGGGAGGGGAGAGAGAGGACGGGAGGAAGGAAGGTCGGAAGGAAGGAAAGAAAGAAGGGAAGAAAATGGAAGAAAGGGAAGGAGGAAGGAAGGAAAATTAATTAATTCAAAGCTAGAGGCAAAATAACACTTCCCCCAAACTTGTAATTAGTAGCCATAATGAGAAGATTTTACAACTATAAAACAAGGACAAAGGCTCATAAAAAGAGAAGACGAACAAGAAAAAAACACCTGGAAATTAAAAATGTGAGAGCAGAAATAAAAATGCACTTGATAAATGAGGTGATACAGTCGAGGACATACCCTAGAAACTCAAACACAAGAACAGAGTTGGAAAATGAAAGAGAATGATATGGTCTGTCTGATGGTCCAAGTCCAAATAATCAAGAGAGAAAATGGAGGGGAGGAACAAGTAATAGAACATTTCCTAGGACTGAAGTAAGTAAGCTTCCAGATTGAAGAGGCCTTCAAAGAACCTAGCATAATGGAGGAATTCTCACATCAAAGCCTGGCAATCCAAAATTTCGTATCACCAGAAATAAAGAAGATCGCAAAAGCTGTCAAGGAGAAATAGAGATCAGGATGGCATTCAACTAGAAGACTACAGAACAGTGCTTTCAAACTTCAGAAGGAAAATGATTGCCAATTTGAATTCTGTAACCCGCCAAATTATCAATCAGGAATGAGTATAGAATAGAGACATTTTCAGAAATGCAGGGTCTTAAAGATTTTACCTCTTATGTACCTTCTGAAAGAAGTTACTGAAAGATGTGCTCCATCAAAATGAGGGAGTAAACTGAGAAAGACGAGTGGAATCAGCAAGTCATCCATTGCAGCGTAAGACAGTGGAGAAAGGGAATTTTCAGGAGGATGGAAGAGAGAAGACCAGGAAACAGCTGAAGAGGAAAACCAATTCAGAACAGAGTAGGAGAAGGGCGGTGTCCAGGCAGAGGGACTCTCAGAGTAAAAAATGAAAGTAGTAGATTATCCGACATGGTTGACTGTGCGAAGAGACATTCCATAGTTGTACAGAGGTTTCACCAGAAATTTGAAGAACACCAAACAGTTTTTAAAAGCAGTTAAGTCCAGTAAAAATAAAACATCATACAATAATCTCCTATAAGAATTATTAAAATTTTTTCTCCATAATATCTCTTCACATATTATAGCACTTTTCAGACAAGAATTTTCTGCCTTTCATTTTATTTTTGCTTTTGAGACAACAAAATCTTACCCAGAAGCACACTAAATATATATGCCATAAGAAGTGATAGTTTGACAGTATAATTTTAGGCAGTGACACACTTGCCAATTGATTCAACAGTTTCCAGTCAGAGACTAGTGTATTGGACCAATGTGAGATACTTACTATGTTTGAATGAGCCTCAAATGCTTTGTTATGCAAGGACTGCCAAACAAGAAAGACCTTCTACAACACTTCAGTCTATTAAGGGTGCATGCTCTCTCCTTGTGTTTCCAAGCACTCTCATCTTTAGCTTTCATTTAGTCCTAGGAGCATACCGGTACTCCAACTTTAAGCGCAGCTTGAGTGAAAGGTATTCATAAGCCCAAAAAGTTTGGTGAAGAAAACGGTACAGCAAGAACATACCTTCCAGAGAATGACTCTTGCAACCGTCATGCACTTAAGTCTACTCTTCCTCCTTTGGTGAGTAAAATAAGCCTTCATTACATCACATTATATATGCATAATGTGTATACAATATATGTATACACACACACACAAACTGTATTTACTGTCAAGTTATCGTGTATTATTTATTTAAACTTGTTTTTATTGTTCAATTGATTTATTTTTCTACCTGTGAAAAATGTTTGGGCACCTGGGGTTGCATCAATATTTTCCCCATTAAAATTAATGGCATTTTTTTTCATTCATTTAACAGCTTTTCACTTATTTGTAGGGTTTTCAGGATCAAGTTAAAAATCTGTAAAAAGAATGGGTATTTAGGAAATGAAATGTAAATACACTACTTGGCTCAGCAGTGAACAATATTTACATGGTCCCAATCGTGAAAACAACAAATATGAATTTAGTAAAAGTGATGATTTAAGCCATACGGGTGAGAGTGCTATATCAGGTTGAATCTTCGTCTTTCTTATTAGGAAGTCAACATATGATATATAAATCTGGAAAGGCAAGAATAGCAATACTAACAAGTGATGTAGAAAAATAGAAGTGCTAGAAGCAGCGTCTAAAAGGGTTAAAAGTGGTTGCCTCTGGAAATGAGGACTTGGGTGAAGAAGCGGAAGCTTTATCATAAGCTTCAAAGGACTGTTTGACTTTTTAAAGTAGGCAATAACTTTGATAAAAATTTAAATTATGTTTAATAAATATATAATAAATATTGGAAAAAGCTCAGAAAATACAAATATGGAAAGAGAATAAAATAAAAGCCATTCGTAACATATAAACCCAGAAAAGCCTGTCAAGAGACACTAGTTTTGAGTTTTGAATCTCTCTACTCTACATACATATAGGCACATTTTTTAAAAGTGTGAGATTGTGTCGTTAATATTGTTTTGCAACGTGCATTTTCCCACACAGTCACTGTAGGGAATTTTTCCATATCAATATTCATCCACTACATCATTTTAATGGCTGCGTATTTCCCATCATATGGATATACTATAATTTATTTAATTCAGCTCAACGTTAACCACTAATTATTCAACCAGCCTAATTCTTCCAGCAAAGACATGCAACTTTAACTTATTTTGGAAAGATAGCAAAAAGGAATTTTCTCTACTCTGTGTTCAATTGTTGTCTTCAATAATTTCTATTTTGCTTTACTAGCAAAGGAGTTAGAGATTTCACTTGCTCTGAGATATCCCCCTGACTATCCACACTGTTTCTTTTGGAAATTCTCTCCCATTGAAATTGTAAATGGAATGCATATGTGGTAGATGGCTGCTCTTGCCTGTCCGTGTCCTTTTTTTGTCTTTAGATATTTAGATAACAGCACCTCAATTTTCCTTGGTAGAATCCCTTCTCCTTCCTCCCACAACGCTCAGCCCACGTGGTTTGGGTGAAACTGACCCACCTTCATATCTGGAAGGTGAGTTCAGCCTAGTTCTTCTTTCTAGCCTCAGTGAATGGTTCAGGGGTGGACATGTGCACAGAACTGATTCAAGGAGAGTCAACTCCAGACTTTCATTGGAACCTTTAGGACAGAGGAACTCTCTTTCTTCTCACTGGGATTGCTGAGCTGAGAAAAGGGCAAATCTGGAGTGGCTGGAGGCCATTGGCCATTACAAAGGGAGAGCCTGCCTCGGGATAAAGCCAAAGAGCAAGAAATATGAACCAAGAGATGCAGAAAGTCAGATTCCTGCCGACACATTTCGTGCACCTGGATCCAGCACTGCCTGGTGTCCTTAGCCACGGTTGTATGAATTAACACATTTTCCCTTTTCCCTTAATCTTTTGAGTTGGGGTTCTGTCATCTGGGGTTCATACATCTATGTGTATAACATAGACTCAAAGTCAAATAATTTAAACAGAACAGAAAACCATAAGGTGAAAATTAAAAATTTTCCTCCTTACCCTCTCAGTTCTCAGTTTAGACTCCCCAGAGGCTGTCACTCCTTACAGTTTCTTTCACATGCTTCCAAAATGTGTCTGTCCATTTACAAATATACCAATTTTTGAAGATATACAAACAGGATTATACTATGCTGTCCTGCAATTTGTGTTTTCTACTTTGCCATGAGGTGAATGACACCTTCCCTCATCACATCCTGACATCTAGTTCATTTATCCTAAGACCTGCAAAGGATTCTATTATAGGGACAGCTCATATTCCGACCAGACCTGTACTGATGGCCAATTAGGTTCACTTGATTTTTCACCATTAAAATGAAGCTGTGCTGAGCATTCTTCTCATATAGTTATACGTGGCAAATGTGCTTCTGGTCCCTCGTTACCCAGACTCCTTCCAGGGGCTACATTTAGTGGGGTGTGTGTAAGTAGTTGCTAGCTGCACAGTGTAAGAATAGCTTCCAGAAATACTCCAACTACCCACAGTGCCAACTCACAGGGGTCAAGATACAAAGGTACAGGGCCATAGATCATTATTCAGTAAAAACATGTGTGAGGATAACAGGACAGAGTTATGTAGGGAGTGGAAGGGAAATGGTCTGAAATGCACAGAGCCAGAAGCTAGTCTGTAGAAAATTCTTCCAGTCATCAGAGGTATGAAAATGGTTTTGTTTCTCACCAAAGTCTGTTAGAAACATACCGGATAATGCAGCATATATAGACTCCTATAAATGTACCATGTTTTTTTTTCTTTTTTGATGAGAATCATAGAGAATAGAATATATTAAAACTGCTGTCTTTGTAGGGCCCAAATGTGTACAAGTACTGCAAACAGTGAGGATGTCTGTGGGAAGCAGCATGTTTTATGCATCAAAGCTATCAATAACAATAAAAAAAACAAGTTTCAATTTACCATGCTATAGGAACAAGTGAATTATCTTCTTATTCTCTTTATTAAAAAAATTTCAAAATTGTCATCATATGAATAAGGAGTGATCAAAGAATATGTAGCTAAAAATAAAAGGTAGGGGCTTCCCTGGTGGCGCAGTGGTTGAGAGTCCGCCTGCCGATGCAGGGGACACGGGTTCGTGCCCCGGTTCGGGAAGATCCCACATGCCGCGGAGCGGCTGGGCCCGTGAGCCATGGCCGCTGAGCCTGTGCGTCCGGAGCCTGTGCTCCACGACGGGAGAGGCCACAACAGTGAGAGGCCCGCGTACCGCAAAAAAAATAAATAAATAAATAAATAAATAAAAGGTAGGAAAGAAAGCATAGTAAGAGTGCATCATACTCAAATTAATAAAAATATGATGCTACTTTTCTGAATTTTCTGATGCTTTTGTTATTTGTCACCTTTTTAGAATGCATAATTTTTGTAAGTTTTTTCTCATTGTAGATAAATATTCATTTTTGTGCCTGACTTGTAAATTTTTTTTAAAAGAGATGCTCTAAAATTGTATGAGCTTCAGACTCTACAAAACTTGGATTCATACCTGCATAGTATCTGAACATATAGTGTCTGGAGTTAGACTGCTCAGCTTCAAATCTCAGGTGAGCCATTGTTGCAGACTGAATGTTTGTGTCCTCCAAAATTCATATGATGAAGCCTAATCTCCAGTGTGATAGAATTTGGAGATGAGGCCTACGAGAGGTGACTAGGTCATAAGGGTGGAGCCTTCCTGAATGAGGTTAGTGCCCTAACAGACCACTCTGTTGCCCCTTCCACCATCTGAGGACACAGCCAGAAGGTAGCCATCTATGAATCAGAGAGAGAGAGCTCTCATCAGAACTCAACCACGCTGGCACCTTGATATTAGGCTTCAGACTCCAGAGCTGTGAGAAATAAATTTCTGTTGTTAATAAGCTATCCAGTCTATGGTATTCTGTTACAGCAGCTCAAGATCAAGACTAAGATGGCCATCTGCCAGTTCTGTGACCCAGGGAAGTTTACTTCACTTCTCTGTGCCTCAGTTTCCTACCTAAAAAAAATGGGGTTAATAACTTCAGAGGGTTGTTGTGAGGATTAAATGAATTAATACCTATATAGAACCTAGAACCTGGCAATCAGTAATAGTCAATAACAACTATGGTTATTTCTTATGCACTTGTGCAGATATCTCAGCAGGATAGATTCCTAGAAGTGTAAGTGCAATTATATTAATTTTAATAAAGAATGTGCCAGGGCTTCCCTGGTGGCGCAGTGGTTGAGAGCCTGCCTGCCGATGCAGGGGACACAGGTTCGTGCCCCAGTCTGGGAAGATCCCACATGCCGCGGAGCGCCTGGGCCCGTGAGCCATTGCCGCTGAGCCTGCGCATCTGGAGCCTGTGCTCCTCAACGGGAGAGGCCACAGCAGTGAGAAGCCCGCGTACAGCAAAAAAAAAAAAAAAAAAAAAAAGAATGTGCCAAACTGCATCCCAAAAGCAATGCCAGCTTACCCTCCCATTATGTACATAGTGACATACATCAGAGCTGTGGAGTCAGGAAGCCCTTCCCAGATGAACTTATGGCTGTGGTCCTTACCACGTTCCACACTAGTCCAGTTCCCTGAACCCTGTCCAAGCTAAGTTGGTCAGTGGCTGCTGGGAATGGTAGGCCCTGCTCCTAATTAACCCATCCTGCAAAGCCTATGAGTAGCTGCCATTTACCAAGCACCTTCCCTTCATTGAGCTCAGCAGCCCTGTAGGTTAGGCAGGGTGAAGCCGAGGTTATTCTTTTATGAAAGATAAAATTGTGGCTCAGAGAGGTAAGGGACCTATGTGAAGTCACCCCAGCAGGTAAGAACCAGGGAGAGGAACAAGAATCCAGGTCTTCTAAAAACCTAATGCTTTTCCTATTATACCTTGTTGCCTCTCAAAAATCTTTCCATTAATGAAACATACTCTTTATAAAGAAATATATTCATAGTGAAATATGAAGCTTTCTCCAAGTTAGTTGTGAAGAGCAAGCATTAAGACTATATCATGTACTAAGAGTGTGCTTCTAAGAAAAATAAATTTAATTGCAGCCTCATGATTCAAATCAAATCCACCTTGCTTTAAATCTTCAATTATGGTAAAATATAGCTGTAGAGAATGTGCTTTCCATCCTAAGCACCTTCTGTACTTCTACCTTTAAAAACCTACCTCCCCCATCCCCCAGTCTTGTTATCTTCTCTTCGACTTGCCAAACAAATCTTCTCCAAAAAACAGAACTGATTAAATGCCTAAGGGAAGGAAGTGAAGAATTCAAAAGTAGAGTCTGTTCCCACATGTTCAGGCTAATTTAACTTTTCTCACATGACAAATTAGAAAGGAAAAGACAAATTTGCATAGAAGGACAATTAAGAATAAACTAGAGGTGTCCTCTGTCCCAAATTAGAACAGGATTCCATAATTTTGTTTTACAGGCATGACATGCAGGAACTAATGGGTGGATGCTTTTGTTCTCCGGTGTCACCCAGCAAGTGGGAGCTTCAGCACAAAGTGAGGATTAGCCCATGATGAAGTGTGCCTCAGACCTTCTCTTCAGCAAGCTGGGCTAACTACCATGTTACATACTGTCTAGCTTATGGAAAATGTGAAAATGCCCAGGGCCCATGAAAGTTCGGTCAAGTCTATCGATAGATGATAGATAGATAGATAGATAGATAGATAGATAGATAGATAGATAGAGATAGATAGATAGGTGATAGATGAGTCAATGAAACACTGAGAGGCTCCTCACCAGAGGGATTTATCTGAATATGCAACACGATGGCTCCCAGGCCATCTTCTAGCTCACCAACCCTAGTAATTTCTAGTGACTATCTCCTTCCTCAAAGCTCTAAGAATACTCAAAAGACCTGCTCTGCAAGTACAATTATGGGGGTAGATTTTTAATGTGCAGGACTTGGTACACAGTAGCCACTTATTACTCCAGCTGCCACAGGAAGTTTCTTTCTCTCCTTGGCAAAGCAAAGATGCCTACACATAGAGATTCCCAGCTGCTGACAGCCTTAAATTATCCAGAGATTTGCCTTTCAGAATGAGCTTTACAAGAGCTCAAAGGTCAATTAACCCTAAATAAGAACTGGCAAGCTCCCTACCCACTTCCTGGTGAACCAGAAGAAGAGAGAAGATATACAATAGGGTCTGAAGTTTTGAGCATCTTGTTGAAACATCAACTATATATATTTTTTAAATAATAGGTAATAGAAGTTGACTCTGGCTAATTTAATTAAAATGAAATGTTAGCATTTATTGAAAGGACTTATGATAGCCTAGAGAATCCCAGGAAAAGCTAAACATAAGAACTTCTTCAGGAGTAGAAACCCCAGTAGCTCTGGGAATCTGGAGAGCAGGAATCCCGTAGCTCTGGGAAATGGGCAGTACATCAAAGAACTGTCTTGGAGAAAGGGCTTTTCAAATTATTTTCCCATCAGGCTCCTCACCTGTTGGGTGAGAACATTCGATTAGTTCAACCTTGACCACGGGGACAGAGGACACAGGGGAAGCCTGTCTGTGTACAGTGTCACAGGAGTTATTCCCCAAAGGCCAGCTGCTATTATTTTTTAAAGGCCAAAGAGATGTGGGCAAACAAAAGCAGCAGGAATTCATTATGCTTAGTTTCTGTCTGTAACCCAAAGAAAAATGTATGCCAAACCTTCCAAATGTTTCAGGCCCAACACATGAAACGCCCAGTGTTCTGTTTCCAGGAACTACAGATCATACACAGGAACAAACTTTCCCCATCCCTAGGTCATATATCAAGGACAAGATCTACACCTTTGAAGGGGATAAAGGGTTTGGTTTACAGACAAGTGACCAGCCAAGTGCTGTGTAGTAAGAGCCATGAGAGGGAAGTACAGGGTAACACAGCAGGGGTGCCTGGCCTGGCCTGGACTCAGGGAGGAGCAAGGAGGAGTCAAGAGTGGGTGAGGGGTTGGCAGTCTATAAAGAATGGGATGTCTGAGGGCAGGAAAAGGAGCATGTGTTACCGTGGAGGGGTGCTGAAAGTGCTTCTATTTGTCTGAACTACTGGTCCCAGTACTTCACTCTGCTGGCTCAACCTTGCCCTGGGTAGGATGAAGAGTACTTCTTTCTGTGTTGACTTTGACTTGGCCGTGAAATTGGTAGATGTGTCAGAGTGCCAATCTTTTTTTTTTTTTTTTCACAGTGCTAATCTTAAGAGCCTAGGTCTTAGGCATTGGGTGTTCCACTCACCTGCATGAGTTTCTGCCACTGCCATAAGAAGAACATGCCCCAACTGCTCTGCTGGTCCAAGGAGGATGAAAAAACACATGCAGCATGGCCTTCAGGCCAATCCACAGAACTGCATCTAAAGGTAGAGCCACTCAGCCAAGCCCAGTCTAGATCACCCACCCCAGCTGCCACAGCCGGAAGCAGAATTGCTCCAGCTGACCTTCAGATCCATGAGAGTAAATGATGGAGGGAGGGTTCAAGCCACTGAATGTGGGGATGGTTTTCTATGCAGCATTACTGCGACAAGGGCTGAGGGATATAGGAGTGACAGTAAAAAAAAAAAAAAGCCTGAGAAGGGACTGGAGAGGTAAGCAGAGGCCTAATCGTCAAGGACTCTCTAAGCCTATTAATTTGAACTTTTATCTTAAGGGCAACGGAGTCCACTGAAATGTGTTAAGTAGGGAAGTTACACAGTCAGGTTTCCCTTTTAAAAAGCTCACTCTGAGGGTCTGTAAGGCAGACAGGGTTGGAGGGGGCACCAAGAGAGATTTCCTAAAGTTCTCAAACTAACAGTTTTCCAAAGTGTACAATTTTATGCATTTTTCTTCCAGCATGTGGCTTTCCTATTGACTTTTTAAATGGTATCTTTAATGGTTAATTTTTATAAGATCCAACTTATTAAATTTTCTTTTATGGCTACTGCTTTCTGTGTCTTTTCTAAGAAATTTTTGCCTTTCTCAAATTAGGGATGATATTCTATTTTTTTTCCTAGAAGCTATATAGTTTTAGCTTTTAAATTTAGGTCTATGATCTGCAGTGAACTAATTTTGGGCTATGTTGTAAGGTAGTATCAGGATTCATTTTTTCCCCATATAAATACCCAGTTATTTTGGCACCTTAAAAATGAAGATTTTTTCTTTCCCCATTGAATTGTTAGCTTGGATATGAAAACTTCATTGGCCATATATGTTTGGATCTATTTCTCTATTCCCTATCTGTTCCACTGATCTATTTTTCTATTCTTACACCATGTTGTATTTTTTTTTAATATTTATTTATTTAGTTGGCTACACTGGGTCTTAGTTGCAGCATGTGGGATCTTCATTGCGGCATGCGGGATATTTTGTTGTGGCGCGCCGGCTCTTTGTTGCGGTGCATGGGCTTCTCTAGTTACAGTGCGTGAGCTCCAGAGAGTGCCGGCTCAGTAGTCGCGGTGCGTGGTCTTAGTTGCCCTGTGGCATGTGGGATCTTAGATGCCCGACCAGAGATGGAATCCATGTCCCCTGAATTGTAAGACAAATTCTTAACCACTGGACGACCAGGGAAGTTCCACACCACATTGTCTTGATTACTGTAGCTTTATAAAAGATTTGAAATCAGGTGATATGTCATTCAACTATGTACTTTTTCAAGATTATTTGACTCTTCTAGGAGCTTTGCATTTCCACGTAAATTTTAGAATCAGCTTGTCAATTTATACTCTCCCCACCCAAAGGACTACTGGGATGGTTATTGTGATATTTCCATAGATTAACTGACATCTTAACAATGTTGAATCTTCCCATTCTTGAACATGAAATATCTGTTTATTCAGATCTTTAATATTTCTCAACAGGATTTTGTAGCTTTCTACATAGAGGTTTTAAATATCTGTCATTGTCTTTGTCCCTAAGTATTTCAATTTTTTGATGCTAAGGTAAGTGATATTGAGTTTTTCATTTTATTTTCCAACGGTTTGTTGTTCTTTTACATGAATGCAATTGATTTTTGTATATTGGCCTAGTATCTTGCAATCTTTCTAATGTTACATAGCTGAGATAAACTCTACTTGGTAATAATGTATTACATCCTTTTAAAATATTACGTTAATTTAGTTAAGAAATTTTGCATATAGGCACAGGAAGGATATCAGTCTGTAACTCCTTCCTTGCAATGTCCTTAACCCTAACCCTTTCTGGAGTTATGCAGGACTCATAAAATGAGTTAAAAAGTGTTCTCTCCTCCACTATTTTCTGAAAAAGTTTGTATAATGTTGGTATTATTTCTTCCTTAAATGTTTGGTAGAATTCATAAATGAGGTCATGTGGACCTGGAGTTTCCTGTGGCAAAGACTTTTAATTACAAATTTAATTTCTTTAGCAGAGAGTTATTCATATCCTATACTTTTTATTTTGTGATTTTTATGTGCCTTTTAAAGAATTTGTCAATTAAAAATTTTCTAATTTATTGACATGAGGTTATTAGATAGTCTTTTATCTGTCTTTTAATGACTATAGAGTCTACGGTGGTGTCTTACATTTCCTTCCTGATATTGGTAATCTGTGTTTTCTTTTTTTCTTGATTAGTCTAGCTAGAGGTCTGTTTTATTACTCTTTCCAAAGAAAACTTTTGGCTTTGTTGATTTTCTCTATTGTTTGTCTACTTTTTAGTTCACTGATTATTATTACTGAAAACTATTATTCACTACTTTTTATTACACTCTTTATCATTTCTTTTTATTTATAATAGGTATAATTTATTCTTCCTAGTTGCTTAAGATGGAGGCTTAGGTAATTGATTTAGGCCTTCTTCTTTCCTCATATAAGCATTTAAGACCATAAATTTTACTGTAAATACTTCTTTAGCTGAATCTCACAAATTTGGATATGTTGTGGTTTTATCAGCAGGTCAAAATATTTTCTTTTCTTGTGATATCTTCTTTGATTCATGGATTATTTAGATGTGTATGGCTTAATTTCAAAATATTTAAATTGGCCAGAGATCTTTTTGTTCTTGATTTTTATTTTAATTCTCTTATTGTCAAAGTGTACCCTCTTGATGATTGTAATCCTTTGAAATGTATTGAGATGTGTTTCATGGCCCAGCTTATGGTCTATTTTGGTGAATGTTCCAAGTACATTTGAAAATAATACATATTCTGCAACTGTTGATTAGTATTTGATCAAATGCCAGTTATGTTTATATTGTTGATAGTCCTCTATATCTTTTCTGATGTTTTATATGTTTATATAACATCCAACAATTCTTAAGAGAGGAGGGTAAACTTCTTCAACTCTTATTGTGGATTTGTCTATTTCTCCGTTCAGTTCTATCAGTTTTGCACTCATGCATTTTGAAGCTTTGTTATTGGATATATATACATTCAGGAATTGTACATCTTCTTAATGAATTGACTTTCTTGTCATTATGTAATGTCCTGCTTTATAGCTTACAATTGTTCTTGACTTTGTCTGATAATATGGCCACTCCTGCATTTTCACAATTAATCATTACATGGTTGTCTTTTTCTATTCTTTTCCTTTTAGCTTGTACGCGTCTTCATATTTACAGTGTGTCTCTCATAAACATTGTGTAATTGGATCTCATTAAAATCCAATCTGGCAGTATTGTTCATTTTATTAGACTGTTTAGTCTATTTAGATATAAAGTAATCAGTGATTTAGCTGGGTCTAATTCTACCATCTTGCTATTTATTTTCTCTTTGCCCTATTCATTCTCTCTTTCTTATTTCCCTCTTTTCCTTCCTTTTTTTGGATCTATTAAATGTGTTCTAGTATTCCATTCTATCTTCTCTATTGGCTTTTTAGCTATGCTTCTTTGTTTTAATTTTTAGCAGTTGCTCCAGGGATTAAAATAAACATATCAGTCTACCTGTGATAATGAATTAACTTTATACCACTTCACATATAATGTAGCGACCTCACACAGTATACTTTTATTTGCCCCTTCTTATCTCTTGTGCTACTGTTGCTAATACACCCTGCTTCTAAATAGATTATATACCTCACAGTACTTTGCTAATGTTTTTGGTTTAAGCAGTCAAATGTCTTTTTAACAAATTTCTAAAATGAGAAGAATGTCTTTTATATTTTTACCCAACAAATTTCCTATTTCTTGTTCTCTTCTTCATATAGATCTGATAACTTATGGAATCATTTTCTTTTCGCCTGGAGAACTTACTTTAATATTTCTTAGGGTACATGTATGCTAGTAAATAATCCAACTTTTGCTTATCTGAAAATGTCTTTATTTACTTTTTTTTTTAAGGCTGTTTTTGCCAGATACAGAATTCTAGGTTGACTGGGAACTTTTTGTTTTCGTTTATTTTTTTATTTAGAACTTCAACGATGTTGCCCCATATCTTCTGACTGGTTTTATGTCTGATGAGAAATCAGCAGTATTTCTTATCATTGTTCCTTTGTATGTAACCTTTCTTCCTCTGGCTGCTTTTAAAATGTTCTTTATATTTGGCTTTCAGCCATTTGTTTATGAAATGACTAGGTGTGGTTTCCTTTGTGCTTATCTTGAGTAAGTTCCATCGAGGTTTTTTTTATTTGAATGGTGAAATTTTGTCACCTAATTTGGGGAAATATTGCTCATTATTTCTTCCATTTTTTTTTCCTTGCCTCATTTTTTCCTTTCTTCTCCTATGAAGACTCCACTTACACTCATATTATACTACTTGATATTTTTCCACAGATCACCAAGTCTTTGTTCATTTTGTAAGATCCTTTTATTCTCTCTGTTTCAGTTTAGATAGTATTTGTTGATCTGTTTTCAAGTTCACTAATCTTTTCTTCTGCATTGTCCATTCTAATGAAGTTTTTCATTTCATAAATTATGTTTTTCAGTTCTATAGTTTCCACTTGTTTCTTTTTAAAGTCTCTCTTTCTCAGTTGAGATTTCTATATTGAGATGTCCATCTTTTCCTTTAAATTCTTGAACTTATTTGTAATGGCTGTTTTATAATCATTGGCTGCTACTGACTACATCTGTGTCATCTCTGGGGCTGTTCCTATTGACTTTATTCTCCTGGTTATGGGTCACACTTTTTTTTTTAAATTTATTTATTTATTCATATAGTTTTGACTGTGTTGAGTCTTCATTGCTGCGCTCAGGCTTTCTCTAGTTGCAACAAGCAGGGGCTACTCTTCGCTGCGGTGCATGGGCTTCTCATTGCAGTGGCTTCTCTTGCACAGGCTCTAGGCATGCGGGCTTCAGTACTTGTGGCTCTCAGGCTCTAGAGTACAGGCTCAGGAGTTGTGGAGCACAGACTTAGCTGCTCCGCAGCCTGTGGGATCTTCCCAGACCAGGGCTTGAACCTGTGTCCCCTGCACTGGCAGGTGGATTCTTAACCACTGTGCCACCAGGGAAGTTCCGGGTCACATTTTCTTGCTACTTTGCATGTCCAGTAATTTTTCTGAATGCTGGACATTATGAATGCTACAATGTTGAGTTTGCTTTATGCTGTTTTCTTTTAAAGAATGTTGAGTGTTGAGTGTTGAGTATTGCTTTGGCAAGCATTTAATTCAACTTTGATCCTGTTGAGCCTTGTTTTTTGGCTTTGTTAAGGTGGGTCAAGAATAGTCCACATGCTAGGTCTGGAGTAGTCCTATTCCTTGGATCGGACGTTCTGGGGTCTCAGCTAAATGCCCAGAGTGTTCAGTAACATATCTACACTGAGACTGGCCAGAAGCCCAACGTCCCCCATCACTGTGTAACCTCAAGAATTTCCATCAGTTCATTGTCTCTCCGTAGCCATTCTCTGCCCAACCATGCAGGGTCTTGCCTTGCACATGTACAGCTTTGTATTTGGCCAAAGCCTAAAGGGCGCATGAATGCACATTTCTGGGGCAACTTATCTGTTCAGTTCTTTCTTCTTTAATACCCTATCCCATCCATTCCAGTCACCGCAGCAGCCTGAACCCTGTTGTCACCACCCAGTGAGACCACTGCTGTCTTTTAATATCTACTTTCTCATGCCGCCATTTGGAGCATGTCCCATGGCAGAAAGCTAGACTGAACGTGGGACTCACTTCATGGGTTTCCTTTGCTTAAGGTTTACTGGCTGTGTTTTTTGGAAATCTTCACAAACACTGAGTAATGTTCTTGGCACATATTAGGTGCTTAGTAAGATGGTTTTTAAGGAGGAGGGTGTGATTATTTTGGCTCACCTAAGTCCTACTTCTGGAAATACGCACAAGGCTTATCAAGTGTTCTATCCAGAGAATCAATCTCCATCTCCTCCTCCCACTCCCAGTTCCCCCTCAGGGTAATCAACTTTCTCTTCAGAAGCTGGCAGGCAGTTTTTTGCACATTTGGGTTACTCAGTTTGAGTATTTGGAGAATGATTAGAATTACATTCATCCACAGTTAAGAGGCACACTGTTCTCTGGGGGATTTGATACGCTTTTTCCAAATTAGCTAAATGCTCTCTGGAAGAATTATTGGTGGGAAGGGGAGGCTGTGAATAACCTAGCATAAGTCATCATTCGGAACGTAGCCTTGAAGCCTCCCATGTAGCTTCTCACGTTACCAAGAAAAGAGCTTCTGAGGTTGTTCAAAGAGGGATGCTGAAGAGAGGAAGAAGGCAACTCCAGTGGGACCTCCTGGGAGGGGAAGACCAGCTGGAGGAGGCGCTTGGGCAAAAGAAATCCCCAACAAATGCCTCCTGGCTCTTTTTATTCACCACAAACACCCAACTCCACCTCATCTTCCTGGGGCCCATTTTCTGGACCCCAGGCCATTTTCTTTTGTTTCCATATTGACTGGGAAGATCAGGTCTCCAAAGAGAGGATTATTTCAAGACTGCTTTGGCGATTACATTTGGATTTTTCACATTTCACCATTCTCTATCATTCTGCACACCCCACCCTCACCCCATATACACACTACATAATCAATGCCATCCTCCTTTCTACAAAAGATGCATCATTTGGCTTTGTGGCTTAATGACCCCATTCTTGCCTTAGAGACAATGAATGGACAATTTGAGTTTGGAATTCCTATAGTTTGACCAATGGAACTAACCCTCTAAGATTTCCTGTTCACCAACAACACCACTCTCCCCAGGCCTGCATTTTAGTTCAAAAGCACAAGACAAACAAGGGATTGAAATGACTAAATGTGTGAGAGTTTTAATTTTCCTCTGGGGGGAAAAAACAAGTTATGATTTTCCTCCAAGCAAACAACCTATTTTCCATATGTTTCCAAGAAAAAACTGCTTTTCAGTTATTCTGCACGTTCCATGGATGCTTCCGGTGGGGAGAGCCTAGGAGATCCAACCTCAGCACGTTTTCTCTTGTTGCAGGGAAAATATGTTTTCCAACTCATAGTCTCTGTGTTCTAGTAATTGGGCTTGGGGTGCCCACTTCAATTCCACTTCTGAAAGGGAGCCAGAGAATGAGGAGGAGCAGGGTTTGGTTTCTACAAGCTGTGAGGGCCACTGGGTGGAGGCGCAGTGAGGCCTGGCCTCATGGGCCTGAGGAGGCTGCTGTTCCATACCCCTGGCCCTGGCCCCAGGGTAGATGAGGGGGTATTGTGCCTTCTGCAGAAAGATGGTCTAGAATAACTTCTACAGTGTAACCTCTGGAGTCTGGCTCCTGAGACATCTGTAGCCCCTACTGTCAAAGCATGGAGCAAGGATCTAGGGTGGCCCTTCTAATCCTTGCTAGACTATTAAAAACACCTGACCTTGTCGTTCTCCTATTTCAGTACCTTCAATAGTTCCCCCATTGCTTTTAGGATAAAGTCCATACTCCCCAGATTTTCTCACAAGGGAAGTTCTCAATAACCTGGTCCTACTGTATTTTTACGTCATCTCTCATTACTCCCTCTGCAATCCTCTCTCCACTCCACTCCCCAGGCCCTGCCGCTTTCTCCTCTCCAGCACTCAGAAGTGTTTGCAGTCCCTTGAATGAACTGGACTTTCTTTCCGCTTGGGATGTTGTTCCTGAGGATGGGAACAATTCACACATGCTCCACCTTGAGGACTCCTGGTCATACTTCAAATCTCAGTGTAGGATTGCTTCCTCCAGGGAGCCTTTCTTCCAGGCTGGGGTGGGTGTCCCTGCTACTTGCTGCCATAGTGCACCGTGCTTACCACATCCCAGCTATTCATTGACAAGTACTCCTGAGCATGTCTATGTAGCAGCCACTGAGCTAGGCTCTGGGGATACAGTGGAAAGAAAACAGTAATAAACAAGTAAAGGAAGCAAATAAGTGGGGAAATACCATTTGTACTAAGTACTGGGAAAGAAGAGGATATAGAAATGGAAAATAAGGAGTGAGGTAAAGATTACCTATACTATTTTATGCTAACGTCCTCTTTACCTCTCTGCCTTTTCATTAGACAGCAGTTCCTCTAAAGTGGAGGTTTATATTAATCACCTCTTTATTTCTACTGCACAGCACAGGACATGGCATATAGAAGGCACTCGATAAGAGTTTGGGGTTTGAATCATAGCCATTTTCTGCACCATTTCTAGGCTTATTTTCAACTCTGCTAGAAAGTGGAAATGTCAAATCTTTTTCCAGGAGGGGTAAACTGGGTAATTAAAGGGACAAAGAACAAAGACACTGGCTCATTTGGGAATCAACCTCCAAATCTGCCATGCACCTATCATTATTCATAGAATAGGAGAATGTTTTAATATATGTCCTTGGAGAGAGTGGCCAAGATGGTGGAGTAGAACGACCCTGAGCTCACTGCCTCTCACGAGGACAACAAATTCACAACTATCTACAGAGCAACCATTGATGAAAAAGACTAAAATACGTCCTCAAATTCTTTGACAACACTCCCTCAAAAGATGTAGCCGAATTCTTCTCCCCTTGAAAGTGTGCTGGTCTTGGTGACTGACTTTTTGTTTTTAATTAATTAATTTATTTATTTTTGGCTGCACTGGGTCTTCGTTGCTGCACGCGGGCTTTCTCTAGTTGTGGTGAGTGGGGGCTACTCTTCCTTGAGGTGCATTGGGCCTCTCACTGTCGTGGCCTCTCTTGTTGCAGAGCACAGGCTCTAGGCACATGGGCTTCAGTAGTTGCGGCATGCAGGCTCAGTAGTTGCGGCTCATGGGCTCTAGAGCGCAGGTTCAGTAGTTGTGGTGCACGGGCTTAGTTGCTCTGCAGCATGTGAGATCTTCCCGGACCAGGGCTCGAACCTGTGTCCCCTGCATTGGCAGGTGGGTTCTTAACCACTGCACCACCAGGGAAGCCCTCAGTTGGCTTTAAAATGGAAGATTATTCTGGATTAGCTGGGTGGGCCCAATGTAATCACATGATCTCTTCAAAGTAGAAGAGGAAGGCAGAAGGGAAAGTCAGAGATATTCAAAAAGCAAAAGTGATTTAACATGCTGTTTTTCACTTGAAGATGGAGGGGCTATGTAAGAATGAATATGAGTGGCAGCTGACAGCCAGCCAACAACAAAGACCTCAGTCCTACAACCTCAAAGACTGGATTCTGCCGACACCTTGAATGAATTTGAAAGTAGAATCTTCCCCAGAGCCTTCAGATAAGAGCCCTGATGGCTGATTTCAACTTTGAAATCATCTTGATTTCAACTTTGGAGTATACTGAACAGAACCCAGAAGTGCCCGCCTGGATTCTTCACCTACGGAAATGTGACAGAGTAAGTAGTATTGTTTTAAGCTGCTGAGTGTTTATTACACACCACTAGAAAACTAGCAATATCTAAGTGCTTTTATTTTTTTAATGTTTTAGTCTGGATTTTTTGTTTTATTTTGGTTTTTGATAGTCTAAGGCTTGAATTCATTGATAGATGGTTTCACACATCCAAGCTCCCTGCCTCTCTTTGAAGACCCTGTCACATTCCACGTCTTGCAGGAAGCTTTCCCCAATGGAGTCATCTTTCATCAGCAGCAGTAATGATCTTTTCCCCAAAAATTCTTATTTTGTGGTATTTGCACTAATGTGTAAATGGACCAAATACTTCAATTAAAATTTAAGTGAAAGTTAAGGATGGGGTAGAGGTGATAAAGGATTGAATGTATGTATGTATTGGCAGCCAAACAGAGAGATAAGTTCATTAATTCATTCATTCAAGAAATGATTGAGCACCTATTATGTTCCAGGTAGTCTTCTAGGAGTTAAAGGTATACTGGTGAATAAGACAAGGTCCCTCTCTGATGAACTCTGCATTCTAGCAAAAGGAGGCAGACAATACATAAGTCAACAACTAATAAAGAAAATATTTCAGACAGTAATAAGTCCTATGGGGAGAAAACCTCCAGTAATATGTGGCTTCCAAAGGAAGCCACATTAGAGAGGGTAGCTGCTGAGGACCTCTCTAAGAATGTATTGTTGAGCTGAGACCTGAATGGTGAGAAGTCTGGAATGCGTCCAAACAGGGAAACAGCAATTGCAAAAGCCCTGAGGTTGTAAGGAGCCTGACATGTTGACTGAACAGGGGAGAAACGCACAGTTTGACAAAGATGCATGAACAAGGGGAATGCATAGCTGAGGTCAGATGGGTAGACAGAGGCCAGATCAGCCAGAGCCTTGTAGACCATCGTCAGGAGTTTGGGGTTGATTATATACACTGGGCAGCCACTGGATGTGGAATATTATTGCAACTGCTTTCAGACCAGTCTCCCTGTGTCAGTCCCTTCCTTCCCAGTCCCTCCTCTATTTTGCTACACCTGAGTGACCCTGGCCATATCACTCTTTAAAAACTACCAGTGAATCCCACAGCCCACAGGGTGAAGTCCAGACTGGACTGGGCAGACCCTCATGATAAGTCCCCATCTTCACTCCCAGGCTTGTCTCTGGGCCTCCCTCATCTCAACCCCATTGTCAGACCACATTAAATTATGCTGCTTCCTCTGAATACCCTCTCCTTGCCTCTCCTCCATGTATCAACATCAAGGGTTAAACAGGAAAAATACTTCCTTGCAGGAAGTTTACCCTAGGGACTATGAATAAAGGTTAGAGTTGATCTAGGGGAAGCAACAAGTACAGTGAATCACCCAGGGACCAGCAACAGCAGGGAGCTGTTACCTGGAAAGGTCTAAAGAAGCAGGAGGAAGGAGTCATACCAGCAGAGCCTGGTGGGAGTAAGAGCTTGGAACAGGAGCTGGTGGGTTGGGGGCGGGGGGGGGGGCAGTGTGTAGCTGCTGTCAAAATCATAGTAGGCTTGGAGGGAGCAAATAAGTATTCCAACTTCTCTAACCTTTCACTCACCTGCAGAGCCTCTCATTGGCTACAAAACAGAAAGCCAGAGGGCAAGCCTGCTTGGCGATGTAGTCATAGAGGTCAGCTCATGGTTCACAGAGAAAAAACAGAATGAGCCAGATGGGAGAGGGCAAAGTCAGTACCCAGACTCGCTGTTCTTACTACATGCAATGTCTTCCTCCTGGCTTTTTGCCTAGAAAACTAGTAGTTTATCTTCAAAACTATATTCCAAAACCTACCTGAGTGGAAGGAAATATATGGAGTTAAAGTATTCTACTAAAGTCCTTGCATTGTCCAGGAAGTAGCAAAAGCATTAATTTGTATTAAACTGTTTTAAGTCAAGAATGTATGGTATAATTTCTAGGGAAACCACTTTAAAAAGATAAAAGAATGTAATATCTAAAAAGATAATAGAGGGTGGAAATGAAATGATTGAACAGGCTTGAGTAATTGGAAAGAAGTGGAACAAAGAGGAGAAAATTATAAGATGTAGATTTAAACCAAATATATAATTTTTTCAGTATTTGCACTAATGTGTAAATGGACCAAATACTTCAATTAAAATTTAAAGATTGTTAGACTGAATTCTAAAAACTCAACTATGTGAAACACACCTTAAATATAAGGACACAGGAATGTTAACTGTAAAAAGATGGAACAAAATATAGCATACAACATTAAGAAAAACAAAGATAGTGTAGCTGTACATAACAAAGTAAATATTACAAAAGAAATGATATTAGATGATGATAAAAGAGTCAATACACCAGGATTGATTTAACTCTGTTTAGCATAACACTGCTAAATTTTTATGCATGTAATATATAGCCTCAAAGTATATGAAACAAGTTAACAGAACTGAAAGGAGAAATAGATAAGTCTATTTCTCAGTAGATGATAACGTAGACAAAAAATCAGTAAATAGAACAACACAATTAATAATCTTAACCTACATTGAACACCATAGTCAACAACTGCAGCACATAAATTTTATTCAAGTGAACATGGAATATTTACCAAAATTAACAGTATACATGACCAAAGCAAATCCCTATGAATTTAAACGAATTTAAATCACACAAAGCATGTTCTTGGCCTACAATGCAATTGAATGAGAAGTAACAAAAAGATAACTACACAATTGGGAAAAAATTATGGAAAGCCTAAATGAATGGAGGGATATACCATCTTCATGGATTGGAAAGCACAATATTGTAAAGATGACAGTGCTCCCAAATTGATCTATAAATTCAGTGCAAGCCAAAGCAAAACCCCTGCTGTTTTGTGTGAGAGTATGTGTGTTTGGTGGGTATTGACAAGTTGATTTTAAAGTATATGGGAATGCAAAGTGCTAAGCATAGCCAAAACAATATTGAGGAAGAACAGACCTATAGGACGAACAGTATCAGGTATCAAGACCTATAATGTTATATAGAGTGTAGAATTATTGTAAAACATATACAAATAGACAAAAACAATAGAATTTAGAGTCCAGAAATTGATACACATGTATATGGTCACTTAATTTACGATAAACTAGAAAAACATATTTGTTTAAAATAAATTGTTCTAAAGCAATTAGAAATCTTTCAGGAAGAAAAAAATAAATCTTGATCCTTAGTTTACATTACACATAAGAAACAATTCTAGATGATTGCAATCTAAACTGAAACATAAAACAAAAATTTCTACAAGTAGGAGAACCTCTTTGTGCCTTGGAGTAGTTAATATTTCTTTAGAAGGACATAAAAAGTGCTAAACATTAAGGATAATGGGCTATGTTAAAATGAAGAACTTTTATTTTTCTGAAAACATGATTGAAAGAGTGCCAAGGAAGTCCACAGAGTGGGATAAGTTATGTATAATACATAATTCAAAAAGAGGACTTGTATTCAGAAGATATAAAGAACCCCTACAAATCAACAAGAAAGTAAGCAAACATACAAGTCAATCAGTCAATGGAAAAATAGCAAAGACTTAAATGGACACTTCACAAAAGAGATTAGCCAAATGGACAATAAACCTATGAAAAAGTGCTCAAGTTTATTAGACATCAGAGAAATGCTAACCAAAACTCCAGTGTGTATCACATCTACCAAAATGAGTAAAACTAAAAAGCTAGATGATACTAAGCATTGGCTAGGATATGGAGCAACTATAATCCTGTATATTGCTTACAGGACTGCAAACTGAAGGTATCTATGAAAGTTGAACATACGCAACCCTATAACTCAGCAAATTTTACTGCTAAGATATCCAACAGAAATGCATTCATATGCTCCTCAAAAGACATGTGAAGAAGGTACTGTCATACTAGCCCACATGCAGTGTCATACTGGAAACCACTCGAATGCCTGTCAGTGTCAACACTGTAAATAAATGTTGTATATTCACATAATGGAATACTAAGCAGCACTGACAACAAACAAATGATAATCACGTTCAATAACATGCATAAATCTCACAAACAGAATGTTGAGCCAAAGACAGAGAAAAGTACATCATTCTATTTATATAAAGTGTATAAAACAGACTTTATTGTGTTCAAAGTTAGATGGTGGTTACCATAATGAGTGGATAGTGGTTGGAAGTGGGCATGACAGAGCTTCTGAGGTGCTGGTTACCAAGGACGTTCAATTTGTGAAAATACACCAAGTTGTACACTCATGATTTGTATACTTTTCTCTATGTATGTTATATTGTAATAAAAGGGTACCAAAACTCAATTCCTGGTGGATTGATAAATATGACTACTTTAACAGCTTCTTGGATAAAGTAATCCCACTGAAGGGGGAGAAGAAGAAAAGAACTAACTTAAGTTACTTTGGAAAACAGGATGATGATTATATTCTGTAAAGCTAAAGATAAAAAGAACTGTGTAGAAATACTGTACTCTAGTGTTCCTCGTAAAGGGTATGGGTTAGGAATTCTGAAACTAATTTATGCGTGTATGACATTTGAACAAATAAGTAAATACATTGTAGGTCATGACAGCTGGGTTTTTCACTATCAGAGAAAGAAGATAAAAATTAGAGAAATGGGAAGAGTCAAATGAGCCCTGTAGTGTTGGATAGAATCTATAGTATCAGCATGAATTCATGGCTTTTAATATACACACACACATATACACAGATGTGTGTGTGTGTGATGTATACCTACCTACATATACTTCTTATTCCCTTCTGTTGAAAGGGCCTAGAAGCAATGACACCCCAGTAGCAATGAGCACACCTAGTGCCAAGATCTTGGTTCTAAATACCAACCTATAATTCAAGGAACCAGGGATCCTTGGAAAAATGATTGAGTCTAGGGTTTGGACAGGGAAAGTACAAGGTGAGCATGGAGCATCATGTGGAACCAGAAAGGAACTGCAAAGGGAAAAAAAAAAAAGGTGGGTGACGTTGAAAAGGCACAAGAGCCAGGACTTCCCTGGTGGCTCAGTGATTAAGAATCTGCCTGCCAATGCAGGCAACACGGGTTCAATCCCTGGTCCAGGAAGATCCCACATACCGCAGAGCAACTAAGCCTGTGTGCCACAACTACTGAGCCTGTGCTCTAGAACCTGTAAGCCACAACTAATGAGCCCACGTGCCACAACTACTGAAGCCCAAGCACATAGAGCTTGTGCTCTGCAACAAGAGAAGCCACTGCAGTGAGAAGCCTGCGCACTGCAGTGAAGAGTAGCCCCCGCTCGCCGCAACTAGAGAAAGCCTGCGCACAGCAACACAACGCAGACAAAAATTAATTAATTAATTTTAAAAAAAAGAAAAGGTACAAGAGCACAAAATCTGGGGCAATTTGAGGAATAAAATAAATATGAAAAAAAGGAATATAACCCAAAGAATAAAATAAGTACCTATGACTCCATATTAATACAATTGAATAAATAAACGGGAGCAAAAGGACAGCCCTTCCTCACAGCAGAACTTCCAGTTTATAAATTTGGAAGGAATTTTAGAAGTAGAAAATTACTACCAGGCAAACAACATAGTAATAATTATTGCAGGCAAGAATCATCAAGGGATGCTAAAATTAGTGGGTGAAAGTCTAATGAGAAACAGGGTGTTTGCATAGTCTCAAAGTGTCTCCCCAGGGGATACTTAGTATTGACAAAGGGAAAAACAGTAACTTTACTTTGGAGAATCCTGGCACACACCACCTTAATCAATTGATCAAAGTCAACCTGGACATAATAAGATATATTACTCTATGTGCCTTCTGATCTGATGCACTGAGAAGCACAACATCACATCCATGGTATCCTTGCCCACCCCCCCCCCCCCCCCGCCCAATACATAATCTCAACTAATGCAAAAAATTGACAATCTCAAGTGCTGCCAAGGATGTGGAGAAACCAGAATTCTCATGTATCGCTGGTGGTGATGCAGACTGGCACAGCCACTTTGAAAACCTGTTTGGCAATTACTTATTCATACAGTTAAACATACTCTTACCATATGACCCAGTAGTTCCATGCCTAGTATTCATCTGAGAGAAATTAAAGCTTGTGCTCACACAAAGACTTAGACACAAATTTTTATGGTGGCTTTATTAGTAATAGCTAGAACTGGAAACAACTCAAATGTCCACCAACTGGTGAATAGATAAACAAATTGTGGTACATCCACACAATGGAATACTACTCAGCAATGAAAAGGAGCAAATTACTGATATACCAACATGAATGTATCTCAGATACATTATGCTAAGTGAAGAAAGGCCGACTCAAAAGGCTCCATGTTGTATGATGCTATTTATATGGCATTCTGAAAAAACAAAAAACTACAGGGATTAAAAACAAATAGGTACTTGTCAGGGGTTGGGATTGGGGAGAATAAGCTGACTACAAAGGCACATGAGGGAATTTTAGGGGGTTGATGACACTGTTTTATATGTTGATCGTGGTAGTGGTTTCATGACTGTAAATATTTATCAAAATTCAAAACTGAATGCTAAATAGGGTGGCAAAAAAAAACAATAAACCAAAACTTCTTAAAGATATCATGTTTGTAGTTACTAATGCTTAAAATAGTGTTGATAATCATAAGAAAACATCAGACAAACCCAATTGGGGGACATTCTACAAAATTACTCTTCAAAAGTATCAAGGTGATAAAAGACAAAGAAAGACTGAGGAGTTGCCACAGCTTGGAAGAGACCAAGGAGACGTGTCAATTTAAGGCAATGTGGGAATCCTGGATTGGATCCTGAACTGTAAAAAGGATAGTAGTGGACCATTAGCAAAATGAGATTAAGGTCTCTGGATTAGTTAATAGTATTGTGACAATATTAATTTTCTGGCTTCAGTAATTGCACTATCATTATGTAATGTGGAATATGTTACTCTTAGGGAAAGCTGGATGAGGGGTACACAGGAACTCTATTATTTTTGCAAGTCCAAAGTTTTTGTAAGTTTAACATTATTTCAAATTAAAAAGTTTGAAACCATTCATAATTTCTATTTATCAAAAGATTCCATGAGACTGTAAAAAGGCAATCTACAGAATGGGAGAATGTATTTACAATATACATATCCAACAAAGAATTCATTTCTATAATAAAGAAGTCTTACAAATTAATAACAAATATATATATATATATCACATTAGAAAAAGGACAAAAATTGTGCAAGGTTACTTCATAGAAGAGAATATCTGACTTGGCCAATAAAGATAAAAGTTGTGTAATTTCATTAGTCATCAAGAATATGCAAAATAAAACCACAATGAGATGCCGCTACACACTTAATAGAATTGCTATAATTAAAAGGCCAATAATTCCAAGTGCAGGCAAGGATTTGAATTAATACTGGATTTTCACATCCCTTTGATGGGAGTGTAAATTGGGACAGTCCACCAAAGGTAAAGATATTTGTGCTTTGTCCCCCAGCAATTCTGCCCCTCAGTACACAGAACTAAAACTATATGTGTATATATTCATCCAAAGACATCCACAAAAATGTGATAACAGTACTATTTGTAATAGCTCCAAAGAGATGCAAACCAAATGTCCATCAACATAAATTGCATCGTATTCACACAATGGAATAGTATGCAGCAGTAAAAATGGAGAAATCACCACTATACATGATAACATAATTGAATCATACAAACATAATATTGAGCAAAAAGAGGGAAAATTCCTCTGTGATGACAGACATCAGCACAGTTGTTACCTTTGGAGAGAGGCAGGCAGTGATAGAGTGGGGAGGTGATGACTGGGTGGGCCTGAGGGGACAATGGTTACGTCTGTGTGTTCACTTCATGAAAATACATTGAGCCGTACCCTTATCTGCATATGTTACACTTACAAAATATTTAATTCTTAAAACCTTTTGGAAAGAAAATAATAAAGGAAAAATAGTAATGTTTTCATGAAACTATTTAAAAGTCCCTTTGTTTTGAAGAAAACACAATTGTTAAAGCACTTCTCTGTATGGGTGAAGAAAACACCTGGGATAGACCTTTTAAATGTAGGTGTGATGTAAAATCCGAGACTTCTCTACGCTGAAACAGTCTCAGCAACGTAAACAAATGCCAAAAGCAAGCAGACAGAAAATTAGAGAAGAAACTAACCATACAAATCTGGAGAACCAAAAACAAACCAAAAAATTAGTTTCTAAGAAATTAGAGAAGTGAAAATACATGTTTTATATGCTAATCCAACCACCCTGCCATGGTGATTTTGGGAATCAGCCTTCTCAGAGTGAAAGCCATGGGTTACCACGTGGGGCAAGGATAAAGAAAGCAAAAGGTACATTGCATAATGAAAGGGCATCAGAATGAAAAGAAAATAATTTCCTGGGACATGAAATGCAATCAAGTCAAGACCCATATTTTATCTCTGCTGGAGGCAGTCTTATTTGTTAGTAAAGTGCTGGGATAATCAACCATTGTTCTCCCTGCCAAGACCGTCAAAACAAATACAAGCTTCTTAGCTCAGTGCTAAAAATGTCTGAGCCTTCAGAGAACAGCTGGGCAGAAAGCAATCTTGTTCGATTTCAGCTCATTTTCCCCTAGTATTAGGCTGTCCGAATGCAACCCACATCAAAGCATCCCAGACATCCGCTGCAGGGATAGACCTGTCATGTGAACACGGCCTATCAAACTCGAGCAAGCAGAATGCACAATGAAACCACTTTAAACTTGTCCAACTCCACATCTACAGGAGCAAAGACTTTGAAGCATAAAAAAGCTACTCTAAACAAATAATTTCTTTGAGTTGCTTTTTATAAATATAAAAAAATAATGGTCTGCCTGCAAAATGCTGTGTCTTGGTAAGGCTCTGGGAGTGTTAGAAATGATTCGTGATCTCTTAGCTATCTATTTCAACATTGCCTAAGGGACACCTTCTTCTAAGCATTTTCGGAATTATTCTCCAGCTATTGTCAGCTTTTATTAAAGTATGTCTTATTTGTGGCTTTGTGATTTCTATTAATTACGAAGTGCATCAATTAGGATGTTTGGGATTGCAAGTAACAAAAAATTTAAAATAACTGATTTAAACAATACTTCTTTTATCAAGTAACAACAATCTAGGGTGTAATGTACAACATGGTGACTACAGTTAATAATAGTGAACTGCATATTTGACAGTCAGTAAGAGAGTAGATCTTAAAAGCGCTCATCAAAAGCAAACAATTTTAAACTATGTATGGGTGACAGATTTTAACTACACTCACTGTGATGTCATTTTACAATATAAACAAACAACAAATCATTACTTTGCACACCTGAAACTAATATAATGTTATATGTTAATTATACTTCCATTTTTAAAATAAATAAATAAAATAAAACAGAATGCCAGAGGTAAAACAGTCCCAGGTGGGTTAACTCATTTGCTCAAATGGTTCATCAAAGGCCCAAGTTCTTTCCATATTTCTGCTCTCTTGTCTTCATGCTAGGTCCCCTTATGGTCATAAGATGGCTGCCACAGTTCCAGGCCTCACATCCAGACACTAAAGTGTTAGATGGATAGGAAGTGTTCCTGTGAGTTTCTTTTTATCAGTGAGAAAAATATCTTTGCAGAAGGCCTCTCAGAAGATTCATCATCATGTTTTATTGGTCACAATTGTGTCATATGCCCATGTCTAAGCCAAAAGGGATCACAGTGCAACCATTAGACTAATTTACTTCTAAACACAGGGATAGGGAAAGCTTTCTATGACTGATATGAGGGAGGAATGGACACCCAAATATATGTGGGATCCTGCCAGTTAAGCAGAAAGGGGAACAGGCTGTTAGGTGGGCAACCATCTGTGTCTGCAACAATTGGGATGCAGAGCAAAATATGTTTAAGTTGAATTTCTGGCTTAATTGTGGTATGTGCAGAATACCTTTTAGATTGTGACCTTGGTTATTGAAAATTATTCTGAAACATTAATCCCCTTTTTTCTCTACTATGTAAAGTGGAATGACATCTTTGGTGCCTCTACACGGTGACACTCCTCTTCTCCTGCCCTTTGAGACCTCCTCCTTTATCCCCATCCAGGAGGGCCGGAGTAAACCTCAGCCTCCATGTCTGTACAATGGGCTGTTGCCTCCTTGGCCATAGATGATTGGAGCTGAAGTGTATACAGTGGACACCAGCTGGACCAATCAGCTTCTCTTCCCTGGGAATCTGGAATGGGGGCACCATCTGATTGCATCAGTTTCTTCAAATGGTTGGGCCTGTAACACAAAATTTCCAGAATTGTCGGGCAGCTGTCTGTGTGTCATTCGGGATGTGAAAAGCTGATGTTTGGGACGGTAAAAATGAAATAGATATACAGAGAAACATAGACACACATTTTGGCTCTGTAAGTCCCCTTGAAATCCACCCCGCCCCCCCACACACACCCAAATCCAGATCCAAGCTAGCTTGAAGTAGCTTACGTTCCTTGCAGCCGAAGAGTCCTAACCCATACATGAGAGCACAGCGCCCCTTTTCCGGGGTGACTGAGGATTCTGTGGCCTTTTAGGGTCATCCTTAAGGACTTCCAGTTCTCATTAGTCAGAGCTCTGTGTGCAGAAAACAGAAGAAAATGAGTCATACCTGTCATAAGTTCACCCCAGAAGTTGCTACAAAAGTTTCCTTCGTTTGAAGTCCATCCTAACTATTGGTTCAGCTTCTAAAGCTTTAATTCTTTTCCCTAAGGAAGTACTCAAACAAAACACTTCGCAGGAAGGACGACAGTCAAGTGCGAGTGGTGCCTGCAGTGCTGTGGGCCGGAGAGGCAGGTAATGGGACTCACACACACTGAGCTCCAGCAGTCTGCTCTCCACGCATTGTTTACTCCATCCTCACCACATACTCTGCCGCAATCACTGTAAAACCATTCTACAAATGAGGAAACAGAGGTTCAGAGAAGCTGATTGATTTTGCTAAGGGGAGGAAGATTTTAAACCCTGATGTGAGGAGAACCACAGCTAATGATGTTTTCACTATTTCATGCTGTCATACAGGAGAAAAAAAAATGTGCCTTGATTGGATGTCCCATTAGGTAGATTCTGATTAACTCTGGTTATTATGAGTATTTACCATCCTAATATCAAATCATTTGTATATTCCAGGAAAGAGACACAGGGAGGATGACCGCCTAGCACCAGGTCTATTAAGATATTTCTGCATTTTTCTAAATTAATCATTCCCACATCTGGGAGAAACAGAGGACAAGAATTTTTAGCACCTTATTTATAAAGGCGGAAAACCCAAAAGCCAGAGAAGGTAAGTGACAGGTGCAGGAGCCTTACCTGGACCTAGAAACACTTTGTAACCATGTGGTTCTGACTATCACAGTAGGTGTACATTCTTAAGCTGTTGATTTTTCTTGACTAATTAAAGCTGATTGGAGTTTTAGAGCTGGGCTTTGTTTTTGTTTTCCCCTATCTTTCACATACTGGAACTCACAGGCTGTCTTGCTGCTGCCAATTAGCAATAATGTTGGAGAAGAGTTAGTCCCCGCTGTTCCCAGCTTGTATGGGAAGCTGTCAGAATGAGATTAGGGAGAATCAGGCAAAACTGTACATTTCAGTGTGGCTTGTTCCTAGCAAGACAATCATGCAGATGTTTAGATCAAACTTTCCAGACTCAAAAGTGTCACAGACACATAAAGCTGCCCATCTGGAATATGCTGCAAATCGGAACCAAATATTTATCCTCTCCTGCTGCTGTTCTGTAGGCCAGTTAACTTTTCTCAACCTAGTGACTGTTTTCTTAGTTTTATTTAGATTTAAAAAACAAAGCAGCTGACTTGGTTTTCTTCATTATGGAGAAATGTCACATGCTTATTTTGATGCATTCCAACATTACAGACATAAAAGGTAGAAAGGGAAGATTTGGATTGGAGTTTGTAATACTGTCAGTAGCTTTTCCTGTAAATCTTGCCAATGTCAAGAACATCTTGGGGAATGTAAACCACAGGAAAACTCCAATGAGTCAAAATGTCCAGGGGATGGGAGATTCCAGGTTATCCCAGAGTTACCCAGAAAATCCTTTTCCCATCAAGCTTGATGTTGAAATCTTACTGAAAGGTGTGAGTTTCATTTCCTGCTCTAAGAAGCACAGCTCACTGTGAATGTGATTTAATGCTTCTCTGATAGTCGAGGGTCAGCCTGGACCTCAGGCTAAACATTCTGGACCCCAATTCCCATTGTCCAGAAAACAAAACAGGAGATTGGGTAGAATTTGTACTTGACCCCAGGCCATGTTTTTGAAGTTCCTTGAATAAGCTTCTTCCATGTATTTTGCTCCTTTTTCCTTGTAGAAGAAGAAAAAAAAAGTCTGCAAAACTGGGGGCTTTGCCTATACAAATTCCAGTAAAATCAAGATTTTACCGGATTTAAATATTTTCGTTTAGTCCTAATGGAAGATGCACTGAGGCCTCAGCCGTCAGGAGTTGGGAGCCATCCTTCCCTTGGCCTCAGGCCCTGCACAGGTGCAACTGGAGGAGAAGCGAGTCCCTCCCTTAGCCCTTCCCCCACTGTCAACCCCCCACCCCCAACAGAGAACAGAACGTAGGGGCTCTGTATTTGGTCGTTTCTTCCGAGATCATTTGTCACTATCTAGACCAGGGTTTCTCAACGTAGGCACTACTGACATCTTGGGCCATACAGTGCTTTGCTGTCTTGTGCACTGTAGGACGTTTAGCAGCATTTCTGGCCTCTACCCACTAGATGCCAATAGCATTCTCCCGACCGCACTCCCCCCAGTTGTGACAACCAAACATGCCTTCAGACGTTGCCAAATGTTCCCCAAGGGGCAAAATGCCCCCCCAGTTGAGAGCTACCAGTGTAGACAGAGGCACGATTATTCTTTTTTTCCCCCCTCTTGTCAAGATTATGAGTTTTCTTGACCTTGGCAAGTAATTTCATAACATATTTCCTGTGCTATTTTATGGAAGAATGCAAATAATTCTCTGATGAAAGTAATATTTTGATTTGAATTGTGTGAGGCAGGTCTCATTAAAACAACTGCAGGTTGGCATTGTTTTTAGAAGGCAGTAGATTTGTTTTCTGAATCAGTTCTGATTTTGAGTTTTAAATACTGAATTTTCATACTTTCCTAAATTTCCTTTGAGGTCACTGTCATCACGGACATGAAGTCAGTGTCTTAGCCACAGTCTCTCGTGTGGTACTGTCATCCTCAATTTCATATTTGCATCCATCACAGAAATATTTTTACTACTGTTGCTGCTTCCTAATGCTTAAGAGATTTTCCACCCACTGTTTTTTTTTTTAATCCCTTATTCCGTCTCTCCAGTGGATTGAGTTACATTTAAATTAGATGTTCTTAAAGAACAGTCAGTAGATTTCAAAAAGAAATCTGCTAAATTGGTGCAAGCCAGGGGTTAGTTTTATATCCCTTATTTCAAGCCTACAGAGGTATTTATGCTATAGAAAGAGGGAGGGGTTAAATTGTTTCGGATAAGCAGATTTTCTGTATGTTTAATGCTGCCGTGGAAGTCTCTATACACAAATCTTTGTGCACACGTCTCAGCAGCACTTTCAGCTAAAACTTGAGAAGACAAATACAGGGTCAAAGGGTATGAATTTTTTTTTAAATAAATTTATTTATTTATTTATTTATGGCTGCGTTGAGTCTTTGTTGCTGCGTGTGGGCTCTTCTCTAGCTGTGTTGAGCGGGGGCTACTCTTCGTTGCGGCGCGCGGGCCTCCCACTGCAGTGGCCTCCCGCGTTGCGGAGCACGGGCTCTGGGCGTGCGGGCTTCAGCAGCTGTGGCTCACGGGCTCTAGAGCGCAGGCTCAGTAGCTGTGGCGCACGGGCTTAGTTGTTCCGCGGCATGTGGGATCTTCCCAGACCAGGGATCAAACCCGTGTCCCCCACGTGGGCAGGCGGATTCTTAACCACTGCACCACCAGGGAAGCCCAAAGGGTATGAATGTTTTAAGGCTCAATACATATTGCCAAATTACCTCCAGAAGGTAGTGCCCATTTTCAGTCTCTTTATTGGCAATTCTCTTGAAGGGTTTCCGTCTTGTTCTGTCAGCCTCCAGGCCCGTGAAGACATTTCCCACGGGACAGTCTTCAGATATGTCAATGGAATAAGATCCATCTCAAGATATCTGTCAACAGCCTCCCTGGGCCCATCTCAGACCATCTGTCAGTGGCAACTCTAATATATTTTTGCAAGATGCTGGTGCAGTTGCCAAAAACAAGCTTGCAATATTGAATCAGGTTTTCCAATCAGTGAGGTTGCAGAATTGAACTGTGTTAATGGCGTGTGACAATCTTAGTCCAATATCCAGAGACTCCTAGAAGGAATGTTTCCTTGTAAATTTAAGGGCAGCTGCAAGAGAGGGAGTGTGGATTACCTTTCACGTGAATTCTGTAGCGCTCGCACCATCCCAACCCTGTTGTAAACCTCGCAGCAAGACTTGATTGCCAAGCCTCAGCTTCAGGCAAGACTGGGGAGAAAAACACTACTTTGATTCAGGGCTGCAGTACTTAGAAAGGCACAGTGATGCCGTCTGACTCTCACACATGCAACTGGTTCCCTGAGTGGGTTTGTATTCCATGCCACCAAAGACACATACGTGTGATAACGTACGTGCCCCCAGGAGATAGAATCAGCTTTCTACAGTGTATGAAGTGGTCTGTAAATTGGAAAGCACTATACGGATACGAGTTTATTACATTTGTCATTGTATTGTTACGAGCTCTGAACTGACTCTGAGATGTGGAACTGAAAGCATCTAGAATCTATCCATTTTATTTTAGACACACAAAATTGTAAGTCCCTTCCCTAAACCCTCCTTGGACACTTGAACTCTAAAGAATCATGGAGCGCAAATCAGCATTTAGTTTCAAGAGGCTAGTATAAATTTCAAGCGTTCAGATGGCCAGAGTTGCCTCTGCCCTCAAACGGATGATGTGTTCTCTTTTCTCTGCACCACTGGCTGAGTCACTCTTTGAAGTGTCACAGAGTCCCCAGATAAATCCAGCCTGTTCCTCAGCTCCCTGGACCATATCGTCCCCTTGGCATCTAGTATGAATGAAACAAACCACCAAAGCCAGAGCAGATAGAAACCACAAGGAACACATAAGAGACAGAGCCCGGGGCCACCACCTTGCCAACGAGGCAGACTGGAAAGGCAGGCCTGACCTGAATGGTTTCTCACTATAAGTACCTTTAATAAGAATGGGCTGTACTCAGCCACCCTCAGACAATCTCAAAGCATCTTATCTGTTTCTCCTGTATATGGCTTGTCAAGGATAAGAATGGCCTGATTTCTTTCTGTCATTGCAAGGCCACCAAAATGGGGATTAAAACAGCTAAGAATTTTAAAGTACTTTTACCTGTTATTTCATATGGTCGTTCCAATAATTCTACAAGCCAGGACTTTTTATATCTTTCAGAGAAAATGAAACTGAAGCCCAGAGAGGTTATATCTCACCTGAGGCTACACAGGAAAGAAGTGGCAAAGCGAGGACATGAACGTCAAACTGCCTGACTTTAAGGTCTCTGTTCCCTCCATTATCGCATAGTGGAGTCCTGGGTTGGGATATTCTTTCTGGTTTGGCTTCTGAGATAACCTTGTCCCAGCAGATCCACAATCTTCCATCTCTGCCTCAGAGCTGCTCTTGAGCTGTTGAGGGAAAGGAAGTGGGTAGAAAGTGAGAGATCCAGTCAGAACGAAAACTTAAGAAAATTACTTAAGTGAAAAATTACTATTACAAGGCATGATATAAATTTGCTTATAACTTTGTGCAATTTTTGTGTTAATTTTTCTATGTAAATGAACCCATTCTACTCTACATCAACATACATACTTTACCTGTGTCTTCCTACAAATTTTTGTTTAGTCTCACACTCCTAGTACCTGGGAGCCCTAGCCATCTGTGTTACACCTAGAACTTAGAATTGCCTTTCATTTTCCTTCAGTCCTGAATCAGTGTGGAATTCAGGGACAGTGCAGATAAGAGTGTATGATTGTGGCAGACACGGGCTGCCCAGTTAGGGTCCCATTTCCAAGTCCTCTCTGCTTTGAGCTGGGCTCAAGAGACCGGGAGGCAGTGAAGAAGCAGGAGTGTTCCTTCTAGCTCCCTCTCTTCCCTTCCACCTGGATGCAGAGAACTTTGGGGCTGAAGGGCAGTGATTCTCAAACTTGAACATGCATCAGGATCAACTGGAAGGCTGTTAAAACACAGACTGCTGGGCCCCATCCTTAGAGTTCTTATTCAGCAGACCTGGTTGGGATCTGAGAATATGCAAGTCTTATAAGTCCCAAATGTTGCTGATGCTGCCAGTCTGGGGACCATGCATTGGAAACCATTGCCCTAGAGCAACACCCTAGTGCAATCCTGATTGCACTTTATACTCCTCTGAGAGGTATTTTAAACATTTTGATGCCCAAGCTGCTCTTTAAACCAATAAAATCAGAGTCTTCTGGGGTGGGGGGGGGCGCATGTATCAGCATTTTTGAAGCTCATCAGGTAATTAAAAAGTGCAGTGAAAAGTTGAAAACTGTTGCCTTAAAGTGGCGGCTTACGATGGAAAGAACATGGGTTCTTAAATCACTAAGTGTAGGAAAGCAGTCTGTCAGTGAGAAGTATCCACTTTCAATTGTTATATGAACAAGAAATAAACTTTTATTATGTTAGGCCGCTGAAATTCTGGAGATGATTTGCTATTGTAACCAGCATTATCCTAACTAATACAATAATGGTAACTATTAAGAACAAGTTTTCAGAAATTCTCTTTTTACCTCCTGCCTTCTTCTCCTCTGATAAGGAAAGTATCTATCTGATTGGTTCCAAGACACTCACTGGCTCACATTTTCTAAAGGTGACATTTCAGTGGGAATAAGGTTCCAGCACATGTAACATAGTAGCCTCTTTTTCTCGCTCTTCCTTGCAGCCAGGATGGCAGGGCAGCCCTACATTCCCCTCTCCCCACCCCTCTACTTTCTCTCTGCTTGGACACACATTCATCCTTTCCACCTGGAAGCAGATTCAGAGTTCTTGACTCGGCCTGACAGGTGTTAAAGTAGCCAGGTGAAGCCCAAGATTGAGTCGCTCATGCTAAGCCCCACGTCAGCGAACCAAAACTTAACTGAGTTTCGAGGCTCCGTTCTCCCAGAAAAGGAAGATTGAGGTCAACCAATCAGGGCTTTCCCGCTCAACACAAGTTACCTGACACAAGTAACCTTCTCCAAGGCTTCCTTTTGCTCCATGTAAGGAAAGCAACCCTGCTTTAACCAATCAGTAAATGCCCAGTATAACTTCCTTGCCCCTGCTCACTTTGGTCTATAAAAAATCTCTTGCCTGGTATAATGCATTGGAGCACCTCTCCAGCTGCTAGATTGGATGCTGACCAATTCCTGAATGACTGACTAAAGCCAATAAGATCTTTAAAATTTACTCAGTTGAATTTTGTTGACATAGGAATTGGGCAGAAACTGGGCAAATATTCTGGGCAAAGGTGACACAATGCTCTTTTCCTTCTCTGATGTATGTCAAAAATCAAAACCAAACCAAACCACAACGACAAAACACCTGATTCAACACATGTCAACAAGTGCCAGAGACTATCCAAACTGAGAATATCTGAGAATTGGGATTGAACAATGAGGAGAAAGAACATGAGTTCCATCCTTGCTTCCTGACTTTGCACTAGGGCTTGGGACCAAAGCTCTCTCTAAAAATAAAGTGCTTCTTATTGCCTGCATGGGGCACTGCAGAGAATGGGGTCGATAGGCCAAGACAGGATTCAGGTGATTCTGGGTCCCCCTGGCCAAACATCTTTGTATACCATCCCTGAGCTAATAAAAAGATGGTGTAATTGAGATGGTAACATAAACACTTAAAAGGCATGGTGACCAACGAAACGACATGGATGACTTTTTGAGAATTCAACCCATATCTGCCTTCACTTTAAAGCAGGTCCAGCAATCACTTGAATAATAAACTGGATAGATTTTTTGCCCATAGAAACATCAAGTGTTACATGGAAAGGAATGGAAAGGTTAATGGCTCTACAAACATATTTTGCAGCTTCTGCCTTCTCATGATAAATGTGAAGGGACAAATACCCTCAGGTGAGAATTTCTTCCCCGGCTGAAGGGCTGTGATCTGCCCCCACTCCCCGCCTCGCAGCTCTCATTCTTGGCGCCTCCTCTCAACTTCCTCTAGTGGGAGAGAGACAACTCTTTCAGCTGCAACCAACAAAATCCAGCCCAACACAGTAGGAGCCCAAATAAAATTTACTGAATCACGTAATCGAGAGGCTGGAAACACGACTTGCTTCAGAGATAGACTGATTCCGGGGCTCCAGCACTGTCCTCAAGGTCCAGCGTCTCATTCTTTTCCCGAGTTGATAGTATTTCCAGACATGCGCTCACTACAGGGAGGAAGATGCTTACCAGGTGTTCAATCTCACACCTCTCATTCAAGCCCAGTGAGGATAGACCGAGAATCTCCTTCCCAGAATTCCCAGGGAAAGTCTCGTTGCCTCTCTAATTGGCGCCAATTAAGTCATATGATTATCAATGAGCCAATCATTGGCAGCCAAGGAAATACAATGCTCTGATTGGCTTAGGCCTAAATCACATGCTCTATTCCTGACCCCAGGGTCTAATCCTTCTAGAATCACTTGATTGAAAAGGGAAGGGGCTGGTGACGTTGTCCAAAGAAGGAGTGGATTCTGAGTGTCCAGAAAGCCACAGATGCCCGCCACTGGTGCCCCTAACTTCCCAAGTCAGCTCCAGAAAATTCTTTAACTGTTTCCTCCAAGAGGAGCTCGGCAGGCACGTCTAACTTCTTATACAGCTTTTCCAACTAGTGGCGATAAAAGGGGCGATAGAAGGGGGAAGTTGGAGACAAGAATAAGCCTAAAAAGGGAGCAGAACCCTGGGGCAAAGATCTCCTGGGAAGTAAAAGGCTGCTGGAATGAGAGCTGTGTTGCCTGATCTGATTGTCATTACCCCGGCAAAGTAGCCCGCGGCACAGGCACTGGATACTAAGTGTTGGAGATATTCTCTTTCCGAGGAGACTCACCAGGCGGATGCTTCTTCCCCTGTTAGCTCCGGGCCACTTCTCTTTCTCCACTCTCTTGACGCACACATAGATCCTTTTATGACGCTCCATGGAAACCAGAGATGGAATAAATCAAAAGTGGTCAGAGGAACCATTGTTCTCACTTGTAAAATAACTGAACCCTTGTTAATTTGTTGCCAGCCTTACATTTCTCCCGAGAGCTCCCCATTGGATGGAGGCTGTAAACAGGAAACTTGAAACCCTCAGTCATCCTTTGTATTACTTATTGTTTGTGGGCAGCTGCAAGGGATTCGCCATCACAGAGCTTGTGAATCCTAGTGGGGAGATGAGCCGTATATATTTCTAAGACAGAATACCCGGAGGAGAAACTTCATTTCTTCAAAAACAAAGTAGAAATGCGGCTCAGGGATGAGGAAAGAAGCATTTTTTAACAGGTGACAGGTTTGCCAGAATGGTAAAGTAACTCTTGGTTTTACTTGGTGTACGATCAGCAGCCCCCCCACACTGTGGCCAGAAGAAAATATAAAAATTCCTTCTTCTCCTGCAGTACAGCTGAAGATGGACTACAGCTATTGAGAATACTGAAGTGTTGGGGTAATAGAAGGACAAGGCAGAACTACTCCTGTCCATGCTGAAGAGAACCCTTATTGCAAAGATGGTGCCTAGTGAGGGTTAGGAACTAGGGTCCTGGTGCCAGACTGTCTGGGTGTGAATCATAGCTCTCATACTCACTAGCTATGGGACTTTGGAGAAATCACTTAGCCCTTTTCTCCCTCAATTTCCTCATCTGTAACATGGGAATAATAATAGTATCTACCACATTGGGTTATTGTGACTATTAAATAAGTTATTATATGTAAAATACTTAGGAAAAAGACCAACTCAGTGTAAGTATTTGTATGTATTAGCTGTTGTTATGACTAACCACAGAAATAAACGTGGCAGCTTAACAGAACATTAATTTTTTATTGTATTTTCTATATTTCTTTATGCAGGGCACAGGGCAACCTCTGTGTGGCAGCCAAGGGCTGACCTCAGCACGAGGGCAATTCCTTATTAAGTCTGCATTTCTCTGGGAGTCTGGGCGCCGTTGTCAGAGTGGGCGCCTGTGTGTCCAGCCTCAGGCCGGTCTAAGAACCCAGTATCCTCGCCTCATTCTCTGTACTTGGATCTGACTCTTACCAGGATGATTAACGACTGAACTTTCTCTGAAACTCTTCCCACAGAGGTATGAGCTCAACCTTTAACCTCAGAAGTTTCTTCGTGGCTGAACACAATGGTCAACTATCAGTATAGTTCTCAAATTCTGGAACTTTTCAGTATAGATCCCCAAATCTGAGTTATTTTCCCTCCTCTGGAATGTAAACCCTGTGAGACTGGGGACTTGACGGTGTTTGTTCACCAGTGCACCTCTGTCTAGAATCAGGTCGGCACTGGATTTGTTTATTGAGTGAATAAATGGATGTGACTGGATGGAATCAGCCTTGACTTTTACTTCACACAGAATATCAGCCTCACAGCCCAGGTTGGGTTTTGCCCAGTTCCATCTTCTCAGCCATGACTAGTGCGTGAGGGAGCTCAGACCTGCTGGTGCTTTCTGCAGCCTTCTTGGGTCTCCACTCTGTAATTCCCAGTAGCTAGCCACTCCTCACCCCCTCATATGCCCAGAAAAACAAATTAAAGTGTAGTCTAAATCTCTTCAGGAGGGAAGAAAGGTTTTCTTCAAATAAAAAACAAAATCAAGCAATATTGCCTGTGAAACAGGCAATTTACCAAATGAAACATTTCTCATAGTAGGGACCAAATGGGTTACTGGGTACCTTCAATAAAAATCAAGGTGTTATCTTCCAGGTTATTTAATTCTGTGGGGTCTCTGTACCTTTCATTGCCTTGAGCTGTCTTACAGCTTTGTAAGTGGTAGCTGATCAGTACCAATGCAAATAATTCTTTTCTGTAGACACATGTAAGAGGTTTCTCTTGCTCCGTAGCAGACTACCACAAATTTGACAACTTACTGTAACATAAATTTATTATCTTGTATTTTCTGTGGGTCAGGAGTCCAGGTGTGTTAGCTGTGTCTTCTGCCCAAGGTCACAGCAGGCTGACATCAAGGTCGTGACCTGGTCTCTTCTGGGGCTTGGGTTCCTCTTCCAAGGTTACTGGTGGCTGCCTGAATTCATCTTGCAGTTACACATCTGCGGTCCTGCTTTCTTGCTGGCTGTCAGTTCTCAGATTCTAGAGGCTGCCTGCCATTTCCTGTCATGTGCCCTCCACTGCTTGGCAGTTTGCCTCTCAAAGGCCAGCAGAATCTTCATGCTTCAAATCTCTTCCTTCAGGAAGGGTCTGGTATCTTTTAAGGGTTCACTTGATTAGGTCAGACCCACTCAGGCTAATCTCCTTTTTGATTAAATCAGAGTCCCAAAGTTTTAATTACACCTGCAAAAATCCCTTCACTTCACCTTTGTCATCTAATGTAACCTAATCATGAGAAGAAAGCCGTCATATTCACAGTCCTGCCCAAGGGGAGGGGATTATATAGCATGTATACACCAGGGGGCAGACAGCTCAAAATTCTTCCTACCGCAACATGCAAATAGATTTTGAAAATTGCCCCTACCACCCTCCGTAGAGCCAGTTTTGCATCTATTAAACAGATTTATATCAACCTCTACATGTATGTATCTGCTTTTTGAATTCTTCCTTGAACTCATTGTATCATCTTACTGGTTCCTTAATTAATGAATGAGTCGAATAAAATCTTTGACATGTGTTCATTTTATATTTGTATGAGTCTAAAAATATTATACTTAAACATCACCTTTATAATAATAATTATCTCATAGTTTCTCTTAAAACAGTGAATGTGTTGTTTACTTTTACATGCATAACTAAAGGGTTCTTTCCCTTTTCCAGAAATTACCCCAAAGAAGCATTCAGATTGTACCTCTTGACACCTGATACTATTTGCTGCTTTGAAAGGATGGTGTTTCTAGATTTTACTGATCTCACTTGAAGTGGCTTAATCCTGGCACCCAGTAACACCAGTACTATCTCTTTAGCATTAAAAAGGGCAAACAACAGCCCCACCCTACCACTTTTAGGTTAACTTCCTCGTTATGTACAAATAATATCAAAGGGCCCTGCTGACATTTTCTCCTGGAATCTTGGGCTTCTAGGATTTTGCTATTGGGGTGGGCAGAGGGTTTTCTCCCCTCTGTGTTCAAAATGATGCACTTTTCTCATCCCTAGCGGTGATTAGTAATCTGTACTTAGCATGATGCCTGATACAAAGTAAGTGTTCGGTAAACGACAGCCCTCTCTGCTTCCTTTCCAGCCACTCGGTGAAGAGCGAAGAGAGAAAAGACATGGGATCCCTGCCTTATCCTGGGCTCAAGCTCCTTGAAGGCAGGGCACATCTTTCACAAGTGAGTATGCTCATAGCCCACTCCTGCTTGTTTTCCTAAGCAAAGCAAAATCTTGCTCTGCCAGAGAAACAAACGAAAGCATCGTACCAGTTAAATAATATGTAATAGCTGTATCAGTATCCTGTCTTCTCCCAGTCAGCTAACTTTGTAATGTGTAAATGCTTATCGGACATACAAAATCAAACTACGTAAACTGTTGTAAAGTGGAAGGAATGATTCCGATCAGTCTGGCAGAGTACAAGGCCACAGGAATTGTATTTTGCTTCCCTTTCTGCAGTTGAGGTAGGAGATAGATGGGCTCTTGGTCTGGACAGCTGCTGTTTGTCCAGTGGAGTAAAATTGAAACTCCGTGCTCACCCAGACACTCCAAGGGCAAAGCTAGTGTCAGAAGCTGAGCTCTGCTCAAGTAAATAGATAAGGGGCCCACTCCTTAAGTCAGGGAAAACTTCCCTGTCTGCACATGCGCGGGAAGGCTCTTGGGCGTCTAAAAGGGAGGGCACCCCATAATACCTGTGGACATGCACCCACAGGCCTCTGTGGTGGGATCCATCTTAGCAAAAAGTTGTGCACGCATCTTGGGGAGGGTCCTAGGACCAGTCAGGTGTAAAAAAAAAGAAACAAGATAATCTGCCAAATGTAAAGAAAGACCTGGAAGGACTGTCCTGTATAAGTGATTTAAATCACCTCTTTACTGCACTCCTCATTCAGGAGCCTACACTTCACTCTGGGTGTGTATTTCTGCCCTGCTTCTGACTTAAATAAATAAACTGCTTCCCTGTGTGCTCTCCCATATGTTGTGCTGTATCTCTAATAATAAACTTTGTATCTGGTTTGTGTTTTTTTCCTCCTTGAAACATTTTTGCTTTCAAACGGGGTAAGAATCAGGGAATTTTGCTTCTAGCCTCTAGCCCCTGCTGGACTGGCGTCTAAGTTCAGTCCCTGGGCAGCAAAATAAGATCCTGCTCAAGACTACTGTCCCTCCAAGAACACAGTCAGGAGCCAGGCTGACATTCTGGACAATCATAGCAAAATGATTTTCCTGTCCAAGTTTAAAAGGCATCCATCCAGTGTTTATAACTGGTCCCCCTAGTCCACCCCTCATGCTACCTCCCTCTCAAGTTCCCTCTGCCTTCAAAAGCAAAGGCTGTACCACCATAGCTTTTGCCTCCAGAGTCGTTAGCATATATTGAGTATGTTTCATTAAGGTGTGTTCTGAAGAGACAGAAAATCCACATGACTGTCTTTATCCATTTTTCATTACTACATGGTAAGGATGACACAACAAGCTAATTTAGAAAAAGCATTAAAGAGGGGGCTTAAGATGGGGAGAGGAAGTGTAGCTTGCAATGTACAACTTGAAAAGGCATTCAAGTGTGAGCAATGCAAATCTTTGAAATTGCTTCCGGATCCACTGTTATAGGTTACATTGTCAGCTACCTGTATTGATTATTATTTTGTAATTTATTTGTTAGAATTTCTGCTAATGGACACTTCTGAATCATCTTCTGCATTTAATGTACCTAATACCCATTGATCAGGGCAGACTCTCAACCACTGTGCCACCAGGGAAGCCCTAATGGAAATTATTGATATGGAAATTATTAGGCACTGAGCTTACGAATTCTATGATACACAATAACATTCCATTTCTTCAAATGGTAGAATTGTTCCTGTATAATTAGCAGTAAATATTGACATGTCAGTGAAATTAATTTATTTACTATAAAGCAAAAGAACAAGAAACATCTTTAGAAAGGAGAGGAAACACCAAATATTTTGCATTACTATGCATACTTTGGTAAAAATAAATATGGCAAGTTCGGTGTTTATGTTTAACACTTTGTGTTGAAAATTCTTTAACATCCCTAGTTAAACACAAGAATATTTTTGGTTATAGTTGCTGTAAACACGCCCATGTTACAGATAGAAAAGTTAGCCTCAGAGTCGCCAATATCTGCATTGTTTTGTCCAATATGGTAGCCACTAGCCACATGTGGCTGTTGAACTCTTGAAATATGGCTAGCCCAGGGCTTCCCTGGTGGCGCAGTGGTTGAGAGTCCGCCCGCCGATGCTGGGGACATGGGTTCGTGCCCCGGTCCGGGAAGATCCCACATGCCGCAGAGCGGCTGGGCCCGTGAGCCATGGCCACTGAGCCTGCGTGTCCGGAGCCTGTGCTCCGCAACGGGAGAGGCCACAACAGTGAGAGGCCCGCGTACTGAAAAATATATATATATATGGCTAGCCCAAATTGAGATATGTTGTAATTATAAAATTTACACCGAATTTACACTGAATTTTTAAGGTTTAGTATGAAACAAAAGAGTGTAAATATTTAGTTAACATTTTACTGATTATATGTTGAAACGATAGTATTATTTTTTAAAGAATTGTTTGATGTGAACCTTTTTTTTTTAAGTCTTTATTGAATTTGTTACAATATTGTTTCTGTTTTATGTTTTGGTTGTTTGGCTACAAGGCATGTGGGATCCTAGCTCCCCAACCAAGGATCAAATCCGCACCCCCTGCATTAGAAAGTGAAGTCTTAACCACTGGACTGCCAGGGAAGTCCCGAAATGATAGTATTTTGAATAGTCAATAAAAATAAAATATATTATTGAAATTAATTTTATCTCTTTCTTTTTTCTTTTTTTTTCTTTTAGTGTGGCTACTAGAAGAATTTAAGTTACATATGTGGTTCTCATTATATTTCCACTGGACAGCACAAGTCCTAAGTGGGTCGTGTCTAGGGCTGTGCTGTCCATTAAAGTAGCAGATAGCCCCACATGACAGTTATATTTAATTCAATTTAAAATTCAGTTCCTCGGTTGTATCAGGCACCTGTCAAGTGCTATTGCCACATATGGCTAGTAGTTAACCATTCTGGACAGCACAGGTAGAAAAGACTTACAGAATCCTAGAAAGTTCTTCTGGGAAGCGCTGGCCTAGAACATCACTAAGCAGGCACTGGAACTAAGAATGCCACTCTGCTAAGCCATTGTCCACTGAGTTTGTAAAGAAAATAGATGTGTCATAGTAAAGGTAAAACTGCAAATAGTGATAGCATGTTGGTGGTAGTGATGGTTATTAAATACGGGATTCATCCTTGGAAATTCTCCTCTTCTAAGTGCTGCTCAGGATATAGCTTCAGAGACGATGCTGATCCATTGGGGTGACCACCTAATTTTGATGGACAGAAAAGATGTCAATTAGGTGGAAAAAACTAGAAACACTTAGTATGTTTCATTAAGTTTTAGGGAACACGAGTTTCTGTGTCAGCTCCAATTCCCTCTTTGTAGGGGTCTGGAATCTGCTGTCCAAAGAAGTTAGACTACAAAACAGGGTCTGGGTCTCCAAGTCAGTGAACACCAGCGTATGTTCTGCTGGGCTGCTGCCCCTCCATTAAGGGAGTAATGAGATCAGTCTGTATGGATGGGGGGGGGGGTCACAGATTTTAAAGTAAGCACTTAAGGGGAAAATTCTCTAAAGTCAAGAGTCAAAATGATTCTTAAACCATCACCTTCAGAATCACAAGCCAAATTTAATTTCTTTAGTCTCTCTTTTATTTTAGCTGTGACCTCTTCTCCCTAGCGCCAGAGAAGGCCCAGGTATAGTCCAAAAAATATGGCAAAGAGGTAAAGGGGGAAATGAACCAGAGTTTCTCATTTTCTTTCTTTGGCACACTCTCTTTTTTGTGATGGAAGGGGAATGGTGTCCAAACACATTTATTTGAACATATACACAGTGGAACACCTCTGAAGTTTTGTTTGCTTTATTCTGTTTGTCCAGAAGTGAAGACACAAAGGGAATTTGTTATGATTGTCCTTTGTTTTCAGAGAAGGAAACCAAGCCTGTGAGTGATTAAGTCCACTGTCCAGGGTCACTAGCTGGTTAGCAGGTAAACCAGGATTTAAACCCGGGACTCCCCGAAGCCAAACTCTGCTTTACATCAAAATACCTGTCTGGGGCACCCAAGACGGGGCACAGTAGTATTCCCTGCTGCCAGCATTAACGTGGGTGTAATTAGTTAACCCTGTCTATTGTTTCTGAGGTGCATTTCTTAGCCTGTGGGAGTCTCCACGCACTGGAGTACAGAGGCTAAGGATCTTTGTTTTGTCACTGATAAATGATCTGCAGGCTCTTAATCCCAGTTGCAGATTCCTCATTTGTAAAGCTGTTGGCATGTTTGCACTGAGCAGAGTGGTCTCTGCCAGCTTAGCTTCCCATTGCAGTTTGGGATTTTTTCTTTTTTTTCTTTCAGATTTTATAGAGCTGAGTATAAAATGGCAATGTTTTCATAAACGCTTTAAGCATCTTTAGTGAAGTTAATTTATAGAATGTAAATGTTCCTCTCCGGCAGTTTAAACCCAAATTCCTCAGCAGCGGAGTGGGGGCAGAGAAACAGGAAACCACTCTGTTTCATTGTTTGTGCTCAACAATAAAAAATTAAACGGCCTGAAAAAATGCAAGCCAGAGAGAATTTTTTTAGACATTTTCTCCTCCGAATTTGAGTGATGGTGATGAACACAAAAATTGCATGCTTCTCTTTTCTTTTTTTTCCCCCCCACAGGGCCTGGCAGCTGTATCTTGGACCTCTGGGGAGACCCAGCCCACATGGCACAGTGCTGGGCACGACACCCAAGCAGTCACTCAGTTACCTTTGCCAGCTGCACACCTTCCAGCCTTCCCTTGGGAAAGGCGTGACCGGCCGGTGAAAAGCTGCATTGGGCAGCCCCACAAGGCCCTTTTGCACAGTCTGCTAGAGAGCTTAGCACTCAGTCAAAGTCTGCAGGAAGCTTCCCGTGGTAAGGTTTTTTTTGAGCTACTTTCTGCTTCTATTTTATAGCCCCATCCCTGTTTTAGTGCTTTTTTTTTTTCCAAATTATGAGACAGAATGAAATCTGCCTTCTCTGTTCTGTTCTCCTGTGGTACCAGGCAGTATATATAAATAAGTAGGTATTTAATACATCAAAAGAGCAGGTCTTTCTCCTCCATTCTTATCTATGGCTTTAGCAGTTCAACACCTCCTTTTATCTCTTGTCCCTTAACCCTACTCACACCCAAAAGACGCTAAATCCTCTGTGGATATGATGACTTCTTTTTTTTTTAAATTGTGCATAGCTGACACCGTCCTAGCCTTCAGATCAGGAGATTATGGACACTGTATACTAACAGAATGAATTCAACAACTAACATTGAATACGTGCTAATGCTCTGTCAAGTGCCTTATAAAAGATACCTCATCCCATTCAATTCTCACAACAATCCTGAGACAGGTGCTGTAAGCATCATTCTCATTTTGCAAATGAGAAACAGGATCAGAAGGATTCTGTAACGTATCCAGGGCCACGTGTGTGGCTCGTAAATGGCAAGGCAGGCACCCTCATCCGAGTCGTGTATGTCTCAAGTGCCGCGCTGAGCGGAAAGCCAGCTTTCCAGATTGCCCGTGATGGAACAGAAAGACGTTCCTCAGGCTGGGTCTCCAGGCTGACCAAGACCAGAAGACAAGGTAAATTCAGGTACCTCTCATTACACGACATAGTTCCGTATTTGGAAATCGTATTAGTCCAGGCTAAGGTAGACTCTGCTATGATAATAAATCCCCAAGTATTAGTGGCTTAGTGTAATAAAGGTTCATTCTGCTCATGCAGAATCCACTGTGGAAGCCCAAGCTGGGTGGAGACACAGTGTGTGTGTAGTTGCTTCAGTTAACAGCCTGAATGGGAATTCAGGCACCAGACCTGTGAAGAAAGAAGCTTCCAGATGCTTCCTGCTCTTAGCATCTGAAGTCACCTCCAGTTAGTCACATCTTCTTAGCTAAGGCCCCAGATATCATGGAGAGAGAGAGAGAAGTCATCCCACTGTGTCTTGTCTGAGCAGTTCTCCACGGAATGCGTGAGCCTATTAAAATGATTGTTGTTTTGTGGGTGGCTGGTTCTGAGTCCATAGATAAGCGCAACATACACACTGGATCTGCACATGCTGCAGGGTGTACCTTTCAGTCACTCAACAAATATTTACTGAGCACATACGAGGAGCCAGATGCTACTCTGGGCATACATCAGTGAACAAAACAGATAGAGACTCCTGTCCTCATATTCCACAGGGAAAATAGTTGCTGGTTTTTCCAAATAATCATTTTAAATATGTTTCTCTAGGAACAAAAGTAATATTTGCTATTCTACAAAATTTGAGAAATATAAAAATGTTTAGATAATACAAAAAAATCCAACAGAAAATGATAATTACCATGCAGCAGTAACGCATGATTACTCGCTAGTGTATTATCTTACACACAAACACATACGAATACTCTCCAAACTGGACTCACATTATGTATTCAGTTTTATATTCTACTTCTTTTTTTTTTTTTTTTTTTCCATTTAGAGTGTATTGCAAACTGTCTTGGTCCATATTTGGGCTGCTTGTAACAAAATACCTGAGACTGGGTGGTTTATAAACAACAGAAATTTCTTTCTCACTGTTCTGGAAGCTGGGAAGTTCAAGATCAGTATGCCTGCAGACTGGTTGTCTGGTGAGAACCCAGCTCCTGATTCATAGGTGGCATCCTTTTACTGTATCCTCACATGTAGGAAGATGCGAGGGAGCTCTCTTGGAACCTCTTTTATAAGGGAACCAATCCTATCCATGAGGGCTCCACCCTCATGACCTAATCACCTCCTAAAGACCCCACCTCATAATACCATTGTCTTGGGGGTTAGGATTTCAACTTTTGAATTTTAAGGTGACACAAACATTCAGACCATAGCACAAACTTTTCCTCACATCACAAAATTATGATTTTTAATGGCTGCATCTGGTTCCAGCCTGTAGCAATACCAGCTACTTAACCGTTCTGCAACATTTCAGTTGATTCCAATTTTTCACTGTGATAAGCAACGCCTCGAAGAACAGTCTTGTACAGGCATCTTCGGCTGCATCTCTGATCAGTTATTTAGAATATAATCAGAGAAGTGGGATTGCTCGTTCAAAGGGTATGCAAATGTTCAGGTTCTTGGTAAATATTGCCAGGTTGCTTTCCAGAGTGTTAGCACCAATTTACATTCTCACCTGTATTTTATGAGATGCCGCTCTCTTGCCAATATTCAGTATTAGAGTGTTTCTAATCTTTTCCAATTTGTTGCATTAAAGAATGGTATTTCATTTTAACACTGGTTCACTGTCTAGGTTGCTCAGTAATTATTGGGATTTTCTGAGTTTTAATTCCAACTCTGGCACCTCCTACCAAGATATGTAACCTCTCTAAGCATCAGTTTTCTTTCCATCAAACTGTGATAGTTATTCTGACTTCTTGGGATATTGAGTGTATTAAATATGTTCAGGTTTATAAACTGCTTATAAAAAACTGTTTAACACTCTGCCTGTCACAGAACAAATAAATGGTAACTATTATCATGGGTGTTATTCACAATTCAAAAATTGTCAACACATGAATAGTTCCGGCCTTTTTTCTTCCCTCTGTGCCTTAATGAAGATTCTGACTTTGCTCTAACATATTTCTTTCCCTTCCTTCTCCTCTGAAAGGGGGCCACCATTCTTTGGGGCTTTTGTGAATTAGAATTAGTACAAATGAGAGAAAAACATACAAAGAGACACATTGACCAGGGACAGACCACCCAACCCCCCAGGGGCTAACGCTTATGCACATGGATCTGGTTTTGGCTACAAGTAGGCTGGTGGTGGCAGGGCTCAGCTGGGCGGTTCTGCTTCAGGCTGTGGGCTGACTGGGCTTAGCTCCAGGCTGTGAATGGGTTCAGCTCTGCCCCAGGTATGCTTGATCTGGGGCCTGCATGGAAGGAGCAGAAAATACCCAGGTGTGTTCTCATGCTAGATCACAAGAGCAAACGAGGTCAACAAAACTCACAAGCAAATTTAAGGCCTCTGCTCTGGTTACATCTGCTAATATTCCACTGGCAAAAGCAAGGCACGTGGCCCAGGCCATCATCAGTGAGGCGGGAAGTCTCCTCCCCAACGAGAGGAAGAGGAAGTGAGTGAATATGTGCTTAACAAATTATCATAATGAATGTTGCCAGGAAATTTCCGGAAGAGGGTGTTAGACAGTGTGTGGTGTACGGAGACTGGGGAAAAAAGTGATCATAAGACACGTTGGGTGTGTGTGAGATTTTACAAATCAGAATCCTTTTATTTTCTAAAATTCTCCAGTTAAGAACTTGTAAATTACTTTTTGTCTGTCTGGACTGGGCTTTATCAAATGGTACTTCCCCTTGGGACTGACCTTACAGTGTAATGGCTTGCACAGAGTCACATAACGGAAACAATTACTATCTCTTCTGTCACAACACTACATAGCTCTTCCTCTTTGCATATCTTAGACCTCTTAAGCGTTTTCTGATGCTTCTGTTTCTTTTTCTTCCACTAGTAGAAAAGTATGGATAGTGGATTCCTATTTGTGATTTACCAAGCAGAGGTACCGTCTCCACGGGAAGTGTGTCAGATACCCCACTGCCATCTCATCTAAAGTAGGGCAGACATCAAGTTCGAGAAAACTTGGACAGGAGAGCCCAAGGGCAGAGAATGAGAGCAACCAACGGGGTCTCAATCATGACTCAGAAGCTCCAAATTCACTCAGAGAACCTTCTGGTGAAATCAGATAGTGAGCACAAGGTGTGACACTGGTGAGATAGAGCCGAAAGAACTCTAATGAGAGGAACTGTGTCATTTTAGTGGCCTTTATTATCTGTGTAAAAAGCTTCCCCTTGCCTCCCTGGAGATCATTTACCTGGAACCAGATCTCCAGGTTTGCTTAGATCTGCGGACAGCTGGCACGTCACATGCATAACATTACCCCGCACTCCCAGTAGGACAAGGGGCTTGAAAATAAGTTCATCCCAAATATTAATTCTCATCCACTCTGACCCTAGGTAGACCAGCTGAACCCATGGCTGTGTTAGCTCTGCTTCCTGCTCTAAATGTCATCTGTCTGTAACTTTACCCAAAACATCTGAGCTTTGTTTCAGAGAAAGCCATGTTTTGACCTCTTAAAAAATCCAAGCTGAGAAGAATCATAGACCATGTAAAGAATTACACTCAATAATTGATCCTCAGCCTTCCTAGAGCTGTGGTGTGGTGCGTCGGTAGCCTCAATATCCACTGGGCTTTCCCTGGAATAATAAGCAACATGTGCTTTTAAATATATAGTATATTTGAGTACTGGGGGTAGGGGATTGTCTGTAATTCTGTCTCCTTAAGTCATTAGAAAACATTTTTAAGAGTTTTAAAAAATCTATGGCCAGATTAGCTGTCTCCCTATTTCCATAAGAAGAAGGGATTGTGTATATAAAATCTTCCCTGCTATTGTTTCTCCCTCCCTCCCATCCACAAATGGTTGCTTTTTTTTTTCTTTTCTGAAGTCCCATTATAGGCAATACTTTCACAAGGATAAATGCTTCGACTCAGGAGTTGGATAAGGCAGGTTTGATCTTCAGCCGTCTCCTAGCTCTGCGACCTTTCGTAAAGTACTTTACCTTTCCTGTGTCTCAGTTTCCTCTTCTGAGAATGAGGAAAAGAATAGGACCTACCTGTGGAATGTCCGATACCTGGCATATCGGAAGCCTCATCACTTGCCCCCGTGGGATCTGGGCTGTGGCTACAGCGGACAGCTTCCCCACACACTCTGTCTGGATCCCACCTCCAGCATCACCGAGTCTCTCCCATTAAACTGCCTGGTCCAAGTCCTTGTCTCAAGCTCTGCGCGGGGGAATCCCAACTAAGAAAACTCTCAATAAATATTTGCTCTTATTATTTTTATGGAAAAACTTTTCTATTCCTAGGAAGACCAATTTTGGAGCTCAAATTCAAGATGCGTGTTGAGACTTTCGTTTTCCTCATTTGATATTTCATTCAAATCAAAAAATATACCAAAGGATAAACATTGGCTCATTTGGCTACATATTTAGCAAATCCTGTGAAATCAGACTCTTCCCCCAATACTGGAAACTGGTGGTTTCTGTACTTCTTTTCCTTTCCTGCCGCTTCTCACTCTTGCTTTGGGGAGGAGCTGGGCAGCCCGCTTGATGTGAGAGCACTCAGGGGACTCAGTGTCTTTATTCAGGCAGTCAGCTGTCTGTATTGGGGTGTGCTGCCCTGCCTGTATCTCAGCCCTCATTGTCAAGATCGGCATTAGGTTCTCCAGAGTCCTTTACCCAATCCCTTTTTGATCCTGGATACCGGCATTGGCAGGACAACTGAGTGGGATGAAGATTCTAGCCAGTGACCATAGAACACTTTTTTCCCCTCAGGGCAAAGCCAACTGGCCCACAACAGTATCAACCTCCACTTTGGCTTCATTGGCTCGGTGCTGAGAGATCTGAGCCAACTGGCCTTCGTGGACGCTTCTAGCATTACCACGGCCTGATCTTTCCCCCTTGGAAATTTTCATTGTAATTACCATGGCGTTTCGCCATGATCAGGCTCATGGCTATATGGCAGGGAGCTGAATCTTGCGGGTGGGTGGGCATACCTCTACGGATGGGCTCGTGTGGGTAAAAGTCCTCCTTCTAGTTCTCTTTTAAATTCAATCCCTCTCTGGCTTGGCCACGAGGGCACGGGCATCGCCAAGGTGACTTTCTTATGTGTATCTTGGAGTATATTGCCTTTTGTGTATGTAGTTGTTTCCTGGAATTATGACTTCTGGTAGGATTGGGTTTGATTTCTGGCTATCTATTGTTTTTCCAGCTGAAATGTTTTATTCCTTCACTTTGCCATTTCATGACGTTTAGTGAGGACACCCATCCTGCTCTGGAAAGGTCGTTTTAGAGGGTGTTACTGCTCTCAGCTTCTCCTCCCGCCTGGCCAGCCGCCACGAGGTGTGAGACCAGAGGCGGGTTGCAGCTCTGACGCTCCTTGACTGTAGGACTGCGGGCTCATATCTTGATTTCTCTGAGCCTCTGTTTCCCCAACTGTAAAGTGGTAATAAAGATAGGACAAAAGAGATCATGTGAATCAAAGTAGGAAGTAATCTAAGGTATTTGTTCATTTAGTAAATATCAGAGGAACTTTTGCCAGAGTTCCCAGCCTTAGAGAGCTATGGTTTTGTGGGGGAAATGACACATTAATGGTCAATTAAGATACAGACACATAAATCCTACAAACAGGGATAAACACAAGGTGTTAAAAGAGCACATGGGAATGAGGCTTAACTCAGTCTTTTTTTTTTTTTTTTTTTTTTGCGGTTCGCGGGCCTCTCACTGTTGTGGCCTCTCCCATTGCGGAGCACAGGCTCCGGACGCACAGGCTTAGTGGCCATGGCTCACCGGCCCAGCCGCTCCGCGACATGTGGGATCTTCCCGGCCCGGGGCACGAACCCGTGTCCCCTGCATCGGCAGGCGGACTCTCAACCACTGCGCCGCCGGGGAAGCCCTTAACTCAGTCTTGAGGGCTCATGGAGGGCCTCTTGGAAGAAGTGTAGGAAGATTAAGAGTTATTAATGGTAATATTAGTTATGACTAGTCGGGAGCTTACTATGTGCTGGGCAGTATGCTGAGTACTACCTCATTTAGATGTCATAACTGTGCCTATCACATGGCGTCTTAATCTCCCTTTTGCAGTTGAAGAAACCGGCTCAGAAAGGTGACGTAACTTGCCCAAGGACACCCAGCTAAGTGGCATGGTCAGACTTTGAAACTAAGTTTGATCCCAGAACCCTCGCTTTTAACCATGGTGAGCATCTGTTCACGCATGACCCTGCTTAAAACTGACCATTTGTGACTTCCTATTGCTCAAAGGATAATGACTAAACTCCTTAACATGCCCCAAATCTCCTGCCCACTCCTCTAGTCTCATCTTTACCCCTCTCTCTGCTCCCAACCTCCATGACAGCCTCAGCAACAGCTCATGAAGGTTACACTTGACTGATAAGTCTGAACTTGTCCTGTGGGCAATAGGGAGCCATAGAGGTTTTAAGCAGACTGAGTGGCAGCAGGACAAGACCCGAGAAGGCCAATTAGAAGAAAGTTGAAGCAACTCAGGCCAAGGTGCATGGGGATATGAACAAAGGGAGGGGCAGGAGGGAAGGAGAAGGGTGAGTTGGAGTCAAGAGGCATTAAGTAGGTAGAACCTACAAATCTTGGTGGGTGATCATGTTGGGGAGGAGTGAGTGAGGGGTCCAGGCTTATCCCCAGATTTCTTGCTTGAATAACAAGGTAGAGGGTGCCAGCTATGCCTAACAGAAGCAAACAATACCTATAGTTCTATCGCATTTTCATTAGTTGCGTGCTGAAGGGTCCTGGAAACTGTAAAAAAATTTCCCTTCCCTGTCTCTTTTGTTCCTTCCCTTCCACACTGGGTATAGGAATTCACTGAAAACTGACAAAAAAAAAAATCCTTTTTCTCTGCCCACCCGCCCCCCGGTGCCCCCGGCCCAGAATTGAACTGCAAACCCACACAGCATCAGCCCCAAATTAGGCAATCAAACAGCACCTGAAATTAAGCTTTTTAAACATTAAAATCAATCAAGCCCAAAGAATCTAACTTGAAATGAAGAGGTGTTTAAAAGAAGTAGGCTGCGGTGCAGCGAGGAAAACAACCTAAATTATTAAAGCGGAGTTTTCATGGTTCAGGAAAAATGTTCCAGTAATGTCAGATTAAAAATGTAAATCTATTTACCTTCCAGATGATTTTTTCAAGTGCTCTTATTAAAGTCTACTGCTTACCTGTTTGTCTATGAAAAAGAGCTTGTTACTCAGGGAAGGGGATCAGACCTCGGCATGCTGCAAACATTGCCTTGCGTTTGTCACCGAGTGAATATCTCCTATCGCTTTTGGCTTGGTAGTTAATTACTGTATAAATTTCCCTGCTGAAAATGGAGATCTTATTCAGTGTTGGGCTCTTTTCGGAACTCAAGCGCCAAATGTTCATAATGTTTAAATGTTCATTCCCCCACTTCCTTCTTCTTGACCCTGTGGGGCATTTGTAATATTGAAATTATGACATTAAAATCACTTTTATTTCAAGTGACTTGGATGACAAAAATATACAGTTAAGAGGGGATGGAGACAAAATTGCTCAGATGGAGACACTGGGAAGAAAAACTTTTTTTTAAGTCAGTGATCTCCAAGTGAACTTATATTCAACAATGATGCAAGGAAAGCAGATAGGTCATGTGTTCATTCAGCAAATAAAATATCTGTTATCAGTGCCCTTGAAAAGAAATATGTTGTGAGCCCCAAATGCAAACTACATATGAAATTTTAAAATTTCCCCATTAAAGAAGCAATAAAAAACCAGTGGAGTTAATTTTAATATTATTTTATTTAAATCTATATATCTAACTACTATATTTCAACCTACGGTCAATGTGAAGATTATTGAGATCTTCTACATTCTTTTTTGTACTGTCCTTGAAATTCAGTTTGGGTTTTATACTTAGCGCCTACCATAATAGCCATATGTCAAGAGCTCAACATAGCTACACGTAGCCACATGTAGCTAGAGGCTACCATATTGCACACTGAAGATCTATATAATTCAATGACAGTTTTCACTCTCAAATTGATCAACCAAGAATAGGTTTATACGTTTAATGAATCTACCTTTTTTTTCTCCCTTTACAATTGAGAAGGAAAAGAAAAGTGCCTGTGATGAAAACTGGCAACATGGCCCTGTTGATAAATTGCAGGTTAAATTCTTTTTCATGTAATTGTTTGTTGGTTCCAGGACTGGTCACAAATGAAAAATAACTCTTTTAAGAGTGTAGACAACTTCATTCAAGGGGCAATAAAACTGAGGCATTAAAATAAATAACAAGCTGCATGTTTTTTGTAAATGAGGGATAAAATTTTCATCCTTTCAGATGGTACACATTTTTCATTAATAAATGTCAGCAGATCTCTCTTCCTCAAGCTAGCGACTATATTAAACATGAATTACAAGAACTCTTGTAATTCATGTTTACGTGAATTTTTCTGTAGATTAGTCTGACAATTTAAAAATATATCTATACATTTGGCAGCTCTGGGATGACTTTAATTTCTAGCCAGGAGAATTCTCACACTCAGCATCTTTTGGGGGTGGGGACTACTATAATTAGATGTATCTAGAAAAGTTTTCTGGAAGTTGAATTGTATTACATAATAAATCAAGCTCTATTTGATGCGCTGAGCATCTTTACCTTTCTAGCCCCAAACCCAGTGAACATATTATCTTTCAAGCTGCAGATACATTCTGGCTTTCATGAATTGGAAGCTATTTTGCTGTAGAAGGCAGCGAGGTTCAGCATAGTGTCGTGGGAATCCTTTGGAATCAAAAGGATCTGGCTTCAAATCTCGGTTATTTTCGTGGGTTATTTGGGGCCAGTCACTTAAATTCTCGGCACCTCAGATTCCCCATCTGTGCAAAAGGTATCATAATATCTAACTCAGAGATTGCTGTAAAGACAAATGTTACCACAAATGTACAATGTCTGATACAGGCACGATTAATGACAATTCTCTCCTATTGCCTTCCTCAGGGTGATGGGTAAGTGAGATTCAGTGATGCTGAATGTTCACAGACTCAATTTTATAGTAAGGTTTTTGTATTAATCTGTTGCTCTGTAACCAATTATCTCAAAAGTTAGTGGCTTAAAACAACAAACATATATAATCTTCCAGTTTTCCTGGCTTATGAACCTGGGCACAGTTAGCTGGGTCCCTCTGCCTTAAGATCTCTCATGAGGTTGCAGCCAAGTGGTCACCCAGGGCTGTGATCTCATCTGAAGGCTTGACTGGGGGGAAGATTTGCTTCCAAGTTCAGTTATGTGATTGTTGGCAGGATTCAGTTCTTGGTGGGCTGTTGGACTTAGGGCCTTTGTACCTCACTAGCTGTGGCTGGAGGCTTTTATAGTTCCTTGCCAGTTGAACCTTTCCATAGTGCAGTTTACAAATTGGCAGCTGATGAGGGAGAAAAAAAGAGAGAGAGAGAGAGAGAGAGAGAGAGAGAGAGAGAGAGAAACAGGAGCCTGAGTGTTGGTGTAATGTAGTTTGGGAAATAACTCCCATAACTTCTGCTGTATCCTCTTGGTTAGAATTGAATCACTAGGTCCAGCAACACTCAAGGGAGGGGATGACATAAGAGTGTGAATTCCAAGAAGTAGGATCATTGGGGGCCATATCAGAGGTTGCCTACTGCAGACTTCTGCAGCTTTAACCTTCATATTTAATGGTATTACTTCCCACTTACATGTGGGTCCTCAGCCAGTTATACAAATAAGAGCTGAACAAATCAGGGCTGTGAGTCAGGAACTCTGCATAATGCTTCACATTGCCCAATGATAAAGGGCACTGTATTACAATTTGATATATGAGCTCTATGAGGACAAGGAAATGTGTGTTTACCACAGCAATCCAGAGTCTAGAACAGTGTTTGACACAGTTCTCTCTCAATAACTGTCAAAAAGGTAAGGGGATGTCCTCTTGCTTCTTGCAACATCCCTAGGAGGTGGGTACAATTGTTATGTCCATTTCACAGAAAACTGACAGTTGGAGGTAAAGTGACTTTCTCAGCCTCATAGAACTAGTAAGTGGTGGGATGTAGGAGCCCAGGTGTGTCAAGCCACTTCCAAGCCTGTTCCTCAGTTACTTGACTTTGTGGACTCATGATAATAACATGTGAGGGGTAGACAGTGCACATGGGCATGTGTGTGTGTGCTGGGCATTGTGCATTTCAGGAGAAGTGTAGTCATCTTCTTCCACCAGGCAGCCTTTCAACAGACACATTCCAGCATCCACTACAGGTTGGAGTGGAACAACCCTTCTGTGGCTGTATCCTCAAGTGAATTTCTGTTTTCTTCACATACCAGAGAGAAGAATGAAAATCAGATGAATGAAAGGTAGAGCATAGGGCAGGGAGTATGGAGCCCTTGTGAAACTGTGAGCCACAGAAGTGACTGGGGGGAGGCAGGTGGGATGTCTCCTACCATCTCTCTGCCTGATTTTTTTTTTTTTTGCGGTACACGGGCCTCTCACTGCTGTGGCCTCTCCCATTGCGGAACACAGGCTCCAGACGCACAGACTCAGCGGCCATGGCTCACGGGCCCAGCCGCTCCGCGGCATGTGGGATCTGCCCGGACCCGGACACGAACCCGTGTCCCCTGCATCGGCAGGCGGACTCTCAACCACTGCGCCACCAGGGAAGCCCTCTCTGCCTGATTTTTTATGAAGCTAATGCCTACTTGTTTTCAGTAAACTTTTTGTAAGTCAAGTTTCTCTCTATCTTTTCAGTGTCCCTGGCTCTTCCTCCTCTTGTTATTCCATACAAGTCCTTACTCTTCTTCAAGTTAAAACATTTTTCTAAAGTTTGAAAGTTGCTTAGGTGTGTTGGAAAAAAGGTAATGGTAATGACAATAATTTTAAAATAAACTATGATAACAATAAAACGAACATTCCAGTGCTTACCATGTAGCAGGCAAAATTCAAAGTTTTCTAAGTGTGAAGTCATTTAAAAGGTCCTATAGAATCATTAAGTCAATCCTCTGGATGGTTTTAAAGGCAGAAGTACTAGTTATCTATTGCTGCATAAGGAATCACCCTGAAAGTTATTGGCTTAAAACAACAATAAATATTTTTTATCTCTGACAGTTTCTGTAGATCAGTAATTTGGGAGTGGCTGGGTGGTTCCAGCTTAGGATTTCTCACAATAGCCAGTCAGATATTGGTCTAGGCCCAGTCATCTGAGGGCTTGATCGAGGCTGGAGGTTCTGCTTCTAAGATGGTTCATTCCAAGTTGGCAGGAAGCTCAGTCCCTCTCCATGTGGGCGTACCCACAGGGATGCTTGCGTGTCCTCACAACATGGTGGCTGGCTTTGCGCAGAGCAAGGGATCTAAGAGAGCAAGGAAGAAACTGCTATGTCCTTTGTGACCTAGCCTTAGAAGTTACCCATTGTCACTTCCACAATATCCGTTGGTCACATATGTCGGCCAGCCCCATTCAAGGGTGGGAGGGGACTACACAAAGCATGGATACCAGAAGCCAAGGATCTTTCAGTGCCATCTTGGAGACTGGCTACCACAGCAGCTGCCTTGTAATATGAATCACAGCCACAATCACACCAGCATCTAACTTTCCTTGAGCAATTACTATGTGCAAGGTACTATGCTAAAGACTTTACATATCTCGTTGAATCCTGACAGCAACCCTAAGATCCAGGTGCTCTTTTTATCCCCATTTTACAGATAAGGAAACTAAGGCTCAGAGAGGCTGATAACTTGCCCAAAGTTACAGACTAATGTGTGGCAAGTGAAGAGAATTGGAGCACATGTAAGAAGAAGCTGAGCTCAAGTCTAGTTTGTGCTGTTTTCACCTGTGATGTCGCTGGAGCTGCTGTGAGGAGTTAATGAGAAAAAGTATGGGAACTATAGAGCATTCTACCAAAGACCACGGAGAGACAAAACTCTTTCTTCCCTCCTTCAGCAACGTGAAGCCATGTTCAAAGCACACATCCAAGGTCAGAGTGTCTCATTTTTGGTAAATAAGTGACATAAAGCACTCTGGTTTTGATTTGTATGAAACCAACTGTAAAAAACGACTTGGGACTGGCTCCCTGAGATCTGGACAATTAGCACTGGAACCTACCATGTTTTCTGGAAACCGAGTGTCCTGTGCATTTGATAGAATTGTAAAGAACTGGGAAAGAGGAGAGTAATGAAGTATAAAGAATGGTTTTACCTCCTGCCCAGCTTATATGGTGAGGAGGTTGGGAGTGATTCAATGTAAGTATAAAAACAACCATTGAATGTAAAGAGGGCTTTACATTGTTGGAATGATTTCAAAGATATTCATATATTTAAAAGAAATGTGTGTGTGTGTGTGTGTGTGTGTGTGTGTGTGTGTGTGTGTGAAAGAGAGAGAGAGACAGACAGAGACAGAGACAGAGACAGAGAAAGACAGAGAGACAGAAAGCAAGCCAGGCACACTAAATCCAGAGTTGAAGGTCATGTACCCAAAGTAACACAAGGAAACAAGAAAGATGGTATTGGGTCAGATCCATTCTCTTTCTGTATTTCCTAATGTTTGGGGGAAAATGAGTAGCTGTAGGAGATATTATTTGCCTTCTTGTGTATCTTTATCAGAGGCCAGGGGCCTCATTCCAACATGCTTCCTGGAAAAATACACACACCTGAAATATGCATAAAATTTGGGGGGGCTTTAAAACTCTTTGAAGCTTATGAGATGAGCTCCCTAGTGTTTCATGGATCCCAGGATAAAACCCCCAGTTGCTAAATCTTTTGGAGAATTTGTTTATGTTTTCCATGCTTGACAAACTCCTTTGTAATATGGAACTTGCTCAACTCTCCTACATTGCTTCACATTTTCTCATTACCTTGAACCATCACTGGTATTTTAAAATTTTGACCTGATTCACTTTAGCCTTCATGTTTCCAGACTAGAACAGATAATTAAAAAACAACAGCATTGAAGTTCAGTATCCTGCAGGTTGTGTCCAGAGCATCCCAAATCTAGTGTGGGCATCCTATCTACAAGCTCCCTCACCCACAGTCCCAGCACCCACACCCTCCTTGCTCCTCCAAACTGGTACGATTTATATGCAGTAAAATTCACTTGTTTTAGGTGTGGGTTTTAGGGATGTAGTTCTCTGTTTCGACAAATGTATAAAGTTGTGTAACCACCACCATAATCGCAATGCAGAACAGCCCACCACCTCAGAAGTTTCCCTTGCACCCCTTTGCACTCATCCTCTTCCCTAGGCCAGACCCTGATAACTACTGATCTGATTTTGGTCCCTAGAGTTTTGTTTCGCTCCCTTGCCCTCACCCCTCATGTCTTTCATTTTTTTTTTTTTTTTTTTTGCGGTACGCGGGCTTCTCACTGTTGTGGCCTCTCCCGTTGCGGAGCACAGGCTCCAGACGCGCAGGCTCAGCGGCCATGGCTCACGGGCCCAGCCGCTCCACGGCATGCGGGATCCTCCCGGACCGAGGCACGAACCCGCGTCCCCTGCATCGGCAGGCGGACTCTCAACCACTGCGCCACCAGGGAAGCCCACCCCTCATGTCTTATACATGGAATCATAGGGGACTTCTCTGGCCGTCCAGTGGTTAAGACTTCACCTTCCAATGCAGGGGGTGCGGGTTTGATCCCTGGTCGGGGAGCTAAGGTCCCACATGCCACAGGGCCAAAAAAATACCAAAACATAAAACAGAAGCAATGCTGTCACACATTCAATAAAGACTTCAAAAATCGTCCACATTAAAAAAAAAAATGAAATCATATAGAATGTACCCTTGGAGGCTGGATTCTTTCTCTTAGCATGCTTTTAAGATTTATTCACGTTGTTGCATTAGGTTATAGAACACAATTTGTGTATCCATTCCTTAGTTGATGGATATTTCCAGTTTTGGGCGATTACTTGCGTTCGGTTTTTTGTTGTTGTTTTTGCTTTGGTTGTTTTCTGGGGAGGGGAGGGGCTGGAGAGTGGAGCACGAAAGTGTCATTGATTCTTCCTCCATCTAAATTCTTTGAGAACTGTCACCAGTGCTGTCTTGGAGCCCCAACTGCACTGGGGCCCCAACTTCTTTTTGTATGTGGGCTTCTACTTTCACATTTACTTTCCTTTTCTGCAAATTGGGACCCAAAGTTCCCCTGGTCTAGGTAGACAAGATCCAGAGGAAATAAAGCACAGGGCAATGCTGTGTGCCTACTCCACATGTGGTTCACCATCAGTTTCCAAATCACCTAAAAGCTTGTTAGAAAAGCAGAATCTTAGACTCCACCCCATACCTACTGAGTCAGAGTCCCGGTGCGTCGATGCGTCTGAGAAGTTTGAGAAGCACTCACCGTATTCCACTCTAGCTACTAAAAATAATACATACGTATATGTGTGTGTGTATATATATATATATATATATATATAATTTTTTTTTCTCATAATATTTGGCCCTTTCTTCCAACTTTTTCTTTCCCTCCCTAGAGTACACTCATTTTGTAGTTCCGTAAAGAATCCAAATTTGGGACTGAGGAGGAGATGGTGAGCGCGGCATCCCCAGACGATGGAGGAGCAAAAGGCGGAGGAAAAAGAGAAAGAGAAGGCAAGAACAGAGCCCGGGCTATTACTAGATCTTCGCCGCCAGACGGGGTTGGCGGCGAGAGGCCGCCAGGGCCGGACCCTCCGCGGCCTCCTCCGCGGCCTCTCCGAGCCTGGACACTCTAGGCAGGACGCGGGCTCGGCGCGCAGCCGGGACGCTCGCAAAACTTCGCGGAGCTGGGCCGGGGCCGGCCTGGCCGAGGAGGGCGGGGCGGGCGGGAGGAGGGACAGCGGGGGGCGGGGCCGGCGCGGCGAGGGGCGGGGTCAGCGCCGAGGCCGCGGGGGCAGCGACGGCGCCGGGCAGCGGGAGCAGCGGCCGCGCCATGTGGCTGCTGGGGCCGCTGTGCCTGCTGCTGAGCAGCGCCGCGGGTGAGTCGGGGGGCGTCCGGCGAACTTTCTTCGGGGCGCGGGACGCGGCGGCCGGGCTGCGATCGTGCCCCCTCCTCTTGCCCGGGCTGCGTCTCCCGGCGCGGGTGTGCACGGAGGGCGGACCCCGGCGCCGGGCTGGCCGGGACCCCGGCGAGGGGCCGCGGCGGGGTGCGCGCCGTCCTATTGTGTGGGCGTGCGCGCCGGCTTGTGCTGTGTTGTGTGTGCACGGGCGGGGCTTTGTGTGCAGTCTGGCTCTGGGGAGCCCGGCAGCTGCCCTGATTGGGCGTAGCTGGAGAGTTCGTGCGTGTGTGTGTGTGTGTGTGTGTGTGTGTGTGTTGTGTAGGGGAAAGGAGGAAGGGAGGGGAGGGGAGAGAACGCTTCCCTGATCCCATCATCGCAGACGCGGGATGCTCCGTGCTGTGCTAGCCTCTCCAGGTCCCCTTTGGTTTCTCTTGTGTGCACCCCCGTGCCTCAGTTTCCTACCTGGACCGCAGGGCGACCGGTAATCGCCGTTTCCTTCCATTCCTCCCTGGGGCTGTGTTTGATTTGGGCAAAGAAAGATGAAGCAGGGCCGGACCTGGGAATTATTAATCTTTCCCATTGATACTGGGAGCAGGACATTTATTTAAATCATCTGATTACCCCCACTCGACCTACAATGGCGAGATGCCCTGGGAGAGAATCCGGGCTTCGTCTGCCGGCCCTTTGAACCTGGCATCGCCGTAGCGTGTGCATCCTGAGGTCCCCAGGAGCAGCATGCTATTCCAGGGAACTTTTCTGCTGATGTGGGCGCGCTCCGAATTCCAGCCTGGAGCCCTTCCCCTGCCCCTGCCCGCCGGCCACAGCTGTCAGCTGCCCCTCCTAGGGTCGCCACGCCCTTGGCCCCTTGATGTTTATTTCTGGGCGGCTGATGCCCAGAAAAGTAGGTGACAGGGCCCAGTGAACTTTCTTCAGCAGAAGCTGGCTTGCCTGACGTCGGTGCCATCCTCGTGTCTAATTAATGCCTGATTCTCCCAGATGCTTCTAGCTACTTGCTGTGGAGGTGTCTTTGGTGGTGTGTTTGTTGGGGAAGTGGAGACTCACTTAATTCTGAAGTTCCCCCTCCCTGCCAGGTGTGCACTTGGAAAGAGAAATCTCCTCCTTCCTTGAAGTCCCTGGTCCTGGCCATCCTCAGAATCCACTGGGTAGCCTTCCCCCACTCTCAGACCTATGACATCATCCCCACTCCTGGAGACTCCCGTTTAGATGTCTGTGGGTTTGCTGTGGCTTCCAGTGAGGGTGGAATGCTGGTGGCTGCTGTGGATTTTTAACCAGATCTGGGTCACAGTGCCTTGTTCCTCCTGAACTATTGGGCCACCACAGGGAGAGAGTTCCAAGAGGGCACTGGCACTCATGGGTAGGGGTGAATGATTATTTGGAGGCTGTTAGAACAGGCAGATTTCCAGGACATCTCAGACACAAAGACCTGCCTAGATTCATGCTCTCAATTTGCATTGCCCTGGTGTGTCCCCTGATAACACCCAAGCAGGACAGTCTGGAAGCCGGGACTTGTGTTTGTCCTCAGAGAGCTGCTTGAGGCTCAGTAGAAAGTGTTATTTACTGCATCTCCCAGTTAGTACTGGGTTGCCTTGGTTGAGTCTCCAACTCTGTAAAAATAACCGTAAAGTTAATTTTGTCTTTCTCTGGTCAGCACGGGTTACTTAATACGTGTGTGTACGTATAAAATAGGGCTGAAATAAATAAAATAGTCATAATGGGGAGGGAAAAATGGAGGGGGTGCGGTCACAGAATGCCTAGCTGTCCCAGGTGGTAGTTTTCTGTTACCTGTGGTCATTGAGCTTGTGTGGTTTTGTCTCACCTTTACAGTTAGTTGTTGGTTTAGAAACTTCTAGGCAGGTTGGGGTGTATGCATTTCCTGTTATATTAAGCATCATCCTTCTAGCAGGGATTCTACTTTGACCTGAAGTGTTACCAGAAACAGGGCTGGTCAGTTTTCCTGAAGCCTGCATGGTGGTTCAGTTTGGGGTTCATAGTAGGCCAGGGACCCTGGCCTTCTATCCCATATCCTACAGCTCGATCCTCTTCCGGGAAGTTGATAGAACAAGAGAGATTATAAAAGCTGGTGCTTTTGACTTCTGTCTTCTTTTGATAGTCTGTAAAGAAACCTGGGGTCAGAGTGGAGCCCTAGTCTGAGTTCCGGGTCTTTGTAGGTCTGAAAGGCATTTCTAGAGCAATCTGGAGGCCTTTGTTTTTCAGGAACCTTCTCAGACGCCTTCATATGTTTGTGTATGTATTTTTCTTCCTTTGTTTTTATTGTTTGTGTTAGGGAAGTGAAGCATCGATTTTGACCGCTATTACTTTTTACTGTAGCCTGTGAGAAAGGCTCAGCCCATCTGATACCCAGCTTTCCTTCCTGTGGTGGGCTCGGTGGATGTAAGTGCGTGGATGGTGAGGCATGTCTAATGGTGGCCGGGCCCTGAGGGGGTCAGACAGCTCACCTCCTTCCTGGCTGACCTTTTAGGGACTGCCTGACATTATCTTTGAAAAGGCTTGATTTCCCCTGTGTGCACCCAGGAGTGTGGGTGTTGACCTTTTCTCCTGGAGAGATCTGCTTAGTGGTGTGAGTGGGTGGGTTTTATTATTATTATTTTTAACGAACTGAGTCGCTTCGTGCAGCCCAGGCCGGTCGATGAGGCCGTGTGCACCAAGTACAAATAAACACACCTTGTTGCTGTTCCTCTTCAAAGAGATGGATGAAGGCTCCCTACTGGGGTGTGAGGTGTTTTTTCCTGACAGCCCACTTAGGCCTTTCACCTTGTGATACGTGAGGGAGAGACAGGGATATGAGCCAGTAGGGGAGGGAGGACGGTACCTTCTGGGCCTGCAAGACTGGTTTAGATGCCTCGTTGTCAAAGTCACCTGGGTAACTTGAAAGTGGACTTGTATCATCACTTTTGTGAAACAGTTTAGAGAATTTGGGGATTAGGACGGTTTCTAATCACATAATCTATGAAAGTCATGGCCTTTTCAACCTTGCATCTTTTCATGGGCAAGGAGAGGAAAGGGAACCCAGTATTTGTGGACTGTCTCCTGTGTATGAGGTGCTTTGCTCGCCATTGAAACACATGATCCCGTTGAATTTTTCCAATAATATCATGTGATGGGAAGTCATTTTGTGGCTCCTGAGAGGTCATCTGTGCCCAGGGTGCCAGATTCTAACTCAAGTTTCTCTTGGGCCACAGTCTGGGCTTTCCCCCCTGTTTCTAGGCATCCTTCCATGCCTTTCCCCCATGTGCTTTCGTGAATTAACAATCCATGAGCTTGTTTCCATAAACAGCCCCCCTTCCCAAATCTGTCCACTTTGCAGTCACAGCAGTTGGTATTTGTGGTAATACATAAAAATAAATCCCAGCAACTTCCCTGGTGGCGCAATGGTTGAGCATCTGCCTGCCAATGCAGGGGACATGGGTTCGAGCCCTGGTCCGGAAAGATCCCACATGCCGCGGAGCAAATAAGCCCGTGCGCCACAACTACTGAGCCTGCGCTCTAGAGCCCGCAAGCCACAACTACTGAGCCCGTGTGCCACAACTACTGAAGCCCACGCGCCTAGAGCCTCTGCTCCGCAACAAGAGAAGCCATCACAGTGAGAAGCCCACGTACCACAATGAAGAGTAGTCTCTGCTCGCCGCAACCAGAGAAAGCCCGTGCACAGCAACGAAGACCCAACACAACCAAAAATAAATAAATAAAAAAAAATAAAATGAAATAAATCCCAGTCCTTGAGTAAAAATGGAACTTTCAAAATAGCACCCGTATTTTTACTCTGTGCCTGGGAGAGGCACACCTGGCAGGGAGTTACCACTGGACACGGTTCCATTTCTTGACCTGAGTTGTAGTTACGTGGGTTTGTTTTCATTCATTAAGCTCAATATTTACATTTCCCCTCTCTTATATGTTTATCATATTTTACAATTAAAAAATAAAAGATGCTATATACCATGGATGACTCAGAGTGATTGAACTGTTTTTAGCTATGAGATAGCCCTGGGGGCAAATCTGTTTTTGGCTGTGGAGTTGTCCTGTTTGTTCTCTTCCCCTCTTTCTTTCTCTCTTTGGAATATTTTGGAATCGCATGGGCCATCCTAACTGTACAGCTCTTTTTGCCTGTGCCTCTACCTGACAATTGGGGAGATTTTTAAGATGACAGCTCCTCTGTGTGTGTGTGTGTGTGTGTGTGTGTCTTTCTTTCATTGTAATTGTTGTGAAAGAATCTACTTTCTTGGGTCCTGAGGAGCGCCCTTGAAGACGTTTACTGGGAGAACATCTGAGGATGCAGCACTTGCGTGTCACATCTGCTTGCTGTTTACTCTTGCTTACGGGATACGTGGACTTCTGTGACGCGGTAACTGCCCAGTCAGAGGCATGGCAAATGTTTCTTTCAGGTAGGATTGTTAGGGTTTTGGAGACGGCTGCAGGGATGGGGTTAGTCTAGGGAAGTGTCTCCGCCTCGGTGCTGTTGCCGTTGGGGCCGGAGAGTTCTTTGTTATGGAGGCTGTCTTGTGCATTGTACGGTATTTAGCAGCATCCCTGGTCCTTGATGCCAGTAGCAGCCTCCCCCGGTTGTTACAACCAACAACGTCTCCAGCTGTTACCAAATGCCCCCTGGGGGCAAAAATCACCCCCACTTGAGTACCCCAGTTGAGAACCCCTGGTCTGGTGTGAGTGCCCCCTCGCCATACATCTTGAGCATTCTGACTGCTCATCCTGAGAGTGTCTTTTAGATGCAGTGGTTCAGGATGGCATCCTCCTCCCAAGGGTGTCTTAGTCATCAGGTTTCTGCTTTCTGTTTCTGCAACCCCACAAGTTCAGTCAGTGTGAAAATACATTTTTATGTAGAAACACCGTCAGCATTGACCTTTCCCTCCTGTTTCCCTCTTGTGCCATAAGTGAAAGCGGGTAACCTTGGAGATTGTGGAATTGGTTCCCTTGGGAGTGACAGGCTGAGAAAGCAGGTAAAAGGCAGGTGGCGGGGGCTTCCCTGGTGGCGCAGTGGTTGAGAGTCCGCCTGCCGATTCAGGGGACATGGGTTCATGCCCCAGTCCGGGAAGATCCCACATGCCGCGGAGCGGCTGAGCCTGTGAGCCATGGCCGCTGAGCCTGCGCGTCCGGAGCCTGTGCTCCACAACCGGAGAGGCCACAACAGTGAGAGGCCCGCGTACCGCAAAAAAAAAAAAAAAAAAAAAAAAAAAAGGTGGCGGGTGACACCAGAAGCCACTCGGTTCCCTGAGTAAACTGTTAAGCTCGGGAGGCTCACTAGCGCAGGGAACTGGAGGAGAAGCTATCTGAAAGTTTGCCTTGGGAGTTGCGCGTTGAAATCTTACCCTGGAAGTCCCCCTGCCTCTGCCCTACAGAGCAGTCATTGTTCCGCTCAGTTCCCATTTCTCCCCGTGGTTCCCTCCCCCTTCCCATCAAAAGCTTTTATAACTTGAGTTCCTTCTGCAGGTGGGCGGGAGTGTGTGGAGGGGAATCCTCTGTACTAGCAGCCAGTTGGTTTTGGAGAAATTCTCATCTTCTGCTTTCTTCTCTGAAGTCTTTGGAAAGTTACACTCTGCGTCACTTTGTAACTCTTGCATTACTTTAAGACACTTTGCCTCGCAGCTGTCCTCCTTTGTCCTTCTCCTTTGTTCGGTGGCCAGTCTTCCTTGGGTCTTTTGCTTCCTCCTCTCTTCAGACCAGCGAAGTGCATTGTCTGCCGCTGCCTTCTTTTGTGTGTGGATTCGCGGGAGAAAGGATGTACCAATAGAGGGGCGCTGGGTTTGAAGGGGAGAAGTGCTCGTTATCTTCCCTCAGGCACACGAGAGCCTCAATCACGCCCTCTTCCAAAAGGCTTCTCCAGGGAAGAGCCCTAGCTTCCCGAGCAGGCGACCCTTTTTTTCCCTTTTGTCTCTGGGTAACTCGAAAACTCTCCTTGACCCTTTATTTGGCTGTTCACTAGTGCGGTACCAGCTCTGTGCTGTAGGGGGGCAGAGCTGTGTAGAACTTGTTCTTGGCCCTTGAAGAATTAAATGATACAGTGAAGGAAATGGGGTTGTTTGCCTCTGTCGTGATCTGGGAAGGGCAGAGACACGTCTCCCAAAAGTGGGGTTTTGGAGGTGTTTCTAAATGTGAGATATACTGACGGATGCACAACCTTCTTGGGAACAAAACTGTGTGTATGTCACAAGGTCTTGGCAAACGTGGATATCTGGTCATTGGGAATGTTTAATGGATGGGTCATTCTTTTAAAAAATTTTTCATTTTTATATGTTACTTTTCATTTAAAGTTATTACAAAATATTGGCAATATTCCCTGTGTTGTACAATACATCCTTGAGCCTGTCTTACACCCAGTAGTGCTTGTATCTCCCACTCCCAACCCCTTTATTGCCACCCCACTGGTAACCAGTAGCTTGTTCTCTACATCTGTGAGTCTGCTTCGTTTATGCTGTATTCACTCATTTGTTGTATTTTTTAGATTCCACATATAAGTGATGTCATACAGTATCTATCTTTCTCTGTCTGACTTCTTTCACTGAGTATAATGCCCTCCAGGTTGGATGGGTCATTCTTGATCAGGTTTCAGAGGTGATGACACATGTCCTAGCTTGCTTCTTTAGCTTTAGCTATCCAGGTAAAATGTTGGGGTACATCTGTTGGTATTCTAAGGCTCTTTTAGCTCTAGGCTTATGAGATTCTAATGAGACATTTCTTCTGTGGCTTTAGGCAACAACCTTCTTTATCTTATCATACTACCTACAGACACATATATGTACATACTACATACACTGTATATGATAAATATGTGTATATATGTAGAATATACATATCTTGGTATATGTATATATATACACACACATATCTTGGTGTATGTATGTATACATGTCTTTATATATATATATCTTACCTCTTTTAGTCACTAATCCTACTAGCTTGTAAACTCCTTAAGGGCTAGGATCATATGTTAAATGTATATGTCATATTTCTTATTTCTTTTGCGGGGTCTAGGAGCGTAATAACGGCTACCAGTCACTGGAGGGTTACTCTACCCGGCAGGGTGCCAAGACTGTACATGTATCATTTTGTTGTAATCTTCCTGAATTAAAAACATTACAAAAATAATGCATTGAATATATGCTCGCTATAAAAATTTCAAGCACAACAGAAGTCATTAAAATAAAACATTAAAATCTCTCTTCATCCTGTTTACCTTTTTTTCCTCTTTTGAAAATTACTATTAACTGTCTGGTATATATCACTTTAGTCCTTGTGTGCCCATAGAGTTTAATGAGCTCATACTTGTCTATATTTGTAGTTTTTTGACTTGCTTTTTTTACTTAAAGACTGAATTTTGTCAGTTCTACTTTGAGTTATCTGAATTGGTCACACCTGCCTCCTGTTGTTTAAACCTTCCAGTTATTCCAAAGCATTTGGCCTTTTCACTCAACTTCCCTTGCGGTTCACTTTCTCAGTTCGTGAATGGCAATCCTTTTGCCTCTATCTCAGAAACAAAATGTGGTATGGTTTCAGCTGTTTCTGGATATATTCAAGCACCTTCCTTTAAGGTGTTTGGCTTATGCTTTGCAAGAAAATATGGAATTTTAGTCTTTCTCCAATGACAGATATTTGTTTCCCTATTTTCAAATTTACGCGGTTTCCTTGCCTTTTTGTATACACAATAATTTTTCATTTCAGTGCAAAATTTTAGTGTCATCTTTTACAAGACATTCTGAATAGCAGGTAAATTCAACCTCTGCATTACCAACAATGCACAGAACTGGACGGAAGTGATGACTCACATCAGCCGCTGTGACCAAGTTCACCCAGGCACTGCCAGTGACCAATAGATCACAGCTTCTGCTTACCCTGTGCTCTCATAAGAGGCTGTTGGCTGTTGGGCACATCTTGATTTCAGAGATGTTACAGTATTAAAGATGAATGAGGCACATCCTGATTTCGGAGATGTTCCAGTACCAAAGGTATGTGTCTTCTTGGCCATCTTTCTTTTCGTTCTTATGTAACTACCCATTCTTTTAAAAACAGCTTTAAAAACATCTGGTATATGTCAATACCGTAATTTTTTTCATGCCTCCTATGCTGATGAATCTTATTTCATTTTCACAGCAGTTCATTTAGGTAGGTGGTATGCTCTGCCATTTCAGAGATGGGGAAACTAGAAGGCCAAGGAATTTTCCCAAGCCCGCAGCCAGTAAGAGGTGGTTTCAGAATTGTCATGTAGGTCTGCACAACTTAAACCTGTGCTCTTGACCGCTGGCTCTACTGCTTTGGCACTGAGTAGACACTCAAGTTCGCGTGTGTTGGAAGAAGGAGGTGTACTCCCTAGCTTGTGCTAGAGAATTCCATCACTGGGTAGTGGTGTCAGTATTGAGTCCATGCTTATTATGTTGGATAGAATGATCTGTTGGAGAGCCATTGGTCGGGGCATATCTCAAGTTGATTTTATTCAAGTGGCCTGTCCTTGGCCGATTGAAACTGACATTTTGCTCTTCCCTGCTATGGAGAACTTGTTGTTATAAGCATTTAAATTAGCCTCTGTAGAGGCTTCCTTTATTAAAAGAAACAATAACAACAAATTATTTCAGCACCATGAGACTTGCCTTTGAATGTATTCATGATGGAGAATTTTTTCCCCCCCTTTGATGGAAATATTTTGTTGGAATACCAACCAAAAGCAATTTCTTTTTGGTCAGTACTGCCCTCAAATAGTGCTGGGTGCCCAAAAGAAGGGCCCACTGTTTATAAAGTCTAGAAATAGATTTTTAAGGCAGAAATATAGTGCTGATTACAATGCCTCATATAAAAAGAAAAAATCTAAGTTTTTTCTTATTTTCTCACTCTGAGCTTAAGCTTGTTTAGTTCACATGAGAGAGAACTTTTTCTGAACTACTCATTGATGTTATTTATTGTGGAAGGTGAAATGTTAATGTACTGTACCAGAAAGAAGTTGTAGCTGGCAAGAATTTGCCCCATCTTGTTACCTCAAACCAAGGGACTCTCGTGGGCAGCAGGTCCAGTCTTGTGTGGAAGTAACGCTGCAGGTCTGAAAAGCATTAATAACTACAGGCAAGCCAGAATGAGCCTCAGAATTCCAAACCCTTACTCCCAAGTTCTCTCCTGAAAACTGTTTCTCTTTTTAATGAGTCATTGTGATACCAGGAGACTGTAATTTGGGTGAATTTGCAGGTGCTCAAGTCCAACTGTGATTTTCGACAGGCGACGTAGTTCAGTCTAAAGACAGGGTTGTCTCTGGCCTGGAGGGAGGCTGCAGCAAAGAGGGAGGGCAGCCAGTTAGCTGACTCTGGAGCAGGCCTTCAGGAACTGGGCGCTGGAGGGACATGGCTGTATGAATAACTTGATTTAGAAGACGTGCGGACCTAAGATGCCGGCGTTCCATGTGGGACACTCGTGTGCCTGTTGGCAGAGAGAAACGAAAATATAAATGGTGTGTAACTTTATTGCATTAAAAATCCCTTCTCGTTATTATAAGGCCCAGTGAGGTTAGCTCTAGGGATATCACAAGTACGCTGTCTTTGATGGCCTTAGTGGAGCATTTTCCTTCAGCTTTTGCCTTGAATCAGGGCAGTGTTCTCCGAGAGTCATTAAACTAACTGGACATGGCTGAGAAGTGAGACCTCATCACACTTGTAGCTCCATAGTCAGTTGAAAAAAAAGCCTCTCGATTGGTTTGGAAAGTGCTAAATTTAACTTGTTTTTTTATTATAAAAATAAGATGGGGGAGTCTGGGGACGATGAAAGAGTGATTAGCAGCATAGGGTGTTTCATCAGAAAAACATCCAAAGCTGTAAAAAACTGTTGATGCTAAAAGAAACCAGAACAGAACCGAATGGAAGTTTCAGAAGCAGACTTTATAAAAGTTTGATTAAAAGGTATGATAGGAGGGAGCCCAGCTGGCTGGGGCCTGGCTTAGCGGGACTGGAAAGAATGGTTGCTAATTACTGTAAAAGAGATAAAGTTGGAAAGAATGACTCGCATCAGGAATATTTCGTATTAATTAAAGATTGCATTAACCTTGTAAATGTTATAGAGAAACGATAAACATCTGTGGAACCTGTGAAGGACAGCAGTGATGCAGTAGGGGAAGATTTAGCATGCCCAAAGTTCAGATATGTTGCCCAAGTAGATGATAATGAAATTGGACTATATGTCAGGGAAAGGAACACAGTCCAGCACTGAGGGGGCAATCTCAGGACCTTTTGAAAGTACCCACAAAATGTAACTCAGCAATAATCTTGAACTGAAGAAAGAACTCTCCCATTCTCGTGTGATTCAAGTTCCATGAGGCGGGATGGGGTCTGTCGTGTTCTTTGATGTCCATCTTCTTTGTTTTACAGTCCAGCACCTGAGTCAGGGCTTGGCTTCGTGTCTGTCACACAATAGGTTTTCCTGTAAGTTACCTGGAAGGCACGGAGGTGATCACTAAAGATAAGTGACTGTGACTTTGAAGAAGAGAAGCAGTTGAGGGAAGAATGAAATTTAGATGTTGCCCTTTGGTGACACATTGTTTCTTCTCTAGATGTTAAAACAGTCTCATTTGGCTTCAGAGACCTGCAGAGATCTTTACCAGAGACACCTGTGGCTTAAAAAAAAACATGACAAAAAGAGAGAGGCCTTTGAGAGGGAAATGGATTATAGCAATTGTAAAGTCAGGTGATAAATTAGACAATTGGGAGTCTAGCATGTGGCGTATAAACAGGGGTTTCTGACAGGTGAATGAAAACTGCTGTGCATCTTAATTCCATTTGAGGGGACTTCACACAGTTTACTTAAGGAACGTGAGAAGTTACTGCGAGGAAAAAGTGAAAGCAGTTCCTTTATAAAATAACGTGTTGAAAACATTAAACAATAAGAAAATTAAGGTTATCTTCCGGTCTAATTTAAAAGGAAATAAAAGTTTGCTACTGAAACCACACAAGTGATTCAAGGAAGGAAGTGCATCAATCAATATAATCTTAGAAGGAAGTGGAGGGTAATAGAAATACATCAATTATAAGACTAAGTGTACAACAAAATGTCACTAACTCTTGCGGAAAAAAAATTACCCATCTATTCATTGTAAGAGACATAGTAAAATCCAAAAGATAGAGAGTGAAAAGTTAGGGAAATAAAATCCTATATGCAAGGGCTACTTTCGTGGTATCAGATGAGTAATTGCATAGCATTAAGCATTAAAGGAGATAAACAGGGTTACTGCAAATGGCAAAAGTTTCATTAAACAAGTATCTGATAATGCCATGTAAAAAGACATGAAGAATTAGGAACATAATTAAAGGGTGTTGAAGGTTCTTTGAGATAAGATTAGCAAGTGCTTGCCAGATTTTGGAAGGTTAAAACATTTAGAGAGTACCTAATTTTAATGTTTCAAAGAAAAGGTCCGTGGGAATAGGGACCACCAAATCTAAAATGTGCTGGTGACTCGGCGACGAGAATCTGCCGTCAGGGGTGGCGGGTGAGACCGGCTGCTTCCTCGGGACACCCCTGGGGCCTTTCCTCCACATACCTGCTCCATGGGTTTGTGGAATTGTTTGCTAACGGAAGCTTTGGGGATAAAATCCTCCCTGCTAATGAGACGAGAAGGTTGATAAAGCTTCGAGTTGGGCTTATTCTGACACCAGCGTCTGTGGGTGGGAATTTACAAGAGCAGTTTAAGCCCTGCCATATGGATAGAAAAGGAGACTGCAAAAGTGATTGAGAAGACAAATCTGTTTTTGCTTTTATATCTTAGTAAGCATTGACATTATTTAAATTATTAGAAAACATCTTCCTGGTTGAGTATGGTGTATTTGCTCCTTTAAGAAGGTAATCTTGTCATGGGATTATGGTGGAGAGCTTTGCGACTCAAAATGGGGTCTCCAGGCCGACAGCATCAAGCATCACCTGAATCAGAATCTGCACTTAAACAAGATCCTCGGGTGACCCTGGCTCGCGTTCAAGTTTGAGATGCACTTATGTCGTAGCTAAGAATGCAGGCTTTCCAGGGAGCCAGCCTAGGTTCAAATCCCAGCTCACTGCCTCAGCTTTGGCCAGGTTTCTTCAACCTTCTGCAACCCACTGTGTCTTCATCTGTAAATAGGGATAATAATGGTCCCTCCCATGTAGAAATCTGGTGAGTGAGGTAATGCATGTGAGGTTCTTAGCTTTTATTATTGCTCACTAATATAACTACATGTTGTTTAACATTTAGTAACGTATAACTAAATGTTATTTAAATAATTATTCCAGTTTATTGTAAAAATTTGGACAAAAATTTAGAAAAACGAAACTTACAGTTCTATGATCTAAAGACTGTTAACACGTTGGTTTATTTTCTTTGATTTTTATGTCGTTTTGATCATCTGGAGAATACAATTTCATATCCTGCTCTTTTCACTTGTGAATGTAGCATTGGCATTTTCCCTCCTTAAGCTGATGTGGGAGAACAAATGGTCTAACATCCCAGCATGGCTGGGTGTATTCTTTGATGTCGGCTGTAAAAATCCTCTAAACCAACCAAGTCAGCGGCATGCTCTTTCACAGCTTGTTTCCTTGTCTGTACATACAGGCTGCTATTCCCTGCCCTGTCTGATTCTACCTGGTAGTCGTTGAGGATCCTTTGAGGATCATGTATGTGAAAACAGCTAGTGATAGATAAAATTCTGCTCACATCTATGTTACTGTAAATGGGTGGTCTTGCTATGTAGGAAAAGCCTAGAAGCGTAATTACCCACTGACTCCACAATTCCACTTCTAGGACTTTATCCTGATGGGATGTGTACAAAGATTCAGCTGTGAGGATTGTGTGCCAGCACTGCTTTTAATGGTGAAAGGCTGGAAGCTAATGCTTCCTAGAAAGGGTGAGGTACCACATCAATATGCTAGAATACAACGCAGACAGTAAGAAGGATGCTCTCCAATATGACGTCCACTTGCCACATGTGGCTACTTACAGTTAAATTAGTTAAGATTAAATAAAATAAAAAATCAAAATCTTCTGCCACACCAGGCATATTCCAAATGCTCATTAGCCCCACGTGGCTAGTGGCTACCTTATTCGGCAGCTCAGATGTGGAAAATCTCCGTCATCGCAGAAAGTTCTGTTGGATGGCACTGTTCCCGAAGAATAATTCTTACATGGAAAGAAAATTCTTAAGAAACAGAATGATTCAGATTTGCAGTATGTGTGTGTTATAAGTTTCCCCTTGGTACTTGGGGCACAACATAGCATTTCTTCATTTTTCTAAATTCCATCAAATCTAGCCCCGATTGCCTTCTGTCACCAAAAGCTAGCAATTTGCTGTAAGTCAATTGTTGAATTCTGCAGATCTTCTCAGGACCCCTGGGTGCCTGACCTGGTCACTGGCATTACTACTGCTTTTTGTTCTAAGGTCTGTTGCTTAGCTTTGGACCTTCTCGTTTGCCAAACACTTCAATCCACCTCTTCCCATAAATTAACTCTCCCACACATTTTACAGCAATGATTTACAAGGGCTGCATGGAGAGTAAACTCCTATGCCTCTCCCCCGTTCAGATGGGTGGGAAATGTTACCTATGGGGAGAAAAAAGGCTGAAGCCAGCCTACATTAGTAATCAATAATAAGAAAACTCTCAATGGGTTTGTGCGCTCAGCTTTCGTCTGGCTTGCAGATCCCAGTGGATACTTCGGAGAGGGCTCTGCAGTGGTGGACCCTGCATCCCCGCCCTTCCCAGCAGCATCAGGCCTCCAGGCACCCAGGCCTCTTCAGGAACACCCTCCCTGCCTTGCCAGTGGGCTGAACTGATACAGATGACCCTTGCCCTAACTTTCTTGGCGGACGGTGTTGGTGCCCAAGTGATCCCTATTTCTTGCTGGAGTTTTAGCAGATGGTTCTGGCCAGCTTGACTGAGAAGGGTTTCCCAGCTCGTTCCTTCTCCCACAGCTAAACGCAGCCTTATGTCTATAGTGTGTACCCTTGCTTGCTGTCTGGTCTTACTATTGATTTAAGCTATGCCCGTGTTTGTACAGTTTTTCAGAGAAAGCTTCCTCTATACCCTTCACAACTCTACTAGTGAATTTCCTTGTCTAGAAAGCTTTCCTCGCATATTCAATTCCCAACCCAGAATGAATCTCACTTCTTTTTAAAAAAAATTGATATATGTCTACATTGCGAAATTAGCACAGTAAGTTAACACCCATCGCTTTACATAGTTACAATTTTTTTTCTTGTGGTGAGAACTTTTAATATGTACTCCTTTAGCAACTTTCAAATATATAATACAGTATTGTTAACTATAGTCGTCATGCTGTACATTACATCCCAGGACGTATTAAGAATAAAACTGGAAGTTTGTACCTTTTGACCACTGTCACCCATTTCTCTACCCGCCCCCCCCATCCCAGCCCCTCCCTCTGGCAAACACCAGTCTGTTCTTTTCTATGAATTTGGGTTTTTTAAAGATTCCACATATAGGTCAGATCGTACAGTATATGTCTTTCTCTGTCTGACATATTTCACTTAGCATAATACCCTCAAGGTCCATCCATGTGTTCCAAATGGCAGGATATCCTTTTTTAGGGCTGAATAATACTCCATAATCTCACTTCTTAACGGCTGCCACTACCTTGCTTTTGTTCATGTTAAACTTCACACGTGGTATTCTAATTTATTTATGCTCGTTCCCTATACTTGAGTGGTTCTTAAACCTCAATGATTATAAGAGTAGCCTGGGTGTTTCAAAATACATACTTTTTAATTACTTTAAATTCTGGAATCTCTCAAACATCATAAAAAAACCAAGAATAATATAACAAATGCTAGTGTACCTGTCACACAGATCTATCAGATTTTTAACATTTTCCATATAAATTCAGATTTCTTAAAGAAAAAAATATTACAGATACTCTCGAAGACTGTCCCTCATCTCATTACCTTCTCTTCTGCCCAGAGGCCACTACGATCCTCAAGTTGGCATATAGCCTTTCTGTCTCTGTTTTTATCTTTTCCCGCATTTGTGTGTGTCTCTCTCCAATGCATAATATTTTAAAGTGTACATAAGTGCTATCATTCTGTGTGTACTTTTGCAACTTAATTTTTTCATTTATTCTTGTAATTTTGAGGTCCATCCCTGTTGCCACATGTAGATGTGTTTTTTTTAACTGCTATAGGTATCCCATTGTATGAATATGCAGAAGCTTGTTCACTCATCTCTTAAGACATTTAGGTTGTGACCGTGACTAGCCACACTGCAGTGAAAATCCTTGTGCACAGAGCAGGACTTCATCATATTCTCGAAGTAGAATCCTGGATCAAAGGGTTTGCACGTCTAGGTAATGCCAGCTTACCCTCTGAAATGGTCCTATCTATTTATATTCCCATTAGTGGTTGATGAGAGCACCTGCTTCCCCACATTTCTTCCAATATTTGGACTTGAGTTCTTCATTAGTTTTCCCAAGGGCACAAAGTGGTAACTTGCTGTGGTTTCAATGTCCTTTCCCTTGATTACCAGTGAGGGGAGTGCGGTAGGCTGTGGCCAGACCTCCCCGCCTCGTCCCCCCACTCCTTGGTCCCCCAGCTGGATATAGATGGAGAATCGGGAGGACGTTCGGCACAGGTGCAGGTGAGAGATGGTTGCTTCCGTGTCGGCATGGCAAGAATTTCCAGGTCCAGAACTCCAGGCCTCGGGGCTGGGTAATCAGGTCTAATTCTGCTGAAGGGCTGAATGTCTGCTTTCGACATGGATTCTGGGGGCTCCTATGGCTCAGCATCTCGAAGGCGGTTCTGGACTCCTCTGTCTTGGTAGGTGTTTTACCCTGTAAGGGCTGCTGAGATCACTGGACTAGGGGTGCTCCATGGTGAGAAAACCAGCAGGGCACTGGGGAGCCACTTTCTGAACTCCACTTCTGATGGTGGTGTTGGGGAGTGATGGCTCAGAAGAGAGGCAGGCTCTTGAATCAAATGGTCTGGATTCAGATCCTGGCTATGTGACCTTAGGCCAGTTACAGGACGTCTCTGTGCCTCAGTGGGCTCTTTCCTTGTAAAAGGGAGATGATGCCAGCCTCATAGCATTCTTGGAGGTATTCTCTGTGCCTCAGTGGGCCCTTTCCCTGTAAAAGGGAGGTAATGCCAGCCTCATAGCATTCTTGGAGGTATTCTCTGTGCCTCAGTGGGCCCTTTCCCTGTAAAAGGGAGGTAATGCCAGCCTCATAGCATTCTTGGAGGTATTCTCTGTGCCTCAGTGGGCCCTTTCCCTGTAAAAGGGAGGTAATGCCAGCCTCATAGCATTCTTGGGGAGTGTGGACAAGATCATGGATGCAAGGTATTTAAGCCTGGTGCCTGGCACTTCCGCAGCGTCACCACCTGCTTACTAATCCATGCTCTGCAGCCGGGTTTGAGGGCTGGGGGTGTCGTTTATGTCTGAACTCCCAGTGCCCAGCCCAGTGCTGGTACTGAAGTGGGGGCTCAGTGAATGGTTGTTGAATGAATGTATGAGCTTCTACTTACGTATGAACTTCAGTTTGTACCGCAGGCTATGTTCAGCCTATTGAGTACTGGAAATATTTTCGACCAGGGACGACTGTGATTCTGGTCTTAAAACAGAGATGAGGACTCTTGGTCCGCCTGGCATTTTCAGTCCTGAAGTTTCTGGTCGTCAACCATGAGCCTGAAATTAGGTTTTTCTGACTCATTTTCACACTGACTTTGAAAATTTTATTCTTCCCATTTTTTTCTCTCCCTGAGATGTTTTCCCCTTGCCTTGTTGGCCTTTCTGAAACATTCAAACAGCTTTTTTGTTTGTTTGTTTGGTGGCTCTGAAATACCCAAGTATTTGGAGTTCACACTGGAGCTTGTGTACAAGTTCTAGAGGGTACTCTTCTTCATGACCTAGGACATATTGAAGGGTCAGTACTAGGTTAGACTCTGGAAGGAGAGTCCTGAGAATTCTGGATATATTGTAGGTCTGCTGCAAGTTCAAACGGCTCGTCTCAGTCTTTACAGAATCCTTTTTCCCACTTTTCAATCGAAGAGGGTGAATACACCCTATGGGGCCATCATGCAGACTAAGTGACTGATGATAATTTTCCATATGTGGTCCTGCTCTGACTTCAAGGGAATGAACAGCTTGCTTCTGGGAGGTAATCATTACGTTTCCTGGGTTCTCTGGAGCACCTCCTTTTAAATGAGTTCCTACGGTGAACAAAAGAGCCTCAAAGATTTTGAAATAGAAATGCCCTTCCTCTAAGTACATTTAGAGGAAGACACACGGACTGTTCCCTTGTCTGTTTAAATAATTTTCATTTATTTGAGAGACGGAGGAGGAGAGCAGATTGGAATGAAATTGAACTCTCTCTGGACGTGAGTTCTTTGCATACATAAGGCACCATACCAAGGCCATTTAGTGGATCCAGAAACCCAGGGGGATGAGGAACAAAACAGAGGGTAAATGGCTAGCTTTGTAGAATAAATAAATAACAGTGCCACATGGAAAGGGTGACTTGAATGAAGGGAGGGAAATAATGTGGTAAAGACTAAACCAAAGGAAGACGTAATCAAAACAACACGGAAGTCAGAGTGCAAAGTTGTAAATTTAATGGGAGAGCAGAGTAGAGTCGTGTAGTGACAGTTAATCAGAATTGTGGGGTGGAGGAAGTGCTGGGCCCCAGAGACAATGGATTTCAATCCCATCAGATTAGAATTTTAATTACTGTCCTTTTGCATTGCCTGGGATTTTGGGATGAACATATTTGTGTGTGTGTGTGTGTGTGTGTGTGTGTGTGTGTGTGTGTGTATACATACATATACACACAGCCCTGTATATAGATGTGTGTGTTTATATACATATGAATGTTGCTAGCTTTGGTTCTAGGAAGAAATTCAGCATCGGACATAGGAAGTCATCACACTACATCTGCTTCTCTATTTTAAAATGATCTATTGCGGATGATATCACTGGCTTCTTAGAACAATTACTTATTGATCACTTACTTGTAAGGCACTGTGGCAGGTACTGATGGATGTACAGAGCTTCCCCTGACTTTAAGTAATTGAGTTTTAGCACAAGAGGGAAGATGTGCACGTAGGTCTGAATAAGGCATGTGTGGTCATGTGGAGAGCAATGCAGTCAGGAAAGTGGCACAGACCAGATGCTGCCCGAGTTCAGAGGAGGACCACACTTCTTCCAGCTGCAATGGATACACAGGGATTGTGAAGGAGGTCCCTGACATGAGCTTGGAGGAAACGGTGGGAGTGAGGCTGGAATTTCAGGCTGGTGGGGCAGAGTCCCAGAGGTGGGGAGGTATATGGTGTATCTGGGGACTCACAAAGATTGTAGTTTTGCTGGAGTCTCAAGAAGCCATGGGAGATAAAGCTAGGAAGAGGGCATGTCTACTACGAAGACTGCTTCTACTAACTGTCCCAGTTAATGGTACTTACTGTGTCCCAGGCACTGTGGAAAGTGCTTTACACACATGATTTTGTCAGATCTTCTTAAGATCCCTGTGAGATAGGGACTGTCACCATCATGGCTTGACCTAGTAGGAGACTGACGCTCAGAGAAACAAAGCAACTTGCCTGGACTTGGGTAAGAGCTAGGCTGTGGACCCTGGGCTTTTCCAGCTCTAGGGCCCGTGCTTTGGTGGGTGGGGTGGTGATGACCAGAGATGCCAGTGAGAGCTTGGGCTCATGTGATCGGCACTGAGAAGGTTTTGCCTTGATCAAATCTGTTTGGAAAGGCTGGGGTTGGCCTTTTTATGGAGGCTCTGGTATGTCTGAGTAAGGACAGCCTTTTCTGGACTGTTTGATGCAGGAAGGGGCCTGGATTTGGAGACCTTGGAGTGAACAGTTTCCCTTGCGTGGTGAGAGCAGAAGCTGGGTTTGTAAATTAGGGTAAAGAAGTTGAGCTGGGGATGAAGTGGAGGCAGCCATGCCCCCCTGATGGGCATATTCAGGGGATTTCCACGCTTGAATTTATGGACCAGTAAAGTAATGAAAAATAAACCAAAAGAGTCTGGACTTTCGATATTGCCTCACCTACCTTTATTTGATCAAACGAGGACAATGAAAAAAGAATCACCTTTTATCAAATCGCCATTTTATAACAGACATCAGATTTTAATACAACAATATAGGAGTAGCTCATCCTCAGAACACAGGGTGGTCCTTTAAATGGGGTTCAAAGAAGAGCTGCAGCAATTATTCCTTCAGTTTCTAATTTCGTCGCTGACCACTGAACCCTTCGCAGTGGACCAAGGCGTTCTTGCGATGCGCGCTTGGGAACCGCGGGTAGAGGCCGTCCTGTCCCGAGGTGTGAGTGCGGGGGAAGGAAGCTGGAAGCAGAGGCTGGGGGCAGTGGGAGATGTCGGTGACCTGTGTTCAGGAATGTGCGTGTTTAGGGTTTAGGGAAGGGTTTTCTAGGGAGCCCTGACGACGTTGAGAGGAACTGGGGAGGGCTCCTGAGAACATAGGAGGGTGGGACATGCCGGAGAGACGAGGGAGGGAAGAAAAACGGTGGGGGAACATCTGACATTTATTTAACACCCGCCGGAGGTGCGTTATGAGAGATCTCTCACGTGATCCTCATAAAAAGTCTCTGGGAGGCAGAGGCACTATTATTCCCATTTTACAGATGAGGAAACTGATACTGCAGGTGTTGGATGTGCCGAAGTCACGTCACAGCCAGGTCGCAGAGCTGGGGTTCACATGCTGTTTGGAACCTAAAAGGTGGCTTATTTATTCGGAGTAACAGTCGTGATGTGTTGAGGCCCTTCTGCGTTTCCCCTTGGGCCTTGTTGGTTGTCTTGTGACTTGGTGACTGTGTCAGGCGCTTATATTCCTAAAGCGCAGCCTCAGGATTTGGTATCTGGCAGACGGGACCGTATCGATGTACAGATTTCCTAAGAGCGTCTGGCGTGCGCGCCAGCCCCCAGCTCAGCTTCACGATTTTATCCGCAGGCCTGCATCGTGGAATCGTGTGCCTTACCCGAGGGTGGCAGCTGGGGCTCTGGTCTCTCCCCCTCGGGAAACAGGGATCCCCGACATTCAGAGCAACCAGGATTCGAACCCTGGGGCTGCCTCCTCTGTCCAGGCCCATCTCACTCCCGTCCGTGGAGCTTCTGCCTCACAGGGGGAGGTATGAACAACCCGGAGGCCCTCCTGGAAAACTCATAATGGAATCTTTGAACAGCTGCCCAAGGACGGTTTTCAGATTTTCAGCCATTTTTCTCTTTTAATGGAAGCTCCGTCTGGCTAGCTGGTTAATGGGTCCCAGGTTCTCCCAGGCCACTTACTTCCTAATTTTCAAGCATTATCCATGGAGAAAATCCACCCTGCAGGAGCTTATGCCTTAATGAGCCCCGTCAAAGTCAATCTCAAGTCGTGGGCAGCAGCTTTGATCGTGGCGATGGGCATTTGGGTTCCACCGAGGCGGGCAATGGGAGTCTGGCTCTGCCCATGATTTATTCATCGCTTCCTTGGCCTCACTGCCTGCCCGGCTGTCCTTGGGAAGGACCCAGCCTCGGCTCCGGGCTCTATACAGCCTATGGGGCTTACAGGGCCTTCCGTCTGGATGTTTCTGCACAGCTGGAAGGCAGCCAGATGTTGGAAGCCGAGCTGCATACCTTGGGTAAACCCTTTTCCAGCAGCCCTCGGGGCTCCTTACTGGCAGACCAGCTCTTCTCCCTCCTCCGAGGCATGTGGGGCTCACGTGCCGGAGCACGCTTGCTCAGAGACCCACTGATAGAATATTTACATCAGTGACTTGGTGCCAGGCCCTGGTTGTACGTTTTAAAAGTCTTAACGACACATCAGCTATAAGGATGCTGGCATGTTGGCTTTTGGTTTCTTGCTTGTGGTTTTTGTTTTTACGAGGAGTGAAGAAGTGTGGCCTGATCTTCTGGGAAGGAGGCTGCTGTGTGGGAGAAACTGCTCCCTTGTGTGGCTTGTTGAGTGCCCTGTGTGCCCCTGGCAGCGTTCTTAGTGCTTGGCATCCTTGTCTCTTTTTAATCCTCTCACTGTCTTCTAGGTGGGTTGAATTATGCCCCCCCACAAAAGATATATTCATGTCCTTACCCCTGGTATCTGTGGATGTGACCTTATTTGGAAATGGGGTCTTTGCAAATGTAATTATTTAAGATGAAATCCTACTGGATTAGGGTGGGCGCACATTCCAAGGACTGATGTCCTTAAGAGGAGGGAATGCACAAATGGATACACACAGGGGAAGATGGCCGTGCGAAGACAGAGGCAGTAATTGGAGTGATGTAGGTACAGGCCAAGGAACGCCAAGGATTGCCGGCCACCACCAGAAGCTAGGAGAGAAGTGAGGAAGCATCTTCCCTAGAGCCCTCGGAGAGAGTGTAGCCCTGCCAACAGCTCGATTTCCAACTTCTATCCTCCAGAACTGGGAGAGAATAGATTTCTGGATTTTTTTTTTTTTTTGGAAGTATAGTTAATTTACAATGTTGTGTTAGTTTCAAGTGTACAGCAAAGTGATTCAGTTATTTATACATACATACATATATATATACATATATATTGTTTTTCAGATTCTTTTCCATTATAGGTTATTATAACATATTGAGTATAGTTCCCTGTGCTATACAGTAGGTCCTTGTTGTTTATCTATTTTATATATAGTAGTGTGTATATGTTAATCCCAAACTCCTAATTTATCTCCCTCCCATCCCCTTTGGTACCATAAATTACCGAAGTTTGTTTCCTTTGTCTGTGAGTCTGTTTCTGTTTTGTTAAGTAAGTTCATTTGTATCATGTTTTTAGATTCCACATATAAGTGATATCATATGGTATTTGTCTTTCTCTGTCTGACTTACTTCACTTAGTATGACAATCTCTAGGTCCATCCATGTTGCTACAAATGGCATTATTTCATTCTTTTTTAGGGCTGAGTAATATTCCATTGTATATATGTGCCACATCTTCTTTATCCATTCCTCTGTCAGTGGACGTTTAGGTTGCTTCCGTGTCTTGGCTATTGTAGATTTCTGTTGTTTTAAGCCACCGGTTTGTGGTAACTTGTTAAGCAGCTCTAGGAAACAATACAGTAGGAATTACCTAGAAGGGAATTTAGAAAGGCATTAACCCCATTCTGCAGACGCACAAAACAAGACTCAGAGATAGTGAGCATTCTGCCCCAGGTCACTCAGCTCGTGTGTGGAGACAGAGGAATGAGGGATTGCATGGTGCTGTGGCCAAGGCTGTGCTTTCAGGGTGAGGTGGGGAATCTCTGATGCCCATTATCTGGGTCACCTTACTGAGCAGTTAGGACTAAGAGGGGGGTCACTCAGTTGCAGTGTAGATTTGCTTTCAATCTGGATTCAGCCAGAAGTTTCCCTGAGTGTGACTGTGGGGGCGACCCTTGCTTTGGCTGAGGGGACACAGGTATTTTGTCCAGAGGATCGAAGTATGGGGTGGAGATGTCATTTCTGTGACATGACATGTATGTTCAGGGACGCTCATAGGTCATCAAGGGCCAAGCCTCATTCTTCAGAGAGGTTGGACAGCTTGCCCCAAATCTGTCAGTTGGAAAAAAGAAGAGAAATAACAGAAGGCACCATCCTTCCTAATCTCTCTAATCCTGTCTGTTCCCAGCTGTGCTCTTATCTCCATCTGCTTCTTTCCCCCCTCCTTGTTCTCAGCTGGGAGGGAGAGAAGTAGGCAGGGGTCAGGTGTTGGAAAGATATTCTAAGGGCAGTGGGACACCCATAAAACTGAAGGCTTTTATGGAGGGGAGTGCCGTGACTTGTCAGATATTGTTATGGGCAGAATTGTGCCCCCCCTACTGCTCCCAAATTCAGGTGTTGAAACCCTAACCCCTGTACCTCAGAATGGGCACCTTTAAAGATAGAGATTGGGCCTTAAAAGAGGTGATTAAGTTAAAATGAGGCTAAGGTGGGCCCTCATCCCATCTGATTGGTGTCCTTATTAGAAGAGGAAATTTGGACATACAAAGAGAGACCAGGGATGCAGGCACACAGAGGAAAGGCCGTGTGAGGACACAGCAAGGAGGTGGCTGTCTGCAAGCCAAGGGGAGAGGCCTCAGGAAAAACCAACCCTGCCCACACCTTGATCTTGGACTTCTAGCCTCCAGAACTGTGAGAAAATAAATTTCTATTCTTTAAGCCATTCAGTCTGTGGCATTTTGTCCTGGAGCCCAAGCAGACTCTTAGAGACGTTTCAAAGCTGAGTGTAGCAGCAGCGGGGAGCATGGATGGGGGTGATGTCATGGGCATTCAGAGCAGCTGGGAGCTTGCAGGGAAGAGATGAAGGCAGCCTGCACTAGTGTGGTGGCTGCAGAGGTGGAAAGAAGTGGGAAGGTTACAGAACAGTGTAGAGGTAGGATCCACAGGGGCTTGTCATTAATTACCGGGAGGGGGCCTGAGTGCGGGAAGGAATCCAGGAAGACCCTGGGCTTCTGCCCGGTTGAGTGGATCCAGGGAACACACAAGAAACTGCAGGCGTGGGGGGCCAGGAGTCTGAGTTGTCTGTGAGAAGACGTCCTGGGTTTTGTATCTGGAGCTCGGGGGAGAGATCTGGGCAGCGATGGAGATTGGGAAACTGCCAGCGTCTAGAGGGCATTACGTCGCGGGCGCCAGCGAGGTCGCACCTGAGCAGAGAAGAGCTGAGCTTCGTGGACCACAGAGCTCTGAGGACTCCATCTCCTCAGGGGAGACGCCGCCCAGGGAGATCTAGAGGAGGAATGGCCAGCTCTCTGTGCTGAGCAACGGAGACGAGTTTTAGGACACAAACTGGGGTGGAGACAGAGGTTGGGAATCTTTAGTGTGGATGTGTGGGGAGATCCATCGGGGGCTGAGGGGGTCTTAAAGGAGGAAGAGCAGAGGACCAGAGGGACCACAATGGCTTAAGCATTTTCATCGTGATCTGTCTTTAAATTGGTAATATCTGTAATGGTTCAGAATTTGAAGAAAGTATGGTGAAAAAGTAGTTCTCTCTCTCACCCCTGCTGCCTCACGATGCAGTTTACCAGGTACCAGTTAATACTAGTTCTCCAACGCAGAGGAAACCAGCCCTCAGATTCTTGTGTGTTCTTCCAGAGGTAGCTGTTTATGGCTACATAATATGTAATATATAGACATCGGTTTAGAGGTGGATATCCATATATAATATCTATCTAGGGTTGTATATACTGGATATAATATTGGGTATATATATTCTAAATTTAATTTCTTTATAGAAATCATAGCATGCAGGTTGTTCTACAATTTGTACCTATTTACTGATTTGAATTTTGTTTTGAAAAAGAAATGTAACCCTGTGGTTTAATATTCATAAGGTACAAAAAAGCACACAATGAAAAGTCTCCCTCTCCTCCTGTCTCCAGCCACCCTTAGTCTCCTCCCTGGAGACACCTCTTGTTTGTTTGCATTTTGGTTATTGTTGTTGTTTAACTCCAAATATATTTCAGAGCTCTCTCTATCAGAACAGAAAGAGCTGCCTCATTTATTTTTATGGTTGATGGTATTCATGGTATTCTGTTATGTGGGTGCACCATAAATTACTTAACCAGTCTCCTATTGGTAGATTGGATGATTTACATCCTTGCTGTGACAGACAATGTTATGTTATATTATATAAATACATTAAAATAACATAGGTTATTTTAAATGTCCAATGAAGTAGAATTGTTGAAGAGCTAAGTGCATTTGGTATTTGGTCATTACTGCCTAATTGTCCCCCGGAGAGGCTGTTCCAGTTTACCCCAACCAGTTGTAAATGAGGGTGCCAGTTTCCCCACTGCTTTCCAACTCACTGTGTTATCAGACATTTTATCATAGTCACTGTCTCATGGTCACTGCTCTTTTAATGAGTGAGCATCTTTTCCAAATGATCTTTTCTTATTGATTTGTAGGAGCTACTTATATATTAAGGAAATTAGATCTTTGTGATATATGTTGCAGAATATATTTTCTTACTTTAGTCAGATTTATTAATCCTTTCTTTCTAGATGAAAAAATTGTTCCAGATTTTCACTTCACACTTAAGCCTTCCTCACTCCAAAATTACATATTAAAAAAATTGTGTTTTCTCCTTTTGATTTATTTTTCATATTTAAATCTTTTATCCATGTGGAGTTTATTTTGGTGTCATGTGTGAGCCAAGGGCCCCAATTTATTTTTTTCCAGGTGGCTACCTATTTCTTCCAATGATTTACTGAATAATGCCCCCTGCCCACTGACTAGACCTGTATTAGTTTTCTATTGCTGTGTAACAATATTATTACCAATGTAGTGTCTTAAAACAGCACACATTTATTTTCTTACAGTTTCTGTGGGTTAGGAGTCTCGGTATGGCTTAGCCAGATTCTATACAAGGCTCCAATCAAAGTGTCAGCTGGAGCTGAAGTCACATCTGAGGCTCGCCTGGGGAAAAATCCATTTCCAAACTTACTTGGTTGTTAGTGGCATTCATTTCCTGGCAGACATCTGGACTGAGGCATCATTTTCTTTCCGGCTGTTGCTCTCAGTTCCTTGTCATGTGGGTCCCCAGCATGGCCTCTTGTTTCATCAACCCAGCAAGAGAAAGAGGGGGTCCTACAGTCTTCTATAATGTCTCATCACCTTTGCTTTGCTGAAAGCAAGTCACAGTTCTGTCCACATTCAAGGGGAGATGATCACACAAGGTCATGACACCAGGAACCACGGAGGGGCCGCCTTCTTTTTTTTTTTTTTTTTAACATCTTTATTGGAGTATAATTGCTTTACAATGGTGTGTTAGTTTCTGCTTTATAACAAAGTGAATCAGTTATACATATACATATGTTCCCATATCTCTTCCCTCTTGCGTCTCCCTCCCTCCCACCTTCCCTATCCCACCCCTCCAGGCGGTCACAAAGCACCTAGCTGATCTCCCTGTGCTATGCGACTGCTTCCCACTAGCTGTCTACCTTAAGTTTGGTAGTGTATATATGTCCATGCCTCTCTCTCGCTTTGTCACAGCTTACCCTTCCCCCTCCCCATATCCTCAAGTCCATTCTCTAGTAGGTCTGTGTCTTTATTCCTGTCTTACCCCTAGGTTCTTCATGACACTTTTTTTTCTTAAATTCCATATATATGTGTTAGCATACGGTATTGTCTTTCTCTTTCTGACTTACTTCACTCCGTATGACAGACTCCAGGTCTATCCACCTCATTACAAATAGCTCAATTTCGTTTCTTTTTATGGCTGAGTAATATTCCATTGTATATATATGCCACATCTTCTTTATCCATTCATCCGATGATGGACACTTAGGTTGTTTCCATCTCCGGACTATTGTAAATAGAGCTTCAATGAACATTTTGGTACATGACTCTTTTTGAATTATGGTTTTCTCAGGGTATATGCCCAGTAGTGGGATTGCTGGGTCATATGGTAGTTCTATTTGTAGTTTTTTAAGGAACCTCCATACTGTTCTCCACAGTGGCTGTATCAATTTACATTCCCACCAGCAGTGCAAGAGGGTTCCCTTTTCTCCACACCCTCTCCAGCATTTATTGTTTCTAGATTTTTTGATGATGGCCATTCTGACTGGTGTGAGATGATATCTCATTGTAGTTTTGATTTGCATTTCTCTAATGATTAATGATGTTGATTAATGATGTTTCATGTGTTTGTTGGCAGTCTGTATATCTTCTTTGGAGAAATGTCTATTTAGGTCTTCTGCCCATTTTTGGATTGGGTTATTTGGTTTTTTGTTATTGAGCTGCATGAGCTGCTTATATATTTTGGAGATTAATCCTCTGTCAGTTGCTTCATTTGCAAATATTTTCTCCCATTCTGAGGGTTGTCTTTTCGTCTTGTTTATGGTTTCCTTTGCCGAGGAAAAGCTTTGAAGTTTCATTAGGTCCCATTTGTTTATTTTTGTTTTTATTTCCATTTCTCTAGGAGGTGGGTCAAAAAGGATCTTGCTGTGATTTATGTCATAGAGTGTTCTGCCTATGTTTTCCTCTAAGAGTCTGGCCTTACATTTAGGTCTTTAATCCGTTTTGAGCTTATTTTTGTGTGTGGTGTTAGGGAGTGATCTAATCTCATACTTTTACATGTACCTGTCCAGTTTTCCCAGCACCACTTATTGAAGAGGCTGTCCTTTCTCCACTGTACATTCCTGCCTCCTTTATCAAAGATAAGGTGACCATATGTGCGTGGGCTTATCTCTGGGCTTTCTATCCTGTTCCATTTATCTATCTTTCTGTTTTTGTGCCAGTACCATACTGTCTTGATTACTGTAGCTTTGTAGTATAGTCTGAAGTCAGGGAGTCTGATTCCTCCAGCTCCGTTTTTCGTTCTCAAGATTGCTTTGGCTATTCGGGGTCTTTTGTGTTTCCATACAAATTGTGAAAGTTTTTGTTCTAGTTCTGTGAAAAATGCCAGTGGTAGTTTGATAGGGATTGCATTGAATCTGTAGATTGCTTTGAGTAGTACAGTCATTTTCACAATGTTGATTCTTCCAATCCAAGAACATGGTATATCTCTCCATCTATTTATATCATCTTTAATTTCTTTCATCAGTGTCTTATAATTTTCTGCATACAGGTCTTTTGTCTCCTTAGGTAGGTTTATTCCTAGATATTTTCTTCTTTTTGTTGCAATGTTAAATGGGAGTGTTTTCTTGATTTCACTTTCAGATTTTTCATCATTAGTCTATAGGAATGCCAGAGATTTCTGTGCATTAATTTTGTATCCTGCTACTTTACCAAATTCATTGATTAGCTCTAGGAGTTTTCTGGTAGCATCTTTAGGATTCTCTATGTATAGTATGTCATCTGCAAACAGTTACAGCTTTACTTCTTCTTTTCCGATTTGGATTCCTTTTATTTCCTTTTCTTCTCTGATTGCTGTGGCTAAAACTTCCAAAACTATGTTGAATAAGAGTGGTGAGAGTGGGCAACCTTGTCTTGTTCCTGATCTTAGTGGAAATGATTTCAGTTTTTCACCATTGAGGACGATGTTGGCTGTGGGTTTGTCATATATGGCCTTTATTATGTTGAGGAAAGTTCCCTCTAGGCCTACTTTCTGCAGGGTTTTTATCATAAATGGGTGTTGAATTTTGTCGAAAGCTTTCTCTGCATCTATTGAGGTGATCGTATGGTTTTTCTCCTTCAGTTTGTTAATATGGTGTATCACATTGATTGATTTGCGTATATTGAGGAATCCTTGCATTCCTGGAATAAACCCCACTTGATCATGGTGTATGATCCGTTTAATGTGCTGTTGGATTCTGTTTGCTAGTATTTTGTTGAGGATTTTTGCATCTATGTTCATCAGTGATATTGGCCTGTAGTTTTCTTTCTTTGTGACATCCTTGTCTGGTTTTAGTATCAGGGTGATGGCGGCCTCGTAGAATGAGTTTGGGAGTGTTCCTCCCTCTGCTATATTTTGGAAGAGTTTGAGAAGGATAGGTGTTAGCTCTTCTCTAAATGTTTGATAGAATTCGCCTGTGAAGCCATCTGGTCCTGGGCTTTTGTTCGTTGGAAGACTTTTAATCACAGTTTCAATTTCAGTGCTTGTGATTGGTCTGTTCTTATTTTCTATTTCTTCCTGATTCAGTCTTGGCACGTTGTGCATTTCTAAGAATTTGTCCATTTCTTCCAGGTTGTCCATTTTATTGGCATAGAGTTGCTTGTAGTAATCTCTCATGATCTTTTGTATTTCTACAGTGTCAGTTGTTACTTCTCCTTTTTCATTTCTAATTCTATTGATTTTAGTCTTCTCTCTGTTTTTCTTGATGAGTCTGGCTAATGATTTATCAATTTTGTTTACCTTCTCAAAGAACCAGCTTTTAGTTTTATTGATCTTTGCTATCGTTTCCTTCATTTCTTTTTCATTTGTTTCTGATCTGATGATTTCTTTCCTTCTGCTATCCTTGGGGTTTTTTTGTTCTTCTTTCTCTAATTGCTTTAGTTGCAAGGTTAGGTTGTTTATTCGAGATGTTTCCTGTTTCGTAAGGTGGGCTTGTATTGCTCTAAACTTCCCTCTTAGAACTGCTTTTGCTGCATCCCATAGGGTTTGGGTCATTGTGTCTCCATTGTCATTTGTTTCTAGGTATTTTTTTATTTCCTCTTTGATTTCTTCAGTGATCACTTCGTTATTAAGTAGTGTATTGTTTAGCCTCCATGTGTTTGTATTTTTTACAGATCTTTTCCTGTAATTGATATCTAGTCTCATAGCGTTGTGGTTGGAAAAGATACTTGATACAATTTCAATTTCCTTAAATTTACCAAGGCTTGATTTGTGTTCCCAAGATATGATCTATCCTGGAGAATGTTCCATGAGCACTTGAGAAAAATGTGTATTCTGTTGTTTTTGGATGGAATGTCCTACAAATATCAATTAAGTCCATCTTGTTTAATGTATCATTTAAAGCTTGTGTCTCCTTATTTATTTTCATTTCGGATGATCTGTCCATGGGTGAAAGTGGGGTGTTAAAGTCCCCTACTATGAATGTGTTACTGTCAATTTCCCCTTTTATGGCTGTTAGTATTTGCCTTATGTATTGATGTGCTCCTGTGTTGGGTGAATAAATATTTACAATTGTTATATCTTCTTCTTGGATCGATCCCTTGATCATTATGTAGTGTCCTTCTTTTTCTTTTCTAATAGTCTTTATTTTACAGTCTCTTTTGTCTGATATGAGAATTGCTACTCTAGCTTTCTTTTGGTTTCCATTTGCATGAAATATCTTTTTCCATCCCCTCACTTTCAGTCTGTATGTGTCTCTAGGTCTGAAGTGGGTCTCTTGTAGACAGCAAATATATGGGTCTTGTTTTTGTATCCATTCAGCTAATCTGTGTCTTTTGGTGGGAGCATGTAGTCCATTTACATTTAAGGTAATTATCGATATGTATGTTCCTATTCCCATTTTCTTAATTGTTTTGGGTTCGTTATTGTAAGTCTTTTCCTTCTCATGTGTTTCTTGCCTAGAGAAGTTCCTTTAGCAGTTGTTGTAAAGCTGGTTTGGTGGTGCTGAACTCTCTCAGCTTTTGCTTGTCTGTAAAGGTTTTAATTTCTCCATCAAATCTGAATGAGATCCTTGCTGGGTAGAGTAATCTTGGTTGCAGGTTTTTCTCCTTCATCCCTTTAAATATGTCCTGCCACTCCCTCTGGCTTGCAGAGTTTCTGCTGAAAGATCAGCTCTTAACCTTATGAGGATTCCCTTGTGTGTTATTTGTTGTTTTTCCCTTGCTGCTTTTAATATGTTTTCTTTGTATTTAATTTTTAACAGTTTGATTAATATGTGTCTTGGCGTATTTCTCCTTGGATTTATCCTGTATTGGACTCTCTGTGCTTCCTGGACTTGATTAACTATTTCCTTTTCCATATAGGGAAGTTTTCAACTATAATCTCTTCAAATATTTTCTCAGTCCCTTTCTTTTTCTCTTCTTGTTCTGGAACCCCTATAATTCGAATGTTGGTGCATTTGATGTTGTCCCAGAGGTCTCTAAGACTGTCCTCAGTTCTTTTCATTCTTTTTTCTTTATTCTGCTCTGCAGTAGTTATTTCCACTATTTTATCTTCCAGGTCACTTATCCGTTCTTCTGCCTCAGTTATTTTGCTATTGATCCCATCTAGAGTATTTTTAATTTCATTTATTGTGTTGTTCATTGTTGTTTGTTTCATCTTTAGTTCTTCTAGGTCCTTGTTAAATGTTTCTTGCATTTTGTCTATTCTATTTCCAAGATTTTGGATCATCTTTACTATCATTACTCTGAATTCTTTTTCAGGTAGACTGCCTATTTCCTCTTCATTTGTTAGGTCTGGTGGGTTTTTATCTTGCTCCTTCATCTGCTGTGTGTTTTTCTGTCTTCTCATTTTGCTTATCTTACTGTGTTTGGGGTCTTCTTTTTGCAGGCTGCAGGTTCGTAATTGCCGTTGTTTTTGGTGTCTTTCCCCAGTGGCTAAGGTTGGTTCAGTGGGTTGTGTAGGCTTCCTGGTGGAGGGGACTAGTGCCTGTGTTCTGGTGGATGAGGCTGGATCTTGTCTTTCTGGTGGGCAGGTCCACGTCTGGTGGTGTGTTTTGGGGTGTCTGTGGCCTTATTATGATTTTAGGCAGCCTCTCTGCTAATGGGTGGGGTCGTGTTCCTGTCTCGCTAGTTTGTTTGGTATAGGATGTTCAGCACTGTAGCTTGCTGGTCGTTGAGTGAAGCTGGGTCTTGGTGTTGAGATGGAGATCTCTGGGAGATTTTCGCTGTTTGATATTATGTGGAGCTGGGAGGTCTCTTGTGGACCAGTGTCCTGAAGTTGGCTCTCCCGCCTCAGAGGCACAGCACTGACTCCTGGCTGCTGCACCAAAAGCCTTTCATCCACACGTCTCAGAATAAAAGGGAGAAAAATTAGAAAGAAAGAATTAGTAGAAGTAGAAAGAGAGAAAGAAAGAAAGAAAGGAGGGAGGGAGGGTGGGAGGAAGGAAGGAGGGAAGGAAGGAAAAAGAGAAAGGAGATAAAGTAAAATAAAATAAAGTAAGATAAAATATAATAAATTTATTAAAAAATAATTATTAAGAGGAAAAAAAAGAAAAAGAATTTTAAAAACGGATGGATAGAACCCTAGGATAAATGGCGGAAGCAAAGCTATACAGACAAAATCTCATACAGAAGCACACACATACACACTCACAAAAAGAGGAAAAGGGGAAAAATCATCAATCTTGCTCTCAAAGTCCACCTCCTCAGTTTGGGATGATTCGTTGTCTAACGGAGGGAAGGAAGGAAAGAAAGAAAGAAAGAAGACAAAGTAAAATAAAGTTATTAAAATAAAAAATAATTATTAAAAAAAATGGACGGATAGAACCCTAGGACAAATGGTGAAAGCAAAGCTATACAGACAAAATCTCACACAGAAGCATACACATACACACTCACAAAAAGAGCAAAAGGGGAAAAAATAATCAATCTTGCTCTCAAAGTCCACCTCCTTAATTTGGGGTGATTCGTTGTCTATTCAGGTATTCCACAGATGCAGGGTACATCAAGTTGATTGTGGGGATTTAATCTGCTGCTCCTGAGGCTGCTGGAGAGATTTCCCTTTCTCTTCTTTGTTCTCACAGCTCACAGGGGCTCAGCTTTGGATTTGGCCCCGCCTCTGCGTGTAGGTCGCTGGAGGGCGTCTGTTCTTCGCTCAGACAGGACGGGGTTAAAGGAGCCGCTGATTCGGAGGCTCTGGCTCACTCAGGCCCTGGGGAGGGAGGGGCACGGAGTGTGGGGCGGGCCTGCGGCGGCAGAGGCCGGCATGACGTTGCACCAGCCTGAGGCGCGCCGAGCGTTCTCCCAGGGAAGTTGTCCCTGGATCCCGGGACCCTGGCAGTGGCGGGCTGCACAGGCTCCCCGGAAGGGGGGTGTGGCGAGTGACCTGTGCTCGCACACAGGCTTCTTGGTGGCGGCAGCAGCAGCCTTAGCGTCTCTTGCCCATCTCTGGGGTCCGCACTTTTAGCCGCGGCTCGCGCCCTCTCTGGGACTCCTTTAAGCAGCGCTCTTAATCCCCTCTCCTCGCGCACCAGGAAACAAAGAGGTAAGAAAAAGTCTCTTGCCTCTTCGGCAGGTCCAGACTTTTCCCCGGACTCCCTCGCGGCCAGCCGTGGCGCACTAACCCCCTTCAGGCTGTGTTCACGCCGCCAACCCCAGTCCTTTCCCGGAGCTCCGACCAAAGCCCGAGCCTTAACTCCCAGCCCTGCCCGCCCCGACGGGTGAGCAGACAAGCCTCTCGGGCTGGTGAGTGCCGGTCGGCCCTGATCCTCTGCGCTGGAATCTCTCCGCTTTGCCCTCCGCACCCCTGTTGCTGTGCACTCCTCCGCGGCGCCAAAGCTCCCCCACTCCGGCACCCGCAGTCTCCGCCCGCGAAGGGGCTTCCTAGTGTGTGGAAACATTTCCTCCTTCACAGCTCCCTCCCACTGGTGCAGGTCCCGTCCCTATTCTTTTGTCTCTGGTTATTCTTTTTTCTTTCGCCCTACCCAGGTACGTGGGGGGGTTTCTTGCCTTTTGGGAGGTCTGAGGTCTTCTGCCAGCGTTCAGTAGGTGTTCTGTAGGAGTTGTTCCATGTGTAGATGTATTTCTGGTGTATCAGTGGGGAGGAAGGTGATCTCCGCGTCTTACTCTTCCGCCATCTTCCCGGAAGCCGGAGGGGCCTTCTTAAGAGTGTGTCTGCTACCCTACCTTTTTATAATTTAATTTTCTATGTATATTTGAACTCATTTCTCTAATGCCACCAACTTTTAAGGAGTAGGAAGGGAAGGAGACACCTGCTCACAGACGGGGAGGAGGTGCCATGGGGCTGTGCTCATCTTTTCCAACTCCCTTGGCCTTGGAGCCTAACCCTGGCCAGCTGTGGACTGTGTTTCACTGAGACACTTCAGCATCTGGCACTATTCCTTGGCTGACCTTGATACGAGGGACTGCCTGCTGCCTTCATGTCCATGTTCCATGTCTCCAGGCTGAGATAACTTAGCAACTGCTTGGGTGTAATGGAAGTTTGCAACCTCACTTCCATGCATTTGGCCCTGGAATTCTGTGTTTTATTAGAGAGGCTGCTCATATTAATGACTTACTTTCTGGCCGCACCACTGCCTCTAGATGCAATCAAGTGTGTTGTTGCAACTTGAAAATGTTATCCTGGTAGAGGCAGTAATAGGACAAGCTGTGGGGTGTTTCAGATGCTGATGGGTTAGTACCAGTCCTTCTTCCTGGAGGGACAAGAGCGTGCACAACAGGCCTCTGGAAGGAGGATGGAAATTCTAGCAGCTGTGTTCGCTCCACTTTTGTTTTCCCTACACTTCCTGAAGTCAATTTTGTTACATATAGTTTGTGGCCAAAAAAAAAAATAATAATAATAAGCCCGCATTCCCATTCCCAAAAGTCATTATGGATTGATTGGTCTGCTGGGAGGAGTGGATGTAAAAAGTAATTAAGAGATGATGGGTTAAAGGAAGTTAACAAAAAACCCCAACAATAATGAACAGCAGATGAACTGGTGTGCTAATGGTGTAACCTCTGGCACTGGCTTTGTAGGGTGGAAAGGTGTAGCGTGATGCACTGGTTCTTGAGGGGGGTTGGGGAATGGACCCTCTAGCCGGGCTGGGCCAGACAGCGGGCCTAGAAGAGGAGGGCAGTAGGGGGCTTTTGGAAAAATGGAAGCATTTGAGACCAAAAGAGAGAAGTTTTATGTTGCTCGAAGGTGCTGATGGTGGTAGAAACTTCTCAGAGCAAGCAAGGACTTAAGTGCTAAGGCTCAGGAGGACGGGTACTTAAAAGATGCCCTTGGCAGAGTCAGTGGATGCAGAGAGGGGGCCATTCTGCTTTCAGGGTAGGTGGACTGGTGCAGAATGGAGGGCTCTCATATCCCCAGGAGTGCAGAGTGCTGAAGAGAGGCCCAGGCCCTGAAGTCGAAATGGGGTGGTCCCACAGTTGGGGGGCAGCAGAGTAGCATAAGGTGATGTTGGCAAAAACCTGCCAGGTAATTACTTAAACTTGTTGTTAGCGAATCGTATCATGGTAGAATTTGAATTTGCAATTAAGAAAAACATAGTTGTAGGGATTAATTCTGTGAATCCAGAGATGTGGAAGGCCAGTGTCCTGGGGGGAAAAGGAAGATCGGTGGAGACGACTTGGCACTTACAGGTAGTGGGACTGGAAAGCTTCGCCACCACAGCACGTGCTGGGAGCTGGCTCTGGAGAGTCTGTGAGGGAGGTCGTATAGAGAAGAGAGGGGACGGGGGTCCTGGGAGAATGGACGAGGGATGTTTCCTGGAAACACTGACACAGACACACTCAGGAATGAAGATGCTATATATATATATATCCTTGTACACTCCTTTCCCCTCTCCCAGGCCAGTGGATGAATTTTGTTTCATTCATCATCAAATTTACTATGTTTCAGGCACTGTGTTAGGCACTTAGGGATTCTGAGTTGAGTAACACGGTCTTCTCTCCAGGAGCTCAATGGAGTGTGTTTGGGAAACACACTTTCAGGTATCTGAGATGCTGTTGGAATGAATGAGACTTCTTTCCCAGAAGAGTTTGTTTTGGTTGAATTGTATTGTGTGGCAGTGACTTAAGTGGTATGTGTGTGTGTTTAGCTGTGTTATTTTAGCTTTTTATTTTTCTTGGAGTCTTAGAAATAGGTGTGCTTAAAACTTATTTATAAAAGTGTTTTGTTTGGGTGTAATGGCCCTATTGAAACTCAAGCCAAATTCAATAACTTGCTTAATTTGCATGAAAAGTGCCTTTCTCAGGCATGTGTTAAGCCCCTTGAGTAGCTTTCAGGGCTTGCTGGAGGCAGGTCATTCAGGGTGGCTTGGTGGCTTCATGTTATCAGGGACCCAGGCTCTTTCTCTTACGTCTTCCTCTGCTAACTACTTCATGACCCAAGATGACTGCTTGAGTACCAGCCATGTCATCTGAATTCCAGTCCGGAGGAAGGAGGAAGACACTAAGCAGGGTGGGCTCCCTCTTCTTAAGGATCCTTCCTGGAAGTCAGACCCAGAACTTCTTTTTATATTCTATTGGCCAAAACTTAGTCACATGGCCACATTCTGCTACAAAGGAGATTAGGTCTAATCAGGAGTCCTCTTAGTAATTAGAAGAGGAAAAATCATAATAGGGGATGCATGCAGAGGTTAATTATGAAGGAGAAAGGACCAAATAATGGAGTTGTGTTCCTGAAAACTTCTTTTAGGCTAACAAAGGGTACAGGGTAGGTTGCGTCACTGAATTAGTATATTACAGAAAACATGTTCTCCCAGGCAGCTTTGAAAGAGGAATAAGAGGTGCTCTGGGAGCGTTCAGGCTGGGAGAGCCCCGACAGGGTGCTTCAAGGTGGTGGAGTGAGGGAAGACAGACAGCGGTTTCCAGCCTGAACCCCATGCTCACGGTGGACACTCTGGGTTGCGCTTGTCGGTTTGCAGGGCTGCACCTTCTCACGTGAGCACCCCGTGGAACGTGCTCCAGCCAGGGTGAGGTTTTTTTTATTGATTTAATGATGGCTTGTGATTCTCCAGACTGATGCAGGGTAAGATGGCCAGTTTACAACTAGGAGTTCTGACTCATGTTTTGGGGGAGGAAGGGAAGTCATAGCGAAGCATCTCCCTCATTGCATCAAAGGTAAAATCCAGGCTATAGACTCTGGGAGCTGGATTCCTGCTTTCCTGCAGTCTCCTCTTCCTTGAGGTTGGTGTGCCTGCCGTACAGAGCTGCACTCTGCAATCTTTGTCCAGGGCCATCCAGGCTGTCCAGGGCGGAGCGGCCCCATCCTTTCTGTTTGTAACATTCAGGTGACACGTGCCTGGTACTGAGGTGTGCTCAGTGTTTCCCTGTGTGCATCCGTTCTTCTTGCTGTACTAAGCTCCTCGGTTCCCTTCGGGCTGTTTCTCACACATCTTTGAGTCCCCAGCGCTGCTCTGCTTGGGACGTGTGGTGGGACCCAGTGCCCTGGATGTGAGGGTGGCAGTCCTGAAGGGTGGCAGTCCTGAAAGGATTTCCCTGTTCTCTTAGCCTCTTGACCTCACCTAAGCAGGAGGCACTGCTTTACCTAGGGCAGATTATTGAGCTGGAAAAGACAGTTCAAAGGTAAATTGATCACCAGCTGAACCTGGAAGAGTCAGCTCATTGAAATAGTTAAATCTTAAACACACACATTCAGAGTTGTTTCTCTAACAGTCCTAGTGCCTTGGGTTAGAGGGAGGGAGTAGGATTCTTCCAGCTTAAATGATTGCTTTAGCTCTTGATGGTGTCCCTTGAGTTTGGGCACCGAGATGCAAGTGGTGTGGTTTCTGCTGTGAGCACACTGCAGTTGAGTGGGACCAGGGAATCCCAGATGGGACAGCCCGGTGGTAGAGTTTGGCCACAGGCCAGACCAGGCAGAGGATGGTCCTCAGAGGGTTTACAAGAAAATGCCCAGCTATATAGTTCCTTAATTCACTGCTTGATCATCTTGGCTAGTTTGGGGATCAACCAACCTGTGACCTTTTGACTTTGGGAACTGCAGTTGCATTAGTTGGCTCCGAGATTGATGGGTTGAAGGGTGCCGGGGTCTCTGCCAAGGTACTTGTAGTCTGATGGAGCTCCCTTCCTGAGGGCGGGCAGAGGCTAGTCCCCAGGCAGTGGGCGGTGTTAGTGTTGGGCCTCTTGGGTCAGCAGAGCTTGCTTGCTTGCTTGATTTAACATCATTTGTCTTTTTTTATTATAGCCATTAAAATTTTTTCTATCGAGATATAATTGACATATAATATATGAGTTTCAGGTGTACAACATAGTGATTCGATCTTTGTATACACTGAAAAATGATCATCACGATAAGGCCAGGTAACATCCATTACCACACAGTTACGAATTGTTTCTCCCCTCATGATGAGAACTTTTACTCTCTTACCAACTCTCAAATATACAATACAGTGGTTTTAACTATAGTCACCATTCTGTATGTCACATCCCCAGGACTGAACTTATTTTATAACTGGAAGTTTGTACCTTTGACCCCCTTCACCCATTTCACCCACCCTCAACCTTCTGCCTCTGGCAGCCACCAATCTGTTCTCTGTATCTATGAGTTCCGTTTTTTTCTTTTTAGATTCCACCTATAAGTGAGATCATACAGTATTTGTCTTTCTCTGTCAGACTTCTGTTTCACTTAGCAGAATGCCCTCAAGGTCTCTGTATGTTATTGCCAAAGATAGAATTTCCTTCTTTTTTGTAGCTGAATAATATTCCATTATGTATATATACTACATTTTCTTTATCCAGTCGTCTGTCGGGGACACATAGGTTGCTTCCTTGTCTTGGCTGTTGAGAGTAATGCTGCAGTGAACATGGGGGTGCATGTATCTTTTCAAATTAGTGAACTTTAGATCAGTGTTGAGACCATGGGTATTAGAGTTTCTAGTCCATTTGTTTTAGGTTGTTGTCATTCATTTGCCTCTTCTGAAGGCATTAGGATAAGCAAAGTTAAACTGAGTCAAGTTAATTCAAGTTCTTTCCTATGTACCATGCTTGAAAGAGAATTTGTATGATCCATTGGACCTCGTAGTTCTGTGCAGAGACATGTGGTGTCATAGGTGGGACAACGTTCTTGAGCCAGTGGCTGTCTACTGGCGAGGGCTTTCCTAGTCTCTTGGTTTCAGCCTGGCTCTCAGATCCGTCCTCTAACCTTTCTTATTAGTCAACTATTTATCAATGCTGAGCTTTATCAAGACCGTTAGAGAAAGGTCTTACAACCCTGCTCTAGAAATGTCTAAGCTGGTTTTGAATGTTCTGGTCTTTAACAAGGTAATGGAAAATTCTTAAAAATGAAGGCTCTTAATTGAGCCTTAATTTCTATTGAAGTAGTTTTATAAGATTTATAACTGTGTTTAGTAGGCCTCTAATGATACCATGAATTTGCATAATGCTGATTATCCAGGCAATTCTAAGTAATTTATAGCTATATCTTCATTATCAGATGATGGATATTAACCCCATTTTATTGCTGGGGAAATTGAGCCTTCTTTGACCCAAAAAAGTCAAATCACAGGAGAGGAATTACACTCAGATTTCAAGATTTCCTGGCCTTTCCCCTCTCCTTGTCACCCCTGTCTTTTTGGGGATGGGCATGCTCTTGTTAGGCAACTAAGCTACTGGCCAGTTAGTTAGCGGGTTTGAGTTACTCCTTTTGGAATTGTTTGTTTTTATATGTAAAAATGGAAATTCTAGTTCATTTGGCTCTCCCACTGGGAAGGTTAATGAATGAATGTGAACTTTGTTAAACAGTTCGGGAAAATGACAGTATGAGAAATGTTTTTTTATTTTTTAAATTTTTGGCTGTGTTGGGTCTTCATTGCTGCTCATGTGCTTTCTCTAGTTACGGCGAGCGGGGGCTACTCTTCGTTGCAGTGCGCGGGTTTCTCATTTTGGTGGCTTCTCTCGTTGTGGAGCATGGGCTCTAGGGGTGCACGGGCTTCAGTAGCTGTGGCTCGCAGGCTTAGTTGCTCCGTGGCCTGTGGGATCTTCCCGGACCAGGGCTCGAACCCATGTCCCCTGCATTGACAGGCAGATTCTTAACCACTGCACCACCAGGGAAGTCCTAAAATGTTATTTTATTAACGATAAACTTGGATTTTGCTTTTGGGCCTCATGCAGGCCTTTTCCAGTTTCCCAAATGTGCATGCCAAAGGCGCTGATAAAGCTTAGTCTACTTACTTTGTGTCTAACCCAGCCAAGGACTTCTTTTAGAATATTCCCCTACAAACCACATGTTTTGAAATAGCTTGCTGCTACCAAACCGCAATTATTAAATAATAATTTGTATTGTTAAAACATTAATGAAAGACTTTTATAACTGAGAAATTCCATTCGAAGGAAGTAGTTGTTACCACACTAATGTGTTTTGATTTCAGCCAAGAACAAAGAAATTTGATGTGTGAATTGCCCAGCATTTAGGCAATTGGACAAGTTTGGTGGGTGCTTTTGAATTAGTCCTGGGAATATTCGGTATCCCCAGCCCTCTGGGGACCTCAGTTTGGGACCTGTTGTTGAAGACCATTGGGCCACTGCTGACCCCAGGAAGGTCAAGGCGTTATCATTTGGGTTTTGGTTTTCAAAATGGTTGAGAAATTTCATATATAAAGAAAAAGAAAATGTAGAAAACCTCTCTCTCTGGGGCCCAAGTTCTACCTAGAGCTACGCCCGGGGCTTTTAGTTCTCGTTTCTCCACTTTCATGGGTCATTAGGTCACACCTTGGGGAAATAACAGAAGGAAATGGGAAGGCAGAACCAATGGCAGGGAGGATTTTACTGTGAGAGCAAGGGCTCTGCAGACAGAGTGACTTGGGAACAGACCCGAGCTCCCAGTTTCTCTGCTGTGTGACTTTGGCTTTGTTACTTAACCTCTCTGGTCTCAGTTTTTTCATCTGCAACATGGAGGCAATAACTGCCTCAGTGGAATTGTTGTGAGGACTAAATGGAATAGTGTTGATAAAAAAGTGGTGTCCTAGGCTAGCACCTGGAAGGCTTGTAATATTGTTAAGAACAGAAAGTAACTCATGGAGACCTCAGATCCTATTGGCAGGTGTACATACTGTTGAAAAGGTTTGTTTTCACATCCTCATATTTTGTTTGTTTGTTTGTTTGTATTTTAAGTTCTGAAGCAGGAATGATGTTATTTGCTGTATTTTTTAAAAATTTATTTAGTTTATTTTTGACTGCATCGGGTCTTCGTTGCTGCGCACGGGCTTTCAGGGGCTGCTCTTCGTTGCAGTGCATGGGCTTCTCATTGCGGTGGCTTCTCTTGTTATGGAGCATGGGCTCTAGGTGCATGGGCTTCAGTAGTTGTGGCACGTGGGCTGTAGAGCGCAGGATCAGTAGTTGTGGTGCATGGGCTTAGTTGCTCTGCGGCATGTGGGATCTTCCCGGATCAGGGCTCGAACCCGTGTCCCCTGCATTGGCAGGTGGATTCTTAACCATGCGCCACCAGGGAAGCCCATCCTCATATTTTTTAAGAATATACTTCTCTTATGTTCCTTTAGATGGTCCTGATCCTGTGACCCTCGCCCCTCCCTTTGGGGAGGGAAGTCAGTTTCAGTGGGACCCTCTCTTGGCCTGCAGTTTGCCAAAGTCACCATTGGCATAAACAGCTCCCTGGCAGGATGGCCTTGAGATTCCAAGGGTGCTTCCATCTCCCACCAGGTTGGCGTTGCCCTGGCTTTAGCTGTGAGCAGGAGTCAGTGGCATCCCGGCTCAGCCCAGACTGTGGACGAGCTCTATGCGTGGAGGAGGCACATTTTGGTTTCATGTCAGAAAAGTTGCATTTCCCACTCTTGGTTCTTCCAGTGGAAGATCAGGAAAGGTCACTTCTTACTTGGCCTCGTGACCTGGGAGTTTGAGTTCCTTGGCCCTTCCAGCACCAGTTTTGCTTCCTTAGCTGTTCTGGGTTGCAGTAATTAGGCCCAAGGGCCTCTTTGAAGACTGGGACCATATTTACCCTATATTGGGTATACTGGGTTAAATAAACCATATTATCACAATGAATTTTACCTGTTCCTTTTTACTTTCTTTTGTAATGCAGCTACTAGAAACATTTAAATTACACATGTGGTCTGCATTATATTTCTATTGGACGATGCTGGTTACCGCCTTCTCCCTGTATCTGTGTAATAAACTACATGGACCTGCCTGGGTTATATGGCCGAGCTGAGGGTTGAGGGCAGAGGTGGGCGTGAGGTGCTCTTACGTGCTGGCGTACCTTCTGGATGGTACTGCCGAAGGGGGGTGTAGGGAGTTGAACCCCCTCCCCCCAAAAGATATGCCTACCCAGAGCCTAAGAATGTGACCTTATTTGGAATAAGTGTCTTTGTGGGTGTAGTTAGGATCTTGAGATATCATCCTGGATTACCCAAGTGGGGTCTAAATCTAATGGCATGTGTCCTTATAAGAAGACGAAAGATGGGCTATGTGCAGACAAAGGCAGAGATTGGAGTGATGTGTCCCCAACCTAAGAAATGCCAGGGACTGATTGCCGGCAGCCACCAGAAGCTGGGAGAATGGCATGGAATGGATTCTCCCACGGAGCCTCCAGAAGAAGCCACCCTCCCAATACCTTGATTTTGGACATTTGTCCTCCGGAATTGCCCGAGAATAAACTTCTGTTGCTATAAGCCACCCATGTTGTGGTAGTTACAACAAGAATGTATTCTCCCTCCGTTCTGGAGGCGAGAAGTCCAAGTTCAACACGGCAGCATGGTTGCTTCCTTCTGGAGGCTCTGAGGGAGGATCTGTACCATGCCTGTCTCCTGGCTTCTGGCAGTTGCCGATGACACTGGGCGCTCCCTGGCTTTGTAGCGGCATCACTCTCCTCTCTGTCTCATCTTCAAATGGCCTTCTTCCCTGTGTTTCTGTCCAGATTTCCATCTTAGAGGGATACCAGTCCTTGGATTAGGGTTCACTCTGACCCAGTATGACCTCTTCTTAACTTGATTACATCTGAAAAGACCCTGTTTCCACATAAGGTCACATTCACAGGTCCTCAAGGTTAGAACTTGAACATATCTTTCGGGGGGACACAATTCTACTCACTACAATAACCTCGGGAAAGTACTAACACAGTACGCACACATAGTGGGTCTTCAATAAATAATAGTTTCCATTACTCTTCTGAATAGAGTGGGAAAACCTACATGGAACTTTCTAACTGAATTTTTCTGCGTTTTCAGACCTTTGAGGTTTAGAGTATCAATAAAGCCAGAGCACTTTCTGTTGTTTTTTGGTAAGGCACAGCTTTTATTTGCAATACGATGCTCTTCTAGGGTATGTATGAGAGCTGCCATGCATCTCAATTACAGAATACGTTTGCCATTTGGATTTTGAGTGACTTTAGCCCAGTGCTGTCAAGGTTTCCTTCGGGCACTTTTGTCTTGCTTAACAATGCAAAACAGAAAATGCACACAAATAGTTCCCCCAAATGAGGCCTGTCATTATTGCTTCTTTTACCTCCGGGGCCCCAAACTGCAGAAGCTTATTCACTGCGAGGCAACGAGAGCGCTAACTCTCCCGTCTCCATATATTACATTTCATATTATACTCGAACATGGCGAAATTAATTGTGACCAAGTCAGGGAAGACGGGAAAACCTATAATGGTTTATCATATTTTGCAGGCTTTGTGAGGGCCATACATTTAAGGCATATAGGAATTGTATTTATTCCTTAGATTTCACAAATTTGTCACGTTCCCTTTCTCTGAGGATGGCGAGTTCTTCGAGACAACAGGATCTCTGATTTGGAAGTAGAAAAAGAGGTGACCGTGGAGATGCTCCCAGTGTCCCAGGCAACTGCAGGGCTGTCCCTCTCAAGCTTCTTTGGTTACATGGCTGTTAATAGCTAAATTATTAATGTAGGTTTGCTGGTGGAGGGAGCTGCTTCTGACTGTTGTCTCTCTTACATCAGCCCTTTAATAGCTGCAGTTGTGGGAGACAGCCTTCCTATGGAGCAGTTCATAAACTGAATTGTGTGTGTGTGTGTGTGTGTGTGTGTGTGTTGGAAGGAGCTTGTAGTAGCTTCTGACCTTATTTTGTGAGTGCACTTGTATCTGGGACCTTGAGATGCGGGAATGCACATCTTGGAATTGGATTCATCTTGGAGCTGCTTAAACAAGGACATTTACCCATTACTGAATTCCGCTGGCAGCTCAGCAGCTTCCATCAGCATGGAAATGCCCCCTGCCTCAGTCTGTTTGGACACTGAAGGTGCATAGTCCAATGAAATTCACTGAGATGATGGGTTCTTCAAGGTCACAGTGAAGCAGTTTTGGCTATAGATTCTCAGTGGCTGCATCAACAGGAATGCAGCCTTGATTTGATGGTCTTTGTTTCCTTTTCCAAAGGAAAATCCATGAAGTGATTTTTTTTTTTTAAATCACAGAACGGTGTAACTATCAGTAACCCTGTAGCTCATTAGCTTCAAACTTTGTTGATAGCAACCCACAGAAACGTATTTATATGTTCTCACAAACATTTGTACGTAAATGGTTCATAGCAGTGTTATTCAAAATAGGCCAGAAGTGGAAACAACCCAAATGTCCATCATTGGATGAATGGATAAATAAATGTGTTATATTACCTGCAATGGAATCTTATTCAGGCATAAAAAGGAATGATGTACTGATGAGCGCTGCAATGTGACCGACCTTGAAAACATTATGCTGAGTGGTAGAAGCCAGATATAGAAGACCACATGCTGTATGATTCTGTTTTTGTGAAATGTCCGGAATAGGTAAATCCGTGGAGACAGAAAGTGGATTGGTGGTGGCCTAGGGCTGGGGTGGAGGTTAAGAGGAAATGGGGATTGACTGCTCGTGGGTATGGGGTTTCCTTTTTGGGGTGACAAAATGTTCTAAAATCGACGGTGGTGCTGTTTACATAGCTCCGAATATAGTAAAAACTGTATACGTTAAATAGGTGAACAGTTTGGTATGTGAATTATATCTCGATCAAACTTAAAAATCACATGTACGTCGCAAACTAACATTTGTGTAAAGCTGAATTCAAACTTACTCTTTCAGTGTCTGGTACTTTCCGATTTATCCCGATCTGTTCCATTCTATTTCTTTAAAAAGTTGCTGCATGTGACCCACCAAATCGGTTCCATAATCCACACTTTTATAGATTCCACTCCCTTTGACAGATGAAAAAACTGAGTCCCAGAGCTTAAGAAGTGAGTGCAGGGTTGCACAGTTTGTTAGTGGCTGAGCTGAGACTACAGACTGGGTCTTCTGATGCCCAGTCAACTGTGCTTGCCAAGATGCTGGGTGTTCTTTTTAAAAGAGTGAGTGGAATTTGGGGTTAAGAAAAGGTACTGGCCATGAATAGCCTCCTTATAAACACCTTCTCGCGGGGCCCGGGGTGCTGGAAAGCTCAGGACACAGAGAAGGGCTGACTGCGGTCTTGCATTGAGCCCAGTATCCAGTCCAGGACACACGGTGCAGCCGCAGCTTATCCAGGAGGCCCTGAGTGTTTATTTTTCAGGCAAAGATGCTATTTTCTGAGCATTGCAGAGTAAAAACATTAGAAATTCCTAGTTGCCTGGCTTCTAGCCCTTCTACTGGAAGTAAAATTTGACATAGGGGATGGTAGAAAATTAGGAAAATACAAACAGGCAATTAGGGAAAAAAGAGGAGCTGGGTTCCCCTGCAGCTCTTGCAATAGCCTGTTGGTGGCAATCAATTGTGCCCTGAGTAAACAGCCCTGGTCAGAGATACAAATAGAAGAGAATTTTTCCCCAGGTAGAGGATGGGGAGGGAGTGGGGAGTGGAGGTACCCAAAGTCCCGGTTAGTGTAAGTGCCTGGTACCTTTGCTACAGGGTTCCTTTCCGAGGACTGAAGAGCTGATTCAGCCCTGCTGTCTGCTCCCGGGTCTGTGAGAGACCATTTCATGGGCAGGGCTATTTTTTTACCAAGTTTTGCTCAACTTTTGGACAGAACACTCCACCTCCTTAGTTAATTATGTGCATAAATATTTGCTCCTTCCTAACAGGACCGTTTCCTGTGTTAAAAAGGGCTCACGTGGAGTCAAGGTTTTCTTTTCTCCCTCTCACTATGAATTTAGTGCTGGTTAAAGGGGGCCCACCTCAGGGACAGAACACCTCCTGTTTAGTTAGGGGTCTGGAGCCGAGGTGGAAGGAGCAGCCTGTTTGTCCAGTGGTCTGGCCTTCAGCCGGATTCCCAGGGCCCCTACCTGCCTAGGAGGGCATCTGCCATTGGATTGACATTGGGTGGCAGCACTGAGAGCCCGCTGTGCACTGTTTCAGTGTGGGTGGAAGCCTGCTTCTTGATCAGGAATTGATGACCTCCCTGCCCTGATTGAGAGGGTAGGGGGCAGGGACCACGCCAGAGGGAATCCGAGCAGCAAATATAAGTAATATTTGATAAACCGATAACAGAAACAGGTTTGGGTTTCAAGTCTCACTGAAACTTTCCCAACAACCCCACGTAGAGGCTAAGACACTGCTGAGACTGAGATGGGGCAGACCTGCCTCAAGTCCTGCCTCCTCCACCTGCCCGCGGTGTGACCTTGGGAATGTTTGCTCCCTTTCCCAGCCTCAGTTTCCTTCTCTGTCAACCGCGGATGGTGATGTCCTCGCCTCATGGGGTGACAGACAGTATATGCGTAGCACTTCACGTGTAGGATGGCCCATAATATATGCTCAAAAAATGACAGCCATTTATATGATCAGGTGGTGACTTTTCTTATCCCTGTTTGACAGATCAGAAGTGGAGGCACTGAAAGCTCACGTCACTTGCTCAGGGTTCACAGCTCTGAAGGAATGGGGCCGGGACCCGAGTTAGGGGTGCCTGGCTCTGGACCTCGTGTTTTTCACCACGGTGTCCTCCTTGCTTATCATTTAATTAAGGGGTTAAGTTTAGAGGAGCCACCCTGGTAACGGGCACTGGACCTTCCTGCCTTTTCAGATCTGCAGGTCTTCCCAAAGGGAGTTGACTCACCCAAGTGACCTCAAGGATGTTCACCGGAGAAGGGCAGTCACGGGGCGTGTAAGAGTGCACGAGCCTAAGCCTCTGTCTCTCACGTCCCTCTTTCTCTGTTCCTGGAATTACTGGGGTTGAGGAGGTGTTTTCCACCTCCCTTTTTTTTTTTTTTTTTTTGCAGTACGTGGACCTCTCACTGTTGTGGCCTCTCCCGTTGCAGAGCACAGGCTCTGGACCCGCAGGCTCAGTGGCCATGGCTCACGGGCCCAGACGCTCCGCGGCACGTGGGATCTTCCCGGACCGGGGCACGAACCCGCGTCCCGACCTGCATCGGCAGGCGGACTCTCAACCACTGCGCCACCAGGGAAGCCCTCCATCTCCCTTTTGAACTGACGATATCAGGGCTGGTTTTCGGCTGTACAGATTCCTTTGTCATCCAGTTTTCAGCCTTTTGTGCGTGTCTGTTACAGATTACATTCTGTCCTGGCAGATATGGGCTTCCCCCCTCCCCCTCCCCCCCGGCTTCTTTGATGCTTGCACACATTCCTAGGGGCTAATAAGTATTGGATGGGCCCAAGAAATTGAATAAACACATTTAATACGAGGTTGATTTTTCTGAGGCCCTCCCGCCAGCCTCCTTTCAGCCATAGCATACTCGGTCTCTATCGGACTTGTGTGCGCAGCTATGTGAAATCACTTAGAGCCTGTTGGGCGTGCTGATTAAAAAATAATAATAATAACCAATAAACAATCCTAGAATGAGCCTCTGGAGAGGATTATCCTGGATTCCCTTGAAAAACATCCTCTGTGGCTCCAGGGAGCCCGGGGGCCCGTGGTTTGTAAAGGCGGCAAATCCTCTAACCTGGGGCCTTGGTCTGATGGCTCAAGGAATCCTGTGGACTCAGAGTAGTAATAGTAATAGCGATTTAAAGTAGGTTCATTACTGGAGCAGTTATTGCTTTTGTTCAAAATGGCCCATTGAAGTCAGGCCCTATTAAATACAGCCGTTTAACTGACACTTAGCATCTATAGGGAGATAAATTATCCTTTGGCCTGGTCACCTCCACTTTGAAATTTGCTCACTGCTATGAGCCCTGGGAGGGTAGTTCGGGCAGACTCATCTGCCCACAGCAGCTCACATTTCAGTCATTTGTTCAGCACACATTCAATGAGGACCTGCTCTCTGCTGGACACTGTGAAGCTAGGAGGTTTGCTGAAAATGGGCCCTGCTTTTAAGGGGCTCACAGCTCTTATTCAGTCATGAAACACTGATTGAGCACCTACTGCATGCAAAGCCCTGTGCCTGGCATTGCAAGGGAGACATTGATGGCAGAACGGGCGTGCCCATGGGGCCCTGACAACCTTGTGCAGAGGACAGACTTGGAACCACCTAACAGGGCACAGCCTAGAACTGAGCCTGCGTTCTGAGAGGGACAGGAAGGTGCCGAGAGCACGGAGGGAGGAGTGATTGGTTCCATCACTTGGATTGAGGAAGGCTTTGTGGCGGAGGTGATGTTAACTGATCCTTGAAGGACGTCCTCGCTGATGAAAGTCAACCAGATTAACTTTAAAGGAGCTTAAAGCAGGGCTACTGCTTTGGGGCCTGGACCGGAGCCAGAAGGCTCTCCAGGACGGAGGCCGCTTCTCTCCCCATCTGTCTCGATGCCTGTGTGGTCGCTTCCTCTTGGTGTCCTTGGCCTCGCTCTGCACGCCCGCTGTGCTCTCGTCCTGCCCACTGCCTCCTTCAGCTTCCCGTCCATGCCGCCCAGTCCTGTCTCCCTCATGCCCTTCCCACTCAGCTCCCTGCTCACTGGCCCGCTGTGCCCTAAAGACCCCAGGGGAGGCATGTGTGCCACCTGCTCGTCTTTTCTGGTCACGCCATGGGTGTCACTGGCCCCTGGTAACCCCGTCTGGGATCGGAGGCCCGCCTCGGGTTCAGTCAGCAGACGTCAGGGTCTGGCACGGCGACAGTGGTGACCTGCTCCTCAGGGGCCCTAGGAGGGTTGAGCCACGTGTGCTACAGACCAGGCATTGTCGCTCAGGAGGGGGTCTCTGACTGTGCCTGCGGAGACGTCTACCAGGATGCTCACGGCAGCTCTGGGTGCAGTGGTGAAACGTTGGAAATGGCCTCAGTGTGCATCTAAGGGGACTTAGTAGATAAATGCTGGCGTTCTCCTAAAGTGGAGTGCTATCTGGCAACTAAAATTAGGGGACTAGGTCTTCACACACAGACATGGATAAATCTTTCCAGAAATTTAGAGTGGGAAAAAGAAAGGATCTATATGGTATATGCCACTTGAGTTTATTTTGAAACCACGCAAAACAGGACGGTCTGTCTGTCTGTCTGTCTAGTGTGTATGTGTATAGTGTGTATATAGAGATACATAATTATATATACACACATACATAGTGTAGGTACATATACATATGTACATGAATATATACACACACATTATTGTAGTAAAAGTACAAAACCTGAAAAGAAGATTTACAGCAGGTTTGTAGTTACCTCTGGGGAAAGTGGAATGGAATGGGATGATGGGGGGGGGGGGTACTCTCAACCATCCATCTCAGTAGTATTTTATTCCTTAAAAAAGATATGAAATACGGCAAAACGTTAATATTTGTGAATTTGGTCTGGGTCCATGAGAATCTATTACGTCAAAATCTGTGCTGCTTTTTATGCTTGAACTATTTCATATCGTTAAAAAGGATGTTTAGAGAATGCAAGATTGTGTGGGGATAGCTGGAACTTAGTCGTGGATGATACAGATAGAAGGTGGATGGAAGCTGCATCATGTGGGCCATGAATCTTCTTGCCAGTGGGGTTTTGGGTGGAGGAGGTGGGGAGACATGAAGTGGAGACAGTGACGTGATGAGCCCTCTGTGAAAATGACTGAGGGGAGGAAGAGCTTGGGGGCGCAGGGATTGGGTAGGATGCTGCAGTGATGGTACAGACAGAGAGGATGGGGGCCAGAGCCGGGAGGGCAGGGGGGTGAATCGGAGAGCAGGAGGTGAGGCAGTGGGACCCCTGTGCCCTTTACACTCCAAGGCGATGCTGGCTGTCGAAGTGGTAGAATCGGTTTACCCAGACTTGAGGGCTGTGTGTTCTACCTGTTCAGTGGTACCTGCTCTATGAAGGAGCTGCCCAGAAACGCAGATTATGGCTGGAATGAGAGCTTGGAGAAAAAAATGACTCTGAGTCTGACTGGTCAGGTGAATGTCCACAACATTTTGTGATTTGGGTGTCATGCAGGCATGCTCGAAATGTAAAGTGTCCGTTACATTTATTTCCAAGTCACACATTAAGGATGCCACTTATTTCAGAAAGATTCTGTGGAGGAATTCTTTAATTAATGAGCTTCTTTTATGCATTACTGTATAGTTACTTTGTCAAAAAATCTTTTAATTGAATTATTAGGGGAAACTGTCTCTTCAGAGTCAAAACTAACCTACTTTGATGTACTCTCTGACAGTTTGGTTCTATGATGGTCTCGGCCCCCATTAAAATTCTGAAAAATCACGTGTATTGCTATTCTTATTGTTATTTGTTGTGGAAAATACAGTTAATCAGAAAGAAGAAAATAAAAATCACCAGTAATCCCACCATTCAGAAAAAAATGGTGTATTATCCTTTCTGACATGTTATATGTGTGTTTGTATGTATACATAGTTTTAAAACTTTATTTTATGGTACAGATGAACCTGTTTGCAGGGCAGGAATAGAGATGTAGACGTAGAGAATGGACATGTGGCCACAGTGGGGGAAGAGGAGGGTGGGACGAATTGGGAGATTAGGATTGACATATATACACTACCGTGGGTAAAATAGCTAGCTAGTGGGAAAATGCTGTAAGGCACAGGAAGCTCAGCTCGGTGCTCTGTGATGACCTAGATGGGTGGGCTGGAGGGGGGTGGGAGGAAGGTCCAAGATGGAGGGGATATAGGTATCCTTATAGTTGATTCACTTCATTGTTAGCAGAAACTAACACAACCTTGTAAAGCAATTATACTCCAATAAAAACAAAACAAAACAAAACTTCATTTTAAATATTTACATGGTGAACATTTTTCTGTTCATTAAAACATTTCTATTTTAGTTTATCCTCAGTTTTTCCCCTAACTCTGTTCGTCCTTATAAATTTTATTAGCTTTATTTTCTGTAGTCTATATTATGAAAACAATAGGCTTTTACATTGTCTCCTAACTTAGGTTGTCTGTTCTAATACTAATTGATATTTTTGAAACCACACAAGACCCCTCTTAACTGAGCTGCTCTCCATCTAAGGAGGATGCTTCCACTTCCAGTCACCAGTTCTTCTGCACGAGCTTTAATGGCTGTATTGAATTCTGTCCAGGAGATGTTCCATAATTTATTTAAGCACTCCCAAATTTGGGGCATTTGTGTTGTGGCCAGGTTTTTGTTTATCCTAAGCATCACTGTGGATAACATGTTTGTAAGATGTTATTTGTGCACAACTGTAGTCATTTCTGTGGATTAGAAAAATTCCCAGAAATCCAACACCCATTCGTGTCCCCGGTATTGAATGGCCAGGAGCAGAGACTGTTGTCTGGCATGGTTCCTGCAGAACAGGAGTCCGATAGCTCACTGCTTCATGCCTGTGTTGTGGCTGCTTCCTGTGTCATCCTTTTGTTAACAACTAGAGTTGTGGCTAGTACTGCATTATTCTGTTACTATTACTGCCTTGCCTGCAGAAGAGCCCCAGTGATAGCCTCAGTTAGCACCATCTCCTCTGGGTGCTTTTTTTCCCGCTTAGCTCTGGCTCTGTGTCTTAGCAGCCACCCAGGGCCACATTGGGTCTTCCTAATCCAGGCATCAGGCCCCACCAGACTCCCACTTGGCTGCAGGACAATGGGTCTCACTTCACAGACGGGGTCTCACAAGGTCTTGGGTTGCTTAGGTGGGTCAAGGGGCCCTGTGGTACACCCACCCCATCCATTGCTTCCCACTTCCTAGTAGAAAAGAATTAGAAAGGGACCACCTAGGTAATGAGGTGGCGTTTATGTAACAGAAGCTCGCCATCATCCTACAAATTTATTAATGTAATGGTAGCCATTCCCTATATAACTGTGTCAACTTTATTCATTAGCTGTCTGGTATAGAGTAACCTTGCGAGTGTTATTAGGTTACCATACACATTTTTGTTAGGTAAAACCGTACACATTTCCAATTAAGACAAAGAATGTGCAATTTCCTGCAGTCAGGATTGAGGTCATAACCTTGAGTGCTCAAGAATTCCAAGTTTAATTAATCCACCCAATTATGATGACTAAAAGGAAACATCCTATCAATAGTAGATGTGACGGGACGGCGATCTGGCTGTGACAAGGCGCTCTTCTGGTGGCCAAGCCTGACCTAACTTATCTGGCTGGTCCAGGCAGTGTCTCCTATCAGAGTGAGCGCACCCCCTCTGGACGCCCGCCACCTTCCCTCCCAATACCCTTTTTCCGTGGCAGTGTAGACTGCACGCAGATTTTGCCATTGTGGGAGTCATGTGTTGCTTTCCTTCTACATTACCTGTGTTTTCTCAGCCTGGCTCTCCTGCTAAAGTGGAAGTTCCTTCAGTCCGGAGGCCTGTGAGCTTTCCAAGCTGAGTGGCGGCAGAGAGATTTGGTCCAGCCGCGTCCTGCTTCTTGCAAGGAATGGAGTGTTTTCAGTGTCTTTGTTCCTCTTCTCAGGAGTCGCACTCCAGGGAGGGAGCATCTGTTCAGCTTAGATCACGCCACTTCCCTTCGGCTGGAGAGTGTAGGACTCCTGGTTATGGTCCTGTTATAGCATAGCCGTTGAGAGAGAGGTAATTCCAATAAAGCAGAGGGAGAAACGGACGCTGAGTAACTTAAACCAACCCCGCCACCAGTGTCCACTGTAGTCGTGGCTTGAAAACAGCCTGCTTGCTCTCCACGCGGCACGGGCTCTGGGACCTTGTGGTGGCACCATTTGATGTTCTCTGGCTCCAGCCGTTCGGTCTCCTTTAATCGTTTTTCTCCCTGAATTGCGAAGGCTGCATGGCGACAGTTAAGTTACAGATTAGGCTCTTAGTTTAGAGGAAAAAGCCTTGAATTTAAGTGGGTTAAAATTTTAGCTCTGCGACTTATTAGCCGGATGGTCTTGACTTCCCCTCGCCTTGGTTTCTTCATGGGTGAGGTCAAGAAGATGGGACACCTTCCAGAGTTGTCCCAAGAATTAAACAGAGCGGCCTCGGTGAAGGTGCCCCGCTGTGTGCCCGAGACATAGGAGGCTCTGAATGGACATGTGGTGTTTTCTCCTTCCCCAGAGCCCTGACGGGCATCTGGGGCTGGCTGCCCCTCAGCAGATGCTGCAGCTCCTGGGATTTCACCAAATGAGTCTGAGAGTCACACCAACCCGGTTCACTACTCTGATTATGTGACCTTGGGCAAAGTGTTTAGTCTCGGAGCCTCGGTTTCCTCCTCCGTAAAGTTAGTGCGAGTTCCATCCCCACTCGCGCGGCTATAGTGAAGGATCATAGGCAGATGCAGGGTTTGTGTCCTTAACTCAATGTCTGGCACGTAGCTCGTGCGCTGTTGCACAGGGTGAATTCTCCAGATGGGCTCAGCCCCAGGGACCCAGACCTCCCTTCCAGCTGCATCGGCCTGGCTGCACCGGTGCCTGTTCTGCTGCTTGCAGGGTAGGTAGCACTTTTAGCTCAAGAGGGAGGCAGGTGCTGCTCTTACACCACCACCCTGTGCAAAGCTGCCCCTCCCCATCCCCTGTTTTTGTCTCAGCCCCTCACAGTGGGCCTGGGTGACTCGCAATCTGTGGGGAAAAAGTTAACAATTCTGATTGCAAGAGCTTTGGAAAAGTCCCACCTCCCCAGCAGGCATTGTATATTTATGCTTTAATCTTCATAGACTCCTCTGAGTTGCTCTCACCTCTCCTGAAAGCCCGGAGTAAGTGGACATAGTGCATGCACCCGAAGTAATTAATGTATTTTCTACTAGCAAGGGAACATGTAATTTGCAGGAATGTGTGTCAAGACCCAACCCTGCTAAATTTATACCCTGCAATTTGCAACATTTGCCGGCACCCGAATCGGCCGATGGGTGAGTTTAGCCTACCTGCTTTGCAATTATATCTGCTGGCCGGAGTTGCAGGATTGAGTAACTGGGAGACGGAGATCTCAATCGTTTAAGTAAATGAGAACGGGCTCTTGGGACCCATCTGAGATCGCCCTGTGGTAGAGGAGGCTGGTGGATGATGTTTTCTTTGCACAAACTTTGGAGAGCCTCTGATGAGAGGCAGGAGGGGAAGAGGCAAAGAAGACACAAGTCTGCAGGCTATCCTGGGCGTGGTGGACCACAGGCCTCAGAAAGGCATCTCTGTAGCACTCTTCCCTCTGACAGGCCTCTGGAAGAGGAAAACACAGAACTAATATAACAGAAAAAACGGTTTTATGGTCTGTTTTATGAGCTTACATCAGCCCTAATAATTGGCTCTGGGGAGATTCTTGTCAGTTTTTAAAACTGGAAGTCACTTCATAGCCTCTGCAGACTAGTGATTTTTGTAAAATCCTCGTAAATTTTCTGTTTTGAGCAAGCTACAGAAGAATCTTGTGGCTGACATGCAGGCTTCTTGTTCTGTGGGGTGCTGGGCAGGGGGCGGTGTGTGTGAGATGGCTGGGCGTACCCTTTTGGGCCAGATGGAAGAATCCAGCAGAAGATAAAGTGTCAGCAGATCCAGCCCTGGTATAAATCCCAGATCCTCAATTACTCCTGTGACCTTGGGCAGACTATTTAACCTCCCCGAGCGGCCTTTCCTCATTTGTGAAATGGAGCTAATGATTCCTTCGTTTAAAGCTGTTATGAATATTAGATGTTTGTAAAGGCGTCTGGCACATGGGGAACACTCAATAAATGGTAATTGTCATCGGTACCATTTATATTTGCGGAGGGCATATTATTTATCAGTTGTAAAGAAGGCTTGGCCACACAAACCAGGCAGTATTGGTGATCAGATTGGGTCAGATCCTTTTCTCTTTCCAAAAGCCATTTGTGTATACACCCCGAGGCCTGAAAAAGGTGGGTCGGTTGCAGTGGGTGCCACTGAGGGGAGTGGGGTTGTAGCTAAAGAAAAGCCTCACTCAGCCCAAGTCCAGTGTTTCTTAAAGAGGGTGGGATTTTTATTTGGCCTTGGGACCTCCGGAAGGCTTGAAAAATAAAAGGAGGAATTTAGAATCTGGAGAGAGAGAGAAAGCGGGACAGAGATTCTTTCCCTGGGGAGTTGGTTGTGGTGACGGTGGGAGCTGAGGCTCTAAGTGCTCCCACTTGCAAGGTTGGGTTTGTAAATTCATGGACAATTCTGTGGGTGTCCCCCTCCTGCTAGGTGAGAAAGAATATTTTCTATGTGTGTGCATGCGTGCATGTGACCAAGTGTGCGTGCATATGTGTGTGCATGTGTTGGGCACATGTATGGTGTGTGTGTGTGTGTGTGTGTGTGTGTGTGTGTGTGTGTGTGCGCCTGTGTCTGCTTCACCTAAATATTTATGGGCTGGGAGATGGCAACTGGGAAAGGCCGGTGTGTAACTGACTAAGTATTAATAAGCGTGTTCCAGAGAATTGAGGCCTTTGTTTTGTCTTCATCAAAAATGCATCGGCTCTCATTTGCTGTGTTTCTGCAGGAAACTGTGCTGTGTGAAGAAGAAGTGCTGCTTTGTTTTCCTTGTAGGCTTTCCCGCTTGGGCTTCTATTTCCATGGAGGCCTTATTTTTAAAAACATGTTTTTACAGCAGAATTACAGCTCTGGCGATATGGCAGTCTCTTACAACTCTGGTTATGAAAAGAGTTTCTGTAGTGTTTTTATTTCTTTTAATGGACCATTTTCTTACCTTCCTTTTTCTTCTCCTGGGACTGTGTCAGGTATCTCCCTCCTGGGTGTTTTCTTCTCCTTTGTCCAACAGTCTGAGATCAAGGCCTAGTTCCACACTTTCACTGTCATCCTGCTTCCTGGGATCCAGGGAAATGGATTTTCTACTGTTCTCGTGTCCCAACCTTTCTCCAACTCCTATGTGTGGCTGCTTCCACCTTTTTTTCTTCCTAGAACTTCCCTGAAGAGTTCATTTTCTTCTCTTGGCATCACTTCCTAGGAAACTCCCTTTTCTGCTCTGAGACTGACCTTTTTTGTTTCCTTAAATCAAATGCTTCCAAACTACAGTTGAGGTCCACTGGTTTGGAATCAGACATCATCCGCGAGGCTTTTGATGAATTCCATTTGCAGGATTTGGTTGGCTGTCCTGGTCACCTGGCTGAAAAGGAGGCTTGGAAAAAAATCCAGAAGACAGTCCTGTATTATTTTTCACTTCCATACCTGAAAAATTAGTTTCCATTAGAATAGAGATGGTTTTTCCTCCTGCCAAAGGTTTCTGTCAAAAGGAATAAAGTGGGATCGCAAGGATGAAATGAAACTCTTTAGGAAAGGATGGCTCTCCCACCCTGATTATAATCCCTGCTGTGCACCATCCTAAGTGGGTTGGTGCTGTTGAAATGCAAATGCCATTGGGTCTGTTATTGATTTGCTCACAAGAAAGTAGCAGAAATTTAATCCATGCAGAAAATGCTGAGTCACTTCATCTCCTGCAAGAGTTCCTTTATTATTATTATTATTGCAGAAAGGAGCACATCAAAAGGCAAGTCTAGAAAAACAGTTTTCAGAAAGCTAGTTTTATTTGTCTTACTTAGTACTTATTTTCCAGAAATCTGTTAACCAGTATAGAAGTTTTCCAGCTTTGCATACATCACCACTTATCACTGTCTGATTCTACTCCATGCTTTTCTCTCTGTTGTTGTTGTCTTTTGAAGATTTGAGGGAAACTGGTCTGAATTGTTTACAGAGTGCTCAGCAACAACCCTCCCCCAAATACCACCAGCACTGGAGATGGAAGAATATAATCTGCTCCAGTGTACTTGTGTCTGGGTTGTCCGAATGCTCAAATTCGAAGCCCAGTACAGCTTCCTTTATTGCTCGTTACACTTTGGGATTGCCTGCCCCTTGCTCCAGGGGTGCAGGATGAAGAAATACAAACAAAGTGCAGCATTAGCTTGAGCAAAACATATAACTAGGACAGTGGATCTCCTGCCAAAAATACCATCTGCTGTTTTCTAAGCCAAAGATTGACGACTTGGGTTGTCTCTTCCTTCAGCAAATAGTCGCAGAGACTCACTGTATTTATTTACTTTAAGTTTGACCAGCTTTTCGTAATAGTTCTTGTTAGAGGGGGGAACGTATGTTGGAGTTAGTAAAGTCCAACCCAACTCTGATTCCCAAACAGATGCCTAAAAATGTCCAATAGCTCCCAAGCTGGATTACCGTCCTCTTTCCCCACCCCCGGTGTCTCTCTAGGTAGGGGTGCCAGGTTAACTGACCCGAAGTGTCACTCATCTCCTGTCACTCCGCAGCTTGAAACTGATGCTGTTGGTTTCTCATTGTGTACAAAGTAAAGTCCAAACTCTGTAGTCTGGCGTTTAAAGCTTTTCTCAGCCTTCTGTCTGTTGTTCCTCGTGACGGTTTGCTTTCGGGCCTCTGCTTAGCTTAACCTTTCTTTTGGAATGCACGTCTACAGCCCCACGCCCCCCTCCCACCCCGGCGCTGCAAAACCAGCCAGGTTGAGAACTGCTCTATGATGCACTCCACGATGCTTCCTTGGAATACATTTCTTCCTCCTTAGTGATGACTACATCCCATTTTCTACTCCTTTCTTGTGGCATTTATGACCCCAACTTTTATACTTCCAGCTGTTTAGGCGCACATGCCTCTCTTCTGGTCAACTGTAGGCTTTGAATGTGCCCCAACCTTGTAGCCCCCACAGTCTTGAGTATATTAGGTGCCCAGTAAGTTCTCTGTGGGTGAATGAATGAATCTGTTAGTTGGATGAACGCGTACCATGCAAACAGAGCGCGCAGTGGGGAGCGGGTAGATGTTAAACGTAAGCACCTTGTTCCATGGACCCAATGCAGTGGCAAGACGTCATCGTCCAGGAGAACATCAGCTGCAGTGGTTTAGCCGTGAGCTCGGCAGTTGCCATGCAGACCAGTTTCACATCTGGATGGTCCCCCAACCCTTCAGATGTATATTGTTACGATTTGTGCATCAGAAGTTCTGCTCTTCCAATAATAGGCAAACTAGGACCTTGAAAGGGTGGAGAGAGACCCGTAGCAACCGTAGCTTGTGTTTTCTACGTAATAAGGAGGTCTGTTTGTGCTGTTTTGAGAGTACAGTGGTGGTAAAGAAAGAGAGCTTTGGGGAGCCACGATGACTTTGATTTTGCATCCAAGTTCTCATTCACTCGTTTGTCATCTTGAGTCTCAATTTCCTCCCCTGTAAAAAGGGGATAAAAGCCATTCAGTAGGGATGCAGTGTGGATTAAGTAACATATGGAAAGTACCAGTGCAGGTCTTCACACATCGTGGGTGCTCCATAAATGTAGGCATCACTTCTAAGAGGCGTTTGGGTGGTGGCCTGTCACCGGCATCGGGAATCCGTCACTTCAGAGTCTGCTGTTTTATCATGGCTGGCCTCGGAGGTGGTTTCTTACTAGTAAATTTAGAATGGCTTCCTTCCATATTCTAAGATTAGGAATTCTTCCTTCGGTATTCGCTAGAGGTTAGCAATTCTGAGTGCTCTATCTCTATTGAAAGATGTGAACCTCTGGGAATTTTGAAGCTGGAAAAAAAAAAAACTATGGATGGAAAAAGTGGAAAGGAAGAAAAAAAAAACAACCCTGGTGCTTGGGGGCAGAAAATGGAAATTTATGCCGTGTTTAAATTCTTACTTCTCCATTGTAATTCTGAAGTGACTTGTTAATTTGGAAATGTTATTGGCTTGCCCATAGGTACTTGCTATATTTAGAGCCAGAAAGGCTGTTCTGATTTATTTGTATGGACATTCTGAACAATATGTTATTTTCTAAATGTTTCTGAGCCTTCTTCTCTCTTGTTCTTTAAGCAGCACTGAGGAGAGTGCCTGATTCACAGGGGGGTTTGGAAAGAACAGACATTTTCCTGAAATTGTGTGCCTGTTAGCAGGGCCTCTTAGCCTCTTGGCAGATGCCTTATGAGTACAGACTTTGAAGAACTATTTCTTTGGATGGTGTTTTACAAAATAACCCCTTCCCTCCTCACGAGTTTGTAACCCCCCGAGGGAGCGTTGGAGGTGTTCCCTCCTGTTGAGGAGTTGACAGTGGTGGTTACTTGAAGTCTTCCTCCGCCCTCTCCCCCAGCCAGTTTTGCGGACACTCCCAGGCTGTGGCTCGCCTCCTCATGCGGACGTGTTATCTGCTAGGATCTGGAAGGCAGTGGAAGAGAGCTGATGCCGGGTCGGGTTTTGCTGCCGCCCCCTTTTTTTTCCTTAATAAAGACACTGTTTTTATTAAGCCTTCAGTTGGTTCTTTCTTTTCAGGCTTTCGTGGTGTGATCTTTGGATCTGTGACTTGCCGCTGAACCGTGGATCTGTGATTCTTGGGCCTGGTGAGTGTGGCCTGAGGTGTTCCTTCCACACCTCACCGCCTCCCTGCTCTCGGAGCTGGCCTTTTCCATGTTTACACAAGTTTGGGATTTGTCCTGGGGGAGGTGGCAGGAGATTGAGTTGGTCTGGGCTGAGGTTGGAGCAGAAGCTGTTTGTTTTGTGGGAACGCAAGAGGTTGATCTGAGAGACAGAGAGACAGCAGTGCAGTGTATCTGTGTGGATGGTATCACCAGCCTGGGCTTTGATGACACAGACAGTCGAAGTTGCTGGAAGGCTGCAGTATGCGGGTGAGGGCTTGTACCCCGATGCTCTTAAAATCAGACACTCCCCTTGGCAGGGTAGCTCTCGTCACCCGCTCCTGCTTCTGTGCTATGCCCTCCGGAAGTGACAGGCGCGGTGCTGGCGAGCTACGATCAGCCTTCCTTCCCCGCGGCTGAGGCTCCTCTCCCTGAACATCTGGGCAGCGGTGGGGGGGACTTGGCAGGGCCTGTTTGAAAGCATGATTATAGCAAGGGAGAGAGAGAGAGAGAGAAAGCCAGATCCAGGGTTTCCACTCCGCCTCCGGCAGAGATCAGCTAGTTTGTTTTCGGTTGCCTAGTTTGTCGGTTCATCGAATATAAATCGTTTGGGATTGCTTTTCTCTCCATATAGTTTTCTATAAACTTTACATTTTTCTTCTTGTCAAAGACAAAAAAACCTTTTTATTTAACCAAAGAAGGGGGGAACCCTCAAACTAACCACATGGGAAATTTTGTTGAAGACCCAAGTATCCCTGAAAGGCAAGAAGAGCCCCCAGAGAGTTTGGGGAGTGAGGTTGAAGGTAACCAGAGATGGCATTGGCTTTCCAGGAGGAGAGTCCCAGCCCAGGCCAGACTCTTTTTGGCATGAGAGCTGGAGCGGCCGTGCAGACTTTGCAAATGCTTCCCGGAGGCTGGTACTTCAGCCACGTTCCATGGATGGATGGGCCCGTAGAGCCTGGTGCCCGGCCTGAGAAGTCTGCATGCTTGGGGTGTATCAGGGTTGGGCTGATGCCATCTGGGGCATTGGAGAAAAGGAGTTGGGACTGTTTTGATATTAGGGGAAAATGAGCAAATCAACTGAAAATAAAGGCTGGACGTTCCATTCCCCCTTCCTCCACTGCCAGTCCCCCGCCTGTCACCAGATGGTGGCATTGTGGCCTGGGGAGCTGGCGTGACTTTGACCAATGAGTTTGCTGGTGGCTCCGGCTGTGGAAGGGGGAGAGGAGAGAGTCCACCGAGAATGGACGGAGTCGGTGCCTGTGAGCAGCTACCTGTTCTTTTATGATGTAAACTTTTTACAAAGTTTAACCTACAGACTGAAGAGTGCACAGATGTTAAGCGGGGAGCTCGTGAATTTTCATGAAGCAAACACACCTGGGGAACCAGTGCTCAGATGGAGAAACAGACCGTCACCAGCACCCCAGAGCCCCCATGGTGCCCTCCATCCTGGCTTCCAACACCGTAGGTTACTTTTGCCTGGCAAGAATAAGAGCGTCTGGTTCCTTTCGCTCAACCTGAAACAACATCGAATTTCCGCCCCCTTTTCCAGGAGGCGGGTTGTGGGATGACCCTCCACCCAGTGAGATTGCAGGGACAACTCTGAAACCTTGGTGACCAGGTGCCCCACCAGCCTTCGGCTCTGGGCTCCAGGCTTTGGCTCCATGTGCCCCGCCGTTGAATGAGCTCTGTGTCTTCCAGCAGGGAGTGTGGCTTGCTGCCACCTGGAAGACCCAAGAGCGTGGAAGCAGGAGTCCAGAGCAGCTATAATTGTGGGCTCATGGTGAGCCCAGCAAGCCTTGGAGAGACTTACTACATTCCTCGCCGAGGACAAATTAGATTTATATCCCTTAATCAGAGTCAGGGCCCCTGATGCTCCCACATGGGCCACTGGGGTGGTGACCTCCTGTGGAGAGAGGGGCTGGCCAGGAGGGGGACCTGGAGGGGTGGCCACAGCTCTTTGTAGAATTGATTTGTGTTTTGAAGGGGGGTAAAAGGGAATATAGCCCATGGGTGATTTTCCAGAATGACTCGTTGGGAAGCAGCCATCCACACGCTTTTCCAGATGATTCCCTATTCAGTTTTAACATTTTATTTTAGTTTTTAACTTTTAGTTTGGGCCAACAGTTGGGGCTATCAGTTGCATAACTATGTAAAAGTATTCTTACCCAAACTCGTTTCTCTTAAGTTTTAAGGCATGCTTTGTCTTTTTTTAATATTTTGTAAATTCATGAATAGATGACCTTTTCTTTTGGGCTTTGCTTCTTCAAGTTAAAGGAGCCAATGTGTGTGTGTGTGTGTGTGTGTGTGTGTTTTGATAATGAGCAGTGCTCTGCAGTTCCTCCCCCAGATCATCGTGGTTACTGTTATAAGTTCTCCAGACATATTTACTCTGGCGATATTTTAAGAACTTCATTTTGAAGAAAAGATGCCAGTAGAAAATATAACCCATATTTTTAAAGGACCTCAATTTCTTCCCTCAGAGCGTCTGTTCCAAGACCTTGCGGATGTAAATGTGAGTACAGGGGTTATATATTATCACATACATCTCTAGAGAGAAACAAAAAATGGGTTCTGTTCTACATACTGTTCTGCACCTTGCTCTCTCCCCTCTGCCTGTATTGTAGCTATTCTTCCGTGTCAGTACATTCTGGATCCTGGGATTTTTTTTAAAGGCTGCAGTGTTCCTGATGGCTATAACATATCATAATTAGCCATCTCCCTCTTGGTAGATGTTTAAGTTCTTTTAAGTTTTGAGCTTTTACAAATAATGATGTAAAGGGAAAAAAAGCCTTTCTGCATGCTTCTCTAGGAATTTATATATTCCTAAGGATAGATTCCTAGAAATGGAATCGGTGAGTCCAAAGGTAAGCTCATGATAAATAGTGTTGGGCAGTGCCCAATGGCCCCAGACAGCTTGTACCAATGTATGCTCTCACCAGTAGTATCAGAGTGCCAGTGTCCCCACATCCATGCCAGCTCTCATATCCATCTTGTTAACTTCCGCTGATCGGATTGTTTTTAAAAATGGCATTTCCACTTGCGTTTGTGTAACTACCAGTGAGGTTGTGATCTTTTTGTCTACTAGCCATCTGCATTTTTTGTGACGTGCTTGTTTCTATCCTTTCTCCATTTTTCTCTTGGTTTCTTACTGACTTTTAAGGAGTTCTTTGCGAATAGGGACGGAGAGGATAGTTTTGAAAGATAACATTTAGACAAAAAAAATCATCTTGATTGGCGTTCCTGGCTATAAAGCGCCACAAAAGATCGAGTATTCCATCTTCTCTTTGCCTGGTTAAAGGCTTTGGTTTTCTGTTTTGTTTTTATTTAATTAGGTGCAAATTCTCCTCTTGGCTGGAGAGTCCCGGCTGTCTGTAAACGCATTATCATTGGTGCAGCCTGGGGTGGGTGGTGATGTGCCCTGGAAAGGGAGCCGTGCCAGGCGGGGGCTGGTGCCTGTCAGAGCCGATTACTGTGGGTGTTCAATGAGAAGCTGAATCCCTCGCCTCGTTTAAAGACCGTGGTCTCTCGTGTCTTCAGCATAAAGGCACGTGATCCACAAGAGAAGAGGCAGGGAGTGTCTCTTGAGCCGTGTTGGCAGTTCTGGTTCATTGTGTTTCTTCATTCTGCTGGCGTTTCCTAGATCAGCGCTGCTTCCTAAACTCTCTTGGCAGGTTCACGTGGAGCCAGTGTTCTTCCCTCCGCGTCCAGAGCCCGTGGAGGTTTGCCACCTTCCATACTGGTAAACACACTGGGCTGTTTGTTCCAAGGAGGCCAGGGCTGCCAGGGATGGAGGTAGCTAGGGGCCTGGGTCCCAGTGTTCCCGTAGCCATTGATGACAGGCAGACCCTTGACAGAACACCTTAGACCCCTACATTCCTCCAGGCCACTCTCAATGCCTCCATTAGGGGAGGGCTTGCTGCTCTGCCTGTTGAGAGTTCCAGCCCCAAATGCCACCGTCTTTGGTGCAGCTGTCACTACTCCCTGGTTACGGAAAGAAACAAACAAAGGCCGAGTGTGTGGGGTGCTGATGGCTTGGGATTCATTGCATGGAGGGGAGAATCAACCTCCTTGTGGATGGAAGCCCAAAGGCTTGCCTGAGGCTGCCTGCAACCTAGTGCAGAGCAGAAACAGACGGGGCTTGCCTCTTAGGGCTGTTACCAGCGACTAGATGCACCTGGGCCTGGTTCTTCTCCCCCAGGAACATGGGCCCAACCTTGGTTTCTTGGGAGCTGGCTCTGAGAGAATGGGTCATCACAGAATGTTGGCTTTGTCTCCCAGGCAGCTGTGTCAGTTGTTGCTGACAGCCCATGCCCTAGAGAGAGTGCTTGTGCCCAAGAGTTCTGGAGACCAGCTCTTACCTGCCGAGGTTACGGTCTAAAGTATTGGGTTACCTTTGAATTTTTACTCTGAGTCATGAAGAATTATTGGTTTAAGTTCAAGCAAATCCAGAAGTGAAGATGGCTTTGTAGAAAATCCCAGATTTCTCAGGAAGGAGAATAATAATAATGACGTGAATAAAAATATTTGGGGGTCCTGCTCCCCCACCCCCATTTTTCCAATAATCAAGTTGAGGTGAAATTACTCTCTGAGCATGAAGAAACATGTCTTCATTCTGTAGATCTTAGGCTGCATACAAATGTGGACTGTCCACACAAATGAGGAATAATCTTAACTTGCAGGAATAATCCACAAAATGTCGGGTGAAAGGCTTTTCAGAATATTATAGCACAAAGAAGCAACCATCCATAATTCCATCCACCCGCATATTTCATGCCTCCCACCCTCCCTCCATTTCAACATTCTGTCCTTGGCTCTGGGCTACATTAGGACGCTTTCCCTCCCTTGGTGTAAAGTTGCTCGCGGGGTTTTGTGGGGAAGACAGGCACACAAACAGTGGAGCATTGTGGTAAGGGAAGAGATAGAGGTTTGCGTAAGTTATGTTGTGAGTTCCAGTGGGGGAGCTTGTAAAGTGACCTATACATTAGGGAGGAACTGCAGGAGAGGTGGGCTGGCCAGGACACGCAGGCCTCCTGTGCTGACCCCAGGACAATTGCCTTACCCTTCGTGGGATGGGGCTGTGGGAGGATTTTAAACAGTGAGGGATGTGGTCAGATTTTCTCTACAGTTATGTGAAAGATGCCTTTTAGAGGTCAAGACTGGATCTCGGAAAGCCAGCGAGGAAGCCGTTAATGTGAAGCCATAAAGGCAAGAGAGAAGGATTTGAACTAGGGTTGTGAGTGGCAGGGATATCGAGGAAAGATGGAAGTGGAAAATGTTTTGCACTGGTTGATTGATGTGGGTGGAGGTGAGGGGGAAAGATGGTTGGCCATTCTACCAACGGAAGTACTGAGTGATGCAGGAGGGACAGGTTTAGAAGAAAAAATCCAAAGTTCTATTCTGGGTGTGTCAAGTTTGTGTCTGGGATGAAAGTGTCTTGGGCAGTAGGGGATGGACGTATGCAGCTGTAGATGGAGGATGGAGTTGAAGGGAAGAGAGCTGAGTTGGAGGTTGACCCTCATGGCAGACGAGACAGCTTTTCCAGGGAAGATGACTCTGTCACTCAAGCAGCGGGAGACACAGCTCCGGAGGTAGAGGAGGGGTGGGCGGAGGGAGAGGAGCCTCCGAGCTGACGGAGGAGGAATGGTAGGGAGCCAGGTGTGTGGGGAAGGTGGGCGAACAGGAGAATGTGGTATCAGGGAGGCCAAGGGAATGGAGTTTCAGGAGGAAGGAGCCATCCAGTTGGAGTTGGTCCCTTGCAGTTGAGTTATGTGCAAGGTAAAGACAAAATAACTTTTGAATAATGTGCTGGAGAGGGTGTGGAGAAAGGGGAACCCTCCTACACGGTGGGTGGGAATGTAACTTGGTGCAGCTGCTATGGAGAACCGTATGGAGATTCCTCAAAAACTAAAAATAAAGTTGCCACATGATCCAGCAATCCCACTCCTGGACGTATATCTGGATAGAACTATATATAATTCGAAAAGATCCCTGAACACTTATGTTCATAGCAGCACTATTCACAATAGCCAAGACGTGAAAACAACCTAAATGTTCATCGACAGGTGAATGGATAAAGAAGATGTGGTACATATTCACAATGGAATATTACTTAGCCATAAAAAAGAATGAAATAATACCATTTGCAGCCACATAGATGGACCTGGAGATTATCTTACTAAGCAAAGTAAGTCAGAACGAGAAAGACAAATACCATATGAAAGCACTTACCATATGGAATCTAAACCATGATGCAGGGACTTTCCTGGCCAGTGGTTAAGACTCCCCCTTCCAATGTAGGACGTGTGGGTTCAGTCCCTTGTCAGGGAACTAAGATCCCACATGCGACAGGGTGTGGCCAAAAATTTTTAAAAATATGATGCAAATATGAACTTATCTATGAAACAGAAACAGATTCATAGACATAGAGAACATAATTGTGGTTGCCAAGTGGGGAAGGGGGACAGGGGAGGGTTGGATTGGGAGTATGGGATTAGCAGATGCAAACTATTATATATAGAATGGATAAACAGCAAGGTCCTATTGTATAGCACAGGGAACTATTGATATGGTCAATATGCTATAATAAAACATAATGGAAAAGAATATAAAAAAGAATATATATATATAGATAGATAGATGTATACAAACACACACAACTGAATCTCTTTGCTGTACACCAAAAACTAACACAACATTGTAAATCAACTATACTTCAATAAAAGAAAGAAAGAAAGAAAGAAAGAACTTTTGGATTCAGCAGTTGGGAGGCTTGGGAGGCCATCGGTGCCTCTGTGAGAACAGATCCAGGAAAGCAAAGGGGGCAGGAACCAGCTGGGTGTCAGAGGACTGAAGACCATGCAGACCGTAGGGGCTGAACCTGTTGAAAGGTTAATCATGGTGTCGGCGTTCACCAAGCCTTTGACTTCTTTCCGGTGTCTTGGTGCTGAGCTGCTCCCGTTGGCAGAGCACTGGACTAACCTGCACTGGAGCCACGTGGTAGGGCATCTTCAGGTTACCAGAAAATCGTTTCTTAATGGGCAGCTCCTGTCTCCCAATCTCTCATTTCCCTGGTAGGAATCTATCCTGTTCAGTTTAAGGTGGATCCTCTTACACTTGAGATCACCTTTTCTCTAATTAATAATCATGTAACTACATTATAATGATATGCCTTGTGTAATGACATATTCTGTGCCTAAATTACATCTAGTCTTTGTATAATAGTCATTGTTTAATAGTGAATAATAATACCTTTAACAAATGAACTCTGGCTAACGTATGGCCTCTTTCTGCGTGCTGTCATAAAATGTATGAAAATCCCAGGAGCTTCCACTGAATTTTTAGGATATGTATTTTTTCTGTAAGAGGCTATCTGATGCAAGTGATACACAATGAGAGTTGAAATGTTTTCAGATCTGGGACGATGTGAGTTCAATACCAAGATAGAAAAAACAGCTCTTTGATCACCTCGGGGAGCTTATCAAGCTTATGTTTGGTCCATCTCCACTTTGTAGATGAGGAAACTGAGGCACGGAGGGCTTAAGCCATCCCCCGAGCTTGGGGGGAGTGGAATTGGAATTCAGAGCTTGTGGGCTTCGGGGCTGACCTCAATGATACCAGCTCAGGGATCCCTCTTTCAGTTTTAATTCTCTTTGTTTTCTGGACCATCATAAACTACCTTTCACAAGCTGGAGAATCCAAACAGGTTCGCCTGTACCTTTTCAGCACTTGTAGTTACCAAATCCGACAAATCTCTTGCAAAGGTGAGTTGCTCACTCTGGGATCAACGCTCATTCAGACATGCAGACTGAAGCGGGGACTCCAGCAGTAAATACTGCTTAATTCTGGCACTTGCTAGATGTACAAACATCATTTGCTCAAGAAGTCAGCTAATTCCTCCTGATGGAGGGCCTGTCGGCACGCTGAGCACCGAGGGAGGGTGCTCGCGTGAGCAGATTGTAGAAGCAGGACGGACTGGTTTAATGGATTAAGCTACTTAAGAAAATTTAAAAAGACGCACCAGTTAATATGTATTCCTCCCTTGGGCGGCGGTAACAAGCTGGCGTTTTTGATTTCCCTGGCAGAGTTCCTCTCCTAAGCGATAAGCCAGACAGTCGTTCATTTGCTGAGACGTGATAGAAAATTGTAGATCATCGGAGGGAACCAGAGAGCCCTTGACTTCATAGGGAATGGGCTGCAGGTCTGATGTGTGGCCCTTCAGAGATTATTTTCTCCTTGGGCAGGGAGGGTGTGGGACCAGCCATCTCTGCACGGATGGCGCAGGAGGTTGGAGTTCTAAAGTGCGGAGGCAAGAGTCGAGTCTCCTCCAGGGGCTGGAACCTGGGTTCTCTGGCCAGTTCCAGCCCTGCCCTTCGAGAGGCTGGCTGGCCTCTGGGTCTTAGTCTCCTTGTGTTTAAAAAGGAGGAACTGCCTTCAGTACCTGCCTTGTGGGGATGTGTTTAGCTCTTCAGAGGAGGAGCTCTGGGTGAATGCTGGATTTTATTTTTAAATGTTGGAGAATGTATCTAGGACAGGCAGATGGCGGGTGTTTGCCTGCCGTGGAGACCGGGGATGTGTCCACAGAAACAAGAATGAGCGGTCAAGAGCTGGAAAGGAACTTGGATATCATCTATTCCTGCCTTATTTTACACCTGGGAAACTGAGGTCCAGGGAGATGGAGCCACGTCCCCAGATCCCAACGGTGAATCCCATGTGCCTTTCTCTTTTGAGTTGCTTCATGACCACGTGGTTCGGAAAGGTTGGTTCATGGTTATAGTTTGGCTGCCATTAAAGAGCCTTAGGAATGATTAAAAGGAAGGTTAATTATTTCTTAGGAATAATGGAACTGAGACTGTCATGTGTTAGAAGACACACAGCCAGGGTCACACTGTGACCTTAACTATGCTCTTCAAACCTGGTGACTATCTGCAAAGTCTGCTTTTTTGGACCTAAGTGACCACTGGTCTCAGCCAGCCAACCAGCCCCACCTTGCCCGGGCTGTGGCCTTTCTAGGGAGGCAGAGGGAGAAAAGGGACCCAACCTTGTCTGAGTTACCACTACAGTACCAGCTCTAAGAGGAGAGGCAGGGAGATTGTGGAGGGAAGGAAGGAGTAACAATCTAGTACTGTTTATTGAACTTCCAGTATATGCCACCTACTTTGTTACATTTACTTTATCCCTTTATTTTATATATATATATATATATATAATATATATATATATCCCTCTATTTTACATATATATATATATATATATATATATATATATATATGTATATATCATATCCCTCTATCCCTCAGCAACCCTGACAGGGAGGTGGGGTCACCCTGGTTTCACAAGTGGAAAATTCAAGCTCAGAGAGGGTGACTCACCTGTCTGAAGTCACACAGCTAATTACAGTGATAAGAGAATCCGGCATTTGGCGATTGTGATGGGGTGTGCCTAATCACAGCCTCGGGTGCCCCAGCTCAGCCCCCGTTTGCTCAGCCCCCGTTTGCTCAGCCCCCTGCAGCCCCATATTGGAGGGTGGGGTGAAGAGGCAGATGGCATGGACTATTCTGAGACAGAAAGCTTTCCTGTGACTTTCTCCCACCCTGACATCTCAAGGGAGTTAGTATTTAAAAAATATCTGACCTTCTGGCTGGGCCTTGCTATTTTTGTTTTTGGAATGTCATGGCTTGGTAAGTTGGGTGGGTAAATCTATCTTATGAGATGTGTTTATTTTTTTCCTCCACAATCCGCTTCTGCCTTGCAACTGTCACTGCCTTTCAGAAAATGAAAAGAGTTCGTAATAAACCGAATCTCGCAGAGGGATGTCCTTGCATTTTTTTTCTCAGTGTGAACACTTGCCCCCTTTTATCTCTCCTCCTTTTATAGTTGATGGCGGTTTTTTTTTGTTTTTTTTTTTTGATGGCGTTTTTGATGCTAGAACATTAGTGATGAATGGTTCCACATGTCTTTCATAGACTTTTCTCAAATATTAGCATGATGTTTGTTCTTTATAACAAATTTTATTAGTGAAACATCTTTTAAAGGGTGGGAAAAAGTACCAAGAATAATGCGAAGAAAGTCTGTGCGCTTTCCGCCCAGCTCCGTTGAATTCTAATATTTTGTCATACTTGCTTCAGGTTGGTTGAAAGGAAGAACTCTTACAGCTGGAATTCATCGGGTGCCTCTGATTCCATTTGACAGAGGGTAACCACTATCCTGATTTTGATATTTTCTTTTCTTGCACATTTTCAAAACTACCTTCACATCTGGCTGTATCCATTAGAGTAGTATATTTCCCAAGATCAATGTAAGTGCTAGTCTGCCGCTTGCCTTTTTCACTAAGCATTAGTTTCTCAGATTGATCCATGGTGATTCGTGCCCCTCCACTTCATTAAATTGCAGCCCTGGGTAGTATTCCATTGTTGTGAATGGACCCGAGTTTTCATCCGTTCCCCTTTTGGTGACCATTTGGTGTGTCTTGCACTTTTGTATTACAGCAGTGCCACGGTGGAGATTCTCTTGCTATTGTCCTGCACACGCTTGCCCCCAGGCCTGGGGTATGTACCAGAAGGGGATCAGCTGGGTGAAAGCCCTGGTGCGCCTTGCACCTCACCGGGAGTTGTCAGATTGCTCTTCTGAGTTGCTCCACACGTGTAGCCTGGGAGATCATATTGTACCCCTGCCACGTGAGAATATCAGACTTCAAATTTTTGCAAGTCTGGTGGGTGTGAAAGAGAACTCCCTTGTTTCGTTAATCATTCTCTGATTACAAGTGAGGTTGAGTCCGTCTGAAGCATTCACTTGTTTGCTCATCCGTCAGCATACCTGTTCATTCCTATACTCTGACCGGTTTTCTATTGGGTGGCCTATGTTTTCGTATATGGTCTTGTAAGAAAATCCTGAATATGGATCTTTCTGGGTTACATATGTGGCAGACACCATTTCTAGTTAGTTGCTTATCTTTTACATTTGTTTAAAGTACCTTTTGAGGACTGGAAGTTTTACATTTTAATGCAGTCATGTTTATCACTCTTTATGGCCTGTGCTTTTTTTGAGTCTTCTTTTAGAAATCCTTCCTTACCTTGAGCTTGTCAAAATATGCCTTGGGACTTAAATGAAGCTCATTTTGCTTTTCTGGCCTTATTTCTTGGTTTGCTTTGGTGTTTTCTACACTTGCCTTGGGTGTATCTGTGCAGAGCAGAGTATAGGCTGCAGAACCATTTCCAGTGACTGTAGGAATGGTTGCAGCCATCCTGGGGCAGATGAGGCTGGGCTGAACTTGGGGTCAGAGCTGGATCCCCCTCTTCTTGACCCTTTGGCTGTTTCTGAGAGGTGCTGAAGTGCAGAGTTGATTGGTCCTCTCTGAAGCCTGGCTTATCTGCAAGCCTCATAAATTGGTTATAAAGTTGTCCCCTCTCTCGTCTTTCAGTTTATCTTCACTGCCTGATTCTTACTTCCTGCTGCTGCTGTCGATTGAAGCTGAAATGACAGAAGGCACATGGGGCCAAGTTCTCACCCTGGCCTGCCATGCAGGTCACCCTTGGTGAAGACACGGCATGTGTTAAAAGAGAACGCCTGTAAAAAGTTCGTCCAGAAAAGTTCTTTGCTTCTCTTCCTTCCCTCCTAGGAGCTCCGGAGTGTTTTACAGAACTCATCTCATCTGTTCATTGTCTTTTGCACAGAAGTACAAATAGGTTCAGGTAGGCTTTGGGTAAATTCACAGAACCTGAGCGTGTCAGAACCGGAAGGGTCCTTAGGAGCCGTCACTCATGCAGTCAACAAGCACTTCCTGAGTGTCTCCTCGGTGCCTGGCACTGGCGGGGACACAGGGCAGCAGAGGCCCCTGCCTTTGTGGTGGGGGAGCAGCCACTGAACCATAGGGGTCATTTCAGAGTGTGGTAGGTGTGACGGCGCCGAGAGGAAGGCCTTTTGGGTTGGGCGCCTCTGCTATTTTGTTATTTCAGGCAGACCTACCCTCTTCTCACTTAGGAGTCTGTAAACTGTGGCCCAGGGGCCAAAGCCAGCCCGCCACAGCCCCTGAGCTAAGAATGGTTTCTACGTTTTTTAAATGGTTGAAAAAAAATTAAACATTTGCAATAGATTTTGATGATAGGGGACACTAACTTTGAATCTCAATCACCTGCCCCCTTCCCCGAAAAAGAATTCTGTTCTTTTCATTAGTAGACCTGTGCTACAGAAAATTGTTCTCAATTATGATGGTTGTATTTTGAATTTCATCAATAAAAATTGTGTGGAATATTGTTTTCTCTCCTATTATGTAAGTACTGGTATAATATCTTTAATTTGGCCTCCTGTCCTGCACAGCCTAGAATATTTACCATCTGGCCTAAAACGTTGGCAGACCCCTGTTCTAGCTGTGTGACGTCTTCAGTCTCAGTTTTCTGGTCTGCAGAATGGGCGTGGTGCCTATTTCAGAGGGCTATTGTGAAGGCAGAGAAAGAGAACGGATGTTAAAATCCTACCAGGTATTAGGAGCTTCAGTAGATGTTAGATTTTCCCTAGTGAGAAGTCAATAATCAACTCCTTAAGGGCTGTTAAAGGGAACGTAGGAGAGTTGGGGACCAGGGTGGGGTGGGGCTCAGAGCTCACCTTTGAGAATCAGTGTCCTGAGGAACAGCATCCCCCAGCGTTGCTGTCCAGCCCCTGAGCTGTGGACCTTGGACCTTGCAAGGGTTGCATCCCGACAGCTCTGCAAATCCCCATGATGTTAATGCCGCCTGGACATAACTTTCCTAATGAAGCATACCTAAAAAATGGAAGGGACAGCTTTGGGCCCTTAATGAGGCTATAAATACAGTACGAAAGTAATTTATAGAGCTGTTTCCTGGTGAAGAACTGTCCTTTTCCTAGACCTCTTCGCTTTCCCTTTGCTTGCCTCATTAATACTAGCCGTTGGCTTTCTTTGCTAACTCGTTTTAAGAAGGAAACAAAGCATTTGTCATTTTGTAGTGGCTGCTGCTGTGCATTGCACGGGAGAGGCAAAGGGGAAGCCGTGTGAAGTGCAGATGTGGGTCGGACAGCTAGGCTCACTCACTGTCAAGGTGACTCACTCCATCCATAAAGTGTTCCTGCAGGAAAGTTACACGCGATCTTCAGGGTCAGTGCAAATATAATACACTGTATGTGTAAATATGAAATCTGTGGGTTCCAAGGGTCAGCATTCCTGGGCTGAATCCATGAGTCATTTTATAACTTCTCACCTCTGTCCCTGGGCTGCGTATCTTCCTTGCAGGTGGGTACACAGAGACCGGGGCTCCTGGAATGAGCTAACAGGGCAGGCAGGGCACTGTGCAGAGTCCCGACAGAGCTGGAGACCTGGCTCAGCTTACGTGCTTGGAGACCAAGGCCCATCCTCACTCCAGGCTCAGATATCCACGCGTGACTGCCCTCCCTGGTGACAGCCAGGATACTCCCTGTGGCCGAGCTCTGGTGGGAAGCAGCTGGTTTGATGAGAACCAAATGGCTCTGGGAAGTGCTCAGGACGGATGTCTGCGGTTCCACCCAACACCGATGCCACCACGAGGAGCAGTCTGGAGTCGAAGGGACCTTCGGGGATTTTTCCAGGATAGTTTAGGAACGAATCACGACAGACCCGCTCGCTTGGTGCTTTCGTGTGCCCGTGCATGGACTGTACGTGTGTATTTGAAGGAGCGAGTCAAAGGGAAAACGGACGCTTGTCTTCAGTGGCCTCAAAACATTACGTCTGTTGGTGTCATGTTCCAGGCGGTGGGAAGAGGTGTGTTAATTCTCCAGGGAGGTTTGAGGGACGATCTAGTTGAGATCTGCAAATTGGAACGCTAAGCTGTATGTGTGTCTGTACATATATGTGTCTGTGTCTTGCTTTGTTGTTCATCGAGCCTGCCGACCAGATGATCAGGAAGCGAAAGATGAAAACGAAGGTGACTGGGCAGAAATCTGAAAGCAGGGCCTGTTGATAGTCTGCAGATGCCAAGTCCATCTTGCATCGCGATAAGGCGTGACCTTAGCGGGAGGAGGTCGGCAGAGGGAGAGCAAAGCCTGTGGAGGGCTCCAGCCGGTGGAAGACGATTCCCATTTCTCAGCTGGAAAAGTCAGCATTGCTCACTGCATGTTCCAGAAGGAGCAGAATGCAGCAGCTGTCTTGAGTTTTTGCAGTGCCCCCTCATCAAGTAGAAATTTGTGGGTGCCAGAAATTTTGGAAGAAGCCGCAGCAGCAGGTTCTTTGCTTTTGCCCAATGGGGGAGGACTTGGAATTTTTTTTTCGGTCTTGGTGCAGATGGCGTAGTTATTTTAAGTAAGTGATGTGCTGCTGCAGTGAAAATGGGCAACTCTTTTTTCATTTTTCAGCCTGATGAAAAAAGAAAAAGGAGAAGGAGAAACCCCAGCTAGCCAACTTCGTGCTAATGCTTGTCTTTTTTGCATTCTAAATGTGTCCCAAGACACTGAGATGGGATAAACATTTCAGCTACTAGAAAGTCCTGCTGTCCGGCTGAAAAGATTTCTAACCTCTTTTAAAGCAGACGGGGCAGTAATTTACTTGCACAAATCCAGACACCCCTGTGTCCCTTATTTTTAACTATATATGTAAGATCCCACTCACCTTCCGGGGGATGACGCAGGGGGTAGATGGAACTTTCTGAGGAGGAGTGTGAGGGATGGGGGATAAATCAGTAACTGAACACTTGGTTTTCTTCTGAGAATGACCACAGATATTTACTGAGAACCTACTGAGTGCAGGATGCCCAGGATGGAGAGCAAAATGAAGCAATGCCATTCGGCCTTTGGGGTCGTGCAATCTGGTGGGGAGAGAGTACAGATTCATTGGTGAGCACAGTTGGGGTGAAGGAAAACACAGGACACGACCAGAGCAGAAAACAGGGATCAGCTTTAGATCGGGTGAAGGAATCTCAGAGTCAGTGATGTAAAGCTGAGGTCAGAGGACAAATGAGATTAGCCAGATGTACCAGTTTGCTGGAGCTGCCGTGACAAGGTACCACAGAGTGAGTGGCTTCAACAATAGACATTTATTTTCTCATGGCTCTGGAGGCTAGAAGTCTGAGGTCAAAGTGTGCAGGGTTGGTTTCTTTTGAGGCCTGTCTCCTTGGCTTGTAGATTGCTGCCATCTCCTTGAGTTTTCACGTGATCTTCCCTGTGTGTGTGTGTGTGTGTCCTAATCTCTTTTTATAAGGACACCAATCAGATTGGATTAGGGCCCATGCTAATGGCCTCATTTTAACTTAATCAACACTTTAAAAGCCCTAGCTCCCAATATAGTCACATGCTGAGGTACAGGGGTTAGGACCTCAACATGTGAATTCTGGGGGCACACAATTCAGCCCATAACAGCAGGTGGAACGTGCATGGAAGAATTGGGGTGAGTGAACAGTGTGTGCAGAGGACCACGGCAGGGCGGGCATCGGTGTTGGAAGGAATGGTTGGAATGAGACTGTAGGGGTGGGCGGGGCCTGGTCATGCTGGGCTTCGTGAACCATGCCAACAGTTTTAGATTTATTACAGGGGCACCGACGAGCCATCAGCAGCATTTAAAACCCCTCTGCTATGAGGAGAAGGAACTGGCGGGAGTGAGAAGTGAAAGGGGGAAGGTTGGTTTCAGCCAGGATTTCTCACGTCAGCACTCTTGACCTTTCGGGCTGGGCGGTTCTCTGTTGTGAGGGTCTGCCCCGTGCATCGCAGGTGTGCATTCCTGGCCTCTACTCAGAAGAGGCCACAACCGAAAATGTCTGCAGACACTGCCGTGTGTCCTCTGGGGGCCAAACTTGTCCCCGTTAAGAGCCATTGGTTTAAAGAGGGCACGAGGTCTCGGTGGCTTGGATTGGATGGTGTCAGTTTAGTGAGGCACCTTGGATGGGTTTGAGGAAGATCTTTGAAGACAGAGTCAACATGATTTAACCTCTCTTTGCCTTGGTTTCTCCTCATACTCTCGAGTCTGCTGATACCGTCACTTCCCTAAAGCACAAGGCCCTGCGCCCCCCCGTGTGGGTGATGGAGTTGCTCCGACGTGCACAGACTGCCCCTCCGAGTTATCCTTCACCCGGCCCTGGGGAGCCGAGGTCCTGCCGGTAGGGCACTGGGAGCCCCGTGGCTGCAGGACCACCTGTGTCCAACCCACGTGGTGTTTAGTCTCGGCATCGCACCCTCTCATTTATCAAGTCCCCGTGCCGCCAGCCTCTTGACTCCCAGAGCAAGCACTTTGGGATCTCGTCTGGACGGTTTTCTTGCCCCAGAAATCTGTTTATCAGAACAAGGTCTCACAGTTTCGGCGACTCTTCCAGGGGGCTTGCCTTCGAGGGGCTAGTTCTGCACAAGCAAGTGTAAGTGACTTCTGAACACATCAGAATGGCAGTTATGTTCTGGAGCCCTGAGGAGTTCCCTGCTGGCCGGGGGGAGCCCAGAGCAGTTGTTAGGAAACAGCTGGCACGTGTAGGTTTTCAGTGTTATGTATTGTGTGTCTGGCTGAGATCCACCTCCAGGCTGTCCTTCTAGACTCCTCTCCTACGAGACCCACTCTGGCATCTTGCAACTCTGCCCGGAGGTGGGGAATTGGCTTCACGACCATCTCAGGGTTGGTGGTGGCTTCCTCAAGTCGAGCCTTGAGAGGGATTCTGATATCGACAGTGGGCTCAGTGGTCAGAGTCCACTGTGATTAGTGATACCTGACCTTGGTGTAGCATTGGGGAAATAGGGGCACAGTCTTCTCGCAATTCCTAACTATCAGAGCTCTGTGTTTTTTTATTCCATACCCATCGTAGCCTGCGCTGAGCCTGCCTGCTCTGGTCTTTGCCATCTTTCTGTAGATGTGATGGGTCCTTACGTTTCATCTCTTTGTCTATCAACGTCCACTGCAAATGCCACCTCTTTCCTGTGACCTTTCTTTAGTGCCTTGAATTCTGACTTTATCTTAAGAGCACTGGGGAGCCATTCAGTGGCTTTTTAAAGCCAAGAGTGTCATGATTGATCTGCTCTTTAGAAAAAGGTCCCTCTGAGATAGACTCGAGGGGAGGCTGGGGTCACTTGTGGCAGTGATCCTGGTAAGAGATGGTGGTGATCTGGGCTGCAGTCATGGCTGTGGCAGCGGAGACTAGCATGCAGGACTTGGTGATTGGCCATCGTAGGGGGTGATTGAGTGAGGAGGGGACAAGGAAGAATTTGAGGAACCCAGTGCAGGTTTTTAGGGCAGGATGAGGCCCTCACTGTAGCTGCTCTTCTAGAATTCTTCAGTGAATTACACAAGCTCATTTTCAGTAGGGTGTTCATGTACAGTATAAATTCAGTGCAGTGGGGCAGATGGTCTATAAGGAATAGCCGTGGCACCTGGGCTGATGTGGTACCGCTTGCCTCTGGCTCTGTCTTTTCCAATTTTTTGCCCACTCGTTCCAGCTGTAAAATGTTTTTAGTGTAACCCCAGTAGAACCTTAGGCACACAACAGGGTGACTGCCCATTTCTCCTTGGGGAAGACTTCAGAGGCAGAGTAACACAGAAGTTGTATGCTAATGGGTGTGTCGGGATTTCCAGGAGACCCCATGAGTTGAAGGGTAAAAATTACAGCACATGTAAAGGATAGTGGCATGAAAGAAGATGTGATGTCAGGGGTCTAGCATGAAAGAAGGTGTGATGTCAGGGGTCTGGCATGAGATGCTTCTCTTGGCAAAGCTTGTGGAAGAGCATCGTGGGCCCTGCCCTCCCTCCTGCTGCCCCCAGGCAGGTCTGGACATCCCTCTTGGTACAGGGCACTAAAATTGTTAGTATACCCTTGTGCCTTTCCAGCCCAGAGGGAAGAGCCCTAGCTTTCATCTATGCATCTTTAACACTTAGCAGAAGTGTCTGGTCATAAATGTTCAATAAATGCTTATTGAAAACTCAGGAGGGAGCCCTGGAGGGACCGGTCTTTTATTTCTCCTTTTCCTCTAAGACTTTTATTTCCTGATGGCTCCTGATCTCCCAGCCGTTGATCACAGTAGCTCAGACGGATCAGATTGATCCAGTTCTGGCTCCCTTGACAGTCTGCCCCCGGGGTCCACTGGTGGATGAATTTAGCTCTCCTTGGCCTTCCCTGTTTGCTTTCCAGCCTAAGAGTTCGCACTTTTGGGTGAGGGCCTTGGCATTCTGTGCCTGTGTTCAGCGGAGTCGAATCTAAACCTTGGGGCTCGGTGCTAAATCTCCGGGAACACTTGGCAAGCAGTCCAGGGACCTTGGGACTCTCTTAGGGTTAAAAGGCCTGTGTTGAAGTTTTGGTCTGGCCTTTGCTCCCCGTGTGACCCCAGGCAGGTTGGTTTTTGTGGGTGATTCCTGTTTCCTAAAGTGAAATGATGTCCCCGTATTCCCGCTGACTTGGCCCAAGTGCAAGGATTCTGTGATATAGGGCCGCAGAGTCTGAGGTCTGGACGGAGTCTGCAGTCCCTGCTCCTGGGTACTGGGAGGCCTGCGCTCCCTCTGTCTTGGCACCTTCTTTTGTAGCCACTGCCCATGGCCAGAAAAGAACGTTTGGGTTTTACTACCAGGCTTTTTGACAGAGAAAGAAGAAAAGTTCGTGAACCCCTGTTGTGTGCCCAGCACCAGCGAAGGGCTTTACCTGGGGCTCTCCGTTTAGTCCTCGCAGAATCCCTGGGGGTGGAGCAGATTCTGGGTCCCTTTCACAGATGAGAAAACTGAGTCCCAGAGAGGCAATGTCACCCACCAGAAGTCTCACATACACAATCCGTGTCGAAGAAGAGTTGTGCGGTCCTGGGTTCTTGTTGCCTTGGCGGCGCCGTCTGACCTCCCTGTCCCCTGTCTCCCACAGAGAGCCAGCTGCTCCCCGGGAACAACTTCACCAACGAGTGCAACATTCCAGGCAACTTCATGTGCAGCAATGGGCGGTGTATCCCCGGCGCCTGGCAGTGCGATGGGCTGCCCGACTGCTTCGACAAGAGTGACGAGAAGGAGTGCCGTGAGTGGCCTGGCCCTTTGCTGGGGCAGGAGGAGGGTGGCGGCAGTCCTGGGGCATCAGCGAGGAGTTCTGGGTCTGACTCAGCCCTGCACACTCTGCGTGCTGCCCACGGCGGGGCCAGGGCCTCTGGGCAGGGCTGTCCTGCCCTCTCCACCTGTAGTTCTGTCTCAGAGCAGCGTGGTCTGTGCAGAAACAGGGGTCTTGGTGGGGTGGGAGCCACAGCTTTCGGGGAGCAGAGGACCTGTCCACCAGGCTCTACTCACCCTCCCGCTGGGAGACTCTCACTGCCTTCACTTTGCACGCGAGGATGCTGAGACTCCCAGAGGTTATGTAGCTTCAGTATCTTCTAACCAGCAAGCAGCAGACCTGGATTTGAACCCAGGGCTGCCTGACCCCAAGGTCCAGGCTGGTAAGCATCTCGCACATCTTCTACATTGTGCAGTATTCTTGAGGATGAAATAAGATTTAGCATCACGTCAAGTGTCTAGCGTGGAGTTGGTACTGACTTTGTAGTAACCTGCTTCCAAATGCCCTTTTCTTTGCCAACACCTGGACACATCTTCAAATGGGCAACACCAGGACCGGGATTCTTTCTGATCCTCTCCACCCCCTCCTTCTTCAGCCTCTTTCCCGTTTTGTACCCAAAATCCGCGTGAGATGTGAGTCAGTGGTGATCTGCGAGAAAGGAGGCACCAGGGATGTGAGTTGAGGGGCCTCCAGGAGGTGGAACGATCCTCCCTGCCCCGTAGAGGTGTGTTTCTCTTCTTTGCCAAAGTTTGGTGCTGCAGAGGGAGCTGGGCCACGGCCCGCTGGCCGGCAGGAAGTACACCGGGAGTCCTGGGCCCAGGGTCGTCCGGTGCCTGGGGACCACACAGCTGGACGATGGTTCTTGGCTGTTTCCTGGGCTTTGGGCACCAGGCCACAGGGCCTCTCGCACAGGAGAACTATGTGTTCTGGCTCTGAATCTGCCGTCTTTTTGGGAGCCAGCTGAGGAAATGAGGAGAAGATGATAATTTGAACTTTTCACATAGCTGTTACCGGGATTTGAGGCTCAGCTTGTTGCGCAGGAAGGAGCTCTGGGTTTGGGGCCCCCTCTGGAGCCAGGCCCCCTCTTCCTCGTGATGTACTCCCTCTGAGGCTGGCCCCTCTGAGATCTGTCCAGTATCCCTGCTGCCTGCCCCCGCTCTTCAGAGAAATTTTGGGAGGGGTTGGGTTGAGGGTATGTTTTTTGTGGGAAATAGTTCATTTTCTTTGTTGCTTGTGATTTCTTCTGAATCGACTATTATACATAATGCATTTTTATTTTTGCAGAATTAGAAAAGAGTATTATGTCTATTGCAGCTTTTTCTGCTTCTAGCCTGGCTTCAAAATTGCTAGAAATTGAGTGTTTGTAATTTGAGTTTCAAATGAGATAGTATGCGTGAACGCTATAATCTGTCCAGTTCTGAGCATTATTAAACACTCTGAATGTGTGGAATGATCATTTTTGGAATATGGTGTGTATTGGAACTCCAGTAAATGCAGATTGTCTTTAGCTGAGCTGGGAATGTTCAGAACGGGACACGTTTGTGACAGAATACAGGATCGGAAGTTGAGACCTAAGTTACATCCCCAGCTTTGTCAATTTTGACTGTGTGATTATTAAAGTTCTCTGTGATAAGCTGTGTCCTGTGCCAGTCCAGTTCCATGATTTCAGAATTCATGCGTAAACGGGAAGAGTTGGTGGAAAGAGAAATTTTAAAAAAAAAGAAAAGAAAAGAAAAGATAGTGTGGGCAGCTGCCTGGCGCAGTTTGGTTTGGTTTGGAACAGGCTCGCCTTGGCTATTCTCCGTTAATTTTTTTCTCCTCATTACCGACGCGTCACCCCCAAGTGTAGTAGAGACTTGATTGGCATTTATTTAGTCTTTTGATCAAAACATAATTTGAAAAACCATACACATAAACACATGCATTCGAAAAACCTTTCCTCTGTTGCCCTTCTTTTCTCCTTTGGTCTTTAAATTCTAAAAACAGAAGAACACTAGAAAGTTTAGACAACAGAGGGAAGGAAAAGAAGTCCTTTTTCTAAGACAAAGTTTCCTTGCATTTCAGATTTCTTACATATTCCCTTCCCAGTCTAGGACCTGCGGGTTGAGCCCTGGAGAAGGACTGTGTCCAAATCCCAGCCCTCCCTTCCATCCCTCTCCCCCAGCGCTGTGTGATCTTAGAAAAGTTACCAGAATGCTCTAAAACTTAGCCATTGGAAGGATTAAATGAGAATTAATTCCTTAACCTTCTGCTGCCTCAATTCCCTCCTCTCCAAAATGAGAATAATCAGCCTTCTAAGTGACATTGTTGTGACGTTTTAATGCATGTTAAGCACACAGCACAATGCCTGGGTATAGTCAGTGACTTGTAAACGGTAACTGTTATTGGTCAGTCCACACAAAGTATATTCATTGTCATGGGGACGCGTGATTGAGTAACCTGCTTTTTCTACTTCAATGTAGAGGCCCTTTGCCACGTTACCATGTATGTAGCAACGATAATTGGTGTTTTGTGAGGTTACCTACTGTTCCATCCAGTAGATGCACTGCAGCCTAATTATTCCCCTCTTGTCGGGTGTTTGAGTCTCTTTTGCTTTTTTACTTCTGCTGATCAAAATGTTTAGGGTCGACAGCAATCCCACTACTGGGCATATACCCTGAGAAAACCATAATTCAAAAAGAGTCATGTACCACAATGTTCACTGCAGCTCTATGTACAATAGCCAGGACATGCGAGCAACCTAAGTGTCCATCGACAGATGAATGGATAAAGATGTGGCACATGTATACAATGGAATATTACTCAGCCATAAAAAGGAACGAAATTGAGTTATTTGTAGTGAGGTGGATGGACCTAGAGCCTGTCATACAGAGAGAGGTAAGTCAGAAAGAGAAAAACAAATACCATATGCTAACGCATATATATGGAATCTAAAAAAAAAAAAAAGGTTCTGAAGAACCTAGGGGCAGGACAGGAATAAAGACACAGACGTAGAGAATGGACTTGAGGACATGGGGAGGGGGAAGGGTAAGCTGGGACGAAGTGAGAGAGTGGCATGGACGTATATACACTACCAAATGTAAAATAGGTAGCTAGCGGGAAGCAGCCGCATAGCATAGCACAGGGAGATCAGCTCGGTACTTTGTGACCACCTAGAGGGGTGGGATAGGGAGGGTGGGAGGGAGACGCAAGAGGGAGGGGATATGGGGATATATGTATATATAGCTGACTCACTTTGTTATAAAGCAGAAACTAACACACCATTGTAAAAAAATTATACTCCAATAAAGATGTTAAAAATTAAAAAAATTTTTTTTAGTAAATAAATAAAATGAGAGAGTTGAATAAAACAAACAAACAAAAACAATGTTTAGGGTCGATTAAGGAACTTATGCATGCCTGGAGGGTAGAAATACAGGATGGTTTCAGCCAGAGCCAGGCTGGGCTGGGCTGAGGTCTCCAGGGTAGGTACCATCTAGTCCATCCTTGCGACTGCTCCCTGAGAGTTGTCCATTTAGAATTTGTGCCTCCTCCTTCTGTGTCTCGTTCAGAAGTTACAGAGCTCTTTCACTGATTCTTTGGAACAACTTGGTACTTACAGGAAGGAGAGAGAAGGCGGCTGATACTCTCACTTGGTAGAGGTGATTGCCTCAAAAGCCCTATGACATAGCTTTGGCATTTAGAAAAGAATACACCTAACCAAGGAGAAGTCTTGCCCTTGCCGAAGGGTGAGAGAAGGGCCTGGAGAAGTGTGTCTTGGAGGGATACGGGGCAGAGAGCAGCTATTCTGTATCCACGGCAGAGGAAAGATTTTCGTGAGACAGGAAGAAACTTTTTTATTATAAAGGTAATAAAATGTTATGTTGTAAAAATCGGGGGAACAGGGAAGGAGAAAAACAGAATCCCACATAGAGTCTGTACGCTTCCAGACCCCCCGTGAGCATCTTACAAGTTTACATTCAGGCTTTTCTCAGTTGTAATCACCATAGGTATACGATTTTATATTTTAATTTTTTTCCCAGGTAACATTTCAACATATTAACATTTTTCTATGTTTTTTTCCCCATATTTCCCTATCACTTTTAACGCTTAAGTGGCCCATTCACTTGGTGAATAAATATAGTTTATTTACTTATTATTTGGTATTTATGTTGTTTCCAGTTTTTCACTGTTAGAAATAGTGCTTACGGTTGTGAAATGAGGGTAGATATGACTTTCCCCCTGTTTCGAGAAATGGTCTTCAGCTCGATTCTCAGAAATGCCATGACCAGGTTGAAGGACAGGAGCCTTTTCTGCCTCTTGCCCACTTGTTCTGCTACTGGTTTGCATCAGCTTTTGCTCACGGGCAACATGTGAGACAGTCTTGAACCCCTCAAAGTCTTCTGTGAGGGTTGGAATCAACTTCTTCCAAACTCCTGTGAATGTTGATATTTTGACCTCTTCCCATGAATCACGAATGTTCTTAATAGCATCTAGAATGGTGAGTCCTTCCAGAAGTTTTTCAATTTACTTCGCCCAGATCCATCAGAGGGATCACTACCTTTGGCAGCTATAGCCTTATGAAATGTATTTCTTAAAAAATAAGACTTGAAAGTCAAAATTACTCCTTGATCCATGGGCTGCAGAATGGATGAGGTGTTAGCAGTCATGAAAACAGCATGAATCTCACTGTACATCTCCATCAGAGCTCTTGGGTGACCACGTGCATTGTCAGAGAGCAGTAATATTTTGAAAGGAATCTTTACTTCTGAGCAGTAGCCCTCAAGAGGGGGTTTAAAATATTCAGTAAACCATGTTGTCAACAGATGTGCTGTCATCCTGGCTTTGTTGTTCCATATAGAGCACAGGCAGTATAGATTTAGCATCATTCTTAAGGGCCTTAGAATTTTTAATGGTAAATGAGCATTGGCCTGAACTTAAAATCACCAGCTCTTTTAGCCTCCTAACAAGAGAGTCAGCCTGTCCTTTGAAGTTTTGAAGCCAGGCATTGACTTCTCCTCTCCAGCTATGAAAGTCCTAAATGGCATCTTCTCCCTATATATTGCTGTTTTGTCTACATTGAAAATTTATAGTCCCCTTTATTGATGATCTGAGCTAGAGCCTCTGGATAACTTGCTACAGCTTCTACATCATCACTTGCTGCTTCACCCTGCACTTTTATGTTCTTTCCTTAAACCTCATGAACCAACCTCTGCTGGCTTCAAACATTCCTCTGCAGCTTCCTCACCTCTCTCAGCCTTCACAGAATTGAAGAGTTAGGGCCTCGCTCTGGATCGGGCTTTGGCTTAAGGGAATGTTGTGGCTGGTTTGATCTTCTATCCAGACTACTCAAACTTTCTTCCTATCAGCAATAAGGCTGTTTTGCTTTCTTATCATTTGTGTGTTCACTGGAGCAGCACTTTTAATTTCCTTCAAGAACTTTTCATTTGCATCTACAGCTTGACTGCTTGTTCAGCACTAGAGGCCTAGCTTTTGGCCTGTCTTGGCTTTCAACATGCCTTCCTCCCTAAGCGTAATCATCATTTCTAGTTTTTTATTAAAGTGAGAGACTTGTGACTCTTCCTTTCAATTGAACACTTAGAGGTCATTATAGGGTTATTATTTGGCCTAATTTTAATATTGTGTCTCAGGGAATAGGGAAGCCTGGGGTGAGGGAGAGAGCTGGGGGAATGGCCAGTTGGTTGATGGAGCAGTCAGAACACACACAACATTCATCAATTAAGTTCACCATCTTATATGGGTATGGTTCGTGGAGCCCCAAAACAATGACAATAGTAACATCAAAGATCACTGATCACAGATCACCATAACAAATATAATAATAGGGAAAACATGTGAAATATTGTAATAATTACCAACATGTGACACAGAGACACAAAGTGAACAAATGCTGTTGGAAAAATGGCTTGACACAGGGTTGCCACAAGCCTTCAATTTGTAAAAAACTCAGTACCTGCAAAGTGCGATCAAGTGAAATGCAATAATACGAGGTATACCTGGAAATGATTTCTAAAGTGGCTCTTAGTCCTGTGAATCTCTGAAAGAAGAGACTGTACTTTATTACTGCCCCTTGCTGTAATAATAAAGCGGCAATCCAAATTTCTAGAACATACATGTGACCTGGAATCAAGAGCCTTAAATCTCCTGCCAGCTTTGTGTTGGATTGCAGCTGCCATCTCGCTGTGGTCTAACCAAATGGGGGAGGGATCTTGGAGGGTTGAGATCCGTGTTACAAGGTGGTTCGTTTTCTTCTTTGAAAAATTACATTGATCGCTATTTTTGTTTTTGTTTTGTTTTTGCGGTACGCGGGCCCCTCACTGTTGTGGCCTCTCCCGCTGTGGGGCACAGCCTCCGGACGCGCAGGCCCAGCGGCCATGGCTCACGGGCCCAGCCGCTCCGCGGCATGTGGGATCTTCCCGGACTGGGGCACGAACCTGTGTCCCCTGCATCAGCAGGCGGACTCTCAGCCACTGCGCCACCAGGGAAGCCCTCGATCACTATTTTTGAGGCATGTACAGACTTTTAAAGTCCCAGGCCCTTTGTGTGTGTGTGTGTGTGTGTGTGTGTGTGTGTGTGTGTGTGTGTGTGTGTGTGTTGGCGGGGCTGGGGCTGGGGATAAATTCAAGAATCTTGTCAAATGATAAAATTTTAATGAATCTCCAAATCCAGAGGCATAGAAAAATAGGTGGAAAAATGGAATTTGCTTTTAGTGTTCCCAGCCATTTCTTGAGCATGGCTTTTAATTGCACCAGTGTGATGGCAGAAATCCAGGAGATTGGGCTGAGAGGGCAAGTTTGAAATAATGATCACCAAGGAATGGGGAGGAAAGCCCAGCCAGAAACTCTTCCTTTCCTTTTTATGGTCTTCATCGTAGGCCTCTAGGTGGCGCCACATATAATGTTTTCTTTTAAACCTGGTGTTTCAGGGCAAGCAGAGATGAGGGGAAATAACTGGATTCTGCGTTATTCTTCTCATCAAACTTTAGCAGTAATTCAGCGATTTCACCAAGGCACCTACTGCTTGGCTCACATGCAAAATGCCCCAGGAAATCAGGCAGTTTCCATGGGGTGGGTACAGTTTGCTTCTTTCTCTCTCAGGCTGCTCTGTCTTTTCTCAGAGAACGGGGTGTGAGAGCTGACATGCTGTGACCTGGGAAAGCAGCCTGTCAATGAGCTGGGGGATGCAACTACGGTGGGATCTAATCCTCCCCTGCTGCTGTGTAAGAAGCAAAACTGGCACAACGCTATCATTATGGGTTGAATTGTGTCCCCAGCCCCCAAATTTATATGTTGAAGTCCTAACCCCAGTACCTCAGAATGTGACCTTGCCGTAAAAAGGAATGAAAATTTGCCATTTGCACCAACACGGACAGACTTGGAATGCATTATGCTAAGTGAAATAAGTCAGACAGAGAAAGACAAATACTGTATGATATCACTTATATGAGGAATCTAAAAAATACAACAAACTAGTGAATGTAACCAAAAAAAAGCAGACTCAGAGATATGGAGAACAAACTAGAGATTACTGTGGGTAGGGGGGAGGGGCAGCGTAAGAGTAGGGGATTAAGAGGTCCAAGCTATTAGGTATAAAATAAGCTATAAAAATATATTGTACAACACGGGGAATGTAGCGAATATTTTCTAATAACTATAAATGGAGTATAACCTTTAAAAATTGTGAATCACTGTATTGTACACCTGTAACTTTTATAATACTGTATATCAACTATACAATTAAAAACGTTAAAAATTAAGATAGCATGAAAAAACAAAAAAATGTGACCTTATTTGGAGATAAGGCCTTTATAAAAGTAATCAGGTTAAAATGAGGTCACTAGAGTGAACCATATCCAATACGCCCTTATAGGAAGGGGGAATTTGGACACCGAGATCCATCCAGGGGGAAGACGATGGGAAGACAGAGAGAGAGGATGGCCATTTGCAAGCCAAGGAGAGAGGCCAGGAACAGATCCTTCTTCAGCCCTGAGAAGGAACCAGCCCTACTGACATTATGATTTAAGGCTTCTGGCCTCCAGAGCTGGGAGACAGTACATTTCTGTTGTACCACAAAGTCGTGGCACTTTGTTACAACACCCCTAGCAAAACTAACCCAGCCATCTACCCATCTCTTATTTTTTAAAAAATTGTTACGTAATGAGTGAGTGACAGCTGTCCCACAGCTGTGTAACAGGATGAGGTTCACAGACATCCTGCTTCTATTTTTTTTCTTTAACAGTTTGAAAGTAAGAATCTTACCGTTACAGGTTGAATTATGTCCCCTCCAAGGACATGTTGTCGCCCTAACCCCCAGTATCTCCAAACGTGACCTTATTTGGAGCTGGGATGTTGCGGTTGTGATTAGCTAAGATGAGGTCCCACTGAAGTCGGGTGGGCCCTTAATCCAATGTGACTGGTGTTCTTATAAGAAGCAGTGTGAGGATGTGAGGGAAGAAGGCCATGTGACAACAGAGGCAGAGATGGGAGTGATGCAGCCAGAAGGCAAGGAATCCCAAGAATCGACAGCTGCCCCCAGGAGCTAAGAAGAGGCAGGGAAAGAGTCTACCCCGAATCTCAGAGGGAGCATGGCCCTGCTGACACCTTGATTGCAGTCTGCTGGCCTCCAGAAACACGAGAGAATAAATTTCTGTTGCTTAGAGCCACTCAGTTTGTGGTACTTTGTTACGGCAGCCCGAGGCATCTAATACACATACTTCCAAGGGATAATTCAATCGATTTGGGCTTTTGTGGGCTGGCCCAGCCCAGTAGGTGTGGGCTTTCTTTTATCAACCTCCCCGCTGGGAGAGGTGGGTGGAGCCTGGCAAGCCATTGTTAAATGCTGAATTTCAAAAGCCTTCTGAAGACGCCGAGCTTCAGAAAACGGGGGTCTAGAGAATATCACTGTGGTTTAACACTCTGTCCATTAAATGCTTCAGAATGAAAGTTCACATTCCTTCCCAGCACTTGTGGTGAGGAAGGAATCCAAGACCTGTGTGTGTTAATGTTGTTCTTTTCTAACTTAGTCATTTTCTTTGTGTAGTTGTTTTTAAACATCTCAGATAATTCCAGGCATGGCCCCCACTTCACTTAGTTTCTTTCATCTCAAATTTGAGGGGCTTTGGGGGCCAGCCTCCATTTATGACCTCTGAGGCTCTGGGCACCAACTTACCTACCTCTACACCAATTTCCTCATCTGTAAAATGGGGATCATAACAGTACCTACTTCAGGGGGTGATAGTTAAAAACATTTAATAGGCGGTATGTCCAGGTGGTAATGCAAGTTAGAAATAGGGTGTAGATCAGCTCTGCTGACCACAGGGCATTGCTGTCAGTCTTAAATCAGTTAATGTATGTGAGGCTCGGAGCTGGGGTGCCTGGCCTGGGTTAAGCATTCAGTAAGTGCTAACTGATACTGTTCCCTCAAAAGTGCCGGTGACATTATCCTCAAACCCAAGTCTGCAGTGACATTCCTGGTCCTGCAGTGCTAGACGTCCAGGCCATCCCTTGCACACCCCCCCTCTTCCTGCTCTCTCTTGGAAAGCTTAAGCCTTAGAAACCCCTTCCTTTGCTGGGTCAATATCTTCTTTTCACTCCAGAGAGTCTTGAACACACAGTCATGAGCTCTTATGAAATTCTCTTTAGCTTAGAGCTCCAGGGAGGCAGCCAGACACACAGAAGCCGCTGTATGAGGGAAGGAAACAAATACTTGAGGGCCTTGGGTGAGCCGGGCAGGCCCTTAGGGTCACAGGGAGGGGGGTTTGGAAGTAGCTCTCCTGCGTTCAGCTGGGAACCTGTGTCTTCACAGCCCTGCACTTGTCCCCCACCCACCAGAGTGTTCCCAGCTCTGCCCTAGTCCCACACAGTTAAGCACCTAAGTGGATTTTGATGACAGCATTTTGCTGCATCGCTTCAACAGTCTTCTGAAGTCTCTGCCTTCACTCTGTCGGCCTGAAACCCGCACTGCCCCCTGCAGCCTCCAAGGTCTAGGACTCGTAGAAGTCACAGCCTTCCAGGTCCTCTCCCCGCTCCCAGATGTGCGTTTTGTGCCCTGTGCCAATGGTGCAGTCCAGATGTTGGGATCCAGATGTATAAATTCCGGTAGTCTCCTGACAGCTACGTAGGGACAATTTCTGGCTTGTCGGGCTATGCCTGACCTTAACACGAATGTGACCATATGCTCACTTTTCTAAAAGGACCCTGGCCGCTGTTTGAAGATGCCAGCAATTTTACACTAGGTGGAGAAATACGAAGTGCTCCGAAACTCTCTGGGTGTATCAGTTGCCTGGGGCTGCTCTAACAAAATACTGCAAACCGATGGCTTAAAAGAACTGAAATATATTCTCCCCCAGGTCTGGAAGCTGGACATGCAGAATCAAGGTGTCCACAGGGCCGTGCTCTCTCCGAAGGCTCTAGGGTACAGTCCTTCCGTGCTTCGTCGCCGGCATTCCTTGGCATCTTTGACTTGTAGAATCAACAGTCCAGTCTCTGCCTCCGTCATCACCTGGAGTCCACCCTATGCATGTGTCTCTGTGTCCAAATTTCCCTTTTCTTAAAAGGATACCCATCGTTGACTTAGGATCCATTTTCATCCAGCGTGACCTCATCTTAACTTGATTATATATATGCACTATTTCTAAATAAGGTTCCATTCTCAAGTTCCAGGACACTAATAACCTGCCACACCAGGCGCATTAATTTTTTTAATATAAATTTATTTATTTATTTACTTATGGCTGAGTTGGATCTTTTGCTGCACGTGGGCTTTCTCTAGTTGCGGCGAGTGGAGGCTACTCTTTGTTGTGGTGCACGGGCTTCTCATTGCGGTGGCTTCTCTTGTTGCAGAGCATGGGCTCTAGGCGAGTGGGCTTCACTAGTTGTGGCACATGGGCTCAGTAGTTGTGGCTCACAGGCTCTAGAGCACAGGCTCAGTAGTTGTGGCACACGGGCTTAGTTGCTTCGTGGCATGTGGGATCTTCCCGGACCAGGGCTCAAACCCGTGTCCCCTGCATTGACAGGCGGATCCTTAACCACTGCGCCACCAGGGAAGCCCTGGGTGCATTATTGACAAAGTAGAGTGTGCAGTGGCCAGCGCCACCCAGGACCAGGCCTGCACAGTCAGCTCCCTTGGATGTCCCTGTACTGGATGTGTTCTCACTGCATCCACTCGGGGTAATTTGCTGTTATTGTTCTACTCCTGCCTTTATAGCCGGTGGTCATGGAACAGGACCAGGTGTGTCAATAGAACAGGACTAGTTGAAAGCCTGGGGAGAGTGTTTTATATGAGAAAATAAATAAATATATTCTTTTAAAGTCAGTTCTAAAAGTAGTCTTACTTCTGTGACCTGGCGCCTTGACTTGGCTACTTCCATGATAGAAAAAGAAAGTACTCTGAACGCTAGTTAGTGTGTATGGCAGCCGGTGAAAGTCCTGTGCCTTTAAGAGCCACAGGGGTGGGATGTGCTGCAACTAAATTGATACCTGTAGCTCTCTGCCTTCCAGGGCACCTGGGATTGGGCTACAGACTGGGCTGTCGACAGCTTTTTTGTCCTGCACAAAGACATGAAAAACATGAATTCGTTTCTAAATCGGAAGCTTGCACGTAAAATTGGGATTATCAGGTTTGCTTGGAAAATTAGATGTAGTGTTCGGATGCTCTGCACTCAGAGAACCTTGTTTCCACCCTGAGTCTATCGTGCATTTCACCATCTTGCTCATTCGAAGGGCTTCAGTGTTTCTTTAATTCTAAGACACACATCTTTTTACATTTTCAGGTCTCTGAAAGTGAGATGCCTCTTACAATCGATGGGATAAGAAAACGTGTGTCCTGGTTTAATTGGAGAGTTTTTTTCTTTCTCCGTTGTATGTAAATTAGTGGCATCCCTTACAATTGGTGGTGTCTTAGAGTCAGTGAAATTGAATTCATTTTCTCTGATGGTCAGCATAGGGCGTTCCAGCCAAAGGTCCTGACATTTCCAAACAGATAGACATACCGCGTGTGTCTGTTTTCCTTGGGGTGCTCGCTGCGCTTCGGGACAGGAGGCAGCGTGCAGAGCGGGAGGGGTTGGCTCTGGGGCCACAGGGCCTGGGTTGAATCCTAGCTCTGTCACGTGTGAACTGTGGGCCCTGGGCAAGGTACTTAGCCTCAGTTTCCTTAAATCCCGGGGAATTTTTATGAGGATTAAATGAACTAAAACCTTGAAAACTCTTCAAACTGCTGCTGGCACCAAGCACGTGCTCAGTAAACAGTAGCTGTGCTCTTACTGGCAGCGTGGAGTCTTTAGATCACAGCTCTGCCGCTGGCTATCCACTTCCCTGCGGGAGCCTTAGTTTCTTCATCTGCGAAATGGGAGCAGGTCTGGAAGGGGGTATGAGAGTCAGATGTTCGAGTGCTGTCTGGCGCATAGCAGGCACTTAATAAAATACGCTTTCCCATCTTCTCCCTTCCCCAGTGATGCGTATTCCCTGAAAGGGAGAGTCTCCAGGGTTGCCAGAGAATTTTTGATCCAGGCTCCCTCGGGCTCCCACAGTCATCAAAGATGTGCTGGAAGATGCTCGCTACATTCTACTTTCCAGCAGGTTCTCTAAACTAAGGAAGGTGGACCGTTCTGTTTCAGAAATACTGGGAATATTCAGGACGGCAGCACACTAGTCAAAGTGATCAAGTCCCCTTCCCTGGACGATTTTCAGGAGACAGAACCCAGGGACCCCGTGACGCCCTGTTTTAAGGGATGTGCTGTGCAGCAGCCTAGGGTGGAGGAGCCCCGTGCCATCTCATGTCCCCATCGTCCCCACCAGAAGGCAAGAGGAATCAGACTCTCTACCAGAGGTCCCGGTTCCCCTTCCCTTGGAGCTCGGACAGGAGACCCCAGACTCTCTGTTTGGGGGATGTTGAGGCAGGTCTGTTGAGGCAAGGCACCCTGCAGCCTAGAGAAAAACTGGGAGGAGTGTGTCCAATTTAGTATCTTCCTAGAGGGGAGAGGAACTTTTTCGTTTTCTGAAGTCACCAAGGCTCCCAGTTCTTAGAAAGTTTTGTTTTATTATTTAGTTACGGCTCCCCCTCTCACATTCCTGCCAGTGTCGTTCTAATCCTATTCTGGTGGGGACAGGGCGACTCGAATGGCGTCTCCCAGAGGCCCCACCAAGCCCTATCTGGCTTCCTCAGTCCCTCCCAGGTGATGGCCGCTGCTGCTTGGGACCTGCCACTGCTTTCTTGGAAACCACCAATCTAAATACCAATACAGTCACCAGCTGAGAAGTTAGTGGCATGCAGTCATCCTGACGTCTTCTTTCAAATCAACTCTTTCGCACAAACATCAGCCTCACTCTGTCTCGCCAGTCCTCCCTGCCACTTCCAGAGAACTGTTACTACCAGCGCTGTGTGCTGCCTTTTCTCCGCCTGCAAAAAGGGGAGAATCTCAGTGAAGCACCCTGAGCTGGGAGGGTTCATGTTCCTGTGTCACTGCAACGCATGCGGCCAGGTTGCCTGGGCCCCGATATTCTGGTGGTGCTCTCGTTGCCAGGACTTGGCTGGAGCTGCAAGATGTCGTCAGTGGTAACAGGCTCCATAATTGCTAATAAAATTTAAATGGCTGCAAAATCACAGAACATCAAAAACATTTTTTTTCCTGGCACATCCAGACAAATCTTGCTGATCCAAGTGAGGCTGTGACTGGGCAGTCTTTTTATTTTTGTTTTTTTATGCAGACTTGCACTTTCATCTGCGATAAAGCTACTTTGCAATTGCCTAATGGCTTTTTCAAAAATTCAGAGACAGATGAGAAAGTGATAATTAAAAGAGGAGGATATGGTGCGTTCATATAATTCAAACACCTGACCGGAGTGGTTTGTTTAGTAGTAACACTGCGGTTTAGAGTGGGAGGAGAAGGGGGCGGAAGAGAATCTTTGAGGTCGGAAGGTAACTGTATACCCCTCTTAAAAAAGCACTTCAGGAACTCGTGGCTTTTGACATGGTTACTACCACGTCTTTTGTTAAGACCCCTGCAAGAGGAATCCCATAAAATGTAAGGAATGTCTTTGGGCTACAAAGGCTGTCGGGTTTTCCACGCTGAGTGATTGGAAGAGAGGGAACTAAAATGGGTTACAGGCAGTTGTTCCTTTCCCACAGCATGGAAAAGCTTCAGGTTAATTCCACATTAGGATACAGTCTGACTCCTTTGGAAAGGCGTAGTCTGCATGTACCTGGGTTGTTTTTTTCTATCATCGTGCCCTTCATTTTGGGGGGATGGGGGCGTGGTGGCAGGTAATCGGTGTCTCCGATTTTCAATGCGATTTAAAGGTGCATGGGCCCAAGACCACCTTGGTTCCTGCTGTCTCTTGTCGGGGGCAACGTTTGTCTGCCTCTCCAGTTCTTTTGGGACCTAGCGGTAGAGCCCGAGATCTTTACTGAACTCCTGAGCGAAGAGAAAGCGCTTTAGGGAGGGATCGGGCACTGTTGGAGGAGCGGGCGATTCTGGTGGGGAGGCCTTTGTGGTGCATTGAGAGCATCACGTATCCCAAAGAGCAGGGTGGGCAACCCACTTGCACGGTGACTTTATGGCGGTCACCCAGCGTGATGTATTTTTTTTCTCTTGGCCGTTTTGTACCCTTCGGCCAACAAGAGGGGAGCCAGCCCGTGGCTGTGGATTTGTTCCCAGGTCTGCTCAGGCCCATCACCGTGACTCTCCACGTGTCTTCAGGCCTTTTTCTGTTGAGCTCCTGGGCACCGCCCGCTCCTTGACGTTCAATCAGACAGTCCCCCTGCTCTCGGTGCCCAGGCAGCCTGATGGGAAGCTCTGTCTGATGGCCCGGAGCAGTTGGTCCTGAGGCAGAACATGGCACGTCTCCGCCACTCGCTGTCTGACATTAAAAGCCAAACTGGGGTTGTTCCCGGTTCCCTGGAATTGAGGACACCAGCCAGTCTGATGCTGGGAAGGGGCGAGGGAGAGAAGTCACATGCCACCCACAGTCGGGGTGTGTTTCCAGGGTGCAGCAGTGACAGTGCAGGTGCTCGGATGCCCCCCTTCCCCATCAGTGCCATCACTCAGGAGCACCTTCTGAGATGGGAAGGGAGGTGAGGCACCCACTTCGGCTCCGCTTCCCCATTTAGCCTTTTCTTCACAGTGTGCTGTCATGTTGGTTCTAGTGGTGACTTGAGGAAGAACCTGGGCGGCTGCCCTGACTTTGGGGACAGGCCTAGAGTAGCAGTTGGGACCCAGGCTCTGCCACTGCATTATCCAGGCCTGCCGAGACGCAGACGCCGGGACGGGATGAGGCGTCCCTGAGATTTCCTGGGGGTGGGGGCAGGGGAAGGCAGGGAGGACAGACATGGAGGTTGGGTACTTGTGGAAGGAGAGACGAAAGGAAGGAGGAAGAGAGGGAGGAGAAGAAGGGCAGGAAGAATCTCAGCTGCAGTGCAGGCCATGAATGGTTCCACCAGGACCACAGATGTCCCGGAGAGGAAGGCACCTGTTGGCAGCGTCCCAGGCCTCGCAGGGATGGGGGGGGGTCTCAGCATGCTCGCTGTGCCTGGTTGGTGGTGAGGGCAGCCCATGGCAGGCGCGGCTTTGGCCTGAGTGAGGCTGCGGGCCCAGCAGGGCAGAAGCTCCCATCATTCGTGCTCCCTGCCCCCAGAGAGCTGGTGGTGCATTTTCCTCACCTCCACGGCCACCGAGGAGCTGTGTTCGTGCATTCACGAATTCACAGACATTCATAGAGCACCTACTGTGCGCTCGGCACTTGCTGGCAGGGGCTGGGAGGGGGAGGGGGATGGTGAACAAGGACATCCCTGTCCTGGAAGAGGCCAAACGAAGACAGCTGAGGCGATGAAGCAGGGAACGGGATGTGACCCGTGCTGGGAAAGGGGTACATCCTGGGAGCTGGGATCCCGCAGGAGGGACCCCCAGTCTCACCTGGGGCATCCACAGAGTGTTCTGAGGGAAGCCGTCATCTAAGCTGAGACTGGGAGGTGAAGGGTGAGTTAACCCAGTAAGAGGTGGAGGAACTTGCAGGGAAAAGGAAAGCCGAACAGATGAGAGACAGGGCGCTGGGTATCCAGGTCTGCCTGTGCTAATGCCTGTGCTGGTGGCGGGGAGGGCCGATTTTCAGGGGTGCCTAGAGAAGTAGGTGGTAGGCGGCAATCACGCGGGACCTTGTAAGCCAAGGGAAGGACGTGAGCTGTGTGCCTGGTGGTCAAGAGCCCGATGAGTGGGTCACATCAAGCTCTACCACTTCCTGGCTAGGCGACCCTGGGCAAGTTACTTAACCTCTCCGTACCACTTAACCTCTCAGGTGCCGCGTCTGTGAAATGGGATAGAAGTAGTTCCCTTTCATGGGGTTCTGAAGATGAGACGGCTCTCTGTAAAGCTCTTAGAAGTACCTGCCATTCAACAAGTATCAGTTGTTCCTGCCATCGCTCCATGCTTTAAAAGTCCTGGTAAAACCGTCCCCAGTGCCTGCCAGCTGTTCTCAGTCACCAGACTTATCAGAACAACATGACTAGCGCATTTGCGGAATGGATGGAGGAGAGGTTGTGGGGTTATCTCCGTGGCTTGGCAGGAAGCTGCTCCACGTAATACGGCCCAAAACAAAAACAAAAAATGAGCAAAGAAACCTCCGTGACTAAGTTTTCCTTGAGTTTTCTCTTGAACAGCAGTTGAAGGGGGCTGTAAGCTGTTCTCCACCGGAGGTCCTGGTGTCTTAGGGACAGCCCTTACCCAGCGTTTCCTAAAGTGTGTTTTGTGCGTCACCCGACTCACTGTTAATGTAGATTTGGGGACAACACAGAACCCACTGAAGCAGGATCCCTGAGACTGAGGCCCAGGAATCTGCCTCTTACCCAGCAACCCAGGTGAGTCTTGTACCCACGACATTTTGAGACGTTCTTGTCCTATGATTTAACTAACAGTCTCATGAAGGGAGGAGGTTCCTGAGGACAAATCTTGCACTGTCAGCCTCTTTTGCTATCAGGGGAGAAGGGATGCCCAAGCAGAGCCTCCCTCCTGAGAAGCCCAGGCAGGTAAGAAGCATCCCAGCTAGTGTGTTGGCCTCCAGCGCAGCACAGAACAGAGAGCACCCAGCAACGTGATGGTGACGTGCTGAGGGTTAGTGCTCTGCTTCGCTTTTGCGGTGCTTCCGTGCGTATTGCTTCCTAAAGAAAGCAGGTGGATGGCTAGTGCTATCCCAGCACTGCTCATGAAAGAAAAGGACTTTATCTGAGCCAGAAATGAAATTCCCAGCAAGAGGTGACCAGCATTTGGAAATCTCAACCAGAAACACCCGCGAGATTTCAATCCCCATTAACAGCGGGTGACTCTGAGAGGTGGGGTAATGGATAATTGCTCTCTTCTAACTTCTTATTTTGTACAGGAGACAGTGCATGGTGTGCTTCAGAGCACACAAGCCTGGCACAAGCCTGCCGGGGTTTGTCCTGGTTTCTCTGCATCCTGGGCAAGTTACTGAATCTCTCTGTTCCTCAGTTTCCTCATCTGTAAAATGGGGAATAATCAAATAGTATTGACCTCATAGAATTTAATTGTATTTTTACCAGTTAAGTGTTTAGACAGTGCTTGACACTTACTAAGCTCTTGAGGAGAATTAGCCATCATTAGTAATAATATCATCATGTTTACATACATGCAACGAGAGGTTTTTAGGTGATTAAAAAAAGTGTATAAAGAGAAAGGCTGCACGGGTCATAGAAGCTTATGTGTGAAGGGTCTAGAAGATCTGCCATAAGGACCAATAGGGATTTGTGAGGATCCAGCTCTTTGGTTTGGGGTCTCATTTTTTCATCTCTGTAGTGAAGGGTAAGACTTCCGTCAGTGTGTCAGCCTGTGCTTCTTGGAGTGCCAAGGGTCAATGCAGGGGAGCAAAGGGGCCTTTGGACTGGAGCCCTTTTCTCTCTGAAAGCAAAGCAGCTGTACATCTCCCTCTCTTTTTAAATATCTGGTGGACTTTGCATCAGATTTCATTTTCACAGTGGGTCTGCGGTCAACAGACAACAAGAGTCGAATCCCCCTGGGCCAGATGCCTGAGAAGCGCCCCGCCGTTATTCGTCCTGCCTTGACATCTGCGATTCCAAAGGCAGCACGATAATTGTCCTTTTCCAGAACAAAACTCACTTCCAACGATCATAGCATGGGAGTTCTTTAAATAAAGAAGAAATATATTTCTTCTAATGAGCCCAGATCTGCTTCTGGAACTCTTTAATGGTGGCCGTGGGGTGCCCGAGGTGCTAATGAATTCCCTGTTTTTAGAACCGCTCAGGCTTCGGGTGACCTCAAGTTCCAGCTTCACTGATTGTTTGCTGTGTGAGCGGGTGAGTCCCCCTGCCTGTCGAGGAGAGTATGTGAGGATGTAGGCAGAGTGCTTTAGCGCAGTGGTGGCTGGTGCCAGGGATGCCACTGCTCTGAGAATCAGAGGTGACTGGTGAACATCTGCTTGCGATTCTCATCCTGTGACCTTGGAAGGGTTGCTCAGACAGCAGAGCTGACCTGCCTTCCCATGCAGTTTCCAGGCGATCTTCCTTCAGGGCTGTTGACTTTGCCTGTGGGCCATGAGCCGTTAGGAGACAGGCTCTTACAGTTCCTGTAGGGGCTGCCTGGAATCATTGTACGAGCACCTTCCAGAAGTCGTGGGTCCCTCTTTACAACAGCTATGGTCAGCCTCGCCCACAGTCATGGCCGTGGATGTGGTTCCTGTGGAGTCCATCAAGGCCACAGTCTTCCCATTTCTCTGCAGGGCGTGTTTCAGAAAACATAAACCGTGGATAGTATAATCATGCTGTGATGCAAACCAAATCTTGGCAAGTGTGAACGACAATGAAAACGATACACATGTGGGACTCACTTTCCCTGTGCTTTCTCTTGAACGTTCCAGTTCTTGTGCCAGGTTTTCCCGCCACGTTCTGCATTTCAAAAATATTTTGTTTTTCATTCCAGACAGTGGGAGTACGAAGGCAGATTTGTTTCATCACTTAATTTGCTAATTCTGCCAGGCTTTTTCTCCCACCGATTAGCGGTCCTCCTTAAAGTGTTATATTGAAGGCTGGCCTTTAGGAGAATTAGAGAGGAGCAGAATCATATTTACCCTGTCTGTGTATGGCTACAGAGGACATGACTAACATCAAAAGAAAACAAGCAGTTTAGAAAACCAAACAGTGCTTCCGTGAGTGGTTTCTAGGGTAGGCTGGTAGGCTGCAGCTGAGCAGGGTAGGGGAGCAGATCCGTCTTTGTTCTTGACCCTACATGGAACTTAAGGCATGTGATGTTACTTTTCTGAGCCTTCTCTTCCTTCTAAGTAGAAACCTGCCCTCTGGCTTCTGCCCAGAGATATTAGTTATTTACAGGATTGACATGACCCAGTTTTTTTTGCCTCCCTTTGATGGAAGTGTAGAACTGGAAAACACCAGCAGAAGCTGCTGCTTAAGAAGAATGATGGATGGATAGATGAATGGATGAATGGATCAGTGGGTGGATGGATAAAAACAGGGATCTCTCATTCTATAACCACATCCCTGTTCAGAAGCCTTCCCGTCCTCCTCCCCAGGCTATATAGAGGCCCCTTGTCCCCGTTTCCATAGCCCTTTTCTACCTTACACTTGTAAACAAGCAGATACAGTAAAGGCCATTAGGTACCGTCTTCCAGGCGACATTAGAAGCTTCAGGACAGCCAAGAAAGACCCTGCATACACCGTGATCCCTGTCATTCCCACACCAAACCGTGTGCCAGCTCCTGGCACATGAAGGATGCTCAGTACACAGTTCTGAGTGAACCAGTGAACACACCTTCGCTTGCCTTCTTGTATCCTTCTCACACTGCTGCTCTCTCAGAGCTGGTTTTCTCCTACCAGGGAGCCAGATGGGATTGCTAAGCAGGGACAGGAATCCTCCCACCAGTAACACACTCTCTCTCTCTCTCTCCCTCTCTCTCTCTCCCTCTCTCTCTCTCTCTCTCTCTCCCTCTCTCTCTCTCTCTCTCCCTCTCTCTCTCTCTCTCTCTCTCCCCCCCCCCTCAAGAAGTTCAGAGGGGTCACCTGATGGATTTGCTTTAACAGCCTGGCCTCACCTCCTCCTTTTCTGCATCCCCCATCCTAACTCCTCCTTGTTAATGAGTCATTCTTCTGAGGGTACATATTCCTCCAAGCCCTCTCCTTTCTCTCTGGGCCCCAAGGGATGTGGCCTCTAGGACAGCCCTGCCTTTCTCTCTCTTTCTAAGCCTTTGCGTAGACACCTGTTATCATCAGCTCATTGGATCCTGCTACTTTGCTGGGATTTGAAGACCAGAGGCAGGGGCTGGTGAGGACTTCCATATGCAGCAGCAGAGGGCTCCTGGCGGCTTCAGCAACTGCTCCGTCTAATTCCAGGCCTATGGGGGCACTGTGCTTAGCACAGCCCCAGGGGCGTGGCAGAAGCACTCTGGCTTTCCTGGGCTTTAGTATTCTCATCTGTAAAACGACTTGATCGTCCCCATGCCCCCTTCAACTACAGATGTCTACGATTTAAAATAGAATGTTCTCCTCCCTGTGAAAATACAGAAGGGTTTTCTGGCATCTGGGCATACACACGGAGGAATGGATTTAGGCCGGTTTAGGCTTAGGGGGAATGGTGGAGACCCCAAGTGAGCATGTAGTGTAGGGGCTCTGGGGTCAGACCATGGAACTTATAACTGTGTACCAGGCACCGTGCCCAGTGCTGTCTGGATGATCTCATTCACTTCTTACCATTGCTCCCCCCTCCAAGTAAGTCCTATTAGTATCCCCATTTTACAAATGAGGACTGTGGCTTAGAGACTTAAGAAATGGGCTAAGGCACTTGGGTGGCCCAGCTGAGTTTTGAAAGCAGACCTTGAGGCTTGAGTGAGCTGATGGACCACTCTGCTGTGCTGCCCCCTGTAGGTAAGTGTGTGCCATGCGGCTCTGTGCAGGGAGGTTTTCAGGGTTCAGACAGAGCTCCTGGCCTCCCTTGCAGAGGGAGTGCAAACTGAATGTCCTCTACAACACGTTCCCATCCTGCAAAAGAGGATAACATTTTAAGTGTTTGCCATCATGCCTGCCGTTGTTCTGGAAGGTGTAGCAGGATCTTGAAGCGTCAGAACCCGTACGGGAGTTCCATCAGCATCTCTTGCTATCTTTTGTAACAGTCAGCAGCAGGGAAGTCTCAGGACACTCTGCACTAGATACGTGTGCATGAGGGTGCCAGGGTACCTTTCCCCACATCCCCAAGACCCTCCCTCCATTCCAGTCCAGAACTTCTCAAACATTCTATGTACTGGAAAGGCATGGGCATCTTGGTAAAATACAGATTCTGATTCAGTGGGACTGGGGCGAGGCTGATTGAATTTCTAGCTGATTGTCTGAATCTCTAATAAGCCCCCAGGAAGTTGCCCATACTGTTGGTCTGAAGTCTGCACTTGGAGCAGAGAGGGTCCGTGGGTCCCAGGCTGCATTTATCAGAATGACCCAGAGTCCTCGGTAAACAGCTCCCCAGGACCTACATGGGAGAGTCCCAATGAGCAGGTCTAGGATGGGTCCCAGAAGCTACAGGTGTTCCCAGGACCACACTATGAGAAACACTGCCCAACTCAGAGGTCATTAGCCTCTGTGGTCATTGGGGTTCCCGGGGATTGAGGCCACCTGGGGAAAGATTGGTTCATGGGCCTTGGGTCTTATTTTTCCAGGTGAGTCTGACCCGCTGCTCCGCACTCAGGTCCGGGACCTACTTATCTTCGGTCTCTCCCCTGGCCCCAAACTCTCCCTCTAGCTAGAGTCCTGCCAGCCCCTGCTCTGTCCTTCTCCTCTGTTGTGTCTGGTTTGTGCCTCTTCGGCCGTCTGCAGTCTGACCTTTGCATCCGCCACAGGAGTAAATTTGCTCTGGGGAAGATGAGGAAGCTCCTAGTTGCCGGATCCAGCAGGTGTCAACATCGGATCCTCCCTGACCTCCGAGCAGCGAGCGGCGTTCAACATCGTCATTGACCGCGTCCTCCACTTCCCTCCTTTGCTCACTGGGGTTCCACCCCCTGTCTCCTGGCTGCCCTTCTCCCTTGCAGAGAGCCGCTGAGTCTGCTTCTCTGCACCATCATTCACCTGAAAATGAATCCCTTCCTTCCCATCTCATACATCCTCCCTTGGTGATCTCATTCACTCCCATAAACTGGTGATGCCCAAATATTTATTTCCTGAATGATGTTTTTAAAACCGCACATCAGGTCATGTTACTGCTCTCTGACTTAAAATGGGAGGCAGAGGACTCTGGAGCCGCCAGCCCGGGCTCAGACCCTGGTCCGGCCACTTGCCAGCCAAGGAATCTTGTGCAGGTCGTTGAACTTGCTTAGCTGCAGTTTTCCTATCTGGAGGCTGGGATAAAGGGCCTCTTGGAGGGGGAGTACCCAGTTACACTGTGAGCGCTCACTGATGCTGCTTTGAGTCTGCTTTCATCGTTAGGAATAAGGAATGTGAATAATACCAGCAGCCTCCAGCAGTTCCCAGATCGCCCGTGGAATCAAGTGAGACTCTGAAGTGTCTCTGGCCTGACCCTTCCTTCCCTCCTACACTCCTCCCCACCTCCCTTCTCACACCCCTGTGCCTTTGCACATGCTCTTCCCTTCACAGCCTTGGAGCCCCCAAGGAGCTCCCCCGGGAGCGAAGGGCCGTGCTTTCCTTCGTGCTTCTGCCCAGTCTCAGGGGTTCCTCTGATGCATGAGACCTCCTGTACTGACCGGACTTGCTTGTATGTCTGTGTCCTCATCAGACCCTTTCAGTCACAGCTGCATCCCTGGCATTGGGTACGGCCGACACTCGCCATGGCCTGTGATGCTCATTGTGGAATGAATGAATGTTCGAGTGACAGTGAAATCAAGAGCAGGCCCCGTGGCGTGGAGGGCAAACCCTCAGAGTGTGTGAGATTATCTTACCTCGTTATGGACAGAAACTTAGAAATCACCCTTTGGGCCCCTCTTTTACCAGTGGCCCCGTCTCCCCAACCTAGTCTATCAGCAAGCCCTGTCAGCTCTGCCTCTAAAGCAGTGGATCTCAACCAGGGTGATTTTGAACCCCAGGGTCGATGTCTTGGGGGTGTTTTTGGTTGTCACAACTGGGATTGCTCCTGGCATCTAGTGGGTAGAGGTCAGGGACGCTGTGAAACATCCAACAGTGCAGAGGACAGCACCCCCTGCAAAGAATTCTCCAGCCCAAATGTCAACAGTGCCGAGGTTGAGACATCCTGGTCTAGAAGCTTCTGGTTCTGTTCACGGCTCTCCATCTTCCCCACTCCCACAGTAGCCCAAGGCACTCCTGTCACCCCTAGGGTGGTCCTCCGGCCTTGGCCTTCACAGCCTCAATCCATTTTCCACCAGGCAGCTGGGTGATCATTTACAAAGATACATCAAATAAGATCACTCCCCTGTGACGCTTCCCATCACACTTGGAATCAAACCCCGACCCCTTAGCCAGGCTGGGGAAGCCCTCCCTGACCTGGCTCCTGCTTCCTCCCACTCATTGCACCTCCGTCCCCGCAGCACTCTGCCCCGGCTCCACCCTACGGACCTTCTTCCGGTTCCGGGTTCTTTTCCGGTCTTCAGTGTATCCTTGAGATGTTCTCTCTGCCTCGGCTGCTCTGTGGCTTCTTCTTGTCATTGAGATGTCACTGTAATTGCTTCTGCCTCAAATATTCCTTTCCTGATGACCCCAACGACCCAGGCAGTCACTCCTATCACACTGCCTTACATCTTCCTATAGCACCATCTGGTTTTGCTGTTTGTTTGTTAGAGCTCCCCTGCCTGGTGTAGGGCTGCGTCCATCCGTGCTTAGAACAACGCCTGGCACATAATCAGGTATCGATAAACTGAGATGGGAGTAGGAACAATAGTAATAGCTTCTATAGAGGAGCTTAAGAATTGCTCTAAGGGATTTACGTTGAATCCCCACATCATCTCCATTTTATAGGTGAGGAAACCGAGGCACCAGAAATTTATGTAACTTGTGAAAGATCTTGTAGCTAGAAAGTGGCCTAGCTGGGATTTGAACTTAAGGAGTCTGACTCCAGAATCTTAATCACTCTTCATCACTCCACCACACTGCTTGTTGAGGAAATGAATGTGGAATAAGGATGATACGTTCACACCCATTCTTCCTGAGCGCGTGATGGTAGGGCAGTCTTTGCAGGACTGGAATTTTGTCTTATCTGGCCTCGGGTGTTGTGACTCTCTCATTTTTGTGACTCACTGATGTCTGGGTTATGAGGAGAGAGCACCCAAAATCTCTTTTCTCATGAATGGTTAGCTTTTAATGTTCTGGACCCTTCTCTCCACACTCACCACCGATCTCGTTTCCTTCATTGTTTTGGCCACTAGGAAACTCATACTAAAATTTGAGCCCTGTTGCTCATAATTGTATGATACTTTATGGAACGCGTTCTGTCTATTACCTTCTTTTCTTCTGTTTTCCTCCACAATATCCCATTTTCCTCATTTTTAACTGATTTCCTTTCCTAAGCCAACTCAATCTAAGAATTGAGATGGAGCAAAAACAAACAAATACATGTGGAAAGCGTTTCTCTGGACAAGTTACTTAGTCTGTCTGATTCTCAGTGTTCTCTGTACAGTGTTGGTAATCATTCCTGCCTCATGTTTTTTGGTGGAGTGGAGCTGGAGTAAAGTCCACGAAACCCCAGGGCACACAGTAAGCATTTAGTGTTATTTTCTTATCTTCTTCCCTCACTCATGAGGGAATCTCATGCTGGTCCCTGGCCTAGTGGAGGTGATGGAAGGCACTGAGTGGTTTAATCTGTCTTATCAAGTCACTCCTTTCCACTACTAACTGGTGGGCTCCATTACAGAGATGCACAGCAAATGACAGGCTATTAGCTTGTCCTGTTTTTGGTGGCTGTTTCCACTACAGTAAATTGGTTTTTGAGCGGCAGAAAGATATTAGGTCTAGTAGGTGGAAAGGACTCCACCACTGTGCAGTGGGCTTGTATATAAAGTCTAGCCTGACAAATAGAAAGCATTTACTGGAAAGAAAATGAGTCAGGTTCCCAGGAACTTTTTATTACTATGGAAACAGGGTATTTAGCCAGTCCTGCTTTGGCTGGTGTATACTATAGTAGTGAGGAATGTCAACTGTTATGTCTCAATGGCTTATTAGCTCATAAAATGTCCCAGTTTACATACTAATTGTTGCTGGAGAAAATAACCCTATTTTATTTTATTTATTTATTTCTAACATCTTTATTGGAATATAATTGCTTTACAATGGTGTGTAAGTTTCTGCTTTATAACAAAGTGAATCAACTATACATATACATATATCCCCATGTCCCCTCCCTCCTGCATCTCCCTCCCACCCTCCCTATCCCACCCCTCTAGGTCACAAAGCACCAAGCTGATCTCCCTGTGCTACGCGGCTGCTTCCCACTAGCTATCTATTTTACATTTGGTAGTATATACAAGTCCATGCCACTCTCTCACTTCGCCCCAGTTTACCCTTCCCCCTCCGCGTGTCCTCAAGTCCATTCTCTACGTCTGCGTCTTTATTCCTGTCCTGCCCCTAGGTTCTTCATAACCATTTTTTTTTAACCCTATTTTAAAATGACCCAGTCACCCATTTCTTGGTACTAAGCCACTTTGGGGCTTTAACAAAAAACAGTAATTATAGTAATGAAAGCCCTTAGCCTTACTGGTGCCAGGCAGCTTCTCACTGAATCCTCACAACCACATTGTAAGGTCATTTCATCATCCCATTTTACAGATGAGGGAGTTAAAGTCCAGGGTAGTTAAAGTCCAGGATAATGCCCAAGGTCACAGTTCTGGGAAGGGGTGGAACCAGGATGTGGATCCAGGTCTGATTCCTAATCCTTTATCCTTTACTATTAGTATAGGGTTTTTTCTTTCTTTAAATCAGAAGAGGCAAAAATTCAAGAGTATTGACCTTTGCCTGGCATGAGGGTCTTCCACCTTGAAACTATTGACATTTGGGGGCCAGATAATTATTTATTTGTTGGGAGGGCTGTCCTGTGTATTTTAGGATGTTTAGCAGCGTCCCTGCTCTGCCTACTAGATGCCTGTAGTACTCATCTCCCCCTGGTCCATCTCCCCCAGTATTGCCACACGTTGCCTGGGGAGCAGAGCAGAAGAGCCAGGGAGGAATTTGGCCAATTTCGTACCTTCCTGGAAAAGAGCAACTCTTCCATCTCTGATGTCACCAACCCTCCTAGATTCCAGGAGTTCTTAGGAAGTTTTGTTTCTTTATTTAGTGGTATTCAGAGAGCTGTGCCACTCATTGCCAAGATCTAATTTTAGAACATTTTCATCGCCCCCAGAAGAAACCTTCTGTTACTGATTTCTAATTTCATTCCGTTGTGACTGGACAACGCGCGTGGTATGATTTCACTCCTGTTAAGTGTAGTGAGGTGTGTTCTGTGGCCTCACAGTTGGGATTCCCTGGAGGATGTTTCATGTGCCCCTGAGGAGAAGTGTGTTCTGCGTTGTCGGGTGGAGAGTTCTATGGTGAAGTCTGAGGTCTCAGTGTATTCAGTGTCGTTCGTGCCTCCTGTTTCCTTGTTGATCCTCAGTATTGTTATTCTATCCATTCTTGAAAATGGGGTATTGAAGTCTCCAACTCTTATTATTTAAACGTCTGTTTCTCCTTTCAGTTCTGTCAGTTCTTGTTTCATGTATTTTGCGGCTCTGTTTTTAGGTGCATATATTATGTCTTCCTGATAGTTTGACCATTTCTTTGTCTTTAGGAACATTTTTTGTCTTAAATTCTATTTATTTGTCTGATATGAGTATTGTCACTCCAGCTGTCTTGATTTGGGGTAGTTTTTTTTTTAAACCCTCCTGGATTGTTTTAATGTGCAGTCAGGATTGAGTGTCCCTGCTCTTTGAAGATAAATTAGAAGCTGAAGATTGACGTTTTGTCTTTAAAGTCAGCCCAGGGCTACCAAGAGATGATATCCATGGGATTATGTGATTCCTCTGACTGGTGTTGAAAGCATCATAGAAACCTCTGGATGCCTTGGTGAAAACCTTTCCTGGAGCAAGATTTGTGGTGGGTTAAGTGCTGTTATTGTGGAAACAGTTGTTTTCAGGTTACCTCATGACAGAGGTCAGCCTGTCAGAGCAGCTAGAGGCCACCTCTCTGTCTGTGCCCTGTTGACACCACCCAACAAAGGGCTACGCCTGCCTTCTCTGAATAAAAGTCCCGTTATCTGTGGGTATCACCGTGTTTAATCCTCACATCATAGGCCTTGCTCTGGGGCTCTCTGCAGGTGCTGTAGCAACAATTAAGGAGACAGACTCTGAGTTCCAAGGTTGCTCTGTAGCTGTGGATATGTGGGGAGAGGAGGGGCAAGTAAGAAGGACTGTCAGGCATTTCTTGGAAGCTAATCAGAAATGAGCTTTCTCTTCACAAGTCTGAAGGTAAAGCATATGCACAGAAATGAGGGTGTTTTAAGAAGGGAAACCTCACAGTTTGTCAGGGGCCCAGAGAGCAGGCAAGGGTGAAGGCTCTGAAAAGTAAAACCTTCTTTAGGCAAAGATGACCCTCATCACCCAGCAAGATGGAAGGTGGTGTAGAACGGATTCTTCATTATTCGTTTTTATTCAAACTGAAAACTATCTTTGATTCTCCCATCCCCTGACTTTTTTTTTCCTTTTTACATTTTCTTTTCATTTCTTAGGAGTTGTCCCTTGTATATCACCTTTCATAGAGCTGCTGATGCCTTTTTTGAAGTATTCTTTTTAAGGTGGAAACCATTCTGTTCTATCTGTGTCTGTTCCCACATCTGTGCTTAATCCCAGGGACTCCGATCCCTTGTCAGGAAGGTTTTCTTCCAAGCACTGAAAGGCCTCTGGAGGCTAAGTTATCTGACCCACATTTATTTATTACCATTTTAGAGGGCTTTTTCCTCTCAACATTTGTCTCTAGGAGAATCAGTTGGGGATGTCTTGGTTTCCTGCTTATAGGTCCTCTGGAATTTGCATTCCAGTACCTAAGCACACAAACAAATGTACCTTCACACACATATGTACGTGCGTTACACATAGCCAGAATAAGTAACCTGAATAAACCTTAAGGTTATAAAATAATGTCCTAATCCCCAACTTGCTAACTTGTTTTCCTTTTTACTGTCATTTTAAATAAGATTATTTAAACGGCAATGGCAGGCACTTTGAATTCCCTGATCACTTATAGTGACTTTTTCCCCTAAAAGCCCAAAGAATATTGTAGACTTGGCTCTCTTTCGTTCTTCCCGGGCTTTTTGGGAGTGAGGAGGATATTTCCTTGACTTACAGAGCCTCGTAATATCCTTGTGAGTCCATAAAAATTTTCTTTATAAAAAACAAATCTCACATGCCACTTTTTTTATAGATGTCTGCTGGCTCCCAGGGTAAGTGTCCAAACTCCTGCCTGTCTCTCTTTCAGCCTTACCTTCTGCCACATTCTGTGTTCTGGATACCCTAACTTCTCCCAGGTCTCTGTATAAACCACATGCTGTCACCGTTCACCTCATTCATTTTGCCTGGAATGCCTTTCCTTTTGTTTTTCAGCCACACACTTCTCCTGATTCTTCATACCCAAATAAAATAGCACTGCGTTGTACCGTGTGCCCTGGTCTCCCAGGCTGCATGGGCTGTGCTCTTTTTTAAAGTTTGTCTCGCACTCTGGCCATCCCCCACGTATTTTTTTTTTTTATTAAAATGTAGTTGATTCACAATGTTTCAGGTGTACAGCAAAGTGATTCAGTTATATGTATATATGTATGTATATTCCTTTTCAGATTCTTTTCCCTTATAGGTTATTATAAGATACTGGAATATAGTTCCCCGTGCCTTATAGTAGGTCTTCGTTGTTTATCTGTTTTATATATAGTGTGGTGTGTGTCCATCACCCACATATTGATTGAGCATGCGCTGCTGGGCAGAAACTGTTTGAAAATAATAATAGTAACTAATAACTTTAATAATAATAACTAATACTGTGTGATAATACTCTATAATACTATCTAACACTAAATACTATATACTACCGTATTTATAGTATAATATCAAATAGTAGTAGCTAATATGTAATATATATGATAGTAGCTAGTACAGTATGAACTATCATAGGTAATAGTGGGTTTCAGAGAAAGTCCTAAGCAATTATTATCTTGTCTCATTTAATCCCCAGAGCAACCCAACAAGGGAGGTACTGTTCATATCACCGTTTCCTGCTAAGGAAATGGAGGCACAGAGAGGTGAAGTAACTTTCAGTACATCACATAGCCAGTAAGTGGTCCCAAAGCACTTGGTTCAGTATTTGAACCCAGGCAGGCTGACATGCAACCCTGCATTAACTATATAACAGAGTGTTGAAAGGTAAATGTTTGTACAGCTTACATAGTTCTTGCATCTTATTGCAATTATCCATTTATTGTCCTTTTTTCCCCTTCCTCTGGGCCTGGTGTCCCTTAGTGGGGCTTCTTGCGAGCAGAAGTTATGTTAACCCCACACTCGGTCCTATGTGTGCTGTAAAGAGACTCTGAGAAGTAACGTTAATGGAACCAGTAACTGAAGAGTAAGGCCTGGGGCTCAGTGGTTAAGAATCCGCCTGCCAATGCAGGGGACACGGGTTCGAGCCCTGGTCCAGGAAGATCCCACATGCTGCGGAGCAACTAAGCCCGTGCGCCACAACTACTGAGCCTGTGCTCTGGAGCCCACGAGCCACAACTACTGAGCCCGTGTGCCACAACTACTGAAGCCCGTGCACCTAGAGCCTGTGCTCTGCAACAAGAGAAGCCACCACAATGAGAAGCCTGCGCTCTGCAACAAAGAGTAACTCCTGCTTGCCGCAACTAGAGAAAGCCCATGCACAGCCACGAAGACCCAATGCAGCCAAAATAAATAAATTGATTTATTTAAAAAAAAATTGAAAATCTTTAAAAAAAGCCAAAACAGTAAGGCCTTAGATAGCATAAACATTTCATTGGTTTCCACTTCATTTTTCTCAGGACCGTCCATATATGCGAAGAAGAGCAGTTTGTAGAACTGTGAATCGTGTTGGGGACAGGAGAATATTACCGGATTCCTACTAGATGTCAAACATTATGCTGTATTCTCTGCATGTAAAATCTCACGTTGAAGTCTGTGCTGTCTTTATGCCCCCTTTACAGATGGGGATACTGAGGCCAGTGGAGTCTAAGTGACTTGTCCAAGGTCTTAGCTGTCATGTGGCAGAACTGGGGTAGAAACCCAGTGGAAATGTTCTCTACCCGAAACCCTTCCTACCTCTTAGCCCAAAGGCTCTAGGCCTCCTATTCTTATTATAAAAGAGGAGATGTTTAGAAAGAATTTTCTGCTTGAATTTTCTCGCAAAGCTGTTTCAACTAGATGCCTTCTTTCTATATTTATATTCCAGTTAGCATGTGGTCTTTTGCTCTCTTCACTCCCCAGTGTGTATCTCTGAAACAGCCAGGATGACATTTTCAGAATCATACACTGCAATATTTGATCAGTGAACTGGTGGAGTCCACTCCAGTAGTCATGTGGAGGTGAACTGCTGGAACAGGCAAAGGGCTTTTTTGCTCAAGCAAAAATAATGAATTTGCAGAGGCTTGGATTCCCAGGCCTGGATTTGGCTTGCCGGGCTGTTTGTCATCTGCATTTGGACCACAATGAAAGGCCTGTTTCTTTCCCTCCCAGACTTCTTAGAGAATCCAGGGATATGCTGCTTTTTAAAAAGTCTGTTATTTTTATAAGGCTCTTTTTGCTTTCTTGCCCCCAACCATGAAGTCATCTTTGACTTTTAAAAGGAACCAGTTTGACTTTTTACAAAATGAACCAGGGGACTGACTACAGTAGCAATTTCAGATCCGTTATGTTCTGTAAAGTTTTTAGCCAGTGATGGCCGCATGTGATATTCACTTTGGGGGTCGGGGATGTGCACGATGATTCAAATTATGTGAATTTTATAATTTGATGTTTTTTCTAATTTATACTTTAATTCCCACAACTTTAATATGAGTGGAATGCTACCTAGCTCGTAGCACATTTCTTATGAGAAATAGGGTTTTACATTTTTTTAATTAAAGAAACGATACTGGGTACTTTTACTGATACGAGAAGCAAGTTCATACTGACCCCCTTGCATTTCTTCCATTACCACATTGTTCCCGCCTCCAGACCTTTGCACATGCTGTTCCCTCTGCTTGGAACAGCCTTCTCTCCGCAATCCCACCAGCACCGAAGGTTCATCCATGGCACAGCTGTCTCGTTTGTATCCTCGGTCTTTGAGGTATGACAGAGTTGGTGGATTAATATTAGTGGAATGAATAACTAAATGATCAAGGCCTCAGACTGCCTAAGCGTCCATTGATTTGCACCTGAGCTATGTGTATGGCGTCTCTGCTGAGGCTAACTTTCCTTTGAGAAGGCTTTTCTGACGTCAGCCTCCTCCCCAATTTGAGATTAGGTGTACTCTAGCTCCCCCATCAGAGCACTCATGGCACTGCATGCAGAGGCTCCTTTATCAGCCTGCGTCCTCCCTATCAGTTAGGGAGCGCGGTTGAATCACCACACAACTGACTCGGGGCCTGACAGATAGTAGGATGCTCAGAAATATTTTGTTCTTTGCCAAGAAGGGGCAGTAAAACAAATGTTGGCCCCTTGAACTCTATTTTGTACTGTGCACAGGTAAAGTGTAAATCCTTAAAAAGTGGACAGACCCGGTTAAGAGTTTTAGTTTTAAAAGGGTCTGATTGCTGGGACAGCAACCATTTGAATATGAGCCCACAGCTTTTTACGTAAAGCTGAGTTATTTTGTATCTTGCACACGATCGGGGGAAGAACAGAGAAACTGTTGAAATAGGGAAAGAGCATGGAGAGGCCTGTGGTTTTGTTGTGGGTATTCTTCTCGTGGTAAGTACACCATCTGGGATGGGTTAGACTTGACTCGAGGGAATGATGGTCAGAGCAGGTCCCACACTGGCCCTGTAGCCAGAATTCTTGGAGTGGCAGCTGGTCTGTGCAGTGGCAACATCAGGAACAAAGGAATGATGAGGTCCCTTGCTCTCTGGGCATAGACATAGGTGGAGTCTGCCCAAGAAGGGTGTTCACACTTTAATGTTCATTGGAATTCACCGTGGGCTTAATAAAGATGCAGATTCCCCTAGGGGAGCAGCCCAGGAGTCTGCATTTTACAAGCATCCCTGGGGATTCTGCTGTAGGTGGATCACTGGCCTGCCCTTCATGAAACAGTGCTTTACAAGATGGGAAATTCTGGAGAAATATTGGTAAGCGGGACGGTCCGTGGAGCGAGAAACTGTCGTTTGTCAGGTCCCTTAGACAGAGGGGAGAGTGCAGTCTGGGAAAGTCAGCTCAAGGAGCAGCTCCCAGAAGGAGGGACACTTTGCATTAGCCCGTGATTATTGTACCCCAGGGAAACCAGCTCCAGCCAAGGCTGATGCTCTGCGCCCAGTGCCAACTTAGAAAGAGAAAGAAAGAGTCATGGTTTCCTTGACTGGATAGGAATGTCGCCTACTCTGTGAAGTAATGAAATACACATGTAAAAATGAAGAGAGACAGAGACAGATGGAGCATAATAGAGCACCAGCAGCAGTGAAGGACCAACGGAACACACACGCAGAGGAACGGGGGGTGTTCTCAGCCTGCTTCTAGGAATGTCATCGCCAGCAGGGGAGAATCAGTCCTCCTCGGACTGTCCTGGGCTGGAGGCTTTTCCCGTAGTCATCTGTGGCCAGAAGACAGTACCACTTCCTCAGGAAGGAGGCACTTGATGATCAAAAAGATGCCAAAATAGCAAATATGCATATCCTTTGACCTAGCTGTTTTATCTTAAAGAGATTTTGTTCAAGTGGGGAAAATAATGTATGCATCTGCACGTGCATCGTTTATTGAAAACATCCCCAATGTCCATCAGTAATGGGACTTATAGGTACATAAGATGCAGTAAAATTACCCTTAGCTATTAAAAGTGATGGTATGGGGCTTCCCTGATGGCGCAGTGGTTGACAGTCCGCCTGCCGATGCAGGGGACACGGGTTCGTGCCCCGGTCCGGGAGGATCCCTCATGCCGCAGAGCAGCTGGGCGCGTGAGCCATGGCCGCTGAGCCTGCGCGTCCGGAGCCTGTGCTCCGCAACGGGAGAGACCACACAGTGAGAGGCCCGCGTACCACAAAAAAAAAAAAAAAAAAAAAGTGATGGTATGGACCTGTAGTTATCGACATGAAAAGATGTCACAGTATATGGTTAAGTGACAAAAGCTGGTTTCAGAATAGCATAATATTTTATTCAGGTGCATTTAAGCAAAACTGTATGCCTAGATTTCTATTTATTAATCAGTTAGTAATTATTGAGTAACCTATGTACCAGGCACTTTTCAGGGTATTGGAGGTAGAGCAACAAACAAGATCATGGTCCTCTGCCACTTGGAAGTGAAGTGCTTGGAACCAGCAGCATCGTCATTGCCTGGGAGTGTGTTAGGAATGCAGAATCCCAGGCTCCATTCTAGACCTACTGCATTTTAACGTGGTCCTAGGGCTGTCCGTTCGCATGCTGTAGTTTGAGGGACCGTGCTTCTGGAGCATGTTGACCAAAATGGCCCCAGTGGATTTCCCTGGGTGGCGGCAACGTGGGGTAATTTTTGCATTGCCTGTGTCCGTTTCTCATTGTTTGAATTTTTCACGGTGAGCTATGTCTTGAGTTTACAGAGCAAGGATGCTAATTTGGCAGGGTAGCCGGAGGCTCCTGCTTCTGGTGCTGTGGGCTGTCTCGGGCACACACGGGCAGGATCCTGGAGCAGGAATCAGAGGTGAGCAGGAGGTGGAAGTTGTGACCGTGGCTCCTTTGGGCCATCCCAGAGGTCTGCAAGAGAGACCCTGAATCCCTGCGGCTGTGGCTGGAGCTGTTGCTGCAGCCTGAGAGATGCTGCAGGTCTGATGAGCTGAGCTCCTGGCTGTTCTGCCTGAGCAGGGAGGCTCTGGCGTTCAGACTCTGTCCAGCTCTTTTGTGTCATCACTATGGGAGAGTCTGGACCAGCAGCTGTCGATGGCAGACCTGCGCTGAGGTATCTGTCATCCTCCAGGCCCAGTGGGCAACCCTGTGCCCTGCCTGAGCAGATTGGGAGGTACAGGCATGCTGCCTGGTGAAGAGCATTTCTGTCCAAGGCTTGGGAAGTTCTGACCATGCAGACAGGGGGTCTGAGCCCTTTCCTGGGGGTCTCTCTTGAATCTGGTCCCTGATGAGGGGTTTGGCAGGATGTGACCCTATAGCACCCCACCTAAAGCATAGGTGTAGTTGAAAGAGGGTAGACGCAGGGGCATGAGGACTGGATTACAGACCAGTCTGACCCTAAATTAACTAAGTGACTTTGGGCAAGTCCCAAATTACCTCCTCGGGCCTCAGTGTTTTCATCTGGGAGTCATGAGACTCAGTTATTGAGTGAAGCTGTGTGGCCTACCTGCTGGGCCCCAGATGCTATGCATAGGAAGATGGGGTCTTTGTTATGAGGGCGTCACAACCTGGTGACACGGGAACATCTCTTGGTTCCCCTCTCATTCTGACATGATCCCCAAATGCTGCTCTGAGGGCTTTGGCCTTCCTGCGTTTTTGTTTAGGGCGATAGTGAGTAGAGGTTATTGCAGATTTATGTCCTTGCTGGTTAAAAAAAAAAAAAAAAAAGTCGACAATTGTGTTAGTCCTTCCTCCACTCCCATCTAGTTTTAAAAAATGTTTTATTTTACTGATCCGTGAAATCCAGAACTGTGGCATTCGGGCTCTAAAAGGAAGGGGAGGGCTCAGATCAGGAAATAAACCAACCCCCAGGAGAGCCCTGAGCCCTGTCTCGCTGCTGGTGAGAGCTGCTGCTTTGAAAAGTTCACGGAGCAGGTCCTTGAAGAGCGGTGGATTCAAGTGCTCAGTGGGATGGAGCCGCCCTGCCTGCCTTTGTCAGGGCAGTTTTAGACTCAGAGTTGGTCTTCTGCTTCTGCCAGGGGCTGCTGAGTTTCATGCTGGAATCTCCCCTTCGTGGAAATCGCGGCGGGCTGGGGGCAATCCAGACTTTGTCCGGGAAGCCCCCCGGGGCCCATGGGGGCTCGTGCAGACAGGGAGCTGCTTGCCAGCGGTGGGCTTCTCTCTGAGCCTCTGCCAGGCGCTCAGCAGGCCGTCTGTGATCTGCCTCACCGTTGCCTGAGCAGGTGTGTGCTGGTGCAGATGTAAATCATAACAGGACAGGCTGCCCGACAGAGACGGCAGCTGAGCATCCCTGGCAAGGCAGGGAGTCTCGTTAGTGATTCCTGAAGAGGGTGCAGGGCTGAGGCCAAAGAGCGGGTCAATTGAATGGTAGCTGATGCATTTATAATTACCCTTATTCTCTTTCCTCTTTCTTTGTCTCATCAAGTCCAGTCCTTGGAGCTGGGCTGGGCCTTAGAAGTGTCGAAGGAGGCGGTAGAGTAGGTGAGTCAAGAAGTGAAGTGTGAGCCTTGACTCTTTTTCAGCTGTGTCAGGCGCCTTCACTTCTGGACCTGTTATCTTTTCTGTAAAATGGGTTTTTGGGAGGAGGAAATGAGATGATATCTGTAAAATAGAGCACGATGCTCAGCCCATGCCAAGCATTCAGTGAGTGCTAGCTGTGATTACCCAGCCCCACTCTCACCTTTTACGGGCTCATGTGTATATTCGGCAGTATTGATTAGGTACCGTGGTAGGCACTGCACAGTTGCAGCTCCTTCAAGAATGGTGAATGAAAGTATTCAGGTGAGGGTGTGTGCATCAAAGCTCTGCACAAAGCCAATGACATCTATCCTAGGAAGGAAAAGAAAGAAACAGTAAGGGCTAGAGTGCCTGAGGGTAGGGAGCGAGGTGTCTACTGTAGAGAGTGCACTGCTTAAGGAGACCTCAATAAAGTAGCGGAGTGAACCATGCCGACCTCTAGGAGAAAGACAGTCCAAGCAGAGGGAACCACAGGCTGCAAAGGTCCCGAGGCAGGACTGTGCCTGATGGGCTTGAGGAGGAGCTGGGAGGCCAGTGTTAGCCAGAGCATGGAGAGTAGGTAGGCATGAAATTAGAGGGGCTCCGCCGGAGTGGCACGATGCTGTGATGGCGGCTGTGGGCTTTTCTAAAGTGTTGGGAGGGCAGAGACGTTTTGAATGGAGGAGTGACGCGTTGAGTTTACAGGGAAACGCTCTCAGGTTAGATGTCAAAGCCTATAGGTAGCTTTTCTGCCCTGAGCCCTGAAAGGGTGACGGGAGCAAGGATGCCCGGTCCTCTGCTTTGAGCATCCATCCCTGGCTCTTACCTGTGACAGTTATTGCCATGGCGTCTGCTTACTGGGGACTTTCTATTTCCTACATCTCTTCTGTGTTTATTAATTGGACTTCTTCTCCCTCATTTATGTATTTATTCAACAATTATGGGTCCAACAGATCTCTGGGTTACAATCCAATACTACTGTTGTTCGTTTTGTTGCTCAAATTGTTCTAGCTTTGGCCGTTGGGAGCCCCTGCAGGTTGACTCCTGTGTCCTATGGACATGCCTCCATCGTATTTTAAGCACTTCTTCACTTTCTGGCAACACAAGACACTCCAGGTTCATCTTGTATTTTCCCCCAGGAATGAGCCACTTCTCCAGGGAGCCCTGGTTCTCTTTATTGGATCATAGAATTTAGAAACCAGGATCTAGGCGCTGGCTGTGCTTATTGCTATTGGGGTGTACTGCTTCTAGTCTTTCTTAGCAGATGAGCTAGGAAATGTATGTACGTACACTGACCCATGCACACACACAGATCTGTATTTCTATCTGTCGATCTATCCATCCATCCATCCATCTATCCACCTATCTGTGTTTACAAATCTTGAGTTCATATTGATGCCTTCAATTCCAGTCCAAAGCCTCGGGGTTCATTTTCATCTTCTCACTCTCTTTATTTGTGATTTCTTCCTCTGATAGTGAGAAACCTTGCTCTTATTATCTGTAATATACTTACCTATTTGTTCAACCCTAGTACTACACAAAAGGCAGTTTCAGAATTGCTGATTCATACCCCTGTGAGAAACAAATATAACTAGAGTACTTGTGAACAGTTCTTTTTTTCTTTAGCCTTATAGAATCCAGGCAAAATAATGTTTACCAGAGTTACGTGGGCTACTTCTTTTCTTCCCCACCTCCTTCAGTGTGGTGCTGTTATTCATCTGTAAGTTATGTTCATTTGTTGCTGTTTATATTTCATTCTGAGCCCTGCCCCCAACACACACATGCACACGCACATGGGTTTGATTTTAATTGTTTACATTTTGGGTATGTGAAATATTATCATGGTTCTAAGAGTCAGAGCTATACAAATAGACTCAGAGAAGTGCGCACCCTTCTCATCCCTGCTACCTTGTTCCATTCGCATTTCCCTATTCTTTCCAACCTTTTCTTACCCACCCCCTGTAGGTAACCAGTCTCTTTGGTTTCTGGTTTATCCTTCCTATATTTCTTTTGCATAGATGAACAAGTACATGTATGTTTTCTTAGATCCCCTTCTTTTGCTATATGGAGGGGTAAAGTACGGTAGATACTCTTTTGCACTTTGCTTTTTTTGCTTAACAGTATGTCCTGGAGATCACTTCCTATCAGTTCATGGAGATCTTCCATAATGAGCTTTTTAAACTTGGGTAATCAGAAAAAGAAATTTAGCAGCCCAAGGATCAATTTTAAAGTTCTATAAGCCTAGTGATGTGATGATGATGATGATAAGTAGCATAAGTTTTACCATTAATTGAGCATCTACTGTATGGCATGCTCTGTGCCAAGCATTTTATATAGATTATCACACTGAATCCTTCCCTGGGCCGTATGAGATAGATATTACCTCCAGTTTACCAATGAGGAAACTGAGGCTCAGTTGTATTTAGAAACTTGCCCAAGGTCATAAAGATTAGAGCCACAATTTGAACACAGGACACTCTCTCCCAAGTTTGTGCATTGTGAAGAGCACACCAGCACCATTAGAGTACTTTCAGGTTAAAACAAAGCCATGTGGGTTTTTTAAATCTAGCCACGTCCCAGGCTTAAAATCCCTGTTGATAGTGTATCAGCTGTTCCCAAAGTTGGCATGTTATACTGATGACGAGAATATGAAGGTAATCTACTGCCTGTTCGTTCCAAAGAAACAACCCCTTCCTTCTTGAGGACCATGGGTCCTGCCTCTAAGACAGGAGACAAAAGGGATGCTAGGTGGGGCCTGCTACCTGGGATACAGCAATAGATCCCATCACACCTTAGAATCACAAGCCAGAGCCGCCAGCACCATTAACAGGAAAGTACATTACCCCACAGGGCTGTTTGGTTAGCAGGACATCAATCAAGCTTGAGTTACAGCAGTTCTGTTAAAAGTCTTTGTATAGCAGGAGTGGAAGAAGGGTTTCTCTGAGCAGGGTTCTGGCTTCTGTTGTGAGAAGTGACAGCCTCTGGCAGAGAGGCAGTACAGTTGAGCGTGGCTTCTGGACTCTGAGTACTGGGGGCCTCACCCCAGCACCATGTTTTCTAGCCGTGTAACCCTGGGCAAGTCACTTTACCTCTTCAGCGCGTTTCTGTGAAATGAGGAAAAGAAGCACACCCGTCTTTGTCAGGGGTTCCCAAGACCACCTTAAGTTTCAGTGATTTACTAGAAGGAATCGTAGAACTCAGCATACAGTCATACCCACAGCTATGATTGATTACAGTGAAAGGATACAAAGCAAAATGAACAGAGGGACGAGGTGACGGAGTGAAGTCAGAGGAAAACAAGTCCAGGCTTCCAGAGTCCTTGCCCAGTGCAGTCACACAGGAGGCCCTTCATTCCCCCAGCAGCAAATGTGACATAACGTGTGAAATGCTTTCTCCGAGGGAAGCTCATTAGAGGCTCAGTGCCCAGGGTTTTTACTGAGAGCTGGTCATGCAGGCACCCTCTGCCCAACATGTACCCAAATCCCAGACTCTCAGAAGAAAGGCAGGTGTTCAGCATAAATGCACTGTTTGCATGGATAGTTTACGCACAGTGAGCCGTCCTCAGGAGGGAATGATGCAAACCTTCCCGATATCCAATTTCCCAGATGCCAGCCAGGCGAGGGCCAACTTTGCAAGCAAGGCTTTCTAAGGATGGCGGCCTCAGGCCTCTTGAGCCCTGCTGGTGTGGAGGCTGGGTTTGGCCTATTTGGGACCTTGGTGGCAGTGGATGAGCCACTCCCTTCCTGGAGGATGACACATGTGGGCTTCTAGTCTGGCTGGGTATTGGAGGTGGGTGCTGGTGGTAAGAAACTTTGGGCACTTCAAGGTAGATGTAAAAGGCCCCAGTTGCACACTCTGAGTCAGCGGGATGGGTATGTGGTGGTCAGAAAACTTATCCTCCTGACGTCTCGTTGTTTGTCTCGTTTGTCCTCCTGCAGCCAAGGCTAAATCGAAATGTGGCCCGACCTTCTTCCCCTGTGCCAGCGGCATCCACTGCATCATTGGCCGCTTCCGGTGTAACGGGTTTGAGGATTGTCCCGACGGCAGCGACGAAGAGAACTGCAGTAAGTACCGGGGCCTGCGTACCACGCTCCCCTGTTCATTCCCACCAGTGGACCTTCCATCCTGGCCGCTCTCATCTGTGTGCCTCTTACACCCCCAGGCTTGGGCCTTTTCTCTATTTGTTACTATTTGTTACTGCTTACTGGAATCTATTTGTTACTGCTTACTTCTTGTGTGATTGTGTAGATGCTCAGCTACCATTTATCAGGGCCTTTGCTAAGTACACTGGGCCTGGGGCATACTTTGTTTTCAGTTCTGATGATGGCTCTGGAAATGTAAGCGTGTTATCCCCATCGACACATAAGGACCTGAAGTATGAGCGGTCAACGGACTCATCCAGAGTCACATAGCTTATCAGCTGCAGAGCCAGTTCTAGGCTCATTCAGACGCTCATCTGATTGACCCTGCCACTCAGCACCCCACGTTTAGGTGCTTGCTTTCCTTCTCATTTTGAATTCTTTAAAGAAAGATGTTTATATATTAATTATATACATACTATAAGAATATGCTCTTGGAAGTTGCCGTATGATCCAACAATCCCACTCCTGGGCATATATCCGGAGAAACCTCTAATTCGAAAAGACACATGCACCCCAGCGTTCATAGCAGCACTATTTACAATAGCCAGGACGTGGAAGCAACCTAAATGTCCATTGACAGATGAATGAATAAAGAAGATGTGATACATATAAACAATGGACTGTTACTCAGCCATTAAAAAGAATGCAGTAATGCCATTTGCAGCAACATGGATGGACCTGGAGATTATCACTCTAAGTGAAGTAAGTCAGACAGAGAAAGACAAATACCATATGATATCACTTATTTGTGGAATCTAAAATATGACACAAGTGAACTTATTTACAAAACGGAAATGGACTCACAGACATAGAAAACCAATTTATGGTTACCAAAGGGAAAAAAGGGTGGAGGGAGGAGTAAATTAGGAGTATGGGATAAACAGATACAAACTACTATATATAAAAAAGATAAACAACAAGGTCCTAGTGGATAGCACAGGGAACTATATTCAATACCTTGTAATAAACCATAATGGAAAAGAATATGAAAAAGAAAATATATGTGTGTGTATAACTGTGAATCACTTTGCTGTACATATGAAACTAACACAACATTGGAAATCAACTATACATCAATGTTTAAAAAAGAATATGCTCGAGCACTGTGAGTAGCATGAGGGGCGGAGCCTTGGGAGCTCCAGGATCATGAGTTGCAGCGGGGATAGGGGAGGATGGGGGCGTCGGCTGCTGCTTCTAGACGCTAAGGAATGCCGCTGGACCTGGATCCAAAACAGGCTCTTCATATCCACCAGGCACAGAGGACAACAACTGGCTGGAGGACTGAGTGGAGTGCAGAAGGCCGGCCACTCTGTGCCTTTCGATTGGAGAATTTAACCCATTTACATGTAAGCCGTGTGGCTGACAGGGCCTTGGTTCTCCAGCCGGGTGTCACGCCGGACCCTCTGAGGTGGGAGAGCCGAGTTCAGGACACTGGACCACCAGAGACTTCCTAGCCTCACGTAATATCAACTGGCAAGAGCTCTCCCAGAGATCTCCATCTCAACGCTAAGACCCAGCTCCACTCAACGACCAGCAAGCTCCAGTGCTGGACACCCTATGCCAAACAACTAGCAAGACAGGAACACAACCCCACCCATTAGCAGAGAGGCTGCCTAAAATCATAAGTTCACAGACACCCCAAAAACATACCACTGGACGCGGTCCTGCCCACCAGAAAAACAGGATCCAGCCTCATCCACCAGAACACAATCACCAGTCCCCTCCACCCGGAAGCCTACACAACCCACTGAACCAACTGGGGGCAGACAACAAAAACGACAGGAACTACAAACCTGCAACCTGTGAAAAGGAGACCCCAAACACAGTAGGTTAAGCAAAATGAGAAGACAGAGAAATATGCAGCAGATGAAGGAGCAAAGTAAAAACATAAACAAACACCAGACCAAACAAATGAAGAGGAAATAGGCAGTCTACCTGAAAAAGGATTCAGAGTAATGATAGTAAAGATGATCCAAAATCTTGGAAATAGAATGGAGAAAATGCAAAAAACATTTAACAAGGACCTAGAAGAACTAAAGAGCAAACAAACAATGATGAGCAACACAATAAATGAAATTAAAAGTTCTCCAGAAGGAATCAATAGCAGAATAACTGAGGCAGAAGAATGGAGAAGTGACCTGGAAGATAATATAGTGGAAATAACTACTGCAGAGGAGAATAAAGAGAAAGGAATGAAAAGAATTGAGGACAGCCTCAGAGACCTCTGGGACAACATTAAACGCACCAACATTCGAATTATAGGGGTCCCAGAAGAAGAAAGGACTGAGAAAATATTTGAAGGGATTATAGTTGAAAACTTCCAGAATATAGGAAAGGAAATAGTCAATCTAGTCCTGGAAGCACAGAGTCCCATACAGGATAAATCCAAGGAGAAACACACCAAGACACATATTACTCAAACTATCAAAAATTAAGTACAAAGAAAAAATATTAAAAGCAGCAAGGGAAAAGCAACAAATAACATACAAGGGAATCCCCATAAGGTTAACAGCTGATCTTTCAGTAAAAACTCTGTAAGCCAGAAGGGAGTGGCAGGACATATTGAAAGTGATGAAAGGGAAAAACCTACAATGAAGATTACCCAGCAAGGATCTTATTCAGATTCTATGGAGAAATTAAAACCTTTACAGGCAAGCAAATCTAAGAGAATTCAGCACCACCAAACCAGCTTTACAACAAATGCTAAAGGAACTTCTCTAGGCAGAAAACACAAGAGAAGGAAAAGACCTACAATAACAAACCCAAAGCAATTAAGAAAATGGTAATAGGAACATAAATATCAATAATTGCCTTATATGTAAATGGATTAAATGCTCCAACCAAAAGACATAGACTGGCTGAATGGATACAAAAACAAGACCCGTATATATGCTATCTACAAGAGACCAACTTCAGACCAAGGGACACATACAGACTGAAAGTGAGGGGATGGAAAAAGATACTCCATGCAGATGGAAAACAGAAGAAAGCTGGAGTAGCAATTCTCATATCAGACAAAATAGACTTTAAAATAAAGACGATTACAAGAGACAAAGAAGGACACTACATAATGATCAAGGGAGCAATCCAAGAAGAAGATACAACAATTGTAAATATTTATGCACCCAACACAGGAGCACATCAATACATAAGGCAAATACTAACACATAAAAGGGGAAATAGACAGTAACACAATCATAGAAGGGGACTTTAACACCCCACTTTCACCCATGGACAGATCATCCAAAATGAAAATTAATAAGGAAACACAAGCTTTAAATGATGCATTAAACAAGATGGACTTAATTGATATTTAAAGGACATTCCATCCAAAAACAATAGAATACACTTTCTTCTCAAGTGCTCGTGGAACATTCTCCAGGATAGATCATATGTTGGGTCACAAATCAAGCCTTGGCAAATTTAAGAAAATTGAAATCATATCAAGTATCTTTTCTGACCACAACACTATAAGACTAGATATCAATTACAGGAGAAAAACTGTAAAAAATACAAACACAGGGAGGCTAAACAATACACTACTAAATAACCAGGAGATCACTGAAGAAATCAAAGAGGAAATCAAAAAATACCTAGAAACAAATGACAGTGAAAACACGATGATCCGAAACCTATGGGATGTAGCAAAAGCAGTTCTAAGAGGGAAGTTTATAGCAATACAATCGTACCTCAAGAAACAAGAAACATCTCAAATAAACAACCTAATCTTACACCTAAAGCAATTAGAGAAAGAAGAACAAAAAAAAACCCCAAAGTTAGCAGAAGGAAAGTAATCATAAAGATCAGATCAGAAATAAATGAAAAAGAAATGAAGGAAACAGTAGCAAAGATCAATAAAATGAAAAGCTGATTCTTTGAGAAGATAAACAAAATTGATAAAACATTAGTCAGACTCATCAAGCCAAAGAGGGAGAAGACTCAAATCAATAGAATTAGAAAAGAAACAGGAGAAGTAACAACTGACACTGCAGAAATACGAAGGATCATGAGAGATTACTACAGGCAACTATATGCCAATAAAATGGGCAACCTGGAAGAAATGGACAAATTCTTAGAAAAGCACAACCTTCCAAAACTGAACCAGGAAGAAATAGAAAATATAAACAGACCAATCACAAGCACTGAAATTGAGACTGTGATTAAAAATCTTCCAACAAACAAAAGCCCAGGACCAGATGGCTTCACAGGCGAATTCTATCAAACATTTAGAGAAGAGCTAACACCTGTTCTTCTCAAACTCTTCCAAAATATAGCAGAGGGATGAACACTCCCAAACTCATTCTACGAGGCCACCGTCACCCTGATACCAAAACCAGACAAAGATGTCACAAAAAAACTACAGGCCAATATCACTGATGAACATAGATGCAAAAATCCTCAACAAAATACTAGCGAACAGAATCCAAGAGCACATGGAAAGGATCGTACATCTTGATCAAGTGGGGTTTATCCCAGGAATGCAAGAATTCTTTAATATATGCAAATCAATCAATTTGATACACCATATTAACAAATTGAATGATGAAAACCATATGGTAATCTCAATAGATGCAGGAAAAGCTTTTGACAAAATTCAACACCAATTTATGATAAAAACCCTCCAGAAAGTCGGCATAGAGGGACCTTACCTCAACATAATAAAGGCCATATATGACAAACCCACAGCCAACATTGTTCTCAATGGTGAAAAACTGAAACCGTTTCCACTAAGATCAGGAACAAGACAAGGTTGCCCAGTCTCATGGCTATTATTCAATTAGTTTTGGAAGTTTTAGCCCCAGCAATCAGAGAAGAAAAAGAAATAAAAGGAATCCAAATCGGAAAAGAAGAAGTAAAACTGTAACTGTTTGCAGTTGACATGATACTATACATAGAGATTCCTAAAGATGCTACCAGAAAACTACTAGAGCTAATCAATGAATTTGGTAAAGTAGCAGGATACAAAATTAATGCACAGAAATCTCTTTCATTCTTATACAGTAATGATGAAAAATCTGAAAGAGAAATTAAGGAAAGACTCCCATTTACCATTGCAACAAAAATAATAAAATACCTAGAAATAAACCTACCTAAGGAGACAAAAGACCTGTATGCAGACAACTACAGGACACTGGTGAAAGAAATTAAAGATGATACAAACTGATGGAGAGATATACCATGTTCTTGAATTGGAAAAATCAACATTGTGAAAATGACTCTACTACCCAAAGCACTCTACAGATTCAGTGCAATCCCTATCAAACTACCAATAGCATTTTTCACAGAACTAGAACAAAAAATGTCACAATTTGTATGGAAACAGAAAAGACCCTGAATAGCCAAAAGCAATCTTGAGAAGAAAAACGGAGCTGGAGGAATCAGGCTCCCTGACTTCAGACTATACTATAAACCTATAGTAATCAAGACAGTATGGTCCTGGCACAAAAACAGAAATACAAATCAATGGAACAGGATAGAAAGCCCAGAGATAAACCCATGCACATATGGTCACCTTATCTTTGATAAAGGAGGCAAGAATATCCATTGGAGAAAAGACAGCTTCTTCAATAAGTGTTGCTGGGAAAACTGCACAGCTATATGTAAAAGAATGAAATTAGAACACTCCCTAACACCATACACAAAAAATAAACTCAAAATGGATTAAAGACCTAAATGTAAGGCCAGACACTATAAAACTCTTAGAGGAAAGCATAGGCAGAACACTCTATGACATAAATCACAGCAAGGTCCTTCTTGACCCACCTCCTAGAGAAATGAAAATAAAAACAAAAATAAACAAATGAGACCTAACTTAAAAAAAACTTAAAAGCTTTTGCACAGCAAAGGAAACCATAAACAAGATGAAAAGAGAACCGTCAGAATGGGAGAATATATTTACAAACGAAGCAACTGACAAAGGATTAATCTCCAAAATATACAAGCAGCTCATGCAGCTCAATATGAAAAAAACAAACAACCCAATCCAAAAATGGACAGAAGACCTAAATAGACATTTCTCCAAAGAAGGTATACAAATTGCCAACAAACACATGAAAGGATGCTCAACATCACTAATCATTAGAGAAATGCAAATCAAAACCACAATGAGGTATCACCTCGCTCCAGTCAGAATGGCCATCATCAGAAAATCTACAAACAATAAATGCTGAAGAGGGTGTGGAGAAAAGGGAACCCTCTCGCACTGTTGGTGGGAATGTAAATTGATACAGCCACTATGGAGAACAGTATGGAGGTTCCTTAAAAAACTAAAAATAGAACTACCAAACAACCCAGCATTTCCACTACTGGGCATATACCCTGAGAAAACCATAATTCAAAAAGTCATTTACCATAATGTTCATTGCAGCTCTATTTACAATAGGCAGGATATGGAAGCAACCTAAGTGTCCATCGACAGGTGAGTGGATAAAGAAGTGGCACATATACACAATGGAATATTACTTAGCCATAAAAAGAAACGAAATTGAGTTATTTGTAGTGAGGTGGATGGACCTAGAGTCTGTCATACAGAGTGAAGTAAGTCAGAAGGAAAAAAAACAAATACCATATGCTAACACTTATATATGGAATCTAAAAAAAAAAGGTTCTGAAGAACTTAGGGGCAGGACAGGAATAAAGGCGCAGATGAAGAGAATGGACTTGAGGACATGGGGTGGTGGGAAGCTGGGATGAAGTGAGAGAGTGGCATGGACATATATACACTACCAAATGTAAAATTGATAGCTAGTGGGAAGCAGCCGCATAGCACAGGGAGATCAGCTCTGTGCTTTGTGACCACCTAGAAGGGTGGGATAGGGAGGTTGGGAGGGAGACGCAAGAAGGAGGGGATATGGGCATCTATGTATATGTATAGCTGATTCACCTTGTTATACAGCAGAAACTAACACAACATTGTAAAGCAATTATACTCCAATAAAGATGTTAAAAAAAAAAAAAAAGAATATGCTCCTGGAAAAAAATCCAAGTAGGATAGAAAGCTAAAGTGTTCCTTGATTTGTGACCACTGATTCCTTTTACCTGGTGTATAATATTCCATGGTATCAACACACAGAGAGACAGACAGACACACACACACCTCCTCTTGTTCTCTCTACCCCTCCTGCCTCTTAGCAGTCTTGGTGTTGAAGCTCACCTCACTACTCCTTGGCCTGGATATACTGGTGCCTTGCTTGGCAGCATCTCTGTGTCCAAATCCACACTCAGCAGTTTCAGTGACCTTCAGGTGTCCCTTTCCCGCCTTTCACGCTGTTCCAGCTCCCCCAGCAATTCGCTTTGTACCTGCTTCTGGTTCCTCTGGTCACTGCTTAGTTTATTCTTTTTCTTTTCCCCTTCAATGTTTAGACTGCTGGAGCCTTTCTAACTGTAGTTGGCTCTTGACAAACTTACACATTTACCTTCTGCACTTATATATTTTAATAACCCTTTTCTCTTCTGATTATTGTAAAGAACTTGCGAAATATAGAAAAGTATAAAGAGGAAAGCAAAAATGCCTAGAAGGCAATGCTGTTAATATGTGGGTTATTTTGTGATAGTCATCCCCCCACCCTGTCTGTCTACCTATCATCTATCTTCTCTAATATGTTTAATTGAGATGTCCTCTTTATTGTGACCATTTTCTCATGTTATTAAATTTTTTCGAAGCCTAATTCGAAAACAGGGATTGTTTTGATAAACTGATTTTCCCTTACCCTGTTAGTTCTATTTTAAGTCCTTGAGGAGGAGAGTGACTATCTCCTATGTTCTTTTATGTCTTTCCAGGGAACAATCATTGCTGTACTGTCCCAAGAGGGACACAGAGAGTTTATAACTCTACTGTATGCATTCTCCTGTTGCCTTATCTCACCTTCTGGGTCTCAAATGGCAGAGATATGGCAGAGCTGCTAGATTGCTGAATGGTTAGTAAGTAGAGGGGCTGAACCCCAGCTTAGCGAGGAGGGTGCATATCACTAACAGGGTAGGGGCCTGACTGAGCAAAATGACTCTGGAGCTGGGGTCTGGCCTCAGATTTGTGTTCTGCCCTAGGGAAGCACCAGTTGGGCTTCTAACATAATCTCCTTGCACAGTGGTTTTCTCTAGAATGGAGGTACTGACAGCCTGCTTTCCAGGTTTGTTGTGCGGGTTAGATGAGATAATATCTGAAAAGTGCTTAGTGTGGTACTAAGTACTGTCCATAGGGATCTTATCACGGAAGGGGGGAATTTTACATGTATCATCATACATATATATGTACTAGAGAGTAATTCAGTGGCAATAAAAGCAAGTGTGAGGCATTACAGTATGTACGTTCTAAATGATTGTGTCATCCTGTGTACTGTTTGCCATAATTAAGAGCCCTGTATGATTAGATGTTTGGATATTGGTCTTTAATTGTCTAAATGCGTAAATTATATTCACTCTAAATTAAGCCAATGAGGATTAAGCCAGCATTTTCCTCTGGCATATCTGCCATTTGAAAAGAGTGGTTCTAACTCACTGTTCTGAAAACTGGTAAATAAAAGGAAAGAATCAAGCATTTATCCTCCCTTTCATATATGAATTACACTTCTGAGTAATTAAATAGCTGACTTAGAAAAGTTTTTTTTTTAATTGAAGAATACCAGCTGATAGAAGAATGAGAGAATTAGAGTATGTCTATTTTATAAACCCAATGAAGAAATGGATCATCAAATGGCTGCTAAAACCATTAGATGAGAAATTGAAAGGGAGCTTTATAATGTATGGATCAGGCAGAAAAGTCCCGAAACGGGCAATCTTCTCACAGATGACTTTGAATCAGTATTGCATCACTTCAAGTGGATTGTAGAAACCTTATCACTCTATGGATCTCTCTGTATTATAGTTGTCTTAAATAGTACATCTTCATGCTTTAAAAATCCCAAAAGATGGGCTTCCCTGGTGGCGCAGTGGTTGAGAGTCCGCCTGCCGATGCAGGCGACACGGGTTCGTGCCCCGGTCCGGGAAGATCCCACATGCCGGGGAGCGGCTGGGCCCGTGAGCCATGGCCGCTGAGCCTGTGCATCCGGAGCCTGTGCTCCGCAACGGGAGAGGCCACAACAGTGAGAGGCCCGCGTACCGCAAAAAAAAAAAGAAAAAAAATCTTAAAAAAAAAAATCCCAAAAGACAATGTTTTAATGTTTACTTTAACTTTTCAAGTATGTTTAAAAGAACTCCAGAGGAGAAGATTCGTCTATTATATTTACCCAGATATTTACCATTTTGGTTGCTCTTCCTTCGTTCCTGATGTTCCAGGTTTTTTTCTGGTATCATTTTCCTTCTGTCTGAAGAACTTCCTTTAGCAATTCTTTTAAAGCAGGTCTGCTGGCAACAAATTCTCTTAATTTTCCTCATCTGAGAGTATCTTTATTTCACCTGCTTTCCTAAAGGATATGTTCACTGCATGTAGAATTCTGGGGTGGCAGTTCTTTTCTTTAAAGCACTTTAAAAATGTTGTGCCACTTCCCCTGGCTTCTCTTGTTTCCAGTGAGAAATTTGCAGTTATTTTAAACTGTTTTCCCTTAGAGAATACACCACTTTTATCTGGCTGCTTTGAAGATTTGTTTTGTTTTGTTTTTAGTTTTTACCACTTAGATGACAATGTGTCTCGGATGACAATGTGTCTGGGTACGTGGATTTCTTTGTTTATCCTGTTTAGGGTTCTCTTTGAATCTGTAGGGTTTTGTCTTTTGCCGTACTTAGTACATTTTCAACTAGTCTCTCTCTCTTTTTTTAAATTGAAATATAGTTGATTTACAATCAATCCTCTTTCTCTTTTTCTTGTGGGATTCTGATAACAATTTTAGGTCCCTGAAACTCTGTTCATTTTTTAATCAATCTTTTTTCTTTTTATTATCCAGATTGGATTATTTCTATTACTCTTTTGTCAGGTTTACTTTTTCCTCTGTCATCTCCAATCTACTTTCGAGCCCATACAATGTGACTCTTTTTTACTTTGGTTACTCTATTTTTCAGTTCTGAAATTTCCTTTTGGTTCTTCTTTACGTCTTGTGTTCCTTTGCTGAGACTTTCTATTTTCCATTTGTTTCGAGAGTGTTTGTGATTGCTTGTTAGTATTTGTATAATCGCTGCTTTAAAGTCTCTGTCACAAAATTCCAACATCTGCCTTATCTTGCTGTTGGTGTCTGTTGATTATCCTTTCCCATGAGAGTTGAGATTTTCCTGTTTTTTCATATGACAAGTAATTTTGGATTTTATTTTGATTACTATGCATGACACTTTGGGTTTTGTTTAAATCCCACAGAGAAGGCTTGTATTTTTGTTTTAGTGGACAAATGACTCTGCTGGGTCAGGCCACAAGTTCCTAACAGCCCTCTGGAAGGGCAATAAAGCCCTCAGTGGACTGTAGTCACAGTTGTTTTTAGACTGTTTTTGCAGTGCTGCTTGGACCTGTTCTGTGTCTGCACCTCCCAGTGGCCGGTCTGGGACCTGGGCAGTGGTCTATGCGTTTAGTTCTTACCATCTTTAGTCTGCTGATTAGGACCAGATCCATGCATGTGCATCTTGGGAATCAGCCTCGGAGTTCAAAAACAACTTTATGAAGTTGATTTCCCAAGTTCCTCCCTCTCCGTGATCTCTCTGATATTTGCCAGTTTCCTGGGAGTCAGAGAGGGGAAAAAGAAGGTAAACTTAGCACCATTTCAGTGCTAGTTCAAATTTTGGTCTTCTTCCACAGTTGGTCTGCTCCAATTTACTTTTCAGAATCTAAAAACAGCTGTTACATGTATTCTGTCCAGGTTTTCTTTAGCTGCATTCAGTAGGAGAGCCAGGGTGTGGTGTGATTGCTGCATCTGACCTGGAATTGGATCCTCCCACAAGTCAGTTGGCGCATCACAAGGAAAGAGACAACCAGACATTTGCCTTCTGATACAACCCAAAAGGAACACACATCACCACTCTATGGTATTTCTGCCCCCAAACATCCAACCTGAATCTGATTGAGCCTCTTGGTCTGTCTTAGTCAATTCAGGCTGCTATAATAAAATACCATACACTGGGTGGCATACGCAACAGAAGCTTACTTCTCACAGATCTGGAAGTCCAGGATCAGAGTACCAGCGTGGTCAGGTTGGTGGTGTGGACCCTCTCTCTGGTCATAACCTCACATGGCCTTCCTTGGTGTGTGCACACAGAGAGAGAAATCCTCATCATCATCTTATAAGGGCGCTTATCCCATCATGAGAACATCACCCTCATGACCTCATCTAACCCTAAGCACCTCCCAAAGACCCCACCTCCTAATTCCATCCATTAGAGGTTAGTGTTTCCACATATGAATTTGGGGGGAACACGAACATGCAGTTCTTAACACTAAGCACTAGTTTATAGGAAATTCAGGGACAGAGGAACATGTTAGTGACCCCGTGGATAGATAAACGGCCAGATCCGGAATGTGGAATATTCTCCACCACTCAGTTTCAGCCACAAATAAATTCTAAGAAAAGAAATTAGAAGGGGGAGCCTACAGATTCAAAGAGACTAAGGGACAAGCCAACCAAATGTAATATGTGGACCTTGTTTCAACCCTGATTCAAACAAACCAACTGTTAAAAAAATTGAGATAGTTGGGAAATCTTGAATTGTGGTTGTATATCTAATATTAAGGCATTATTATTAAGTTTTTAAGTTTAAGGATGGCATTCTGTTTATTATTTTTTAAAAATCCTTATCTTTGAGAAACATATACTGGAGTATATGAAAATGAAATTACCTGGTATCTAGGATGTGCTTCAAGCCTTTCCTCTGGGGTGGGGTTGGGGTGGGGGGTGGATAGTGGGTGAGGTAGGACTGAAACAGATGTGTCAGCGTATTGGTAATTCTTTTTCATTTTAATTATGGGTTTATTGCTTAGATACTGGAAAATAAATTTTTTTCCTTTTTTTAATTGAAGTATAGTTGATTTACATTGTTGTGTTAGTTACTGCTGAATAGCAAAGTGATTCATTATACATATATATGTACATTCTTTTTTTTTAAATATTCTTTTCCATTATGGTTTATCATAGGATATTGAATATAATTCCCTGTGCTATACAGTTGGACCTTGTTGTTTATCCATTCCATATATAAAAGCTTACATCTGCTAACCCCGACCTTCCACTCCATCCCTCCCCCAACGCCCTCCCCCTTGGCAACCACAGGTCTGGTCTCTATGTCCATAGTTTTGTTTCTGTTTCATAGGTTCATTTGTGTCATATTTTTAGATTCCACATATAAGTGATATCATATGGTATTTGTCTTTCTCTTTCTGACTCACTTCACTTAGTATGATGATCTCTAGTTGCATCTGTGTTGCTGCAAATGACATTATTTCATTCTTTTTTATGGCTGAGTAGTATTCCATTGTATACATGTACCACATCTTCTTTATCCATTTATCTGTCGATGGACATTTATGTTGTTTCTATGTCTTGGCTATTGTGAATAGTGCTGCTATGAACATAGGGGTGCATGTATCTTTTTGAATTATAGTTTTGTCTGGATACATGCCCAGGAGTGGGGATGCTGGATCACATGGTAATTCTATTCTTAGTTTTCTGAGGAACCGCCACACTGTCTTGCACAGTGACTGTACCAACTTACATTCCCACCAACGGTGTAGGAGCGTTCCCTTTTCTCCACACCCTCTCCAGCATTTGTTGTTTGTAGACTTTTTAATGATGGCCATTCTGACTGGTGTGAGGTGGTACCTCCTTGTAGTTTTGATCTGCATTTCTCTAACAGTTAGCGATGTTCAGCATCTTTTCTTGTGCCTCTTGGCCATCTGTATGTCTTCTTTGGAGAAATATCTGTTTAAGTCTTCTGCCCATTTTTGGATTGTAATGGTAATTATTAAAACCAGGTGATTGAAACACAGGGGTTCCCTATGCCAGTCTCTATTTTTGTATGTAACTGGAATTTTCCATAATAAAATGGTAAAAAGAAATAAAAGATAAAGGAGCAGTTTTGTTGGGTGATGTCTTGACTTCAGCAAATAATTGGAGAGTCATATTTTTAAAGAACTTTATTTCTGTGGATGTGTTTTCCACTGTTTGCATTCATTTTGCAGGAGGAAGGATAAGCAAGGACCAGTGTTTCCTTCCAGAGGATCACAGTGCTGAGATTTTGCCCTTTCACTTCCTTCCTTTCTCCTTTTTACTGTGTTTGGCCTCTTCCTCCTGCCTTGGGCTCAGACATCCTCGGCTGGCGGTGAAGCCCGGATGGGCTGGCGGCACAGCTCTCCCCCGGTCCTCCGTCAGGGAGGACAGGTACTCCTTCCAGGAACTGAGTTATGGCAGAGTGGTCTGGGTGACCACGGTGGAAAATTCTTTCAAGTGGGATCTTCTGCTGCTGTTTTCAGCATAGTTGTGCTCAGAAAACCCGCTGTGTACTGGACTGTTTTTCTCCCACTGCTGATGAAGTCTTGCCTGTCCCCCTAAAGAGCTGACTTGCTCAGCCAGTGTGTCTATATTTTTTAATCACGGAGCCCCTTGGTGCTTGTGTATTTCTGTAGCTTTATTCATGTCAACCCAGATCAGATTCCACATGTCTTCTTCACCCCTCAGCAGATCCATGAGTGGAAGCCTCAGGGAGCTGTGCCTCACGTCGGAGGGGCTGGGTGAGCAGAGGGGCGGGAGGATGCTTGCACCCTATGCTTCCAAGCTCCATCAGCAAGGTCCCCTTAAAGGCTCCTGTACGACCTGCTTCCTTAGGGAGTTGTTCCTGGTCTGCCGAGCCTGTGTGTTGGCACAGCATCTTGGGTCGCCCCCAAACAAATCAGAGGCCTGCCCTGAACACCCTGTAAAGATAAGTCCTCTCCTCTCCAGTCTCCCACGCTGTCTCCTTCCCCTGATTCACGCTTCTCCTCTGCACTTACCACCACTTTTTGTTTATTTTCTGCCTTCTCTGCTGCACCGTGATGGCCATGAGACGGTATTGCTGCATGGTTCACGGCTGTACTCCCAGTGCCAGCTGTATAGTCTGGCTCAGCCTTAGCGCGGGATAAATGCATGTGGAATAAATTGCACTTCTCATGCTTTATCTTCAGTGCACATTGACCTGCCTGTCTCCCCACTAGAGTGTAAGCTCTTTAAGAACAGACTGGGTTGGGGGCTTCCCTGGTGGCGCAGTGGTTGAGAGTCCGCATGCCGATGCAGGGGACATGGGTTCGTGCCCCGGTCCGGGAAGATCCCACATGCCGCGGAGCGGCTGGGCCCGTGAGCCATGGCCTCTGAGCCTGCGCGTCTGGAGCCTGTGCTCCGCAATGGGAGAGGCCACAACAGTGAGAGGCCCGCGTACCACAAAAAAAAAAAAAAAAAAAAAAAAGAACAGACTGGGTTTTCTTTTATCCCCAGTGCCTAGTAGAGTGCTTCATTTATAGGCAAACTAAATATCTGTGGAATGAGTGGATCAAGCAGCTAATCAAACAGAGGGTTAAAGAAGAAGACAGACGGTCAGGATATATTCTCAACATGGGGATGTCTTGGCCCTCTTCTTTGGTTTCAGATGTACACCCAGAGGGCACATTTAGGCTGCACATGGTTCATTCACCCCAGCTCCCACCTTCTTTCAGACTCTCATTCTCTTTCTACAGTTTCTGTGCCAGACACCCTGCAAGACGCTGCAGGGGATAAAGAGATGGGGCAGATGCAGGACCCTGGCAATGTTGAGGTGATCCTCAAGCAAGGGAGCCAGAAGGAGTCATACCCAAATAAATACAATATGGGTTGACAGTGGAGAGCGCTGTGGGAGCCACTGATGGGAGAGCCTCTGGGCTCGTCAGTGGGAGTTGCTGAAGGAGATGGACCTGGGAAGATGGGTGCCATTTAAAGGTTGGCAATACGATTCCGTGGAGCCTTTTCGGCTAAGGGCTCAGCAGTGAGGTATGCAGACTGTGCAGAGCATAAGAAGCCACTTGACTGACAGTGACTGAGTACTTACTATGTATGTGGCACATTTCTATATGCTTTACACGTGTGATATTTTAGGCTGATAACATTATGACTCCCTGTTTGTAGATAAGGAAATGAGACATAGAAAGGTTAAATAATTTGCCTAAGGTCACACAGTAAGTGACAGAGTTGTAACATCAACCCAGGCAGTATAAATCCAGGGTCTGAACTCTTAACCACTATACTGTGTATCCCCAATGATAATTATTATTACAAGCATTTATTGAGCACCTGCTGTGGGCCACATGCAATTCTCAGTTGTTCAGGTGCATTAAGTTTTTTTTTTTTAATTTTTGTTGGAGTATAGTTGATTTACAATGTTGTGTTAGTTTCAGGTGAGTGAAAGTGAGCCAGTTATACATACACATATAAACACTCTTTTTTAGATTATTTTCCCATATAGGTCGTTACAGAGTATCAAATAGAGTTCCCTGTGCTATACAGTAGGTCCTTATTAGTTATCTATTTTATATACAGTAGTGTGTACATGTCAATCCCAATCTCCCAATTTATCCCTCCCCCCATCCCCCCTTGGTAACCGTACGTTTGTTTTCTACATCTGTGACTCTATTTCTGTTTTGTAAATAGGTTCATTTGTATCGGGTGCATTATCTTAATTTTCACAAAATCTTAAGACAGAGGCACTATTCTTATTTTCATTTTACAGATAAGGAAATTGAGGCTGAACGAAGTTAAAGCATTTTCCTGATGTCATGTGGCTAGTGAGTGGTAGAGCTGAAATTTGAACCCAGGTGAACTTCTCACCCTCACTGCTAATCATTACAGAAAAATGTACGCTCGGAAGGGTAGGCTGGGGCAGGTTGTGAAAAGTTAAGAGTCTGGTTAATAAGTACCAGGGATGTAACGTACAACATGATACATATCATTAATGCTGCTATACGTTATATATAAAAGCTGTTAAGAGAGTCAATCCTAACAGTTCTCATCACAAGGAAAATAACTTTTTTCTAGTTATTTAATTTTGTATCTATATGAGATAATGGATGTTCACGAAACTTATGGTGATAATCATTTCACGATGTATGTGAATCAAATCATCGTGCCGTACACCTTAAACTTATACAGTGCTGTATGTTAATCATATCTCAATAAAACTGGAAGAGAAAAAAGTTAACGATCTAGGATTGTATTTTATACGCAACGAGGAGCAGTTGATTCTGAGCTGAGTGCAGAGCGAGGAGAGGGAGAAGGTCAAGCATGGCTGGAGCCCGGGGAGCTGGGACGTGGCGGTCCCTTTAATGGAAGTGGATCCAAGAAGAGAGGGAGAGGTTGGGGAGAGAGGGAAGGATGTCCGTTTCAGACATGCAGAGCTTGAGGCGAGGGGGTCTTCAGGCAGAGGTGTCCACGAAGCATCGAGAGAAAGAGGATTATCGCTGGAGGGAAGATTTGGGGAGCCATCCACAGAAGGGTGGTGGTTGAAGCAGTGAAGTTGAAATTGGCGGGAGACAGGCTGGGGGGTTGGACAGGAGGTAGCCAGGCCCAGGAAGCCTTTACAAGCAGGAAGAAACAAACGGCCATTAGCAATGAATCAGGGTCTGCCACTGCCACTGCGCTGCCTCTCGAAGGGTTCTGAAAGTTCGGATCCTTCGGGTCCTTAGAGGCTGGGGAAAAGGCAGACGGGATTGAGGAACCTTTGCCTCCTCCTGCTTTCCCAGAGTGGGGGCCCCTCCCCTCCTGCAGACTCGGAAGACGGAAGACGGCTGCACATGGCCCTGATCTGTCTCGGGGGCCACGGGCTGCTGGGAGAGGTCCTGTGGGTGGACTCTGAAAGGAAGGCAAGAACTCGCAGCTGGCCACAGACAAGCCACCTCTTCTCTGAAGGTCCAGGCTGCCAACATTTTCCAGGCCACAAAGGAGCAGTGCTTTTAATGGGTCGGAGTATTTGCAGAGAGGCTTGGGGCCAGGCATCCTGTGTCCTGGAACAGAGGAAGTCTCGGAGCAGCTCCATCTCCCCCAGTTGCCTGGTTCCCAGGGAAACGGGGGCTGGGAAGACAAGATACCCACGGAGACCATGAGGTTGGGATGCTGGGCGAGGAAGTGGGCGGGCACCACAGCGGGATGGGGAGCAGATGGGGGATGTGGGGACTGGTGGCCAGGAGGTTCTCATTGATGTGTTTTGTCAAGAACCCTTTGAGGTGGGAGAGGGGCCGACTTCACAGACTTTAAATGGATTAAAGGCGACATTTCCTACGTCCAGCTGGAGACAGATTGCTTCATTTCCTGTCTTGAAGCAGGTCAGTTGCTTTTGGACGACTGCAGTGGGCCCTGGGTCCTTTCCTTCAGATGTGGTTGAGGTGAATGCCACCAGTTTAATTAACCACTGAGCTTAACCTTCTCACTCCTCCCTCCCCTGGGCAGGGAGAGACAGCTTCTCTTTCCTGAGTACTGTGGGCTGGGAAACAGATTCTTAGATCTCTGTGTTTGTGGTGGCAATAATAGCTGGGGAACTTTGGAGTCGCAGTTGAATTTTTGAAGTTAACTCTGCGGACAGTTTTCCATCCTTACTGAAATAAATACTATAAAATGCAATGTTCCTCTTCCTAGTTAAGCGAGTAAAATAATACATTTTTTCAGTGACTGGGAAACCTCAGGAAGGACAAAGAAAACATACATGTGGAGCACATTAAATATTGCTAGAAGATGCAGAGATATAACATCCCAGAGTAGGAAGCGTTTCATGGTCAGTTTATGGGCCGTCTGTTGATCGGTTATGTTTCAGGGTCCTGGGTGAGGATCCACGGCATCACAGAAACCCCGAAGACTTGACTTCTGTCCCCCCCAGAGCCTATAGGTTTGGTCCACCATACATGCACCCTGAAATCTGGCTTAAGCCTGGTAAATGCTGCAGAGGTCCTGGAAGAAATATAGCAGAACTTGAGCTGTCTGGGGTCTTTGGGGAGATTTTACTCTAGGTAAGTGAGTGTGCCTCTGACAACAGGGATCTCCTCTTGGCTTCCTCAGTGTCTACCTCTGTTGGTGACAGTGCAGGGCCGTTCTTAGGAATGTTAGTTTTTAGACTGGGCTTTAATACAGGGTTGCCTTTGGCTCCTTTTAGAACTTTCTGGTCTCTTTTGAAGCTATCTTAGGCTGCTCTGCTTTTGGAATTCTTCAGGTGGCTTTTTATAGCTTTGTGGTCCCCTCCCATGGTTGTCAGCTTTTACTTCTTGCAATTTGTCTGCAGGTTGGCAACGGCGTCCTCTCTCTCTTCTAATTTGCCGTGTCCTTGGGAACTGGAACACAAACCTTGCTGGAATTCACATAACCGGAGAATCAACAGACCTGGGGGAGGGGAAGGCTGGAGGGCCCTTCCTTGAGGACACTCCCAGCACCTAAAGGACAATAACATCCCAAAGTGTGTTTTGATGGTTCGGAGGCCTTTTTCTGGCTTGCTGCTGGTTTTGGGGCGGTTCCTCTAGCATCCTCTGCCTCTGTTTCTCTGCCCTGCATTGGGGGTAGGGGGACATAGTATTTTATGAGGAGCCCTTGACAAGGAGGAATCCCAGGTGTGTCTGTTTACCAGCGTGTACCTGTGTTCTCTGAACAACAGGGCACCTAAGTGTGAAAGATAGGGGTTTGTGAGCCAGAGAGATTTTTTTTTTTTTTTTTTTTTTTTTTTTTTTTTTTTGCGGTACACGGGCCTCTCACGGTTGTGGCCTCTCCCGTTGTGGAGCACAGGCTCGGGACGCGCAGGCTCAGCGGCCATGGCTCACGGGCCCAGCCGCTCCGCGGCATGTGGGATCTTCCCGGACCGGAGCACGAACCCGCGTCCCCCGCATCGGCAGGCGGACTCTCAACCACTGCGCCACCAGGGAAGCCCCTGAGCCAGAGAGAATTTTGTGGGAAAAGAGAAAAGGAAAAGGAAAGTGAGTGATCACTGAGACATCTCTGCCAGACTAGACTCTTAGAAACTTTTAGTGGAGTCTTTCCAACCTACTGAAAAGGAAAAATAAAATTAAATGAACACCTGTGTTTCCCAACAGCCTGTTTTAAAAATCATATTTCCTATAGTTATGGTTAAATTATTATAACTATATTAACAAGTTAATAATACTATATTATATAATAATAATAATACATTATAATATTACATATTAACTATGGTTAATAATACCATATTGTGTATTTGAAAGTTGCTAAGAGAGTAGATCCTAAAAGTTTTCATCACAAAAGAGATTTTTGTGACTGTGTGAGGCGATGGGTGTTGACTCACTGTGGTGATCGTTCGCAGTATATACATACATCAAATCATCCTGCCGTACACGTGAAACAAATACAATATTATATGTCGGTTATATCTCAGTGAAAAAAGTCATTACCATATTGCCTTATTTGCTTCAGATTTTTAAAATAATAAAGTGTTACCAAATATTATAAGTCTACAGTACACCCCTTTCTGACCCTATCCTTCTCCCTTCTCTCCAGAGACATCCTTTGTCCTGAACTTAGGGTTGTTTCTTCCAATGCGAGTATATATTTTTGTATCTTCAATAATTGATAGTATTCTTTTGCATGGGTAACTTCATCTAATTGGTACAACACTATACATTTTCTTCTGTAACTTTTATTCTTATATAACTTGCATATATCTTCTATAACTTCGCCCCCTCTATTGTATTTGTGAGATTGAGCCATCTTGATCCTGGTTCATTCTTTTTTTTTTTGATTTTGTATTCTTTTTTTAATTGAAGTATAGTTGATTTACAGTGTTAATTTCTGCTGTACAGCAAAGTAGCTCAGTTATCTACATATATACATTCTTCTTTATATTCTTTTCCATTATGGCTTATCCCAGGATATTGAATATAGTTCCCTGTGCTATACAGTAGGACCTTATTGTTTATTGGTTCATTCATTTTTTTTTCGGTACGCGAGCCTCTCACTGTTGTGGCCTCTCCCCGTTGCGGAGCACAGGCTCCGGACGCGCAGGCTCAGCGGGCATGGCTCACGGGCCCAGCCGCTCCGCGGCATGTGGGATCTTCCCAGACCAGGGCTCGAATGGTGTCCCCTGCATTGGCAGGCGGACTCTCAACCGCTGCGCCACCAGGGAGGCCCTGGTTCATTCATTTTTTACTGCTGTTCAGCGAGGGTTGGCAAACGATAGCCCCTGGGCCAAATTGGCCTACGCCCTGTTTTGAAAGTTACTTACTTTAAACGTACTTACTACCTGTAAATCAAGTTTTATTGGAGCACAGTCCTGCCCTTCGTTTATGAATTGTCCATGGCCGCTTTGTACCACAATGGCAAAGTTGAGCAGTTAAGACACAGTGCAAGACCCAAACGTTAGCAAAGCCTAGAGTATTTACTATCTGGCCCTGTACAGTAAAAGCTAGCCATCCCCTCCTGTAGAATTCTAACAGTGTAGCACATGGTATTAATTCTCCTGTGGGTGAACATTTGGGTCATTTCTAATATTTTTATTTTACAAGCAGTGCTTCAGCACACATTTCTGTTTGTTCAGGATTCTCCCGAGTGTGTAGCTGGAAGTGAAATGACTGGGCCACGGGGCATATGCCCCTTAAATATCACCAGGTATCACTAAGTGGGTCTCCAAGGTGGATCTACCAATTTGCACTCCCACGAGTAGTCTCTGAGACTTCCTGTCCCTCCCCATCCTGGCCAACAACCTGGGATTTTAAGACCTTAAGTTTGGCGAGTCTGCTGCGGTTAAAGTGGTGCTTCATTACTGGCCATAGTCAACATCTTTTCAAGTTGTTATTGAGCGTTTGCCATTGCTCTGATGGGAATTGCCCTGTCATGTCCTTTGCCTGTTTTCCTGTTGAGTTGTTTGTCTTTTTTCTTTTTTTTTTTTTTTGCGGTACGCGGGCCTCTCACTGTTGTGGCCTCTCCCATGGCGGAGCACAGGCTCCGGACGCGCAGGCTCAGCGGCCATGGCTCACGGGCCCAACGGCTCCGCGGCATGTGAGATCTTCCCGGACCGGGGCACGAACCCGTGTCCCCTGCATCGGCAGGCGGACTCTCAACCGTTGCGCCACCAGGGAAGCCCTGTCTTTTTTCTTTTGAGTTGTGAGAGTTCTTCCTGTATTCTGGTCCTAGTCCTTTGGTTGTATGCGTTAATACCAAATATATGTATTCATTCTATGCACTGAAATTGGTTTTCAGTCCCTGTGGATTCTTTATCAGTAGAGCTGTGTCTTAAGATATAGTCAGTCTTAATTCATTTGAAGATATGTGTGATCTGGATATACACACACGTACATATATACACATATATGTGGTATGCGTGTATATACACACGTGCACACGCACACATATGTGACTTCTTTTCCTTGGGAAAGTTTGTGAGGTTGAAAGGGTCTAAGGCTGACGAGAAGTCAGTAGATGCCATCGCGTCTGCAGGGTTGGTTCAGCACCCCCTTCCCTGCTGGGGCGGTTCACATAAGTTTGCAGCAGCTCCATCTTGGAGCAGTTCAGGTGCCTTTCCAAGGCTGTCCATTCGAGTGAGCTGATCGTTGCTGACGCTTTGGCTGCGTAGATGTGACCCACAAGGTCCCAGGGAAGCCAGAGGCCACCGTGGTGGGATGCTGAAGGGTTTGGAGCGCTGCCCGGGACAGAAACCAAATGTGACTTCTGGTTTCGGGTTTCCCCATTTTGGTCTTGGCTGAGGTCAGACCCTGGTTTCAGCACGATCAAGCGGAGCCGTTCTCTGGCCCACAGCGATTTAAATAATTACAACTTCCATTTTCAGGCCAGACTCCTTTTGCTTACCTTCGCGCTGGTCCATCATCTTCAAAACTAAGAACGCTGGCTTCCCCATCCCTCTACCTCCTCTGACCTTTCAAATCAAACTTTCTGAGTTGAACAGTTAAAAACTAAAAAACTCCACAGCCTTTGGGTTTCCAGGGCCCTGTGAAGTCTGCAGCTGTGATCTCTGTGCATCTTAACAATCGCTCCGTGAGGCGTATGGGGAAGATAAATTACAACTGCCATCCTGCTGGTGAGGACCATCCGGAGATGCCGGCGCTGGCTTGTTCCTGATCCCGTAGCCGTCTTCAGTGATGGCTGTGCCGTCCCGCTCTGGTGCTCTTCGTACCACGTATGATGCAGATGCCGGCTCAGTTTGTGACCCGAGATCCCATGATGACTCCTCTTCGTTATCACCAATATCACTCCTTCAGGGAGGACCACACTCCGGGGGCCTGAGGCAGACATAACTCGGGGAGCACGTCCAACATTTCTTGAGCCTGTGCTACATGTCAGGCTCTGCTGTGTACATTTTTCTCACATGTCATCTCCTTTGATGCTTAAATTAATGCTGTAAGTAGCAGGGCTAGCTTCATGGACCTGTGACCTGCACAGGCTCCATGCTTAGCTTAGAAGCACGCCACTCTTGGTTTAATGCCCAGCACTTATCTTCTTGAAGTTTTAAATAATTTTTGAACAGTTGACCTTGCATTTTCAGTTTGCACTAGGCCCTGCAAATTATGGAGTCAGTCCTGCACACAGATAAAGGAACTGAGGCTCAGAGAAGTGAAGTTAGTTACCCAAGATCACACAGCTAATAAATGGCAGACTGGGGGCTGGAGTAATTTCTACTTTGCTGCTTTATTGATTGAAAATAGAGCCCTGGAAAGAGCTTGAATTGCACTGCAAGGAGTGAGGAAGCAAGATAAATCGTGCTGTAGAAATAGCGATTTTCCATGGAGATTTGCTTACATGTTGTTCAGTGGTTTTGTGCTGACCTTATGCTAGCTGGTTGCGACCTTCTTCCTTGAGGGGAAGGGCCATTTCTGTCATTTTTGGGGGGGTTCCTGAAAATGCCTGCAACAGGGAGCTGCTCAGACTGAGCCAGTGGGTTCATGGGCTTCTTTGATTGCAAAGCAGAGATGGAGCTCACCTCGGTGAGCCAGAAGGAAACATGAGGACTTACCAGACTGGTCCATAGTTAGGGAACCAGAAGGATCCGACATAGGCCTTGGATTAGATCGTGCCGTCACTCCATCAGTGGCAGAGGTTCACGGATCCCCGACCCATCTACTCCGTCTGGCTTTGCTCTTTTCTGTGTGTCTCTTATGTTACCGACCATTCCACTCTTGACTCTCCTGGGAGATTCGGGTTTTGCCCCAGGCCCCTCAGAGGCTGCTGGCCCGCCTAGCGGTTGACCAGTTAGGGCGAGGCGTTGCCCTCTGGCCATGTTGGTGTGGTTATAGGACATCAGCATGATGACTTGGGAGAAGGAGCTTTTAGAATGGAGCAGAGTAAGTCTCATCCTGTCCAGGTCATTCCCTGACCAGTCTCCCAGGATGGGCTTTGAGTCAGCCATCCTAGAAGATGAGTTTGCTACTTCCCGAGCCGGGCATACCCCTGGCTGGAGAAGGTGCGGGGGGTCCTAAGGGGACTGGCTAACCTCCCTGGTGATCTGCTCTGGTTTCCCTTCACAGCAGCAAACCCTTTGCTTTGCTCCACTGCCCGCTACCACTGCAAGAACGGCCTCTGCATTGACAAGAGCTTCATTTGCGATGGGCAAAATAACTGTCAAGACAACAGCGACGAGGAAAGCTGTGAAAGTTCTCAAGGTAGGAGCCCCTCAAGCTCTAAAAAAAATAATTACGACACCACAGCACAGTAACACTGAAGAAAACAACACCCATCCCACGTTCAAATGCAACAGCCATGTTAATTTCTGCTCTTTACCTCGAAACCCTCGTACACATGGTTCTAACCATAATGCACCTACCATTTTATTTCTCACGCATTAAATATCAAATACACATTTTCTCTTCAAAATTGTAATTTGTCCCGCTGCACTGCACACCGTCTCGGTGCTCTACTGTGGTTTTCTAAATTGTTGCATTGGTGGAGGCCACCTAGGTTGTTTCTTTCCATTGAGTTACTTCTTCAGGATAAATTCAGCAGAGTGGGGCATCTTCACAGTTCATGACTACGCCTCGTCATACAGCTGTTTGGAAATTTTTAAAACTTTGCCATTGCTGCTAGTATCATCTGCGCGTGTCAGGTTTATCGTAGTATCCCAGGCATTCACTGTTGTTCCCTTTTTCCCGTTTTTGCTGATTTCGTAGTCATAGAATGATAGCTCTCCAAATGCTTTAATTTGCATTTCTCTGATTATGAGCAAAGTTAACATTTTCCCCTGGCTGTTTGTTTACTGCCTTGTTTCCTCTTGTATGAATTGCCTATTCCTATCAGAGCTCTCAACCTCAGAGCTGTTGGATGGAAACTGAAGGGTGCATTTGGGGATGGAAAGAGGAGCTTTTTAGGACACCCAGAAGGACATGGAGGGGTCATATCCTCCCCTGTTAAAACTGACTGGGTACGTTTCTTTACTCATTGTCTCTTTTCCAGTAAACATGTATTTATTTCTCCAGTGATTAGAAAAAAAATACAAAGATTTAAAAATGCATGTCAATTGTAAGGCATCCTAAAAAGTATATATTTCTAGTGTTATAAACAGGTATCGTCCGTATGTAATCTTTACTTTTCTCACTTAGTATTATGTTGCTGTGATCCATCCATTTTACTGTTTATTGGAAGAGTTCATTTGTTTTGACCGTTATTCAGTATTTCACTGTATGACTGTACCACAGTTTACAAATTTAATAATACTGTAAAAAAGAAAAGCAAGAGAAAGATGGATAGCTGGTTAATTCATATGTTGGGAGGCAGGAAAGATGGGAGGTAAGATGAAGTTAGCTGCAGGTTCCTTTCAAGGTCCTGGCTCTTATTTTGGTTGGTGTTTATTATGTTATTAAAAATGAATGAATGACTGGGTCATGCAGAGACCACTGGTGAGAGTGTGCCACAAATTAAGGAATTGCGAGCCATCCCAATCCGTATGCCTGAGGTCCATAGACGAGAGAAGACAAAACGTGTACCTACGTGGACTTGGCCAAAATTTGTACAGAGAGCAGCTCTGGGGGGCGAGTCTTGGCTAGAGTTAGCCTCTGATTGCCCTGACCTAGAAAATTCCCTCCTCGTGTCTTCTCCTCACCCGTGGTTCTCAAAGTTTAATCCTCAGACCGGCAGCATCAGCATCACTTGGGAACCCTTTGGGAATGCAAAGCTCCGGATGTACCCAGGTCCACGGAATCGACCCAGGAGGTCTGCCGAGCAGTCTGTAGTTTAACAAGCCCTCCAGGTGAATTGAATTCACGTGCAAATCTGTGAACTGCTACCTATTATCCACTAACTTTAGAGAGGTTTCTAATCTTGCCATTTGCCTGGGGATTTCTAAACTTCTGATTCAGTGCTGAAGGGCAAGGTGTTTCTAGGCTTATGCAAAGTCACATTTTTATAAACCAAAGCACATGGCGTTGGGCCATCGGCCATCGGCCACTGGCAGTGGTAGAGGAACAGTAATCGCAGAATCAAGTAAAAATTAGCTTAGATAGGCGGGATTGAGAAAAATTTTCCATATATATTGTTTCTTATGCGTGTATGTATCCTAGACTCACTAATGGTGCCCTGAGATGGTCAACAAAAGGACTTTCAAGTCTAAAACTTGGAAGTTAGGGAATTCGTCCTGATGCTTTCAGCAGCACCTACAATGCTCCCCCGAGCCCATGCCTATCCCAGCATTTTGCTGAAGCAGATTTTTGCTTGCCCTTAAGAAGAACTGTTCCTCTGAAGGCTGGTTCAAGTCCAGCTCGTTTCTCTCTATATATTGTACTCTCATATTATAAGCATGAGGGGTAGGAAGAGTTGGTGGTGGACACACACACACAAAGCCCAACTCTTGGCAAATGCCTTACTCGGAGCAGCTTACCTTAGAATCTCAGCTTTGTGCCTTCCATACCCAATGACCTCCCTTTAGAAAATAAGCTCATTTGCAGGTGCTCTCAGAAAACTAGTCCCATCAGGGCATGGGTAACAGCTGTCCACTGCTGTCCATGTGACAGCCTCTGAGCAAGGATGCCTGTTGTGGAAAGGCATCTCCATTAGCTACCTAAGAACAGGAAGCTTTTTGGCCTCTCGAATCACACAGCTCCTACCTGGTAGCATAGGTAGTGCCCTGCACATAGTGGATTCAGTGAGTGCTGAAGACTAGAAAAGATTTCTTTGTAAGGTGTTGTTATTAAGCTGTGTTTAATTTGTACCTTGTGCGGTATTACACTGTACACGTGCTAAAGTTATGTGAGTTCAAGTATCCATAATCTATTAAAATAATCATAAGAAGTATTATTATTACTGTTTAAACAGAACAGATGATTCTGTCATTCCCTCGATGGGGGTATGCCCCCCCAGTGCGCATGAGATGGTAATCTGGACCTCCGTTCCCTTGGCCAGCCTGCATCTCTCTTAACGATGTAAACGTCCCTCTGCTCCGAGTGTGATTCTGGTATTGAAGGGGATGCTTTTCTCTACCATGTAGCTGCCAAAGCAAACTGACTGCTGATTTTGGTGTTAAAAGGAACACCGTTGTGCCCGTGCTGGGGGAAAACCTGACCCACACTGGGCTTTTGAGAGACTGTAGTGTCTTCCTGAGGAATTTCAGAGGCATCCTGAGTAGACAACGTATCGTCTTATACCACGTAGGATTTGACCTATTGTCATCTTAATAATAGCGAATATTTATCTAGCCCTACCCCGCCCCAGATACTGTGCTGGACACCTTCTGTACACAAGTTCATTTAGTTAAAACACATCCTATCTGCTTCTGCTGGGCTTCCAGCCCTTGAAAAATGCATCTTTGCTTTCAGTTGATGTGGGAAAAGAAAATTATATTTTATAATGTTTATTTTGATGGAGTGAAGAAAACTGACCCCAAGACAGGAAATAGGGTGCTTGAAATACTTCTAATTTGCTGAGGGTATGAAAAAGTCGTGTCTCCACTGAGAGACTCCAGCTTTGGGTGCACCTCTCCTTCCTTCTTCCTCTCGTCCCCATTTAGTTCCCTTCCTTACGCTGACCTTTCAAAGCAACAGCGAACCCCGCCAAGACTCGGAGGCGGGAATGGGGCCATGAAAGTGCAGTCATTACTGTACCTTTCGATTCCAGATGGGATGTATTGGAGACCAAAGAACACTGTGCTGGAATCGAATTGTAACTGCGGCTTCATTCATTGGAAGCATAACCTGTTACCAGATGATTCCACAAGCAGTGGCTTTGGAGCAAGCTTTGCATATGGCTTTCTAGGAACTTTCCCTGGGAGGGTGCATCTGAGGGTCAGCAGGTGCTGCCGTGCGCATATTGGCTGTGGCCAGCACTCAGGTGGCCTTAAATATGTTGGATTCAGTCCTAACTGAACAGATAGATTCTTTCCAACTTTGGATACATGATAATGTGGCAGGCAGCCTTCAGTGGTCCCCAGCCCCTGGGGTTCATGCCCTGGTATAATCCCATCCCTTTGCATGTGATCTGGACCTTGGAACTAACTTTTTTTTTCAATTGTGGCAAACTACACTTAACATAAAATTTACCATAGTAACCATTTTTTAAGTATATGGTTCAACAGTGTTAAGTGCATTCACCTTATTGTGCACGCAGTCTCCAGAACATTTCCATTTTGCAAAACTGAAATGCTCTATAGCCATTAAACAACAACTCCCCATTGCCCCTCCCCAGCCCCTGGCAGCTGCTGTTCTTCTTTGCTTCTATGAATTTGACTATTCTAGATACCTCATATAAATGGAATAATACAGTATTTGTCTTTTTGTGCCTGGCTTGGTTCACTTCTGGAATGTCTTAGGAGTTCGTCCATGCTGTAGCGTATGTCAGAATTTCCTTCCTTTTTAGTGAAGGCTGAAAAGTACTCCATTGTACATTGGTACCACATTTTGTGTATCCATTCATCTGTTGATAGACACTTGAGTTGCCTCCACCTTTTGGGTTTTGTGAGTCATGCTGCTGTGAACATAGGTGTACAAATTGTGACTCGCTTTCTACAAAGAAAATAGCAGCAGAAGTGATAGGATGTCAATTCCAAGATAAGATTACGAAAGACTCCACGTGTGTTTTGCTTATCTGTCTTGCTCACTCTGACGTCAGCGGCTGCCACGTTGTGCGCTGCACCATGGATAGGCCCACGCGGCAAGGAACTGGGGAGGGCTCCGACCAAATGCCAGCAGGGAATGGAGGCCTCCAGGAGCTACAGGAGTGAGCTCAGAGGTGGCCTCTCCCTTCGTCCAACCTTGAGCTGTCTGCAGCCCCAGGAGTCACCTCAACTGTAGCCTTGTAAGAGGCTTGAGCCAGAGCTCAGCCACTCCTGGATTTCTGAGCCGCAGAAATGGTGAGATAATAAATGTTTGGTTCTTTAAGCCTGTAGGTTTTGGAGTAATTTGTTATGGCATAATAGAGAACCGACACCATGAATACCTCTTAAATGGGCCCCACTTCTGATCGTTCTAGTAACAGAGAGCTTATGAAGACTCAGGTGATGTTGAGTCAGTCCTTTGGAAGGTCAAGCAGGTGTTTATAAGAATAGCCATCATGTTAAGTGCTGTCAGGCACCATTCCAAGCATTTTACTTATATGTTCCTACTCAGTCCTCACAAAATCCCTGTGAGAGGAGGATCCTCTCACAGAAAATGACCCCCATTTTTCCAGATGAAGAACCCAAGGAACAGAGAGGTTCCGTAGTTGTGCCATGTCCACGCAGCGAGTAAGTGGTGAAGCCAGGGATGGGAACTCACATCCTCTGACGTACGAGCTAACATCCTCCATCACCCCGTGATGTAGCCGTCTGGTTATTACTGTCCTGGGACCAGGAACAGCAGACATTGCCCGGCCTTGGTCCTGTGAGCTCAGAGGGGAGGTTGTGTATGAGGCTGGCATATTCCCTCTCTTTGTACTCAAGGTTTCCTGTCAGTCAGAAAGACTAATAATGCCTATGCACCTTCCCACCTCCTGAGGAATGCCAGGAAGATAAGCTCTTCTGAAGAAGCCACCAATGCCAGGATAGTTACTTGAGTATATTGGCAATTGGGTTGCCGTTTCTTTATCTTGCTTGCTGTATACTGGTGATAATGCTTAGAGGAGAATTTGGAAAGCTGGCCATGAGGTTTGGCAACACACCAGAAGCTAACAGTGACAGTTTTGTCCTGTTTCTTCTGTACAGTTGTGTGTGTGTGTGTGTGTGTGTGTGTGTGTGAGATAGTGAGAGAGAGAGAGGGCAAGAGAGCACATGAGCTGTCCTTTCCGGCATTTTTGTTAGGGGGCACGTAACAGGGTGCCCCCGTGTGCCAGGCCCTGAGCTGCATGCAGGGGATACAAAAATGGTCTTGGTGTCTCTTAAATTGTGTTCTCCCCTATAATTCATATGTTGACGTCCTAAACCCCAGGATGTGACCTTGCTTGGAAACTGGGTCATCGCACTGTAGTTAGTTAAGATGAGGTCACAGCGCATGAGGGTGGGCCGCTAATCCCATATGACTGGTGTCCTTATCAAAAGGGCATGTTTGGACACAGATACACAGAGGGAGGCGGCCATGGGAACATGAAGGTAGAACTCGGGTGATGTGTCTACAAGCCAAGGAATGCCAGAGGATGCCAGCAAACCACCAGAGGCCGGGGAAGAGGCACTTCCAGTCTCCAGAACCGTGAGACGGGAAATTTCTGTTGTTGAAGCTGTCTAGTTGGTGGTGCTTGGTTACAGCAGCCCTAGCAAAGCCATACGGCTCCCCAGAAGTCACACTCAGGCAGAGCGCAGCCCTACGCCAAGTGCCACAGCAGAAATACAAACAAAGAGACACAGAACTGCTGGAAAGTGACCAACGTGCAAAAGCAAAGGGAGATGAGGGTGTAAGGGAGCCATGAAAGCACTCGGTGCCTTCATGGAATCGGGACAGTTGAGGGTGCATCCTCCTGGTGGGGAGAGGTGCTGGCTAGAGCTGTGCTTGGTTAATAGGGTATCTCCCAGGTTGCATTTTGAGATGTTCATTTTCTGTACCTGGTGTGCACGCCTCATTAACTGTCTCCACAACAGCCCTGGGACTGAAATCAGGGCACCAGAACTCCTCCAAGTTTCCTTAAAGTCCTGACCAAGACCATCAACACTTCTGTTGTCCAGTCACCTTAGGACAGTTGGACTTGGGTCTTTCACCCTCTGGTCCTAATGCCCCAGCTGAGCTAAATTAGCCAGTCACCCTGGCGGTTGCCAAGGGGGAAGGGGTTAGGGGAGGGTGGAGAGGGAGGTGGGGTTAGCAGATGTAAGCTTTTATATAGAGAATGGGCAAATGACAAGGTCCTACTGTACAGCACAGAGAACTATATTCAATATCCTGTGATAAACCATAATGGAAAAGAATATTAAAAAAAAGAATATATAAAGACACAGACCTACTACAGAGAGTGGCATGGACATGTATACACTACCAAACGTAAAATAGGTAGCTAGTGGGAAGCAGCCGCATAGCACAGGGAGAGCAGCTCGGTGCTTTGTGACCGCCTGGAGGGGTGGGATAGGGAGGGTGGGAGGGAGGGAGACGCAAGGGGGAAGAGATATGGGAACATATATGTATGTATAATTGATTCACTTTGCTGTAAAGCAGAAACTAACACACCATTGTAAAGCAATTATGCTCCAATAAGGATGTAAAAAAAAAAAAGAATATATATATACATATGTGTGTAACTGAGTCACTTTGCTGTACAGCAGTAATTAACACAACATTGTAAATCAACTATATTTCAATTAAAAAATTTTTAATAAATAAAATAGCCAGCCACCCACTCAGATTGGGACCTGGAGCCTAGGCTTACAATGGTTAAATAATCAGCTGCAGAAAGAAAGAATTAGGGATGGTGACTGCTTCTTACTCTCTCCTCTCAAATAAATACCTCAGATAAAGCCTGAGAGCCGAGGGAACCAAGGAGGAGGGTCCTGGTGCCTGCTGGGCAGAGGGCTGCTACCAGGTCAGACCACCACTGCTAACTCAGGGCTTTCACCTGTGGTGACCAGGGCCATGTTCTGTATGGTCCGTTAAGGGAGCTGTCCTTCAGTGCTGTGGAAATGGGAGGTCGGTGTCCCTGCACGGACCTCTCCATATGGGGCCTATGGTGGGTGGATTCTTACTCTCAGGTCTTTACTCCCCAGCTCTATCCTGTGACAGTAGCCAGAGGAAGTGTCCCTACCTGTGGATGCCAGGCTTGCTCTGGCCGTGGAATGTTGGTAGACGGACAAGAAGGGAGATTGGAATGTGCTGTGCCCCTGTGCTTGGTCTCTTTCATTCCAGTGATCTGCTACGAGACAAATATACTACTGGCCCGTGGAAAAGTGTCACATGGGTCAGCCCTGAACCCAACCCACGGCCTGGGGTCAGTCCCAGCTGAGGCCACAAAGATACAGCCAACCGGCAGACCCCTGGCAAGATAATACATTTCTGATGTGGTCAGTCACTGAGATTTTAAGGTGTATTTGTGATGTAGAAAAACCCGACTAATATCAGATCTTCGGGAAATGTGTGTGTGTGTCAGTATGTATTTATCAGGTATTTATTGGTGGCTGCCATGTGCCAGGCGCTGTGCCCATTAGATACAGGGACATACCTTATTTTGACAAACACCAAGATGCCATCTAGTGTAAGACCCACTATTATTTTATGTTATGCTGAGAAAGAGAAAATGGTGACAAATTATGATGGACTATTGATTTTAAGATGCATCCCAGTTTTGGAATGTTAAAATGGGAGAAAAAAAATGTGGCTTTTCGAGTGGAAGGTGGGAATAGGTGGGAATAGGGAACAGGATAAGTGTGATCTCTATTCTGATGGCACCTACACCCTAGTAGGAAAAACAGGCATTGAGTCGGTTACTGGTATGAGGAGTGTGTGGAAAAGGCAAAGACAGGATGCTTTGGAAGCGAGTGATGGGACTCTGTAGGGTACTGAGACCTTCTTGAGAAAGTGAAGCTGAAATGGGAAGGATACGGAGGAATTAACTGGATAAGAGGAGGGCAGGGTGGGGGCAGAAGGAACCTTCTCGGCACAAGGAACTGTAGGGTAGAAGATCCAGGATGGAGCATTTGAACAGCGTGGTGCACTTAAAGGGCCGAAAATCCACGTGACACCCTCCCCCTCTGGTGGACAGGAGGAGAATAACCTGGAAGGAAGCAGGAGCGGTCAGCAGTGGCCTGGGGAGCCACATGAAGGACCTTAGACTTTCTCCATGGGCAATGGGAAGTCATGGACCAGATGTGTGAAGGTGATGACAGTGGGATGGATGGGCCGATGGCTTCGAGAAGTGTTTGGGGCTGGCGGCGTCAAGATTTGACGGTAAACTGCATGGGGGTGGCCAGGGGTAGAAATGGCCTGCGGCAGGTCACCGTGGGGATGCTAATCTTGTGGGACCGGAGAACCTGCCGGAGCATCTTCCAGTTGTGCCTGCTCTTTGCCCTTCCTCTCCAAGCCCCCCACTGGGTAATTGAGAGGAAAAGGAGCTTATGCTTTTGGAGGAGACCTTTGCTTTCTGTCGCAAGATAAAACCAAGTGACTGCGCAGCCAAAGATTTGTGGAGAAACCATGGAGGGCATGAGATGGGAGAAGTGCTAGTTTTTTGTTTCATTTTCAAGTATGAATGGAAAAGAGCTTCACATATTTTTAAAAATAGTAGTCTGGGGTTTAGGGGATCCAACCCAAAATGTCACAACCTAGAATCTTGGGTGGTCAGTACTTACCACAAAGCTCGTGCCGCCAGACAACGTCAAGAGCGTCGTTAGAGGGGTCCTTGGAGTGAGTCGTCACCCTGAAAGAATTTGTATGGCTTTACCTAGAATAAAACTGCTGGAGGTACAGTTAACAGGAGGAATGCGGAAGCCGTTTCTTCACTTTTCATTTGAGAGTTTGAAAGCCCAGCTGGGCCGGGAGAGGCAGAAACGCTGACTTCATTGGAAGAAGCAAAAGGAGGTTGAGAGAGGTTGATTGTGCCTTTCTGTGTCTTTGGGGCTCTCTTCTTAGTAACTGAGTGTTTGCATCACGAAAGCCTCCATTTCTTTAACCACCACAGCAGGCATCTGAGAATTTCTAACGTGTCCCTCGTTTAGAAGCAAGTCAGGATGATTCTCCATTCACGACAGTAATTGCTTCCTGATCTGGTGATCACCATGCTCATCTGCAGAGCTGTTTCTGCGGTCTCCCCCGCTCCCCACCTACGTTCCCCTTCTCTCCCCCGTCCCGGCTTCTGCCCCCATCGGTCCCTCCCTCTCCCTGGCGTGTGGTAGATCCCGCCTGGACACACGGCAGAGCGGGCCTCTTGCTGAGGCAGGTGGACTAGGTTTCGGGGGAGGGGGACCGAGTATGGGGCTTACCATCTCTCTGCAAGTTTTCTGAGCTGGAGGACAAGCCGTGTTGTGCTGTTCGATTGTGCAGGGGACATGTGTCTGTCCGTGGATAGCTTGTGGCCCTCAGCTCCCCACCCAGTACCCTTTCACTGTTTTGACTCTTCCTTCAGACACAGATCATTTGCACAGTGCCTGCTACTGCCCGGCCCACCTGGGTTCTGGAAGAAACACAAAGCTCAGTCCCATCACAGTTGCTCATAGTTGACAAGGGAGAAGCAGAGCGCCCCAGGGATAATTACCCCGAAATGTGATAAATGCTGTAATAGAGGAAGGAACAGCACGCCGTGGGGGACACGAGGACATGACCGGGACAGTGGGGAATGACTGTTTTTCCTAGGGGATATGGGAAGCCTTCAGAGGAGTGAAATCTCTGCCCAGACGTTAAGCGTAAATAAAAATGGACCCAGCAACAAGCACGAGGGTGGGCATCTAGCCAGAGGGAAGAGCATATTCAGAGACAGAGATTCCAAACGGCCAGAGCAAAGTGTGCTTGTGTGTGTGTGTGGGGGGGGGGTGTGCGTGGAGGGACGTGAAGCTGTCAGGGGGGTTGAGGCTAGCTTGCCAGGCCCCCTCCCTGCGTGCTTCCGTTGGAAGGTGGAGCCCAAGGAGGAAAATCAGGAGAAATGAGATGCTCTGCTCTGGTAAAGGAATTCACAGGAGGGGCTGGTTATCATTGCCTGCAGTGAGAATTTTGATTCTCCGTGGGTCTTAATAGAGCTTTGCTATCCCATTGGCAGGGGAGATCTAATTGCAACTTGGGGATACTGTAAATGAGACCGCAGAATAATAGATTCTGTGAATTCTCCAGGATGAGAATAGCTTAGGCGGTTAGATGGCCACATGCTGGGTATTTCCATCCGCCACCCTTGACTAGAGGCTTGAAAATCTCCCTGGGGTCATGCAATCCAGTAAATACCTTTCTTTTTTTGGCCCCGGTTTGGCTACCTGAGAGCTCTGTGACCTGTGGGAAATGAAAATGTGCTCTGATGTTGCAGATATCTTGTCATATCCCCCAATGCTCCCAGCACCTCTCTCTTGTTCCCTCCTTGTTTCTCTCTGGAAATTCAGCAGGTTATGTCGGGTTAGTCTTTGGTTCTGAATGCCACAAAATGACACTTACGCACGTTTCCCTTCCGTGAGTTCTCTTCCCTGAGATCTTGTGCCCTATGTAATGTGTGCGCTGCTCAAACTACCGTCAGTGGGTCAGCTTTTATTGAAGGTCTTCTTTTGCAGAGCGCACTGCTAGGTGCTATGAGAAATCAAGAGACTTCCTAGCAGCAGCTCTATTTCCTAGTAACTTATTTTTCAGTTGGAGACGAAGACCAGGAATACATAACCACTCCTTTGATCAACACTACTAACTTGAGAAATGTCCCATTAAGCCCTTGCGTTTGACAACATGTACACATTAATGCTCCATATATTCTGGATGCCAAAGTATACTGAATATGTCGTGTTAGCTGCCCTGTCCTCAGCTCCTTCCAGACTGTCTGCTCCACTCATGACCTTTGGAAGGGCAAAGGTCACTTTCCAAGACAGTTCCCCGCCACCTCAGCCACTGTTGACCCAACTAGACTTAGACATCTGACCCACGACCAGTCAGTTCATGGGCTGGCCAGCAGCAAATCAGAATGACTGTCTCAAACTCAGACACTCAGGGTTGAATCAGCCTTAGGAGGCTGAGCAAACACTGTGTAGAGGTAGGACCCAGCAACGTGGCAGCCACAGTTGGGAAGGGCAGAATTCACAGTTGAGAGTGCTGGTCTGCTTAGAGGGGACATCTAAGAGGCCAGAGGTGGCAGCCCCCAGAGAGGGATGGAGAGGGTATTTGCTTTATCCTGGATGGCTTCCCAATTCCCAGCTCTAGCTCCCATGAAGCCCAATGTCTCTACCTTTCACTGAGGCCTCTGGGACCTAGAGCAAAACTTTGTCTTCATTTGAACTGGCTTGAGTGAGTTACAAGTGATAATCTACTGAAAGAGTGGTCACTGTCAGTCATTCATGGAATCATGGAAGACTTATATTATGTACTTCAGACAATTAGGAGGGACTCAGAAGATGGGAGATGTAGAGAAAACAGGGCTGTGAGCAAATTGGGGGGAATCTTTAGGATCTGGTTTCTAGTGTTTCTTCTCTGATTCTTTCTGACATTAGGTTCTTAGTTTAAAAGACTAGAGACAGTCCAGGGACTATGTATTGGTTAGGAAATAGGCTAAGCTGCTGTAACAAAGAGACCCCAATATATAGTGGCTAAAATACGATGGAGGTTATAACTTAAATAAGTGCCTTAAAGAAGATGAATTCTCTCACATATAACATCCCAAAGATGAGCAGTCTGGGCCAATAGGGAGCTCTGCCCTCCCCCAAGGTTGCTGCAAAGGTCACTATTTCCCAGATATCAGGAAGGAGGAAAGAAGGGGAAACCAGGATATCTGCTTCATTTTTAAGGCAATGAACTGAAAGTTGCACACATCACTTTTATTTCTAATCCAGAGACCTGAACTTAGTCACATGACCATAACTAGCTGCAAGAGAGGCTGAGAAAGGTATTCTTAATCATTTGGGTATTTATATGCTCAACTAAAACCCAGGAATATATATCTGAAAAGACAGAAAGGGAGAATGGATAGACACTGGGGAATAATTGGCCACACTCTCTGCCACGGTCTCTTTTAATCTGAGCTGATATTTCAAAGGTTGGTATATGCCAGCAGCATGTCTTGTAGGTTTTCTGCATGGACCACCACCAGACCACAGACGTCTATCTGAGTGGCATTCGTTCCCACAGCCTGAGAGAGAACACTCCGTGGTGTGTGCTTTGCCTCCTTGGGCTCTGAAACAGGTGTGAGCTGGAGTGCTGTGCAGTGCCAACTGGGGAGACTCAGGTACACACCCAGTGCGGGCAGCCCCTCTGCATCCCCAGATGTATAGTTGAAAAGGCACTTCTCGTATTTCTTTGTTCCTTCATGGTCTCATTTATTGTAAGCCTGTTGTGACCCTTTGTAAGCTTTTACCTTGATTTTGGAGTGTGATCAAGGTGATAGTTATTCTTTAGATGGCAGGAACACGACTTTGATTTTGCTTTTTTCACAGAAGTCAGTGGGCCACAGATTTGGGTCAGTTTGCATCTGAAGGAAATCTCCAAGGACAGGTGCTTTGTCCTCATTAGCCGATTTGTTAGGCAGTCTTTCCCTGTGGCTCAGAACCTTTTATAGATTTTTCCCTCAAACTCTTTTGGTCTACCTGTACCTGTCTGCTTACCTTCTGGAAATGTGTATTTGGGGAAAGTGACTCTCTGGTGTGTCCCTCCCCGCTGTCCACATCCCCATGCTATCCACAGTTCAGTTACTTCTCTCTTTCTCCCAATCTCAGTGTGACAGTTTTAAAATATGTCCACATATTCTTTGTCATCCTTCCATCAAGAAGTGGAGCCTTCCCCTGGAAACTGGCCTGGCTTTTGTGACTATTTTGATCAATAGAGTATGATAGAAGTGATGCTATGTGATTTCTACGACTATAAAAGGCCATGCAGCTTCCTCCTTGCTCTTGGGATACTCCCTGTTGAAAGCTTCAGAAGCCATGTAAGCAGTCCAGCTGCCCTGAGGCTGCCATGTTGTAAGGAAGCCCAAACTAGTCTATACAGAGAGACCTTGGAGAGGCCCCTGAGGAGAGAGATGCCTGGGCGGCCCCTGGCTGCCTCTGCCACTGTCTGATTACAACAGTATGTGAGACCCCCAAGCCAGAAGTGCCGCTCCTTTCCTGAATTCCTGAACCACAGAAACTGCGAGAGATAATGAAGTGTCATCCTTTTGAGCCATTTGAGGATGATTTGTTATGCAGTTGTTGCTAATTGGAACCTCAGTCAATAGAAAGGCATCTCCCTTTGCCATTAATCTGCTCCTTGAAAGAAAGAAGCTGATTGGCTCAAACCCTTCACTCGGCCTCTCATTTCCCAAGAGGGCTTTCATGTGGTCCTTATGTTCCTGAGCTCTCAGGAAGAGGGTGTTGCGCACATAGACTGGAAAGGCGGGTGACCAGCAGGCTCTGCTGTGTCATGTCTCAGTCACACAGAGCTACTCCTGGTCACCTCACAGTCACCCCATAATTCACAGGGGCTGCGTAAGGTGCTTCTGATGGAAGCTGAGCCCACGTCCCTAACCCACCACTTCCTCAGTGTGAGACAGTTACCTGGGGGGCTTTGATTTTCTCTGCCAGCCCTGTGTAGGCACGGAGGATACAGAGAACATTCGATGTGAGAAAGTTAAAAAAAAAAAAAATCAGGCTTTAGGTATAAATTTCGGAGCCAGCTGCTTTCCAAGACCTCCCATCACCTTGCAGCGGTATCAGCCATATTCGTGATACAACACATTCAGACCCCAGACTTTGCATAGCGTCAGGCGGAAGCTCTGCCATTTGGCAGCTCTGTGACTTTGGGCAAGTTGCTTAACCACTCTGAGCCTCTTCAACACCAAGGTGACAAGGCCTGCCTGCAGGATTGCTGGAAGGAAAAGTGAGAGAAGGTTGCAGAGCATGCAGCTCAGAGCAGGTACTCCTGAGTGTGGGTTCCGTTCCCCAGGGGTTAGCGTTCCTCTCTATAACCAGCAACCACCATAGCTGCTGGCCGGAGCCTTTTCCTCTTTGGAGAAACACTAAATGTAACAGAATCAGGTGAGCTCTCCAGGGTGCTCTGTCTCTGACAGCTAACAAGGTTTTCTCCTTCCTGCCTACCAGCAAGGAGCCAGGCCCCAGGCTTGGTTTCATTTGGCATCTTGCTTTCTGGCCTACACAAGTGGAAAAGGCAGTGGAACATTCCAGATGGTGAACATTCAGTTAGAGGTTGGGTGGAGCAGACCCTCTGCCAAGGAATCAGGGGTGTGGGATGCTCAGGAGGGGCTTCTGTTGTCTGAGTGTCTCAATAATAACTTCCCTGGTTATGTCCTTGGAGAAGCTGTCTTATTGGTAAGTAACAGAGGTGAATTCATATTAGCCTTTGTTCATTCAGCAGATATTGTGTTGGGCATTTAGGATGCACCATTGAATAAGCAGGCCCCCTACATTATGTGGTTTTCTCCATTTCTAAGGACCAGCACCAGGTTAAAAGACATGTGTAAGTCTTGATTAGTTTGGAAGAAATTACTTTGATGATTTATCAGGAGGAACAAAGATTAGTCTTCTGATTGCAGGGTCATCTTCTAGAGCAAAAATTGTGAGGTAGAATCTGGAAGAAAAGAGGGAAAAAAGTCTCTGGAGTGACTGATCATCTATGCTACACAATCACACTTTGAGATGTGCAGAAAAGACGAGTCCCCTCAAACTAATTTATGGCGTGTTTTCTATTAGAATTGCAAAATTTGCACAGAGGGTGTTAAAATGTGACTTCACATCATATTTAATACATGCTCTATTTAAAACTGGGATAAGAACTGAAACGTGAAGCGAAAACCAGAAGGGTTTTGCTGGGTTCTAAACTCATCTTCGTTCTGCTGTTGTCTTTTTTTGTTTCCATTGTTGTCCCTTATTGTTTTTCATTAGAAGTATTTTGAATCAGAACCACACCATGAATTTTCAAACTTAATCAAATAGAATGATTCTGAAGCATCGCAGCACCTCAGCTGAAACTGGACCAGTAGTTGTCTGAGTCCCCGGCTCCCCATGCAGTCTGACAGTGTGACAGGCAGCATGACGGCCGTGGCTGCAGCGATGTCCACACGACTGAGGTCCACGTGGGCTCTGCCAGTTCAGAAATGCCTTACATGGCACTGTTCTCTGCTTGGTCAACCCTTTAGCTCCCAGTCTGGTAGTAAACTTCAGATGATTCTGTAAGATGTTTATATCCACCGAGGAAAGACCTGGAAAGTGGAAATGAGTGTGATCAGGGCTCTATGGAGGCAGAAATTACTAGAGGAAGGCAGTATGGCCAGTGGCAAGGACTGTTTGGAGCTAAAAGAGTTACCCTGGAGAAATGTAGGTGAAAGAGGGGGTATTTGGAAATGTTGATGGTGAATTTCAAAATGATGGGGCAGGAGGTGGAGACATGATTGGCATTTAGTGGATGGGGTCAGGGAAATTTAACGCCCTTCATCGTGGGGTGCAGCCTCACAAAGAATTGGGCCCCCCTCCCCCAAATACCATTAATGGTATTCTCTCTCTGCTTGAGAAACATTAGATAAGCTCTTTGATTTTTTTAAAAGATAAAATGGAGGCCCAGAAAGTGACTTGTCCAAGGTCACACAGCTTGGAAATGACAAGACCGGACAGGAATCCAATTCTTCAGACCCTGAAACTCAGGTCTTTTCCCATTATGCTCTTTGTGAGGGGGTAAAAGAACTTAGGAGTTAGTAATTAGAGGGAAAAACATCTGCATGATATTGTAAATGGTATTGGCACATTATACAGTGTGTCATTTGACACATACACAACTCCCAACAACGGAAGCAAAAAAATAAGAATGTGTGTCTGAAATACCTCACTTTCTGCCAATCGAAGGCTCTAAACTGAACTCAATTTGGGAGTCCTGAACACCAATACAGGAGGTATTAATTGAAAGTATATTAGATTGTTTTGGGATTTTTCAAACAGCTTTATTGAGATGTAATTTACATACCATACAAGTCACCCATCCGAAGGGCTCAATTCAGTGTTTTTTAGTATATGCACACAGTTGGACCACTGTCTAATTTTAGAACATTTTTATTACTCCAAAAAGAAATCCTGTCCCCATGAGCAGTCATCCGCACTAACCCCATGCACTCCTCCCTCCACCCTTTCATTCTCTATAGATTTGCCTGTTCTAGACATTTCATATAAATAGAATTCTATAATATGTGCTCTTTTGTGACTGGCTTGTTTCACTTAGCATGTTCCCAAGGTTCATCCAGGTTGTAGCATGTGTCAGTACTTCATTCCTTTTTATTGGCAAATATTATTCTGTTGTGTGGATATATGACATTTGATTTACCTATGCATCAGTTGACGGGCATTTGAGTTATTTGCACTTTTTGGCTCTTATAAATAATCCTGCTGTGGACATCTATGTGCAAATTTTGTATGGACCTATGTTTTCATTTCTCTTGGGTATATACCTAGAATTGGCATTGCTGGGTCATGTGATAACTTTATGTTTAATGCTTTGAGGAACTGCCAGACAGTTTTTGAAAGTGGCTGCACCATTTTACATTACCATCAGCAGGGTTCTGATTTTTCCAGATCCTCACCAACACTTATAATTGTCTTATTATTATTATTATTATTATAGCCATCCTTATGGTGTGAGACAGAATTACACTGTGATTTTGATTTGCATTTTCCTAATGACTAATGATATTGAGCATCTTCTCATGTGCTTATTGACCATTTTTTAATCATCTTTGGAGAAATGTCTATTCAAATCCTTTGCCCATTGTTAAGTTGAGTTATTTGTCTTTTTATTGTTGAGTTGCAAGGGTTTTTTATAGCTTCTTCTAACAAGTCCATATCAGATATATGATTTCCAGATATTTTCTCCCATTCTGTGAGCTGCCTTTTCACTTTCTTGACAGTATCATTTGCAGCACAAAAGTTTTTAATTTTGATGAAGTCCAATTCATCTATTTTTTTCTTTTGTTTGTACTTTTGGTTTCATATCTAATAAACCATTGCCTACCCCAAGGTGCCAAAGATTTATTCCTATGTTTTTTCTAAGAGTTTTATAGTTTTGGCCGTTACATTTAGGTTATGATCCGTTTTGAGTTCATTTTTATATATGGTGTGAGTCAGGAGTTCAGATTCATTCCTTTGCCTATGGATATCCAGTTGTCCCAGCCTCTTTTGTTGAAAGGCTGTTCTTTCCCCTTTGAATTGTCTTAGCACCCTTGTCTGCTTTGTTTTTTAATAAATACACTACCTAGACTCCCTCAGCTATATTTCTGGTCTGGGGACAAGTTCACAAGTAGTGCATGACAGTCCTTTCTTTCTCGAGATTTATATTCAGTTAGGAGGAGCTGAGAAACACACGTGAAATAAGACAAAACTGTGTGATGATGTAGCAAGCTTTTTTAAAAAAGTGGTCAGATCCCTTCCTCATTGGATGACTTCATCATACTATGTACCTCTGCTTCATCAAGCCAGTGGCAATCTCTTTCACCTGAATAATAATATTTTTACTCTGCAGGTAGTGGTAGTAGCAGCCCTAGTTGTATGAAGTGGAAAATAGTTGTACTTAGTTGTACTAAGTCATGTGCGTGTTTACTATGTGCTGGGCACTTCTCCGAGCATTTCGTACATGTCAGTCATTTAAACCTTGCAAGAACCCCATGAGGCAATAACTATTATCCACATTTTATCAATGAAAAAAAAATGAAACCCCAAAACTGTATTTGCAGATGACATGATTTTATATAGAGAAAACCCTGAAAACGTCACCAAAAATGTACTAGAAACAATAAACGAATACAGTAAAGTTGCAGGGAACAAAATCAGCATACAAAAATATGCTGTGTTTCTATGTCCTAATGATGAGCTAGCAGAAAGGGAAATTAAGAAAACAATCTCATTTACAATTGTAACAAAAAGAATAAAATACCTAGGAATAAATTTAACCAAGGAAGTGAAACTCCTGTACACTGAAAACTGTAAGACATTGCTGAACAAAATTGAAGAGGACATAAATAAATGGAAAGATATTCTGTGCTCATGGATTGGAAGAATTAACATTGTGAAAATGTCCATATTACCTAAAGCAATCTACAGCTTCACTGCAGTCCCTATTAAAACCCCAAGGACGGGCTTCCCTTGTGGCACAGTGGTTAAGAATCTGCCTGCCAATGCAGGGGACACGGGTTCGAGCCCTGGTCCGGGAAGATCCCACATGCTGCGGAGCGGCTGGGCCTGTGAGCCATGGCTGCTGAGGCTGCGCGTCCGGAGCCTGTGCTCCACAATGGGAGAGGCCACGACAGTGAGAGGCCCGCGTACCAAAAAAAAAAAAAAAACCCCAAGGATATTTTTCACAGAAATAGAAGAGAGAAAAATTCTAAAACTTGAATGGAACCACAAAAGACCCCAAATAGCCAAAGCAATCCTGAGAAAAAAGATGAAAGCTGGAGATATAATACTCCCTGATTTCAAACTGTACTACAAAGTTACAGTAATTGGGACTTCCTGGTGGTCCAGTGGTTAAGAATCCACCTTCCAGTGCAGGGGATGTGAGTTCGATTCCTGGTTGGGGAACTAAGATCCCACATGCTGCGGGGCAACCAAGACTGCGTGCTCTAGAGCCCATGTGCCACAATGAAGAGCCCACATGCCACAACAAAGAACCCACGTGCCGCAACTAAAACCCCAGGCAGCCAAATAAATAAATAAACAAACCACAAAGTTACAGTAATCAAAACAGGATGGTACTGGCAGAAAAATAGATACATAGACCAATGGAACAGAATTGAGAGCTCAGATATAAATCCACACATATATGGACAATTAATTTACTACAAAGGAGCAAAGAACATACAATGGAGAAAGGATAGTCTCTTCAATAAATGGTGCTGGGAAAACTGGACAGCCACATGGAAAAATATGAGTAGACAACTATGAAAGTAGACAACTATCTCACACCATACACAAAAATCTACTGGAAATAGGTTAAAAACTTGAATGTAAGACCTGAAACCATAAAACTCCTAGAAGAAAACATAGGCAGTATGCTTTTTGACATCAGTCTTAGCAATATCTTTCTAGATGTGCCTTCTCAGAGAAGTGAAACAAATACAAAAACAAACAAATGGGACTACGTCAAACTAAAAAGTTTCTGCACAGCAAAAGAAACCATCAACAAAATGACAAGTCAGCCTACCAAATGGGAGAAAATATTTGCAAGTAATATATTCGATAAGGGGTTAATACCCAAAATATATGAAGAACTCATACAGCTCAACAACAGAAAAACAAACAAACCAATTTAAAAATGGGCAGAGGATCTGAATAGACATTCTTTCAAAGAAGACATGCTGATGGCCAACGGGCACATGAAAAGATGTTCATCATCACTAATTATTAGGGAAATGCAAATCAAAACCACAATGAGATATCACCTCACACCTGTTAGAATGGCTGTTAACAAAAAAAGCAAGAAATAACAAGTACTGGCAAGGATGTGGAGATAAAGGAACCCTTGTGCGCTGTTGGTAGGAATGTAAGTTGGTGCGGCCACTATGGAGATCAGTATGGAGGTTCCTCAAAAACTAAAAATAGAACTGCCATATGTTTCAGCTATCCCACTTCCGAGTATTTATCCAAAGAATACAAAAACACTAATTTGAAAAGGTATATGCAACCCAAAGTTCATCTTGGCATTATTTACAGTAGTCAATACATGGAAACAACCTAAGTGTCCATCGACAGATGAATGGATAAAGAAGATGTGGTATGTGTATATATATATGTATATATATATATACACACACACATATATATCTATGTATATGTAAACACAGATTATATATGTTATATAATGGGATGGAATATACTATAATATAATGAAATATTCCATATATATATATATATGGAATCTATATGTGATGGAATACTACTTAGCCACAAAAAGGATGAAATCTTGCCATTTGCAACAACACAGATACCTTCAGGGTATTATACTAAGTGAAATAAGTTAGATGGAGAAAGAAAAATACCATATGATTTCACCCATATGTGGAATATAAAAAACAAATAAAATCCCCCAAATAAATGAATAAATCAAACCAAGCAAAAACAAACTTGCAGATCACGAGAGAGAGTTATTGGAGGGTAAGGGTGGTGGAGAGGGTGAGATGGGTGAAGAGGGTTAACTGTATGGTGACAGATGGAAACTGAATTTTTGGTGGTGAGCAGCACACCATAGTATATACGGAAGTCCAATATAATGTTGTACACATGAAACTTACCTCAATAAAAAATAAATTAAAAAGAACAACTGTAGGGCTTCCCTGGTGGCGCAGTGGTTGAGAGTCCACCTGCCGATGCAGGGGACACGGGTTCATGCCCTGGTCCGGGAGGATCCCACATGCCGTGGAGCGGCTGGGCCCGTGAGCCATGGCCGCTGAGCCTGCGCGTCTGGAGCCTGTGCTCCGCAACGGGAGAGGCCACGACAGTGAGAGGCCTGCATACTGCCAAAAAATTAATTAATTAATTAATTTTAAAAAATAAATAAATAAAAAGAAAAACTGTATAAGGACATAGTATTAAAATGTTGAGTTTATTACTTGAAAAAAAAAACACCTAAATTGAGATCTAAGAGACCCAGACTGCAGCTTAGAAGGGGGGCATGTCATTATGTCACCACAAGTGTGAACAAAATCCTGCAGAGACCAGGTGTGGGGTCTTTGGAAGGATCCAGAGGAGGAGATAGGACCACAGGGTAATCTGTGTGGAGATTGGTTGGACATCACCATTTCCTTTTGCTCTTAATAAATATTTGAAGAATTAATTTCAAAAAAGAAACTGAGGCCCAGAGAGGTTGGTTAATTTGCTTTGGGTCACACAGCTAATAGGTGAAGAGGCCAGATTTGAACCCTGCAACCCAGCTCCAGATAGCAGTCTGCACTTTCCACGTTTCGGCAACGTGGCTGAACTGCCTCTCCCTTTCACACTTCTGTCCCTGGTCCCCAGCACACACTTGGCACTTGGTAACCATCTGTTGAATATACAATTGGATGAAATGAACGAACATCTAGAGGAGCAACTGAGACAGAACAGCAGTGGCCATGGGAAGGGAGAACTGATTTATGGGAGAAAATTAGACCGAAATCCACAGACAGAGTCTGCCTCCGTCAAAGTGATGCCCGAAGCCAGAAGGCGCCTGGAGGAGAGGAAGCATTTCCGTGGTAGTAACGGGGAGGGGGGATGGGTGGTGGAGCACAGAGACGAGGCTGGAATGCGACTGAGGGAGCACCGAGCTTACCTGGCCGCCTGTGGCCATGTAAGAAAAGTATGGCAGTGCCGTCCGCATGTGCCCCGGGAGCGCCGGACCCCGACATCGAAAGGGGTGCCTGTGCTCTGCGGGGTGCAGGGCAGGCCAGCGAGGGCTCACCTAGGATCAGCAAGACCTCGATGAATTCTGAGAAGATGGTACAGCATGTGTATCAAGTTGTTACCATTCCAGCAAAATATTGCAGGTTGTGGAATTCGGGAGAAGCAGTGTCTCAGGAGAGAGACCTTCACGGAAGTGTTCAGGCGGGAAGAGCTGGTTTCTGTGAAGGAGGAAAGCGTGATGGGCTATCTGAGGTGATTGATGCTAGGAATTCCTGGCTGCTTTGCTTGTCTCACGGTCTGTGAGCCAAAAGGTCACCTCCAGCTTGGAAGGGTAAAGCTGTACCACCATGGGACCACAGGCCAAGGTGTGAGACGATCTTCTTTGCAAAGGCAGTGCCCGCCATCTGGGGACCTGGAGAGACAGCCGTCAGCAGTAGTATTGCCCACACTCTGCCAGGCAGCGGGCATTCGCTTTACACTGCACTGGATCTTTGGAAGCAGTTTCTCCTATTACTATGATCCCCTTTAACAGGGGAGGATGTGAGGTGAGGGAGGTTATGGAACTGGCATGAGGTCACTGTGACGGTTGATTTTATGTGACCCCTTGGCTGGTCGTCCCTTAGGATGACCAGAGAGCTGGTAAAGCGTTTCTGGGTGTATCTGTGAGGATGTTTCTGGAAGAGATCAGCATTTGAATCATGGACTGAGTAAAGCAGGGGGCCCTTCCCAGTGTGGGTGGGCCTCATCTAATCCATTGAGGTCAGAAAGGTGGAGGACGGGTAAATTCACTCTCTCTGCGGGACCATCCATCATCTCCTCCCCTCAGATGTCTGGACGTTGGTTCTCCCGGTCCTGGGGTTTCAGATTCAGACAGAGGCTTAAACACTGTTCGCTCCCTGGTTCTCAGGCTTTTGGATTTGGACTAGAGCTACACCCCTGGCTTCCCTGGGCCTCCAGTCTGCAGAGGGCAGACCGTGGGGCTTCTCAGCCTCCATGATTGCCTGAACCAATCCCTCACGGTAGATCAGTCAGTCTGTGTGTGTCTGTTGATCCTGTCTCCCATCGGTCCTGTCCTTCTGGAGAACCCTGACTGTACAGTCATCCAGTAAATGGCAGTGCCAGGATTTGAACCCACACTCTTGTGACCTCAGAGGCAAAGCTCTTAACTACCACATTCTAAAGACGTGATCCCTGCCCCCTAGGACCTTACAGTTTGGTTTGGGTGACCAGGTGCACAGACAGAAAACAGCAAGTAAGGCCTGTGCTGTGTACCCACGAGAGCAAGTGAGGGGATCTAGATGAACAGCTCGGAGACTGTCTGAGGTAGAGCTGTGGTCAAGAAAATCGAGGCTCAGGGTGAGGGAGGACATAGAAAGGGCTTGCTCTGCACGTTTGAGGGTTAAGAACTGATGGAATAACCCCTCCAAGACTCAGTTTTTTCCTCTGAAAGATGGGGACAAGACCATCTCCTCATTTACTATGATTAGCAGATGAAATAATGTTGGTAAAGGGTTAGCGTAGTGCTTGGCACGTGGGAAGCGCATAGCAGATAGTAGCTGCTGTGATTCACTGTTGCTATGGCTGTTGCGATTATGATTATTATTATGCAGACACTGTCTGCGGCGCTGGGAGACCAACAGGAATAAGACCCAGACCCAGACCTTGAGGAGCTTAGAGTCCAGAGAAGGAGAGAAGCACAGAGAGCACTGGAGCAGATACCGTCACATGAGTAACCACCAGTGAATATTTTGAAATGTACATGATGCAGTATGAGAGCTGGACCCAGTCTGTAGTTTGGTAGGCTTCCGCTGATGCAGGCCAGGCTTGGCTTCGTTCTGCAGGTGGGGCTCAGGTGTGCTCTACCTGTTTCTCTTGCTTCTGGGAGAAGACACGGGCTACCCAGGGCCTGTTGTTTTCATGGTAGTGTCAGAAGTGCAGAAGACCACACCCAGCTGCACAGGCATATTTTAAGCCTCTGCTCGTGGCACGTACTGTGGTCCTGAGGGCCAGAGTAAGTCACATGCCCACGCCCAAGGTCAGTGGTGCAGGAAGTGTACTGTACCTCTGGTGAGAGAAGTGGCATGGTTGCATGGCCAAGGGCGTGAGTGCAGGAAAGAGTGAAGAATTGGGAACAACAATGTTTTCTACACTGAATCTGGAGGGGGAGGCGGACATGGTCACAAATGTCTGCCCCCTGGCCTGGCGGATGCCTTGTTTTCCAGGAGACTTCCCTGGCTGTGGCAAAGCGCCTCCCCGCTTAACTCTCCGTGGCAACCCCCCAGATTCCTGAAGGCCTGCTGCAGTCCTGGAACCAGACTGTGACTCCAGCCAGGGATGCCTTTTATTGAGTCTGCCTCTGCCTCATTATTTACATAGACAGTAAAATAAAGCTTAACTCAAAATTACTCAAAATTATTGTAAGTCAGCGCATCCAAGTGAAGCCGGCATCTGGACCTTCACAGTTGAAAGCAGACTAAATAAAAGGGGGAGGGAATAAAAAGAAGGGAATGCTTAATTATATAAAGGTTATGCGTCTGCCTGCGTAATTGTCTAAAGTGGCTGATGGCAACAGCTGGCCAAGGAGGCTGTCTTCAGTGCTGTTTATGTGTTTATCTGGTGCCTGTCACCATAATGGCTGCAAGCAGTATTGGGTGCAAGTTAATTTTGCCTCATTCCTTCTCTTTCTTGGCTCTACCCTTACCACTGCCTCCCCTACTAAAAGAGGAAACTTATTGAATACGTGGCAAAAACTTGTAAGTTTTGGTGGATGGGAGTGGGGGTGGGCAGAGTCCACCAAGTAACACACAAACAAGCTCTTATTATGTGCCCAGCACTAGCCTAGGTGTTTTTTTTACACGTATAACTGACCTTTCTAATACTTACAACAACCCTATGAAGTAGGTATTATTATAATTCCTGTTTTACAGATGAGGATACTGATGCCCAGAGAGGTTAAGTAACTTGAAAACAGCCAAACAGCTTGGGTGTGGCCTAGCAATTCACTTAACCATGGCCCTCCTGATTGTGTCCTGCAAGGTGGTATTTTGGGAGTTCTTTCACGTATCAACACTTGGAGTGAGATTGAACTCTTCGCCAACGACTGCAGTGCCCGTATGTTCCAGCTCCCAGCTGGTCTCCAAACGCAGTTTTTCCTGATATTCTCCACCTTGTCCAGTTGGCTCTGGCCCCATGGTCTCCTTTCCCTTTCTTAGATGTGCTAAGCTCTTTCCTGTCTAAGGGCGTTTGCAGGTGCTGTTACCTCTGCCTAGAATGCCACCCCTGCAAGGATCACAGCTCCCCTGGTCACTCTCTTTAAGCAGGCTGTCCTCCCTTTGCTCTTCATATTCTTGATCACAGCGTCCTATGTGTTTCTCCTGGGTGGTTATTAAGTGTTTATCCGTTATTGCAAGTCTCCCCTCGGGACTGTACATTCCATGCAAGCAGGGGTCATACTTGTTTGTTCACCCATGTGTTCCCAGACCCTGAAACACAGAGGCAGTAGAGTGCTTTAGAGCCTGGGCTCTGGAAGCAACTGCCTGGTTCAAATCCCAGCTCTGCCACTTACTGTGGACTATGTGGCCAACAACTGTATCTTTCTGTCCTCTGTTTCTCCATCTGTAAAATGGGGGTAATGACAGGGTTATCATATAGAGTGAATTAATTAGCCCATAGAAATGCTTATAGTATAGAGCCTGGTACACGGTAAGCATTCAGTAAATGTTAACTGCTATGACTGTCATCATTCATGTTATTCATATTTTAATTATTATTCTTATTAGTGGCACATATTACATTAGAATGGACGAACGAATGAATTTTTATTTATAGAAAGGGAAACGGAGGCCTCAGTAGGTCAACGGGATTGTCCGTGAGCTGGGCACCCTGATCCAGCCCTCCTTATACCACGTCGCTCAGCGTGAGACGGCCCCTCTGAAGTGACACAGCGATGGCAGGGTTATTCTTAAGTTCTGTGCTGCCTTCCACTACTGAGCACCCAACTGTTCAAAGTCAGTCTTGCTATTCAAAGTAAATAGGTTTGGGAGACCATCTGTGCAAAGTTCTGTAAATCCTTTGGGGCATCGGACAGGTGATTTTGTTGGTGGAGAATGTTGTGCTCCTGCTCAAAGAAGGAGCACGTTTGTCCCAAGCCACGTGGAAGGTGCGACTGCTGTGCCCCATGGTCCTGTTCCATCCCTCCAACACCCCCCACCCCCCACACCCCCGTCCAGGCTATTATGCCAGGCCAGCCACTCCTCTTGGGAGGCATCTGATGGAAGAAGCTGTCGGCTTATCTGGGCCCCAGCCAGTGACAAACAAGGCCAGTTTGGAGCTGTGTGCGTGGTGATCTGTGCATGCCATGCGTCTCCTCACCCTTCATATGCAGAGTCTAGTTCTGTCTTCCCCTCTCTTCCTTGCCTTCTGCCCCTCTAGGCTTCAGCAGGCTCCCTGCAGGAAGCCTTAGCACTCTCCCACTGCTCTCCATCCCTTGTTTCTCCTCCCTTCTGTTGGTCTCTGCTACCTGCTCTTTCCACCCACCTCTACTGACTTCTCTATAAAGCATCACCTGTCACCCCTCAGTTTCCAGACATGGGCCTGCTCTTCTTGGCAGCCTTTGCAACTCCCATCCTGCACCATGTTCCTAAATAGAGGCTGATACCCACTAAGAGCAGGGTTTCCTTTATCCCATTGTCATCGCTCATCCTTCCCAAAATGCTCAGATCTCTTATTAAAGAGAGTTATCACAGAGACCCTGCCAGCATCATTTTAGCCACGCCCAGCTTTCAGAGAAGTGACGGGAGTCTGACCCTTGGTCACAAATGGAATACTGGTCCCCAGAAGCAGCCAGCTGGCTGTTGGCTGTGGCTTTGGGGCAAGGAAGTCTGGAGACTGCCTGGGTCATCCACTGGGGCTGTCAGCCTTGTTTGGGTTTTCTAGTGGGAGCTCGTTAACATATCCAGTGACAGGATGCTGGGTGGTCTGAACTGTCCTTTGGTTTTTAGTCTCCAGGAGTTCCAGTGTTCCTGGTGTTATGTGGCATGCCTGTGACTTTTTAAATTTCTGTTTAAAGGAAGAAAGAACTCTGTGAAGCTAAGATCTACAAAGAACCTATGTTGTAAGACCAGTGGGTGTCTTGAATGGTTAATTTGAACATGTGTAGCCACCCAGTGTGAAAGCCACTGCTGAGTGCATCCTGTGAGCTCGATTCTGTAAACGAAACTATGCAGGATCAGCCTGGAGGACAAGTCACCAAATGTAAGCAGTGGTCATCTCTGGTGGTGGCTCGGTGGGTACTTTCATGTCTAGTTTTAAGCATTTCCCATTTTTTTTACACTGAGTACATTACTTTCATGTTTTAAGAGAAAGATACACATTAAAAAATAAATAACACCCATACTTCTGGACACTTGATCTTGTGATCTTAATAAAGAAGACTGGAGAGAGATAAATTAGGAGTTCGGAATTAACATATACACACTACTATATATAAAATAGGTAAACAGCAAGGACCTGCTGTGTAGCACAGGGAACTATACTCAGTATCTTGTAATAACCTATAATGGAAGAGAATCTGAAAAAGAATGTATGTGTGTGTGCATGTGTGTGTGTATAACTGAATCACTTTGCTGTACACTTGAAACTAACACAACATTGTAAGCTAACTGTACTTCCATTTGAAAGAAGAAGACTGGAAATATGATTGGTAAAAGCTAAATACACAGATTGTAAAGACTATATTTTATTATTTATTTGTGTTAAGGAAATATTAATATAATAATACTGCAGGTTTGCCTTGGAGTTGGGGATTGGCCGAACAGGGGTTTGAAAGAATATCAGTTACGAATAATTTATTGTGAAAAGTTAGAATCAGAAAATAAAACAGTGCTAGAGAGGAAGGGGTTTTGCACTTATATTTTTGAACTCAGATAGGAGTGCTGTTTAATCCTGGGCTGGTTCCTTGATATCTCTGTGCCTTAATTTTCCCATCTATAAGATGGCATAAAATCGTCCTGGCCCATAAGGTTATTCTTAGAATGAAATGAATTGATGCTTGTGAAACTCATAGAACAGGACTGGAACATAGCAATTACTCAATAAATGTTTGCAGCTGTTGGGTCACTCTTGTGGTATTTAGGCTTTTGACTACAGCTTCTACCTCCCTGTGAGAAGTAGCAACCCCGATAAAGTTACAACAGCAAATCAGCGAACACAGGTAGAGTTCTGACCACGTCTGAACCACCATGCACAGTTTTTAATTTAGATTACCTCATTCGCTCCTCATACCTACTTTGTACCATTTTTCCTGTTACTATCTTCACATTATAGGTTAGGGTGCAGGGGGCTCAGAGAGGTTAAGTAACCTGCCCAAGATCACACAGCTTGTACGGATTTGACCCTGACTCCAAAGCTCACTCTCTAAATCACTATGTTCCCTTATGTGCCCGAGATATGCAGTTATCTTTGCTTTCCCTGGAATTCGTTCTGTGGGTCAAAGGTCCTCTAGTTGAGGTGTTTTAAGGCCCTTCCAAAGGGGTATGTCAGGAATATCTCCAACTGTGTCCCCAAAGCAGAGCCTAAGCCACCTCCTGGTGGATATGCATCAGGGGAGGCAGGAGCCAGCCCACACCCACTGATCTCAGGCATCAGGCAGCAGCAGGACGTTCATAACTTAAATGCTGCACACTGATGGCGGAGGGTTTTTAGAAATGTAAAGCGATTATGCAGCTTGCAATTAAACTCAGAATGGGACTTCCAAGTTGGATAATTAATTTCCTGTTTATTTGTAGTATGGTGTCTAAGCAAACAGTTCATCAGCATCTGTATAAATACCCACCCTGTAGGGGGCCGGGACCCAGTGAGAGGGGGCTTCTCTGCCTTCTGTTAGCTGGAGAGCTGTCGGTCCATCTCACGCATTTAAAGGCGACTTACCCTGCCTGCCTGTGTGCCGGGTGCTTCGGCAGCTAAAGATGACTCAACCGTCAAGCGCATGGATGCTGCCCTGGGGCCCTTGGATAGAGAGGCCAGAGGGTTCTAATGAAGGTCTGCAGAAGCTGTGGGCCATGGAAATTGGACTTTATTCCAAGAGCAGGGGGAGTCCCAAGGGCACGATCAGACTTGCGCTTGGAAAAAACCACTGTGTTTGCAGGGTGGAGCAGCGATGATCAGAGGCCAAGATTCACAGAGAGAGACCATGGCTGGGAGGCCATCTCTGTAATCCAGATGCAGGCTCTTGGTGGTCTGCCATGTAGACGGAGGGAGTGCATAGACTCCAGAGAGGTTAGGGAGGGAGATGTAATAGTAGCTGTGATGCTTGTGGGGAGGAGAGGGAATTGGTCCCTGTATCCAGCTTGAGAGATTTAATGGGCTTTCGCAGACATGAGTGTGCAGGTCGTCATGTGGGGTGAGAGAAGGGTTAATTTAGAAGAGTGTATGGCATTAGTTCTCTGCCTACTTCAAGCAGAAAGGTCACAGCCTCTCTTTCTCTCTTCCTTCTTCCTTTTCTCTCTCTCTTTTCTTGCTTCCTCTCTCTCTCTTTTTCCTTCTGTCTTTGTCTGTCTCTCTTTCTAACTGTATTGTTCACTACTGCAGCCCAAGCCCCCAGAACAGTGCGGGGAACACAAAAGGCACTCAGTAAATATTTGAACAGATAATAATACTACTGGCTAACTTTTATCAGCTGAGATCCTGTGCGCACGGTTCCTTGTGTAGTGGGAAGACAGGCATTGAACAAGCAACTTCAAATGTGACGACTCGTGTATGGAAATGTGCAGGGCACGGTATGAACAAGGCTGGCTTCCCTGAGGGAGGGGCATTCAGGTGAGGCCTGAAGGGGGAGTAGGAATCTGAGCAGAAAGGAGTTTTCTAGGCAGAGGGAACAGCGAGTGTGAGGCCTAAGGTGAAGAGACTGTGGCCCACAGTAGCACCCAGATGTGAAGACCCGAGTGTGGAGAGACCGGTCTTGGAAGGTCTCCTGGGACTGGGTGAGTCTGGATGGGGCTGGCCTTAGACCTTGGTCCTCGGGGTTGTAAGAGGCTATTAGAGGGTTTATTTTAAAGGACAGTTTAAGACAGAGGAACCCCGAAGGCTGGGGGCGGTGTGCCCTTGCTCAGATGAATTCACGAGGACTCTCGAGCAGTTTTATCCTCTCAGCCAGGGATGCCCCTGAGCCCAGACAGTGATGGACCCGAGCTTCCCCTTCAGGTGCCTCGAGCTCCCCCGTCGTTCTCAGCGTTTCAGCCCCAGTCTGAGCGCCTGCTTGGGGCCCGACCCTGCGCTGTGTCCTTCACGCAGCAGCTGGTTCTGGAGCCGCTCTCATTGTCATCCCCGACGTGCAGTGGTGGAAGCTGAGCCTTAAGAGACTCTCCAGGTCCTCTCTTCTAGACAGTGTCAGAGCTGATCCCAAGTCCAGTGCCCCTGACCTCTGTCCCTTTCATGGACTGGCTCTCCTACTCCCAGGATCCCAGGGTCCTCACCCTGCCCTGTGCTGGCCCCAGACCTCGGCCTGGTGCCCTCCTGTTCCTGGCCCCTCTCAGGATGCACTCACTGGACTTCCTCTGGAATCCAAACTGAGCCTTGCAGGTCCCAGCTCGCTGGAATAGTAGACGACCAGGGGAGCAGGCCTTCCCACTCTAGAGGAACTCAGGAGGCTCTCTGAGACATGCCCATCTCCCCCAGCTCTCGCCCACTACCATTAATCCACGCTTCAATGTGGGTCTCTTGCCTTTCAACACAAGTGAAATGCAAATAGTGAGATGTGAAGCAGCAGCAGAAGCATTACAGAGCTGGTTTGGGGCACAGGACCTCTCTCTCTATGAGAATAACCTGCTTCAGAGCCTTCTCAAAGGTGGGAAGGTTGGTATTTACACGAGGTGAGGTTTTCATAATGAACTGAGGGCCCAGCTGCCCGATGGTGCCCTGCATTATTCTGGAGTCCACCAGTTTGTAAAAGAGCTACTTTTTTAGTTGCTTTGAGGCTGGAGAGCATTATACCCAAGCAAGAGATGGTTCCTAACTGCATTTTTGTGATTATTTTTATGAGTGAAAATGCTTTTCCTATTAGTGGAGATGATTTGCCTTTTTTTTCTAGTTCTTTCTTTAAATTGCGGTAAACATACATAACATAAAATTTACCACCTTAATCATTTTTAAGTGTACAGTTCAGTAGGAAGTATATTTACATTGTTGTGATGATTTGCCTTTTGAAATTCAGAAAAGAATGCCTGGGTATATTTTGTCCAGGGAGGTAAAAGCAAGCATAGAATATTCCTTCCTTGACTACTGCTAACATTGGATAGTTTATTCCAATTTGCACGGTTTCTGTCCCACATCTTGCCTCGGTGAACCCATGGGCAGAGCGGGGTGGGGTGGGAGGAGGGCTGAAAGAGGCCGAGGCTTCAAGCGTGTTCCAGTGTCATCTAGTGTCTGCGGTGCCTTGTGCCTGCTGGGCTAAGGCTGTTGGGTTTCTTCCTGGCTTAGGGCGGTAGCTCTATAAACCCAGATGGATTTAAAAGAGGACCAAGGAGATATTTGTCTTTCTGGATCAGCTGGTATTTTTTCTGCCTCTGGTCTCTTGGAAACTTGCAGCTGAAGTCCGTTTCATTAACAGTCAGAGCAATTTGTCCCTTTGAAGCTCAGACAGGGTGAGATTAATATGAACCCGATATTAAGGCTATTAAGCATCAATTTGGCAAACCTATTTATAAAGGAGTGCTGAGGACAGAAAATAAAGAAGGTTGCATTACGAAGCTCTGTTGCCAAGTCCACTTTCTCTTTGCAAAATGTGACTCTGTCACCAGTTGTGTGTGAGAGAAGGGAAAAAAGTGTGTGTGTGTGTGTGTGTGTGTGCGCGCGTGCGTGCGTGCACATGCATGGGTGAACATGTGTCTTGATGATGTGTGGTTATTCTTAATCACAGTAATAAGAGAAGTAATGCAGTGTAGCCGACGTATATAATATGCTGACTATGGATGTGCCCAATGCTATTCTAAGCACTTTATATTTTATTTTATTTATTTATATTTTTTAAAATTTTATTTATTTATTTTTAGCTGCATTGGGTCTTCATTGCTGTGCGGGGGCTTTCTCTCTAGTTGTGATGAGCGGGGGCTACTCTTCCATGTGGCGCGCGGGCTTCTCATTGCAGTGGCTTCTCTTGTTGCAGAGCACGGGCTTCAGTAGCTGTGGCGTGCGGGCTCTAGAGCGCAGGCTCAGTAGTTGTGGCGCACAGGCTTAGTTGCTCCGTGGCATGTGGGATCTTCCTGGACCAGGGCTCGAACCCATGTCCCCTGCATTGGCAGGCGGATTCTTAACCCCTACGCCACCAGGGAAGCCCTACTTTATATTTTAAATTATCTAATCCTCATGACAACCCAAAAGGAGGAGGAGTGATTATCTCCTCATTTTACAGAGGAGGAAACTGAGGCGCGGAATGGTTAAGTAATTTGGCAAAGGTCACAAAGTCCCAGTGAGTGTCTTGTGATGGAGAAATTGCTGAGGACTTAGAGACTCCCGGATTTTAGTTAGGGTTCTAGGTGATGGTGAGTTGCCCTTGCTCCCTGTGTTCCTCAGGCAGCTTCTGGCCATGGCTGTTGCTCTCATGTCCATGTGTCACTGCTAGTCCTGAGGACCTCACAGAGTCATGCACACAGAGGGCCCTGGTGTGCTTGTGTAGTGAATGGAGGGTTCGGGCTTGTTTGTTTTAATTGGCTCCCCCTGCCCAGGCTGGGAGAGGCTGCGTGCGGAAGGCACACCCCAGCTTGGAGCTGGCAGGTCTGAGTCCTATCCCCAGTCCTGCCGTGACTTACCTCACCTGCCCCGTGACTGCAGGCAGTCGATTGTCCTTCCCACACCTGGTTCCTCCATATGGGGAAGAATAAGTTTTAGAGTATGTTGGGGTTTTTTTTTAAGGATACGTCAGGTAATGATTATGATAGCACATTGCCCATTAAAAAGTTACTTTGTGGGCTTCCCTGGTGGCGCAGTGGTTGAGAGTCCGCCTGCCGATGCAGGGGACACAGGTTCGTACCCCGGTCCGGGAAGATCCCACATGCCGCAGAGCGGCTGGGCCCGTGAGCCATGGCCGCTGAACCTGCGCATCCGATGCCTGTTACTCCGCAACGGGAGAGGCCACAACAGTGAGAGGCCCAAGTACCGCAAAAAAAAAAAAAAAAAAAAAAAAAGTTACTTTCTTTACTTTTGGTCCAGAAAGTTAATCTTACTTTAGCTTCCCATCCACGTGCTTCTGGCACCTCCTGCTGTGATGGTACAGCTGCCCTGTCACCTGAGAGGGCTGAGTCTGTCTTCTGTTTAAAGGATGGAATGGTCCAGCTCCAAGGGGACATGATTCTTAAATGTCTCTTTTAGTTGGAAGAACTAAAAGCTAAGAAGGTTGGCTTCATCACCCCCTTCCCTATTTTAGATTTCTTTACAGGCATATGCACACATACATGCAATATGTATATGTACACATACACGGACACATGTGTCTGTGTGTTTACATATATGCATGCATATATATAACATACACTCGAGTGAATATACACATACACACATGCATATCAACCTGGATAATTTTGCATGAAGTATAACAGGAATGGTGATGAAACCAGGACATGAAACATTTGCATGCCTGGCCAGACGCTGGGAAACAACTTATGTTCGCCTGCATGTTACCTCCTACAATGCAAAATTATAATATCAGCATCTTATGGAAACTGTGAGGAGGGAGATCCTGAGAAATTTCCTGCAAGCAGGGGATAATAAATCATGATGCATTAACAGCCCTCATTATTGCAATTTAGATGTATAAAGTGTCACTGCTTGTCTCCTTGATAAACAGCACGTGTTGTAGTTAGGTGAACTAACAATATTAATAAGCCCTTTCATAGGTCCTTGTAAAAACTGAGTTCTCCTAATCCTGTTTTACCCATCAGGTCTTAGGCTGCTCTATCACAGATTTTCACTCCATGGGGACTGTAATATTTGCATGTCTGGAGGAATTGATTTCTTATCCCAAAGGTATGAGACTCTGAAAGGGACTTTTATGTATTATCTTAATGGCAGTGTGGGAAATGAGATCTTTTTGTTCAGGGGGCTCTTGTGGGTCCCCTTCTCAGATCATGGAGGGGGCAGCCGTTTAGAGTTTGCAAGTGTGAGTCCAGGCTTTCAGCTGAATGGTAGGAATTGCCCTGGTAGCCGCGACTCAGGGCATCTGCTCCTGACTCTCATGGAGAATGGAATCATCCATCCAGTCCCTCCTGGGCTCATTCAGTTACGGCTGGAACCTCCCATCTGGCTGGAAAATCTGTCATTTGACCTAGAGCAGGAAGAATAGCTTGGACTTGGCAAGTTTGTGGTGGGTGCCTCGGGTATTCTGGGGGCCCCGGAGAGCATCAGCTTCCCAGCACCATAACGGTATTAAATGGGGTGGAACGCTAATTATTTTTTCCAGTTCTCTCTGCCCCTGGTCCCCTCTCCTCCCCGCTCACCTGGTCCCTTTCACTGACCCAGTCCCCCACTCTCTCAGCATCCTTCTCCTCGATTTTCCCTCTTTCCCTGCTCCCTTCCCTCTCTCTCTTCCTCCCTGTTGCAGATGCAGTAAAATAAGGGTGATGTCTGATGGACACTTGGGATGCCCATGGCTTCCATCTTTTGACTCAGCCCAGGGATGCAGCCTCTGCATTTGTCTGTGCAAATCATTTAAACACAAGGTTTTGCTGTGGCTTGTTCCTGTAACCGGCTCACTCCAGTCGAAGCCAGAAGTCCAGGGAAATACCTGGGGAAAGTTGGATTGCACATTCTGGCTCCGTGCCATCTGATCTATGAAAGACTCATCGCCGGCTTTTGTCCTTTCCTGGGTAGAGTCTGGGTGGGTCAGGGACCGTTGCCATTTCTGGCCCTTAAATCTTGAGAGGGTGGCAACAGTTCTGACCTTCCATTCCTCTTCCTGCCTTCTGTTCTCATTCTGAGTCTTTTCATTACCCTGAGTGTCTAAAATGAAAACTTTTTCATGCCATCTCCCAACACCCCCCAAAAAAGTTCTGTGATTTATGAAGTACGGGTTAACACTGGGTAAAGCCAAATTAAACCATTTTCTTTGTTTGGGGACTGTTTCAAGCCTTGGATGCACTTGGGTGCGTTAGGAATCCCTAAGTGGAGGAGATGGTAGCTGGCATCTTCTGAAAGTACTCAACCACAGAATTGTGTCTTTGAGTTACGCCTGGATGGGCACTGCCAAAAGCCTGGTTCCCAAGACCTTCCAGCATCATCCCCTCAGGATAAGCAGTTCCTTCCATTACGCAGGCCATCATCTGTGCCTGTGAACCTGTGCTCGTTGAGTCCTGCGCTCCGTGGCAATTTGCCTTTGCGGATGTATTGCTGTGAGCGAGCCGACTATTTCTGAAAGGATTAAATGGAGGCAGGAAACCTTGAGTGTCTACTGTGCACTCGGTATTTCACACGCTCTCTCTCTTATGTAGACTTCACAAGAACCCTGCAACGTAGCAGGCTCATTATCCCTATGTCACAGATGTGGCCACTTGTGTACAGAGGGGTAACCTAAGTTACCCAAAGCCACACAGCCAGTAAAAGAGCCAGAATTCAGCATAAACATTAGGAAGAGTCCCGTGGAGCTGAGCCCTGCTAAGCCTTGATTGTCACTGACCAATGACCTGACCTGAGGTTGACCAGGGAACAGAGATGTGTGATGGGACCGTTCTCATGCTGTGTGTGTGTGTGTGTGTGTGTGAGAGAGAGAGAGAGAGAGAGAGAGAGAGAGAGAGAGAGAGAGAGAAAGAAAATGAATAAGGGCTCTTCCCTGCCGCTGCAGCCAGAACACTTAGACCCTTTGGTCACATGAACACCATCTAAAATACAGGACTCATTTCAACACCTACAAGTTCAGCGTTTATCCTCCCGATGTCTAATGACATAACCACGAGAGTTCACTGTACCTGTAACTTCTCTTGCCAGAATTAGCATATGCTCTACAATTTGGGGACTCTGGTCAAAAGCAGGGGGAAAGATTCCGAAGGCAGAGCATCCCTTTATAGCAGCCCCAGTGGAAGCGTCATCACAGCAGGCCCTACATCTGCAGTCCGCCCAGATCCCTTAAATTGGTTTCTGGGAGGGTTTGTGGTTCGTGAGAACATTTGGCAAAGCTAAGCCCGTATTAATAAGTGCCTTGTGCCCACGGACAACATTGTAGATCAATACGGTATGTGCTCCAAATTCAGATGATAAACGAGTACCATCATGACCTAATTAGCAAGACTTGTATTTTGAATGGATAAATTAACATTCCACCGCATAATCCTAAACAACTTCTTGAAAAATGCTGTTAACCTGCTGCACAGACGAAGGCAAAGGAAGCAGAACCACCATTTACATACTTATTTGCTCCAGAGATGAGTAACTGTTTTGTCTGTATTCACTGGCCTGTCTAGCTCAGCTGGGCTCATCATTTTTTAAGGTTAGACAATATTTAAAGCATTCAGACTGGGGGAAAAAAAGCCAGACTGCCTCTTGAGGGTAGAATTTCCCGGGTCCCACATGACTTGGGGGCTGCACCGTCATCCTTTAATCTCTTGCATTTGAGCAGCATCTGCTGAGTACTTGACTGAAGGTCACGGCATTGGGTTCAAGGTCAGCAGTGATGCCAGCTGGCTGCCCTCGGTAGAAGACCACCACCACCTTATGGGCAAGCACATGGGCTCTGGAACCACAGAGACCTGGGTTCAACTCCTGGCTCTTACCTTTCTTAGTCTTTCTGAAAGGCAAGTAAATGAGGATGATAATAGCACCTGCTTCCTTGGGTGGCTGAGAGAATTAGTGGGATATCATGTCCAGTGCTCAGCACAGCGCCTGACGCATGACACGGGCCTAGATCAATGGTAATTTTTCTAAGTAGTTTCTCTAGACCTCAGGTTCATCTTCTGTACAATGAAGCAATCGGACCACATCATAGGTTCCGAAATGGGGTCCTCAGATTCCTATGCTTCCATAAACATATTCATGGAGGTGGCCCACGTGACGCTTTCATTCTGAATTCAGATTGCCCGATTTCTTTGCTCTTGGCTGGACTCATTTCAGCTTCATAGCAACCCCTGTTATCTCATGCAGATCACAGGCTTGTAATTGGCGGGTACATTTGTTCAGGATTAATAAAAAATGGGAATCCGATGACTTATTACTTAACAATTGCGTTGTGGTGATAGATGTGGCAGCCAGCTTGCCATCACACATCTGATGTGAAAAATGCCTGTCGTCCAGAAGATGGCAGCTGTCAGAACATGCGGTCCTTGCGGGGTGGGGGACGGCTGGACACTAAAGCAGCCACGTGGTGGTGGAAGGTTTGGGACCTTGGTCGGGATGGTATTTCCACTTAGCCTTGTCTGCTTCTGTGGGTCGGGTCTATCTGGAGAGCACAGCCTTGTGCTGTGGGGAGTCCAGGCAGCTGTCCTCTGACCTCAGGTTATTATTTTAGTAAGAGTTATGACCATTTTTACCTATTCCCACACCTTGCCCGCCCCCTCCACTCCCACCTATTATCCCCCAACTTGTGGCCTTGGCTTGAGCCAGATACACATCCTTACAATCTCAGGAAAATGCTGCACTCACTCTTGTCTGTTACCTGCCCAAGAGTGCCCTTCTCTCTCCCATGACCTAACGCAGAGCTTCTCAACCTGGGCACTTGACATTCTGAGCTGGCTAGTTCTTCATCGTGGACAGCTGTCCTGTGTATTGTAGGGTGTTCAGCAGCATCCCTGACCTCTACCACTAGATGTCAGTGGCACCCCCACCCTCAAGTTGTGACAATTAAAAATGTCCTCAGGGCTTCCCTGGTGGTGCAGTGGTTGAGAGTCCACCTGCCGATGCAGGGCACACGGGTTCGTGCCCGGTGCGGGAGGATCCCGTGTGCTGCGTAGTGGCTGGGCCCGTGAGCCATGGCCGCTGGGCCTGTGCCTCCGGAGCCTGTGCTCTGCAATGGGAGAGGCCACGGCAGTGAAAGGCCCACGTACCGCCCAAAAAAAAAAAAATGTCCTCAAGTATCCCTGGGGCCCAGACCCAGCTTAACATCCCATGTTCTCCCTGAAGACTTCATTTCCAGCCCACTGAATTTAGCGGTTAATTCTGGATGATCCTGACTTTGGTCTGCGTTTGTCTTCATTGTGTCTCCCCAACCAGGATCTGGACCACATCTTGACCTCTGTGTCTGCACAGAGCTGATCTTTGTTTGATGTATTGATTTTTAACAAGGGCCTCTTGGTTTGCCGTCAGTTACCGTGAAATGAGTGCCTGGTATTTTCCAATCCCTTCACGTGTAGCATATTTTCTCTTGATTCTTACAACCACGCAAACCTTTACTGGGAAGGTTTCTGAGACTCAGAGATGGTAGGTAACATCCCTGTAGTCACACAGCTGATGAGTGCAAGCCTGTGCGCTTTCCACTAAACCTTCCAACCCCGCCAGTTCAGGTGGGCGGTGAGAAGGCAGCCAGCATCTCTGCCTGTCTGGGGGTCAGGAGATCCTCTGTGGCCAGTGTTTGAATTGCCTCTAGGAGATGACAGTGAGATCTGGGAGTGCCCTTTCAGATGGACGTGGGGAGGAGCTAGTGTGGAGAGAACGGGTGACAACCTGTGAAGCACCAGCGTGCCCTCTAATAGTAGAGCTGGGCGCTGGGTGGTTATTGGTGCTGCGGCTCTGAAGGCTGTGTTAGGATTGGGGTCAGTCTGCCATCCTTGGGGATGCCCTGGAAAGCGACATATCTCTCATTGGACTAAGCGCCACGCCAAGGAAAAGTAAATATTCCCTGTGGCAGCCATGAAAAGAAGGGTCAGTAGTGGCAAGCAGCAGAAGCGGGGTGATTTGCTTTGCCTTGGACAGCTATGTTTGTTACCTCTGAATGTGGCTTGTTTGTTCTTAACAAATACTGACCTGGGCAGCTCGCTTCTAAAAGGGGAAGTCGGATGAACTGGCAGCCTAGGAGGAGGTGCTCAGCCGTTTTAGTAGACAGAGCGAAGCAAATCAGAACAGCAAGGGCCCCTTCTCACACTGGAGAAAATCTTGCCATGTGTATAGAAGGATGTGATTAGGAATTTCTTGTCATCGTTGCTAATATTGAAAAAATTCCCAACAATCTAAATGTCCACCAGTAGGAGATTAGACAAATCATATGATGGAATACCATGCAGCACTTGAGTTTTTAAAAAGAGCAAATCTGATTGATAGTATGGTAATAATACAACTTGTGTATGCTTTAAAAACATGCAAACCAATACTACGTATTGGTTATAGATGCAAATATGTATATGAAAGTATTTAAAAATGGACTTTAAAGTTGCAAACAAACTCAAGAAAATGATTACCCAGAGTCAGTGGGGTGGATGGCAGGAAGACATGCAGTCAAGAGGGGCTGGATAAGGAGACCTTTGCTTTCTCTGAAAGTTTTTTTTTTTTTTTTTTTTTTACGGTACGCGGGCCTCTCACTGTTGTGGCCTCTCCCATCGCGGAGCGCAGGCTCAGCGGCCATGGCTCACGGGCCCAGCCGCTCCGTGGCATGTGGAATCCTCCCGGACCGGGGCATGAACCCGTGTCCTCTGCATCGGCAGGCGGACTCTCAACCACTGCGCCACCAGGGAAGCCCTGCTGGAAGATTTTTAATCATAGTCTCCATTTCAGTGCTTGTGATTGGTCTGTTTATATTTTCTATTTCTTCCTGGTTCAGTTTTGGAAGGTTGTGCTTTTCTAAGAATTTGTCCATTTCTTCCAGGTTGCCCATTTTATTGGCATAGAGTTGCTTGTAGTAATCTCTCATGATCCTTTGTATTTCTGCAATGTCAGTTGTTACTTCTCCTTTTTCTTTTCTAATTCTATTGATTTGAGTCTTCTCCCTCTTTTGCTTGATGAGTCTGGCTAATGGTTTATCAATTTTGTTTATCTTCTCAAAGAACCAGCTTTTAGTTTTATTGATCTTTGCTATCGTTTCCTTCATTTCTTTTTCATTTATTTCTGATCTGATCTTTATGATTTCTTTCCTTCTGCTAACTTTGGAGTTTTTTGTTCTTCTTTCTCTAATTGCTTTAGGCGTAATGTTACGTTGTTTATTTGAGATTTTTCTTGTTTCTTGAGGTAGGATTGTATTGATATAAACTTCCCTCTTAGAACTGCTTTTGCTGCATCCCATAGGTTTTGGGTCATCGTGTTTTCCTTGTCATTCGTCTCTAGGTATTTTTTGATTTCCTCTTTGATTTCTTCAGTGATCTCTTGGTTATTTAGTAGTGTATTGTTTAGCCTCCCTGTGTTGTATTTTTTACAGTTTTTTTTCCCTGTAATTTATATCTAGTCTCATAGCGTTGTGGTCAGAAAAGATACTTGATACAACTTCAATTTTCTTAAATTTGCCAAGGCTTGATTTGTGACCCAAGATATGGTCTATCCTGGAGAATGTTCCATGAGCACTTGAGAAGAAAGTGTATTCTATTGTTTTTGGATGGCATGTCCTATAAATATCAATTAAGTCCATCTTGTTTAATGTGTCATTTAAAGCTTGTGTTTCCTTATTAATTTTCATTTTGGATGATCTGTCCATTGGTGAAAGTGGGGTGTTAAAGTCCCTGCTATCATTGTGTTACTGTCGATTTCCCCTTTTATGACTGTTAGCATTTGCCTTATGTATTGAGGTGCTCCTACGTTGGGTGCATAAATATTTACAATTGTTATATCTTCTTCTTGGATCGATCCCTTGATCATTATGTAGTGTCCTTCTTTGTCTCTTGTAACAGTCTTTATTTTAAAGTCTACTAGCTCTGAAGTGGGTCTCTTGTAGACAGCATACATACAGGTCTTGTTTTGTATCCATTCAGCCAGTCTATGTCTTTTGGTGGGAGCATTTAATCCATTTGCATTTAAGGTAATTATCGATATGTGTGTTCCTATTACCATTTTCTTAGTTGTTTTGGGTTGGTTTTTGTAGGTCTTTTCTTTCTCTTGTGTTTCCTGCCTAGAGAATTTCCTTTAGAATTTGTTGTAAAGCTGGTTTGGTGGTGCTGAATTCTCTTAACTTTTGCTTATCTGTAAGGGTTTTAATTTCTCCATTGAATCTGAATGAGATCCTTGCTGGGTAGAGTAATCTTGGTTGTAGGTTTTTCCCTTTCATCACTTTAAATATGTCCTCCCACTCCCTTCTGGCTTGTACAGTTTCTGCTGAGAGATCAGCTGTTAACCTTATGGGGATTCCCTTGTGTGTTGTCTTTCCCTTGCTGCTTTTAATATTTTTTCTTTGTATTTAATTTTTGATAGTTTGATTAATATGTGGCTCGATGTGTTTCTCTTTGGGTTTATCCTGTATTGGACTCTCTGTGCTTCCTGGAGTTGATTGACTATTTCCTTTCCCATGTTAGGGAAGTTTTCAACTATAATCTCTTCAAATATTTTCTCAGACCTTTTCTTTTTCTCTTCTTCTGGGACCCGTATAATTCGAATGTTGGTGCATTTAATGTTGTCCCAGAGGTCTCTGAGGCTGTCCTTGATTCTTTTCATTCTTTTTTTTTTTTATGCTGCTCCTTGGCAGTTATTTCCACCATTTTATCTTCCAGCTCACTTATCCGTTCTTCTGCCTCAGTTATTCTGTTATTGATACCTTCTAGAGTATTTTTAATTTCAGTAATTGTGTTGTTCATCGCTGTTTGTTTGCTCTTTTATTCTTGTAGATCCTTGTTAAATGTTTCTTGTATTTTCTCCATTCTGTTTCCGAGATTTTGGATCATCTTTACTATCATTACTCTGAATTCTTTTTCAGGTAGGTTGCCTATTTCATCTTCATTTATTTGGTCTTGTAGGTTTTTACCTTCTTCCTTCATCTGTAGCATATTTTTTGTCGTTTCATTTTTTTTTTTTTTTTTTGGTGGGTGATGCTGTATTCCTGTCTTACTGGTTGTTTGACCTGAGACGTCCGGCACTGGAGCTTGCAGGCAGTTGTATAGAGCTGGGTCTTGGTGCTGAGATGAGGACCTCCGGGAGACCTCACTCCGATTGATATTCCCTGGGGTCTGAGGTTATCTCTTAGTCCAGTGGTTTGGACTCGGAGCTCCCACCACAGGAGCTCGGGCCCGACCTCTGGCCTGGGAACCAAGATCCCGCAAGCTTCATAGCATGGTATAAAAAAATATAAAAAGGAAGAAAGAAAAAAAGGAGCAGTACAATACCAAATAATAAAATACAAAATCAGAAAGATAAAAAATATATTAGGAAAAATAAAACTATAATTCAAACAACCGGTTGCTGGGGGTTCCTCCCATCCCCTTAGGTGTCCACAGTCCCCCACCAGTGCCTGGTAAGTGCCCTAGTTGTGAGGAGACGCAAATTCCGCATCCTCCTAGTATGCCACCTTGACTCTGCCCCTCTCCACAGCAGCCAAGTATTCCAGGTGGGGGATTTAGGCATCTGGGTGAAGAACAGAAACATTGAAGAAGGTTGGAAAAAAGGGAACACAGCCCCTCGCCCCTCCCCCCAGCCGGGGCCACCCAGCACCCTGTGTGTAATTTTTTTTTTAATTTTTATTGGAGTACAGTAGATTTACAATGTTGTGTTAGTTTCAGGTGTACAGCAAAGTGAATCAGTTATACATATACATATATCCACTCTTTTATATCAATAGATTCTTTTCCCATATAGGCCATTACAGAGTACTGAGTAGAATTCCCTGTGCTATACAGTAGGTCCTTATTAGTTATCTATTTTATATATAGTAGTGTGTATACGTTAATCCCAATCTCCCAATTTATCTCTCCTCCCCTTACCCCGTTAACCATAAGTTTGTTTTCTACATCTGTGACTCTACTTCTGTTTTGTAAATAAGTTCATTTGTACCCTTTTTTAGATCCGACATATAAGCGATATCATGTGATATTTGTCTTTCTCTGTTTGACTTACTTCATTCAATATGACAAGCTCTAGGTCCATCCATGTTGCTGCAAATATTATTATTTTGTTCTTTTTTATGGCTGAGTAAATTCCATTATGTGTATGTACCATGTATTCTTTGTCCAGTCCTCTGCTGATGGACATTTATGTTGCTTCCATGTCCTGACTATTGTAAATAGTGCTGCAGTGAACATCGGGGTGCATGTATCTTTTTGAATTATGGTTTTCTCCAGGTATATGCCTAGGAGTGGGATTGCTGCGTCATATGGTCGTTCTATTTTTAGATTTTAAGGAACCTCTATACTGTTCTTTGTAGTGGCCGTACCAATTTATGTGTGTCTAATTTTTTTTCAGTCTTTTTCTATAAATTTTTTAAAAGTCTCCACCCTTAATGGAGATTTGTATGTTACTAGCCCTGCCTCATGCGTGGGGCTGTCATGAGGATCGGATCGCATTAATAGATGTGAAAATGCTCTGTCAACCAGGATGCAAGGGAAGAGTAGGTAGTGTTTATTTAATAAGAATAATCACCTCTTGGGCTTTTCTTTGGTCGTTGGCTAAGTAGCGTTTGTAGCTTTTGGAGGCCTGGGGGGATTTGCAGTGATTTACACTCTTCCTACCTTGAAGTTCATGTTCGTTTGTTTTGTAAGACCTCCTCAGAGCACACAGCAGGGATAAAAGTAAAAAGAAAACAGGGATTGGATTTTTATGTGCATCTTGGAAGGCTGGGGAGGATGTGGGAGCGGATGCTTCCCTTCAGGAAAACGGAGACAGCTGTCTTGAGGTCTGGGGTTTGATCTCCCCGACAGTCATATCCTCTGGAGCAGATCCAGTAGACTCCGTTGCATGCTTGCTGGGCCGCGGTGCACACCACGCCCAGAATTCAAGGGAGAGTGGAGTTTGGTGGGGTCGGGGGTAGGGAGTCAGTCAATAAAGGGAGACAGGTAAGCGGGAGGAAGGGATGTTGGCTGACCAATATAGATGAAGGGCAAGATGCTCATATAGTGGTTTCTATGACAACACGTGGACCGAGCTGGGTGTCCCCAGACGGAGGAGACAGACATGCTCTGCAGAGAACTCCTGCCCTCACCTGAAAAGGTAGCCAGCTGGAGTCAGCTGGGCCATGGGAAGTCAGCAGAATTGCCGGTGGGGGGCAGGCTGAATCAGAGTGTAGCCTCATCTGCATTTCTGAAGGCAATAAATTCTCATTTCAGCTGCAATATTGGTCTGCTCTGTGAAACTGCAGCATCAGTGATTTTTTTTAAGCCATACAATTGGGACCTTTTCCTGAATCTGAGATAGGATGTGCAGGGGCTAATTTGCTCCATTTTCTGATAAAAAGGCATCTCAATTGCTTGCTCCTAACCCCTAACCCCTTCTTCGTCCTGGGGGACGCCATCACGCAGCATGTGGGGGGTTTGAGGGCAGACGGTGCCCAAAACCCCGCCTTGGCCTTCCGTCAGGGCCGCTCCGAGTGCAGGGATACCCTGAGGTCCACTCCCTGTCTGTGGCCTCTCTCTGATGGTTTTCCTCGGTGAAGGGTAGACTACAGTCTAGACCTCATTCAGACATCCCCACTGGATTTGCTAAGTGAGCTGCAGAAGAGGTTGACAGAGAAAATCCATCTGTCTGTGCCTGCTCTGCAAGTCTGTTGTCTGGCTGTGATTGGAATCACCTTGGGTGTAGTAGCTACTGGTGAAATTTTGAGATGGAATTCTTAATAGTACAACCTGTCCACCTGCCCGCTTTAAATGTGGCGCATCATGAACTGAACGTTGGTTACACAGCCATTAGTCAAAGCTGATGAGGATTCAGTTCCTTGACCCACGGTTCCCGCTGAACCCACTGCCTGGTCCCCGCGCCCTTCGCTCTCCTCCCTGAGCTCTGCGTACAGATATCCACAAGAGCCCGGCAGGTGGCAGTGGGGTAGCTGCTCAGGTCACCCCCATGCACACCAGAGGGCACACACTCCATGAAGGGGGCACCCCTGCCCAGCACCAGCCAGGCACTGCCACAGAGGAGGGCGCTTTGTATAGCTGCATCTTCCAGGTTATCAGAAGGACTCAGAGGTTGGAAATTTTATGGGAAAGCTCTTGATTTTTAAAGGCTGGGAATGAATATTCAAAATCTTTTACCACACTGTGCAGTCACACCAAAGCCCAGGCGCTCCCGGGAGCATGTAACCATAGGAGGAAAAAGACCGAACTACCCCCATGGGATTTAGGTACCTTTGAAAAGGGAGCCAAGTTCGGGCACCCTTTTCATTAATACGCGTAAGAGACATTTATTAAGCACCTCCTGTGTGGTGGGCACAATGCTAAGTGCTTGACGTTGCAGATTCATCCCCCGCAGTGGGGCTGGGTGGCGTTGGCTTCACTTTACAGTGAGGAAACTGAGTCTCAGCCTGGGGAAGCAGGTTACGTGGGGACACACAGGAGGGACTGGAAGCGGGCTCTGAAGCCAGTTCCCTTCCAGAGCCAGTGACGCGGCCACCACACCCTGCTTCCTACAGCCTTGCTTCCCCTGTCTAAAAGTCACAAAGCACCCCTGGCCCGAAGGGAAACCCAAGCCTTCATCCCCTGCCCCCGCCCCTCCCCCACTCACACTGGCGGCCTGCGGCTCTAGGTGAGCAGCCGGAGAGGCTGGCACGTCTAGCGAATGTGGCTTTGACCACGCCACCAGCCCAGCGGGCGTGGCGGACCTTCTGCAGAAGATGGATTTGCCCGAAGTCTTGGCTTTTGTTGCTAGCCCAGAAATAACCTCACTGGGCAGGAGAGACCTGTAGCTGGGAATTATATATTTCCCTGCTTCCTGTTTCAGCCCAGGGAGGATACCGCAGGAAGAGGAGAAACCGGCATAAAGATTCTGCCTTCCAGCCTTCCTAAGCATCTTAGCTTGGGCTGCTGTAACACATTACCCAGACTGCATGGCTTCACAACAGAAACTTACACATTCAGTTCTGGGGCCTAGCAGCCCAAGATCAAGGTCAGGGTTCTTCTGAGACCTCTCTCCTTGGCTTGCAGATGGTGGCTTCTCCCTGTGTCCTGACATGGTCTTTCCTCTGGGCATGCCTGCACGTGTCTGATGTCTCTTTTTCTGTGTGTCCGGATTTCACCTTTATGAGAACACCTGTTGAACTGGATTAGGCCCACCCCTAAAGACCTCCTGTTAATTTAATCGCCTCTTTAAAAGACCTTGCCTCAAGTATGGCTGTATTAGAAGTGCTGGGGGTTGGGACTTGAACATGAATTTGGGGGTGGGAGGGACGCAATTTTGCCCCTAGCACTAAATAAATAGCCAGACACGACTGGAGCTGCTGAGAAGCACCCAGAGACCCAAGTTATTCAAACTCAGCCACCGGCTGCACCTTCTGGAATAATGTTCCCCTGCTCTCACCTCCCCAAGTTATTTTGAAGATCAAATGTCTGGTGAGTAAGAACTGTATCATGGGAGCAAGGTTTGTCTCTTAGCTAATATCGTTGGTAAGATGGCAAGTTGCTTGTGCATTTTTTTTTTTTTTTTTTTTGCGGTACACGGGCCTCTCACTGTTGTGGCCTCTCCCGTTGCGGAGCACAGGCTCCGGACGCGCAGGCTCAGCGGCCATGGCTCACGGGCCCAGCCGCTCCGTGGCATGTGGGATCTTCCCGGACCGGGACACGAACCCATGTCCCCTGCATCGGCAGGCGGACTCTCAACCACTGCGCCACCAGGGAAGCCCTGTGCATTTTTAATAACTTTTTCGTTCTTTATCAGAAGAATACACACTCATTGTCCATCTGTTTTACATAACCGAAACCATCCTGTAAATAGTTCTATAAGCTGCTTCTGCGTATCACTATACATTAGTTTCCTAGGGCTGCCATAAATGACCACAGACTTGGTGGCTTAAAGCAACAGAAATTTATTCTCTCACAGTTCTGGAGGACAGATGTCCAAAGTCAAGGTGTTGGCTCCTACTGGAGGCTCTGAAGAATCCGTTCCATGCCTCTGTCCTAGCTTCTGGTGGCTTCCAGCAATCCTTGGCATTTCTTGGCCCCTAGGGGCGTCCCTTTAATCTTTACTTCCATCTTCATCTTCTCCCCTGTGTGTCTCTGTGTCTCAGATCTCCCTCTCTTTACTCCTTGGATTTAGGGTCATCTAAAGATCCTTAACTCAATTACGTCTGCAAAGACCCTGTTTCCAAATAAGGTGATATTCACAGGTACCGAGGCTTAGGACTTGGACGCATCTTTTGTGGGGAACACAGTTCAACCCACTGCACGTAGTACCATGTGCCTTTTCTCAAATTGTTAAAAGTTCCTAAAACAGTAAGTGTTTCAGAATATCCCATCGTATGGTGATGGTATCATTTGTTTAACACGGCAGTTTACTTCATGCCAGGCTCCTGGGATTCTGGCCTCTTAGTCAATGCAAAGCTGTGCCTGGCTGTCCATGCGCCCCACCGTGTTGCAGGAGCGAGCTACCAGTTTGAGTCTGTAGTACCTGTTCTTTTATTTCTTTTCCTTTTTCCCGTCGAGAGTTTTTACTGCTTCTTTTTTCTTATTCCATAAATGGTACATAGAGGGATTTTAGAAAATACAGAAAAGCAAAAAGAAAACTATGCAGTGGGGTTCCAGGGGTGATGCTTTCCTTGCTTTTCACCCCTGTGTTGTTCGTGTTTTAACATCTCCCAGTCATTTCAGGGGCTCAGAAGCAGAAATGAAATGTCTGTGGAAGCTCGGCCCACCCTCCTGATGCACTCCGGAGAAGTTCTTTCTGAATTCCTGTGGTGACTCTGGTTGGGGGGTGGGGATGGGCGTCTCGGTTCATTTAGTGGCAGGTCCAGCTTTTCTGTTCCCTCACTGGGACATTGCTGCCTTTATTGTTCTCCTCTCACTGCCTGCTTTGGGGAAATTATTCTGACAGCTATGTTTACCAGTGGGATCAGAAGGGAAAGGATCAGTCTGAGAGCAGTTGTGCGGAGCAGCATGTGGAATCGGGGGTTGGAATTTAGTTGGGGGTCTGAGGGATGGCCAAGAACAGGAAGGAGAAAGGGTCGTCTTGGGGTTTCTGCTGTCTCGGACTCTCAGTCTTGGTGATCCTTTTGGGCACATGCAGCAGCTGGGGACCTGAGCCAGGGCTGCTCCGTCCCAGGAAGACTCCCAAACCATATCTTAGAAGTTCTGAGGGACATGGAGAATTCAGTTGTCTTCTCCCTCCACAGATCACCAACCCTGTGAAGAATGTGCTCCCCTGGCTCGGATAGGCAGAAAATGTTGGTAATGAATTGAAATAACATTTTGCCTGGAAGCTTTTGTGATAGACTGTGGTGGTAGAAGCTCTAGAAAGGGCAAATGAAGTGCGAAATGGACCCTCATTTATCCCTTCATCCATCCATCCATCCCTCCATGTAGCTAACATTGTTGGTACCCCCTCTGAACCGGCCCCCATGTTGTGCACTGGGATTGTAAAGGGAAGTAAGATCTGGGCCTTCAAGAAGCTCAGGATCTAAGAAGAGCAACAGGCTCAAGGCCAACTGGTGAGTTCTGTCGAGTACCAAGGAGGCACATAAAGGGTGTGTGTAACTCCATTCGGGGGCCCAGGGAAGGAGACCTTTCTGCTGGATTCTAGGGGACCAGCAGGCACGTAGGACTGGGTGGGGAGAAGACATGAAATATCAAGGGCCTGTCTTCAGAAGGTAAGGAAGGAGTTGAAATCTGCCACCTCGAATCCGTGAAGGAATAGAGGGAAGCAAATGCAGACACTATCTTGGATAAAATTCAGTTGGCAGAAAGCAAGAGGGAAAATGGAAAGAAGGTAGCAGCATGTAGTCCATCAAAAGGAAAAGACAAAATATCCCAATTTGGAAGGCCCTAGAAAGACAGATGATTCAAGAGACACCACCGTCTTTGGCTGAGACGCTGACCTTGCACAGCAGTGTCTGCCAGCTGGTGAGAGATGAGGACGGAAGGGAGTTTGAGCCTGAGCCCTGCTCCTGTTCACTTCTTGTTAAAAACGGAGCCTCCTGTCTGCTTCTGTGCTGGTGGTCAGGGGTCCATGCCTCACAGCACCCCACCGTCCTGCCTCGTTCATCTCAGGAATCGGGAAGCAAACCATTGCCTGGAGTCAGTGATGGGGGGTGGGGGAGGGCACACAGCACCGAACCCGAACCTCCTTGGGGCGGGAATGTGGAGGCAAGTGCAGTCCTTGCCAGGGGCAGGGACAACCTCCTTGAGGCTCTGCACCTGTTTCCACGTGTCCTCCGCATTGCTGAGTGAGAAGGTAAAGCCCTGCTTCATTCTTACAGCATCATTTTTCTGTACTTAAGGCCCAGGGAAGTGGTGGGCGATGGGGTAGGGTGAGGCGGAAAGAGTAGGGGGGTCCTTTTCCATCCCCAGCAACAGCTTTCTTGAAGTTACTATCAGGCTATAGGGGGGTGTCATTTACCTGGGTGTGTGGTGTTGCATCCTCTAGGAAAGAGCGGTGTCGCCTCCTAGTGGCCGTGTCTGTCTTGGATACCAGCCATCCCTGGCCCAGGAACATTATTTGCTGAATGAATGAGGCATCCATTGTTGCAGCTGAACGCCTGTGCCCTAATTCTGGGCTTCTTTACATCATGCCTTCGCATAGCTTCCTGCTAATGAGGCTTCCTGCCCCTCATCCTCCCTCCCTCCAATCCATTTTACTCCAAACCTAGTCCCAGCTGTCTTAAAGTCCCAGCAGCATAAAGCCAAGCTTCTTACTCCACATCGAAGGTTCTGTTCACCATTGCCAGTATGCACTTCTTGGTTAAACACCTTTCACTCACACGTTTCTCTCTTCCTGGAATGCCTCCCTGCTCTCAGCCAGGCAAAAGACTTCCAGTTCAAATTCTCATTCAGATGCCTCCTTTTGGCGAGCCGTAATCACATCTGGGAACGCCTTCTGAATTCCCTTCCGGCTCAGACAACTGTTAATTCTCTTAGGGTGTTCACCGCACAGCAACACCATTGACAATGATAGCACCACTGTTTATGGAGCCCTCATTACATGTAGATGGCAGGGCTGCCAGGTTGCACAGCTTAAGGACTTTGGGGTCCTGTTTACCTGGGTTCCCGTCCTGACTCTGCCGTTTAGCGTGTGTTTGTGCAAGTCATTTCTCTGCTCTGAACCTCAGGGTCCCCGACAAAGGGGATATTGACCCTGGAGGATTCAGCGAGATGCCTGGCGTAGGGGAGATGCCTGACCAGTGTGGCTCCACGAGTGCAGAGCTGTGTTGTCCATGATGCACCCCTGCTTCCGAGAATGGGGTCTCTCGCAGGTAGCTGGTCCACAGTAAATAGTTGCTGAATTCATGCTCCACGACTGGATAAATGCCACCTTACCTTACTGCAGGAAGCACACGGTCCGGGAGGAACCAGAGGTTATTGTCAAGTGAAGTGAGTAAGTTTCATGAAGTTTCTGCCTGACCGCTAGCTGACATCTGGGTGCTGTTGAGAGAACCTTTAATGGAACACCCCCGGGCTGGGGGTGGGGGATGGAGGGGAGTATCTCCACTTTACCCAGACCTCCTGCCTGGCTGGCTCATCTATCCAGACTTAAGAGCCGGCCCCTTCTTGCTACCCAGGGCACTGAGACTTCTCTCTGGATGACCTTGGTTTATCTGTTTCTGGATCAGTCGGTAAAGTTGTTGTAAATATAGACCCAGTTATCAAGTACATGATCTAATTAGCAAGACTCTCACTTGGAATGGCTAAGTAGAACATCCCCACGTCACAGTCCCAGTGACCCATTTCCCAAATGCTCCCTTTATGCTGTTTTTTTTTTTTCTGCTTCTTGAACAAAGGAGAGGGGAGAGCCACAGCCATTTGCATATTTATTTGCTCCAGTGGTGGGCGACCACTTGCACTCCGTGCCACAGGGAGTTCCTCTCGCTTGCTTGTTTGTTAATGTTTCTCTTACAGGATAAATAATGTGAAAGCGTCATCATAGGCCAAAAAGAGGCAGGCCAGCCACGGGAAGGCGGAATTTACTGCCTCACCCCAGCCCAAGGACACAGCTCCTCCTGAATTTTTAAACACGGGTTGGAGTTGCACTTTCAGCAGGAGACCAGGTGGGAGGGCCGCCAGAGGAGTGGAGGGAGCTCAGACCCTGAGGGTCAGGGACCCTGGGTTCTCATTTCATCTCAGCCACTGAGTTGCCCCTGAGACCTTGGCTGTTCCTTTTCTGTAAGCAATGAGTTATCCAGAATGCTCCCTTACATCTCTGACATTCTTCCAGAGTGTCAGTCAGTACACAGAATCCCAATTTTGATCTCTGAGAATATCACACCCACTGAAAGTCACATATAAGCACCAGGCAGACTTAACTGCGAAGAAGGTGCCCATTCTGCCACCACCACCAGCGTTGCCAAGTGGGGAGATGGTGACACCTCTAGTGTCCACGAGGGGACCAGACCCCACATGGCACAGTCAAGGGGCCCTTGGGTCCCATCGATTCCTTGTGAACCCAAGTAGCTTTCCTAAGGCACTGCCCTTGGAATCACACATCCACAAGCAGCTCTACCTGTGGTCTCGTGAATTTGGGAGACACCATCCCGCTCTTAGAAATCCCATAAGACATAAGGAGAAATCTTACTGCAAAGAAGAAACCTGTGTAACAGTGTCTACCTAGTGTGTCCCGAACTTAATTGACCAAAGAATCCATTCTTTTCCCCTTTTCATACCACCTTTCCCCTCCCGTGCAAACCCATTCTGGACACTGTGGCTGCGCTCAGCCAGGTAACTTAGTAGGGAATCTGCTCCATGTCTCTGTTAGTTTTCCTGAAGCCTGTGTCAGACTGTTAAGGATTGATTGTTTGTGTCCCTCCCGCAAATTCATAGGTTGAAACCTAATCCCAGTGTGGTGCTATCAGGTGGTGGGTCCTTTCAGACGTAATTAGGTCATGAGGGTGGAGCCCCCATGAATGGGATTAGAGCCCTTGTAAGAACAGGCCAGAGAACTAGCTTGCTGTTTTTTCTGCCAAGTGAAGATACAAGGAGAAATCGGCAGTCTACAGGCCAGCCCCGAAGAGGGCCCTCACCAGAACCTGACCACATGGCACCCTGATTTTGGACTTCCAGCCTCCAGAACTAGCTTATAAATAAATTTCTGTTGTTTATAAGCCATCTGGTCTATGGTACTTTATTATAGCAGCTCGAGCTAAGACACAGAGGGATGTCCATGTCCATCCTAATGGCTCGGGGCAAATTTTTCCATTAGGGATAGTTAACCAGCTCACTCTCAGCAGCTGCCCCCTGGCCCCAGTCTTTCTCTGAAGTGCCCATCTCACCATCAGGCTCAGTCTGTCCGTTTGTGTGCTTCTTTCTCTTCCTTCTTTTCCCCTTCCTTGGACCTACACCTCTTTTTCTCCATTTCAGCATTCTTCATCTTCTCACCTTCCCCTTACTTTGAACTCTGCTAGGAAGGAGATGGCCTTGACCTCAGACCAACAGCTCTTCCAGGTTCGGGCTGGCTTATTTGCCATCATTGGGCTTCTCACTGATCAGGAATTAATTAGTGGCTGAAGGGCTCCTCAGAGTGGATCTCAGCTGTCTAGGAAATCTGCTGATCTAGAAGGATTTTCAGATGTTGTTAGCAGTCCAGAGAGCATGCTGTCAAGTGGTTCTTTTTCCGGCATGCTCTTGCCACTGTCTGCATGTGATTCAGCCACTCTGCCCTGTGTCCTTCTGGTGACATTTAGTCTTTATTCAGGGCCTTTGCAACTATGCCTCAAAACGTCATTGAGGATTCTAAATTATTTTATTTTCTTCCTCTTTTGTTTAAAGAACTGTAAGTAAAAACTTTGCTTTGAGACAGCTCGCTTAAGTAGTAGCTAGGTTGACTTCTGCCTCTGCCCTCCGGTTCGTTTTTGCTGCCTGTTTTCTCCCCAGTCTGGTTCTGAGGTTTAGAAAGAGTCAGACTGGTGTCACTTCCTAGCTTTGTGACCTTGGGCAATTGCTTAATGTTTCTGAGCCTCAGTTTCTTCCTCTGTAAAATGGGCTTACTAATACCTCACAGATTGGTGATAAGGATTAAATGAGAGCATGAGAGAATGCAAAGTACTTAGCACAGTTTCAGAGCATAGTTGTCTGTAGGGGAAGACAATGCTCTTAGGTTATTTGTAGGGGCCTGCAAATTAAACTGACAAAAGACAAACTAACAGAAAAAATTTTACTGACGTTAATATTTTTAATTTTATGTCCACAGGGAATTCATGGAAAAGAAATGAAAACCCAAAAAAGTGGTTAGACCTGAGGGTTTACATACCATTTTAACAAAGGGTGATGAATTGTGGAGAAGTGACTAGACAGTGGGAAACGGGTTTGGACCCCTAGGGGTGGTAAATTGTGGGAAGTTAAGTATATGGGGAAACTAATGGTAGGCAGGGTTATTCAGTAAGGTGTGCTTATGCACTCATCTCAGTGCCACCTCTGTCCCTGATAATAAGGTATTCTCCTCCTGGTATTAGACCAGCAGGCACCTTCACAAGGGGCACTTAAGCCACCTTTACAGAGGGAAATGGATGCCCTGCTTTTAGGTAGGTAGAGGGCAGGGAGAGAGCTCCTCCTGTGTCTTCTGTTTCTCACCTGACTTCAGCTCAGAATAATCCTTACGCCAAAGTGGCATATTTTGGAGTGGCATATTTTGATCCCTTTGATATCCATCACTTTAGGGGAAGGAAGAGGCCTCTTGTTCACTCCTGTATTTCCAGGGGTATCTGGCTTATAGTAGATGCTCAGGAGCATTGGAAAATTTTTACAGTGGACAATAGAGGAGTGGGATATGCCTGTTGTGAAATCCTCTATCGAAGTCTAGTCTGGGCCCTCAGCAGTCCTGGACCTGCCTTCTTCCTGGCTTCAAGGTGCTAAACCTGCCACAGTAGCCAGGAGGCCACCTGCAAGATTCTGTGGAGGAGAGAGCATTGAGCTGGGAAAATGCATTACTAGATAAGTCATTTTTCTGGCTCTCCATCTCTTTAGCCATTTCATTCTTGGTTGCATATTAGAATCACCCAGGGAGCTTTTTTCACAATATTGATGCCAGGGCCATCCCTAGAGACTGACTCTGCTGGTCTGGGGTGGGGCCTTGCGAGGGTCAGAAAGGCCCTTGCGAGGGTCAGAAAGCCTTGGCTTTAATCCAGGAAAACAGACTGAGTGGAGATTGTAAAACCTCATCGAACGCGAAGCATTTGAAGGGATAACGGAGAACTCCAGTAGGTTGCGTCTTAACTGGGGCTTCAAGATTGAATCAGAAGTGGTTAATTATCTCTATAATAATAATCTCTATAATAATGGGGTGACACCAACTTAGGAGCAGCTTCTATATCTACACTGTCACTGCAGACTCCGGGTTGGCTCCTACAGCCAGCCCTGCCCAGCAGGACCGTGGGCAGGGCCAGGTGTCTTGGCAAAACATGAAGCAGGTGTCCAGGGCCACTTGGAACCACACCACCCATTTGTCATCGTTAGCAGAAGAAGTCGGGTCTTCCCAAGGCAATTCCACCTCATTGAAGTAAACAGCACCTTTCCTACCATCTTTAAAAAGACCCAGCATCTTTAAATAAACACAGATTGGGTTTTGTTTGTTTACCCAGATGAAGCTTCCTCTTGAGGGGAGGTTAAGTGAGGAGCACAGTCTCGACACTCACACTCTGATGTGGCACTACTTGGAAACAGTGACTCATTCTTCTGCCAGCCGCCCCCCTGCTCGGGCCACCCACATGACTAGTGGAGGATGACAAAGGTGGAAGGTCAGCATTCATCATCTTCAGCACGATAACGTTTCAGAGCTGTTTAGTGTTTGATTTGTAATGTTTTCGGAAGGCAACAAAAATCACGTTGGTAATTTTTTTATCGTGTTTAAAAAAAAAAGGAAAGTGTGAATCCATGTAGGACAGCATGTGTGTCAGTCACAGCCTGTTTGGATCTGGTCGAAAAGCTGCAAATATTTTTTTCCACACAAAGTGTATTCGGGATTTTGTTAATGATGTTGTTGTTAGTACAAATCTCCTCAGGGACTCTGAGTAACTCTAGCGGGGAGGATGGAAAACAAAGCGCAAGGGCTGTAATTTTCAGCCTGGAGTAGAAGCAGCAATTTATAAAGTCTATTAAGGGCAATCTGTTGGTCTCCTTCTGGAAAGAGAGGGCCTTGTTCAGAATGCTCTTGGTGATACTGTAAGGGGCTGATGGGGTCTCCAGATTTTGACAGAGTCTCCCACACCCCCAAAGCCATCAATAGGACCCTGCTCCCCACTTCTGCCCCCTCATGCCTTTAAATGGCAACATTCATAATTTCCTGCTTAATGGAGGGTCTGTTGCAAAAACTAGAAATGAGTTGCCCAGATAAAGCGAGATCTCTGGGGGCTGCCCGACAGACTTGGTTTTGTCAGAAAAGAAAAAATTCGGCGAGTTGACTGCAGAGTTTCCCACATTGCAGCCTGTGAGCGGTGTAGTGCTTTTGTTGATTTTTAAAATTTCTTTTTATTAAGTCATCATTTTTTAAAGTCCCTGCTGAGCCAAGAGAACAGATGAACATTGGTTCAGCCATGTTTCCCAGCAGGCTGCCCACGAATTGGGCTCCACTCTGTCGAGTGGGGGTCATATAAGAAAGGAGAGACCCCCCCAAAATTTGTTGTGCGTGTCTCTGTGGGTCTTAAAATCTAATGGAGCATGACCCATCGGGGCTGTTGGGTAAGGACCCACCTTATGGCCAGGAAGCTGGGTGTCAGTCTTTAGAGAAAATAGCCTCTATTTCATTCATTCCCGAGACAGGTAACATCTGGTGGGTGAGGAAATGTCTTCATATTTCTGCTCTTCGTTTTCTGAGCCTGCGTTGTAAGGGGTCTGGATTTCTCAAGGGAGATGCTCCCAGGTGCTGGGGACAGAAGACACAGCCACAAGGCGGCAGGTTGGGGCTTAATAGAAGGTAGCCTATGGGCCAGTAGCTTTCAAACTATTTTTTTAAGTTATTTTGATTGAAGGATAGTTGGTTTACTATTTTGTGTTAATTTCTGCTGTACAGAAAAGTGCCTCAGTTATGCTCTCAAACTATTTGGACAGCAACCCACAGTAAGAAATACTTTTTATATCACAATCATGTATACAGCTAGGAATGTATTCTATATTCTATATGTATTCTATTCTATACATCTATAGGAATGTATTCTGTATGTAGCACACTAATGGGTTTAGTAGATCCTATTTCCTTCTGTTAGTTTTATGTCAGCCCTGACCCACTGTGTGAGGTCTACTTAATATTTGGTGGAAATCTGTTGTTTAAAAAATTGCCGCGGGCTTGCCTGGTGGCGCAGTGGTTGAGAGTCCGCCTGCTGATGCAGGGGACACGGGTTCGTGCCCCGGTCCGCGAAGATCCCACATGCCGCGGAGGGGCTGGGCCCGTGAGCCATGGCCGCTGAGCCTGCGCGTCCGGAGCCTGTGCTCCGCAATGGGAAAGGCCACAACAGTGAGTGGCCCGCGTATGGCAAAAAAAAAAAAAAAAAAAAAAATTGCTGCAGTAGGGTATTCTACGAGGAGGACCTCGGCACGTGCGTTCTGAGAGCCGCCTCAGCTAGACCATTTCCGGGAATGTTGCTGCCCCCTGCTGTTCCTGACCCCAGGATCTTTGCACTTATTCTTCCTTCCACTGAGGACAAGCTCTTCTAGATATCCAAAGGTCTAGCTTCAGTTCTTTATCAGGTGTCACCTTCTCAATAAGTCGCCCCCTGGCTTCCCTCTTTAAAACCGCGATGCATCCCCCATCCCGCCCCTGCTCCCTCTTCATTCCACTTCCCACGTTCTGGAGTGTTTTGGTTGTGGTTTGGTTTTTACCACCATGCTTATTACCTCTCAACAAACAATATACTTTATAATTTATTTGTTACATTTACTGTCTTCCTCCCTCTGCTAACTCCTGAGTTCCACAGGAGTTTTTCATTGTTGATCAATGTATCCCAAACAGCTGGAGAAGTTGCTGATACACGATGGCTGCTCACTCAAGACTTTGTTGAATGAATACATCAATGAGTATGTGATTAAAAAGTACAGCCTCTGACTGTGACTATCTTGAATTGAGTAAATTAAGGGAAAGGCTGAGCCTCCACTTGGGTAAGAACAGAAATGAGGAAGAACAGTGAGACCAGGAGATGGGGATGGTGGTAGAGGGCGAACATCCCCGGGATAAAGGAGAGATCAGGGGACCAGCATCAAGGTGACAAGGTGCCCACAGGAGAACCCACCCTCACCCCAGGGGCCCAGGGCTAATTAGGGGGCCGTCTGGCTTCCTCTCCTTCTACCCCAAGCCCAAATCTTCCATTCATTAGGTGCCCAGCATCTCATCAGCACCACCCGGCTGTAGGGTCTTTGTTCGGACGCCCATGAAATGCTCGGGCCCACGTTGCTGCAGGTTGCTCATGGTTGATAAGACCACTGCGGGAGAATTTATAAATCCATTGCTTTAGTGGCTGTGACTGAGGCAGATAAGCAGCGGTCTGACACAAATAAAAGCATCTTTCTCCCCCTCCCTTTTCTTGCCTGAGACACAAAGAGTCAACCTGAATCTGTGTGGTGAACGAACATTCTGGTGAAACGAAAAATGATAAAATTCCAACTTGCTGCTTTGTGGGGAATATTGCAAGCCACCCATCTTTGTTCTTCAGACCACTGCGTTCTTTGTGTAGGCCAGCCTCCAGGCCCTTTGCCCACCAAAACCTGGAGGAAAATCATACTCACCAAAAGCCAGTGTGATTTTCCAGCCAGAGGAGATAAGGCCGCTGGGGAGCGTGTTTCCATGAAGTGATGCCAGTTGAGCCAAGTCCTCCTTGAAATATTTAATTATAAGATATATGAACGCATATCCCAGCAGTTCTTTTTTCCCTCTTAACCTATATTTAGCCTTGCAGAAAAAAGAAAAATTTCTGGGACTTTACCTTACTTTTAACTAGGATCTCAGAGGTGAATTTTATAATATTTTTATCCCATTGGTCAAGCCCAGAAACTTTCCTTGTCTCAGGTGAGGATATTGGAATAAAATAATGTCGTCTGATCCCCTTTATAGTCATAGCTTACCTTTTATATTGGTTTTCAGTTTAAAAATTATTTTCACATAGAGGAAATAGGGACCGAAAATGCACTCATGACCTGCTCAAAGTTGTACAGTGACTCGGTAAGAGCCCTTTGGAAGCTGAATCTTTGACCTGGAAAGGTGCTGGTCTCTCCATTTCTACCCAGTGAGGGCGCCCACGTCTGATTTCTCTTTCCACTAGGAGAGAGGGCAGGATCTTTCTGGGTGTCAGGCCCTGTGAGTGAAGTAGCCTTCATACGTTACCCCACTGGCTCCTCCCAGGGATCCTGGGAAGCAGATCCTAGTGCCCCATTTTCTAGTTGACAGAATAGACATTCAGGGTGGTTTTATTGCAAATGGCAATCGAGCTTTGGCCTCTGAGCCCCTGCAAGCAAGGTGGGTTGTGAACTTCTACCTATGGCGGAGAGACCACCAATACGTAGATGTATTTATAGATAGAAAAACAAGCAAACAAAAAAACAGGTGAAAATCCCTGCCCTTGTGGAGGCCACCTTCTAAGGATTCCTTTGGGGATGGATGGATAGTCTATAACAGTCCTCAGAGGCCAGCTCCATTTCCAATCCAGGAATAATAATTAGCCCTCTTGTGAAAGGGCTAGCACAGATGCACTTGTAGACATACACAACCTGGGCTCCAGACCAGGGAGGTTTGACTTGGCCAGTAAATTTGGCCCCTGTGGCAACACATCTCATAACTCTTAAGATGACCGAGAAACCCATGCCTTAATGAATTCTGTATGCCCCACATGCTTACTGCTTCCTAGGTGCTTATGGAATGTTTAAATGGACGGACCATGTAACCGAGCTAACGTGAGGCTCTCTGAGAATGAATTAACATCCATCAAGAGTCGTGCAGTCCACAAACTTAGAAACATCCAAAAATAACCACCACCCTCCCAAGAGATCTCTGAGAAGCAGCAATGAAAGAGCTAAGCGGAAACTGTAAATCTTCATGATAGTTTCATACGTTTACAAGTAAGTGGTTTTGGAAACAAGATTGGTGTAGAGCTGCATTTAGCCTTGGTGTGCTAAGCAAATTTGCACCAAATATAAATTCCTGGCATGGTATTTTTAAGCCATGCGGGGCGGCGGGCCTGGAGAAGAAAGAGTATTGGAGGCGCATCAAAGCTATTTTTGAAAGTTTAATCTGCATTTTTAGAAAGCTGCGTTTTTGAAGCATTGGAATATCAATCACCTCCCACTGGCGGGATTCTCAAGGGAGAAATGACAGCACATCCGATCTTCCTTGAGTTTCTTCAGATCACACTAGGAAAATGGTTTCTGTTGCTGTGCACCACGTGTGAGAAGGAGCCCTTCCTTGGCATGCCGCCCTGTCCTTCGCCTCCTTATTTACAGCCTGAGATAGACTTGTTGAGTGTGAAGGGAGAACCCAGACAGAATGTGAATGCAGAGAAATGACACGTGAGTGCGGGCGCCTTGGGCTGTGCATGCGGGTGAAGGAGGGGAGGCCCGGTCAGGTGTGGCTCTGTTCCTTGAATTAGCTTTGATGAGCTAGACATTGCGTTCAGAATGAATCGAACCTCAGCCAGAAGGCCTTCAGCCAGGAGCCAAGCAATGGCCCTTAAGTCTACAACATCCCACTGAGACTACTTAATTAGCCGGGGTCCTCAGCTTGGCTGGTGGTGGGCCCAGTGAATGCCTGATTTGCAATGGGAATCCACAGTTGGGTATGGAGTCTCCCTTTTTTTAAAGTGTTGGCTAACGTTGCCGCTTCCCCCTATTCCCTTTTCATGACAGTTTCCCCTTGTGGCATATTTCAAATGTGAGGAATAAAACAGGTTTGTCACTAGAACTGGATCCTTTCCAGGGGGCTTATTAGTCGTGACATTCAAAGGGACAAATATGGACCCAAGAGGCCAAACGGCATCTTCCTCCCCAGGTAGTTAAAACAGATCTGCTCGCCGCCTTGCCCGCATGTGTCTGCATGGGTGTCTGATATCAGGGTAATCTAGGAGCTAAAACAGAGGGCAGAAACAGCAACGCAGATGCATTAGGCAGGAAGCCAGGATGGATCGGGAAAAGGTCTGGAATTACGGAAGGTTGAAGATAGGCAGTTTTGGTTGGTCTCCAACATGGGCAGTTGCCTGCTTTAATGTCTGGATAAGAACTTGCTTGTAATTGGTAGATGGATTGCCTGGATGTAAATGGAGCCTGAAAAGAATCTATTCCCTTCCAGCAATTAAACATTCCCCTCCTGCTTTCTCCACTCTAGTTATTCAGCAGACCGTTTCTCCTGAATACACTGCACAGAAGTGTGTTATAGCCCAGCCTGTTTTGAATTAGCTTATGGGCTCCACATAATGAAGTTTGGCCTTACTTGTAACTAGATATAATGCAGTGACCAGGGTGGAAAAATGAATTTTGGAGAGTGCTGGTATAAGAGACCTACCGACAAGATGCAGGGCGGGGGGCGTGGCTTTTAAGTATCCCTTCCCTCAACAAGAGAGTAAAGGCAGGAAACCGTTACTTCCTGCCCCTCTGGCTGACCCCATGGCTGCCACACCATCTGACAACCCACTTCAGTATTTAGAACACTTTTCCAAAGAGGGATGTGTGCAAGGTGAACGCTTTAGGGTTCAAGTCAATATTTTTTACCTTAAAGAAAAAGAAAAGCTTTATATTTGATATATGGATTGACGGAGGATCGTATATATAATAAAAAATCACTATATGTCTATATTGGGGGGATATGTTAAAAATATATTAATAAAAATGTTTGGAGTCTACTGGTTTAGAGCACTGAATGGGGTACCCAGATTTTGCTCCCTTTTTCACTTTGTCATTAGTGCTGAATGGCTTCACTTTTCGCTAGTTTCATCCCTGTCCTGCCTGAATGGGTTACGAGAGCAGAGCCCGAGAGCTTCTAGGGAGAAGAGAGGAAGTCAGTGCCATTCCTCCCACTGTCCTCCGTGATCTCTAGGTTTCAACCGAGTCTCGGGGACCTCGGCCATGCACGGTCCACACACTTCTCATACAAGCTTCCCAGACAATTAAAATTGTAAAGATGCTTTAGGTGAAGCTCGGGGTCCACTGGGCTGGCCCATCCCAAGAGGCCCGGTTCTGTGTCCTGCTCTGCCGCGCTGCTACTGCTGCTGCTGCTATTTAGGTCACCCAAGTGTTGCTTTATTTAAAATTGAACAAGATTCAGGTACTTAGAAAATATATCCATAAGCTCATCGCTCAAATGAAATTGTTCCTGCACCCCTGCACCCTGCATATGGCCTTAGGTTGCTTCTCATTCCAGAAACAGATGGCTTGCTTCCAAAAACTTCAAGCAGAGTCAGAAAACTGGAGATGATAGCTTTCAAGTGCACAGATCTGCCAGGAAGGGAGGGTGCTGTGATTGGAGATGCTCTCTGGCAAGGAGAAATGTCCAATCTCATTTACTCCTGTCCATCCGTGCATCTGTTCTCCAGTGCTGCACGGTGGATCTCCTTCCAGTGAATGAACTTCGGCAAATGGAGTGTCTAGGACAGCTGTTTGCCTCATCTGGAGTCTAGTAGTTGAAAGCTGGCAGCCCTGACTCTTAGTTTAACTTCTTAAGTGCAGTATTTTAGACAGATATAGATGCTTTGCAAGCAGGCCGCAGGTCACATTTTTCTCTGCCCCAGATCTGGATGTCAGATTCAAAAATTTGGTATTTACAAATATGTCTCACCTTGAATTAGGTATGACTGAATTATTATTGTTGGTTGAAGGGGGCATCTTTTAAAATCTTAGATAACTGACTTGATTTTCAAAAACACGATAAAATCATGTTTTCATTGTAAAGGTACACACACTTGTTAAAGAACATTTGGAAAATAGAGAGGAGGGAAAAATTCACCCATACATTCTCCATCCATAAATAATGATTATTAGCAATTGGTGTATTTCCTTCCATATTTTTTTTTTCTGTGCCTATAAAATGGAGGCTTTTTGGTCTTCCGACGATGGTATTATTCAGTCTTGCATCCGACTTCTTCCCCACTGGTACTGATAAGTATTTTTCCATGTCGTTATAAACTCCTAATAAACATTCTTAATGATTGCGTTATGTTCTATCCCGTGGATACACCGTATTTTACTCAGCCACACACCTAGTGGTGAACATTTAGGTTTTACCATTGAATTATTATAGACAAAGTAGTAATAGGCTATAGTAATGGGCTATAAAGCTTTGCTTCATAGTTTGGATTACTTCCTCAGGATAGATTTCCGTAGGATTTATACCAAGTATGAACACTTTTAGGGCTCATTGCCCGTAAATTACTAAATTGTTTTCCAAATGGATTGTCTCTTTTTACACACCCACAAGCAATTGGACGGAACTTTTTTACCACATCCTTGCCAACATAGGATATTACAATTTTTTAAAAATCATTCCTGGGGATTCCCTGGTGGCGCAGTGGTTGAGAGTCCGCCTGCCGATGCATGGGACGCGGGTTCGTGCCCCGGTCCGGGAAGATCCCACGTGCCGCAGAGCGGCTGGGTCCGTGAGCCATGGCCGCTGAGCCTGCGCGTCTGGAGCCTGTGCTCCGCAACGGGAGAGGCCACAGCAGTGAGAGGCCCGTGTACTGCAAAAAAAAAAAAAAAAAAAAAAAAATCATTCCTGCATTGCTAGGCAAGAAATGCAATCTATTTGGCTTTAATGTAGCAGCTTCCTTTTAAGTGTTGATGGAGGCTTTATTTGAGAAGATCCTGCTGTGTTTTCTATAGTTCATGGAAATTCTAGGAAAAGTGCTCTTGAAAAAGGAAATAATTTATTTTCCTTCTGCTTTTTCAAAACTTTCATCTTTTCTCCTTCCGCCCTTTTAAGTCATCTGACATGAAGAAATGTATGAGCAAACCACAGGAGCAGGGAATTCATACTCCAGAGTTTCTGTCGATGGGGATGGCCACCCAGTTTTCAGGCAATAAACAACCTTACGTGAATTTTAATTTTTCTGACATACCATCGAGTGCCTACCGTTTACAGTCAGTAACTATTGAGTGTCTACTGTTTCCAGCCCTATCTTCATTCCTCCTTCCCCCCTCCCTCCCTCCCTCCCCCTTCCCTCCTCTCTCCATCCTGTGACAGCTCAGGGGAAGGTCTGGCAGAGGGAAGTTAACTGGCTAATCCGTGTGCAGCGGCCCCTACTTCCTGCTCCCCTTCCCTGCTGAACATGATTTATAGTTGTTTGTCAGAAGGGCAAAATCTGGTTCCTCCGAGTCGGGGTTGGAGGGGGAAGTACTTGATTTCCTTGACACGGTTCATTAAAAATTCATACATATGGATCTGAAGATGAAACATTTCTCCATGTCAACGTGAGTTACGGTGGGAGCCTAGAGCAAGACTTCAGTATTAGAATGAGACAACGTACCCAAGCCTTCATATCGCCTTAGCAGGCCTCTCGATGACACAAGAAGGGGGAAAGGTGATCTGGGCTCCGGATGGTGGTAATGAAATTTTTGTCCCTTTTGCCTAAGGGCTTTCCTTGTAAATAGACGCAGGTTTATTAGAAAACCTCTTTATCTTAAAGAGCCCACTTTATTCATTTATTCTTTTGTCTACTTGTTTGACAAATATTTTATCTAGTCTCAGCTATTGGTAAGGTGCATCTTAATGAGACATGACCTATTTCAAGATTCCCTGCTACCTCTACTCTCTTTCTTAGTTCCTCTCCCCTGACCCTTTACTTTAAGGTTGTCTGACTTTTACAGTGTCTAGACTCCAAACCTTTTATTATAAATACCGTAATGGCTGGAAACACAATCTTCTAGCCCAGAGCTTCTCAAACTGTAATGTGCATACGAATCCTCTGGAGAACTGTGGAAGTCGAGATTCTGAATCACTAGGTCCAGTGAATGGGGATTGGGTAGGAGAGACTGCATTTCTACCAAGCTCCTAGGAGATACCATTGCCACTGACCCAAGCTCTACGCTTTGAATAGTGAGGCCCTAGTCTACATATCTTTACTGGGTTGAAGTGTTTCCCTGAAATTCATGTCCACCCAGGACTCATAGATGTGACCTTCTCTGGAAGTAGAGACTTTGCAGATGCAGTCAAGTTAAGACGAGTGTATTAGTCAGGGTTCTCCAGAGACACAGAACCAATATTTACCTATCTATCTGTCTATATTTTGAGAGAGAAAGAAAGGGATTGATTAATTGACTTTAAGGAATAAGTTCACTTGTTTGTGAGCACTGGCAAGACCACATCTGCAGGGCAGGCCCACAGGCTGGAGACCCAGGGAAGAGCTGATATTGCAGTATTGAGTCTGAAGCCATCTGGAAGCAGAATTCCTTCTTCCTTGTTGAACGTCAGTCTCTTCTCTTAAGGCCTTCAACTGATTAAATGAGGCCCGCCCACATTATGAAGGGTAATCTGCTTTACTCAACGTCTTCTGATTTAAATGTTAATTACATCTAAAGAGATACCTTCACAGCAACATCTAGATTAGAGTTTGGCTCAAAGCTGTGTGCCTAGCCTAGCCAAGCTGATGCATAAAACTGACCATCACAGTGAGGTCATATTAGATTATGGTGGGCCCCAAATCCAATATGACTGGTGTCCCTATAAGAAGAAGGCAGTTTGGACACAGACGTACAGGACCATGTGAAGACAGAGGCAGAGACCTGAGTGATACATCTACAGCCCAAGGCACGCCAAAGATTGCCAGCAATCACCAGAAGCTAAGAAGAGTCAAGGAAGGATTCCTTCCTGGAGCTTTAATGTCTGCTCTTTAAGCCACCCCACTTGTGGTCATTTGTCCTGGCAGCCCTGGGAAACGAGTACAGCATCCTAAGTAACAGGCCAATGACAAGCCTAAGAACAGCATCACAAATGCTTGACTTTTCTGGTAATCTGCTACCTTGAAAGATGGACCCAGAGCCTGGAAAGGGCACGAACTAAAGTGTTTCATCATGAAGAGAGGTTCAGAGCTACTGTGGCTGGGAATGAATTGGTCAGGACTCTTCTTTCCCCGACTCGCAAGCTGGCCTGGAAATGCTCATCTGTCTCTTCTACTCTCTTCTCCCTCTGCCTCAGGTTGCAGGCCAGCTGGGTGACAGACGAAGAGGAGTTAAGTTTGCTTTTCTTTGAACAAATTATACTAATAAGAATGTCCCCCCACTGGGATTGCCATTTGCCATAAGTAATGCATATTTCATTAACATTCGTTTTAAAAACTAACAAGATCATAAAGTTAAGATTGCTTTAGCCTAAATGCTGTCCAGATTTAATGTACATGATATAAACTCCCAGCATAGCAGTAAGCTTAAGTAGGCAATTTTTGGTGCCTCACCGATGCTTATTTTTAACATGAGGGGAATCGATCCTGGGTGAGGGTTAGACTAACAATGTGAGCTGTCAAGAACCAAAGAAATCATTAAATTATAATATTAACAAAGCAACGTGGTTGGAGGGAACGGAGAGATGATATTATTCTGGGTGCTTTTTTCCCCCCTGCCTCAGGCACATTTGTTGGCATTTTAGAAGGAGATAGAATCGGGAGGTATTTTTCTGCTAGGGAACGTTTAAGTAAATGTCAGTTGTGATCAACAGGGTAGCCTCCACAAGGAATACAAAGATGTAAATATCACTCATTTCACTTTTTAGCAACAGTTGTGTGTGTGTGTGTGTGTGTGTGTGTGTGTGTGTGTGTGTGTGTGTGTTAGAGCTGAAATCTGAAACCAGTGAATTTGACTTTAGCCAGGAGGTATCAACCAAAATCAGTGGTGAGGAGACAAAATTACCCTGAAAAAGTTGAGTTCCTCATAACAGTGGTAGATAGCAAGGAGAAACCAAACTCCTAGACACTGTGATTTCTCGACTATTTAATTCAGCAAATTAAGATGTCCCTTTGGACTGCCTCAAGGCAGACTTCAGACAGAACACAAGCCCCATCATTCTTTGAGCTTGAAAATGATGCTTTTGAAAGAGTGTGGATATTTAGGTGGTAGGGTAGCTGTAAAGACTGGCACATCGTGAGTAATTCTGTTCCCATGGTATGACTTACTCTGCGTTTTGACTACTCAGGAAGGGTCTTCTAAGTACTGGCTTGGGTTAGTGAAAGCTATTGTTACCCAGCATCGGCTAGACCCTTACTAGTACTAGTACTAGTATTGGGCTGAAGCAGATCCTTCTTATTGATCTCCTATGGGTTGGAGGTCCATCTACTACCACAGTGTTAAACCATCCTCATTCTCAACCTCCAGCGCCATCTTGCCGAAGCTCGTGCTTCCCACTTTACGGAGAAGATGAAGGCCACCCAGTGTGAGTTCCTTCAACTGCTTTTCCACCTCAGGATCTCACTTTGCTCTGCCCTTCCCTCTGCACTGTTGAGGACCCTCTCCTTCTATAAATGGTCGCCTTTCTTTGCCTTCCGTGGTTCACATGCCAACTGGTCTTCCCACCTCCTCACTCTCCATCAGGTCCATCCATCCTGCAGTCAGTGTCAGATCTGTTATCCGCAGTCTTACCTCCAGTATTAACTCTCCCATTCAAACGCCTTCCAAAGACCACCCTCCACCCTCACCACCGCTTTGCCTTTTAGATCAAGAGTAATCTCCTCATGCCGGCATTCAGAGCTTCAATTCTAATGGACTTCTTCACACTTAACCCTGTGCCCCAGCAAAACTGGATTGTTTATCATTCCCCAGACGGACCTTGCCATTCCCCATCTTCCACTGGCCAGTGGTTCTTTTCTTCACACGGAATATTCTGTCTCCATCTCCACTTGCTAAAATTGCTTCCATCCTTCAAGACCCACCTCACGTCCCACCTACCTGATGAATCGTGCACGCTTCTCACTTCTAAGCCGGAGACCATCATCCTGCCTTTGAACATCCATAGCATTTAATTCATACTGCTTTTCCAACACGTACGTTGGAGCACTTATATTCCTGACTTTTGTTTCCTTTTATTTTTCCACCTATTTGATTATAAGCCTCTTGAGATCAAGAGAAGTAAAAGAGTGCCATGTCACCTGAAGTACGAACATCTGCCTTAGCTATCATAAGCCGTCCTTAAATGTGAACTGCACTGAACACTCAGCAGGGCAAGTTCTGTCTGTTTGTAGCTTAATTCTTTCTGTGACTTGAATGATGCTGAGGCAGGCAGGCAGCGTGCCCTGGCTGAGAAGGGAATCCCAGGGCATTCACTCAGCACAGATGCTTGGGCTGCATCCCTGCAGATTCTGAATCAAAGGGTAGAGCTTGTCATTTTAATAGGTATCTCGGAAGTTTGTTGCTGCTAAAAGACCTCTTGGGAGCTGTTGGTGCAGTGGATGATATGGAAGTGAGTTTGAATCCAGTTCTGCAGTTTCCTAGCTGTGCAGACCTGGTCAACCTCCCTAACTGTAAAATGGGCTATTATCATAATACTTGCTTCTTTAGGCTACTGGGAGGGGGGGTGCGGTTTAAATAAAACAACAGGTGTAAAATGGTCGGCCCAATGCTTAGATCAGAGAAGACACTGAGACTGTCGGTTTCCTTCACAGAGTGTCACATCCGATCCTGCATCCCAGAGGCAGGTCGTTCTTACCAGCCTCGGTTCACTCTCAGTGTCCTCATCTGAGGCATTATTTGGAGGTCCCTTCCATCATAAGCCAGCAGCTGTTCTCTCCCGGGATTTGTCTATATTTTCACCCCTTTCTGCTGCTTGTGGCCCAGTGGACCTGAGTTGCCAAGGACACAACTTCAGTGCTCCTTTTCCTAGAATATCTTTCTGTTGGTGTCATTTCTTCAACATGTACAGAGTATCTGCCCTGCCAGACCCTGAACATACAGCAGTGAACAAATTGAGCAGAAATCCCTGTCCTCAAGGGGTTTATATTCTAAACAGACTAGAAACATGATAAATAAGTAGGAGGCCATGCAGGGAGCCCTGTGAGGGGCGGCGGAGGGAGAGGAGGCCGGAACCAGATGGTGAAGACTTGTGAGGCATAGAAAGGACTTTGACTTCTACTCCAGGTGAGATGGAGCCAGTGGAGGGTTTTGAGTAGGGGAGTGATGTGATCGGGCTCTTGTTTCCAGCGTTATCTCCTTGGCTGCTGTGCTGAAAGTAGACTGTAGGCGGCAGTGGTGCACATGGAGAAGCAGCAGGGCGGAAGCTACTGCAGTAATCCAGACGACATGATGGCAGCTGGTACCAGGTGGTAACAGTGGAGGTGGTGAGAAGCAGTTGGATGGGAAGGGGCTATGTCCTGAAAGTGGAGTCCATTGGAATTGTTTATGGATTTGATGTGGAATGTGAGAAAAAAGTCAAGGATGATGCCAAGGCGCTGGCCTGAGGATATGGAAGGATAGAGGCACCGAGAACAGAAATGGGGTCGTAGGGCTTCCCTGGTGGCGCAGTGGTTGAGAGTACGTCTGCCGATGCAGGGAACACGGGTTCGTGCCCCGGTCCGGGAAGATGCCACATGCCACATGCCGCAGAGCGGCTGGGCCCGTGAGCCATGGCCGCTGAGCCTGTGCGTCCGGAGCCTGTGCTCCGCAACGGGAGAGGCCACAACAGTGAGAGGCCCGCATACCGCAAAAAAAAAAAAAAAAGAAATGGGGTCGCATTGCAAGAGGAACGATCAGGAACTCAGCTGGAGACATGCCACCTCTTGAGGTTAAGCGCGGCCTTAGTTCAGGTAGCTGATCTCTGGGACTGACTGGAAACAACACCACCTGTGACCCAACATTAACTTTTTAAGAATATAGGACTCAAGTGGAAAAATAAGTTTTCCTCAATACCCCTGCTCCCCTGGGATAATTATTGTTGAATTTTTGCTGTTGTTTTGCAGGTAACATTTTTCTACATGTCCTTCAGAGCAGGCCCTAGGCTAATTAAGTGCTTGAAAAGCATCACCTCACAGTCACCCTCTTATTTATTTATTGCCTGAATATTACGGATGAGGAAATGGAATCAGGTAGAGTAACTTTCCTAAGACCAGGAGGCTGGTGAGGGCAGGAGTTCATGGTAGGTCTTCAGACTCAAAAGCCTCAGCTCTTAATCACCGTCCTGGGAGCAAGTGGTCCAGGCTTTTGTGAAGGACCCTTCTGAAACTTCTCTAGCATCTCCCGCTATGGGGTTGGATGTGAGCTGTTTTGTGTTGACTGTACCTAAATTGAATTAAAATGGGCTAATTAAATGTGGCCTGTTTCAACAGACTGCTCTATTTTTCCAATTACAGCTTTCCTTCTCTCCTGAAAAGGGGTGGGGGGGATGGGAGCCAGTTTTGCCTGCCTGCGTTCCTCTCCCCCTCCTTCCCTCCCTCCCTCCCTCCCTCTCTCTGTCTCATACAAACACACACACATTCTTAGTTCACAGTTGACCCAAAACATTAGAAATAAAAAGTCAGACTGACTGACCTTAGCTGTTAGTTAACATCTTATCTTGCCTTCCCTGCCTTTGGCCCTGAGACTTTGATCTGAGCCTGCAGGTCACAGAAAGGAGCGGGTTATCTAGACAGGACCCATGGAAATAGCTGGGAACGAATCGTCACCATGAGGAGGAGAACTAAGGAAGAGAAATTGACCAGCTTTAAGCAGGAGGTGGCTCCCCATGCCTCTGGCTTGGTAATGGTCCCTGGGCTGGAATTATGTCCCACGTATGAAGTTGTTGCTTGTGATGCAGTCCTTTCCAGAGAGAATAAATGAGGTTTGAAACTGTATAACGCTGATCACGAAGAGGTGTGCAAGTTTGTGGGTTTCAGAGCTGGAAGATGGAAGAAAATGTTGAAAGAGGCAAAAGGAAGTAAGTGGGGAAATGTAGGAAGCAGGGTAGTGGCCTTGAGTGACCTCAGAATTTGGTGGCCCAGGTTCATCTCAACATTATTTTTGCTCCCCTATTCACGTCCACCACAGCCTGCCCTCTGTTAAGAAGACAAAGAGTGGGTTCCAGTCTTTCCAAGGTCTGCTGTTTATCAGTGCATTTGCACTCCTGCGAGCCTTGCTCCCAGTGGAAAGTTGCCAGTCCCCTTCAGTGCCCTGTCGAGGCTCTTGCAGACCCCTGACTGTGCAGGACACCATTCTGAAGGCAAGAACATGATGACAAGCCATGAGGCTTTCATCTGGCATTTTCTGCATCTTTGAGAAGGCATGCCGGGAATGACCAGGGTCCATGTGTCTCAGTTTCCTAATGCCAGCTTTTAATATGTGTTAGACATTTAATATTTGTTAGACATATGTTTGTTGAGCCTGATATTAAGCAATTAGGCAAAAGAGCCAGGCTAAGACAGTGGTGCCAAGAAGTGGCTGTCTTTGAAGAAGCACAAGAAATTTGGAGAGAAAACAAGGAGTCTGAAAGGTTAGGGCTACAGTTCAAGAAATGGATGTATCATTTATTAATCATGGCTTCCAGTGTTTGAGCTCTAACCGTGTGCCAGGCCCTGTGCTGATCATTTGGTGCATGTTGCTGGGGATATAGATGGTGGGATGCCCATGTTACAGGTGGGGAAGTTGAGACGCAGAGAAGTTAAGTGAGCCAGACACACAGTGGTGGTTAGCTAACTTTTGAGAGATGCTTTTCACAGGCTGGAGTGAGTAAAAGACAAGCAACATGTACTTTTACTAAACCCCAATGAAAGCAAAGATGATAAATTCACACACACTAAATTTGTAAAAAATTTTAAATGTCACTTGCTTTGGAAATACAGAATTACTGGATTTCAAAACATGTTTTGATTTTCCTGTCTAAACCCCAATTGAATTAAAATAAAGCACATTTACCATAATCCACAGAGGAACATTACGTATTTTGCCCAACTGTTCTGAGCGGGAAGGGTACAGTCAGTGAGAGATGAAAAACTTAATCTAGTTTGGAAAAAAGAAAAAAAAATAACTTCGGAAGTCTGCCATCCAGAAGTAACCGTTCCAATACTTCTTAAAGTATGGGTGGCCTCCACACCTAGTACTGTGTATTCCTGGGACCCAGCCTAGTATTGAAGAATAAAAATAATGGGAGAGGGCCCCAGCTTCTATGTTTTAACAAGCTCCAAAGGTGATGCTATTGCGCCATAGTTTGAATTTCCTTTAGACCACCTCACGCTAAGTCTGTTAGCCTCTTGTCCGTATTTTCCATCTTTTTGTATGTCTCTGCTGTGTTCTGAACGGTTCCTCCTGAGCCATTTCTCAGTTCATTTATTATCTTTTCACCTGTGTACTGTTAAAGTGGTCCATTGAGTTTTACATTTTAGTTACAGTGTGCTTTACTTCTAGATGTTCTATTGGTTCTTTGTTCAAATGTATTTGGTCATTTTTTAATAGCTTACTATTCCCTGCAGATGGATATATTCAAGCTTTTATTTCTTTAAACATAGTAAGCGCCTTTATGATCTGGTCTGATCATTTTAATATCTGAAGTCTTTGTGTCTGTTTCTGACGTCCATTGTTTCTACTGGTCTATTCATGGTGCCTTGGTTCTTCAAGTACTTGGTATTTGGGGCTGCATACTGTTCACTGTATCTGAAAAATTATTTGTGGGGATTCATTAAGGGGTATGAGATGCCTTTCTTCAGAGAGATTTAGCTTGGCTTCTGCTAGGTGCCTGGGAGGAATACAGTTCAATAACATTCCAAACCACGTTTATGAAGTTCCCTAGACCATCTACGTAATGCAAACTCAAGGTGCACAATCCATGAGAGGGCCACCCACGGCGACAAATTCCTCCGCATCTCCCTTGTTGCACCTGTTGCAAAGATAACCTTCCCTGAAGTCCCCTCAGCAAAGGGGAGGAGGTTTACCTCTGGTTCATTCTTACCCTAAGAGGAGCCCCAAATCCTGACTTCAGTTGTTGGCAACAGCCCAAGTTGTTCCAGATCACCATTGCTCTTGGGAAAAAAAGTTATTTTAGTTTTCCAGATGCTTACCTTTTACTCTTTATCATGTCTTCAATGATACTAAGATTTTTTTTAAAAAATATTTTATTCCAGCCTTGTAAGTTATTTTTTCCAGTGGGAAAGTTGGTTGGAGGAGATAGCCCACCATACTCCCAGAACTGGCAGTCTCTAGGCTAGAGTTTAAGAACCATGCTTCTGTCCACTTTAGTTCACACTAGCAATGATAGAATAAAAAGCTCTGCTTCTTGCTTCACTTGCCTTTGCCCAAAACTTTCACTTTTATTCTCCCTAGGGTATCTCCAGATATCTCAAATGAGACGGCCCAAGGCTCAAACACAACGGTTCCTTTAATGCAATAAAACAATCAAACCATGCTTTTAGAAGGAGGTCAATGGGATGCCATCAGGTTGAGAATCTTTAGTCTCTAGGAATTCAGGGAGTAGGGAGCACAGCTGCTGAGATGAACTTGGGCTAATCGTCCCTGTCCGATCACCGTGTGCCCCTAGAGGGAACACGCAGGGTGACTCATGCAGTGGCACAAGAGGGCTTGTGTTCACCGCAGAGACTGATAGATGTGAACTGGAGTGAGTACTCCAGTTTCCATCATTGAAAATTGGGTGGACAGTCAGTACCCGGGCTCTGCCACTCTCGTTTTCATTATCCCTGAAAACGGATGAATTGGCCTCTTGAGGTGCAGTTGCCACGAATTCTGAATGATGCCTCTCTTTGCCGCATTACTGCTTGCCCTTCGCTCTGCTCCTGCAAGTCGAAAACACACATTCCACTGCACCTGTGAAGACTGATTTATCAGCCACCTCCTCCAAGAAGAAACAACAAGATACAAAGAAAACCTCCGGCTATAAAACACTGTTCTGCATTATGCTCTGTTGGTTTTGTGTCTAGACAGAGCTGAGAGACCCCTGTGTGGCCCTAGCAATACCTGGAGGTGACTGTATATTTACCTTTTTAGAAGAACAATGGACTTGACTGTTTTATGGATTAGACAGAGGCCACAGAGTCTGGCAGAGAAAGCTCTAACCGAGAAGTCAGGGAGTGACACTTTCAACCCTGGTTCTGCCGTCCTTCCCAATGAGAGGAAGCATAGCCCTGCAGGGTTCCAGTCTTGACACTATCACTCACTGATTCCGTGACCTTGGGCAAGTCACTCATATCTCTGCCTGAGTTTGTCATCTACAAAGTGGCGATAATGATCAGACCTATCTCATGGTGTTGTTGTAAAGATAAATCATGTAAATTGCTTAGAATATAATGCTTGACTATAGCAAGCACTCAGTAAATGTGAGCTATTGTGATTATTATGCTAGCCCAGAGCGATTATATGCAGGTACTGTCAACGCCTGTAAAATAGCCCCCTGTTCCAATGAGTCACAGGAGCTAAGAGCTTCCATTTGGAAAGGGGAAATTGCCAGTGGTAGCTGGCTTCTTTGAGAGAGCTGGTCTACCTCCAAGGATCTTTTCAGCTCAGTACATCCTTGCCAGACTGATTGCATGTGTGGTCTAGGGTTATCCTGTTCATTGCCAAGAGACTTGTGAGTTCCTGAGCCAGGAGACACCCATATTAGGAGTCTACAGAATGAGAAGGTGTCTGGGGAACTCAGAGAAGACTCCGTAGCACCACCAGGAAGGTGCTGGCTGGGCATTAGTGAGGTGGGTGGGGTAGGAATCCCACACCCAGCAACAACCCCCGACCCATCACAAGCTCTTAGGGTTGGGACAGTGATCCACTCCTGCATTTGACCAGGGGTGAGTGAGCCCATCCCCTGCAGGTCCACGCATCTGCATAGAGCTAGGAGATTGTGTTAAAAATAAATTCCCCTTGTGGGTTACCTGGGTATATGCATTTTTTTAAAGTCACTGAACTGCACACTCAAGGTATGTGCGTTTCACTGGTAATGACACGGTTTTAAAAAAATGAGTTTTCCTTCCCCTTAAGTTGGTAGTGGAGCTTGCACAGATGGGCAGGTGGTTGTCATGGACTGAAGGGGATCCTTCTGTGGTTACCAGCTGGGAGGAGGGACACCTGTTGTGTGTCTCTAGCAGAAGCAGGCGACCTGCCCCAACTCCTGCCAACCCTGGCCTCTTTCTTAGCTTCTTCTGGTCTTTCCCTCACTTCTTGCTACCTTTACTATTCTTCCGTTTTCTTTTTTACTCTCTTATGTTTAATCTTTTCTTTTTATGATTAGAGATAATATAGGCATGTTATGGTAAGCATTAAACCGTTGAGAGTGTACGAAGTAAAAAGTGGAAGTCCATCCCCATCCCCAATCCCATTCCCCAGAAGTGACCACCACGAGTGGTTTGGTGAGAATGCAACCAGATCTTTTCTATGTATATATGGTATGTAGCTATAATTAAATAGATATGTGGCTACATACATACATATATATGCGTATATATACGGTTTTGTTGTTTTATTACAGGGATGGAATCGTTCTCATGGGTCTGCATCTTGTTTTTATTAATAGTGGGTATCTGTTCGTGGCACCGCATACAAAGCTGCCACCTCACTCTTTTCAAATGGCTATAATATATCTATCTACTCTTTTTCCTGTATTTCTGACCTTAGTCAAGATGGATGTATACATAGCTCAGCTGAAGACAGGCCCACTGTGGAGCGGACCCCCAGGAAGAGTCCCGTTTCACTCTCTCTTTTAGGTAACACAACCTTGGATGTTTGTCTGGGGGGATGTGGAGCCCAGGTGTCTTTGGCAACTGGTTGGACAGTGTTTGTAGAGTGAGAAACACTGTGCCGTGTCGTACGTCTGTGTGACTGAAAGATATTCTTTGGAACAGCAAAAGGGTGATTTATAAGATTATTGGAGACAAACCTCTCTCCCCTGAAGACAGGCCAAGAGAATGTTAGGTTGAATTTCAGGAGATGAAAGTGAGGTTTTAAGGAATAGCAAAGCCTGCGTTTCTGTAGTACTTTATGCTTTTGGAAGCGCTTTCACGCGTCATTATCCCATTTGATCCCATTTAGAACTCTGAACGTGTGTCTGGTTGGTGGTTATTATCTTGAGACTGCAGATGAGACCAAGGATAACAATGAGTAGGAACCTGAGCTGTGATGAATCCCTTTATTCCAACCCCCAGCCCAGTGTTCTTTCTTCGCTGAAAATGCACCCCAGGAAGAGACACCCAGCACAGACAACCAGGATCCCATTAGCATCACTTACCTGTAAATCCAGGTGGCCTAGATAGTTTTTGTTCAGGGGAGTAAACAGTATGACTACCTATCTTCAAGACTTCTAGTTTAAAATGGCAACTTGGACACACACATTTACCTCTGCTTCCTCCTGCACATCTGCTCAAATGACATTTTAAAGGGTAAACCCTCAAGGATAAAGGAGAGAAGAAAAATCGGCAACAAAGATAGGGAAGCCAGGGAACAAATGGGTGGGCAGTAACTGACTTAGTGAGCTCAGAAAATGGAATCCTCAGCTGGCACTCAGGAGAACCAAAAAGCAACCAGATTTGCTTCCAGCAGGCCTGGGGATTGGCAACATGAGATAACTCTGGAAGCAGAGGCGACGGTGGGGCTCGAAACAGGAAGATTGGTTGGCGTTACGTTAGGAAGCTGTCAGGCTTCCAGATCTGCTCCCTACCTGACTTAGCCGCACGACTGCCCCTCACACACCCAGAGAGAAGGATAGAGTTTATTCTCTGGTGAGGATAAAGCAGAGGGTCTCAGGAATACCAGGCATCAAGTACAGTTGAGGGTGGAGGTACTTTTCTAAAAACAGATTTAGTGCAAGTTGACATAATGAACATTGAAACCTCAAGTCATTTCCCAGAGCACAGTCAGCCAGGCTCGGGAACCTTCTAGTCAGAGTTTAGAAGAGTCTTTTGTGTAGGAATCTCACCAGTTTAAGAAATTGGAGATCCCCAGTGAGATGGGCCAAATGAGTCATCTCACGGTGAAGGCAGCAGTCAGCAAACCACAGTCAAGAGCTTTTTAGTGCCCCATGCTTAAAAAGGAGTGGTCAGCCGAGATCACCAGACACTTGGGGAAAGCCTTGAATATGAAGAACACTGACACACATACACGCACACAGGCGAATGGGGGGAGAGAGAGAGAGAGAGAGAGAGAGAGAAAAGTGAAAATCTCCTTAGAAGAAACAGCCTATACAACGAGAAGAAAACTTTAAAAGAAAAGATAACTGAAAATACTGCATTTTTGAAATGAAAACACCCCCCACCCCTTTTAAAGAAGCAAACAGGAAAGAACTCGCAAATTGAATATGACAAAGCTGGGACGTAAATTTAAGGATGTATCCCAGAAAGTACAAAAACACAGAGAAATGCAAAATAAGATCGAAAAGATGGGAAATTCGAGGACATGGTTAGATTAATAACCAAATAATAGGAATTCTAAAGAGAAAAGAGAAGTGAAGGAAGTTCCCCCTGAACCCCAGGACAGTTCTCAGATAGGAAAAGGTCCACCTAATGCTCAGATCCATGAATGAAAGTAAACTTCACCATGCCCATCGACGTGAAATTTCAGAACACTGGCGCAAAAAGAAGATCCTACCAACTTCCAGAGAGGGCATTAAAAAACTAAATACGTAAATAAAAACAGGTTTTATACAACGGTTCCAGAATCGAAATGGCATTGGACATCATATTAACATTGGACGTGAGTCAGCAGTTCGGAAGTGAATAATTTCAAATTCTGGACCATAAAGGCATTTTCAGAAGTGAGAAAAAAAGTGATTTCCAAACAGCTCTTTCAGGAAACTACCAATGAATATGTTTCCAAAATGAAGGGAGTAAACCAAGGAAGAAGAAGACACAGGTTATGGGAAACTAGCAGAAGTGAGAGTGAAAGGGACCCTCCAGAAACTGATAGAATAGTAAATGGATTTGAATGTATCGAGAGGAGATTAACAAAGCTGGGAAGACTTTGTGTTTAGATTAGTGAGAAATATATAGACCCTTAAACCAAAGTAGGGGCTCTAAGGAAAACCAAAAGTTTTTCCAGGAAGAAAAGTGTTTTTAACGAATAACATACTGTGTTGATGCGTCAACTGATAACATTTTCATGGTCAAGATAGCAAAAACACCGATTATCTAAAGTTACTGTCTACCGAGGGGGCTTGAAAGTGGGTCTGCATGTGGTGGCAGCAGAGACGGAGGTATCCTAGAGCTAAATTCTCACCTTCCAGAGTCGGAAGGCAATAGCCAGTTCCTAAAGCTGAAAAATCAAGAAGTAGTACTAGGGGCTTCCCTGGTGGTGAAGTGGCTAAGAATCCGCCTGCCAATGCAGGGGACACGGGTTCAAGTCCTGGTCCGGGAAGATCCCACATGCCGCGGAGCAACTAAGCCCGTGCGCCACAACTACTGAGCCTGTGCTCTAGAGCCCGTGAGCCACAACTACTGAGCCCACGTGCCACAACTACTGAAGCCCGCACACCTAGAGCCCGTGCTCTGCAACAGGAGAAGCCACTGCAATGAGAAGCCCACGCACCGCAACAAAGAGTAGCCCCCGCTCACCGCAACTAGAGAAAGCCCGCGTGCAGCAATGAAGACCCAATGCAGCCAAGAATTAAAAAAAAAAAAAAACCCAAAGAAGTACTAAACGTGTGTTATTTAGAGATATGGAAGTAAACTGCGAAAAGACCCAACCAAAATAGCAGAAAATGATTGCTTCTGGGAGAGGAGAGTCAGAGAATACTGTTTCTTTTATCAAGCCTTATACAGCTATCTGACTCTTTAAATTGTGTACACATGTTCCTTTGACAAAAAATGAAAATGGAATTTAAAGAGTGCGCTGGAAGGAACCATTGGTCTGGAGCAGCGCTTGCCCTTTCAAAGTGAACTGGCAGAGGAAAAGCTCTTCCAAGTATCTCCAGCCTTGCTGCAGATGGCCTAGGCATGAAGAACACCTCTGTACCCCGACTTGTCCCCCAATCTGGGGTCCACCTTAATGACGCAAGCGCAGATGCAGTGGTGACCTTTCAGGAACCCGTGGCCTGACTTTTTTCTCTGCAGGATAACTGCAGGATGAGTGGCTTATTGAAAAATCCAATTCTGAGCATTTTGGTCTACCACAAACCAGAAGGGGCCGTCGAGGTGCCCTCTCAGTGGGTTTGGAGCACACACAGAGCATCACAAGGTCCCTTTGTGGAGTAAGTTGTAATTCTGCCCTGGTTTTCACAGCAAAACCACATGGCACATATCTGGGAAGCAGGATGAGGATTTCTTCCCTTTTCTCCACCCTCCTAAACACCCTAGATTAGCTACATTGACTGTGGCACCTTGCTTTACAAGCTCCAAATGCAGAATGTTACTTGATTCATCTTCCCAGCCCCGCTCGGGGTGAATAGCAGAGGCTCCTTTGCTGAGATGGGATTCTGCACCGTGCTACCAGGCACGTAGCCCAGCCGGCCTGGGCCACAGAGACCAAACAACACGTTCTCATGAGTGTAGCGGGTCAGAGCATGAGTTTTGGAGCCAACCCAAAGTGGGTTCAAACCTTGCTTCTTATCAGTTGGGTGTGACTCAGAATAAGTTACTTCACTTCCCAGAGCCTCTGTTTCCTCTTATGTAAAATAGGGATAACTGTAGTACCTCTGGTGTAGAATGAAATAATACGTAAAATGTGTCCTTAGAGCAGCACCTATCACATAGTAGCTATTAACTCAATATTAGAGTGCCTTTGTCATATCAGGAAAGTCACTGAATCTCTCAGAGCCTCACTTTCCCATTTGCAAAATGGGATAATACCACATCTCCTGAGATTGCTGTGAACATTCTGTGAGCCGGTGTGTACAGATTGCTTAGCCCAAAACACGGCAACTAGTGAGAGTTCAGTTCATGAAGGTAATTATTACTTCCCTTCCTGCCCATTTCCACAGCCTCTGTCCTCATTCAAGACTTCCTTGAATACCTTCCTCTTGCCTGGCCACAGAATCGCTTATCTGACTACTCTGAGTCTCTCTCCCTCTCTCTGCTGTAGCTCATCCTCCAGACAGTTGCCAGAACCATTTTTCAGAAACACTGCTTTTATCCCTTCCCACCCCTGCCGAAGAGCCCACTGTGGTTATCAAATCGAAACACCCCGCCTGTTATTAAAAGCTTCACACAGCTGCCTCCTTCACCGTTCTCCCACTTTGCATCTTTTCTGTCCAAGTGGCCACACCGTCTTCCTCATCCACTCGTGTCTTCTGCTTCTGTGGGCTGCACACTGTCACGTGCCCTCCCCGGCTTCTCTCATAAGAGCATCACTTATTTGAAGAGTTGACTTGAAACTCACTTCCATCAGGAAGTCTTCTCTAATCACTTCGTTATACCTTGTCCCACAGCACTTCTGGCTGAAGCCAGCACTGTCTCTTGCAATTTCGGGTAAATTTCCCTGGCCAGGAAAACCGCTGAGTCCACTGGTGAAAAAGGGCATGAGGTTTTGGAGTCTTGACAGATTTGGATTCAAATCTTAGCTTTGCCGCTTACTAGCTGAGAGACCTCGGGAATATAATTTTATATCTTAGGGTCTCACTTGTAAAATGGGAATTTGTAAACTGGGAACAGTGTCATTATTCCCAGTTTACAAATGAGGACATTGAGAGATAAAGTAATGCATGAGATCATTATGAAATAACTGCATAAACCCCTTAGTATCCCATCTGGCATTTAGTTGCTTCCATATCAGTTCTCTTCCCTCCGTTGTTTCCTTTGTGTGTGTTTTGTTGCTTCCCTACAGCATCAGCTTCTTAGGTCCAGGGCCTGGATATTTTGTCATGTAACTTACCCCTCTGTATCAGTCAGTATATGCTATCTCATGCCATGGTAACATACAAGCTCAAGTCTCAGCAGTTTAAAACAATGGAGGTTTCTTTCTTGCTCCCCCTGCATGTTCACTGTGGATCAGTAGGGCAGACTCTTCTCAGTTTAGATACGCAGGGAGCTAAGTTGCTCACATACCACTGACCAAAGCAAGTTGCAAGGCCAAGTGTAACTTCTAAGGGGACAGGGAAGTCTAATCCCACTGAGTGTCTGGAAGGAGAGAAATTCAGGGACATTGGTCAGCTGCTTAAAGGCCACCATGCCCTCCAGGAGCCCACCCCAGACTTCATACATGGAGATTCCTGTTGGAAAGTCACTGCTGGGGTGTGTGGTTCTCTGCCAGGCGCTGGGAGTCCTGGTGATTGGGTACAGTCCTGTTCTCTGTGGTCTCATGTTTCCCTCACTGCGATGCACAAGCTTTTCCAGAAACCCAGAACAAATTCAGCTATCTCAAGACTCACCGTTCCTGTCAGCCCTGAGGACACACAAGAAGGAAGCTTTCTCCTGTCTGAAATTATGACCAATATTCAAGGACCCCAGTTCTCTGAAGTTCTGTCATTCTTGACTCATTTATTCATTTATTCATTTACTTGACAAATACTGTACTTACTGAGACCTGCTGTGTGCCAAGCACTATTTTATTTACAACGATATAGCAATAACCAAGACAGACACGGTCCCTGCCTACTCAGATTTGACAATTGGGCAGAGAAGGCAGTAGACTACAATGGTGAGGAATGAGCTCTAGAGTCAGACCACGCCCTGGGTTTTCATCACTTACTAGCAACCTTGGGCAAGTTTCTAAACCTCTCTGTGCCTCAGACTTGCCATCTGTAAAGTGGGAATGATAACCATACTTACATTATAGGATTATGATAAAGAATAAAAGAGACAGAATCCATAAACATTTCATAAAGATGGTGGCATATAGTATAGAAAGCCCTCAGTGAATGTTAGCCACGACTGCTGTCGTCATCACCATCGTCATTATCATCGCCATCGTTAGCAACAACAGTACTTAGGACACATGGTGGTAGGAATGGTAAGATATTGAACCAACAGGGAAGACGCTGCAATTTCCTATAAGAACCATATTTAACATGGTTGTTCGTTTGGCACATGAGTGCATGAAAGCCTGTTTCACGTGCACCTGAAACCCCCCCGAATGGCATCATCACAGTCACACCTCACCACTGTCTATAGTATTGTGCTGGATCCAGCTAATCCCCTGTGATTGGCCATTTATGTGGTTCCAGCTGATCTGCTGTTGTTGGCCTCTGAAGTCCCACGGTCTAATCCCTTTTGAACCAATTCAAGTAGCTTTTCACTGTTAAGTTTCAGACATCGGAAAGAACAGCTGAATATAAATTGAACATTTTAAAACAGGGAGAAAACGGCTAATACTTCTGAAAGCCAGGCTGAAGGGCTGCAAAGCATCCGCATGTTACATCAGACATGTGCCTGGGAACACTTCTTCATGGAAAAATACAGCCTAAGTCCTACCCTCAGGTCACCCAGGACACTTGACCAGCAGTGATACGGTGGGTTTGGCAGGAAGGAGAACGGGTTCGAGCCCTGGTCTGGGAAGATCCCACATGCCACGGAGCAACTAAGCCCGTGCGCCACAACTATTGAGCCTACACTCTAGAGCCTTAAATCCTGACACATTGCGGCTCTATTTCACAGCTGCCTGGTAGCTGGATCTATTTCTCAGCTCTGGCAGGAATCGGATACATCTGGCTTCACGGAGTTATTTAATATCTTTGGCATGAGCCAAAGAACGGCAGAAATGGTAGAAAACTGTGTTCTTATCTTACTCTAAGACACTAGGGAGTTGGAAAAAAAAATTTTTTTTTTCCCACTTGATTTTGAAATGGTCAGAACAGGAGGGTGGGAAAGTTCACGGGCAGCCGGTGAGTGTACTCTTGCATTCCATTTCCAGGGCATGCTGTCAGGGTGTGGTGATTCCTGCAGGCTGTGAAATGGGGTGGCAGTTGAACCATATCAAATGCTTAATAAAGTGAGGCCCCATCTCAGTATTCAGGGTGGCACTGACATGACATACACTGATCCTGAAACAATAAGCTATAAGGAGATGCCTCCTTTCTTGGTTCGAAATGAAGAGAGCAGCCTGGATTATTCCAGTTTTATCTCCTGCTTTAACCTGGAATGATGCCAGCATGTTGGGTTTTACCCTGGGGAATTCATATCATATGAAAAATTTAAATCAGGTCTGTCTACCAGGACACGTGGTCCTAACCCGTTAAATATCTCTAGCTAACAATGCATGTAGGGCCCTCTAGCTCCACAGACGGTCATGTTCTGCTAAGACCACGCAAACATAACTGCTTCTGCCTGCCTTTTTAGGGAGGAATCGATCATTTCCCTTGCCTACATGGTTTTACCCAAATCCTTCACCAACAGACAAGGCATTTGTCATGTCTTAACCTTAGCGGTAGTACACTGCCTGTTCTCGAAGGCTGAGTTCTCTTACCGTGAGCCTGGGAAGGTTTCAGATGAAGGCTTTCTCTTTGATTAGCTACATATGAGGAACCAGAATCCTTGACTTTATCAAGTTATGGGAAGTTGAGTCCAGAGTCCGGCTGTAGAATGTGTAGGGAAAATGACATTGAGCGCTGTCAATCCCTACTCCCTCCTGGCTTCAGGGAAGTTAAAACTCTGGTACTTGTTTTAACGAATGAACCCTGTGTGGAGCATTTTTTTCCCAGAGTCAAGCACTGCTGTCTGAAAAAGAAAATTTCTTTCCTGAAAACTCTGGATTTTCATAACTACCTCTTTCACTCTCTGGTTCACTCCCAGTGGAGTGGTTTTTTTATTTCCCTTCATCCAAAAACGGAGATAATGTTTTTGGAATTCTAAAAAGGAATATGCAATTGATCTTTCACTTAACAAACCTTTATCGGGCACCCCTGGGTGCTAGATAAAGTGCTGGAGAAAAGGGCAGTGCAATGCAGTTTTTCCGAGCATGGACCCAGGAGCCCAGTAGCCTGGGTGCAAATCCTGCTTCAACACTTAGTGGCTGTGTGAGGTTGTGCTGGGCACACAGCCTTCCTGTGTCGTGGTTTCCCCATCCATAAAGTGGGGATGTCAGCCATGTTTCCCTCACGCTGAAGTCCTTAGACCAGCACCTGGGATTTAATAAGTGTTGTGTGTTAGCTGCCAATGCCAGATTTGCTGCTGCTGCTATTATAGACATCATCATCATCATTACTATTATTAGATGCTGGGAACAGAGTTGTCCAAAAAACAAAACAAAACAAAAATCCACCATGGTCCCTGTCTTTATGGAGCACAGTTTCCTGGGGGAGGCAGGCAGTACATAAAAGACTGTAGTAAAACTATAACTGTAGTAGGTGGTATGATAAAAAGAGAGAGAACTGGGGCTTCCCTGGTGGCACAGTGGTTGAGAGTCCGCCTGCCGATGCAGGGGACATGGGTTCATGCCCTGGTCCGGGAAGATCCCACATGCCGCAGAGCGGCTGGGCCCGTGAGCCATGGCCGCTGAGCCTGCGCGTCCGGAGCCGGTGCTCTGCAGCGGGAGAGGCCAGAGCAGTGAGAGGCCCGCGTACTGCAAAAAAAAAAAAAAAGAGAGAGAGAGAACTAGTTCTAGGTGAACACAAATAAGAATTATCCCAATCAGGAAGGTCATCAAAGGCTTCCCTGACAAGGGGGTGATTGACCTGAGATCGAAGGAAGGGGAGGCATTAATTCATTACAAAATATAATTAATTCAGAATATATAGGAAAATACCAAAAAAAATAAAAACCACCCATAATTTATCCACCTAGGGATAACCACTATTAACATTTTACTCTATAGCCTCCCACGTCTTTTTTTATGAATGAATAGAAATATACACCTACGTTACCTCATCCACAGAAATGACATCGTGCTCTCATAAAATATATACTTTTCACTAACGTGCTTTCTTACACCAAGCAACATACCTCGGACACCTTTTTGTGTCAGCCTTCAGGACAGAATTCCTAAGAGCTGAGAACCACTCTGGACCTTCCGGCTCAGTTGTGTACCTGCTTACCTCCCCGCCCAACCCCTCCCCTGCCTTCCCATGACCCACCTGACAGCTCTTGTCACACCCTAGTGAACTGGGCTACCCTCCATCTGCAAGGCTGCATTACAGCACCCACTTAAAGCCTTCAGACAGCCTGTAGCATATTATCCTGACGTGCAAATGGTATCCAGAAGCTTCGTGGCTGTATCTGAACACCTAATTTGGGTTTGCAACTAGCATTTATGGGCTTATCTGGAATGGGAGCCTCTGTTTAATATGTGGAGGAAGAAATTATACACATGCACATCATCTTATTTTTAAACCACCTCTCATATTTTGAGAGCCTGAACTCTAAAGAATCATTGGGAAGGAATTTGCTCCTTTAGTCATAAGCTCCTTTAGGCTCAACCTGATGGGCCTCTTGGAGGATGAATTGTTTGCTGAAATTGCTGAAGGTTCAGGTCACTGAAAGTCACCCATAAAGGAGATAATTTTATGGACTCAAAGAAAAAAAAAAAATCAATGGCCCTGTGCTCTGTGGATTGGTTTTCTACCTCTTTTTCCTCCCCATCTACTCAGTGACAAGTTTCCTCTGTGGTACAATTGAAGACATGTCTGGTCTCTAGATGAGGACCCCTGTTAACGTATGTAATACGCATTCTGTCTCATTCCAGGTGGGGTGACAACAGCCCCTTAGCACGTGCTAAGCCTTAGCCTTGGAACTGTAGCCCATCCAGCTTCCTTTGTGTCACAAAGACATGTCTTCTCCCTCTTGACTTGGTTTTCACTTATCTTTTCCTTCATACTCCCACAGCTTCACCTTGTATCAGTCCAAAATGTGTAATGTGAGTAACCAGGGTCATTGAACAAAACGACGGAACACTGTCTTACTCTGCTCTGCCTGCCATAACAAAACACCATAGCCTGGGTGACTTAAACAACAGAAATTTACCTCTCATAGTTCTAGAGGCAGGGAAGTCCAAGATCAAAGTGCAGACCAGTTCAGTTCCCGGGGAGAGCTCTCTTCCTGACTTGTAGACGGCCACCTTCTTGCTGTGGCTTCACACGGCAGAGAGGGAGAGAGCAAGCTCTCTGGTGTTCCCTCTTATAAGAACACTTATCCTATGAGAGTGCCACCCTCATGACCTCATCTAACCTTAATGATTTCACAAAGGCCCCATTTCAAATACCACCAAATTGGGGGTTAAGGCTTCAACCTATGAATTTGTGGGGGACAGAAATATTCAATCCATAACAAATGAGTTTCAGGACTCAGGGTTAAGAAAAGCAGGTTACCAGGAGACCATGGCTGGCAGAAGATAAAATCTGAACTGTCAGGTTGGTAGGGCATCAGGAGAAGGACAGAGAGGCAACGTGACATGGTGTCAGAGAATGGTGCCAGGTCCCAGCTCTGCCATTTACTGGTTGTGTGAACTCGAGAGATGTACTTAGTCTCTTGGAATTTGCCTTCACTTCTCTGTACAGGTGATGCTGGCGATGCTCACTCGTGGGCTTGTGGCAACTAGTCTTCATTCAATCAGTCAGGAAATAACTATGGATTGACTGATTGATTATCTGTGATATGTCACACACTGTGTTAGGAGCTGAAATTAAATGAAGCTCATGCATATGCCTACAACCAAGTGCAGGACAGAGAGGCACCCAGTCAGTGATTCCTTCCTGGTCCCACACAGAACAGATCACAGAAATAGGGTTAATGGGAGTGACTCAAAGCAGCTGGGGATAGCCGAGCAGAACTGTGACAGAACGAATGGGGAGAAAGAGACGTTTTCTTTCCTTAGCATGAAAGGGAAGTATCCTGGATGTCATGTTGCAGTTGGATCCTGAAAATGGGTACCAGCAGAGACATTTGAGGGTAGAAGTGGGATGGGGTGATAATGAAAGCCACATGCCATTCTTCCTTGGAGGCTGGAGATGCAGTTATTGAACGTAAAATGATAAGCCCACAGCCAGAAGATAGCCAGACCATTGGCTGGCCTCTCCACCCATCACGAGTCTTGTCTTTGTTGCTATATTGTAGAGATGTGACTCCAGGGGCAATTATGGGACTGGCCTTTTACTATAGCTTGACATGTACAACCCTGCGTCCAGGTTAGCAGTAATTGCTTCACATTTTTAATGCATGTGATAAGTCTTAGTAACCAGGTTTGCCATAATTGCTGGTGGTGGTGTTTATGTCATGTGGTTTTGGGTGGTTTTTTTTGTATCTTTTAAATTAATTTTCCATTAAGTTTTGAAAGGACAAAGTATAAAATTAACTAACTTGCAATTAATTTCAACAGTAATTATGCAGAAATTCTAGGCATGTGAAAGATGGGGAGCATGGAATAATTAGTCGTGGAGTTTTTTCACTACTGTAATTACAGTGATGAATATGTATGAGGCCGTTTGGGAAAGGAAGGCACAGGAAGCAATTGTATTTCATTAAACTTTTAGCTGGCTTAGCTTGGGGAGCCTGCATTAGGTTTTAGTCTCCTCAAGCTATTAGCAAAGTCTCTCCCAAAAGTAGCCCCCAGGCATATAAAGGAGACAGTCACAGGTGCCTCTTTTCTCAACTTTCAATTTTGTAGACTTATGGCTTTCTTGGACCTTTGGCATGGCATACATCCTTGTCCAGGCTGTGGTCTGAAGAATACCTTGGATTCCCATTTTTATGGCAAGTAGGTATAGCCCAACCCTAGTACACAGGCTACCTTGTTTCCTCCGTTCAGCCTGTTGTCTAAGACCCCTCACTGGGCATTTCTTGGGGGCATCCTTTTCTCTAGCGCAAGATACAGAAAGTAGGTTGTAACAAGAATATAAAGATAACCTCATCTCCTGGGTTGAGCCGTTACTGAAGGCTCGTCAACGTGCTGGGCACTTGACACGCATTATTCTCTCCCATCCTCCTGCCGCCAAGGCCTGAGACTCAAGGAACTTGCCCAGGGTCACTTGTCAAGTAAGTGGCAGAGAGAGATTTGAACCCAGCTCTTTCTGAGGCCAAGACCTGTGCTCTCTGCCCCTTACTCACTCTCGTGTTTCTCCAAGTGGGAAAATAAGAAGGAAATCCTTGTAGTCCCTACTTCAGGCTGCATGTGGAATTTATTCATCTCCTCTGTTTTTCCAAGGCCGCTCTCCTGCTACAGATAGACGTTCTGGGGGTATCTAAGGCAGTAAGACAGCCCCCCCCCCCGCCCCCTCGTGAAGAATAACACAGCAGAGGCGGTGGTGATGGTGGTACTAGCAGTAGCAGCAACAGATATTTATTGAGCCCTCAGACTATTCACCGGCCTCTGTGCTATGTACCTTATAATGACCATATCTGATCTTCACAAGCAACCATGAGATGGCTGCTGTTACCCCCATCCTACAGATGAGGAAAACTGAGGCTCCGAAGTTTAAGTAACTTGCCAGGATTGCAAAACTAGTCAATGATAGAGCCAGGATTCAAACCTGGGTTTGTCAGCCTGTGGCGTCTATGGTCTACACTGGACATCAGTGTATCATCTTCTCAACCCCTTTTTAATGTCCGTGGGCAGCCACCCGCCAGGTAGGAAAACATGACCCAGCAAAGGCAGCCTCCAGTTTTGCCCCTGGTGATAAATGCCAGAGTCTTAGTGTTGGAAATCTTAGAAAAATTTCCCCCGGCTGCCAATAAGGTGATATTTGGATGGTTGTAAAGATCTTTCTAGAATCTCCAGAGCAAAGAATTAGAGAAGGGTAGATTGTGTCTAACTGTAAGCATGACAGGGTCTCGTGTTTACTCAACACAGAGCACGTTTTCTGAGGTTCCATTTCCAAATACATGTAACCCCAAAGAAGGCCTCTTCACCTTCGTCTCTCTCTGTCAGGCTGTTCCCTCCTAGCCGAGACCTTGTTTTGAGTTTTGAAGCACTCTCTTTGAGGTCAGTGGTTACTGTCTGGAAGAGTATGTGATTTCTGAAGGCAGTTACAGCTCACCAGAGGGGCCCGGAGGGCCCCCATGAATGCCGCTTCTATGGCCCTTTTCCAATTCTCTTTAAGCTGGACAGCTTTAGTTTAAAAAAAAAAAAAAATCCCATCACAGACGCACATACCAGACTGTCATGAGCAGAACCAGGGAGAACCTTTCACCAAGTGAAGCAATTTCCTCATTCTGTAATTAAAGCAATTTGGGGGCTGAATGTGTTTATGGGCGAACTTGCTGAAGTAAGACAGAAGCGTTTTACAACGTGCATGTCAGAGGAAAATCAGAGGGTCTGGGCAGGACATCCCGGGTACCTCTCCATCATAAATACCGCATTACAGGTGAGTCAGGCCTGAGTCAAATCTCTGTGCTGTGTCAAGTGCAGCATTAGAAGATGAGGAAGCTGAGGCATGAAGTCAGGCAGTTTTCCAGAGTCAGAGAGCCCGCTGGCCAGGGGCTGAACTGGTCCAGTCCCACTCCTTCTCCTGTTCCCATGTGTCTCCGGGGATGTACAGTGGAGCTGAACTCGCGGGGCTAGTGTTCTTCTCCAGTCATTTTCTAGTTTTCTTGTTGTCATTGGAGTTTCTGTTTTAATGGTTTCAGTTTTCGTCTGGTTATACATTTACGAAGTTTTCCCAAAGTATCATCTCACTGCATAAACTTTCCCGTCTCCCGCCAGGCAGCCCGTTTAGGCTGTTATGTCAGCACTTGCTCTGCAGAAGTCTGTGAAGAGCTAAGGGCCACAGGCTCAGGCTGCCTGTCCTTGTGCACCCCCAGCTCTAATACACAGCCCCATCTTCCTCCCCAGGCTCCCGGATCCTTTCTCCTCTTCATAAATGAGCGACCCGACTTCTCTGGAACTAAGATTTATATTTTCCAAGCTCAGCTGGGGCTCAAGATCAATGTTCTGTTCAATATGGGTTTACCTTATTCTTAATGCTAACAAATCCTGTGAATTTAGAATAAGGTCACAAAACTCTGGTCCCTCTTGGTCCCCAGGAGCATGGAGAGTGCTAAGATTCCTGCCATCAGCTGGGCTCACCCACAGGTGACTGTCGTCAGTGTGAAAAGCCAAGGGAAGCTCAGAGCTCGTCTCTACATAGAGTATGAAACCCCAGTGCCCTTTTCCTTCAGCGCCTCTGTTTCCTCCTCTCTGCCTCTTGAAATGTGGCTTTCAAGGAGTAGGGCAGTCCGAGGCTTCACAGGGCCAGCCCTATCACTGTTTTGACCCCCCAATCGTGTCCACATTGAAAGGCTGTTTATACAGCATCTTTTAACCACAAAGAGAGCCCGTGATGATGGAAATGCCACAAATGACAGTATCTTTAGCTAAGACTCAGGGTTGAAGGGTCTTCTAACCAAAGGACGCAGGAAGGTCTGCAACATCTTCTCGTATTCCCTCAGAGTCTTCAGAGAGCAAAAAAGGGTTAAGAACTTGTTTATCTGCCATCAGACAAGATGCTTCAGAATAGTGTCAGCTTAAGTCTGGACTGTTGAGACCACAAGAGGAGTTTGTAATCATGACTGATTATGAGGCTTCCTCCTCTGAAACCAATAAGAAGTACAATCAGCCAAGTCTTCCTTTATCTCCCTCATTTGTGTGCTCAATTAGTACAGTTGGCCATAGATGCTGTTGCAAGAAGAGCTTCGCTGGGTATGATAGGGTGGCCAGCAAACCCTCAGAAATGAGGAGGATTATTTATTTATTTATTTATTTTTGGCTACATTGGGTCTTCATTGCTGTGCATGGGCTTTTTGTAGTTGCAGTGAGCGGGGGCTACTCTTCATTGCGGTACGCGGGCTTCTCATTGCGGTGGCTTCTCTTGTTGCGGAGCACGGAACCTAGCACGTGCTGGCTTCAGTAGTTGTGGCATGCGGGCTCAGTAGTTGTGGCTTGCGGGCTCTAGAGAGCAGGCTCAGTAGCTGTGGCGCACGGGCTTAGTGGCTCCAGGGCATGTGGTATCTTCCCGGACCAGGGCTCGAACCCGTGTTCAAGCCCTGCATTGGCAGGCGGATTCTCAACCACTTCGTCACCAGGGAAGCCCTAGGAGTAAAATATTAATTGACGTGAATTTTGTCGATGCTCTTGCCTGGAGATTTCTGCTCCCTGAGTCTTCGGTAAAGGTTCAAGGTTGGCATTAACACCAGTATCCCCTTGTTGCTCTAGGTGGAAACATCCCAGAAGGAGCATTTGATATATAAAAACAGCAGAATTAAGCTAGAGGCCCTTAACTTTCGGTCTGGAGTTATTTTTTATTTCCTCTAAACTTGGAGATTCTGAGATTGGAGAGGAAGATCATGGGGCATCCAGAAAATTCGATCCTTGTTAGCAAAGGGAACGTTCATTCATGAAATACTGAGGGGTGATAATAATGCTCATAGTAGCTAATACTGTCTATGGTAAGCGCTGTGACTGCCAGTAGAGCCTAAACCCCTCATTTAAGGCTAATTATTATTTACTGGTTCCACAGATATTATAGAGAACCTACTATATGTGTGTAAAGCTGAATTTAGTGCTCACAAGAGAGAGGGATGGGTATAAACATGACTGAGACAGGAGTCTAGCCCTCAAGAAATTTAGGGTTGTCTGTACGGGAAAGTAGCTATATCAGTAAGTCTGCAACAAGGGAGGGAAGGAGGAGTGTCATGACATGGACCAGGTGAATTGCAGGGGGAGGCTGAGGCAGAGAAAAGTTATTTCTAGTTGGAGAGCCTCGGGGGGAAGTCAGGGAGAAAGTGGCTCAGTGGCCATTTGAGTCTTGGAAGGCCAGCCAGGACGTGGACAGGAGGTCATGTTGGAAAGGACATAGCAGGCCAAGAGAGCTGCAGTTCTAGGAAGGAAGGACTGCTAAAAACATCTACCTGTAGAGCCTTGTAACTAGAAAGACTGCTTTCCACTCTGAGCTCTTCTAAAGCATGATTTGATTTTGCCCTTTGTACACAAGTACCTCTGGCTCAGGGTGTCTCCTGAGGTTGTAGTTATGCTGTTGGCTGGACTGTGGTCTCATCCGAAGGCTCGTCCAGGGGAAGCTCGGACTCATGTAGTTGTCAGCAGGGTTCAGTTCCCTGTGGGCTGCTGGAATGAGGGCCTCAGCTCCCCACTGGTGGGCTGTTGGCTGGAGGCCTCCCTCAGTTCTGTCCCATGTGGTCTTCTCCATAGGGCGGCTCCCATCATGGCCCTCAGAGCAGGTGAGTGAGGGAGTGAGAGAGAGAGAGAGAGAGAGAGCATCTAAGACAGAACAAAGCCACAGTCTTTTTACAATCTAATATTGGAAGTGACAGCTCATCATTTCTGCCATATTCTATTCATTAGAAGTAAGAAGATAAGTCTAACCCCAATTCACAGGAAAGGGATCACACAAAAGCAAGAACCCTAGGAAAGGAGAATCAGAGGGCCCATCTTAAAGGGGCCCACCACCCCGGGTGATGGGGAAGGAACAACAGGACCCAAGGTCAGAGAGAATGTGGGGGGCTGCTCAGGGAGGGCCGCGTAAGTCTTCGTAAAGATTTTAGGTTTTATTTTAACAATTACAGAAGTGTGAAATGACCCATCTATAAGGATTCTTCACTGTAAAAGATTATAATATGAAACGATTGGAAATAGATCCAAATGCTCACCAAATGAGTTTTGGTTAAACAAATGATGGCATATCTCTACAAATAGCACATTACAAAGAGCAGCTATTCATTACAAAAAGTCAGAGCTGATTCCAGGCCTGGGGCTGGGAAATGCAAGATGAGCCTGAAACATCCCCTACCAAAAAGTAAACAAGTAGTCAAACAAACAAACAAACAGAATCATAGCGGTATTTTGAAAGGTTCCAGGAGCCAACCCAAAGAGCTCCCTGTGGCCAAAGTTGAAACGACTAGAACAACAAATTAAATAATAATAGGACTGGAGTCTAGCTCAGGGAATGAAATAAATATTCATGAGTCCATCTGATGTAAATAAATAACCAACTAAATAAATAAGTAGGAGGAAGGGGCAAAGCTTCCTTACAGAAAAATTCCAGTTAATGAATGTAGAAGGAAGGAGAGAAGGAGAAAATCACCATTAGGACAACACAGTAATAATTGCTGCAGGCAAAATCCAGGATGAATGCTAAAATTAGGGGGTGAAAGTTTAAGCAGAAACAGGGTATTTGCATAGTTTCAAAGGATCTCCTCCAAGATATTAATTAACTACAAAAGGAAAAAGTAACTTTACAGCATAGAATCTTGGCAGATCAATAAATACACAGCAGGCATCCCCTGACCAGACACACAGAGAAGGGCCCATTATCTCTGTGATATTCTTCTTAATGTATATAACTACTAGGCCTCTTCAAAAGTGTCAAGGTCATGAAAGATAAGGAAAGACTGAGAAACTGTCACAGGTTCACAGAGTCCAATGCAGCATGGGACTCTGGATTGGATGCTAGGACAGAAAAAGAACATTAGTGAGGAAATCTGGCAAAATCTGAATAAATCCTATCATTTAGTTAATATAATTGTTCCGAGGTTAATTCTTAGTTGTGACAGTCATTCCATGGTTAGTTAAGGTGTTAACATTAGGGAAAGCTGCCTGTGGGGTATGTGGGCGCTCTACTATTTTAGTAACTCTCCTATAAATCTAAACTGATCTCAAAATAAAAAAAATTTTAGGGCTTCCCTGGTGGTGCAGTAGTTAAGAATCCACCTGCCAGTGCAGGGGACATGGGTTCGAGCCTTGGTCCGGGAAGATCCCGCAGGCCGCGGAGCAACTAAGCCCGTGTGCCACAACTACTTAGCCTGCGCTCTAGAGCCCACGAGCCACAACTATTGAGCCAGCGAGCCACAACTACTGAAGCCTGCGCGCCTAGAGCCCGTACTCGGCAACAAGAGAAGCCACCACGATGAGAAGCCCGCGCACCGCAATGAAGAGTAGACCGACCCCGCTCGCTGTAACTAGAGAAAGTCCGCGCGCAGCAACAAAGACCCAATGCAGTCAAAAATAAATTTAAAAAAATAAAGTTTAAAAAAGCATATAGTCAGTGCTGTATAGGTAGTTATTAAATGGGCAAAATGTTACTTGGTTTTTTTAAAATATTATGTAGTTCATTAAGTGAAAAAATTTTAATTACCATAGTGTCCAAGATAATAGATATTTGCTAATATATGTCTGGAATATTTCTGGAGGCCTACACGTATGTGCTGCACACACACACACTCACTGGTACCAGTGGTTGCGTCTGGGGAGGGGAATGTGGTGTCTAGGAGACAGATGGGGAAACAGACTAACTTTTCTCTACAAACCCTTTTTTACCTGTTGAGTTTGGAACCATGCATAGATTGCCTATTCAAAAAATAAATGTTAAAAACCTAAGCAGCCGTGGTAGCCCTGAGGTTCCCAGGGGTCCTTGTCCATTGCCCAGTAACTCCCAGCCCATAGCTGTGCCCAGAATCCCCTGGCACCCCGGCTGGCCCCCAGCAGACGTTCAGTAAATGATTAATGAATAAGCGGGTGTCCTCCACTGTCGGCACATCATAGGATTCATCTTTGTGTCACATCTGTCCTGCTGGGTCCTCTTATTTCTCCTAAGGAGGCCGGCTTGGGCCCTCTGTCAGTGACAGAAGCTTTGATTTCTCCCCTTGCTTGTTTTAACACATCCCCATTAATATTTAAAAATGCTTGCCTGAGCTCTCTAACCTGTCTTTGGTGTCTGGAGAGCATTTGACAGGGATACACGGATTGTAAGATGGCCCTGGGGATACGTGGTGATTATTTCCTCTTTAAAGAATCTGGCAGGTCATGGAATCCTCCACTGCCCCAGACCCTGTAAGTTATTCATCTATTATGGAAGAGCGGGGTTCAGAGACCCACTTCCCAGGAGGCCCTCAGGTGTTGGAATGGAGCTTCCAGCACCTCGTCTTGGAGAACATTAAAACGTCCAGCCAACCTTCATCTCAGGAAGCATAGATACGTACCATCCGAGCACCTCTCAGAAGACAGGATTGTAGAGTCAGGCAATATTACCTAACCAGCCAGGGAGGTGGTGGTGGCAGAGAACAGACAGATTTTTAACCATTCAAGGTTTTTCATATCCAAGATTGAGGCCAAATTTGCCGCGTCCTGTAGGAACATTTTAGTCACTTACTTCCATAGACAACAAAAAGTCAGAGCTGGTGAAGGCCGGGCTGGGAAGGGCTGTGCTTGACTTCTTCCTTGATTTCTTGGTTCCACCATTTACTTTCTGTAGTGGTTACAGGCAGCTTGTCATGATTGCCACATTTGGGGTATTAGAGTAACTTCCCACAGGGACTGTACTCTGGATAACAGCAGCCGGTATCCCTCTTAGCTCGTTGCTTATTACAGTGTTCATCTGCTCAAGGATTTAAAATTAGACTTGTGTGGCCAGTCAATATTTTAGGCTTTGTGGGCCCTAGAGTTGCCTGTCAGAACTATGCAACTCAGCCTTGCGGCACAAAAGCAGAAACGGACAGTCCATAAATGAAAAAAGCTGTGTTCCAGTAAAACTTTATTTATAAAAACAGGCAGTGGGCCAGACTTCACTGACCTCTGAGCTAAAGCCTGGGGTACCAGATGGTAAATGGCTCAAGATCAGGTTGTGGAAGAGCTGAGGGCCAGATTAGAGAGGCCTCTCCGGGCCGTTGTTAGGAGGTTGGATTTTGAGTACAATGAGCAGCCATCTTGTTTACTTCCTAAAAAGAACTTTCTAGATGCTGTGCAGAAAATCGATTGGCGAGGAGCAAGGGTGGAAATTGGGAGGCCAGCTAGGAAGTTCTTGTGCTAATCCATTCCACAGTTTGGAAGCCGAATTAGCAAAACCTGCCTTTGGATGTGAGTTGGCCATGAATGGAAAAGGGTTGGACATGAATGGAAAAGAAAAAAGGCGAAGACAGAGCTGATGCTGGGACTTCCGGCTCTAGGCTCGGGATGCCATTGTGGGGTCGTAATTGATATGTGATGGTATTTGTTTTCTCAGCCCCGTGCTAATGAGGTTTTATTTGCTGCAACTATGGCATGCCGCAGATAGAATTTTCCTCTCCCCAGTTTTTAGGGTTAGCTTTTCCCTGCAGTGCTATCTGTTTATGGTTCTACGGCACTCACAAACTGATCAAATCACCCCACTTGAGTTAGCAGGATTCCGCTCTGGCCGCTGACACTACAGGCTCCATTAACCATTGTATTGTAACTCTCCAGAAACCAACTGACCATCGAGTTCAAAGTATGTCTGCTAAGCATTTAATTTTGCAACTTCCACCAACCACGCCAGGTACATAGATACAGTACACCGTAGAAACAGTAATTCTGTACAGCCCTCCTTATTCAGCAAATTCCAGGAGGCACGTATATCCATTTCAAGCACGTTGCCTGCAGGAGCCGCCAGGATGTCATATGCAGGAGCCTGAGTTGGCTGAAGCCACTCTGTACACAAGAGAGAGGAGCCCCTTTGATGGTTAGAATGATTACAACATTGATCCCAATGTCGCACGCCTCTCCCCTGCCAGCTCCCATTGGCTTTTGCTTTTTGTGGTCTGCAGTAGAAGACGTAGCATAGAACTACAGTACCCCCCCTCACTGCATGCCCTCTTCTGTTGATGTTTGTGAAGCCATTACACAATTGAGCAGAGTTCTAAAAATGCTACAGAGGCCCTAGCTCCCAATTACCCTTATCACTGAGTTTTGTTTGTTTGTTTGTTTTTGTTTTTTTTGCAGTACGCGGGCCTCTCACTGTTGTGGCCTCTCCCATTGTGGAGCACAGGCTCCGATGCGCAGGTTCAGCGGCCATGGCTCACGGGCCCAGCCGCTCTGCGGCATGTGGGATCTTCCCGGACCGGGGCACGAACCCGCGTCCCCTGCATCGGCAGGGGGACTCTCAACCACTGCGCCACCAGGGAAGCCCTATCACTGAGTTTTGGCAGCAATCTGAATTTCTATTTTTTTTAAAAAAAAGCCCTTTTCCACCTTAAATAGCCAATTAAGTTCCTTCCCGTCCAGCTAATTGTGTGATACTGCCCTGGGCCAGTGTCTTAGCAGAGGCCATTCATCACCACCTCACTCGCTGGCTGTCATTGGTGCTCTTCCTCATCAGAGCCAGAGAACGAGCTCTGAGCATGTACAGCAGCTCTCGGCAGGCTTCTGAGAGCTCTGGATCACGGGGGGCTCTCCTCCCTACCAAGCCGCCCTCCTCGCGGTGAGCAGCTTGTAAATTAGGGGCTACTGGTAACAGTTGGCTGGCTCAATAGCGTTTATTGAAAATGCAGGGCTTTTTAGGGACACTTCCTGTCCCCTTTGCCCAAGGGCGGGCAAATGTGAGAGGTGGGGAGGACAAGAGCCCCTGGGGTCTCTTGGAATAAGAACCACTAGAATTCCCAGGGAGATATCCACTCATTCTATCTCCAGTCTTAGAACTTTCTCTTTTTTTCCCTCTCTCCCGTTTTGAATGTAATCTTAATGTGCTCATCTCTTGGCTCTCAATGGTCTTAGAGCCCTAGTTCCCTCCTGGCAGATGGATCCCCTCTCTAATTTTCCTCTGGCTCCAGGCCAGGATGCCTCCTGCTGTGGGCCGTCTGACTCTGGGCAGGCTGGCAGCAAGGATTTTCCCATCACCCTCCTTTTGGTTAATTTTAGAAACTTGCGTTGCCATGGCAATGGTTCAGTGGGGTTTTTGTGGTTCTCTTTTGATTCAGTCATTTGCCAGTCTGCCCTTTAAATTAAACTTTTTCAATCCACATCTAAATTGGGACAGGAGATGTGCTTGGAATGGAGATCCACAAAGGCACAACAGCCCCGTGGGATGTTTTTTAAAAAACAAGGAAAAGTCCAGGTGGATATAGGGATGCCCTTGGCTTACGATGGCCAAGACAGTTCCTGGACGCTTCCCTGCTTGAGAGGACGTGGCTGCAGGCTGGTAGAGGTGATCCTGGGGGAACCTGGAGAGAAGTGGGGCCCCAGGGCCTGTCCCACGTGAGCATCCCCAGGGTCAGGTCTCTGCTGTTTTGGTTCTGGCATCCCCAGCCATAAGCTCAAGGTCCAACCATCTGTCTGGGATCTGAGTGATAAATGAACATGCCCCCAGCCAGATATCCCTCCTTAACTCTCAGCACAAACCTTGGAAGGCCTCAGCCTCCATGACCCTAAAATCCTGGCTATTCTGCCTGCTTCCCTCTGGGCATCATTTCCTCTTTCCCGCCAGTCAGCTCAGGCGTGCAGAGATCAGAGTCTTTGCACAGACAAGAGGAAGTCAGAGCATCCAGCTCACAATTGGTTCACTTGGCTTGGATTTAAAACAGTGGTTTTTAATGTTCTTATCAACTCTGTGGTGGGGCAGGTTTTTAATCCTGACATTACAGATGAGGCTTAGAAAGGTCAGGAGGGACTTCCCTGGTGGCGCAGTGGTTACTAATCCGTCTGCCAGTGCGGGGGGGACACGGGTTCGAGCCCTGGTGCGGGAAGATCCCAGATGCCGCGGAGCAACTAAGCCCGTGTGCCACAACTACTGAGCCTGTGCTCTAGAGCCCGCGAGCCACAACTACTGAGCCCGTGTGCCACAACTGCTGAAGCCCGCACGCCTAGAGCCTGGGCTCTGCTACAAGCGAAGCTACCACGATAAGAAGCCCACGCACCGCAACGAAGAGTAGCCCCTGCTCACCGCAACTAGAGAAAATCCTCATGCAGCAACAAAGACCCAACACAGCCAAAAATAAAATATATAATAAAAATTTTTAAAAAAGAGAGAGAAAGACCTGGTTCAGATAAATCTTTAAAAAAAAAAGTTGCAGGAAATTGGTCAGCGTCATTTATGGGGTCTGTGGCTGAACCAGAACTCTGAGCCTGTCCATCAAACTTCCAAATGTCGCCTGACCATCACACACGCCACCTGTTGTTCGTTGGATGGACCCGTCCTCATTCATACCTACACCTCGCTTCCCTCCAAGAACAGTCAGGTACCTGATGACATTAGCAGACTCGCTGTTCCCAGGCAGGGACTTCACCTGCGTCAGCTCTAAGCTCCACAGAGATGCTACATGCTGGACGTTTATCGCCCTTACTTTACAAATGATGAAAATGAGCAATAGACTGGCCCTGGGCATCAGGAGGACTCAAGCACAAGTGGGATTTGGGCCAGACCTGGGGCCATGGGTTGGATAGTCAGTGAGAAACTGAATATACAGATGGGCAGTGACCAGACCGTGTGTAAAAGCAGAACTCTCACCCCCAACCTCCAACAGCCAGCCCAGGAAGCCAAACAACAACCCCTGTAACAATGGACCCCGAACATCCAAGACTTGATTAGTAACTGACAGCTTCCCCAATTTTTGGCCCCATTTCCAGCTTAGGACCAACCAGAGGAAGCGAAATATGCTCCCCGCCCCCTGCCCGGCCGTTCCCATCAGATGCCCCGCCCGCCGCCGGCTTCCCTGGGCCGGTAGCCTCTGGTCAGAGCACACCCGAATCCCTCCCTTTTGGCCACTGTATGCTCTTCCACTCCTTCCTCGGAGTCTCTGCCAAAATGCAGGTGATGGTGGCTCACTCCCTTGCTACAGTGAGCTCTGCATAGATAGCCTTGGCTTTCTCATTTGGTTGCTTTGGTCCATTAGCAGGTCAGGGTCAGGTGGGCGTGGCTGCCAGCATGGAAGGCAAGTGTTTCCCTGCGTGGGGCGTGAGCACTGCGGTGCGGCGCTGCCCAGCACGGGGCCAGAGGGCAGCGGGTCGTCCCTCTGCCGCCTGCGTGTCGTCAAGCGTGGTATAAAGCAAGATGTCACGGGGGTCCAGCAGAGGGGACAGCTTGTGAGGAGAGCACAGGAAGGAACCATTTCATTCCAACAGAGGGGACAGTGGAAGGCTTCACGAGAGTAGTGGCGTTTGAGTCAGGGCTGGGAGTCTGGTAGGGTTTGCAGGCTGAGACAGGGAAGGAGGGCAAAGGTCGCAGCCGAGGAGCAGGGGGCCCCGCCCTGAATTTTCTCACCAGCCAGTCTCCACACTCCTCCTCCCCTCCCCCTCCCCCACCCCACCCCCACCCACGTGCACCGCTGACCCTCTGGGCTGCACTGGCTGAACCTCCTTACCCTCTGGCTCTGGGTGGGTTTGGCCAGGAGGAAGCATCAGCAAGAGGTTGGAGGGTAGAAAACAAAAGGTCAGAATATCTGTTCCCCCAGCTCCCTGCCTGCAGGCCACAGATTGGCGAAGGGCACATTCCTCCCCCAAAGGCCTCAGCTCCCATCGGGTCCCACCGGATTCCAGAAGCCACATCCTCACCCTCTCAGGCCTGAGGCTGGGAACAGCTTCCCACTGTCCCTTCATTAAACTCTTTCTGTCCCCCCTCTGCGCTGGGACCGGAACACAAGACCTCGGTGTGTGCAGAACGAATAGCCCTTCCCTGGGGTGCAGGGGACCAGGTCATTGTGTTAGATTTTCTGAAATCTCAGAAGCCATGAATTTGTTCATGGTCAATAAAACTCCCCCTCGGGGAGTAACGATTCTATTACCAGCCCTTTCCCCTAAATTATTCAGAAACTTTTCTGCACTCAGAAGCTCCAAGTGTGCACGCTCAGCATTTCCCTGGGTAATAAGGTTTACCAGACAGATGTAGCACCGAGGAGCTGATTATGCAGGGGCCACAGTGAACTCGAGGATCCGGAGAACAGACCCAGGGCAGCCTTGGGCTCTTTGCGCATTTGAACAGGATCAGCTCCTGCCTGCTGGGTGTTGTCAGGTGTCAGGAAGGCAGGGTGTCGGACAGCCCTCCGATGGAGGGAATCTCTCATTTCACATGCAGGAGCTGCTGCACAGTCCGAGGCTCCTGGTGCTTGGCCGACTTCAGTCAGTGATGGGGATGCTGGCCCATAACTGGGTGTGGCCTGGGAGGCAAGTGCCTGTGCTGCACAGAGCAGGAGGGGCGCTAGGCAGTCGCCCCTCACCTCCTGCCTCTTAAGTTAGCAGCGACAGCCGCAGAGCTTCCTCCAGCAGCTTACTCAAAGGTCAGGCATGCCCCAGTGACCTATGGAAAGACAACTTCTGGAATGTGATGTATGTTCTGTCCATCTCAGCAAAGCACCAGGGCTGGTGGAATAGCCACATCATCTCAGGAGGCATCACAGTATACATTTACCTGGTAAAGGCTCTGAAAAGTCCCGTAATGATAGCTATTAATATCTGGGCTTTGTTGAGTATTTACTATGTGCCAAAGTTCTAAACTCTTGTTTTTCATGTATTTTCCATAAAACAACCCTGTGGGGTGAACTCTACTATTATCCCGTTTCACGGATAAGGATTTTGAGGCACAGGAGGTAGAGTAACTTGTCCTAGGTCACACAGCCAGTAAGTGGCAAAGCCAAGGATTGAATCTAGACAGTTTGGTTCCAGAGCCTGCACTCTGAACAGCTACAAAGAAAGTGGTTTAATTTGTCGAATCCACTTTTTCTCATACCTCTTTGACCAAGGTACGCTTTGTCATGAAATACCTCTTACATCTCACAGAAGACATTTCAGAATATATTGATCAGAGTCATTGGAGTTATTGGAGCAATGATTCCATTGCTTATCATTGCTCATTGCTTCAATAGATAAGCAATGACTTATCGCTTATCCAAGAGAGATAAGGTTGGTGACAACTGGACAGGACAAGCGGGAAAGGGGAGGGGAGGGCATATAGAACTACCTGGGACAGGGTGGTGACTTCTGGCATCAGACTCCTGGGTACAAATACTAGTTGTACCACTTGTTTGCTTTGTGACCTTCAGTAAGTTACTTAACCTCTCTGGGCTTCAGTTTCCCCATCTGTAAAAAAATGGTGGTCGTAAGGTTGAGGTGAGATCATACATACAGGATGAAGATTAGCAGTAGGGGGCCCGGTTCTTATGCCTCAGCTTCAAGGTTGCCCTCATCTTCTTATTCAATGTTTGACTCTTTCTGTAAATGGAGAGATTGTGAATTACTGTGTCTCAAAGTCAGTTTACAGATATCTAAAAATACGCGTGGAATACCTACCGTATTTACAAGGCTGCATTTAGCCCTGAGTAGGGCTCCAAGAAGGGGAGAGCCCAGCCTTTGCCCACCAGGAACTCCTCTTCATGGTGGGAGATAGGGGTGAACATGAAAGAAAGTCATACGTGAAGAGCAGGGATTCTGGAACCAGACTGGCTGGGTTTCTCCCTGTTCCCTCTCTAATTAGCTCTAACAAAGCTATTGATCATAACCCAGGTGCACGGAGGACTTGGGCAAGTGACTTAACCTACCTGCTCCCCCATTTCCTCCTCTGTAAAATAATGGTCTACTTCACAGGATGCTGTCTTTGGTTCCCAGGGCCGCCAAAACAAATTGCCACTACCTCAGTGGCTTAAAACAACAGAAATTTATGTTCTCACAATTCTGGAGACCAGAAGTCCAAAATGCAGGTACTGTCAGGGTTGGTTCTTTGTGGAGGCTCTGAGGGAGAACCACATCTCTCTCCTCACTTCTGCTGGCTCCCTGCAATTCTTGGTGTTCCTTGGCTTGGGGGCTGCAAGATTCCGATCTCTGCTTCTATCTCCATATGGCCTTTTCCCTTGTCTGTTTCTGGGTCTTCTCCTTTTCTGTCCCTCATAAGGACACTCTGAGAGTCCACCCTAATTCATCTCAAGATCTTTACCTTAATTATATCTTCAGAGATCCTTATTCCAAATAAGGTCACATTCTGAGGCTCCCAGTAGACATATCTTTTGGGGGGACACCATTCAACTCACTGCAGATGGTTTAAGGATTACAAATCAGAGGTCATACGTGTAAACACATAAGATATTGCTGATAGGATGAGAGCTGCGATGATAATCATTATGATGATATCATGATTATTACTCTGTTTTTGAGTTCCCAGCAAACATGGATGGTGGTTGTTAGTATTATTTGTATTATTATTTCTTTCAAATCAGGAGTGGGCAACAGGTCACAAAGCAAATAGCAATGCAACATTCCAACTCTGGACTTCTCTCCCCACATCCTCCAGGGGTTGGTACTGGGAAGCCAAGGTGGGGAAGGCTGCAGAGGCTGAATGCGTGGCTGGGGAGGGTGATGTGAGCCACTCAGCGTCCTGGATCTGAATAATTTTATAAGAATGACACAGCGACAGAGCTGGGTCGTGTTCAATCTGATGAGAGTATTGCAGAAGGGTTAGAGGACAAAGAGACTAAAGATAGTAAGAGCACAACGAGGTTTCTCTTCCTGGTCTGGGCCTGATGGAGACCAGAAGCAGAGTCTAGAGAAGCACTGCACAGCAGCAATTGACCACACTTGGTGGCTCAGTGTGGACAGAGAAAAGGAGAGCGTTCAAGACAGCCCCGGAGACTAGATGGCCACGGAAACGCAGTCCATCCTAAGAAATCGTTGCACCAGTGACCACAGACTAATTTACTCAACCTCTGTGTTGGGCACTGAGTATAGAAGTAGACCAGCAAGCCTGGCCCTCCCCTCATGGCTCTCATGGTCTGGTTGGTCTGCCTGAATGTTGTTGTGGCATTGTTTGTCAGAGCGCCCAAAAAAAAAAAAAAAAAAGCAACCAAAATGTACATCAGTAAGGAATTGGTGAAATTGTGTGCCTATATAATGGGATACTACACAGCTCCTTCTTCACAAAGGTGTGCGTGAGTGAGGAAGCTGTCCATTTGTAGAAATGTCTGTACAGCATGAAGAAAAGCACGTGTGTACATACACAAAGAAGAGTTTTGAGGGATCTGGACTTAGCAGGTCCTCAAACTACGGCCAGTGGGCTGAATCTGATCTGCTGCCTGTTGTTTGTTTGGTTTTTTTTTTAACCTTGCATTCTATTTGACACTACAGTTTTTGAAGCAATATCTAGATGATGTTTTAAAATAACTTTTGATCTATGAAAATTATGTATAGTTACATGATTATTCAGGCTTAATGAAGATATTCAGGCATTTTTACACATAAAAAATGTCAAGAAATAAGATCTTCCTGAAACTGAATTAAAAGAACACTTACAGGGCTTCCCTGGTGGCGCAGTGGTTGGGAGTTCGCCTGCCGATGCAGGGGACGCGGGTTCGTGTCCCGGTCCGGGAGGATCCCACATGCCGCGGAGCGGCTGGGCCTGTGAGCCATGGCCGCTGGGCCTGTGCGTCCGGAGCCTGTGCCCCGAAGCGGGAGAGGCCACAACAGTGAGAGGCCCACATACGGCAAAAAAAAAAAAAGAACACTTACAATGAAATCAATTGTAAAATGTAGTAATTGTTTTCTCTGCCTTAGCTGGAAGTTTTAAGAACTATTATCTCTTCCTGAAGGATTATTGATCTGAAGTGAATACATTCCTAAAAATTTTTCCTTGTTAAAATCTAACACATGGTCACCTACATGCATGTAATACAAACGTAATTCTCAAAATAAGAGAAGATAAACAATGGCTTGGAGAAATCTATGAAATGATAGTTTCTCAGCGGTTGGTCTGGCTGGCTGTCTTTTTTAATCAAGTTTGGGACACAAATACACTCATTCATTGATGTACTATTTGTAATGCTTTTGCACTACAGAGGCAGAGTTGAGTGGCTGTAGCTGAAACTGTATAGCGCACAGATCATAAAATATTTACTCTCTGACCCTTGACAGAAGATTTGCCAACCCCTAGTCTACACCAAACTGTGAACTATTTTTTTTCTAGTAGGTGTAAGGGGTGAGGGAGAGGTTGTCTGTCATGAACATTTCTATATTACTTTAAATTTTAATTCTAATATATTTTTGTAATCAGAAAAATTCAATTTGGAAGAAAAGAGAGCACGCAGGACTCACACTACCTGATTTTTTTTTTTTTTTTTTTTTTTTTTTGTGGTACGTGGGCCTGTCACTGCTGTGGCCTCTCCCATTGCGGAGCACAGGCTCTGGACGCGCAGGCTCAGCGGCCATGGCTCACGGGCCCAGCCGCTCCGCGGCATGTGGGATCTTCCCGGACCGGGGCACGAACCCATGTCCCCTGCATCGGCAGGCGGACTCTCAACCACTGCGCCACCAGGGAAGCCCGCACTACCTGATTTTGAGACTTGCCATAAAGCTGTAGTTCTCAGCACAATTACTGGCATAAGGACTGGCGTGTAGCTTCATCAAACAGCATAGATCACTTAGAAATAGACCCAGCCTTGTATGCACAATTGATTTTCAACAAAGGTGCCAAGGTTATTCAATACAAAAGGATAGACTTTTCCACAAATGGTACTGGAACAATTGGATATCCAAAGGGATGGGGGGAAAGGACATTGAACTTCACCTTGTACCATAAACAGAAATTAACTTGCAGTGGATCATAGTTGTAAATGTAAGAGCTAAAGCTATAAAACGTCTCCTAGGCAAAGATTTCTTGGATAGAATACAAAAAACACAGAACACGAGAGAAATAATTAATACAACGGACTTCATAAAAAAATATGAACACTTATCTTCAAAAAGACACAGTAAAGTAGATGAAAAGCCAAGCCACCGTCTGGGAGAAGATATTTGCAAGACACACATCTGGAAAGGAACTTGTCTCCCAGAACATCTAAAGGACTCTTACTACTCAATAATAAGTAGTCAGACATCCCAATTCTAAAATGGGCAAGAGATTTAAATAGGTGTTTCACCAAAGAAGGTATACAGATGGCAAATCAGCACACGAACAGATACTTGACATCATTAGTCATTGGGAAATGCAACTTAAAACCTCAGTGAGATACCACTATGCACCTGTGAGCATGGCTGAAGTTGAAAAGGCTAGCTATGTTACATGCTGGGAGGATGCAGAGCAACTGGGAGAAGGCTAAGTGCTATAGCCACCTTGAAAAACAGTGTGATGGTTTTTTATAAATTAAGCATACGCTTCCCATACGACCCAGCAGCCTGCCCCTAGGTATACACCCGCCAAAATAGGAAAATATATGTCAGCACAAAGATATGCATTCCGGAAACTGCAAACAACCACTTCCCTCCCTTAACTGGTGGACGGATAAACAAATTGTGTTGCATCCAAGCAATGAATACTGCTCAACGGTCCAAAGGAATGAAATAGTAACACTCAGAGAAACCTTGGTGCACCTCAGAAGCGTTATGCCAAGCGAAAGAAGCCACACACAGTAGGCTACTTACTAGATGATTCCCTTACCTGACTTTCTGGAAAAGATGAACCTATCTGGACAGAAAAGAGATCAGTGATTCCCAAGTGGCTGTCAATGACGGGAGGGATGGAAATGTTTGACATCTTGCTTGTGGTGGTGCTTCCTGCAACTGTTACATTTGGTTACAACTCATCTAATTGTACATTTTAAAAGGGTACGTTTTATTGTGTATCGATTATACCTCACTAAACCTGACTTTTAAAAATATTTACTCTGGAGAAAAGTTAATTTTAAAAATAAATTTTTTAAAGAGGCAGTTGAGCTTTCAGGAGAATGGTAAGGCGTCGGTTTGAACAGGGCAGTGAACCTTCTAGAACAGGAATTCTGGACTCAGGGAGGGGTCCGAGTGAGTGAGTGGCAGTGAAACTCCCCCAGGAGCCCTCACACTACAGGGAGAGAAGGAAGGAAACCAGTAATGAAACCTCTACTCACATCAGCCTAGGCAAAGCCAGAGGAAGAGACAAGATGCTTATTTTTTGACGGGATAAAACAGTATAAATAATACAAAGTAGAAAAGAGTAAACAATGAAAAATACGTCTCCCTCTTGCCTCTCTTCTCTCCCAGTCGTACCAGATCTGTGTGTCCTTCTAGAAATACTCAGAACATTCTCTACTGGACTTTTTTTGTTGTTGCTCAGCTTATCACGATATCTTTCAGACTGTTTCACATCAGTCTATGTAGAGCTGCCCTAGTTTCTTAAATAGGTGTGGTACGTCTGGAGGCACCATCATTTATTTAGCCAGGCTGCAATTGACGGACATTTAGATCTTTCCTGATATATATGCTATTGCGAACAATGCTTCCATGAATACTTGCATTAATACTTCTCATTTGTGTGAGTATATATATCTGTTAGATTCCTAAGAGTGGAATGGCTGGGTCAAAGGATATGTACTTTTTCTACTTTGATATGTATTGTTAATGTATGTTTGTTATTTTGATCTATATTGTTAACCCCATCACCACCCTGGGTTGTACCAATTTACCCTCCCACCAGCCATGCGTGAATAATTATACCTGTTCTCCCAAGTCCTGGCCAGCAAAATGTGAACTCAGACTCTGCCTTTGCCCAGTCTGAGAGGTGAATAATCGTATCCTGTAGGAAATGCAATTTGCATCTGGAGGAGGGAATCTTTTAGAAGCAAAGGAACCCCAAGTCACAGGTGTCAGTTGGTTTAGTCCTTCTGTCAGTCCAGATACCACCTCTGTGTTAATTAGAAGACGGCCCTCCTCCTCAGGATGTTCCCATCTGCTCAAAAACTGTCGTGATAGGGCTTCCCTGGTGGCGCAGTGGTTGAGAGTCCGCCTGCTGATGCAGGGGACACGGGTTCGTGCCCTGGTCCGGGAAGATCCCACATGCCGCGGAGCGGCTAGGCCCGTGAGCCATGGCCGCTGAGCCTGTGCGTCCGGAGGCTGTGCTCTGCAACGGGAGAGGCCACAACAGTGAGAGGCCCAAAGTTAAATAACTTGCTTGAGCAGCAGCTAGCAGTGACGGCCCCAGAATTCGACCCTTCAGCTCTGTGCTAGAGATGAAATAAAGAGGCTCTTCTCTTTTAGGCCTGAAATCTGAAACACACACACACACACACACACACACACACACACATACACACACACACTCACACACACACACTCACACACACACACACACACACACTCCCACCCAAATTATCTAAGCTGAGAGCAGACAGCACTCCCTCACTCCTTTCTCCCGTAACCGTCTGCAGCACGCTTCTGCCTCCCCTCTGGGATCATTGAAACGGTGACCGACAGGAACTTGGAGAATCTTCTTAGCCTTTAGTCCATGTCTGAGCGTGACTGGAACGAAAATTAACACAGCCTGGAGCTTGAGGGGGAAGGTCTTTCTTTGTGTCAGATTAGGATGATGTGGGGAATCAGGAACTGTTTGTGTCGGGAAAGGAGGGGCGATGGTGTGTTGCATGGCACGTGGACTTTTGAAGGAGAAATATCTGGGTTCTCGTTCTGACTGCCCTGCTTAGTTCTTTTGTGCACTTAGACACCTTAATTCACCTCTGAGTCAATTTGCTCATCTGAAAAACAGGAATAATAAACTAATAATAGCACCTACCTTACCAGGGTGTGTGAATACACAGATTTTTTTTCGTTGAGTTGGATGCATTTATTGGGTGTCGACTCTGTGCCAGACACCATCCTACTCACTGGAGATCCATGATGAACGGAGCCATGTGCGATCTAGTGATGAGGGACCCAGGACCCGAGCAGCCAGCGGGCGGTGCTGCCACTTCACGCCTACACGCTGGCCACTGTGAACCCACGAAAACCTCTTCACGGCTTCAGAGGTTGAACGGGCCCAGGGTGTGGTCGCACACTTGCTCACTTAGGCTGCATTTAGATTATTTCTGCAGCTGGGCCGCAGCTGTGGGTAGTTGTGGCTCTTCCGCAAAGAAGAGGGGTCCCCGACTTTCTACGAGGAGGGGCCGCTCTGGGGTCCCGGGCCAGCCTGGGCCTGGCCACCATTGCCAGGTGTGTCCTGCTGACGGGGAAGCCTCTCCCCTGAGTGTTGGAAGTGTAGCTCCTTAGTACACGTGGAGAGGAGGGGCCTGGCAGCCTGCAGGGCTGGGGCGTGTACCAGGCCTTCGTCCTAGGGCCTCTGAGGAAATGCGTGCCGGTTGCCTAGCTGGTCTTGGTAGGGGGCTGCAGGGCAGAGTGTCAGAGGCAAGGCTCTGAGTCGGACCACAGGGCTCAAATCAGGCACAGCCCCTTACCTCCTAACCCTGTGACCCTGGTCAGGGGACCCAAGTTCTCCAAGCTTCCTTTTCTTCATCTTAAAAAGAAGGCAGTTACAGCACCTACTTCACGGAGTTGCTGTGAGGCAAGTAGCTGTGATAAAACACGTTTGTATGTCTTGAACACCCGCAGTGTGTCAGCTGTTGTTCTAAGTGCTTGATAATTATTCACTCATTTCATGCTCAGGACAGCCCAGTGAGGTGGGGACTAATACCACCCCCATTTCACAGATGAGGAAATTACAGCACAGAGAGGTTGACCACTTCCCAGAGGGCACGCAGCCAGTCAGCTGAATAGCTTGAGTTTGAACCTAGTCTGGCTCCAGAGTCCATGATTTCAGCCTGTGCTCTGCTGGCTCTCCATCTTGAAAGCTTGGCAAAGGCCGGGCATTAAATAAATACTTTGCCGACGTAAGGAACCCCAGATACACTGGCCAGTGTTCCTCACGTATGTGATATGATAAATTTCCAGAGAAAAACTGATTTCTGTCACTGGAACTATCACTCCTGTTCCCTGGATATTATATTTCCCCGGGCTGATTTTTTTTTAACAACTTTATTGAGGTATAATTTACATGACATAAAATCTGCCCGTTTTAACTGTACAACTCAATGAGTTTTAGTAAATGTATCACTTTGCACAGCCATCACCACATCCAGTTTTAGAACGTTTCCATTCCCATCACCCGAGCAAGATCCCTGATGCCCATCACCAGTGAATCCCCATTCCCACCCCCAGCCCCTGGCAACCATTAATCGACTTTTTGTCTCTATAAATTTGCCTTTCCTGGACACATATAAATGGAATCGTACACTATGTGGTCTCTTGTGTCTGGCTTATCTTTTTTTTTTTTTTTTTTTTTTTGCGGTACGTGGGCCTCTCACTGTTGTGACCTCTTCCGTTGCGGAGCACAGGCTCCGGACGCGCAGGCTCAGCGGCCATGGCTCACGGGCCCAGCCGCTCCGCGGCATGTGGGATCTTCCCGGACTGGGGCACGAACCAGTGTCCCCTGCATGGGCAGGCGGACTCTCAACCACTGCGCCACTAGGGAAGCCCTGTCTGGCTTATCTTGCTTAGCAAGGTTTTTGTTGTTGTTCTTTTTTGTTTGTTTTGGTTTTTTTAAACGTACTTTGAATATTATTTATTTATTTTTGGCTGTGCTGGGTCTTCGTTTCTGTGTGAGGACTTTCTCTAGTTGCGGCGAGCAGGGGCCATTCTTCATTGCAGTGCGCGGGCCTCTCACTATCGCGGCCTCTCTTGTTGCGGAGCACAGGCTCCAGACACGCGGGCTCAGTAGTTGTGCTCACGGACCTAGTTGCTCTGCAGCATGTGGGATCCTCCCAGACCAGGGCTCGAACCTGCGTCCCCTGCATTGGCAGGCAGACTCTCAACCACTGCGCCACCAGGGAAGCCCGCTTAGCACGTTTCTGAGGCTCGTCCACGTTGTAGCATGCACCAGTACTTTTTATGGCCAGATTCTATTCCGTTGTATGGGCAGCCCACATTTTGTTTATCCATTCACCGACCTATGGACATTGGGGTGCTTTCCACTTTGCGGCTATCGTGAACCGTGCTCCTGCGAACGTTTGCATTCCCGTCCTGGGCCTGACTTTGCGGCAGATGGGTGCGCCGACTTGGTAACCTCTCTCCTTTTCTCTCGCCTCTGGGGCTTCTCAGAACCAGGCAGCGGGCAGGTGTTCGTGACCTCGGAGAACCAGCTCGTGTACTATCCCAGCATCACCTATGCCATCATCGGCAGCTCCGTCATCTTTGTGCTGGTCGTGGCCCTGCTGGCTCTGGTCCTGCACCACCAGCGGAAGCGCAACAACCTCATGACGCTGCCAGTGCACCGGCTCCAGCACCCCGTGCTGCTCTCCCGCCTGGTGGTCTTGGACCACCCTCACCGCTGCAACGTCACCTACAACGTCAACAATGGCATCCAGTACGTGGCCAGCCAAGCCGAGCAGAACGCGTCTGACGTGGGCTCCCCGCCCTCCTACTCAGAGGCCCTGCTGGACCAAAGGTGCGTGCTGGGAGAGCCTCGGGGAGGGAGGTCATCCCACACAGGGGCGGGCGTCCATGTGCGCGTGCCTGGGATCCTGGTCTTGCCAGGAGCCTGCATTCAGCTGCAAAGGCGGCGGCAGCTTTTGACTTCTACTGAGTCTTCGCAAAACGATTCACATGTATCATCGCATTCAGTCCTCACAGCCACTCACCGAGGGAGGTCTATATGTGCCTCAGTTTTACAGACGAGAAAGCTGAGATTTTTAAGTTACTCATCTGAAGACGTACCGCTAGGATCCTGGCCAGTTCAGATCCCTCCTCCTCCCTGGTAATGCCACACGGACACACGTCCGGGACCCTGACCAGCTCTGGGCACTCACCTGCTACCGCAGAACAGTGCCCAGTATATACTCGAGGTTTGGTTCCTATTTGAATGAATGAAATGGATAAGTGAGTGAGTGAGTGAATGAATGAGTGAATAAGTTCCTTAACTTTGCTTGGCTTCATCTATAAAATAAAGGAGGTGGCGTAGAGAACTCTCAAGCTTTGTTAAGCAGTAGAACCTTCATCACAGGTGGAGCTGTACAAGGAACCCCAAAATATAAAGTTAAAACCCAGAGTTCTGTAGTTGGATCCAGTAGTAGACCTCATTCCTGCCCGCTCAGCCTTCCTCTCTCCTTTGGTGACCTCCAAGGTACCCAAAGAACCCACTTTGAAGTCCCGGGACTACAGCTACCTGAGTCCCCCTTGGTTCTCAGCATCCCCTGCCCTGCAGGGACCCTGCTCAGCGTTCCTCTTCCACTGAGCCCAGGACTCACCAGGTGTGGCACGAGGCATTTTGCAGGCAGTGTTCCTGGGCTAACTGGGCTCCTCCTTGAACCCTCTCCGGTGGCAGCTCTTGTATTATTTAATCTTCCTTTTCCTTCCTCATAAAAGATAAACAAAGCTCCAAGGAGCGGTGCTTAAGGACATCTTTGCAAATAAGCATAAGAACACAAGACCTCACTCATTTGGACCATCCATTGTAGGGCAAGGTTAAAACTGCTGCATCTGGAGACAGAATTCCTGGGTTCAAATCCTAGCACTGCTGCTTACTAGTTGTGTGTGATCCTGTGCAAGCCATTTAATGCCCCTTTGCCTCAGTTTTCTCGCCAGTACAATGGACATGAAAGTAATGGCTCTCTCCTAGAATTCTTGTGAGCATTAAATAAGGGATGTAAGGTAGGTGGCGCAGTGCCTGACTCATAGTAAGCCTTCCATAAATGAGAGCTGGAAAATAAAATGTCTTTTAAGTTATTTCACTGCAAGCAAGGTGTCATTATTACTCCCTTATATAGATAGGGAGACTGAGGGTTTGAGAGGATATCCTCTCACCCAAGTCCGCACAGCCAGTGAGAGTGGGCTTTCAGTAAGGACCCCCAGTTCTGTGGACTGTCAGGGGCTCTGTCGAAACACCAGGCCAGGTGAAGCCCTGCCAGACCACCCAGGATGAGCCGGGGGGTATTTAGAATTCTCCCTGCCAAAGGTTGTGGTTTGGGCACTGTCCAGTTGGCACAGGCCAGGCAGAGCACGCTGACCTGTTCCTTTCGTCTTCTTACAAATCACTGGTTTTCCTAGTCCTTGGATTGCCTTTCTCCTTGGAAGGAAAATCTCATCCCCGATGTCAGCATCCGCTCGGAAAAGGGCAGACGTTGGCATTGCCTGCCGTGCCTGGGCTCCTAATGTTTTCTCTTCCCCCTCCTCTCCCCCCCTTCCCCCCACCCCGCCCCATCCTGCTCTCTCCATCGCAGACCCGCATGGTACGACCTCCCTCCACCGCCCTACTCTTCAGACACCGAGTCTCTGAACCAAGCCGACCTGCCCCCTTACCGCTCCCGGTCTGGCAGCGCCAACAGCACCAGTTCCCAGGCAGCCAGCAGCCTCCTGAGTATGGAAGACACGGGCCACAGGCCGGGGCAGCCTGGCCCACAGGAAGGCACCACGGAGCCTAGGGACTCTGCACCCAGCCGGGGCGCCGAAGAAGTATAAAAGCCAGCTCTTTCAAAGTCCACATGGGCTCATCTGCTCTGACTTGTTACCATCCTAACAACTTGCGCTCGTGGGAAGCTCCTCAGGAGGCCTCAAGGAGTGACGTGGGGTGTCAGCTCTCTCTCCGTTCACCTCCTTCCCCAGATTTCAGGGATGTTCTCCGGAGGGCGACCTGGCACTGTTCTGGCCTCTCAGTTGCCCTGATGTATGTGCATCTTTTCTGGGCAGTTACTCTTCCTTCGGGGCCCAGGATCACAGCCTCACTCTGCACATCATTCTGTTACTGCTGGAATCTTGCTGAGCAGGTGGCCAGAGAGTGCGGTACTTAGGTGGCCCTTGAGAAAGCAGTGTTTGTGCCGTATGGGGTGTTCAGAAGGGCAGAGGACACTGGACCAGATTCTCTGTGGGCTGCTTCCTTAGAGCTCCTTTTGGAGATTTGGGTTGGGTGGTCCTACCGGGAGGCTGTCATTGGATGGCCACTCTGGAGAGAATCCAGGGGAGCATCAGAACCCGCCTTGCACTAGGCTGTTCATTGCTCTGGGTCGGGGCCAAAGAACCCTGTTGCCGTGAGTCACGCCCTTCAGAAGTCAACAGTGTCATCCTGGTTTTCTGAAGGACTCTGAAACCATCAGGTCTGGATAGAGTCTGGATTTAAAAATTTGTCCGAGAATGCTCGTTTTGAGAGCTTTCTCCAGGATCATATATCATCGGCCTCATTCCAGAGCAGGCAGGGCGCCCCACCATGAGTTTATCTGAGTTCTCAGCTCCTAAAGTACAGGCTGCCAAGATCCTGGGTCTGCTTTGGTCCACAGTCCTTTCCCTGGCTTCTGGATCGTCTCCCTCCCAGCTGTGACCTGCCCGTACAACAAGGGATGAGTACCAAACCTGAGTTGCCCAGAAATCTGACCTGGCCCTTTGTCCCTGTAAGCCGCACCCAGCCTGCCTTGCCCATTCATGCAGCTTCAGCACTCGCCCCCTAAGTCCCCCTGACACTCAGCAGTCATTTTACCTGTGCATTTGGACTTGAGAACACTGTAGGTTCTAACTCAACGTGAGAACCTAATTCAGTACCTCCCCCGAGAGAGCCTGGATTCCTGGGCTGCACTCACCCCCCTTCCCAAGGCCCAGATTCGTGCGCTGCAGGTTAGGGTTAGGGCTGGAATCAGAGTGAGGCTCGGGCCTCTCCGAGCATCCCATAGTTTCTCCTCTGAGAGACGTGGATAATAGTTTGGAGTCAAGATTTGCCATTCGGACTTTTTTTTTTTTTTTTAATCTCTTAGAAATGCATTTGAAACAGTGTGTTTGTTTTTTCCCTTCTAGTTAAGGGACTATTTATATGTGTATAGGAAAGCTGTCTTTTGTTTGTTTGTTTTTCCATTAAAGAGGTCCAAGCAAAGATGCAAAAGGAGATGATGGTTCCTTTGTCCCGCTGAGCAGGCTAGTAACAAGTCCCCCAGACTGACCTGTGTGCCAGGCGTCTGTGCATTGTTGCACTTTGAGTTATTATTTATCGAGGTCTTGAAGGACGCAGAAAGAGGGACGCCTTTCTCCCTCGGCTCATAGGCTCTGTGTTTATGGCAGCTTTCCTCTTTCTCTGTGCCCAGCCAGCCACAGTGCCAACCCCCTCAGGAAGTCATGGGTGGAAACGTAGGTGTTATTCGTCAAGAATCCACACTAATGGCTGTGGGGGAACAAAACTGGAACCAAGTGGAGCCACTCCGGGCAGCTGTCACCCATGCAGGGCTGCTTTCCACGTGGTCAGTAACCTCTTTGATGCTTATTCAAACGGAGCCTGCAGGAGGGGGGATGAAGTGGCATTCAATGATCCTATTCTGTAGGCTTTTTTTTTTTAAACCAAATTCAAAGTGTGTTACAGGAAAGTGATTTTTTTTTTTAAGTTAAGAAAAGGAACATAGTTGCCTACATCTTTCATTTTTAAAATAACGTGAGTTATTTTCTGAGTAATCCAGTGAAGAAAGAACTTTTGGTGGCAGCCGAAGTATGTAAGGAACTCTAGCTGAATATTTCATCTCCTGTGAGCCAGAGTGGCTTCTTTTCTCCCTCTGGTGGCCCCTGCTGCTTTCTGGTGCTCTGGAAGTTGTTTAGAGGAAAGGATTCTAATTTTAATTAATCATGTGATGAATTAGTCTCACGCGCTTTTCAGCTTCCAGGCATCTTAGGAAAGACAGATGGCCTTAGTAGCGTAAGGAGAGCCTATTAATGTTGTTTTTTAAAACAAACACAGGGATGTTTTTATTATAGATTTGACTTTTTTAATGGCTGTTTTTAAAAAGATATAAATAGGACACCAAAGCTGCAGGGGTTTTTTGTTTTGTTTTTTTCCCCCTACTCAAAATAGCAAATAGGTGGCCAGCATTATTTTTTAACTCATTCCAACGAGGATGTTTTTTTATACATGGCCTAAATCTATGCCGATCAGAAAACCATCCCTGCTCTCTTTTCTCAAATGAGATCAGCGAGTCCTTTTTATTTTAGCATTAAAATCGTTCAGCTATGATCATTATCACCTGCCCTCAACTCCTTCTACTTTGAAATTGACATTTTAAAAAAATGCAAGCAAGTGGTAAATAAATCGTGTGTGACATTCAAAGTTGATGTAAACTGGAAAGGTTGTGCGTGGTTGCTTTTGTTTTTTGATTAGGTTTTTTTTTAATTTTATACTTTCAAATAAACTTGCAGTTTCATTCTTTCTGTTGGTGTGAATGGTCCTCAACCCCCCTTTCTTCTCTATGGCGATATAAAGAGTGGACAGCCGCTTCTGTCATGGCTTCTGCAATGAATGTATGCCCTGATAAATTGAGAAAAGGTGAGAGAATATTGATGGGACCTCAAAATATGGTGGCCGTTTAAGGATTCCACATTTGGTGTGGTTGGAATACAGAGGTAAGTATTCCATGGACACCAGTTCGTATCCAGAACCCTGGGATGTCAGTTCAGAATATGGGCATTAACTATGCCCTCTCTGCCCATAGTGACTTCACTGTGGCACTGCTTGAAGGAAAGGAGCAAGTGGCTGTGATAGCTGGAACAGATTCTGACCACATATTCAGGGGCACATGCTCTAACTCAGGCACAGGTATGTTGGTAATTGGTTTTGAACCACAAATGGCTCCCATTCATCCCACCAGTGATGGGAGCATCTTTGTGCTCTTACAAGTCTCGTTTTACACTGCAGGTACAGTTGCACAGGAAGTCAGCGTGCCCAGGAGGTCACCACCACCACCACCCATGAACAAAAATAACCTTGGCCTTGACCAAAATTAAAATCTACATGGGAATCAAAACATAGGACTTACAGAACCAAGATGTAGATCATGTACTTGTACCCAGATATGTCAAAAAGAAGACTAGGCTATCAGATAGTGGTGTCCCAAGTATACACCAGGTCATGTCCTGCCCCAAGTGGTCTAGAGTAGACTTTACCAAACAATATGCCCAAAGGCTTGCCAAGATATTAATTCCTTTTTCTCTCAGAGTACCGTTTTCTGTGGTGCTAGGATGAGGAAACAATCAAGAAATGCTAATCTAGAGCAGAGATCAGTAAACTTTTTGTGTAAAGGGTCAGATAGTAAATAATTTTTGGCTTTGCAGCCATATGGTTTCTGCAGCAACTACGAAAACCGCCATGGACAGTACATAAATGCATGGGTGTGACTGTGTTCCAATAACTACCAATATGGGCTGGATCTGGCTTTGTCATTTGCCAACCCCTGGCCTAAAGGATCATTCCCACATTGTGCTGGTGGGTCCGAAGCTAAGGGCATTGTAGAAAAGAAACGGTGTGTTAATGGCTGGCCTGGAATGTTGGAACCCTTAGAATGGCATCATCCAAAAAGTTAAAATGGAAGAACTTAGGAAGCAGGCAGTTCAAGGACCTGTGAAATTCATTTTAATTGACCCTATTAGCTCTTTCCCAGTGAATAAGGAAATACAGGGTTACGATGAGTAGAGGCTTTCCCAGTGAGGTCCTAAACAGTGGGTTGAATGCAAAGGTCTTGTTCAGAAAGCTACTCTCAGTAGGGATTCTCTAAGGTGATAAAGTAACACAACAGTCTGCCTTTTAGAGAAAAGTTCATGGGGATAAATGATCTGGGAGATATTGTTCATCTTCTCCATTTAACTTGCTATCCTCAGGTAAGGCAGTAGATTCAAAGAATGAACTGTATAAGAAAGAAGGAGCTTCTGACGGCTGCAGTGGATGTGTGATACATGTCCATAAGGAAAAGAAATGTATCCAGTGAGATAATATGCAGACTCCCTTGACATCTTATAGTTAAGTGAATGGGAACATTAATAGAACCCCCAATTGTAAGTGCTAGTTGTAAGGAATCACACTCATACAAGCTGAATGTGGTAAATTTTAGAAGATGTATTGGCTAATGCAACAGCGTTCAAGGGTATGGAAAACGATTTGGGGCAGGGCTGGATCTAGTTGATCAACAGCTGTCATTAGGAACCTGTTCTTCCCCCTCCAGCTTCTGAGTCCTGCTTTACCTGTGTAAAGCGATGACTTCATGGCTTTACAAAATGTGGTGGAAAAGAGGGTCCCAGAAGATCCAGGTTCATGATCTAAGAAAACGAGATTCTCTCTGAGAACCAGTGGAGATTGACTATGATTGGTCATCGTTGGTCCTATGACCACTATTGTAGGTGGGAACTCTTGACTGATTGACAGCCCCACCAGAATTACATGGAGTAGGAGAGGGACAATTCTCATATGGAAGGGTCTGGTAGTATAGAGCCTCACCAAGCAATAGGACCCGCAACTGGCTGGCACAATTTCTAATATACATAAGAAGATATCCTGCAACCACAAGCTTTAGGCAACATAGCCAGGTCTGAAAGGAGCAGAGGCAATGTTACAGTGAAAACGTCAGGAGACTCAACAGCCTTTCCTTAAACCTAGATGGCAAGGGCAGTTTCAAGCTGCAGGCATTTGGGGCTTGGGTTAGGTGTGCTTTTTATGAGATGGTCACTGAGGGTAGGTCACAGTAACCTACAGAGGGTAGGTCACAGTAACATGTAGGTCACAGTAACCTACAGAGGGTAGGTCACAGTAACATGGATAAAGCCATAGAAGAGGAATTCTACCTTGAAACCTGAATTCACTCGTGGGTTCTAGAACTGTCCCTAAAGCACTGAAAGTATTGAAATGGGTGAATTACCCACCAAGAGTCACCCCCAACCCACATAGGATTTTTAAGTTGATGGATCAGAGATACATTCCTATCTATCACCCTTGTCGAGCTACTCAAAGACTTAGGTTCATCTATGCATGCTGTTAACTCGGCTTTCCACAGTTAATTCTTTTATCTACCCCCAAGAGGTAGAATGCATCAGTCCCTTAGACAAACACCCCTTGGAAATTCTAAGGCAGCTGGGCTCACAAGAGCTGAGGGGCTGATTTCCCTTCAGATGTGGGGCTTAGAGGCATGACCATGGGGGACTGGGATGCAATATTGGGGGAAGCTTATTTATTTTAATATGACCGTTGCCTCAGCTGGGCAGGGCTTGTGTTCTGAATGAGGGTCATTCATGCTACATTCCATTGCCAGGCAGCATTTGGCTGTACTTGGCTTTCAGGTTCACCCTGGTGAATCATCCCTGTGAGCCAGCAGAGGAAAAGGCAACAAAGGAGCGAAAATGGGCAGTGTTTATGGGCCAGCCATGGAAGTAGCACGCAGCCCTCCGCTCAAATTCCATTGCCCGTAGCCTGACCAGTCCCATAGCCACACCTACCTTCAGGGGAGTCTGGGCAGGTAAATTGACTATGTGTCCCGGAAGAACCAGAGGTGGGTTTTGGCTCCGCCACCAATCATATGTTTATAATCTTCTTTTCACACATAGGATACCTTCACCCCCTCCTGAAAGAAGAGACCCAACCATCCCATCTAATCAGATTTAAAGTCCAGGATCAGTGACAATCTCTATGTCAGATCTGTGTGGTTCCTCGAGAGACATAATTTCTTAGCCCCACACGGCTCTCATCATCTCTCTTCTAGGTTGCCCCCCTTCAGCCAGTTCTCAGAATGCTTGAGTAACTTTCAAGTCACTCAAGATAAAAGTCAACACCATGGTCTCCTGGATCTCACACCATTGACTCTCCAGTACATATATAGCCTCATCTTCCGCTAATCTCCCCCTCTCCCTCAAGTCTGCTCCAAGTCTGGGCCCCCTTGCTGCCTCTTGAACCCACCAGGCACACTCCCAGCTCAGGGCATTTGCTCTTGTCATTCCTTCTGCCTGGAACACCCATCTCCAGATACTCTTCCGTATCAGAGAACCGTCAGGAATTAAAATCCACTTAGAATCTTGATGTTGTCATCTTTGGGACTCAGTTGTAGCCACTGTAGTCAAGACTCCCGGAATTAAGACATACCAGAGCTCTCTCCTGACCAAGATAGAGTTACCACCCAAATGACATTGAGGGATTCCTAGACCAAAGAAGCACATAGGACCTTGGGAAGGAGCATTGGGGAATATATTCAAAAAGTATGGTATGAAAACTTAATTTGGACCAAGGCAAATGTTATCCATGAGTCAGGAGGTGAGTCAGTTTAAGAAATAATACACTGGAATGTGCAGAAGAGGACCTAGGGATTGAGGTGGTCCTTGAACACAAGCCCACCATGTGACCCTGCATGAAGTGTGACTCTTTTGCAAAGGAACTTGAGCCAGACCTTCAACTTGGAGTGTGTTCCTCGTGCGCTAGTCTGTGAATCAGCTAAGGGCATGCAGATGTGCCTAGAAGCTCCCTAGGACCACAGATCCTATTTGGAGAGGATGGCAGCCCCAGTTCAGAGATGAGGAACTGACACCTCATTCAAGCAGGAAAATGAGTTATCGGGGTATTATAGAAAGAGAAGAAGGGGTTGGCTTCCTTGTAAGTGAAAAATAAACTGTTTAAATAACTCATCCCTCCAGTTGGAATCAGTTACCAGGAAATGACTGAATGTGAGTGTCTTGATCCCAGTTGCTGGCTTGCCTTAGATCCGATAAGTGGCTCTTCATGAAAGTGATGCTTGTGTTTGCCCAGTGTATCAGCTGGGATCAGTCAGAGCCACTACTGCTATTGCAGGAATAAAGGTTTGAAGATGGACGTTAGGGCTTACACTGATGCAGGAAGTGACGCCCGGAAGGCTACAGCAGGAGGATCCCAGACACAGTTACCAATGACACCAGCCTGAGCGTAGGGCAAATAGAGAACAGAGAGCTTGCAAGGTGACCAGGAAGGCACTACAGTAAGTCAAAGGTGGTACAGCAATGACTTAGCTCATGGAGAGGACTCAAAGTCTTGTGACGGATCACCCCAGTGCAGAGTAATGGCTCTCTGCCTTTCTGCCTTCAAATCTCACGTGATCTCCTTTCATTGACACACTCGCCCCTAGAACCATACAAGGAAGGGGATTCCAGGAAGCATGGTTCCCAGCCTGAGATGAGAGTGGAGACAACAGGCATCCAGCCCACCCGGGGACCGTGATCTTGGTTCATGCAGTGGTTTCCAGAACAGATACTCTCTCCTCCCAGTGAAAGAGTTCTTGTTATGTAGCAAATTAGACTCAATGAGTATTGGACCTTAATTTCTTTGTGTTTAATGAGAAAGGGGAATTTCATCTTTGACCTTTAATTTTTCTAGGTGTACCTGATAATTGGAGTTCATAGTTTTCAAAACTGGAATGATTCTATTATTTAGTATAATCTCTGATAAGCTGGTTGGACAACTTGTGCTGGGAAATAGAAATGCATGGCGTCGGAGTGACTTTTATTGATGATCTGTGTTGACCCTGAACAGAACTTTCTACTGCCCACTTTGGGTCCCAGGGAGACTCACAAAGGGACAGTTGGGGGTGTTGAGTAAGCAACTTCGTGAAGATGGGAATAAGATGCTCATCTCCTGCCCTGAGAGAAACGCCAGTAGGTGGACCACAGATTAGGCTGTCAAACCAAATGAGTTAGAATAGAAAAGATGGAAGAGTGTAAGGCTTCCAGCCCCCTCTCCACGGTTTCCCTCTCTCCTGCTTCCTGACACCCTTCTCACAAGAGCAAATTTACTAGGTAAGAGTCAAACCAAGTAAAAATATCAATTGGGCCACATTAGCCAGAGAACCGATTGCTCCAACTGGGAACCGGCATTTCAGAGATTCCAGAAGGAGGAGTCAGCCTTGAGGAAAGGCCGAAAATCCTCTCTCCCTCCTACCCTTTTCCTCTCATCCTCCCCTGTCCTCTATGCCCCTCTCGCTCTGTCCTCCCCTCCCCCCATTCCCTGGTTAATGAGTTTTAGAGGCAGAGCTCGTCCTGCTTCTTGGACAGGCAGGGTGGCTGAGTGCCCGTGGAGTTTAATCTGCAGTCCCAACTCTCCCACTGGAAGATCTGAGGGCTTAGATTGGGAAGTAGAATGTAATACAAGACTCTCATTTTGATTTTAGTTAATAGCTATGTTTTTCTTATCATTCTTTCCTGGGAGCCCTGTACAGTACTTAGAAAGTTTTCTGGGCCTCTACTATTAAGACTGACATCTTGATGTTATCTTTGGCTCTTGCCTCTGGGTTCAAACAGAGTTCGCAAACCAGCAGCCCAAGGGTGGCATCCAACCCAGAGATAGATTTCCACCAGCTTGCAGACTCATATTATTTGAATCTGTTGCCAACGATTAAAGTTCAGGAGATTTCACATAAATATCTGGATGTCTGGCTTCTTTTTTTTTTATTTTTATTTATTTTTTTTTACATCTTTATTGGGGTATAATTGCTTTACAATGGTGTGTTAGTTTCTGCTTTATAACAAAGTGAATCAGTTATACATACACATATGTTCCCATATCTCTTCCCTCTTGCATCTCCCTCCCTCCCACCCTCCCTATCCCACCCCTCCAGGCGGTCACAAAGCACTGAGCTGATCTCCCTGTGCTATGCGGCTGCTTCCCACTAGCCATCTACCTTACGTTTGGTAGTGTATATATGTCCATGCCACTCTCTCGCTTTGTCACTGCTTACCCTTCCACCTCCCCATATCCTCAAGTCCGTTCTCTAGTAGGTCTGTGTCTTTATTCCTGTCTTACCCCTAGGTTCTTCATGACATTTTTTTCCCCTAAATTCCCTATATATGTGTTAGCATACGGTATTTGTCTTTCTCCTTCTGACTTACTTCACTCTGTATGACAGACTCTAGGTCCATCCACCTCACTACAAATAGCTCAGCCAGGAGATAGAGCAGCATTGGGCTCCCTGCCCACGTGTCAGATTAGCCAGAGCTGAGGGGCAGCTGCCCTGTTCAGACAGAACCTGTGTTCCTCAGCGCGTCACAGTCACCCCTTCTCCTTGCTGTCTCCCATCCAACCTACTCAGCTCCTTGAGTCACTTTCCTGGCCCCCGTCCTATTAGTTAGAACCTGGGGAGCAAGGCTGAGGAGCGGTCACCAGACTTGCAACCGTCACCAACAGTTTCTTTCTGGAAGGAGCAAGTACTTGAGATTGACGATTGCCAACTTTGCCACCAATCAGTCACTTTCTGGGCCTCCTTTGCCCCTCCTCAAAAATGAAATCTTAAGTTCTTAGAGTGGATATCTGTCATGCCCGGCACCTTCCTTTGTGATAAAATATACATAACATACAATTTACCATTTCGATCATTTTGTGTGTGTGTGTGCGCACGCCAGGTCTTAGTTGTGGCGTGTGACCCTTAGTTGCGGCATGTATTTGGGATCCAGTTCCCTGACCAAGAATTGAACCCACGTCCCCTGAATTGAAAGGCAGATTCTTAACCACTGCGCCACCAGGGAAGTCCCGATTTCAACCATTTCTAAGTGTACAGTTTAGTAGCATGAAGTACACTGATGTTGTTTTCCAACCATCACCACCATTCACTCCTAGGACTTTTTCATCTTCCCATACTAAAACTCTGTACCGATTAGACAATAATTCCCCTCCCCCCTGTCCCTGATAACCACCGTTCTACTTTCTGCCTATGTATTTGACTATTGTAGGTACTTCATATGAGTGCAGTCATACCATATTTGTCCTTCTTTTTTTTTTTTTTTTTGCAGTACGCGGGCCTCTCACTGTTGTGGCCTCTCCCGTTGTGGAGCACAGGCTCCAGACGCGCAGGCTCAGCGGCCATGGCTCACGGGCCCAGCCGCTCCGCGGCATGTGGGATCTTCCCGGACCAGGGCAAGAACCCGTGTCCCCTGCATCGGCAGGCGGGCTCTCAACCACTGCGCCACCAGGGAAGGCCCATATTTGTCCTTCTGTGTCTGATTTATTTCACTTAGCATAATATCATCAACGTTCATCCGTGTTGTAGCGTGTGTCAATTTCCTTCCTTTTTAAGGCTGCATAATGTTCCATTGTACAGATAGGCCGCATTTCATCTGTCCATTCAGCCGTACACAGACATCTGAGTGGTTTCCACCTTTTCACTATTGTGAATCATGCTGCTCTGAACAGGGGGGAACAGGCATCCCTTTGACTCCTTGCTTCATTTCTGTGAGGTTTAGACCCCAGGGTGGAGTCGGCTCAGCACCTTGGGCACAGCCTTCCTGGGTTTAGGGAATCCCCCTCCTCCTTTGCGCTCTACCCCCACCCCCACCCCGCCAGGAAGCAGTCAGTGACTCATCTGGGAACTAGAGTCCAGACACGTGACGAGGCTCAGGCCAATAGGGCCCTCACTTGAAGACTTGCGTTTGAAAGAGAGTAACGTGTAGAAGGGGGCACCGTGCAGGACTGGTTCTGAGGTGGCAGAGGACTGAACTTCAGGCTGCAGCAGGGGCAGGCATTTAAAGGCACCGAGCGTCGGGCCAGCCGTGGCTCCTGTGTCAGGAGTGTCTGCGGCCGAGCACCAGGCGTTCTCACGGGGCTGTATTTTCCCCTCGACAGCCTCTAGCTCGATTCTCTGCTCCTCCCGGAAATTCTCCAGGCCACTTACTTAGTGAATTCCTTTTCTGTTTAAAACAGCCAGTTCATCATGTGCAGCAAAGATCCTGACTGAGCCAATACTCAGTGCAGACGTGCCATCGGGGCACGAGCCCTGGATTTGGAGTCCACAGACCTGGGATCCAGCATCCGCCCAGCTCCTGATTCTCAGCCTGACTTTACACAAGTCAACCTGTTTTACCAAAGCTCAGTTTTGCCTGCAAAATGGTTGTAATCGCCTTTACTTCTTCAAGCAGCAGTGAGAAATCTGTGCTGTGTTACACAGGAAATCCCTTGTGAAGGGCAATAGAAACTTCTAACGGGGAGTCATATCCTTGTTACTTCACTGGGGGTCCAAGACGCCCTTGCTTTTAAAGGCTAAGCAATTTGAGAATCTGCATCATGCAGGCGAAATCCTGAATGCATCTGCACCCAGGAATTGAAGGTACCCCTGTAAGTGCCCTTTTTGGAAATTTAACACGTTGGTAAAGGAAGGGAGATGAGTAGAGGTATTTATTAGGCAGCACCTGATGATCCAAATGCAGAGCAGTGATGCCAATAAAGAAGAGGAAGCAGGGCTTCCCTGGTGGCACAGTGGTTGAGAGTTCACCTGCCTATGCAGGGGACACGGGTTCGTGCCCCGGTCTGGGAAGATCCCACATGCCGTGGAGCGGCTGGACCCGTGAGCCATGGCCGCTGAGCCTGCGCGTCCGGAGCCTGTGCTCCGCAACGGGAGAGGCCACGACAGTGAGAGGCCCGCGTACTGCGAAAAACAAACAAACAAACAAAAAACAAGAAGAGGAAGCGGTTGAGGATGAGGAAGATGCTAATATTTATTGGTTAGTTTTTGTGCCAAGCACTTTGCTATCGTTTGCACTGTCTCATATAATCCTCTGAATCAGCGGTTGGCAAACTGTGACTCACTCCCAGGCCAAATCAGACCCACCACCTGTTTTGTAAATAAAGCCTTATTGGACACAGCTATGTCCATCCATTTACTATTTCTATGGCTGCTTTCATTCCAACGACTGCAGAGTTGAGTTGCTGCAACAGAGCTCCCATGGCCCCCAGAGCCTAAAATATTTGTTACCCAACTTTTACAGAAAATGTTCCTGACCCTTGCTCTAAATGAAGCATGAGAGATGGGTATTATTGTTCTACCCACTTTCCAGATTGGGAAACCAAGGGCCAGAGATGTAAAAAGATTATTCTAAGAGCTAAATCTCGAAAGCCCTCAATTTCAGATTTGCACTCAGAGACTATGCTGCAACAACTAACTTTTAACTTTTTCCATCACTTTATGACAGTGGTGTCCCCTCCTTTTCATTTCCTTTCGCCTCTGAGGAAATTGGTGTGTGACCCATAGTTTCCACCTTCCAACGTCAAAGGACGGCATCAGCTCTGGACTGAAATGTCCACTTCCTGCCTCCAGGCTCTCCATCTAAACTGGACGTTGCTTCCCTAAGGGTTATTTGCTGCCTTGCTGGTTCCCTGAAGCCACGGTGCTATCTATCTGGTAAATGGTTGGAAATCTCTGCCAGTTTGGGAGCTGAATCCAGGGACCCGGGAGAAATGCAGCTTTGCCAGGCAGGGCTGGCTTTTTTTCTTTTTGGCTGCACAACGGAGCATGTGGGATCTTAGTTCCCCAACCAGGGATCAAACCCATGCCTCTTGCATTGGAAGCATGGAGTCTTAACCACTGGACTGCCAGGGTAGTCCCAGGGCTGGCTTTGTAGACACTTCCCTCTGGAGCACATGTGTCCAGGGTTCCAGCTCATGTCACTTTGGTGTCCCTGCACCACATCCTCCCACCAGCCACATTAGGGAGCCCTGAGCCCCAGAGGATGTTTTAGCATTTTGCTCTTTCTCACCTGAGTCTAAAACTTACTTGGGATGGATTAGTCTCTGACAGTAAACAGCAGCAGACCGTGGAGAGGGGCTCCCGGGGCTGGGCACCCACTCACTGCCTGTGCGCAGAGGTCAGGAAGTAGGGAGCCAGAGGGCAGCCACTTAGGAGGATGAACACTTCCAGCCGTGCCACCTTTCTGGTTCAATCGCTTCCTCACCTCTGTGGTTTTCAATCGACTTTGCCATGTTAGTTCGGTTGTCTGTATGATTCATAAAACATTTCAGGGCTGGGGAAAACATGTGGCGGGAGCCAGTCTGCAAGCCCCTGGCAGACTATCTATTAGGAAGGGGTTGGCATATTGGTACGAAGCCTGAGAGCAAGTTTGTGCCTGGGCTCTGTGCAGAAGCCTGTTGCAGGCAAATGATAGAATGATTCTGATCTTCAAAATGAGATGCCCGTGGCCCTTACTACCACTCAGAATGGTCTCATTTGTCATTTCAGGGTGTTCCAGAGAGATGCTTTGTCACATCTAGCTCCCAAAGACAGACAAGCCCACGCCAGTCCTGGCCTCGGTGTCCCCAGGACTATTTCCATGTGTTAGTCCCTCCTCTATGCCTCAGCAAACCCGTCTGTAAAATGGGAAAGCATCTGGCCAGGAGCCCAGGGGGAATCCTCATTCCCGAGAGCCTTGGTCCCAGGAGACGAGCTTGGGACCTGGCAGCACTGACAGCAGGACCGTACTACCTCCAGAAGGGAAGGCAGGGAGTTCTGCATAGTCTCTCAGTAGGCCTTATATCTTGGATAAATTGCATATTGGAATTTAATTTGGAATCCCTGCTGTTTCCTTGATGAACACAAACCACACTGCAATTAGTGATGAAGCAGGCTGCTGTCACTCCTGACAGGAGCGATCTGTCTGAGCAAGGAGGCAGGGGACAGGCCCTTGGCAGGTGGCTGGTGGACTCATGCTGGGCGTGTTCTCTGCCTTGCCCCTGGAGGACAAAGGCCCCCAAGGGAGGAGGGCCGTCTACTCTAACCTCAGCTCCAGGGGCAGGGTGGAGGAAGGGTTTGGGGGACACTTTCTTGGTTTGCATCCCTGGCTCATGGCCCACGCTGAGCCCTGCTAGCACTTGGTGGTAACAGCTAATTCAGCCCCTGACTCAGGTCTCAGAATCTCACCTCCTCCTCCGTCCCAGTGTGAAAGGGAACAAACATTTATTGAGCACTTGTTATGTGCCAGGCACTGGGCCACATATTCTCAAGGCATGAACGCATTTGATCCACTATGTAAGTTCATGAGATGGGCACACTCATCATCTCCATTTTACAGATGAGAAACCTGGGATGCAGAGATTAAATACTGCACACAAGGTTACACAGCTCATAAGTGATGGCAGTAGGTAGGATGTGAACTCAATGGTAAGGGTCCAAGTTCATTTTCCACCTTACCCATGCAACGCACCCAAGACCCCAGCCTTCCACAACTAATCTGGTCTCTCCCTGATCATCTGCTATCTCCTTCTTCCCTGCACCTCCCATCCCCATATCCCCATATTGCCTCATTGACGTGGAAATCTGCTCTCTCTCCACCCCCTCACTGGCTCTTCCCCACTGGAAGACGCCTTATCTGACGGATGAGTTCAGGAGAATGGACAGTCCACAGGACCCTGAGAAACAGGTGCAGGGGGCGTGCCCCGCCCTCCCAGTCTTCAGGTGGAAAGCATCCTCTGCAGGGCCGCTTCTGGAAGCCTGAGCCTGGTGTTTGCTCTCCTGCCCCGGCTCCTCCACCCGGAACTAGACAGAACGGTCAGCGTGGCATGTTCTATGGAGGGATAGCAGGTAGAGTTGCTAAAAACTCTCATTTTGGCCTCAGGTCAGGGCCGCCCATACTCAAAGCTGTTGTTTGAGCCCTGTTTCGTTCAGTTCATTGTATTGATATATTATAGGCCAGAATTCAGGAGAGGAAGAGAGGGACCGGTACCTCAAACCTAACCCCTAACTCCCAGGGACCAGAACTGGATATCCATCAGCATGCAAAATTCATATAGCCAAACCGCTTCAGCCCCCAGGAGGTCTGCCATAGGTATTGTGGGCCATGCCTGCCGTCTGAAGGCAAACACAGTGTGCGTCTTAGGACGATATACCGAGGGGGCTTGTCCAATACTGGCTCCATTGCTGAGTAGGGTGGCGCTGGATCCGTTAGGAATGCTTTTGGCTGCAAGCTACTGAAAACCTGACTTAAATAATGTTTTCGATGTTTTTTTTTTCTTAGTAGCAAAAGTCTCTAGGTGGCTGGCTGCTGGCATTCATTCCATGGTTCCATGATGTCAGGGCTGGCATCTTTGTGAGTCTCTTGACAGTTACTTAATGTTTTTGCTCCATAATCACTAGGTGTTTTTCCCAGCTCCAGCATCAGGTCCAAACTCAAGGTGAGGAAGATGGAAAAGATAGCACCAATAACTCCTGTGCCTGTTAGCGGGAAAGCAAGTTTTTCTATCTCATTCGCCTGAAATAGCCATGTTGCCATCCCTAGCAGTGAGGGAGGCTGGAAAAGAAAATATTTGACATTTCTAGTCTATAGTGAAGCTGGGCAATGGAGAAAGACATTAAGTGTTGCGTTAATCAAACAGAAGCATCGGTCACCACCTTTCTTGGATTCACTGGGTTGATCGATCCCATTGAACGTGAGCCTGAAATATAGTTGGTTTGGGCCGATCATGCGTAGCAGCAACTTTCATCTCACCTTTTCTAACCCCCATGGCAAAGCTGGCTCTTTGGAAAAGACTGTTCATCCTCGGTGAAACCGGGGCCCTAGCAGCCAGAGCTGGGACACAGGGAACTCACTAGAGCCCCGCAGCGTGGATGATGGTGACCAAGGACAGTGGTGGTGGTGATAGAAATAGTCACAGGAGGTAAGTTCTATTGTTATTCCCATTTGAAAGATAAGGAGATGGGGGCTTGGAAAATCTGCATGGCCTCTCAAAGTGACACCACGACCAAAGTTTTTGGTCACTGTGCTATACCACCTCCTGGAATTCACTTTCCAGGAACAGAAGACCAAAACCAGCAAAGCTCCAAGGACTACAAAAGCCAGAGGAGGAGGGTTTCTAGATGAATGATCCAAGTGATGCCACCAGTGTCCAAAATCTGTTGCATGTATAGCAACAGTGGAGGCGAAACGTGATCTGAAGAGGCAGCAGACACACCACACACTTAGCTTTATCCCACAGCTCATTAATCACCCTCAATTCAAAAGCATTTATCATGATTAGATCCAGCCCAGTGTCTGTGATAATGGGTATTTTTTAAAATAATGCAAATATAAAACCACACCTTCCCCGTATATCATACAGGTGAAGATCTGGAGGTCAGAATCATTTGTTCATTTAACAAATATTTGTCGTGTACCTACTGAGTACCTACTATGTACTAGGCACTCTTCTAGATGCTGGAAATCCAGCAGGAATCAAAGTGAATAAAAATCTCTGCCCTCCTGGAGTGTATATGTCTCTCTCCTCCAGGGGAGAGACAGGCCATAAACAAAATAAACAGGTAAGATAGAAAGATTGTTACTTGGTGGTCCCACACTCCTAGGAAAGGACTGATTATTCTATAGTCATGGGCACAAGTTTCCACCAGAACTAGTTTTCAACCTGTCTAATCCACCAGTGACAATTCTATACTTGATGAATCGATGAGTGACAACTCACTTCAATGAATGCAACTCGGAAAGCCAGGTAGTCAGTGACAGCATCATGGTGTGGAAGCCAGCCCACTGCTGGTAGACTGGCTTCTGTGAACACATTTCTAAGGCTCACATCAACCCATCCCTGCCTCTAAAACCAACACAACCCCAAATACACTCTTCCCAACAACTCAATAAAAGACCAGCACTCTGCTTTGCTCACAGAAATTTGTGTGATCAGCATGGCTCTTCCTTTACTTAAACTTAAGAAATATTTTCGGATTTCAAGTGGTGGTCTCCTCCTTTGATAAGTCTGGAGGTTCCAGTGAAATTATTTTGAAAGTCCTCAGTCCAACAGGTACACTCACCTGGTCCTTTGTGCCCAAGGGTAGTTACTCTATAGATTTCCCTGACATGTTTCATTAAAATGTCTTTGCTGAATTTATTTTATTATCCAAGAATTTGCAACCAGATGATTCTTTGTACAAGGAAATTAGGCCTCAGTCATTGTGTAATTAGAACTTTCTTTGGAGCTGTATCATTTGGTGAATATTTTTGCCATTAATTGGCTTATTCTTTTCCTGCTTGCTTTGCTTTTAGTTTTGTTTGACTATTTGTACAAAGTCTTGTCTTGTGTGTCTTTGTTTTGACCTGAATTGTCTTGTGTCTTTTGAATGCATAGAGAATGCTCCACGGGGAGCATAGGCCCCAATCCAATCCAAACCAGCCCCAAGGCCTATAAGCTGGTGATCCAGAGACCAACAAACGATTCATGTAAAAGCGATGGGTCAAATTCTGCTCTGGGTCTCCTTCAAAATGTTATGAGGATACTCCTTGTCTTATCAATTTGTAAAAGAAGTCACTTTGTTCGGTCTGTACCAAGGTCAATAATTGTTGGGTTATTGTTTACCTGACCCCTTCTTAGCCTTTGTTTGGTTGGGGAATCTGAAACACCATTCATAAGCACACAGACTTTTGACCAACTGTAGTGGTTGGTCTTTTTGCCATGGGTTTGGCTATGTCAAAGCCTCAACCTCCTCCTGGCAGAATTCCTGCTTCTCATACGAGTTTGCATTTAACTGGGTAAATGGCAAAATATTGTTTTTGCTTGGTGTATTAGTTTATAAGGGCTGCCATAACAAAGTGTCACAGACTAGGTTGTTTAAACAACAGAGACTTATTATTTTCTCACAACTCTGGAAGCCTGAAGTCCACAATCAATGTGTCAGCAAGGTTGGTTTCTTCTAAGGCCCCTCTCCTTGGCTTGTAGATAGCTGTCTTCCCCCTAGGTCTTCACGTGGTCTTCCCTCTGGGTCTGTGTTCTCATCTCTTCTTCTTCTTCTTGCCAGTCACACTGGAGTAGGGCCCACCCTAATTATCTCACTTAAACTTAATCACCACTTTAAAGACCATATCTCCAAATACAATCACACTTTGAGGTAGTGGGGCTTAGGACTTCAACAGATGAATTTTAGGGGGACACGATTCAGCCCATAGCATGTGGAATAATTGATTGTTTGGACCAGACATGTCAAAGTGAGGAAATTAATACATTTAACAATAGTTCTAGAAAATTATGAGAAATTATATTAAAAATTCAAGAATCAGTAACTTTGTATGGGGACAGATGGTTGACTAGACTTATTGTGTGATCATTTTATAATGTACGTATATATTATGCAGGATATCTGAAACTCACATAATATTGTACATCAACTATATTTCAATTTTAAAAATTCAATTGTCAGCTTCCTTGATTGATATTCTAAGGACTCAAAATAAAACACTGACTCCAAGAGAGTCTGTCTCCATAACTTTCTATTTCAATCCCATCCAAACTTTCAGGATTATGATGTTTCTGCACTGCTCTCTCTACTTTATTGTCACCACCCACTTAGGTCCCTTTCTTCCTTCTGCTCTTTCTCCCCACTTTCTAAGTGAGTTTGTCTCAGGAAAGGCACAATAGCATCGCAAAATATCCCCTTAAAACTACTAGATCAGAAGGCATATCTATAGCAGCTGAAATTTAACTATAGTCCAGTGCTAAATTGAGGGCTATAATTATAGAATTTTTGTAAACCTCAGGAAGAAAGAAATTTGCTGTAGAATTTAGGATTTTGCTAGACTGATTGTCCTGGGCTATCAGATTTTTACCAACCTAACTTTAGTTCACTTAATTGTTAGTCCCCCTGGTGAGGGACAATGTTAAAAGCAGCAGCGAAGGAGAGAGAGAAACTAAATAACCCAGCTATGCCACAGCTTTTTCAATGGCCCTGAAAGAGCAAGAAAAGTAAGAAAGTTACTAAAAATAAGGCCATTTCAGAAGCCTTTTCATTATAGGCAGTGGTATGCTGGTAAATATTTAGCCACCAGCCCTCAACCTGAAAGGGGAGCCATGAATTGTAGGGTTTGCAGATGTCCATGGTGTAAATTTACCCATGCTGGCCAATTCCAAGCTAACAACATGACATCATTGAACGCAGTATTGAGTAGAGAGGCTCTCGAGAGCCAGTGCAAGCTGGCTCCAGCACACACAGATTCAGGCTAGCTTGGCCAGATTCAGAATTGCAAACAAAATAGGGAATCAACAGTGACTTCAGGAAACTTCCAAAGATATTCTAGGGTAGACCTACAGCCACAGTCAAGGGAATCTATTTTCTTTTTTAATGTCCTCTGACCTGAAATAAGAGAATCGGAAAGCAATAAATGGGAATGAAAAGTTGCCAATTTAGACTCTTCTCAACAGGAAGCCCTATAGAAATAAATAAGTTAAAAATGGAAACAAACATCTGGCTTAAGCCGCTGGTCCAGAGACCGAAAGGTGCTCTGTGCACTCAGAATGCAGAGCTTGTTGAAAGGATCACCTGCAGGCGTTGCAAACATCGGAAGGACGAATGCCTCACGGTGTGTAGAAACTCAAGGGCAACTTTCCAAAATCTGTCCAGCGGTGCCCCTCAGGCAGACATTAATACCCAACACTCCCTGCCCTTCCTTCCTTCCTCCATCTACAGCAGATAGCTGTTCTTTTTGTCTACCTGGGTACCTCTGGAGTCTTTTCATGTGGTTCAAGTGAAGCTGACCTCAGCTCTCTCCCCCTCTTCCTTCAGACTAGCAGGTGATCAGAGGTAGCTGATCAGGAACTCTAGCCCATGGGTTCAATGATGGGCAAATGACCCAACCTGTGTCCTTGATCTCCAGAATTTTTAGGAAGGATGGTATCTCTTCAGTGGAGTTAAGCTGGCTGCCAAGCTAGAAAGCAGAATCCATGTCTCCTTATACCTGGGCTTGCCCTGGGGCGGCTCACCTGTTTTTGTGCCTCTGCTTCTGTTTCCCTGCAATTACTTTTCCCTTCTCCCTCTTCTCACAGCCTCATGGCTGCTACTTTTTCATGGCCACTGATGCGCCCTCATTCTTGCCTTTTGCCTTTGCTCTGTGCATCTCTCCCTTTCTCCCCATTCCACCCCATGATGCAGAGATCATGTCTGTTTTGTGTACTATTGTATACCCAGTGCCTAGAATACTTTTGATTAAGGAATGATTTTTGCCTTTCTCTGGGTTTTCCATTCAGACTTGCCAAGACATGGCATCTGATGGGGCTGAGCCCCTTCGTGCCTGTCTTTGGTCAGGTATCACCCCGGTCCAGCCCATTATGGCCAATGTCTAGCAGGGCCACCTGCAGGTAATTAAAGGCATCCAGAAAGATGGAAGTATAACTTGTTCAGTGCAAACAAGCTATGATGGGCAGATTCTGGCTCGGCTCCTGCATCCTGGTATTCCTGCCCTTGTGTAATCCTCTCCCCTTGAGTGTTGGCTGGGCCTGGTGACTCGCTCCTAACCAAGAGAATACAGCAAAAGTGATGGAAGCCATTCCCATGATTAGGTTATCAAAGATTGCGACTTCTGTCTTGCTGGTATTCTCACTCTGGTTCTTCATATATGCTTGCCCTGTTGGAGAGGACCATGTGTCAAGGGACCGTGGGTGACCTTCAGCCAACAGCAGAAAACTGAATCCTACCAACAGTCACGTAAGCTGTGAAGTGTACCCATCCCAGCAAAGCCTTCGGATGAGACCAGAGCCTCAGCTGACGCCTGGATTTCAGCCTTGTGAGAGACCCTGAGGCAGAGGACCCAGGTGAGCAGTTCCTGGATTCCTGACCCACACAAATTGTGAGATTATAGATGTTGTTTTAAAGTCACTAAGTTTGGGGATAACTCACTTATGCAGCATTAGATAACTATACTTAAGCCAAATGATATCTGAATATCATTTCTACCATTATTTCTTTTTTTAAATTTATTTTATTTTATTTATTTTTGGCAGCGTTGGGTCTTTGTTGCTGCGCGTGGGCTTTCTCCAGTTGCGGTGAGCGGGGGCTACTCTTCGTTGCGGTGCGTGGGCTTCTCATTGCGGTGGCTTCTCTTGTTGCGGAGCACGGGCTCTAGAGCTCAGGATCAGTAGTTGCTCTTTCTAGAGCATTAACTGTGCCTGACATTTACTGTCCCATTTGTTTATTTTTATTTCTATTACTCTAGGAGACGTCTCGGAAAAGATATTTCTGCGATTATGTCAAAGAGTGCTCTGCCTATGTTTTCCTCTAAGAGTTTTGTAGCATCCAGTCTTACATCTGGGTCTTTAATCCATTTTGAGTTTATTTTTGTGTATGGTGTTAGGGAGTGTTCTAATTTCATTTCTTTAACTGTGCCTGAGTGACCCTGTCACTCAGAGCTCAGGAGGCTTGACCCTAGAGCCCTGTGACCCTCAGCCAGAGCCAGCACACAGACTCACCCAGCCAGGGGCGGGGCAGAGGCCAAGCATCTTCCTGTTCTTCCCCAGACCTGCTGTCTCCCTGGGGACAGTAAACACCCAGCTGAGGCCTCAAACAGGAGACAAAGAAAGCATCCCTATTGAAAGGGTTCCTCTGTGGCTTCCATCCAGTAGATTGTCTCCTCAGAGAGTAGCCGGGAAACCAAAGACAAAAGAGTCATTGTTTCCATCCTCCGCAGGCTGCTGGGTGAGTGGGTGACAGAGTGGTTATTGCTGCCTCAGAACCTTTAGGAGGCCCCCTCCCCGCTGAAGGGGCCTCCCTTGGGCCTTTCTGATTTGAGAGCCCTTCCCTCTCTTTACCTCCGTGTTGCAGGGCCAGCGTGCCTGGTGGGCCTGCAGAACCTGTGACCACGTCATGCTCATTTGGTAGAGGAGGGTCCTGACGTGGGTTTCTGGCCATCTCTGGTGGGCAGCTCTGAGAGGAGAGCAGTCAGTTTGAGAAGCACAGTCCTCCTGAGGGCTACACGCCTGAGTGACTGAGGAAATGCTCCGGGGGCAGCTTGGAGTGGTGGGAAGAACAGAGGCACTGGGCCAGAGAAGCCTGGTACTGAATCCAGCCCAAGTCACCTGCAGAGTGACCTTGTGTAAATTACACCCCCTCCCTAGCCTCAGCATCCCCATCTGTAATCATGGGGTCATTTATTCAGTGTGTCAGCCCTTACCGTGAAAGGCCCAACAGGACTGGAACTAGGGTTCGAGACGAGTGGGACACTTGCCTTGGGCACGAAATTTCAGAGGGTGTCATTTTGTTTGTGGCTTCCTTTGCTGTGCACAAGCTTTTGAGTTTAATTAGGTCCCATTTGTTTATTTTTATTTCTATTACTCTAGGAGACGTCTCGGAAAAGATATTTCTGCGATTTAGGTCAAAGAGTGCTCTGCCTATGTTTTCCTCTAAGAGTTTTATAGTATCCAGTCTTACATTTGGGTCTTTAATCCATTTTGAGTTTATTTTTGTGTATGGTGTTAGGGAGTGTTCTAATTTCATTTCTTTACATGTATCTGTCTTGTTTTCCCAGCAAGACCCACAGAGTGGGAGGAAACATTTGCAAACGATACAACCAACAAGGGATTAGTCTCTGAAATTTACAAACAGCTCATGCAGCTCAATATCAAAAAGACAAACAACCCAATCAAAAAATGGGCAGAAGACCTAAACAGACATCTCTCCAAAGAAGACATACAGATGGCTAAGAGACACATGAAAAGATGCTCAATATCACTAAGTATTAGAGAAATGCAAATCAAAACTACAATGAGGTATCACCTCATACCAGTCAGAATGGCCGTCATCAAAATATCTACAAACAATAAATGCTGGAGAGGGTGTGGAGAAAAGGGAACCCTCCTAGACTGTTTGTAGGAATGTAAATTGCTACAGTCAATATGGAGAACGGTATGGAGGTTCCTTAAGAAACTAAAAATAAGCTATGATATGATCTAGCAATCCCACTCCTGGGCATATAGCTGCAGAAAAACATAGTTCGAAAGGATACATGCACCCCAATGTTCATTGCAACACTGTTTACAATAGCCAGGACATGGAAGCAACCTAAATGTCCATCGACAGATGAATGGATAAAGAAGTTGTGGTACATATATACAATGGAATATTACTCAGCCATAAAAAGAATGAAATAATGCCATTTGCAGCAACATGGATAGACCTGGAGATTATCCTAAGTTGAAGAAAGTCAAGCAGTGAAAGACAAATATCATATGATATCACTTATATGCGGAATCTAAAAGAAAAGATACATATGAACTTATTTACAAAATAGAAACAGACTCAGAGAATGAACTTATGGTTACAAGGAGGGAAGGGTCAGGGGGAGGGATAGACTGGGATTTGGGGATTGACATGTACGCACTGCTATATTTAAAGTACCGTAGATAACCAACAAGGACCTACTGCACAGCACAGGGAATGCTGCTCAGTATTCTGTAATAAACTAAATGGGAAAAGAATTTGAAAAAGAATAGGTACATGTATATATATAACTGAATCACTTTGCTGTACACCTGAAACTAACACAACATTGTTAATCAACTATGCTTCAATATAAAATAAAAACATTTAAAAAGTTGCCAGAAAGCTCAGTAACCAACATAAATAATATATTAATACAATATTTTTTAAAAAATCACATTTAATGCAAAAAAGTCATGGGCAACAAAATATCACAATTTTAAACAAAGACGGGACCTGTGAACATTAGCGGCCTTTGTGAGATGCTCCCAGGAAGCTGGAGAGGTGGGTCGTAGCCACACGAAGAGCTCCTGTCGGCCAGCTCAATCCTAAGTTCAAGTGCGCCATGCTGGCTTGCTCTGTCTAGAGCAGTGGTTAGACATACAGGAATGGGGGGATCCCACAGACCCGGGTCTGTGTCCTGTCTTTACTACTTACACCTTTGAGGCCTTGGATAATGTTACTTCACCGCTCTAAGCCTCAGTTTCCTGACATGTGAAACAGAATAATAACAACACTATCTCCACCAAAGGGCGGTTGGAAAACAGGACGCCTGACAGTAAGTGCTCAGTCTTAGTGGTTGTCATTATGACATCATTTAACATACTTCAGAATCAACACGAACAGCTCCCTTGCCTGGGCAGAGGATAAAACACACTGGCATTTTGTGGCTGCCTGTGCGCTGTCTTTGTGAGCCCTGCAGATAAGCTGCCTCTTCTGGGCTCTGGTTAATCAGATACACAGGTGGCCTGGGAGCTGCCTGACTGGAGCTGCCTTTACTGCCGCGTCCGCTGCCATCTGGATAGCAGAGGAAGCACAAGAAGGGCCTGGTTGCCAAGGCAGGAACAGCTGGGGTGGATGGCCTGGAGAGTCCTGAGCTGCAATCTGTTTGCTGCACACTCTTTTGGGGATGCGTGGTTTGGGGCAAGGATCAAAATAGCATCTCTGGGATACAGCCAGCCACCATCTGCCTTGGTATGCAGGGAGCATGGGGCTTTGGCTCAGTTCTGACCAGTGAGGGTTCTAATGGTTGCATTGTCCAGTTTGGGGAGTGGTCAGGGTGCAGGTGACCCCAACAGGACAAAGGAGGGCATTTGCCATTTGGGGTGGATTTTTTTCCTTCTGACGCTTCAGATGCTGGAAGAAGGGCTTTGAACAGGAGTTAGGAGCAGGTGACGGCATTACTTTGTTCACTTAGTGAGCTGCAGGCACTACACTAGGCTCCAGGAAGACTCACTGCAAGGGAGGAGAAGCGACAGACTCTCAGGGTACAGGGCTCTCGAACTTTCAGGTATATCAGCATCGGTGGAAGAATTCATTGAAAAGTAGAGTTTGATTCAGTAGGTCTCGGGTACAGCCCCCAAATTTGCATTTCTAACAAGCTCCCAGGTAATACTGATGCTGCTGGTCTGGGTACCACTCTTTGAGAATCCTGATGCTAGTGGATATGGGATCTGGGATCAGGCTGCCTGGGTTTGAGTTGAAACCAATTCAACTACTTACTTGGCTATGGGACCTTTGATGACTTAGTCTCTCTGAGAATCAGTTTCCTCATCAACAAAATAGGTAAGTAGGGATGATCGTGACAGTACTTATCTCATGGGTTTCTGTGAGAACTAAAAGAGTTATGCATATAAAGCACTCAAAACAGTGTCCAACACAGAGGAATTACTAATATGCATTAGCTATTATGATCTGTAACATTTAGACATTTTCCAGTGAGAGTTATTACATGGGTGCTTTTATAAATAAAGGTGAGTAAGAAAATGTCCCTGTGGTGACCGCCTGGAGGGGTGGGATAGGGAGGGTGGGAGGGAGGGAGACGCAAGAGGGAAGAGATATGGGAACATATGTATATGTATAACTGATTCACTTTGTTATAAGGCAGAATCTAACACACCATTGTAAAGCAATTATACCCCAATAAAGATGTTAAAAAAAAAAAAGAAAAGAAAATGTCCCTGTGTATTTATGCATATGCAAAACATTTGCCTGTGATTTCGAGCGGCTCACAGACCCCCAAAATCTCATCCTTCTCAATGCCCCTTGTTTCGTAGAGTATAATAGTTACCATTTCGAGCCTCTACTATGTTGCATGAAGTGTGGCAGGTAATTTACATTCTAAGTTACTTTATTCAGGCCCCACAATCACTTCATAAGGCAGTCATCATCATTCCTATTTTACAGACAAAATAATTGAGGCTCAGAAAATTGCCAAGAGAGATTTGCACCCAGATCCATCAGACCCTACATCACACTGCCACTACTCACTTCCTTAGAGGTATTGTATCACCAATTTATCCAGAAAAAGGTATTTAGCAATATCTAAGTGCTCAGTCCTATAGGGGGGAAATAAATGTTGCTCTTGACCTCCAAGAAGTTACATCTAATGGAGGGATCCAGAGAAACATATAAATACTCAAACAGTACATAATTACAGGCCAAATCATGGGTGTGGCCGAGAGTTCATGTGGTTCGCCAGATATTCCTTTGCTTTTCACATTTCGCAGCCTCCCTTGCAGTTATGTTAGGACCGTGTGACTGGCTTCTAGCCCATGAACGTGGGTGGGCGTAATAGAAGTTATTTCCAGGCTTGGCCCTTATACATATGTCATGTGATCCCTCCTTTCCTTCTCATACTTGCAGCAGCGATTTCAGAAGCCACGTGGTCCAGGTGGCATAGTGCAAGATGGAGGAGGACCACCTAGCCAGTATCAGCCTGAGATTGGAGGGAGAGATGAACCTCGGTGGGTTAAAGCCACTGAGATTTCTAGTTACTGCAGTGTAATGCAGCCTCCCCTGACTAGCCAAATGGGATAACCATCACTATATACTGAAAAGTTCTGGGGAGATTAGTGAGTCATGAGATATTCAGGTGTTAAGTCAGCTGAAGGTCCCATTCTAGACCTAGTGAGTCAAAATATTTAAGGAAGAACCCTGGGAGTCTTTATTTTTAATAAGGTGATATTGAGGAATGGCCAAGTTTGGGGAGCCTGGCTTTGTAGTCTGCTCAACATCTCCCAGAAAATTTTACACAATAAAGACACCATCAAGTGACCATCTAGCAGGCAAACTGTGGGAGATGGAGGTGGGTGCCCGGGCTGAAGTCCCGCCTTTACCTCCTTCTAGCTGTGTAACTTCAGGTGATTTATATATTTGTTTAATTTTTGTTGGAGTAGAGTTGATTTACAATGTTGTGTTAGTTTCAGGTATACAGCAAAGTGAATCTGTTATACATATACATATATCCACTCTTTATTAGATTCTTTTCCCATATAGGTCACTACAGAGTATTGAGTAGACAGCAGGTTCCTATTAGTTATCTATTTTATATACAGTAGTGTGTATATGTCAGTCCCAATCTTCCAGTTTATCCCTCTCCCCACTTACCCCCAATAACCATAAGTCTGTTTTCTACATCTGTAATTCTATTTCTGTTTTGTAGATAAGTTCATTTGTACCCTTTTTTTAGATTCCACATATAAGTGATATCATATGATATTTGTCTTTGTCTGACTTACTTCACTCAGTACGACAATCTCTAGGTCCATCCATGTTGCTGCAAATGGCATTAGTTTGCTCTTTTTTATGGTTGAGTAATATTCCATGGTATATATGTACCACATCTTCTTTACCTATTCATCTTTTGATGGACATTTAGGTTACTTCCATGTCCTGGCTATTGTAAATAGTGCTGCACTGAACATTGGGGTGAGGTAATTTAAGTATCTGTAGAGTTGTTGTGATGATTGAATGAGTTAATGTATTAGCTATCTATTGCTGCATAACAAATTATCCCAAAACTTAGTTGCATAAAACAAGAACTTTTTATTATCTCTTATAGTTTCCATGAGTCAGGAATTCAGGGGTGTTCCATTGGGCAGTCCCCACCCAAGGTATCTCATGAGGGTACAGTCAGATGTTGGCCAGTGCTGCATCATCTGAAGGCTCTAGGCTGGAGGATCCATTTCCAAGAGAGTGCACTCATGTGGCTGTTGTCCAGAAGCCTCAGCTCCTTTCCACATAGTGATCCAAGACACCAAAGAGGAAGCTGTGATGCCTTCACACAGTCACTTCCATCATATAAATTTCCTGGTCACATAGGTCAGCCCTGAATCAACATAGGAGGGAACTCAACAGGGTAAGAATATCAGGAGGCAAGGATCAGTGGGGGCCACACGCCAGGTGGGGCAGCATCAAATGATGCCTGACATGTGATCAGCACTTGACAAATGTTAGCTATTTTTATTACTAATAGAATGACCAATAAGCTCTAGCTTAGCTGCAGCTCCTCCACCATCTTACTATTCTTCACTCGTTCCTCAGAGGCTCTCCTGCATGGCATCTACCTGAATACCCATCTGTGTGGCTGTGTGCTGAGCACTGGGTCCCTTGGTATCCCTGAGGTAGAAATACCATCAGATGGGGACTTCCCTGGTGGTCCAGTGGTTAAGCCTTCACCTTCCAATGCAGGGGGTGAGGGTTTGATGCCTGGTTGGGAGCTAAGATCTCACATGCCTCAAGACCAAAAAACCAAAACATAAAACGGAAGCAATATTATAACAAATTCAATAAAGACTTTGAAAAAATGGTCTACATCCAAAAAAAAAATCTTAACAAAAAGAGAAATACTGTCAGAGACACGGAGAGATGCTGGGAGCCAGGGAGGAAGGGGTGATAAATAACGAATTCTTAAATGGGGGTGTCACATTTAACATGGCTTGTTCATCTTGCTTAAGAGAGCTGGTGGTTGTAAAGAGCAGAAAATCTGGAATGAGGCTGCCTGGAGCGAATTCCGGTTCTCATTTTTACTGGTTGTGTGACCTTGGGTGAGTCACTTAACTTTCCTGGATCCCAGTTTTCTCATCTGTTACAAATGGAAAGAATAATAGTTCTTATTGCACAAGGTTGTTAGAATAGCTAATGTGCAAATTCAACATTCTAAGCATCTAAAAGGCTCAGAATAGTGGCTGGCTCGTAGTAAATGCTCAAAAATGCCATTATTGTTCTTCCTTCTCAAATCCTCCAGGGATGGAGGTTAAGGACGAGATAAAGAAACAAGGAAATAAAGAGATGTGTGGCCCTTGACTCAACAATTCCAAGGCAGAGCTAGTGTTAAATGTCGCTTTCCTTCCAGGACTTTCCCCCAGACTCTCTAGCTCGATTGAGAGTGTGGTCACACAGGGGCAAGCTTGACGGAGACTGTGTCCATGATGCTGTGAGTCCCTGAGCCAGGTGGGTACCCTCAGAGCCCCCTGGCACGCGCCTAGGCTGACTTTGTTCTCTCCCCCCACCCCCATGCTGCTCTCCATCTTTGTCTCCCTTCCCTAGTTCCTTTTGCTCAGTTCAGACAAGCTCAGGGGTTCCTGAGCAGATCTTGCCTTCCTTTGAAGGGTGAGCGGCAAGGGAGGTGAGACTGGGGCTGAGGGGCCTGGCGTGGAGGCAGATGGAGCGAGGGGGGGAGCGGGAAGGTAGAGGAAATCAAAGGGCTCCACATCAAAGGCAAGAGGAACCGATCAGCGGAGGATTCTTCATCCTCTGAGACCGGAACTGCGCTCTAATTCGTGAGTCTTAGTCGAGTATCAGAAGCCAAGGGGTTGCTGGACCTCCTGCCTATGAAGGTGTTTGTTGAAAGGATTCAGGAACGTGACCAAGAAACAGCTCCCATGGAACTCTGCAGAGAAGGGAGTTCAAGTTCTAGAAGGTGGGGCACAGCAGTGAAAATGACAAAGGTTCAGGCTGTCCTGTAGGGTAGCTTCTGGGGGAGGAGACGGACAACACCCAACAAGATCATTTCAGCAAATGTGACTCAGGACGGAGAGAACACTGCCTTGCCCTGGGCTGTCCAGGAGGCCTCTCAGAGCAGCTCACGTTTCCGCTGAGCCCTGAGCAGCCATGCGTGGATCTGGGGGGAGAGCATTCTGGGGAGAGCTGGTGCAAAAAGGCAGAAAAAGTTCAACATGGTTGAGGAAGACCTGGGGGGTCAGCACGGCTGGAGCGGAGGGAACTCAGGCCAGGGGGCCCTTCAGAGAGGGGGTTTGGCCCTCAAGGCTGGGACAAGGTCTGCTGTCGTTGTGATGAACCCCGAGCCCCATGGCAGGTTTTAGTACAGGAATGATGACCCCTGATGGGTTTAAAGTGATGACTTGGCTACCAGGTAAAGAATGGACTTCAGGGGCAGCAGTAGAAGCAGGGAGGCGGGTTAGGGGGACGCCTGGAGTCCCCTGCGAGAGGTGTTCTTCTCCCGAACTCGTGTCCACAGTGGGACTGAAGGGATTGAGCAGCTTGGAGCTGTGCTGTGACTCCGGGACAGAGAACTTGCTGTGCTACTGGTGGGGGGCTGAGGAGAAGAACAAGGCGCTTAGGTTTTGAGGTTTGGGGCTGAGTCCAGGGGGCTGTCTGCCTGCACAGGGTCTGCCTCTGGGCCGTGCTGCACCCCTCATTCCCACCAAGCTAAGCAAGCAGTTGGAGCCCCAGAGCTACGGAGAAGGGAGCCTCTCTCTCCTTATGACGCCCAGGGCGTGGACCTCCGACCCCTGGCCTGACGATGGTAGAGGCAGCGCCCTGAGGAAAGGAAGGCTGATTGAGGCAGGTCCTGCACTGTCCAGAAAAGAAAAGGGTTGGGGAGGGTCCCGGGCTACAGTCCCATCCCCAGCATCCTGGGACTCAGCGGCAGGGAGGATTGGGCAGCCGATGTCCGGCCTTCCTTATGGACGAGTGGCCCTCTCATTAGTGCAGAGCTTGGAAGCAAGAAGCTTTGGGAGGTTAGAAAAGAGGAGAGCCTTGGATCAGGCCAGGACATGTGTGTCATGGGAACCATGTGCCATGGCAGCCTCTGGTCCCTGACAGCCTCAGCCCTGAGGAGGGTTATGCATGCGGCTTCAACTCCTGGTCTGGACGGAGCACAGAGATCCCGTGGGATCTTTTCACCTGCAGCAAAGTCCAGAGGGACCCGGTTCCCAGAGGATGCCTGAAGGAAGTGCGGGTCCCCTGGGAACATCTTTCTTGCCAACCTGTCCTCACCACCCTCCACCAGTGGGCTGGGCTTGGCCTCCTGCAGGCGGGAGCAGCAGGGGGGCTGCTGCGGACCACATGGACACACTGCGGAGCATCCCTGGGGACCACTGTGTTGGAGGAGAGGACAAGAAAAGGAAGGGTCTCGGTGACTGATGCTGGCCACCTGAGACTCGGTTCTCCCTGGGGCAGCAGGCCCCCGACTGAGCCCTCCCCTCCAGACACACGTCCGTTCACTCACTCACTCACTCAGGCAACGGTGTGTGAGATGCCAGCAGGCAGGAGTGCTGGCGGCTACTGGAGGAGACATGCGCCTCTGTGACAGGAACCTCAGGTGGAGGCTTCCGAGAAACCCACAAAGGCACCTCAACATAAAGCACCGGTTTAAAACCTCCCCCGGAGTCGAAGAACTTCCCCGCAAAGGCAGCACATCTCCCGCCTCTCCCACTTTCCTCCCATCCCCAACCTTCCCTCTGCTGCCTGGAATAACACGGATTCCAGGAGCTAGCCCTTTTGATATTGGTCCCCAGCCCCAGCCCCGGCGTTTTTCTTTGCTTCCATCCTCTCTTCCCAGCTGCTCCTAATGACACAGGTCCGTCTCACCCTCGGGTCCATCTGGGACAGGACAGGCAGCCTGGAGCTCGGAGCTTCAGATCACTGGCACCCTCACTCCCACCCCCCAGGGGACATCTTCTCCTTGATTTTGACTTCTATTCTCCCGGGATGATCCTTCTTCACACTGTAAATTCCTGCCCCTTAATTTTTCCGGAAATGGAAAACCACTCGACTTGCGGCCAGAAGACACTTAGCCTGTGACCTCCAGTGGGTTATTTCACATCTCTGAGTCTGTCTCCTGACCTGAGGACGGCTTCGTGCACATGCCAGCCAGAGGCTTTATGTGGCAATGTCTGATGCCCAGCATTGAAGCGGGGTCACTCCGTCCTCTCGGTGGGTCCATGGGTTGATGAGAAACACAAAACGGTTTCTCAGTTTGCTATGGAGAAGCTCATGCTGCTCGGACGGGCTGTGTCGTGGAAAAGCACCGAGAAACCCCCAGTTCCTGCTCAAAATGCCACTCCCTCCCCCCACCCCACTCCCCCCACAGACACTGGACTTACACCCATGGTAAGGGCGGAGCCTGGAGGCCCACACCCAGAGCCACACACTGGGCACGTAGGAAATGTTTTCTTCATGGGCTGAGCTGGAGACTCAGAAACGCCGTCCTCAGTCCTGACAGCTGCCTGGTGCCGGGCTTGGAAGCTGGAGCAAGACACCTTGGCTCAGAGCCACTCTGCCAGCGGCCAACAGAGCTAAGTTTAATCTGCCAGATAAGTGTTTCAGGGTGGGGAGCAGAGCAGAGGCTGGGCCAGAAGGAGACCTTCACCAGGGGCCTGAGGCTCGGTCACGTTCTCTAATGGGGCAGGGGAGGTGGGGAAGTGGGCCAGAGAGCCCCTCCCTGCCCTCCAGAGAGGCTTCTCATTCATAGGGACCACGACCCCTGGGGGCTTTTTGCAGTCTTGCTGCATCTTAGTTATGACATGAGTGGGACAGGCTCTCTGGTCCCCATGCACATGCCTTCACTCAACTTGCCACCCAGGACGTACGATGTGCCGAGTACCATGCTAAGCGCTGGGGATGGAGTGGGAAGTAGTGGATGTGGCCCCTGCTCCCAGATCTGCTGACTTCCGGGACTTGAGAATTCTCTTGCTGCCTGGCCTGAGACAGCACTGGGGAGTTGGCCATCTGCATACCCCTTCCCAGCCACAAGAGACAGCGAGAGAGCAGTCTCTGCCGATCTCAAGTTGTACCTTTGGTTTCCTGGTCCAGAGTTTAATCCTTATTATGGTTAAAAAAGAAAAAATTAGACATCATAGAATTGAAGCAGTGCCTAGGATCATGAAGATCATTTTTCACTCCCAGGCCAGTGCTGTCTGCAACACGGCACACCTCCTGGTTTAACCGTTTCCATCTTCATTCCCCATAGGCCTGACGAGGAAGCCAGGACAGGTGAGCTTAAGTGAGATGGTAAGGAAACTGTAACAGAGCCCAGGGAGTTTGGCACGTATCCTGAGGGCAGTGGAGAAGCATTGACAGGCCAAAGTAGGGCAGTAACACGATGTATCTTTAATGTGCTTATTACATTCACGTAACAAATATTTATTGAGCATATACTCTGTGCAGGCCTGTGCTGGGCTCTCGGGATATAGTGCTGGACGAGACAGACAAGCTTCTCACCCTCACAGTACTTTCTAGTGGGGAGAAAGACAGTGACAAATTAAATAAGTATGCACCTAAATTCATTAAATAAATAAAACTTTATATTGGGGAGTGGGAAGGAAATAAACAGGATTCTGGGACTGAGAATAAAAGGAGGAAGCCTCTTTAGAGAAGCCTGAGAAAGCCCCTCTAAGGAAGTAACTTTCTTGCTGAGCCCTAAAAGATGAGGAGTCCGTCTTGTGTAAACCAGGGGAAAGAGTGTTCCGGGCAGGGGTAGGGGTGGGAGCAGGGGAGCAGTACATGCAAAGGCCCTGTGGCAGGAAAGAGCTTCAAGGACCCCTGGAACTGATGGTTGGTGTGATGAAGAAAGTGACATGAGATCAGGAGGCAAACTGACAGATGTCACCATGCTTAGGAGCTACTGAGAAATGACGGTACCATGAATGCAGAGATGAAGAGAGATGGATCAATGTGAATACGTTTCAGAGGCAGAACCAACAGGACTTGTGAGTGGGTTGAATTGGGGGAGAGGGAGGAGACAGTGATGTCCCCCACATTTCTGGTTTGAGCTGGTATTTGCTGAGATGGAGAAGCCTGGGAAAAGCAGGGTCCGGTTTGGAGGGTAAAACAAGATGGGATTTACTTTCTGGAATGCATTGTGAAGGCCAGATTAGGGAAAGACAACAAGTCCAGGGCGGGGAGCCCCGTTCAAGGCTGATGACGAGGGGACCTAGAGCGGTGGCCATGGGGATGGTGGGAAAACCCACGTCCCTGCTGAACACGCCGACAAACGGAAGAGCGTTCTGCTTCCCCAAACGCTCTGGGTTTCTGTCTGCCAGGTGGCTGAGCAGGCCGAGCAGAGGGAGGAGTTCCTTTGGGAGAACGTTGAAGTGAAACCACCATATGGAGAGGAGGGAAGGCCAGTGATGTGGAAAATGGGGTCACGAGAGAGACCAGGAAGAGGCTGCAGCAATGCGACATCTTCCGCAGCCGGCTGTGCGCCATGGAAGGGGGAGCACGGGACATGCAGTATCTGTGCAGGGACAAGGCTGTCCCGAAACAGATGGCTGGGCAGCCACACCCATGCCCCTGGCTGACTAAGGGGTTCACGGGGGAAAAGGAGGGTGAACCTTCCTGTGAGGTTCAGGACGGAACACTGAGAGAGGCCACGGGCAGAGCAGGCCCAGGCTGCACGGCTGAAACCAGTTCTCTTCTCCTTGGCCTCGCTGTCCTCCAGCACTGCCTCTTCCGGCCTTGAAGGCCAGCTAAGGCAGCAGGGAGGGGGGCTAGCCCGGCAGGTGGGGGAGAAGGAGGTATAGCCCCTTACAGGCAAAAAATAGTGGCTGTAGGACACAGGAAGTGTCAATCAGTCGACCCTGGGCCCTGCCATGCATGCATTCATTCATTCACTCGTTCATTCATGCCTGCACGCATTCAACAAACACTGACTGAGCATCTCTGATGACAGGCAGTGTCCCAGGTGCTGGGCAACCAGTCTCTGTCCTTGAGAAAAGATAGAACAAGGCCTGGCCAATGCTGGCCACCAAGGCCTCTCGTGTCTTTCTTCCTCACCCTGTCCTCACTTCCCTTCCTGGTGCCCAGAGATGTCTGGAATCATCACCCAGCGCCCACTCCCTTCAGCCCCTGGACCTCACGCTGTTTATTCTGATTGAAGTCCATTTCCTTAGTCTTGTTTCATGAGCCTGAACTATAGGGAGGAATTAGATTGTAAAGAACACCGAATGACATTTTTCCGTTGGCCTTTATGCCAAGAGTACAGAGAGCACTGCAGTATTTTAAGTGAGGGACGGCCTTAGATTTCCACTTAGAAGACACCTTCAGCAAGGAGGAGGCAAGCAGGGAGGCCAGGAGAGGAGGACGGAGAGGCTGGAGGCGGGGAAGCATTAGGAGGCCCCTGTCCGCCCCACTGGCCACACCCACACGCTCCCAGGAGAGGATGGAGGAGTCTTCCAGCCTGCGGAAGGCCCTGCCCCAGCAGAGGCATCTGAACGTGCTGGAAGTTTAACCATCACTGATTGGGCAGCTTCCATTTCTCAGACACCTTCATGTATAATTAATCCCCTCCAAGCTGCATTGTCAGGAAAAATTAAACTTAATCTCTCCTTTTTGGAGATGAAGAAACTGAGACTTGCCTCCAAGCTGACCTGAATTTCAATCCAGGCTCCACCACCTGCCCACGGATTTAGCTAGAAAGTTATGCAGTACAAGGCCTCGTGGGCGTTGCCACTAACAAAACCTTATTGGGAAGAGTAGTATCTTCCAGCCCCAGGGCTGGGATTTCTGGCACCCACCGGCCTGCGGTGGAAGCTGGAAGCGATGAGAAGGCAGTGGGTGCTTCCGACCTCGGCCCCGGGAACAGTGTTGAATGGGCTCCCTGGGCGGGCCTGTCCTGCCGCCATGTCCCTCCTTCTCTGTCATTTGTTGCTCTGGGCCTGAGGGGGCGGGTTCTGTAGGGGAGGGGGCCTGGGCCTGCAGGCTTCCTGTGCAGGAAGCTTCTCCCCTCGCCGGGGTTCTAGGAGAGGCCTGCCCACTACCCCACCTCCGCCATTCTTTCCCGGTCTTTGTTTCCCATGTTAGCCCGGCTGGGGCGATAAGGAGGGCAACTGCGCCATCTGCTGGGAATATTGGGGAAGCTCCAGCTGCGCGCAGGTGCGGCGTAGGTAGAAACTGCCCTGCGGTGTGTCTTTTGGGCCTAAGAAGAATCTTGGGTCAACAAAGGGGGTATAACAAGTGACAAGCGAGCTCTTCCATAGGAGTAACCCTGGGAACAGAACCCCATTTCAGCTGGTGGCGGGAAACTCAGTGCCAGTAGGAGCTGCCTATTACCTGTGCACCTAGGTGACGGGGATACACTGTGAACAGTGCGCGGGGGCGGGGTCAGAGGCAAATACCTAGACGGTTAAGATGCAGTGCGGTAAGAGCAATGATGGGGGAAATACAGGCAGAGAAGACAGGTGGTTAAGTTGACTAGCTAGGGCCCCGTTAGGCCCTGCTCCTGAAGCCAGAGGGATGAATAGGTGCTAAGCCGGGATAAAGGAGGACATTCTGGAGAGAGGGCGCAGCAAGGCCTTGATGTTTGTGCTGCCAACCTGCTCAGGCCCAGGGCTCGTCTCTCCTTTTCTGCCCCCTCCAGCAGCTGGAGAGAACTCAGCACCTTCCCTTGGAAACGCTGGTCCCTGAACTCTGTAATAGTGACAGGCGCTGAGCTCTGCCCTCAGCTCTTACCCCGCCAGCGGACTCCCTCCCACCCTCCCGCCAGGGATCCTATCCCTTCCTCCTCCTACTCAAACCAAACTAGCCTGGTTGGGAGACAGCTCTGCGGCCTCCCCACACGCACAGATCTGAAGTCAGCCAAGGCCAGAAAGCGTGGTGGCAACAGGGGAGAATGGTCCCAGTTGGTGAGTTGGAGCCCAGCTGCCACAGGTCCCTCTGCAGGGATTTGGATGAACTGAGCTGGGGTGAAAGGGGGCACTGCTGAGGTAGGTTTAGGAAGAGCAATTCAAATCAACATTAATTACGCGAGTCTGCCATTCTGATCAATGCGATGTAATTCAACCATCATTTACTAATAACAGGTCAAATCCTGTGTGAGTCTGTGGAAGAAGGTGGGACACAAATGAACATTTCCTGGGGCATCTCCTGCCTGGAGTAGGATTTTTTTCGGAGTAGGATTCTTATCAGAGTTCCTGAAATCCTAACCAGAGGCCATCTCCTGAGCTGTGGATCCAGTGTACATTTATACTGACCCCAGAGCCCTCTGATATTCCATAGCATCTCCGAATTCATTTATGATTTAACCTGTTGGGACAGGATTGTGTTTCACTGTGTGGTATGTGTCTAAGGTCACACGGCTACTGCAGCACTGAAACCAGTAGCCAGGAGAGCCCCATTCTTCAGCCTAGGGGTCTGCTCTGTACTTTACTATAAATCTATGAGATGCATCACCTAAGCAGTTATCTTATCTCCACTTACAGATGGGGTGGAAAAGCCCAGCAGAGTCTTTCCCAAGAGCCCAGGGCTAGTAGAAGCTCAGCTCCCCAGAGCTCTTAACGTTTCCTCAAATGAAGAATGGTTCTCTCCCCTCAGAGATTAGGGTCCTCTGGTACCAACCAGGAAATGCTACTAAGAAATCTTTCTTAGTTGTAAAAAGGACAACTAAACCACAGAAATGTGCGCACTAAAGAAAGAAAGAAGTTGTGCAAAAGTCAGCATCATGCAGGTGAGAGAATGTTTAAGAATGATCAGTATTCAGAAGTTAGTGGGTACAGGTTCAAAATAGTTCTTGTAAATGTCCAACCACTGGAAAACTTTCAAAATGCCAAGTAGCCAATGGTTTCTAGATGAAAATATTTTAAAAATGCAATAAAAACCCTCTCTCACTTCTGATAACATCTCACTTGACTGAACAAAATAACGAAAAGCCCTCTGTACCACACTGGACTCACTTCCTGGATATCTGTAAATACCAGAGCACAGCGCTTGACTGACAACCATTAGACATGGTGCCCGCCGTGCGTGTTTAGGGAACCGGCGTGTGTGGGAAAGACCCAAATGTCTGGTCCTCAGGTCGCTGCCTTTGGACCTGAAAATCACCAGAAGCAGGAAGTAGGAAGGCAGGACTGATGAGGGAGGGAGCTGAATGTCACTAGATTAAGGGTAAAGTTCTGCTCTCTGTGAAGAACCCAAGTTTTCTTTTTCCAAGATCAAGGCAGGAATGGAGAGAGCACAAGCCTTTGAGTTGAAAGACCCAGACTGGAGTTCTAACTCAGCCCTGGCCGTGTCCTCAGGAGCTGACACCTTCTCAGGGAAATGCACAGATCCTCGGGGAACGACGCTCCACCGACTTCAGGAGGGTAAGGTGAACAGGCGGTAAGATATTTGGGAAAATGTTTCACACCTTTCTAGCGCCACACAGGTGATGAGGTTTATCGTGAGAAAAGGTGCCAAGACGGCATGCGTGTTGTTACTCACAATTCTTTTGTTTAGAAGTACAGATGAGTTTAGACAAAAAGAAGTCTTCGGTTCAGACATCAGGGGACAGTAGTTATAACAGCTGATCGCAAACATCCCATTTCTCTTCCTTCATGGTACACGGAAGGACTGACGTTCTCTGCCCTCTTTAAAGCCAGGTGTGGCCACGTGACTGGCCTGTCCCTTCTGGGCAGAACTTCAAGTGCAAGACTGTGACCCGCCATATTCTCTCCTCCTGCCTCGGTGACAGGGGAGGCGTGTGTTGAGATGAAGCTTCCCTGTCCCTGGTCCCTTAGTAAGTATGGTGAGCAGAGCACTTGTCCCTTTGTCCCCAACCTGCACTGACTGTTGTAGCAAAAATAAACTTCAGTTGTATAAAAACCACTGCAATCCTGGGATTGTTGGTTACTACAGCATAACCTTGCATTGACTACATTTTATTTTCTGTATTCTTGACGCTTAGGCATTTGGGGCCTTGACCCTGAAGAGACTGACCTCCTAGGGCTAGCTAATTCCTAGAGATAGCAAACAGCTCCTGTGAGAACACACCTTTGATACACAAACCAACCAATCTACAGCCACGGCCCCAACTATGTCTTCTACCAAACGCACACCCAAGCCAGTGTTCTCCCTGCCCTGAATCACCCTAGGACCAGGTACTGGACAGCTAGGGGCCACACCTGTAGCCCAGACCTGCCAAAATTATCCAAACTAGTCAACCCTATGCTTACTCAGCGTACCTACTCTGCCTCGCCCATTCCTTCCTGCGAAAACCCCAAGAAAGGCTCTGGGCCATGCTATTCCCTGGCCCTCCGCGCCTCCTGACCGACCCCGGTCCCCCTCCATGTGGCACTGCAAGGTGTTCCATGCCTCCTGCTTCTACAGATATGTGAGGAGAAACTTCTTTATGATCATCATGTTTGTGCCTGCATGTCTCATCATTCCTGATAAAAATAAATCCCAGTCCATTTTAACTCAAATCTGACCCCTCCTGATGGATACACTAGGAGGACATTTGGGACTGGCATCAGACACACTGGCTTTTCTTACCCTCTTCCCAACCTCTGGGTTCTGCTTCACTCCGAGATAGCCTCTCCTACTGCAGATGGGCTTTCGTGTGAGGAAGGCGGGACCGAGCATCCCCGGCTTCACTATCAGAACCGCTGCCGATTCCGGCAGAACGCTCATAGGGAAAGATCAGTTTGGCCCAGTTTGAGTCAGGTACAATCACGGGACAATCTCTGTGGGACACGGACATCGGTCAGGATTGAGCCATCCACTCACCCCTGTGCCTGGGGGGGTGGGCAGTGCTGGACAGCCACCACTGAGACCTATCATCGCCCTTCTGTGAATGGGGTTTGGACACCCAAACCTTGCCTCACGATAAGGAAAGACGTTTGCAGGCAGCTGCTCATTACACGAAGTACTTCTGGGAAACCAGACAAGCACTGAATGAAGGAACTTCATTTGAGGTAGAAGCTAGGAGGTTTTTTCTGAGATAGGGTCAAGCCAACCCATTAACATGGTCTCTACAAACCATCCACCCTTGCCAATAGTAGGAGAACTACCCACCTAAACGAGCACGTGAGGTGAAGGGCAGCGAACATTCGTCAGTGTTATTTCCTGAATGCCCTCTATGTGTCATGCAACCAGATGATTCTGTTCACGTGGATCTGGCTAAAGGAATGTTCAACCGTCCAGACACCCATGCCAGGCTTCCTGCTTCTAGTCAGTTTCTTATGGAATGCCATGGGAAGCCCAGCGAATGGGCTTTTGGAGATCTCCATCTGTGCGTCACAGAGAGTGGAAGGAAAAGAGAGGGGGATGAATTCATGACAAGGCTAAACTCAACCTGAGGGTGAGACCAGGGGCCCTCGACCTGGAGATAGTGGGCAGGTCTCCAGGGTCCATGAATGCTTGTCCTTGAATGTGAAAACTCGAGTGTTCATTGCCTACAGAAGGGATCCACGGCTTCCATCAGATTCTCAGTGGTTATGGCTCCAAACAGGTAAAGAACTGCCGTTTCGACAGTAGGTAGCTCAGCTTCCAGGAGACGGCAGATGGAGAGGAGCCTGGGGTTTTTTCTTGACTTCTCTAGCGTTTCACTGGGGGGATGGCGGGGAGAAGTAAGATTTCTCATCTCTACTTCAGTTCCAGTATTTTCCAAATGGAGCTAAAATCACAGAATGCCAAGTCCCTTGCAGAGTCCTGTGTGGTAGAGAAATCTGGGCCCAAGTCCTGATGAGGTCATTTACTAGCAGGGACTTCACCTCGATGAGCTGACTCCCTCGTTGATAAAGGGAGGATAATAACATTCACAGTCACTCCAACCCCTTTACAGTAGATGAAGCAATGAACGCAGAGAGCTTTCTACTTTGCTTCCCATTAGTAACCAAAGCCAGCATCATCCAGTCCTTCCTATTTGCCGTAACAGTGCGAAGTGCTTTTAGGTACATTATATCACTTAGTCTTCACAAAAGCGCTGTAGAGTAGGTATGATTATTATTCCCATTTAATTAAAACAAAACAAAACAAACCTTGGGGTGGGCAGGAACTGAGCTCAAGAGCATCCTCTTAGCCCGAAGTCCTGCCTCCTCCACCCACCCTCCCACCCCGTCCACACACCCCACCTGAGAAGCCGCCAAACAACGCGCTCAGAGCAGGCAGGCTCTTGCCACTGGGTGATCTGGAGGAGGAAGGGGGAACACCTTACACTGAGCCCCCGGGACTTGTCAGGCCCGTGACAGACGGTTCCGTCTGGTTAAACTCCTCGAAGAGCGCTTTCATCACAGCTCTCGCGACAAGCACCTGCTGATGTCAGCAGTGCTTGCTTTTGCTCTACGTGACGGACGGATACATGGAAGGTGGGCCGGTTCACAGGCCCAGTTTCAGGTCATCCCGTGCTGATGAGCTGAGCTAGGAACGAGGAAGCTGGGGTCGCCTTTACAAACGAGAGGCAGCACGGGCCTAAGGAAACGACTCGGGCTAAGGACAGAAGCTACAGAAGCGTGACCGGAATCATGAAGTTTTTAGAACTGTTATTTATTTCCAATCACTCCTACTTCTTCACCCTGAGTGGCTGCATTACATGAAGGAAGGGGCCTCTGGCTCCAAGGAGAAGGAAATGAGTTCCCATTTCAGACTTCCTTCGCTGCCAGGTGGTCCAGCAGGGCTGAGGGAGCTCGGGCAGGCTCTGGGCTCAGGGCAGGCAGGCACGCAGAGGGGGCCCTGCCCTGTGGGATCCGCCTGGCTTCTCTGACAGAGAAGCAGAACTGCTGGTGTCACCCACCTGACTCCCTGCGTGCATTCCAGAGCTGGAAATGAGCTCATCAGAGCGAAAGGAACTTATTAAGACGAGCACCACACTTTGGGCCTGAATTTTCCAATCAGCCAGACGGAGGCGGCTGACCAAGCAAACGCTCCCTCCTGCTGCCACGGGGTCATTAAGTCCCACACAGGAGCCTCGCGAGATCAGCAGCTTCTGCTCCATCTTTGGAAAGAGGAAAAAGCAGCGCGGGGGCCTGGCTGCTTCTGCCTGGTCCAACCGCGCCTTCTGGATAGCAGCCCCCACGTCCCCACCGCTGCCTGCTGCGAGGACGGCGTGTGCTGGGGGCCGGCTGGCCGCGTCACTTGCTGGCCACAGCGGAGAGCTGGTCCCGGATGCGGCCCAGCCCGTCTAACATCGTGTCCAGGGTCTCCTTACTCAGCTCCACAGTGACAGCTGACACGGAGGGCTGCTCCCCACACAGACTGGGATCTTCCTGGATCTGAAAAGAGAACACTGCCCCAAAGTCAGAGCTGCCTCTCTTCGACCTGCAGGCCCCACCCCGTTCCGTCGAAGCTCGGAAGAGAGGCTCTTTGCTCAGCGTCACAGAGAGTCGCAGCCCTGGAGTCACTCAGCAACTGGGGACAGGGAGGGAGCTGTCTCAGGGCTCCGGGCAGGGGTCGGAGAAGCCAGGCTCATTCACCCTCCCGCCCCCAACTCTCTCTGGGCACTCGAGTGAGGAAACATCCTGGGTTCATGCTGGTACTTTAGGCCGTGGGCTCTAGGGGTATGTAAGAATCCTCCGGGAGGTAGGAAAAATATTACAGCCTCTAGTTACATGTATTTGTATCTTTTTTTTTTTTTTTAAAGTAAGCCTTAGTAATAGTTAAAAACTTAGTTGTTAGAGGCACCCTTGCTCTTTCATTTTCTTACAGCTGTTGAGTTTCTGGGTGTCTGGTGGTTAAGTAAATACAGCATTATGCTACCTAGTTTTAACTAAACAAACCCTAAAAATGGGTACGTGGCTTAAAAAGACTCCTGAAAATAACTGTGAAGATAACACCAATGAAGAATGTGAACAATAAGATGAAGAACTGATACTTCTCCAACTGCTAATAGGAGCCCTTGTTCAGCACAGTACAAATGGCAACAGCCTAAGGTTGGACAGGAATTTGGAAAAGTATACCACAATTCTCAAGAAGGCAACTGGAAATCTGAGTGCGTGCTTCTATTGTTAAAGCCAAACCTTCCTGTAAGTGTCTAAGACAACCTTTAGGTGTCAGCAAATTATTTTGTAAATTTATATTTTGTGTTTGTCTTGTTTTAAAATTTCTAGTTTCGGTATATGTTTTATTATGACTGTACTACGTTAATACACATATACTTTCTAAATAAACACTGCATTTGGGGGTGCTAAATTTTTTTTATTTATGGGGTTGGAGATCCTAAAACCTGGAGTCTGGCATTTTTGCTGGCCCGCAGGGGCGCCGAGTCCCTGCTGCCCCTCCTTTCCTTCTAGTGAGCATGACAGTGGATGTACCTTCATCTGGAGCAGGCAGGTAGGGACGGCCATGCGGCTGATGCTGTCTGAGGAGGTTTTGATGTCCACCCTCCAGTCCAGGTCGACCAGGCGCGGCAGAGAGACTGTGTGGGGACAGCTCGGCTCAGTGCTCACGCCACCTGCGTTACTAAGCCTTTCCTCGACGACAGGCAGCTCCAAGGGCTGCACGTGGGTATGCGTGTGATCCACATAGCAAGCCTCTGAGGGAGACAGACAGACAGACAGGGCCCAAGACCCCACAGCAAGCCCTGGGCCTTCCTCACCACTGATCGTGGCCCCTGCACTTAGTGCAGATTCGTGGTGGTCAGCACCTCCAGCTTCTGCCTGAACACCCAACCCTCCAGATGTCCAGACAGAATGAGGAATGACGCAGGTGGAGAAGAGGAGGCTGTGGCTGGAGTCTTAGGCAATGTGTAGCTTTGAGAATAGCGGAGAGAGCTTTTGTTTGAGAGACACACGGACTTGGCTCGAATGTGTGTTCTACCACCTGTCTAACCTCTGAGCCTCTGTTTGCTCACCTGTAAAATGGGGATGATCTCAGCCTAGCTCACAGGGCTGCTGGGAGGACTAAATGAGTTAATGCAGGTAGAGTCTGCGGCACTGTGACCGGCTCAGAGTGAGTTTAGTGACTGTTTATCAAACACCCACTTTTATTCAATCTTTCACACTAATTTCAATCATGGTTAATTTGTTTTCCAATGGAAATATAGTTATTTTAAGTACTTCACTTTCTGCTTAGGATATTTGTTTGTTTTTTAACAACATGCCTCTATTATACTAGGTTTATAACCAGAAAAGAAATTAAAAAGTGGAATTAAAAAGAAATACATAACAAACACTATTCGGTTTGGGATTAGGTTAATTCACTTTGACTTTAGTTAAAAACTCTGGTAGATTTAGGGCTGGGGCTGGGGAGGAGGGGGAAGGAGGAAGAGGCAGGTTTCTTGGTACTCACTCTGATTTGTTTGGGCTTCAGCTCTCCAAGTAGATCTGTTTAAGAGGGAAAGATAAGAAAAATATAATGGGAAAGGGATGCGAATTGAGTCTTCTGATAGTGAGGCCCATGGGCCTGGGCCTCTGCTCCTCTGTGATCTTAAAACCTATAATCACCTCCTGACAGGAAAGGACCACAGAAACGCCTCCCTCCAAGGAGCAGTTTTTTGTTTGCTTGTTTTACGAAACTGAGTGATGTTAAGGCCATAGATGCTGTTAGTTTTCATGGCTTAGGAAAAGCAAGAAAAGGCTAAATGCACTGTAACTGTGCTATTGTTCTCAGAGACAAAGCAGAAAAGGTCAACTTATCCTCTTTTTACTGAGCATCTACTATGCAAAGTATGGCATCTTACGCAAAACACATCTAACAAAAGACGTGTCTGATGCTACACAAATCACGCCATAGTGAGATGCCGAGCAGAGTCATAGTAAACTGTGGTCACGCAAGAGAAAGTTTCTAAATAAACAACAAAACCCTTGGGAAGTAAGCATTATCAGTTATTATTATCAGAGAGGTCTCTTCAAGCCTCCTGCTAACCAGTAGTTAATCAGTTCTGCTTAAATTGTATGTATCTAAAAGGATTTGCTCAGCTAGAAAACGTACAGAAAATTCACAAAAGAATAAAAGTGACCAATAACATGAAAAAGATATTTGACATCACTAGTACCAAAGATATATAAACTGAAATGAGGTACCATTTGCCATTTGTGAAACTGGGAATAAAAAGTAAAAAAACAAAACAAAACACCCTCGGTGCTGGTGATGGTGTCGGGAGAGTGGCACATCAACGTCCTCCCGGTGGAGGAGTAGCTGGTGCAATCTTTCCGATGGCAGACTTGATAATAAAAAGCCAAAACCTCAATACCACCATTTACCAGTAAGGAAATAAGGAAGCACAATGTGGGCAAAGGTTCCACAATAAACTGTTCACTGCAGTGAAAACTGCCAATAGCCTAAATGTCCAACCCTAAGGAATTTATTAACTAAATTACACATAATTTCTTCATGTAATGGAATATATTTACCCAATAAGAATGATACTGAAGGTAAATATTTATCGCCCTGAAATATCATTAATGTTAATTCTATTAAATGAAAACAAGCAAGTTATAAAACGGCATGATCCCATTGTGTTAAAAACAAAAGCAAAACCAACCCTCTATGTGTAAATGGAAAAAATAAACCAGTCTCAAAAGGTTTCCCGTTAAGGAATTAACACTACTAACCCTCTGGGTGGTGGGATTATGGTTTCCTTCTTTTTGCTTACCTGTGCTTGCTTTTCAAGAATAAGCATATTTCTTCCAGAACAGGAATAAAAAATACAAGCATTACAAGAAACTCCCAAGAAATAAGCACTTACACGTGTTCTAGGATGATTTTTGTCAGCAGGTTTTTGAGGTTTTGGTGGAAATTTTCAGGAAAGAGTGCCAGAATCGCCTCGGCGGAGGACAGGTCACGGAACACCACTAGCCTGGTGAGGCGGTGCAGAGCCTGGAGCAGCTGCAGGACAGATGGGGAGCCCTGGGTGGTGAGGGGCAGGGGGACAGGGGACAGGGCTCTACCTCCCCTGCTGGGAAGAGGGCCTGCCACAAACCGCCACCGTCATTCAAGCTGAATCCCAGGAGTCCAGAGGCCCCTGGTGCAGACGCTGATGCTCACGTGCCTCGGCCCACCTCCAAGCTCACCTGTTGCTTAGAAGACATGTAGCTGCCTGACCGAGGGTGCTGTTAACCTGCCAGAAAGTCTCTGCTTGTGGGCAAAGGGTTAATAAATCCCCTTCCTTGTGCACGGACTCTGACCTTAAGCTAACTTTCTAGCCTGTTCCCCTCTTAATGTGAGAGAAGCAGAAAGTCAGCGGTGTTACTAGACAACGCTGCACCAGTCCCCTGCCCCCGGACCGCGAGGGCTGCAGAAACACCGGGGCCCGCGGCTTGGGCTTCCCTGAGTGTGGCTGCGCGGTCTGTGCCAGCACCCAAAGCCGTGCTTACTGAATTGCTGCCAGAGGTCCTCGCTCCTGGGGAGTTGGGGCTTCTCATCCAGGCTGGCTGGACTGTCACGTCCTCACCCCTAGGCTGTCACCTGGTGGGGTGAGGCAGGCAAACAAACAGCTCCAGGCCGGCTGCGCGGACCTCCCTGTGGAAGGAATGCCTGGCGCTGCCCCGCTAGGACGCTGGATTCTACCCTGTGTCCTTCCAAGTGAATCTGCTGCTCAGCGGAACAGAACCGGACTCTCTGGAGGTAACTTTCTCCGCTTTAGGACTTTCCCGGATGCCACGGGAGGTTGCTCAGCTCAGAAAAGCACAACCCAGAGGCGAGGGGACAGTAAGCCTCTACTGGTGAAGGGTGGGAGTGAGTGGATAAATGCCCCACCCTCCCTGCCTTCCAGGGTGACAGTGCTGGGGCATTTACCCACGTGGTTTCTTACAGGATCCCAACTGCAGACCCCGCAGCACTGACCGCTCCCTAACATATCCTTCTCCTGGCTTGTCTCTCTTCCCGGCCTGATTTTCCTCACTCTCTCCTTTGTGCTTTCTGGAATCACCTCCCAAGTAACTACTAGCAGCCAGGTCGTTGCCTCGCGGTCTACTTTTGAGGAACCCAAACTAAGACTCCAACTCACTTTCATAACCTTGCTGCTGCCTATCACTTCAATGAGCCAAGCTCCAGATTAAAAAATAACAACAACAACATAGGTCTGCTTGGATGAATTACTGTTTTGGAAACACAGTTGCCATGGAAAGAAAAGGCTGTGAGTGCCACATAACCATCCTTGTCCTCTTGGCCACCTGAGATCAGGTGAGGTCCAGCAGTACATCCTCCCTAATCATACTCAGGCCTCAGAGTTCCTGCCCAGCCATCCCTGAAAAGTCTGCCTAAGCTATCCAGCCAACAACTCATCAGCACTATTAAGTTACAAGTTGGGAAAGAAAATCATAGCGAGGTTGGCTTTTGTCCATACTGTCTAGGTGAAAGTCTGAAAAGGAAATGGTCAGGAGCTCCGACTCTGGGTATACTTTTCCCATCCACGCCTCACTTATCACAAGGAAGTGAAGGTTCAAAGACAATGGCTTTTAAGTTCACTAACATTAAAAAAGAAAAAAGCATCTATTTTAAGTTTGCTATAAGGTCAACAGACACTTCAGGGGAAAAATTCCCTTGGACGCGGCAACAACTGGGAAGTCAAGGAAGAGACTAATGAGCCGCGAAGCCAGCGGCCAGAGGTCGTTTCTGACCCCACTTACTTGTTCTGCCTCCTCCTGGGTCACAGACAAGCTGGAACACGTAACATCCAAGAGCTTTTTCGAGCCAAGGGCTGAACTGGAAAAGCTCTCTTGGCACAGCTGTCTGACAACATCTTTCGAGGAGGCCTGGAAAAAAACAAAACGAGCAACAAACTCAGACTCTGAAAATACATTTTTTTTAGAACGTAATACTGTCTCCGTCATGGTGTGACACCTAAGAGGTGCATAGGACACTTCCAGTTCTGTGAAGATGACATAGATGTACTTTTCCCTATTTTTCCTGCTAAACACAACTACATTCCCTGGGCACTTTATACAAAACAAATGTAAGACGACTCTGAAAGGGGAGAAGAGAAGACAGACCTGCTACAGACCTCATGACAAAGGAATGACATGGCCATATTACGTTCTGAGCCTCTGGAACGTATTTAAATCTTCTATTTTAGCTGGCTTTCTCTGACACTGCTCAGGCGGCAGGACGAGCACGGTAGGGCTGGGGGTTGTCGCTTCATTACTACCAAATGGAGACAGAAGTCCAGCTCCCCTACTTGGTTCCTGCTCACACCCAAAAGTAGGGGTTCCTTGTAGCTACTGGGCAGGGGTGGAAGTTCTGGCTCCAGTAGTTTCCACTAATACTGTGGGGTGGTGGAACTTGTTACCAGCTCGTGGGGATGGAGGTCCAGCTCCCTACTTGGCCTCCTCTGACACCGCCCTGATGGGGGTGTTCGCTCTCAGACTTTGTTGACGTACAGTGGAGCGGGGACACACTTTTTTCAGTGGTGTTTTGGTGGAGTAGAGCAGTTATTGTCTAAAAGTCTTCTGTCTTCCTAAGCCGCCCCTTTCTTGGTCTTTGGCTAGAGAGAGCAAGTATTTGTTGGAGTTTGTTTTCACCCACTGGCGTTCTGGGTGGCCCTCTTCTTCAGCTCGAAGTCTGGGATATAGGAACAAAAAGAAAAGCCACTGTCCGATGTGGCTGTAAATGTATATATATATGAGGAAATATTTAAGACAATTATATTATAAATAAGGGTAGGACTATAAAGGGATGACTTCACTGTAACTGGTAAAATGATGACACTGATATGTCACTGAGATTGTGATGTTATAGTAAATAAATGTAATAAGTTGAACAACCACTATAAGAGTTATAAAGAGAAATGAATTTTAAAACACTACAGATAAATCAAAATGGAATTGCAAAAAATGTTCAATTGATCAAATAACCCACAGGAAGGCAGTAAAAGTAAAGAACAAAAAATAAATAAAAGAACAAATAGAAAACAAAAAATAAAATGGCAAACTTAAGTTCTAATATTTCAATAATTACATTGGCTGTAAGTGGTCTAAATATACCAATTAAAAGAGAAATTGGCTGAGTGGATTAAAAAATATGACTCAGTTAAATGCTATCTACAAGAAACTCCCTTCAAACATAATGACAGAGACAGATTAAAAGGAAAAGCATGGAAAAAGATAGATCATGCAAACATTAATCAGGAAAGCAAGGGTGGCTACTTTAATATCAGATAAAGTAGACTTAACAGCAGAGAAAATTACCAGAGACAGAGAGGGACATTACCTAAAGGTAAATGGTTCTGTGGACCAGAAGACATCCTGAATGTGCATGCCCTCAGCAAGAGAGCTGCAAAATATGTGAAACAAAAACAAACAGAACTGAAAGGAGAAATCGACAAATCTATAAATACAGTTGGAGTCTTCAACACCCCTCTTTCAACAATTGATAGAACAACTAGACAGGATTCAACAAGGACACAGAAGAACTCCACAACGCCATCAATCAATCTAATTGACATTTATGGAACACTACCCAGTAACAAGAGAATACACTCTTTTCAAAAGCTCACTGAACACATACCAGATAGAGGATATTCTGAGCCAAAAAACAAACCTTAACAAACTTAAAAGAACTAAATCATACAGAGTGTGTTCTCAGTGATCACAATGGAATCACATTAGAAATCAATAAGATAACAAGAACATGTCCAAACATTTGGAAACTTAAACAACACACTTCTAAATAATCCACAGATTAAAAGGAAAGTTAAAAAAATTACACTGAATGAAAATGAAAAACAACACCAAAATTTGGGAATACGGCCAAGATGGTGCCGAGAGGGAAATTTACAGCATTAAATGCATATATTAGAAAAGAGGAAAAGTCTCAAATAAATAATCTAAGTCCTCATCTCAAGAACCTAGAAAAACAAGAGCATAATAAACCCAAAGGAATAAGGAAGGAAACAACAAAGGGCAGACACCAAAGAAACTGAAAACGTAAAAAAGGAGAAATCAATGGAACAAAGAACTAGTTCTTCGAAAATATCAATAAAATTAACAAACTTTTAGCAAGACTGACAAAATTAAAAAGAAAGGAGACACAAATTACCAATATCAGGAATGAAGCAGGGCATATCACTACAGACCCTGCAGATTTCAAAAAGAAAATAAGAGAATAACTACAAGCAACTCTATACACACAAATGTGACAGTTTAAATGAAGCGGATCAATTTCTCGAAAAACACAAACTACCATAACTCTCCCAATATAAAATTGAAAACGTGAGTAGTGCTATAACTGTTAAGGAAATTGAATTTGTAATTTTAAAACCCCCAGAAAAGAAATCACCAGACCCAGATGGTTTCACCGGAGAATTCTAACACACATTTAAAGAAAGAATTAACTAATTCTACACAATCTCTTCTAGAAAACAGAAAAGGAGGAAACACTTCCCAATTCATTTCACAAAGCTAGGATTACCCTGACACTAAAATCAGACAAAGACTGTATAAAACAAAACAAAAAAACAACTACAGACCAATGTCCCTCATAAAAATAGAGGCAAAGATCCTTAACAACATACTAACAAACAGAATTCAGCAATATATAAAAAGGATTATTCACTATAACTAGGTGGAATTTATTCCAGGGATGCTAGGTCAGTTCAGTATTTGAAAATCTATGTGATCCACCATATTACCAGGCTCAAGGAGAAAATCACTGGATATCAATCAATGCAGAAAGAGCAGTTGACAAAATTCAACATCCATTCTTGATGAAAACTCTCATAAAATTAGGAATAGAGGGGAACTTCCATAACTTGACATAGAGCATCTACCAAAAAACCTAGAGAAAACATACTTAATGATGAAAGACTAAAGTTGGGAACAAGGCAAGGATGTGGGCTCTCACCACTGTTATTCCACATTGTGCTGAAAATTCTAGCCACTGAAATAAGGCAAGAGAAAGAAATAAAAGGTCTGCGGATCAGAAAGGAAGAAATAAAACTGTCCCTATTTGCAGGGACATGACTGTCTATGGGAAAGTCCCAAGAAATGTACAAAAAAATTATTAGAATAAGTGAGTTCAGCAGTTTGCAGATCCAAGATACACCTACTAAAATCAGATGTATTTCTACACACTAGCAATGAACATGTGGACACTGGAATTAAAAGTACAATATCATTTGCAATTGCTCAAAAAAAAAAGAGAGAAATACTTAGGTATAAATCTAACAAAACATGTACAGGACTTGTATACTGAAAATTATACAATACAGATAAAAGAAATCAAGGATCTAAATCAATGGGGAGACACATCATGATCATGGATTGGATGATCCAACACATTTGAGACATCAATTTGCTCCTAAATGATGTACAGATTTAACCCAATTCCTATGAAAATCTCAGCAAGTTTTTTTTTTTAAGATATATCCAAGATCATTCTAAAATTTATACAGGAAGGCAAAGAAACAAGAATAGCTAAAACAATTCTGATAAAGAATGAAGTAGGAGGAATCCATCTATCTGATTTCAAGACATTATATAGCTACGATAATCAAGACTGTATGGTATTCTCAGAGGGATAAACAAATAGATCAATGGAACAAACTAAAGAACCCTGAAGTAGACCCAGTAAATATGCCCAATTGATTCTTGACAAAGTTGCAAAAGCAATTCAATGGAGGAAAGAAAGCCCTTTTCAACAAATGATATTGGAACAAGGGGACATTCACAGGCCAAAAAAAAAAAAAAATTCTCAAACTTTTCCACACACCTTATACAAAATTAATGCAAAATCAATCATGGACTTAAATGTTATATAAATGTAGGGACTTCCCTGGTGGCGCAGTGGTTAAGAATCCGCCTGCCAATGCAGGGGACACAGGTTAGAGCCCTGGTCTGGAAAGATCCCACATGCCGCAGAGCAACCAAGACTGTGCACCACAACTACTGAGCCTGCGCTCTAGAGCCCGCAAGCCACAACTACTGAAGCCCGCGTGCCTAGAGCCCATGCTCCTTAACAAGAGAAGCTACCGCAATGAGAAGCCCACGCACCGCAAAGAAGAGCAGCCCCCACTCGCCGCAACTAGAGAAAGCCTGCGCGCAGCAACGAAGACCCAACGCAGCCAAAAATAAAATAAATATTTTTTAAAATGTTATACAAATGTAAACTATAAAACTTTTAGATAAAAAGAGGGGAAAATTTGGAGAGCTATGGCTTCACAAAGAGTTCTTAAACTTTACACCAAAAGCGTAATTCATTAAAAAATCACAATTCATAAAAGGAAAAATTTTTGAAAAACTGTATTTCATCAAAATTAAAACATTTTTTGCTCTGCTAAAGCTCCTGTTATGGGTTGAACTGTGTCCCCCCTAAAAGTCATATATTGAAGTCATAACCCCCACTATCTGAAAATGTGATCTCATTTAGAAATAGGATTATTGCAGATATAGTCATATTTATATGACTATAAATACAGTCATATAAAAATATATGACAAAAAATATAAAGATGAGGTCATAGGGTGGACCCTAATCCAATATGACCGATGTCCTAATTAAAAGGGATAGTTTAGACACAAAAATGCAAACAGGGAGAACTTCATATGAAGATCAATGCAGAGATCTACAAGCCAAGATAAACTAAATATCACCAGAAACCACCAGAAGTTAGGAGAGAGGCACAGAACAATTTGTCCCTCAAAGCCCTCATTAGGAACCAACTTGGATGACACCTTGATCTCAGACTTCTCACCTCCAGAACTGGGACACAATACATTTCTGTTGTGTCAGCCACCAAGTCTGTAGTACTTTGTTACAGCAGACCTAGCAAATTAATACACCTTTGTGAAGAGGATGAAAAGACAGTTAAATACTAGGAAAGACTATGTGCAAACCACATATCTGACAAACGACCATTATCTAGAATACATAAAGAAATGCAAAAGTAAAAAAGCAAACAATGAAATTAGAATATGAGCAAAAGACATAAAGCAATATTCTGCTGAAGAAGATACACAGATGGTAAACAAGCACGCGAAAAGATGTCCAACATCATTAACCATTAGGGAACTCTGAATTAAAACCACAATGAGATATAAATACACACCTATCAGAATAGCTCAAATAAAATATAGTGATGCCAATAAATGCTGGCGAGGATGGGGAGAAACTGGACCATTCGTGCATTGCTGTTGGGAATGTGAAGTAGTACAGCCGCTCTGGAAAACAGCTTGGCAGCTTCATAAAAACAACAACAAAACCCTAAACATGTAACTACCAAATGATCCAGAACTGTTCTCCTGGGCATTCATTTCAGAGAAATAAAGACTTATGTTCATACAGAAATCTGTCTACAAATGTTTATAGCAGGTTTACTTGTAATAGCAAAAAACTGGAAACAATGTAGATGTCATACCATAGAATACCACTTAGCAATAAAAAGGAAAGAACTATTAAAACACATAACATGGCTCCAGAAAATTGGGCTCAATGAAAAAAGCCAGTCCCAAAAGTTTACATATTATATGATTTCACTTATATAACTTTTTTTTTGGACTGTTTCATTGTTTGTGTATAGAAACAACTGATTTTATTTTATAGTATTTATTTTTGTTTTCGGCTGTGTTGGGTCTTCGTTGCTGTGCGTGGACTTTTAGTTGCAAGGAGCGGGGTCTACTCTTCCTTGTGGTGCACGGGATTCTCACTGCGGTGGCTTCTCTTGTTGTGGAGCACGGGCTCTAGGTGCACGGGTTTCAGTAGTTGTGGTACGTGAGCTCAGGAGTTGTGGCTCGCGGGCTCTAGAGCACAGGCTCAGTAGTTGTGGTACACGGGCTGAGGTGCTCTGCAGCATGTGGAATCTTCCCAGAACAGGGACTGAACCCGTGCCCCCTGCATTGGCAGGCGGATTCTTAACCACTGCACCACTGGGGAAGTCCCTCACTTATATAACATTCTTGAAATGACAAAATTACAGAAATGAAGAACAAATTGGTGAATACCAGAGGTTACAAAAGGCGTGAGGGCAGAGGGGAAGGGGGTGTGGCTATAAAAGGGCAACATGAAGAACACTGTGGTGATGGAAAATGTTGTGAATCTTGACTATCAATGTCAATATCCTGGTTGTGATATCATACTATAGTTTTGCAAGACGTTATCATTGGGGAAAACTGAGTAATGGATAAATGGGATCTTTCTGTATTGTTTCTTGCAACTGCCTGTAAACCTATATCTCAAAATTAAAAGTTTATGTAATTTTTTTAAAAAGAAAGTACATAGGACAATAGGAGTGCAAATGAATGAACTACTGCTACATAATAGCAAACAAAAGAAGCCAGACACACACACAAAATATGCCCTATTATTCCATTTATGTGAAGTTCAAATGTGAGCAATATTAAATTGACATATTAGAAGTAAAGACAGTGGTTACTGTTGGGGAGCAGAGTGAGGGAAATAACAAAGGGACAACAGAGACTTCTGCCGTAATGGTAACATTTCATTGTTTGACTGTGGTGGTGGTAATAAATCATTAAACGGTGCACTTATAATCTGTGCACTTCTTCTGTATGGGTGTTACACATTAATAATGATTTTTATAAGTGTATTAAAGAAAAAAAGCGCATAGAACGAAGAGGGATTGGGGTGGGGGTTGGGGGTAGAGCAGCCACAGGAAGGGTGAAAAGGCACTGGGTTGGGAGTTGAGAGCTCTAGGTTTCCAGTCCCAGCTTTACTACATTTATTAATTCATAGAACAGCTATTTATTGAGCACATGCTGTATGCCAGGTGTGGAGGATACGCTTGTTATGCATACATTTGTGAATAACAGAGTAGATGCCCGTAGAGATTGGAGAATACAAGTGAACACTGGGGAGGCGGTTAAAACAAAAGAAGGACCATTATGTGGACCAATGATGATGCTGTGCCATGAACTGCTGAGTGTAATCAACTCAACCCTCTTCGTCTGGAGTTCTTTTAAAAATTAATTAATTAATTAATTTTTGGTTGTGTTGGGTCTTCGTTTCTGTGCGAGGGCTTTCTCTAGTTGTGGCGAGCGGGGGCCACTCTTCATTGCGGTGCGCGGGCCTCTCACTGTCGCGGCCTCTCTTGTTGCGGAGTACAGGCTCCGGACGCGCAGGCTCAGTAGTTGTGGCTCAAGGGCCCAGTTGCTCCGCAGCATGTGGGATCTTCCCAGACCAGGGCTCGAACCCGTGTCCCCTGCACTGGCAGGCGTATTCTCAACCACTGCACCACCAGGGAAGCCCCGTCTGGAGTCTTTTTTAAAATACAAGGTCCCTCGTGGATCTCACGTTCTTGTGAGAAAAAGGCAGACAACAGGCAACCAGGTGCATAATGTCATCTAGTGACAAGTTCTACGAAGGACGATAAAGCCGCCGCTTCTTCTATAGGGAAAGTCATAAATTAAGCAAAAAATTCCAGTCTCGTACAAAGCCATATGAAGTACATCCCTTCCATCCTCACAATTTTTCAAATGATTGTCAGGAGAGTGTTTTGGCCCTCACACAGGTCACAGCAAATAAAAAAACCCAGGAGGGCTTCCCTGGTGGCGCAGTGGTTGAGAGTCCGCCTGCCGATGCAGGGGACGCGGGTTCGTGTCCAGGTACGGGAAGATCCCACATGCCGCGGAGCGGTTGGGTCCGTGAGCTATGGCCGCTGAGCCTGCGCGTCCGGAGCCTGTGCTCCGCAACGGGAGAGGCCACAACAGTGAGAGGCCCGCGTACCACAAAAAAAAAACAAACAAACCCAGGACTCAAGAGAATATAGAAGGCACACTTGACTCAGGGGGCGGACGCAGAGGAGAGAACTGGAGAGCGCAGATGGGCTGCGGGATGAAATGGGGAACTGGCAACGCGGATCTAGAGATTACCACCCCAACGCACCAACCCCGAAAGCCAGCCCCCGAAGCTATTAGTAGGGAACATTTGTACAGCGCCTTCAGGTCCATTGTCTTGTTTCCTCACTATCCTGTCAAAGCGGTATTAATTTTATTCGTACTTTCAAAAAGCTCGGAAAAGCGCAACAACCTGCTAGGAGTCACAGTGAGAGGCAGCGGCAGCGTCGTGGCTCCAAATCGGGGTCCATTTATTCCCAATTCCTGCTCTGTGCAAAGTCTCGGAGACAAAGGGCTACCTCGCGCTGTCCCCACCCCTCTCATTTACCTTCAGCAGGCTCTGGAGAGCTGCAAAGACCTCCGCCGTCAGCGCGGCCATCTTCCCCGAGTCACGTGACCTAGCTACGCGGAGAAGCACGGTCGGGAGACTCCGACAGCAGCGCGGGGCATGCCGGGGGCTGTAGTCCTTTAGGGTGGCGGGAGCTGCCTGGCTCTTGGCACTACGGGATGGGGAGGAGCCGAGTAGGGCGCGGAGGCTGGATAGCTCAGCGCGGGGACTCTAGGACCGTGGGGTTTGGAGGACGCGGATGCTGGATGGTTTTCGGGGGGGGGGTGGAAATTGGCTTGGCTTGGCTTGGCTACTTACCAGGGCAGGGGAAACTGATTTTCTCTTGACTCGTGGGTGGGCTGGCTAATTGGGGGAATGCATTTGCAGGCTTGACAAGCGCCTTAGCTGTTCTGGAGTGATCTTCGTACCTGGCCTCTTAGAATTAAAGTAGCTGTGCACATCATTGCAATTCTTGGAATTTACCCCCAACCCCGCCTTGTCTTGAAGAATGTAAAATTGATTTCATGTGTAACAGTTTCCTTTGTGTCTCTGGGGTAGGTAGGAGCTGGTATTATTAACCTTATCCAGATGAGGAAAGGGTGTTGATGACTTTCTCTAGTCCAAGGGGAGATCGGTTTTGATGAGCAGGTGAGGAAGTGTTTGGGACAAAGAGTAGAAAGGGAATCCAACGAAAGATATTACCTAACTAGGTTCCTCTTACACCTATAGCGGGGATGGGAGGGGTAGTTCATGGAAATGATTTAATTCATTTATTCAACAAGATAATTACAACGAATGTAAGGATGGTTTTGAGTGAGCAGTCCAGGACTCTGATTTGCCCAGTGATCAGAGGTCCTACCTCGGAACAGACTCAAACTGTAAAGTCCTGGAACTTGGTTTTACGGAACCTATCTCCTCTGCCTTCTAACCCCAGCCTCTGACATTTCCCCTATGCATCTTTAGGATCTAGTTGGTTCTTTCTTTTTCCATACCCAGTTCCTTAGCAAAATTTGGCTTGAAACAGGTTCTGATAAATTCAAACTAGAGGAAGAATGTCTAATTGTGCGAGTCCGGGAATTGGTCATTTGTTTTTCTGCCTCCTACTCTCCCCCTTCTTTTCTCTCTCCCATTTTCTGTGAGGATGTTGTCCAGCCCCAGGAAAATAAACCCAGGTTGTCTGAGGATGAACCCATATCTGAACTAGAAGACTTTAGACCCACCTTGTCCTGGAGTCCTGATCCCAGCTCTCTTTCTTGGCCTCTCCCTCTTCTCTTCTTCCAGGACCACATGGCTTGATTCTTGTTTTCTGCCATAAGTCCCTGTAAGCCCTAGGGTGACTCCTGCCTGTATTCATAGGGCCAGCCCAGCGCCTTGATTGAAGTAAATGTTTTCTTTCTTTTTTTTTTTAACATCTTTATTGGAGTATAATTGCTTTACAATGGTGTATTAGTTTCTGCTTTGTAACAAAGTGAATCAATTATACATATGTTCCCATATTCCCTCCCTCTTGCGTCTCCCTCCCTCCCACCCTCCCTATCCCACCCCTCTAGGTGGCCACAAAGCACTGAGCTGATCTCCCTGTGCCATGCGGCTGCTTCCCACTAGCTATCTATTTTACGTTTGGTAGTGTATATATTTCCATGCCACTCTCTCACAGCTTACCCTTCCCCCTCCCCATATCCTCAAGTCCATTCTCTAGTAGGTGTAAATGTTTTCTTAAATAAACAAAAACCCCTCAAAAGTGGTTAGACTAAAATTACTTTCTGTGACTTTTCTGCAGGGTTATTACCTTATTATTTGCAGGTCTGTGCCTTCTTGTCTTACTTTGGTCACCAGCCTCCAAGATGGTTCCCAGTGACCCCTGCCTCCTGGTACTCATCCTTGTATCGTCCCCTCCCTTGTTGTGCCAGGATTAGTCTCTGTGACCAATAGCAGGTGGCAGAAGTGGTGGTATGTCACATCTAAGATTAGTTGTAAACGAATTAGTTTAACTTTTGCAATTAGTTAACTGCAGCTTCTGGGTACTCTCTTTCGTCTGCTCTCTTTTTCTTGAATCTCTTGCTCCGGGGAAAACAAGCTGCCATGTTATGAACAGTCCTCTAGAGAGTCCCGTGTGGTGAAAAACTGAAGCCTCCGGCCAATAGCCAGCAAGAAACTAAGGCCTGCCAACGGCCCCATTACTGAGTTTGGAAGCAGATTCTTCAGCCCTGGTAGAGCCTTGAGATGACAGTAGCCTTGGCCAACATCTTGACTACAACCTCATGAGAGATTCTGAGGCAGAACCACCCAGCTAAAACACTCCTGGCTCTCTGGCCGTCAAAAACTGTGTGATTATGAGTGTTCGTGGTTTTAAGTTGCTAAGCTTTGAGGTAATTTGTTACAGAGCAATAATAACTATTTCATGTAGGCAGAAAAGCATAGGGGCTTTAGAATTCAACCTAAGTTCGAATCCCACATGTAACTCTACATGTTATTAACTTAACCTTGAACAAATTCTTGAAAATTCTCTGAGCCTCTTGAACTTCAACTGAAGCTGATGTTGATCCAAAAAATGATGTGGATCACACCTACCTGCCCCAGTGGGAGGGTACCCAGCTCTCCTTGCCCTGGAGGGCAGGCATGAAAGGAGAGGAAACCCTGGGCTCCATCAGTGCCAGGCAGGGCCTGCAGCCCTGCACCAGGCCATCCCATTGTTCTAGGACTGCCCGCATTGCTCCTGCCATGTTGCATCTAAAGGTTTGTCTATGGCCTGGAGAGCTTCCAGCAATTCCTCAGCCATAAACATTTACGTGGGAAAGAACAGAACAGAATGTTAATTTCCATGATTTGGTCTCACTACCTGGGTTTTGTCAGGCCTTGTCTGATTTCTTTCCAATTCTGGGTATATGGATGTGTGCTTGCTTTCATTTATGTAATAAATTTGTATTATTAACTAAATGTATTAAATAGATTTATTTAATAAATATACCACACTCCATTTTAAGGCTCTTACACTTAATGATTTATTTACTTCCCATAACAATCCTGTGTGATACACACACACACACACACACACACAGTACTATAATTTTCCCATTTTACATATGGGGAAACTGAGGCACAGAGAAGTTAAGTAACTTGTCCAAGGTCACACAGCTAAAATTTTGGCAGAGCCCAGGTTCAAACTTGAGCAGTTTGGTTCCAGAGTCTGTGCTGTTAACTACCAAGCTCTACGTGTCTCCTTGTCTTGCTATAGCTGAAAACTCATGCTTCTTCTGTCTGGATGTGTGACTACCTTCTCCAGGAGGCAAGAAAAATCTAATGGTATTCATGGACAATCAACCCAGTGGTATGGTAAGAGAAAAGATGATGAGTGGAAGGCGTAACTTGGGCTTTGGAAAAAGATCAAGTTTCAATTTCTGGCTCCTGTGTGCTTCTGGCGAGTTATTTCATCGCTGAACCTCAGTTTCCTCATCTGTAAGTTAGGAACAACAATAATAAAAATACGTTTGACCATTAGAGGGAGCTCAGGGATGACTTGTACCCAAAATGGGGATGGGTTATTTATATCGAGACTTGGTTCTAGCCATTGGCAGCACTGAAGGGTAGAGCTATCCAGTGCTCTCTGAAAGAGTTGGCATTAGGGTGATCAACCAACCATCTCAGTTTGCCTGGGACAGGGGACTCCCCGTGCCAACAGTGGGATAGTCCTGGGTAAACCAAGCTAGTTGGTCACCCTCGTTTGAGCCCTGTGCCTTTGAGGAAACCATCCTTTTAGAGCTCTTGTCCTGTCTTCTCCAGTGGGGCTATGGTGAAAAGAGTGACATGGATAAAGAGTTTCTTTTTAATAGAAGGTAATTAAGGGCAGCAATCTTAGTTTTGAGGTTCTTTCTTTGGTAATGACTTTTCTGAGATGTAATTCACGTATACAGTTTACCCACTTACAGTGTAACAATTCAATGGATTTTAGTGTAGTCACAGAGTTATGTAACCATAACCACAGCCAATTTTAGAACATATTTTATCACCCCCAAAAGAAAAACTATACCCTTTAGCTATCATCCTGCCAACTCTCTTCATCACACCCAGCCCTAAGGCAACTTCTAATCTCTTTTCTATACCTATAGATTTGCCTAGTTCTGGACATTTCATATAAATGGAATCTTATGAAATGTGATCTTTTAATTAATTTCTTCCACTCAGCCTAATGTTTTCCTGGGCTGTCCTAATGTTCTTATGGCCTGTGTCAGTGCGTCATTCCTTCTGACTGTTGAGTAATTTCCATTGTGGAAACACCACATTTTGCGTATCCATTCATCATTTGATGGACATTTGGGTTGTTTCTGCCTTTTGGCTATTGTGAATAATGCTGCTGTGAACACTCTCACACAAGCTTTTGTGTAGATTTATGTTTTCATTTCTCTTGGGGTATATACCCAGGAGTGAAATTGCTGGGTCATATGGTAACTCTGTGTTTAACTTTTTGAAGACTTGCCAGACTGTTTCCCAACATGGTCGCACCATTTTACATTCCCATCAGCAATGTCTGCGGGTTCCAATTTCCCACATCCTTACCAACACTTGTTATTATCTGTCTTTTTGATGATACCATCCTAGTAGGTGTGAAGTGGTATCTCATTATAAGCAATCTTGTTTTGAAGTTGCGTTTGCATGGTAAGCACTTTTGGTCACTTAGACCTATACTTATGTTCATTGGAGGTGACTGATGGAGATTATGGGGGCTTAAGCCCTCGGTCTGCCCTTTATCAGAGGAATGCCAGCAGTGGGTGGATTGGCCAAGGGACCATGGTCTTTGAGGGAGAGCCCCCCTCTTTTCTGGTTTCCCTTTTCCTCATCCCCATTTCATGGACTGAGGTGAGGACAGGTATCCAGGGAGACCGGGCTGCTCATCATTTTTGATCTTACACCGCCTGCTCCAACTCAAGGAGGGCTGTGAAGTGCCCTGATCAGCGCACCGGAGGCTGCAGGCAAACAGAGGCCAGTAGATCTGAAAACGACAGGCGTGCCCTGGCTGGGGAATGCCCTGTGTGTCCAGACCAGGCATCACAAGCTGCATGACTCAAGGCTCGCTTTGCACTAACAGTGCCTTGGGAAACACTGTTTCAAAATTGGGAAATCTGACATAAAAATCCAGGTTTCTGGGTTGCTTTAAAGACCGACAGGCCTGGCCATGCCATTGCCACATTTCCGCGCTGCCACAGTTGCCCGGAGCTGAGGCCTGGCTGCTCCCAACACTGGCTCGGGTGTTCCATGGGTATTTATTGGTGCCCATCTTCCCTAATGGGGCCTAATGGGGCCAATGTAGGCCATAGTAGGTGGCAGGGCTGAATTGGGGTATTCGAGATCCTGGATTTCCAGCCATCCCCATACCCTCTCCTCATGAATCTAAGCAAATCACAGGTATGAGCATCTAATTTGTCATTCATGCTTCTTGAGCAATCTTTACAGGCCAAGTAACGTTTTATGAATTTTACATGTATTAACTCATTTAATCCCCACAGTAATCCAAGGATGATCCCAGTTTACAGGTGGGAAAACTAAGGCTCAGAGGAAAAAAAACCCTCGCAATCTATGAGTCATTAGTGGCAGAACCAGGATTTAAAGGCAGGGGCCTCACTTTGTGAGCTTGATCATAACGGAGTGTCTGGCCAGTGAGGGGGTCCCATGGATACTACCACATAACGATTCATCTGGCCTTACCAACTGCAGCTGACATGCCACGTGGCCGGGCATCAGTCCAGGCCAGGTGCCCCCTCATTAAAGCTGAGAGTTGGAGTGTTTGAAGAGATGATAGCTGTGATTCTTTTCAGCTCTAACTTGTGGTGAGTCTCTGAAAACTGGTAAGAGAAGAGGAGAGGGAGAGGGAAGGGGCACTTGGCAGTTCGCCATGCCTAGAAGACTAGCACGGACCCAGGTCACTCCTGACGGGATACCCCTGGCCCCCACTGCAGAACACCATGGGCTGGGAGTCTGAAGTTGTTCTCCCAGCTCTGACTGGCCTGGTGACTGTGTTAGCAAAGTTCAGAGCACACCAGACCCAGGAGGGCACTGTGGCCTCGTTTCCCGTTTCCCGTCCTCCTGTCCCCAGGAATAACACAGAAGTGGCTGGTAACACACAGCATTGTGCTCACACACAGAGGGCCTCTTTGTTTCCGGATACACAGAGAGGAGGCTGTAACAATGGCCTTGAATGGCACGTTGCTCTCCTTTCTCCAACGTTACACTTGTTTTTTTCAGTCCTGGAATCAGTTAAACAATGATTTCCTGCGGAGGGTGTCAGCTTTTCATCTTTTCCATCTGCTCCCCCGCTGGTCCTCAGGGCCCAGGGCGGTGGGAACCGAGTGGAGAGCCAGCCCCAGGGACAGCTGGGCACCGTGGAAATGTCACCTTCTCGGAAGGCTGAAAGGCAGTGGTACCTCGCCTCTCCCCTGCCAGGTGGGGCCTGCCCTGGAGGAAGGAACCAGACCAGGTAACAGGAGAGAGGCTGAGAGCTGCTGGCGGGGAGCGGGGGCTGGAGATCATGGCTGAAGGTCTGGCCCGAGGAGGATGGGTTTCTGCTTTCAAGATACCCCGTTTGCTTGAGAGCCACTGTCTGCTGGTAAACAAATAAAGAGGCAAAAGCAACTGAGGTCAAGTTCTGCCACGTCCCGAGTAGGGAAGCACTCTTCCCCTCTGACCCCCATTCCATGCCTCTGATGTCTCTGAGTGACCAGAAACTTCAGGGTCCATGTGGGTTTGTTGAGAAGACTAGTTCTCTACTAATAGCTGTCGGAATTAAGCTCTTATTCTACGTGTTGTCTATGTATGTGTATGACTGTACGTATCTGACTGTACCGCTAGCAATTATAGCAAACACTTACACAATGCGCTCTCTGTTCTTGGTTGATTCAAACCCAGGCAGTCTGGTTCTAGAATCTGTGCTTTGCATCATCATGTGTCTTGTGTAATGTTCCTTGCAATAAACCGAGGTTATTGCAAGGTTTCACCCTGAGGGGCACTGACCTATAATGCTAACTGTGTGTAACTATGTATATGCTAACTATCGTGTCAGGCAAGTTCCTAAATGTTTTGCATCTATTTCCTCATTTATTCCACATAATAACTCTACGGTACTTTAATCATCTCCATTTTATAGATGAGGAAATTGAAGTAACAGAGATATTAAGTAACTTGCCCAGGGTCACACAGCTGTCAGGTGGCAGAGTCAGGATTTGAACTCGGTTTTCTCTGGAGCTGACTCTAAAGCTTGCCCAGCCCTGTGGCTGGTTTGGAGTTAGTTTCCTTCTCTGGGTCATGAGGTATGGAGGGCGGTGTTCTGACCATGGCTTTGTAGGACATCAGCACTTGTGTTGTCAGCTCCAGGAGCGCAGAAGCTCTTAAATGGTTTGCCTGTCGTCCTTAGATTTGCCGAGCTTGAGGAAGATGGAATTGTCCAACGGTGACAGGGAAGGAATTTAGAATGATAATAATTGCTCAATGAATGCCGTTGCTTACCTGGCCAGAGACAGGCTAAGCTGCCACGTATGTAGGAGAACAGATGTTAAATAAGCAGGAGTCACCAGGTGTATTCAGGAAGCCAACTTTATTCGTGTCTGTCACTGCCCCTGAATTTTTTTGTGGCATCCCACTCTTTCCTTGCCCTGGGATGAAAATTAGGGCAGGTCCTTGACTCTTCTGGTTACCTTTCTAGTTCCAGCACTGTCTCAGGTCAGTAATTGATACATCCAGGTCTGTGCAATAACCCAGACCTTCAAACTTCCTTCCCAGTGGATCCTCCTCCAGTGGGGCCTGGAGCTGGGAAAGGGGGTCCGTGGTCAGTTTCTTGCTTCCCCCCTTGTGCTTCCATCTGGCTGACTGGGGATTCTGGCCCCTGGCGGGGAGAGGAGCAGGAAGTTCTTACCTGGTTGACACTGTGGGAAGCTGGCATCCCACTGGCTGGGCCTGGTGGGTGTGAAACCTGCTTCTTTATCTCTTGGTACAGTTTTGTGGCTACTTCAGAGAACACACTCCTTCCTTAACTGTGGAGATTTCTAAGCTGCTGGTCCCTTGAAGCAGGTGCCTAAGACTCTTTCCTTAGCTTCCCAGAATCTGAGCAGTCTGTATTAGTCAGCTAGGGCTGCCAAAACAAATAACACAAACTAGGTGGCTTAAACAACAAATTTATGTGCTCACAGTTCTGAGGGCTAGGAGTCCGAGATCAAGGTGTGAGTAGGGCTGGTTTCGCCTGAGGCCTCTCTCCTTGGCGTGTAGACGGCATCTTCTCCCTGTGTCCTCACGTGGCCTTTGCTCTGTGTATGTGCATCCCTGATGTCTCTTTGTGTGTCCAGATCCCTCTTTTTGTAAAGATTGGACTGGGGCCCACTCTACAGGCTTCATTTTAACTTAATCACCGCTTTAAAGCCCTGTCAGCAAATATAGCTACATTCTGAGGTTCTGGGGATTAGGGCTTCAACATATGAATTTGGGGGCACACAATTTAGCCATAACAGATGCTGTCAGCTTCTTTCTTTCTTTTTTTTTTTTTTTGGATGCTAGTTCCCTGACCAGGGTTTGAACCTGGGCCCCCTTGGACTGAGTCCTAACCACTGGACTGCCAGGGAATTCCCAGCTGTCAGTTTCTTTCTGTGGAAGTTTCTTCCTGGTGGTTGTTCTTAAAGGATCTACACAACACACAAGGTTGCCTGTTGCACACCTCTGGCTTATAGAAAATACTCAACTCCCCTCTCCCCTGGCCAAAACAAAGTCCCCCCTCCCACTCCAGCTGGCCACCCATCTCTCCTGCATCCTCAGTTTCTAAGGCATGATTTAGACACCAGCCCCTGATGACATCCAAGCTCCAGGGACACAGTGCCTTTGAGATCACTCCTGAGAAGTAACGACTGGGCAGTTGGGACTTGGAGGGTACCTACTGCTCACTCCAAAATTCCTCCTCTGCTCTCCCACAGTTTTCCCCATCCAACCCTTCTTTGTGGGCTGGAGGTGGTCGGATAAGGGGGAGAGGGTTTTCTTTCACGAGTCCTACATGATGGTGTCATAGCTCACTTTGGAATGCATAATCCATTGTCTTGTGGCTTCAGCAGAAACAGAGACTAAAATCATTTTTTTCATCCTTCTACACATACAGCATCTCCTTTAATTTTCATGAAGATCCCTATGAGAAAGGTAATATTATCCATGTACAGCTGAAGGAGAAGAATCTGCAGCTCAGAAAGCTTAGGGAACTTACCCACGTTAGATTGTTCAGCTAGCAGAGAAAAGGGGTGTAGATTGCAGCTTTAATCCACTTTACTAACCCTTCTCTGGGCCTTCACCACTCTGGGTTCTTAGAGCTTTTACCTGCCGAATTTTGTTCTGTGCTGGTAAAAATTTCCTTTTAAGTAGAATGTTGTAAAGATAAAAAGGTGAAATCCTTGTTTGTGCTCCAGTTGTAACATAGGGGCTGGTGCCAGGGGTGACAAGTACACCAGGAAGGTTCACAGGTCCAGTGTGAGATTAGCTCTAGGTACCAAAAGATCTCTGCTTGAAACCCTTGCCCCTCCCCCAGTATAATTTAATCAGTGGAACCATGACATGGGTGGAATATATTTTTTTTGTAGAAGTGCATCAAAGCAATATTGTGTTCTGAAAACCTTATTCGAGGCAGAAGGGGCCATATCATCTCACCTTCTGTCTCCTAGGAGGTACTCTACCTAACAAAGACCTTAAAATATAAAGATTTTTTAAAATTTTATTTTATATTGGAGTATAGTTGATTTACAATGTTGTATTAGTTTCAGGTGTACAGCAAAGTGATTCAGTTATACATATATCCATTCTTTTTCAGATTCTTTTCCCATATAGGTTATTACAGAGTACTGAGTAGAATTCCCTGTGCTATACAGTAGGTCCTTGTCAATTATCTATTTTATATATAGTAGCGTGTATAGGTTAATCCCAAACTCCTAATTTATTTTTAAGAAACCTTTTTTTTGTATAGACTTTTAATTATTTTCTTTAAATATAAAAAGTCCAGGCCTGCCATTGCCCATCCTTGCACAATTTCCTAGGAAAGCGAGGATGAAAAATGTGTCTGGCAGCTGTTCAGAAGTTGCGTGCTAAGGCTGTGTCCAGGGTCCATTGGAGGCAGCCCGGTGGGTGGCATCGGGGGGCCAGGGGACTGGACTGGGATGGGCTGGGGCTGCAGCTGACTTGGACCAGGGAGGAAGCGGATGATGATATTCCTGTTCATCCACTGAGCAATTATTTAATGAACAACTATTATGTCCAAGGCCTTTGTGGGCACTCTGCCAGGAAGGGATGGGTCATTGAATGGGGCCCTGGAAAAAGTGAAGTCCGAGCTTCTCTCTGGGTTCTCAGAGGAAGACAAAATGCTAGAAGGAGGGTGTTTCAGGTGGAGGGAATGGAAAAGCATCATGTGCTTGGAGGCCAGCAGATGGCTTGGAATGGCCAGAGATCAAGGGTGAGGGTGCAGCAGCAGGGACAGGGAGAAGGGAGAAGCTGGGAGATTACACCTGAGGCTGGAGAGGGAGGGCCCAAGTGGGAACCCAACAGGGCTTTCAACAGAGAAGCCCCCAAGTGGGTTTGCCTTGTCGAGGCAGGACAGGGATGCATTGGAGAAGTGGAGGGGTCAGCATTCTGGGAGCCGGGCAAGACAGCATGAAGGGCCAAACCGAAGCCTTGGCCTCAAAAATGAAAAGGGGGGCTTCCCTGGTGGTGTAGTGGTTGGGAGTCCGCCTGCCGATGCAGGGGACACGGGTTCGTGCCCCGGTCCAGGAAGATCCCACATGCCGCGGAGCGGCTGGGCCCGTGAGCCATGGCCGCTGAGCCTGCGCGTCCGGAGCCTGTGCTCCGCAATGGCAGAGGCCACAACAGTGAGAGGCCCGCGTACCGCAAAAAAAAAAAAAAAAAGAATGAAAAGGGGAAGGGGTTTGGCCCGAGAGAATATGAGAGCCATGTGAGGTCAACCAAAGCCTCTAGAAATGCCCCTCTGGTTTCTGACTTGGACCACTGAAGACATGCTGAGCGAGTGTGTATGTGTGTGTGTGTGTGTGTGTGTGTGTGTGTGTGTATCTGTATCTGTGTGCATGTGTGTGGAGAGGGAAAGCTGGGCTGGGACTGCAGGAGGCTGAAGACCTTAGCAGGAGGAAGTGGGACTCCTCTCAACAAATACCTACTGAGGGCTGAGTGCCAGGGTGAAAGAAGCGAAGGGACACATTCCATTCCTCTCGGAGCTCACAGCCCAAGGAAAGGAGCAATTCAAATGCAATGTAGCAGAAAGACAGAAGAAGGGAATTAGGGAGGGGCTGGGGAAATTTGGATACAGACCAAGTATTCAGTTATTAGAGAATGACTCATTTTTTGTAAGTGTTATTATGGTATTATAGTTTAGGTTGGAGAATAGCCCTCAGCCTTTTTTCTTTTTCGAAGGTGCAAGTTGAAATGTTTAGAGTTGAAAGGTCATGATGTCTGTAATGTACTTGGAAACAAGAGAGCATCAAATCCAAGTAGGGGCCCTTCTTTGTGTTCCCACAGTATCCTTACTTCCCGTCAATGCACTTGCTACTTTATATTTTTAAATTTTTATTATGAAAGATTTCACACAGAAAAGTCAAAAGCCAAAAGAACAGTACAAGAGTACAACGAACTCTCATATATTCCCAACAACTGATAACAATTCACCATAGTTGCCGCTACTTGAATTTGATGGGTGAGAGAAGCTTCCCAAAGAAAATATGTAAGACCTGAGAGATGAGTTGTCGATGGGCAAGGGGGACTGGGGAGAACTTACCGGAGAGTGTTCTAGGTGGACGTAATAGCACGTGTGAAGGCCTGGTAGTCTGTTTTGCTAGAGGAACAAAAAGACATTGAATGTGAGTATAGAGTGAGAAGCAGGGAGTCACCAAGAGGTGAGATGGGAAAGGAGAGCTGGTCCTGCAGCGTTGTGAGGTGGTAGGAAGGCTTGGATTTTGTCCTGACACTGGTGTGAGCAAGGAGGTTGCGTTTCAGAATGATGTCCCTAATGAGTGTTGAGCTGTTAGCATGTGGCAGCCACTGTTCTAAGCGCTTTGTCTAGATTAGTTCACTTAATCCTCACTGTGCCTTTTCCAGGGACCTACAAAATCAGCATCTCTATTTTAGAGATGAGGCAAATTGAGGCACAGTAGGGGTCAGTCACCTGCCCAAGGTCACAGATCCGGAGGAGCCTGGAGGAGCCAGGATCTCCTGGTCCCCAGAGTCCATGTTCTTAACCACTAGGCAGTACTACCTCTCAAGTCCTGTCACTCTCTGTGTGAAGGAGGAATTGGAGGAAAGCAGGAAGTCTGCTTAGGAAGTGGTTGCACACGCCCAGGCATGTGGTGATGGTGACTTGAACTAAAACAGTAACAGTGGAGATGGAGAAAATGGACAGGATAGTCATTTTGGAGTGAAATCAACAAGACTTGGTGATGAAACAGTTGTGTGCAGGAAGAGTCCAAGAGGGTGCCAAACCCTACCCCACTGAGGACCCGCCCCCTCTTGGCCTGCGCCGTGGGACGTACAGAGGATGTCCCGTAGTCAGAGAAGAGATATCCTCATAATAATGCAGAGGGTGTCAGTAGGCCCCTAACATCCCCTTCATCTGTGAGGAGCAGGCTGCTGTACGTCCAACTCACGTTTCTCTTGCCCTGGACTCTGCTAACCATCTCTTTTGGTACAACTTGACATTTTCACTGTTTGAATTTTGTCATCTGCAGCTGTTGTAATCTGTAGGTCAGTCCTGTACCCTAAGTTTACCAGCACAGTTAGGCCACAGCCCCTGGTCCCTTTCCTAATTGTTTCCTAACCCACCCGGCACGCTGTTCCCTTTGAATGCTGTGAACACCTGTGCTGTTTCACCAGCAGCCCTGGATCCTTAGAACTCTTCAGAGGGCTCACAGGGCCGATAAATTAAACAAATATTGAAAAACAGTAGAAGGAAAATTACTTGGCTGTGTCCTTCTAATGCTTATTGATTTTTAAGATCTTCTCAGGCATGAAAACAAGATTCACAGCTGGCATCTTGACACTGGATTCCTGTTAACTGGAAGAGCGGGTTATTGACCAGGCAGGGGATACCAAGCAGGGCAGGAGCAGCCAGTGTCCCCCGCAGGTGATCAGCCCCAGAGATGGAGCGCCACTGGGAGGGAGCCATATTCACTTGAAGAGAGGGGCACTGCGGCCCAGGAAGGTCCTCGTGTATCCCAGCAAGCCACGGAGGCTGCGTATCAGTTCCATACCAACACTCTGGGGGCCTCGTTTTTTTTCTTGCTAAAAGCCCCAAGAATTCCAGATTAAAAAAAATTCTTTTCTAATTTTTAATTTTTTTAAACCATCCAAGCAGTTTTTATTCATTAATATTCGTAAATACAGCAGCTACATTAGAGGTTTCAATTTTCCTCTTCAGTTTGAATGTAGAGTATTAGGAGAGCCTTTGGCATGTCAAGGTACAGGAAGCAGAGATCACCCCTGCGCTGCTACCTATATTTATCCAGGTTATTTTTTTTTCCTGTGTCAAAAATGATACAACTACTACATGAATTCATGCCCAGAGGACATGGCTCTGCAGAGTGAAACATGAGCTCTTCTGTGTGTACTCCTTCCTTCCATTCCTCTCTCCGAAAGAATTGCTCATTTAACAGCAAATATTTATTTAACTGCTACTATGTGCTACATCCAGTTCTGGGCATTGGTGATACAACAGCGCACAAAATGAAAAGAGCCCTGCTCTTCTGGAGTTTATTCCTAAGGAGCTTGGTGTGTAGCCTTCCAATCTATATTTATATCATTTATATCTGTCACTATATCGATGTCTGTAGTTCTGTATCTGTAGGTTCATGTTGTACACATGTTTCTGTGACTGGACTTTTCACCAACAAATGTCTTGGGGTTTCTTTCATGTCAGAATAAATGGGCCTTCCTCATTCTTTGAAAGCTGGATAATGGTTTTCTGTAGAGATAAACCCCTACAGATAGACATACAGGTTGCTCTAATTTTTTTTCCAAGCCGGCAGTGCTGCAGCAAACTTTCTTCTGCATACACTATTGTGTCCGCCAGAGTCTGTACACTTGCTGAGTAACCGTGGGTAAGATCATTAACCTCTCTGTGCCTCAGTGTATTCATGTACGAAATAAGTATAATAATAGTACCTCTCGCTACTCATCACGGAAGGTGCAAATTAACCACAGTGAGATGCCACTTCGCATCCACTCAGATGCCTATAATCAAAAAACAGATAATAACAAGTGTTGGTTGGTGAGGATATAAAGAAACTGGAACCCTTGTACACTGCTGGTGGGAACGTAAAATGATGCAGCCACGTTAGAAAAAAGTTTGGCAGCTCCTCAAAAGGTTAAACATAGAATTTCCATAGGACCCAACAATTCTACTCAGATGTATATACCCGTGATAAATGGTAACACAAGTCCACACAAAAACTTGTACACAAATATTCATAGCAGCTTTATTCATATTAACAAGAAGAGAGAAACAACCCAAATGCCCATCAACTGATAAATGGATAAACACAATGCAGTGTATCTATACAATGGAATATTATTTGGCATTAACAAGATATAAAGTTCTGACACAAGCTACACTATGAATGAATCTTGAAAACATTACACTAACGGAAAGAAGCCAGTCAAAAAAGACCATACATTGAATGATTTTATTTATAAGAAATGTTCAGCATAGGCAAATCCATAGAGACAGAAAGTAGATTGGTGGTTGCCAGGGGGTTGAAGGCTTGAGGCAGTGAGGAAGGACTACCAATGAGGGTCTCTTTTGGGGGTGATGAAAATGTTCTGAAATTGTGGTGATGGTTACACAACTCTATGAGTATACTAAAAACTATTGAGTTGTACACTTTAAGTGGGCAAATAGTATGGTATGTGAATTGTATCTCAATTGAACTGTTATAAAAACTAGAGTATCTCCCTCATGGGTTGTGAGGATTAACTGAGATAACATAAAAATGTGGAGAACAGTGCCTGGCATTCTGTAAGCTCTATCCAAGTATCCACCACTCTTGTTGTTTCTGGGGAATGGATTCCTAGAAGCAGAATTTTCAAGCCAAAGTGTAGGTGCATTTTAAAAAAAAATTTTAATTTTCAAAGACTCTGCAAAGTTGCCCTCCAAAAACAGTCTTCACCAATTCACCCTCAAAAGTAGCATACAAGGATGCCTGTTTTTCTCTTTTCTTCTTCTTTTCAAAGAAGTCACCACCAAGAAGTTCGGAAAAACATACACATCAGTGTTCACAGTGGTTTCCTTTGGGTGACTGGGTAACATGTGAATTTTCTTTTCTTTTTCCCATATTGCTTATCTGCATTTTGTCATATTAAAAGGAGAATATATTAATTACATAATGTTTAAAAAATAAAACATAAACGTATCCCCCTTCTACTCTTCACCAAGGGACTTTTACCCCCCACAGTCTTCAGAGGTTCAGGTAGGACAACTTATATTTATCAGTCCATCCTAAAGGCAGGTTTTATTGTAACTTTCTAGAAGAAACAGCCAGAGGGCGACAACTGTAAACATTGAGAAGTACAGAAGTTGCAGTTATTAGCCCAGGCCTGCACTTTCTTGCTTGATGGTATCCCAAAACCCTGTAATAAAAACCTTGCTTGTGAGCCATTTGCACCCTTACCAGGCACCAGACACTGCAAGTTTTCAGATGCTTCATGTTCATTGTCATTTAACCCTGACAACAATTCTATGCCATAGGTACTGGTGCAAAAATGGAGTCAGAGGAGTTAAGTAACTTGCCCAAGGACACAGTGCTGGTCAGTGGCTGAGGTAGATACTGGTTAAGCTGTGAGTCAAGAGTCAGGAACTGGGATCTTTTATGATCTCACTGAAAAGCGAGGACATGGTTAGGGCCAGATTCATGGGAAGTTGATTCAGCAGTTCAGTGCTGTCCTCAGGACATTTGTTCTTTCCATCTCTCTGCTTTGCCATCTTCCGGTTGTTTTCATCTTTGGAAAGACAGAGGGCTCTAGCAGTGACATTTAGACATAACAAGGTTCAGGGAAAGAAGAGAGGGTCAGTTTCTTTCTAGGGCTTTCTCTTTACAGTGAAGGAATGTTTTCCTTCCAGCAAACTCTCCCCACAGGCACAGTGTTTGTCTCACCGGCCCATTCCAGGTCATTACCTATTCTCAAACCAATCACTGGCAAAGGAAATAGAATTACCCAAAGTTAATTAGTCTGAGGTTTGTGTCGGAAGTGGGTCATTGTTCCCTGAGGAGGGGAGTTCCCTGAGCAAAATTAAGATTCTTCTTGGAAGGCAGAAGGGGAAATGGATGTTGGGGAGCTGGGTGGGGAAACCCATAGTATCCACTTAAGAAGAGATTCAAGCTTATGTTGTCACACTCAGGAGTCTATTCCTGCATCTTGGCCAAGACTTCCATTGCTAGGCATTGATTATTTAGGGTGAAGCTTCTGAGTCACCCACACCTGCCTCTTCTCTCTGCCTGAAGGTCCCATGCTCTCTGAAGGGGGGGCTTGAAAGCTTGATTTAGGGCAGATCATGCGGACTGAGGTAGTGGGTTTTTAAAATATCCCAGTTCAACTAGATACTTTCTACCTTGGTGATCTCTAGTCTGGGAGACTGCCATTTCACATTCCCCTTGGGTCTCTCAAGAAAGGTCCCTTTGGGATGGTCTCCTCTTGGTAGCTTACAGGACTGACTTGATTAATAAGACATTATCAGTTTGTAGAGTTAGAGGGCTTTGGGAGGATGTACTTGACCTCGCTTCCTGGGAATCACGCTTTTAGCTAACGTGATAGATTGGAGTTTTATTCAGCAAATCTTCACTCATCTCCCTTGCAGCTTGGGACATAGTATGTTTCTTGCCCCAGTGACTTTGGGCTTGGCCACGGATTTGCTTTAGCCGATGGAATGTGAGTGGCTATGACTCTAGCAGAGCCTTTAAATAATGCTTACACTGTCTGGCTTCCCTTGTAACCACTATGAGAAGAGCATGACTTGGATAGCCAGTGCCCCTTCTCTCTGGATCCCACGATTAGTCGCATGGAACAGATCCAAACCCAGACTGAAGCAGGGTCACCTTAGCCAATCTGCAGACCTGTGAATAAGGAAAATAAATGCTTGTTTTCATAAGTTGCAAGTTTTTATTTGGCAGCAGTGGAGCAGCCATAGGGGACTGCTACAGGTGATGTTTTTGAGTGTCGCTCAAAAGGTATGGATGGTGTGGCAGTCTTGTAGGAGAAGATGTGAGAACATGTCCCATTAAAGCAACCCCTGGGAGCGTTCCCTGGTGGCCCAGTGGTTAGGACTCCATGCTTTCACTGCTAAGAGCGTGGGTTTTGATCCCTGGTCAGGGAACTGGGATCCCACAGGCCACATGGCACAGAATAGCACGTGCTGAATATAACTCAGGGAGGGAGATGTTTTGGTGAATTTCTTGGAACAGCCCAAATTCTAAGAACTTTCTATCAACTGTTCTCTGACCCATTCTCACCAAAACAATCTTCACGGCCAATAAATTGCTACACCACGTGTTTCATCATCAGTGCTCAAATGTAGTAGAATTGTAAGGGAAAGAGCACTGAGCATGCTGTGGTTTTATACCGAAGTGCAGCTCGTGTCTAGTCTGTGACTTTGGGTAAGTCATGTAAACTCTCTGAATCTCATTTTCCTCACCTGCAAGTTGGGTGTGGTTATAAAAATAAAATGATCATGTAGAGTTATGTTTTTCAAATTGTACTTTTGGTTAGTTGGAGTTCTTTTTCAAAATCGATATATAAAATTGATAACTGGCTACCACAGGCAGTTTAAATACTCATTATTTGGCACCATGTCTTTCATTGTTGGCAGAACCTGCCAGCTACCTTCTCAGAGTCCTTAGGGTTTCCTACAGCCCAGTTTGAAAACAACTTACAGTGAAATTCCTCTACAAATGCCGGTGGTGGTGGTAGTGGTGATGGTGGTGGTGAGAGTGGTGGTGATGGTTGTGATAGTGGTAGTGGTGATGGTGATGATGGTGGTGGTGGTGGTAATGGTGGTGGTGATGATGATAGTGATGGTGGTGGTGATGATGTTGATGGTGGTGGTGGTGGTGATGATGGTGATGGTGGTGATGGTGGTGGTGATAGTGGTGGTGATGATGGTGGTGATGATGGTGGTGGTGGTGGTGATGATGGTGATGGTTGTGGTGATGATGGTGATGATGGTGGTGATGATAGTGATGATGGTGGTGATGGTGGTGGTGATAGTGGTGGTGATGATGGTGATGATGGTGATGGTGGTGGTGATGATGGTGATGGTGGTGATGGTGGTGGTGATAGTGGTGGTGATGATGGTGGTGATGATGGTGGTGGTGGTGGTGATGATGGTGGTGGTTGTGGTGATGATGGTGATGATGGTGGTGATGATAGTGATGATGGTGGTGATGGTGGTGGTGATAGTGGTGGTGATGATGGTGATGGTGGTGGTTATGATGGTGATGGTGGTGGTGGTGATGGTGATGGTGGTGATGGTGGTGGTGATAGTGGTGGTGATGATGGTGGTGATGATGGTGGTGGTGGTGATGATAGTGATGGTGTGGTGATAGTGGTGGTGATGATGGTGGTGGTGGTGGTGATGATGGTGATGGTGGTGGTGATGATGGTGATGGTGGTGATGGCGGTGGTGATAGTGGTGGTGATGATGGTGGTGATGATGGTGGTGATGATGGTGGTGGTGGTGATGATAGTGATGGTGTGGTGATAGTGGTGGTGATGATGGTGGTGGTGGTGGTGATGATGGTGATGGTTGTGGTGGTGGTGGTGATAGTGGTGGTGATGATGGTGATGGTGGTGGTGATGGTGGTGGTGATAGTGGTGATGATGATGGTGATGGTGGTGGTGATAGTGGTGGTGATGATGGTGATGGTGGTGGTTATGATGGTGATGGTGGTGGTGGTGATGATGGTGATGGTGGTGGTGATGATGGTGATGATGGTGGTGGTGGTGATGATAGTGATGGTGGTGGTGATAGTGGTGGTGATGATGGTGGTGGTGGTGATGATGGTGATGATGGTGGTGGTGGTAGTGGTGTGTGATTTCAGTCTCTCAAAATGTTTCCTTGTCTTCTCTTCCTCCCAGATTTCTCTCATTGACCATAAGCTGAAAGCCACAATTAAAGCTTTTTGAGAGTGTTTTGGAACACTTTTAAGTTTGAAGGGATGAAGAGACTCAACCACACTCACCAAGTCAACTATAATTACAACACAGTCACTGCCAAAGTTCTGGGATGCACCTCTGCACCAGAACCTGGCAGATCCTCAGGTGAGAAGAATAAGAAGTACAAATTCTCTAAGTGGATCATTGGGAATGATGGCAAGAGGAGCCACTCTTATTTAAACTCCTTGGTATCCAAACCTGTGTAGCCTAGTTACTGGGGACACAGCACCATATAATGATCATTGGTTCAAAGTACACGCTACATTTTGAAGCATTCCCACCCCACAAGGTGTCCTCTTGAAGCTGGCATCTTCCCTGCATTTTTAAGAGGTCATTCTAATCTTATATTAGACAAATAGCTTCTGGGTGATGTGGTATAAAGTAAGACCAGTAGATCTTTTGGTTATTGTAATATCTCCTTTGCTGTAAAGCGAGTCCCTTGGCAAGGCAATGCTATGCAAGATTCCATGACAATAAATCAGACATTCTGTGAGCCCTCGAACAGTACTGCTATCTGAGGCAGTGCAACCAGGAAAGGCAAATCCATACTTATAACAATATATTGTTAGTTCCAGTACCTCTTCCCTACCAGGGCTTTGACTTTACTATAGGAGACTTGCTGGGGCTATGAATTCAACATGCTTTGCAACGTTGCTATTCACACAATCAGATCCTGTGCTTGATTTTAAGCACAATCTTCTCTCCGGCTGCAGGAGATGAGGCTCTCCTTAGGAGCTTGTAGGGACTCCTGGCTTTTACATCATAACTTGAGTTGCTAGTTGAATGATTGGAGCGCATCATTTTCTTCCTTCAGTTCTCCTATTGAACTCAACCTCTAATCAATCAACCAGCTCCACAGTCTTTACAATGACGCTTACTCCCATATCTCTCCAATGCTGGATATTGCATTCCCTCCCACCTGTGTCGCACCCCCATTCACTAACCAGAGTCTTAGTCCTTTGATGTTACAGCACCCTAGGGATTAGCAGCACCTCACCTACCACCAGCAATTGGTCCTTGCTGCCATCCAGCCATCAAGGGATCCACCTCCCAGAATCCCATCCTGAGATTCTGTTTCTTAGGAGCACTTCTGGTACCAAGAAGACCTTGAGACAAGGATTCCAGTACCAGGAGTTCATTTGACAAAAGGAGGAAGCACCAGCAGGGAGTGGGGAAGTGAGACAGGCAAGAGAAGTCCAGTAAATGGTACCTTATCAAGCAAGTTATTACAGTGAGCTTAATCCTGCTGGGGAATACTTGTAAACAATATAAAACAGAATACTTTGTGTTTTCCCACCTGAGGGGCAAAGGAGCTGGGTTATTTATTTATATCAGCTTTGGTCAGTCATTGGTTGAGGGCTGCTGGGGCGGTGGTGGTGGTAATTATATTAACTACTGAGCCCTTCCAGCCTGCCCTGCACATGTGCAGAGTGGACACTGGTAGCTGGGAAAGCCCTTGGGCAAAGAGATGCTGATGCTGGTCATCGAAAGCCAGGCCAGTGTGCCCTGAAATGGTACCACCTAAGAGAATGTGGGCAGGGCACCAACAGCATCAACTGCAGGGTGGGAGGAGAGAGGAGACAGCTTGAGAATGCAGTGACTGAGTGTAGGGAAGGCAAGGATATTAGGACAAACCGAAGGGCATCCAAATTGTGCTAATTCTTATTATTTTAGTGCTGGTCCCATTCTAAGGTGTGGCTGTTGGCACAGCTGTTTTTAGTAAAAGTCTTAAAGGGGTAAGAGAAGAAGCACATACCATTTCTTGGTGACAAATCTAGCACTGATGTGCTGGATATTTTCACAACTGCGGGTATGCATCTCTGGCTTGGATGAACGAGGGCTGGGGAAGTGAATGTCTTAGTGGAGAGGACTATTGCTCAGCCCCTAATGGATCCAGCCAGAGAGGCAAAGGAAAGGCCTCCCTGTTTGGCTTCCTCCTGAGTTGTAGGCTAGGCTGGGTTATGTTTTATATTATATCAATAACCCACCCCCCGAAATTATAGTTAAAAAATGTTCTACGTATAGAGTACCCAGTTCAAGATGTCAGGTTTTTTCTGGGCTGAGGGGAAATGGAATATTTGGGAAAAGGTGGACATGGCAGTCTCTCCTGGCAGAGTAAGATCTTCTTAGAATGGGGCTCTTGCTGAGTGTGTTTTGCTTCTTTGCTCTGATAGACTGTAGTGGTAGACCATGTCGGAATTTGGGGATGCCCATCAACCTCCCTCCTATTCACGGAGTTCTAAACAATTGAGATCTGAACGCAAGGAGTCAAAGTATCAACTTATGAATAGACAAAGTTGTTGACCATCAGAATGTCTGTTAAGCTTGAGTAAATATGACATAGCCATAAAATGGAATACTATGCAACTATAAAAAAGAATGAAGATGCTCTAAGTATTCACATGGCAAGAGCTCCAAGACAATGGGCAGGAGTGAGAGGGGTTAATAACTACTAAGTCTGTAGTGTCTTACATATATATGTGTAAGTTTGGAAGGAATCACAAGAAAATATTAATAGGTAGAGCTTGGGGATGGGAACAGGGTGGGTGGGGGGAGACTTTTCACTGAATGCCATTTTTGGGAAACACGTACATAAATATATTACCTGTATATATCTAGAGATCTAGAGAATGACTCAGAGAGGGGAAGACGTAGAGGGGATGGATTAAAATAGTTGCTTTGCCTCTCACCGTTAAGTCACCTGCCTCTTACCATGACTTTGGGAAAGGGAGAAGGAAAAGGGTAGGTTGAAAATTTGAGAAGCCACAAGTGAAGAGCAGAGGGTGGGGTGGGTGCTCTGCCTGAGGTGCAGAGCACCATCTCCATCTGCTGATCATGCCACTGCTGTGCTCCCAACATTTCAGTCCACTGAGTGTGCTTGACACTGAGTAGGTGCTCGGAAATATGACTGCTGGGGTTCAAGCCAGCCAGAGTGCTGTAGAATCTTGTCAACTGAAAAAAAAAAAATGCAGAACCTAAACTTTAAGAATTATGTTTTCTTTGGTGGACTTGCTGAGGACTTGAGAACAGAAGACAGCCTCTCAGAGAGCTCTGAGGGACAGCTCCGAAGAGGGAAGGGCAGAACCAGGATATATAGAAGTTTTGCAACAAAGACCAGGTAGTCAGAACATCGGAAGAATACTGTTAATTTAAAAAAAAAAACAACAACAGACATCTCAAGTTAATGAATTTAGTGCTTTTCTACATAGGGGAAGATGCAAGAGTCTGGGCTCATTGAAATCATTCCTTTGATACCCACCTTAACTCTCTAGGGCCAGTATCCTGCTCTTCTCCATCCTGAATCCCCTCAGGGTACACACTTAGGGGTGGCTGCAGTGGCTTGTGGCCTGCTGGCCACCACATTCTTCGTTTACTGAAATAGCAGGTGACACTTCCCATGCACAATGTGTTGGCACACCTCTTCATGACCACCCACTTGGGAGTTAGCATATGGTGATGGTTAAAAGCATGGGATCTAGCATCAAGTCTCGGCTCTGCCACTAACTAGGTATGTGGGCTTGAGAATTCCTTTCTCACTCGTTAAACAGCAATAACACTAGCACCCAGCTCACTGTTACAAAGCGTCACGTACAGAGTGCACAGGACAGCGCCTGGCCCATTAAGGTGCTCAATCACTTTGGGTGTTTATTTTTACTAGTTTAGTCATTCTTTCTGTGGCCAGGAGCACAGACCCTGACTCTCTATATAACACAGAACAGAGTCCAGAGTTCCTTGCGTGGTCCGGGCAACCCGCCCCTTCCTGACTTCACTGGCTGATGACGCAGCTGCCTTTCCCGTCCAACTTCCAAGGGGTCTCTCCAGAGAAGCCGCTTTGCTGGCAGGCGTGTCTGCTAGGATTCCAGAGGTAACGCCAGATGCTGGCGTGCAGCTGTACTCACGGAACACCCTATCGGTGTTTATTCCCTGCATAACTGCAAAGTAAATGGCTTAATGTTATTGTGAAAATGACTCTAAAAGTTAATGGTTCCCCTAATAGGAGAGCCCTCCTCCCATTAACTGCACCAGCTTATCTTTCTCCGTCTTCTTTCAGCCTCAGGGAAAGAAACAACAAACCCGGGACTCCACCCTGGGCTAGAAACTTACTTGAGTTTTGTTTGTGTTGATCTCATCTTGATCCGGGCAGGGGGCCCGGGAGAAAAAGTAAAGCCAGGGTAAGCCAAGTTATTGGGGATTTCCCACTCTTAACATTGTTACTTTTTTTTTTAACCCCACTTTGTGAAAGAAGTTTTAAGCCACACCAACGTGCAAGGTTCAAAGAGTTAATTTAAGTGTGTTTCGGATTTTAGAAACATTGAGTACATCAGAGTTAGTTTTGTCCTGGTCCTCAGGTTCTGGTGGGAGATAAGCTTTGCTTTGTCCTGTGGCCAAAAGCTGTCTGCTTTTTTTTTTTCTTGCTGTACGCGGGCCTCTCACTGTTGTGGCCTCTCCCTGTTGTGGCCTCTCCTGTTGCGGAGCAGGCTCTGGACGCGCAGGCTCAGCGGCCATGGCTCACGGGCCCAGCCGCTCCGCGGCACGTGGAATCTTCGCGGACCGGGTCACGAACCCGTGTCCCGTGCATCTGCAGGCGGACTCTCAACCACTGCGCCACCAGGGAAGCCCAAGCTGTCGCCTTTTGAAGCAGAAGGTGAGCCAATGACAGACAAGCCTGCCGTGCTGATGTAATCTGATGTAATCAGACCGAGAAGGCTGTGCTCTGGCCAGGGAGAGGCCTGGGGACTGGACATGGGGTTTGTGAGACCCATCGCATCCCCGGGGTCTTTTTCTTTATGAACGCCTCAAAATAGGGGCCCGGCAGCAGCCAAACATCACTGACCTCCCCTGCACTGCCAATGAAATCTAGCTAAGGGGGAATACAAGCTTGAGTCTGGATGACTCAGGACCCAGATGTGGGAGGATAGAGGGCCCTGCAATTAGTGTCACTACTGAATTCTCCATGCAGTGTACTCCAGACGGAGTGTGCTGGGCGGTTTAGTGTAGTCATTCAGATCCTGGACTCTGAAGCTGGATTGTCTGAGTTCAAGTCCCAGCCATACTTCTTCCTAGCTGCTGTGTGGTTTTGACCCAGTTGCTTAACTTCTCTGTGCCTCAGTTTCTCTTCCATAATTGTGAGAAACAAATGAGTTGATAATTGGTGTTTATGTCATGACTAACAAAAAAGCAATGTGAGAGGAGGAGATCCTGAAAATGGATGGTTCTTGAGGAAACTCATGCAGGAAATTGCTAACCTATGGGGCTTTAGAATTGTGAAGCTTCGTCTGAAGTTTCGTTTATTTAGCTTTGAATGACTATGAGTGTCTTCAACTCCTGAAATAAAGTCAATGGGCAAATGCAAAAAATAAAAATTGGTAAAGTACCTGTTTCATAGTGAGTGATATAGAAGTTTGGTCTCAAATACCCTGTAAGGAGTGTTTTTTTTTTTTTTTTCTTGTTTAGTACCTGATACTAAAGAGTACTTAATTCGGTACTAAAGAGTACTGTTGAATCAGGTGGTTGGCAAGAAGGAACTGAAATGAACTCCCTGTAGAGGACTGTGTAACCTGCATGGATGTCAGTTGACCCCTTGGGCTTGGGCTCTTGCATCACATGTGCTGTATCTGTTTTTGCTTTGCAATAATCCGGATCTTGGCACCTGACTAAGTTACCCTAAAAGAGTCTCCTCACACATCGGTGAGCAAGGTGGACTTTACTGACAATATCCTGGCGAGGTCTGAGGAGGGGATGAGGGGTGTATGTTGAGTGCATACATACATACAAACACACACCATTGCAGCAACTTCTTCCCCCTCAGGATTTCTTCCCTCCAAAGTCCCTGCCTGGCTGTGTTTTGAGGGTTTCCTTTGGTGCCCTTTTCCCCACACCAGCCTCCAATGGTGTTCTCCTCTCTCTGCCTCTTGGGAACTTTAAATTCTTTACTTTTTAAATAAGCAGGGCCGTTTGGCCCTGCCCTGGCTCCAGCGCACCAACTTACCCAATTGAGAGCATCATAGCCCGACATCCTCAACTTGACTCATCGGATGGATCAAGATGTTGCTCTCCTTAAGGGGCTTCAGAGCACTTTGCAAACATCCAGGTGCCCATTTCCCTTATTGAAAACCTACCGCTCTGGTCTTTACTAACTCTGTGATGGCGGACAAGGTACTCAACCTCTCTGAATCTCAGGCTAGTCACCTAAGGAATGAAGATAATGATAGGACTGACACGGCTGTTGTGAAGACAAAGTGAAATCATTCCTGCAAAACACGAAACAGTGCCTCGTGTTTGATAGAAATGCAATCTATGCTTTTTGAATAAATCATAGCCTGAGTGCTCACAAAACATAAATGGGATTTCTCTCAGTGGAAAATGGGCATCGTGAACTTTTTTATAAGATGCGTATGAGGCATTAAGAGCACAAACGAGGGAACGGTTAGGGCTATCTAGATGACATGGGGAACTTTTTTTGTAAGTTACTTAATCACTCTGCACATTAGTTTCCTCTATCGTAAAATAGGGATAATAATAGTACCTTTTCATATGGCTGTTGGGAAGATTAAATCAATAATGCACGTAAAGACAAAGACTTGTCCAAGTTAAAAGTTTAAGAAACTGTAGCTATTATTATTAAAAGCTTATGCCTTGAATTGAACTATTAGGACAGGAGAGTATATTTGCCTCATTTCCTGGTATAAAATTCACATTTGCGAAGTTCAGATGTATTTAGGAAATCCCAATGCTATTTTACTAAAGGCTTTAGTCAAGACAGAAATTGATTAATTTAAGCTGATAGCTCTGGCTTTAGAAATTTTAAATCATTACACAATTCATAAACTTCCTAATGGTTTTCTCTTGATATTTAGTTTTGGAATTCATAAATTCTTTGGGGGCTGTTAGCTTTGTAGTCATTTCCTTTCATCAGCTGCACATTAAGAATTAATTTGGGGTACGAGCTAATAGCCCAGCACTCCTGACCAGAGTTCCCTTTGATTTTGTGTAAATTATGAGCAGTTGGCCATATTCCACAAGCAACTAGTTATGAAGATAGAATGTGCATGAGCAGAGTTCAGTGTTGGGATCAAATAAGGCTTGTAATAAATTTAATATGACGTTGTAAAGGATATGCAAAATCAGTATTGTGCTGCGGACTAATTAGACATAAATGCAGTTCACACAGATGACCGTAGTTACCTTGCCCCCAAACGAGTCCATCCAGGATTCGCTACCAGAGAAGGGATGGGTCTGCTAGGAGCAGAAAGGAGCTTTGGGGTGCCTCAGTTCTCCTGAACCCAGAGCAGCCAGATGTGTCTCTTTTGGGATGGGGCCTAGGTGACACAGAGGCTTATTGTTTAGGACCAGGACATGATGAAATCAACCTCCTCCTGCTTCTTACAGGGGTTTGGCTGCAAAGGAAGTGTATTAGTCTAGGCAGGGGTCAGCAAACTTCTTCTGTAAAGAGTCAGATAATAAATGTAATAGGCGCTTATAGAGGGCCATATGCAGCCCTCTGCGTTGCAAGGACTCAAGGCTACCATTGCAGGGCAAAAGCAACCATAGTCGGGCTTCCCTGGTGGCGCAGTGGCTGAGAGTCCGCCTGCCGATGCAGGGGACACGGGTTCGTGCCCCGGTCTGGGAAGATTCCCACGTGCCACGGAGCGGCTGGGCCCGTGAGCCATGGCCGTTGAGCCTGCGCGTCCGGAGCCTGTGCTCTGCAACGGGAGAGGCCACAACAGTGAGAGGCCCGCATACTGCCAAAAAAAAAAAAAAAAAAAGCAACCATAGTCTATACACAGGCTAATGAGGTGGGCTGTGTTCCAATAAAACTTTATTTAAAGAAACAGGAGAAGGGGTGGATTTGGCCCTTGGGCTGTAGTTGTGGATTCCTGGCCTAGGCTAAGGCTCTGGATGGGAACCTGGAAAAGAGGAGAGCCCGAATCAACAAGTTCCTGAAGCAGGCTTGCATCTGTGTTGGTGGATGAAATAGGGGTGTGGGAACCCAGAGCACAGGGAAACCTCAAACCCCCTTTCCTCTTCCCCTCCTTCACAGGGCTTGCCTACCTCAGTGAAGGCAACCAGTGGCAAAGGTGGTACAGAATGGATAAAGGTGTGGGGACAGACTGGATCAGGTTAAACCCTAGCGCCCTCCTGATGTAGCTTGGGCAAGTTATTCTACCTCTCCGAGCCCATCTGTAAAATTGGGGTGATAGAACCCATCTCAGAGTTATGAGGGTTAAATGAACTTTGTGATGTGAAGCGTTCAGCGCGCATGAAATGGTCTGCATGCTGTATTTTATGGGCAGTTTAAGGGAGCCTCAGGAGTGATTTTGCCTTTTGGGTTTTTTTTTTTTACCTCTCACACAGACTTTAGAATACAACTCCCCATAAATTGGGTCTGTTTAGAATTATTTGATTAATTCTACGATATACGTAGAAGTGGAGTTGTTGGGTCATGGGTTGTCTGTGTCCAGCTATAGTAGATACTAAACTGCTTAGTAGACACTAAGTGGGTTTCCAAAATGGCTATACCTATTTGCATTCCCATGAGACTTCTTATGAGAGTTTCAGTTGTTTATCATTCTGGTTTCTGGCGGTTTTCACTGGTGTCTCCCAAGACAGTGATGAGTCTGTGTGCCATTTGAATACCCTCTTCTGGAAAGTGCCTGTTGAGGTGCCAGGTTTCTTCCTGGTTTGCAGAAATTCTTCGTGGAGTCTGGATATGAGAAGCTTAGCCGTTCCAGGTGCTTTCTGATAAACAGAAGTCCCTGATTTGAATATAGTTCTTCTTATCACTCTTTTCTTACCTTTTTAAGTTCAATGATTTAAGTAAATTATTTGGTATTATTTTCACCACCTTGCTTAAAACACTTCACACAGCTGATGAATACACACCAGTTAGAACCATTGGATTAGCTAAATAATTTCCTTCCAATCCTGAGATGTGATGAATCTATGAAACCCATCCAGTTGGTGTTCATTTGGGTTCATTTTCAACACACCTGGAAAAGGTGTATATGGATGTGTGGGGCTGCTGTCAGCAGTGAATCATTAAGGACCCTGAGGGTGGACATTTTGGAGTGCACAGCCTGCACTAGGACAGGATTTCAGGGATGAGTATAGTGAGAAGGAGGTTTGAACAACCATGCAGTACAGCCAAGGAAGTGTCCTGGATATCTGGAAAAGTGAAAAGGAATCAGAGGGAGTGGATCACAGGATAGGTCAGAGGGAAGGGAGATGGGGGAAAAGGCAGAAGAGAAGGTTTACATTTGGTAGCAAATGTCAGAGACTCAAATATAGCAAAAGGAGGTGTTCTTGGGAGCTTGGCCTGCTGAGAGCTGGTTTCCTTGAATTTTCCTTTTTTTTTTCTTAGCTAGAAAAGCTCTGATAGACCAAATCACATAGCAATAATTTTTTTTAATAATAGAGGCACTTAATTCCCATCACTTTTTTTCCTCTCCTGATGGGAAATAAAATGGGTTATTAACTCTTCAATAGGTACTGTATGAAAAAAAGGGAAAAAAGGAAATTTAGAACCAGCAGCAAGCACTGTGAAGAGTATACACATCCCATGTCAAGATTATAGAGCTAGTCTAGCCTCCTTTTCTTTGAGGGTTCTGTGTGGGTCATATTGGAAGGCCCATTCTATCAGACAGAACTCTGTTTGCAAATGACTGAAAACCCAACTTGAAGGCTTCAATGGTAAAAGGACATTTTTGATTCTAATAACTGAAAAGTCTAGAGTGGGTGCTCGCCTCCAGTGAGGCAATTTCTAGCAGCTCATATGATGTCATCAAGGATTGAGATTTCCGCCATATCTTCACTGTGCCTTCATTACTGTTGACCTCATCCTTTGCTTATACGCAAACCCGAATCTCCTGGTAGTTTCCTGCTCCCGCACCACGAGAACAACATAACTATAGCAGTTGCAGCCCTCAACCCATACTGGACTCAGGAAGACTGGGAATCTCTCTAACGACTCCTGCTGAAGACCTAGCATTCACAACCTCTCACTGGCCCATACTGGGTCAGGTGCCCAGGTCATGCCCAATCACGTGGCCAAGAGTCTAAGGCAGGCTAATTGTGTCAGACAGTCAGGATCCTATGTGGAGCTGAGTGTGGAGTTGGTCCTGCCCAAACTGCATGGCTGAGAATGGGGGAGGAGTGGATTCTCCCATGAAAGGAAGGGTGCTGACGCTGGAGAGGCATCAGAGACCGGCCATTGAACCTAGCAAGGGAACGTGGGTGCATCAGGGAAGCTTTGTGAGCAAAGAACAGCACAGTGATTTAGCAGCTAAAAGGCTGAGAAAGTGGAGCTTTGCTTGGTAACTGCTGGAGTCAGGAAGCCTGGCCAGATTGCGGCTCCAGTACTTAACGGTTAGGTTATCCAACCTTTCTTAGTCTCAGATCCCTTAACTGTCTAGTGTGGAAGTGATGCCAGTCCTCTTGTTATTGGTGGAGTAAATGAGAGAATATTTTCAGAAAGGTTTCGGACAACGTAAAAAAGATGTGGATATGAGTGTATGGTGTTTTCACTACTAAAGATCATAGCAGGAATAAACAAGTCCCAAATGCAGCATATCCATTTAAAGTTTGACTTCCAAAGCTAATATTTGAGCAAAGTAAAATCAGTAGTGTTGATTAAGATAAAAGTACTAACCGCTAACATCTATCAAGTGCTTACCATGTGCCAGGCACCGTTCTAAGCATTATTTCAATTAATCTTCAAACAATCTTGAGTTAAGCACCATTATTGTCCCCATTTTACAGATGAGGAAATTAAGCCACAAGGAGGTTAAACAACATCCTCCAGCTAGCAGTGCTAGAGCTGGGATTCAAATCCAGGCAGCCTGTCTCTAGAATCTGAACTCTGAACCACTATTTATCCATGCTAATAGCGTTGGAATCTACTGCTTTGAAAGTCAAATGATGGAGCCAAATTTACCTACCCCATTTTGGGCATTAACGTATGTAATTAAGCAAAGTACATTAATGGACTCATTAGCCTGTGAAAATAAATCCCAGAATAGAAGCATTTATCATCTTGGTATTTTTTCTTGTGGTGACTTGGTTCTTTAGTTTGGACCTGTTTATGTGTGTGTACATATCCCAAGGCAAAAGCATGCTATTTGTGGGCTTACAGCTCATAGAGTCGAGTCTGGAATCAAAAGACTAGAATTATAGGCACAGCTCAGTCACTTATCAGCTATAACTATGTTCACGTTTCTATTTTCTCATCTGTAAAGCCCCAGAGAGTGAGCATGGGGCTAAAATCAGATGGTGCTTAGGACTGTCCTTTGAGAGCTTTCAAGGACCATACAGATCTAAGACATTTCTTAATTCTCTTATGATTAATACTCCCAGAGACCTTTTGTGTCATCAGTGAACTGTGTTCCGTAGGAACAGCATTTAACACTTATATGTATTTCTGTGGTATTGTGCTTTTAGATTTCCTTGGAGTCTGGCTCTCCTAAATGGCCTGATTGCTTTCTAATGGAGCTTTCTGGATCACCTCTCAGTATGGCCGCCTAATGGGTTACTTTCCTACTTTGGGGGCCCACCTGAAGTCAGCATAAACCAATACTTTATGGAGCTCCTTGAGGGGCCGTGGGAAGCCTGTATAAGCACACACATCTCTAGCCTCACAGGGCCAGACTCTAGCTTCCCACCACGGTTGGATTCACCCACAGGTGCATATATTTTTTTTCCTTAGTGTTACCTGCCCTTGATCAGTTTTTCCACAGTGGATACTTGTGTGGGTTTTTATTTTATTTTTTGTTTTTCTATTTAGCATCTAATAGCTATTTATTTTTATTCTGGTAACAGAAGTCTCCATAATGTTGTGTGCTGTGCTGGAGCTGGCTGTTAAGTATCTGTCAGTTGTCAAACACGGCCATTATTAAAAATTAAATTATATAAATGTGCAGTTAGTAATCAATGTTCAAAGTTCACCACTTCCTAATTATTTTGCTGCACTTTGTTATTACCTCAGCCCTTGAGATATTTATGTCTATTGTATCTGTGGTGGAAATACTATTTAATGGTGTGCTACTGTGCATCTCCTCCCAACTTTGCATTTAGTGATGTGTTGATGGCTTGAAGAAGGCCATGGTAGGAGTATTTACACAACAAATCTGGCAAATCAGGGCTCCCACGCCCCTGTAGAATCCTGGTTTACCCCACTCTTAGCTTCAGGGGGTCAGTCCTTACAGACTTAAACCAATTAGTAAGGCCTGTTCCTCTGCCCGCACTGAAAGGCTGATTTGGGCCAATGAATGCCTGACCCAAGACTTTTACTTTCCTGTGGAGGGGATGAAGCTCTCGTCCCTGCATGGGTTGCAACCGCAAGGGGAGAGCTAGTCCAAGAATCAAGCTAACACATGGAGGAAAGCAGACAGAAGCTGAGAGATGGAAGGCCTGGACTTTGGAAGTATCATTAAACCCCAGAATCAAGCAGCACCTGACTTTGAGTCTGCCTAAATCAGAGATCAGCAGACTTTTGCTATAAGGGGCCGGATAGGAAAGGTTTCTGTCAGGGCTACTCATCTCAGCTATTACAGTGTAAAGGCCATAACCAATACATAAACCAGTGGGCATAACTGAGTTCCAATAAAACTATTTACAAGGGCAGGTGGTGGGCAGGATTTGGCCCAAGAGCAATAATTTGCAGATACTGCATCTAAGGCAATAAATTCCCTTTTTTGCTCAAGCATATTTGGCTTGGTTTTCTAACACTTGTAACTGGAAAAGCCTTAACTAATCCAGGTTCATGGGTTGTGAACAATACAAATGGACTCTGAATTCCTTAAGGAAAAACAGAGATTTATTATTAAAATAAATGGTAGCCAAAATTTAAATTCCCAGGAGAGAGATTCCCATTGTTCTAGCTCAAGTCACATCTCTAAGGGAGGGAGATTTACAAGTCCTTCCAAGACCACGTGTGGGGGGAAGGGGTTGTTTCCACAGGGAAAATTAAGGGGCTGTAATCAGATGAACAGGCCCTGGAGGCTCAATCTACTCCAATAACACAGGGAAAAGTCCCCGAATTAAGCACATTTAGCAGGCACCCAGTACACGCAGCTCATCAAAGGAACTTTTGTGTGTTAGAAAATAGCTCTCCTTTTTTTTTTTTTATAAATTTATTTATTTATTTTTGGCTGCTTTGAGTCTTTGTTGCCGTGCACGGGCTTTCTCTAGTTGCGGCGAGTGGGGGCTACTCTTTGTTGCAGTGCGCAGGCTTCTCATGGCGGTGGCTTCTCTTGTTGTGGAGCACGGGCTCTAGGCGCGCAGGCTTCAGTACTTGTGGCTTGCGGTCTCTAGAGCGCAGGCTCAGTAGCTGTGGCGCACAGGCTTATTTGCTCCACGGCATGTGGGATCTTCCCGGACCAGGGCTCGAACCCGTGTCCCCTGCATTGGCAGGCGGATTCTTAACCACTGTGCCACCAGGGAAGCCCTAGAAAATAGGTCTCCTTGACAGAAGAAGTGTGTCCTAGTTGTACCTCTGCCACTAACATGCTGTGTTTCCCTGGGCAAGATATGAAACTTCTCTGGGCCTTAGCTCTTCAAGTACTAAAAGAAGGTGATGAGCCAGGAATCTTTTAAGGGCTTGCTGAGTGCCCAGTTTTGGCGGTTCTTTCCACATATCAGTTATCTTGCCTGTTGGTCTCTAAGACTTAATACTCTGTGCCCTCTGGTTCACCTTTTTTGCATAATCATGAGCTGAGGGAGCTCCCACCTGTTACTTAATTTCTGTGAATATGAATTTCCTCATCCGTTACGGGTCCCACCCTGGAAAGTGGTGTAAGGATTAGATTGATGGATGATTGGAAGGCAGTGTGTGTACTCGTTCAAGGTGGGGCTTTGGAGTTAGACTAGCTGGGTCCAATTCTTCTTTAGCCTTTTTTACTGTACCATTGAGCAGGTTATTTAAACTCTTGGAATCTTTGTTTCCTCATCTGTAAAGTGGGGATATTTGTAGAATTCTCTTCACAGGAGTGTTGTGTAGATTAAATGAGCCACTGCATGTGACATGCTTAGTGTAGAGCCTGGCACATAGTAGATCATCTGTAAAGAGTAACTGTTTATTATATTTGCTTATCATGATTGTATTCGGTTTTTAGAAATAAGTTCCTGATAGAAAATTCCTCCTGCTTTTTACTTTTCTCATTATGGAATTTTTCAAAAGTAATTCTTTGGGTTTTGCTGTCAGTTGCTTTTAGTTATTTCTCTAAACTTGTGAAAGTAATCCAGGCCTATTTTTTTTTTTTAAATTTGATTTTCTAACCATTATAGTAGGATGCTTTCAGTTAAAGTAACAGATTTATATGAGAAAGGGCATTTATTGGCCCATGCAATTGCAAAGTCATCTAAGGCTTAATATAGCACTCGAAAATGTCACCCAAGATTGTTTTCTTCCTCTCACTACACTCTGCCTTCTGTACGGACTATTTCATGTTAAAACGATCTCAAATCATGGCCATAAGATGGTTGCCAGTAGATCCAGGGGTTACCTGCTTCCTCTTCCACATCCTTCAGAAAGAGAAAAGGTGTCTCCCAGTGGCGTTCTCAGAAAAGCAAGAAAGCTGCTTTCCCATAAGCCTCTAACAAATGTCTTTTCAAGCCTTATTTGCCCAGATGAGGTCATTCACTCATGCCTGAGAGAAATTGTGCCCCCAGAGGTTACTGTGTTTAACCCAATCTTCAGACCCACCTCTGAAGCTGCCTGACGGTCCGCCCAGCACACTGAGGACGCAGAAGAGGCAGGCTCCAGGGAAATTTGTGCCAGGACTGAATGGTAAGGGCAGAGCGCTGGCTCATGTCCACCACCTCTGTTTTGATCCTCTGTGTTGTTTCTAAGTCCCTGTATTAGTTTGCTACGGCTGCCATAGCAAAGTACCACACACTGGGTGGTTTAAACAACATAAATTTATTTCCTCCCAATTCTGGACGCTAAAAATCCAAGATCAGGGCATTGGCGGGGTTGGTTTCTTCTGAGGCCTCGCTCGCTCCTTGGCTGACAGGTGGCTGCCTTCTCCCTGTGTCTTCACCTTGTCTTCCTCTGTGTGTGTTTGGTCCTAATCTCCTCTTCTTATAAGGTTACCACTTATAGTAGATTAGGATCCACCCTAAGGACATCATTTTACCTTAATTACCTCTTTAAAGACCGTATCTCCAATACAGTCACATTCTGAGGTCCTGGGGGTTAGGATTTCTACATATGAGTTTGGGGGGACACAAATTTTTTTTTTTTTTTTTTTTTTTTGCGCAGTACGCGGGCCTCTCACTGTTGTGGCCTCTCCCGTTGTGGAGCACAGGCTCCGGACGCGCAGGTTCAGCGGCCATGGCTCACGGGCCCAGCCGCTCTGCGGCATGTGGGATCTTCCCGGACTGGGGCACAAACCCGTGTCCCCTGCATCGGCAGGCGGACTCCCAACCACTGCGCCACCAGGGAAGCCCTGGGGGGACACAATTTAGCCCGTAACAATTCCCAGCTTCCAAGACTACTCCTCAAAATAACTATTTTTTAAAGGCTTGTTGCATAACTATAGTTCATAATTATTCCAAAAACATTCTTTGAAATGAACCTACACTGACTTTGCCTCAGAGATTAAGACAGCTGTTTTATCCATGAGATTCTCTCAAGAGTCAGGAAATGTTTCACGCACCTGACAATTTCACCTTAGAAAAGTTTTAAGGCAGGTGTTACCAGTAATTTGGGCACCTATATTTGAAAAGTAAAATATACCCAACATAAATTCTTGGTGAACCTCTCAAAATGAACTGGTAATAAACATAACCCCAGAAAATGGAATGATTTGACATAATGGTTTAGAGTGAACTATGGCAGCTTTTATTTTCATCCACCTAGCACACTTTGGTCATACCATTTCTTTTGTTTTTTTTTGAGGAATTTTCTCAACTCCATGTGACTTTTGGGTACATGACAGTCAAATCATTGCCCACGGCCCACCACCACGCACCTCTGGCCTCATCACAGGGTTAAGCAGGCGGTTGCATCCTCAGGACAAGGTGATTAGCTGAAGGACTGGGCACATGGCCCAAGTCAGGACTTACCCAGATGTTAGAAATTGGAGGGGGAGGGTGGCCCTCCTGTTGCAGGTTGGATTGTGTCCCCCCAAAAGATATGTTGAAGTCCTAAACCCTGCTACCTGTGAATGTGACCTTATTTGGAAATATGGTCTTTATAGATAGAATCAAATTAAGATGAAGTCATCCTCTGTTACAGTGGGGGCCCTAATCCAATATGACTGGTGTCCTTATAAGAAGAGAAGTATGTGTCAGATACACACTGCTATATATGAAATAGATAACCAACAAGGACCTACTGGATAGCACAGGGAGCTATACTCAATAATTTGTAATAACCTATAAGAGAAAAGAATCTGAAAAAGAATATATATATATATATATATATATATATATATACACACATATATATCTGAATCACTTTGCTGTATACCTGAAACTGACACAACATTGTAAATCAACTATACTACAATTAAATAAATAAATAAATAGGAATAATAATGGCAGAAAAAAAGAAGAGAAGAGAAACAGAGGCACATGAGGAGAACACCATATAAGGATGGAAGCAGAGACTGGAATGATGCCATAAGCCAGTGGGGTCTACAAGCCGAGGAACACTAAGGATTGCAGCTGTACCAGAAGCTGAGAGAGACATGGGCAGATTCTCCCCGGCAGCCCTCAGAGAGAGCATGTCCATGTGAACACCTTGATTTCAGACTTCTAGCCTCCAGAACCGCGAGAAACTACATTTCTGTTATTTTAAGCAATCCAGTTTGTGGTACTTTGTTACAGAAGTCTTAGGGAATTGATACACTTCCCATTCTCTCTTTTTTTTTGCTGTTCGCGGGCCTCTCACCGCTGTGGCCTCTCCCGTTGCAGAGCACAGGCTCCGGACGCGCAGGCTCAGCGGCCATGGCTCATGGGCCTAGCCGCTCTGCGGCATGCGGGATCCTCCCGGACCGGGGCACAGACCCGCGTCCCCTGCATCGGCAGGCGGACTCTCAACCACTGCGCCACCAGGGAAGCCCACTTCCCATTCTCTTGAACTGTAAATTGCAGCTGAGGATTCTGAGTGTCTACCATTGCCGGCCTGGGATTATTTCCTTAGGATGGATTCCTGTGAGTCAATTGTCAAAGTTAACAAAATCGACAATTTTTTTTTTACGAGGTAAACATTTTTATTACTTTTGATATGTATTCCAAATGGGTTTCCAAAAGGTTTATTAATTTTCACTACCAGCAATGATGTATGCCATTTTATTTGACTTTTAATTATTTAAAATATCAAACATGCAAAGATCTGATAGTATGGTGAACTCTCGTGTCCGTATTACCCAACTTTAATAATCATCATTTTGCTATTCTTGGTCAATCTGCATCCTCTCTCCCCCACCAACATGCATCATTTTTTTCTTTCCTGATATAAACTATAGATGTAGCTTTTCGTCCATAAATACTTTAGTATGTATCTCCAATAGATAAGCAAATCCAAACCAATAACACGCAATTAAATTAACACAATCCATTCAGTTTCCCCCTATTTTCAAAAAAGAATTGTTAGCACTTGCTTTATTGGAATCAGGATCCAAACCAACGTTGCACTTGATTGATCTATCTCTTGTGTCTTTTAATGGCTAACAGTTTCCCCTCTCCTCTCTTTCCCCCCAAATTCCATTTATTTGAAGTCTCTGGTCAGTCACTTGGCCTATATTCCTCATCTGGGCCCCATTCCTCATTTGACTGACTGCACCCCTGTGGGATCCTCAACGCATTCCTCCCTCCCCTATCTCCCCACCAGATGGTAAGTGGCAACGGCTCCATTAGACTATTTCCCTTAAAGTTGCTAAGCTCTTGAAATGACTTTTTAAATGTCCCCTGGAAAGACTAACTATTTAAAGAATCTAAACCATCCTTAAGGACCCAATTAAATGTCAGGGTAAGTGACTGTTAAAACCTTGCTTTAGTTAGGGGCAATAAAAATAAAACCCTGTTATCCTCGTCTGCGTATATTCCCCTCGAGGCCAGTGGGAGAGGAAATATAGAGGTGGTATGACGTCTTTAAGACATAAGCCAAAGTCATTCTATATTTACTTAGTGAGCTTTCCAGCTCTGTGCCCCACAGCTGGAGTCATCAGACAAAGAGCAGAATGATGATAAGATGGGTAGCTATCCATTTAATACCACCTGCAAGGCAGTCAGTCTCTGTTTCAATTAACCTGCTGGGGAGAAAAAACTTCTCATCTACACTCTTATGTTCAGCATTTGGAGCTCTGCAAATTAATCTGACAAAAGATAGATTAGCAAGAGAAAAGGCAGATTTTTATTCACACATGTATGTGGGAATTCACAGAAAAATGTGACTCAAGGAGACAGAATGTGGAGCTCATGAACCAACTTAATAGAGGACAGAGGAGGAGAAGGGCGTTTATGGAAAAACAAACGACTTTTAGAAAAGATAAATGGGCCCTTAGGAATTACTTGAGAGATATGATTGTTTTGTGATCATGTCTATTTAGGTAATTTCTTATTCTGGTGCCAATTTCTCATCTCCAATGATAGGAGTCAATCTTCGCTGGTTGTGAATTCCTGGCGCAGAGGTTTATGACAGTTTAATTCTTTCGGAAGGTTCTGCTTTTACGCAGATAAGGGGAATTCAGAACAAAGACTCTTCACAATGGTATATTCCAGATCCCTTCATTTACCGCATCTGAAACTTCCCTAGAAGTTTCACAGATAAGGAGCTGAGTTATCTGATTGGCCCGTATTCCACTGACCCAGCCTCTCAGTCCTGGGAACAGATCAGTCCAGTTAAAGTTTTGTGTCATTTTAGGAGGTGATGGTGCAGAGGGAAGTGGGGCCAAAATTAGGCCTTTATATGGTGCAAGCAATCAGGCATTTAATGAGGAGCATTTCTATGAAAACAAAAGAAAAACAAAGATTTATGGTTGGAGCTTCTCTCTTCTTTCTTTTTTCTTTTCTTTTCTTTCCTTCCTGGTCCAGAGTGCAGCCAGTTGAAATTTCTAAATGTTGAGCTCAAAATGTCTTTGGGTGGTAGCCTGATGATGGTAGTGGCAATGTCACAGTCATGGCTGTTCCCCGGAGGGGACCATGGAAGAAGCAAGTGTTCTGGTGAACTTTCTGAGTGGCCCACAGTGTTCTGGTGATAAATCTTTTGAAGTTATGTCAAGTCGCCCAGGTCAGCATGCAAGGCTTTGGAAAAAGGACATTTTAGTTCTCAGCGATGCCAAGACAAGAGAGTGGGAGAAAAACTGGAAACATTAATTACTGACAAAATGTGTGGTATAGCAGGATCCAGTTTACAAAGAGGTGACATAAGCTCAATGAACAGAACTAGAATCTGATAACCCACAAGGGTGGATGATAGTTTTCCATCGACACATAAAATTGCTCTCTACAATCACCCCCATTCTGATCAAAGCTAATCAAGGTAACATTACTCTTATTTTCAAAATAATGAAATGGGGGAGGGGTAGCAGTATGCTTTAATGTGTTTATGTTGTTCATTTAATTAGGGAGGCAAGACCATGTTGATCTACCTGAGGGACAGATTATTTTCAAGTACATGGTATTTATTTAGAATGCAGATATGATATGGTCTACTTAAATGGAAGCTTTGACAGGATAGTTATAGGATATTAATAGATTCAGAAAAACAGGTTCTCCATAAGGCAACTCGTGGTTAGCCAACTAGATAATTAGCAAAAGTGAAAATCACTTTTCTTTATAAATATTTTCCTATTCCAAGTTTCCTTGATTTACAAAGCTTTGCTAGTTAATCCAATGAGTGGGTTTTCTTGTAATTTCAAAATGGAAATACTCTGACTTAATCTTGCATACACCTCAAAACACAGTCAAATAAATAAATAAAAGAGGAGATATAAACAGAGGAAGAGGGGGGAGTGGGAGTGGGGGCGGAGCCTAGCCCTTCTTGTGAAAGCGCCCGTCTGGGAACTCCGTACTGTAAGCGCTAACTTCAGGCCCAGGGCATCCCTGATGTGGCTCATTTTACACCACTTTCACTAGTTTTTGCCATGTCTGCACACCAACAAGGTATTGTTCACTTAGTAAGATGGATTCTACTTTTCAAAGTTAAATTTACTTAGAAAGGAAAACCATAGTTAATTGTAAATGAAAATTTATAACGCCGGCCCCCGCAGTTCAAGGATTTTTCTGTTTTGCTTTCTGCTATATTCCCTAAGTGCCTAATAAAGTGCTTGGTAGGTACTCAAGGTTTTTGTTCTTGTTGTTTAATTTATATTTTTGGCTGCATCGGGTCTTCATTGCAGCATGGGATCTTCGTTGAGGCATGTGGGATCTTTTTCTTGCAGCACACGGGCTTCTCTCTAGTTGTGGCGTGTGGGTTTTCCCTCTCTAGCTGTGGCGTGAGGGCTCCAGGGTGCGTGGGCTCTATAGTTGTGGCACGCGGGCTCTCTCACTGAGGTGCGCGAGCTCAGTTGTTGTGGTGCACGCGGGCTTGGTTACCCTGTGGCATGTGGGATCTTAGTTCCCCGACCAGGGATCGAACACGAGTCCCCTGTATTGGAAGGCGGATTCTTTACCACTGGACCACCAGGGAAGTCTCCGGTACTCAAGATTTGTTGAATGAATAAATGTCATTGTCATCAATAGAAAAGCAAGTATTTCTGGACTTCCCTGGTGGCGCAGTGGTTAAGAATCCACCTGCCAATGCAGGGGTCATGGGTTCGATCCCTGGGCCAGGAAGATCCCACATGCTGCAGAGCAACTAAGCCTGTGCTCCACAACTACTGAGCCTGCGCTCTAGAGCCCACAAGCCACAACTACTGAGCCCAATGCTGCAACTACTGAAGCCCACACGCCTAGAGTCCTTGCTCCGCAACAAAAAAGCCACCGCGATGAGAAACCCGCGCACCACAACAAAGAGTAGTCCCTGTTCTCCGCAACTGGAGAAAGCCCGCATGCAGCAACAAAGACCCAATGCAGCCAAAAATAAATAAATAAGTTTATAAAAAAAAAAAGAAAAGCAAGTATTTCTTTAAGATACTTTGTCAATCTACAACTATTACAAACAATTAAAAATGTTCATCTGCTTCCCACGTAAAATCTTCTTGCATGCCACCAGCAATATATACTGTGGACCATACTTTTCTCAGCCACATAGGAATTGTCACTGCAGAAATGATTTCATTTCATTACTTACTTACTGCCTTTCTCACTCACTAGATAAGCAACACCGTTCTTAATTGTTTTGTCCATCCCTGTATCCCCAGCGCCTAGCACAGTGTGGGGCACATAGCAGGTATAACAACCCATGAATGAATGTCTTCCTCATTTAATGCTTACAGTAACTCTAGCATGTAAACTATGGATATCCTCTCCATTGTCATAGAGATGAAGAAGAAACCAAGGCACAGAGGTAAATAACTTGCCAAAGGTTGCAGAGCTGGTAACTGAAGCAGCCAGGATTTGAACCCAAGCCGTCTAACTCAGGAGCCCTCCTTTTAAAATGTTATATGATATTACTTGATTTTTCTCAGGTCCAGCCTGCGCCACTAAGGTGAGATTTTAGTTAGATTGATTAAGAAGCAACAACTTTTTTCAACATTATCAAAGAACATTATACTCTGTGTAGTTTTTACTTTTTTATCCCAGTTTTTAGAATGATTTTCCCTCAGAACAGGTTTCAGCACATGCTCATTTGTGTTGGTTAATTTTATGCATCAACTTGACTGGCCAGAGGGTACCCAGATATTTGGTCAAACATTATTCTGAGTGTGTCTGTGGGGTTTATTTTTGGATGAGATTGACATTCGAATCCACAGACTGAGTAAAGCAGATTGTGCTCCCTAATGTGAGAAAAACAAAAAGCGCTGAGGAAGAGAGAATTTCCTCTCTCAGCCTGTCTTTGAGCTGGCACATTGGTCTTCTCCTGCCTTTGGACTTGGACTTGGACTGAAACTGTACCATTGACTCTCCTGGGTTTCTAGCTTGTCAACCGCAGATTTGAGGATTTCTCAGCCTCCAGAACTGTGTGAGCCATTCCTTATTATATATATAATTCTATTAGTTGTGTTAGAATTTTATTAGAATATATATAAATTCTATTCATTCTTTTTCTCTGACGAACCCAAACTAATACACTCATTTATTCATTTTGCCTAAATTACTGCATTAACCTCCTCCCTGAGCTCTCAGCCTCTGGATTCTCCCTGCCCTCATCTCTATTGCACAGTTGCTTCCAGACTGTTCTGCATTGTATCCTCCACACCAAATATTCGTCTTGTCACTTGCCTGCCCACAAATTTCCAATGGTTGCTTGATGCCCCAGGATACAGTCTTTGGCTCGTGTATCAGTCAGCATTAGGTTTGGCTGCAGGTTAAAATAGACCCCAAATAACAGTGACTTAAACAGTAAGGTTTATTTCTCTCTTGTGTAACCTTTCAGAGGTAGAATATCTGAGGCTGATATAGTTATCAGGGTGCTTGGTTCCTTCCTTCCCCAGCCAACAGCCTTAGCTTTCTGCCTCCTGACCTAAGATGGCTGCTAAAGCTCCAGCCATTGTGTCAACATCCCAGAATTTGCACATAAGACTTTCTCTTAAGTCCCATTGGCCTTAACTAAAATCAGATTTTAGTCACATGGCTGCCCCCACCTACCAGTTTGGCTGAGAAGTACAGTATATTTGGGGCAGTATATTTTAGGTATTCTGTTTAAAAGGAAGAAAAAGAGACATCTAGCAATCCCTATCATAGCCTGGCATTGAAGGTCTTTTTCAATAAAATGTCAATTCAGCTTTTCCAGATTTCCTTCACTTACTAGCTGTTTGGAACACTCTGTCCCCATGGAGTTCCTTTGCTCACTGTCCCTGAAACACACCTAGTACTTCATCACCATCTCTCCATGGACTCAGCCCTCTCGGAATGCCTTTTTGCTTCATGTCCAAGCCGCACCTCTGTTTCCATGAGACTTTCCCCTGACTGCTTGAACCTGAGATGATGTGCTCTGAAACTGAACATTCCAGCAATGCAATTGTATTTGATTCTTTCAGATTCCCCACCCTTCTGCTCCAGACTCCCTTCTTTTGATGACTTGACTAGTGTAAATCTTTCACTGTTAATGTTCTACACATTCAGGTCTTGTCCCCCCTCTGCCACCCCCTACTCTGTAAATCCCCAGAGGACAGGAGCCCTTTATTCAATGAACATTCATTGGCCTCTTACCTCACGGTCCACACTGTGCTCCATGTTGGGGATTTACTAGTGAGTAAGACTCAGGGCCTCTCTTCAAAGTCCTAATATATCCCATGAAGTCTGGTTTTAAAACTTGGACTCATTAAGTGCTTCATAAATTTCTGTTGCTTTGTGAGTAATAAAAGCTAACATTTATTTAAGTGACTGTTATATTCGTAGTAATATTTATTAATTATGATGTGCTAGGTACTGTGCTAGCTTTTCACACGCATCACTTTGTTTCTTAGGACAGCTGTGAGACAGGCGCTATTAATTTTTACAACTAAAACTGAGGCACAGAGAGGTGAAGTTAATTGTTCGAAGTCACACAGCTGATAAGGGGTTGAGTCAGGATGTCATCTAATCCAGGCAGCTTGATGCCTGAGCCCAGGCTCTTGGTCATGTAGTAAGAAGGTGACTGGAAAGTAAGGGTGGTCTTGTGATTTGAAGATTTAGTGACATCATTTAAATAGCCATCCATAATTTGGACTTTGCCTGCCACCCTGTCCCAGCAGGAAGCTTGCCTAGGCTGGGATGCCTCTTCCCCATGGAATTCCCCCGGGGCTGGGCACTCCACTACCTGAGTCTCAGCTGCTCACCCCTGTCCCCTCTCTTCCCTTTTGATTGTCAAATCCTACTTTGGATGCAATAAAAGCAATTCATCCACCTCTGTATTTCATGGAAGCTGCATGGCTTTGATCTCGTCCATTCTGCAGTGACAGCATGCAGTAAGTAGGGAGAGGTTGCAGTCTGGAGGCTCCCAGCTGGATCAGGCTCACTGACTTGTTTCGTCCTGTGCAGCCCAGCATTTAATGTTTTTTTAAATTCACCGTCAGCATTTACAGATTAGAAGACGTCACACAAAATCTGGATTTGGGGCTTCTTTTGAAAAGCTGGAAGATTTTGGAAACACTCGGTGTGTATGCCCACAGGCTCAGGCTGCCAAGTTCAGATGGAGCACGTTCTGTCTAAATGGCAAAGTGCCCCGCTCTCTATTACCCAGACACCTTCAGCCACATTCATCTTCCTTACCAGCCAGCAGCAAATAGCATATGTATGTAGCACTATATGTCAGATACTGTTCTAAGGGCTTCACCTTTCATTGTCACAGTCACCTTTGGGAGAGGTACTATTACTATCCCCATTTTACAGATGAGGACATGAAGACCCACACTAGTAATAGTGTGAGGGCTGGGACTCTTAGCCAGGCATTCTAGCCCCACTGTCTTTGCCTTCTACCTCTCCTGTAGGCATTGTGTCCCTGCTCTAAAGGGAGAGGGAGGTGGGAAGGGGACCTGGCCCCTATGCTGCCTAAAGGCGATACATTGAAAATCCATACCCACAGATCTGATTTCCTATACAAATAACAAGTAAGCAGGGAAAGGCTGCTTTTCCATATTGCTCTGAACAAAGCTAACCTTGCCCCAGAGGAAATCAGGGCAGCGAAAGAAACTAATGAGCACCTGCCAGTGTCTTTGGGTCCATCTAAGAGCCAGCTGTGGTGGAGAGTTTTCCCTTATCTCCTTTTCCCTTCTTCTTGGAACACAGAGAATTAATTAATTCGATCAAGCCTGCATCCAACTCGCACTTGAAACGTTAGCCCATAAACAAGTGTAATCCATCTCTATCCTGATTGTCTCCCAGCGAGGGAGGTGGGGATGAAATATGATACCAGGCTGAACAAACATCTCAGCCTTCCTGAAGGTGTCTACGGTGGTCACCGAGGCTGTCTGAGCCCCACTGGTCTGCAGAGTCTACAGAGAGATAAATGGAGCCTGCAGCACAGAGAGAGATTCACTTACAGGCTAACTGCCTGACAGCCTCGGGAAACAGCCCTCTTCATATGCTCTGAGGCAGAGGCAAGGGCTGTATGGCTGTTTCAGGTGGGTGATGGCTGTCTCAAGACCCGTCTGGGGAAGTGTCTCTGAAGCTACTGAGCACTTCCAGATTCCAGGCGCTGTGGATATAAAGATAGACAAGTCTATGGCGTCGTTAGGGTGATCGTAAGATTCCAGACCAGGGCACTGTGGAGAGTGAAGAACACTGACTTAAACTGGAACTCTCCAGGGCTAACTGGAGAGGTGAACCATTAAGACCACTCATGGCTCTGGATTTCTTGATCCCGAATCTGGCTGAGTGACTGTGGGCAGGTAAACCGCTGAGCCTTTTTCTCGTTGTCTAAAATGGGGATGATTACAGACCCCAGTTCTTCCCTCTCAAGACTGTCATGAGGATTATGTCAGATAGTATAGTGTCCAGAACATGCTGAGAACCCCCTCCCCATGAGGGAGGTGCTTGAGACCAGGTAGTTGGGTTCTGGGGATGAACCTGGCTTTCCTGACCTGAGATGTCAGGTGAGTTTAGCAAGGTGAGGGCTACTGCTCTGGAAGATCAAGGGAATTATAAAGCCTGAGGGTGGGGAAGAGAAAGAAGAGAAATGAAAAGACAAGTAAGAGACAAGAGGAGAGAAATTTGGGGATGGTGGTGAGAGGAAACAGCTATTGGGAAATGCTTAAACACCCTGTGATTCGAAGACCACATGTCCACCTCTGCTTGGGTGTTCAGTGGAAGAGCCACTGCTCACAAACGCCTTGCTAGAGGCAGATCTTTTGGGAGGATGCCACAGACTCAGGGTGGGCTGGTGGTGAGAGCTGAGACCCTCCAGTGAAGGCTCACTCCATGTGGAGTTCGTGAATGCCTTGTGGGGGTCTGCAGGGAAGGTTCCATAAGTGTTAGTGCCCGCTCTTATTGCCATAATCATTCTTATGCCGCCAGGTCCCATCTATCAACACCAACCTGGAAATACAAAGCTGAAAACGAGTGGGGCCGACAGGAGGGGGAAAATGCCCCATGAGAACAAAGAGAAGTTTTCTTACAACGCACCGTTCCTAGAGAAGGCTAGCATTCTGCAGAGCCAGCTGCAGGAAATCCCAGGCCAGCCGTGGGCAGCCCACCTCAGTGAGGCTGGCAAGACATAGGTGGCCCTCCTCCCGGTTGTCTGCAGAATGAGAAGAATGTTAATTAATCCTGTTATCTGAGCTGCATACTTTCTGGTTTAATTCCTCTGATAAAACTACCCTGAATGGAGAGCTCTCAGAACACCGAAGGAGGCCTTTTAATGGGATTCCTGAGGTGCAGTGAGCCCTGGAGTGGGTGTGGGTGGGAGGTTAACTTTGTGGCCCTAGGAACGTGGGCATCAGCACTGACTCTTGCCTTTCAGTATTCTGAATGGAGACCTTTTACCATCCAGGCTTCTTGCCCCATTCAACATGACCACATTTCACAAAAGAATGGGAAAATAGAAATTCACTGAAAAAAAAAAAGAACAAAACCTTAATCTGTTTGACCTTAAAACATAATACAGCCAGGTATTTTACCAGTAAAATGGGTTTATTCAGGAATGGCAGAGAATTGTAATTCGGGACCAGCATGCTCTAGCAAAAACTGAAAGCAAGTCCTGAGAGACAAAGGAGAGGACCCTTATTTCATAGAGGAAAAGGGGACGTTCGGAGGGGCTGTTACAAACAAAGAGTCTATTGGAGGATACTGGGAGTGCAAAGTGTGGTGGCTTTTCATTGGCTGAGTTGTGACAGTCTCTCATTGGCTGAGCTGTTGCCAGGCGAGGAGAAAATCTTCCTTTTTCCTGCGGAGGTTGTAAAGCAGTAACCTTCCAGTTGGAGATGCAAGGCGAGTCTCTTCCTGATTGGGGTCTGCAGAGAGAAGGAGGTAGTAAGGCATGAGAACTCCTCTCTGGCCTCCTTGACTCCATTTTAAGTGAGGTTTCCTTTTTCCAGTTCCACGGTTCAAAATCTGTAAGGGAGTACATGTAAGAAATGCAAAATTCAGAAAAAAAAAAAAAAGAAAAAAAAAAGAAATGCAAAATTCAGAATAGGGAGCTACCTAGAATTTTTGCATCAGATTTAATAATCACATAATTGTGGTGTGCTTACATGTTTCAGGGCTTTTATTACTTTACAGGTGTTATATGTGTGATTAACTCTAAAACACTTCAGCATAGGTCCTGCGATATTTGTGTACACTATTTGAAGTGACACCCCAGGGCAGCTACCATTCTAATCAGGCGTCTCCTCTCCATGGGTAGTCAATTAGAATTATGTCAGAAAAATACCACTCCAGAAGAGACCATTTTAAGTGCTTCAGCTATCTTTACCTCTGAGAAACACCAAGAGTTTTACCAGTTAGCAAACTGTCAGAAACAGATTTTCACTGGTGAAATTAGTAGCCTGTTGATAGGTATAATGGATGCTAGAAACTCAATTACTATCAGTGAGTGGTATTCAAGATCTATAAATTGGCTAAAATGTTTTATTATTGATACCCCCACCCTTGTGTGAAAAATATATACGAATTCAAGTCTTTACCCCCAGATGGCTCTCTATCTAACTATTTGGAAAATTTCTTGGTTGTCTGAGGCTGGCTAGAAGGGTTCTACAATCCTACCTCTGAAATATTGTTTCAACTGCCTTGGGGATCGTTTCATGCAAGGTGGTAGTTGGTCTGAGCAGCTAAAAAGACAGCAATAAGGGACTTCAACTGAGCATACAGCACAGGTTATAGGAACTACATATTCCTGCTCACTGATAAAAGTTTGCAGATGTTGGTAGTGTAAGGGAGAAAAAAAGAACTTCTCTATCTTCTTAGGTTCAGTATCTGGGACCTGTGAATTAAACCGACAAAAAGATGAACAGGAGAAAAGGTTTATTTCATATGCACATGGAGGGCCTCATAGAAAAAAGATGAAAACCCACAAGGTGGCTAGGCCTGGGAGCTTATATACCATTTTAATAAAGGGTGATAAATTGTGGAGAAGTGGCAAGACAAAGGGAAAGGGGTTTGGGCTTCTAGGTGGTAAGTTGTGGGAAGGTAAATATATGGGGGGAACAAATGGAAGACAAGAGTTGTTTAGAAAGGTGTGTTACGCTGGTTCAAGTCTCACAATAATTCTGTGATGCAGGCATTATTATTACCTTCACTTATTGCTGAGGAAACACATCTGGAGAGATTGAATCACTCTAAGGACACAGAGTCAGGATATAAATCTAGGTCATTTGATTCTAAACTCCATGCTCTTTCTACCATGCAGATATAAGTTTTACGATTTGTTTCTTTTTTTTAATTTAAATTTTTATTTATTTATTTTATTTTTGGTTGCCTTGGGTCTTTGTTGCTGCGTGCTGGCTTTCTCTAGTTGTGTCGAGCGGGGGCTACCCTTCGTTGCGGTGCATGGGCTTCTTATTGCGGTGGCTTCTCTTGCTGTGGAGCACGGGCTCTAGAGCGCAGGCTCAGTAGCTGTGGCTGACAGGCTTAGTTGCTTCATGGCATGTGGGATCTTCCTGGACCAGGGCTCGAACCCGTGTTCCCTGCATTGGCAGGCGGATTCTTAACCAGTGCGCCACTAGGGAAGTCCCAGTTTTTTTCTTGATTTTACAAATATCACATACTCACAGGAAAGCTGGAAAACATATGAATGTATAAAATAGCATAATTCCACTACTCAGAGAAAACCGGATTAAGCTTTGATGTTTTACTTCCAGATTTCTTTTTTTATGCATATTTAGTTGTGATTGTATAGTGCTTATGGTTTTGTGTCCTGTTTTACTTAACATATTATAAATGTTTCTTCATATCATTAAGAAGCCTCCATTAACATCATTTTAAGGTGAACATAATATTCCACCCTATGGCTCTGTTATACCACCTGTTGTTGGACATTTAACCTCCTTCTGTATTTTACTACCATCAGCAACAAGATGGCCATCTCTGAAGGTAATCTCTTGTTTACATTTCTCGCTGTTTCTTCAGGGCAGATTCCTGGAAAGGAAATTTCTGGATCAAAGGCAAGAACATTTAATGGACATTATGAAGGATTGAAATAGACCACGGTGAGGGACTTCCCTGGTGGCGCAGTGATTAAGAATCTGCCTGCCAGTGCACGAGACACGGGTTCGAGCCCTGGTTTGGGAAGATCCCACATGCCCCGGAATCACTAAGCCTGTGCGCCACAACTACTGAGCCTGCTCTCTAGAGACCGCGAGCCACAATTACTGAAGCCCGAGCACCCAGAGCCCGTGCTCCACAGCGAGAGAAGCCACTGCAATGAGAAGCCCGCGCACCGCAACAAAGAGTAGCCCCTGCTCTCCCCAACTAGAGAAAGCCCATGCGCAGCCGCGAAGACCCAACGCAGCCAAAAATAAATAAATAAATTACATTACTTTATATTAAAAAAAAACCACAGTGTACCCTGCCTTTGTAAATAACAAAGACCAGCATGACTTTCTAAGACTCTGATTAAAAATCAAGATAAATTAAAACTGAGGATTTTCAGTAAGAAAGGACTAACCCGGCCATCAGGTTTATTTAGTGCTTCTTTTCTAACCAGGAGGGGGCAGCACAAACAAATACCAACGGAGATCCTCCTTGGTCATTGAATTTGACATTTTTGCAGCATTTTTTTGTGTGTGGCCAAACTTCCTTTGTAAAAATTTAGCAACAACAAAGTCATCACATTTACAGGCAGGGGCCAGAGAAGAATATCTAGTTTAGTTGAAAGATTTACAGCTTTCAGGAAGGTTCTGGAAGACTGATCCAGATGGCAAAAGGCTAGAAAGAAAAGTGTCTTTCCAGTGTGGGCTTGCACCCAAGGCTAGGAAAGCAGGTCATGGTAATAGCAACAGCAGGAAGAATGATGTTGATCCGTGGGATTGATGATGGCGTTCTGTGCCCAGCGAGAGGAGTCTGAGGGCTGGGAAGTGGGTTTATCTTCCCAAACAGGATAGCCAGAGGAAGAAGGAGGCACATGACAGCCAGCCTGTGGAAGACCTTTAGAATGGCAGGCACAAGGTCGGTGATGCGAGAAAGGAAAGCGTTAATGAATCATAGAGAAACACGCTGTGTCAAACTCATGACAAGGGCTGGGTAAGCCACAGTAAAGAACATGATTGCAGTGTACCTGGAGCCAGGGCTGCTGACCTGAGGACTGCGTGCCATGAAAGTTTGTTCATACCCTGAATTTGCACAGAACCCTTACAGAAAAATAGACATGTTTTTCCGGGAGGAAAGATCTATAGCTTTCAGGAGTCTATGACCCCAAAAAGATTAGAAACAAGTAATCTGTATACATTCCCTCCATCTCTAGGATTAAAGGCACTCTCTCTCTCCAGAGCTGAACTCCTTCTGCCCTGTTTCAAAGGCACCTCTTTCCCCACAAGTGGCAGAAAACCCTGCCTGGCTGGAACGGTGGGGTGCCCCAGCGTAAGTCCTGGGCGGTGGAGGGCTTAGCAGGAGGCGTGGGTGGCTCAGGTGGCAGAGACTGGATGCCCAGGGGAAAGCTCTTTGGCACAGCTGAAAGCTGGGAAGCATCTAGGTGAATCTGTCAGGACAAAATTTCTGCTTGGAGCTGTGCTCTCTTTTCTAAAAGTTAAATTCCTCCCGTGTAAGCCTGGCAACACCCAAGCCTGACTAGAACTGCTGCTTGAAGAGGCTTACTGGCACAGTGAGAGCTTCATGTTTGAGCCTGTGGATCTGTTCGTTACATCCCATTTCTTCTGGAGCATTTTAAAAATAGACATTTTTTTTAATTTTTAAATTTTTTATTGAAGTATAGTTGATTTACAATGTTGTGTTAATTACTGCTGTATAGCAAAGTGATTCGGTTTTATATATATATATTCAGTTATATATATATGTATATATAATATACACATTCTTTTTTTTTATTCTTTTCCATTATGGTTTATCGTAGGATATTGAATATAGTTCTCCTGTGCTATACAGTAGGACCTTGTTGTTTATCCATTCTATATATAAAAGCTTATACATCTGCTAACCCTAACCTCCATCCCTTCCCCACCCACCCCCCTTGGCAACCACCATTCTGTTCTCTATATCTGTGATTCTGTTTCTGTTTCATAGATAGGTTCATTTTTGTCATATTTTAGATTCCACATATGAGTGATATCATATGGTATTCTTTCTCTTTCTGACTTACTTCATTTAGTGTGATAATCTCTAGTTGCATTCATGTTGCTGCAGATGGCATTATTTCATTCTTTTTATGGCTGAGTAGTATTCCATTGTATATATGTACCACATCTTCTTTATCCATTCATCTGTCGATGGACATTTAGGTTGTTTCCATGTCTTGGCTATTGTGAATAGTGCTGCTATGAACGTAGAGGTGCACATATCTTTTTGAATTATAGTTTTGTCTGGATAGGTGCCTAGGATTGGGATTGCTGGATCACACTGTAATTCTAAAAAATAAACATTTATTACAGCATTGACTATAGTGGCAGGAACCTGTGAACAATCTGAGAGTCCATCAGTAGTACAACTGCTATGATCAGTTTTTTACCCACACTCCAGTTTCGATCCCAAACGTGTGGATTTTCCACACCAAGCAATTCTCCTGTTCTCTGTGGACACCAACTGGGTGTCCTACAAGTCAATTCAATTTTGATACTAATTACCCTGAGTTAGCCCAACCCACAGGTTAAGGGTTCAGCCCCACAAAATTGCCTGCCTCACTTCAGATGCCAATTGAAAGTAGTGGGTTCCCAGATTACCCAGGCTTCTGTCTGACCTGGCTACAAATTGGGGGTTCCCACGACCCCCTCCTTAGGTTTGATAATTTGCTATAACGGTTCACAGAACCTGCGGAAACACTTTACTTACGATTACCAGTTTATTATAAAGGATATTATAAAGGATACAAATGAACAGCCAGATGAAGAGGTATTTAGAGTGGGGTCTGGAAGGATCCTGAACACAGGAGGTTCTGTCCCTATGGAGTTTGGGATGTGCTGCCCTCCCAGCACGTGGATGTACTTACCAACCAGTTGCTCTCCAAACCCCTCCATGTCGTGTTTTACAAGGTTCCGTTACATAGGCATGATTCATTAAATCACTGGTCATTGGTAATTAACTCAATCCCCAGCACACACACACACACACACACACACACACACACACACCACCGTCCCTGGAGGTAGGGGCATGGTAGAAAGTTCCAACCCTTTAATCACGTGGTTGGTTCCTCTGGCAACCGGTCACCATCCTGAAATGACCTAGGGACCCACCGAGGGTCACCTTATTAGCATCAGCTCAGGTTTGATTGACAGGGGCTTATTATAAATAACAAAAGACACTCCTGTTGCCCCTATTATGCAGGAAATTACTAGGGTTTTAGGAACCCTGTGCCAGGAACCAGGGAGAAAGATGAAATATATATTTCTTATTATATCATAATATCACAAATAGTGAAATGATAGAATAAATTATAATTCATCCATATTATGAAACATTAAATAGCTTTAAAAAAGAATGTTAGATCCATATGCAATGACCTAAGAGGCGGCCATGATACTTTCTTTAAGTGAAAATACAGGTTGGAGTGTAGTGCATAGGGCAGAAATGGGCACATGTTTTCTGAAATGAGCCAAATAGCAAATATTTTAGGCTCCTGCCTTTGTAGCATAAAAGCAGCTATACACAATGTGTAAACGAACAGGCTTGGCTGTGTTCTAATAGAACATTATTTACAAAAGCAGCCAGTGGGTCAGATTAGTCTGCAGACCATAGTTTTCTGACACTTGGCATAGAGTGTGATCTTTTTGAAAAGAACCCTTGAACATTGTGTCTATAGTTCGTAAAGATAGGGTCCAAGCTGTTAATATTGGTTACCTTGGGGAGAAAAAGGGCGGAATGGGGAGCAGGGAGATTATTCATTTTTCTTTATTCATTTCTGTTTTGTGTGATTTGAGATGGAACACATGTATAGATTTTGTAATTTCTTTTTTGAATTCCCCAAATGACGTAATTAAGGATTGGGAATTCTCAGCTGCACAGCTGAGTGTTTCTGCCCGTAGAATGGGAAAATTGTGGCATAAGGAGGTTTCAGTTAGTCACAAGCTCCAGAGAAATCAGTAATTGCTAAAAAAAAAAAAAAAAAAAAAAACCTAACCCAGTTTGAGACATAATGAAAGTGTTACCGAATCAAGTCTGGCTGCTCACCACTCAAAAATCAATACTCGAGAGAGAGACAAATGTTGGTAGAAAGTTGCTTTTAATCAGAATGTCGGCAATCTGGGGAGATGGTGGACTCAGTGCCCCCCAGAAACCATCTCTGAAGATTCTGCTCAGCCATGAAAGTTTTTAAAGGGAAAAAGGGAAGTGATCTCAGTTAATCATTGAAAAAGGAGGTCAGAGTCATTACCGTCCCTCACTGTGTGCAGGTCTGTGTTGACGTCTTGTGATTTTTCTTTAGGTGCTCTATTGTTCACAGAATTTGTTCACGAGGTTACTGAAGGGGAAGCTGGGGAAGAGATCCGGTCATCTATTCATTACTTATTGTGTGATCAAAAGATCTGAAAGGTGTGCTAGGGCTGGAGATGAGTAGGGCATGGGGGCGCCTGGTTTAAAGTTAGTGACAAGCCAAAAGGGCGCCTCCCGCAGAGAGCTCTTTCCTGCCAAAAGCTTGATGATAAATAGAGGGTCACTCTCACTGTTCTTTGTATCAGTCAAGCCACATCCAGGGCTCTCTTCCGAGCTTGGGGTGCTGGAGTGTAAGGCAGACACGGGCAAACTAGATGACTGCTGAGGACGGAGGCTGGCAAGGCAAAGGACCAGGGAGTTCTTTCGAGAGGCGCAGAGCCTGCTGAGCCTGAAGCAAAGAGGGTAGCGTGGAGGATGAGACAGCTGCTCTGACACAGTGGAGAGGAGAGAGGATCCACTCACCCGAGCCCCAGAGTCTGTGCCCCATCGTCTCTTGTCAAGCAGAGGACAGTTCAGCCACAGGGACTATTGGCTGGGAGAAGACTAGGTGATCCTTACACGGCCCCTTTCTGAAATAGCCCAGAACAAGCTGGTCTCGGCAGGACTCTGGGGGCAGTTTCTATGGGCCTGAGCTCAGGGCCTGAGCTTTGGGGTGGACAGACCTGGGCTTGCAGCTGGCCCTGCCAGTGACGAGCCCAGCAACCTTGAGGCAAGTTTCTGAACCTCTCTCAGCCTTAATATTTCCTCTGTAAAGGAGAGAAAGTAATAATAATAATAATATAATACCACCACCGATTTCATAGACATTATGAGAACGAAATAAGCCAACACACATTTAGCACTTTCCATGACGCCTGGTACAGTGAATAAGTGCTTAGTAGATGTTAATTGTTGTCGTGACATTTATCATTGTGGTTGTTACACAACAACGGCCAGATGACTCGGTTGACTCCTGAAGCCGTGGTAGCCTTTTGTTAACGTTTCGTCGCCTGATCTTTGACAAAATGAGGCTGGTATTGGCTTGGCTGCATTTCTTTCTCTGGGGCTCAGTTTCTCACCCATACAGCAGACTTCCTGGCACCCGTTGTCCCTATTTAATCAGGCAGATGAGGTATGAAAGACCCTGGGCATGGGCACTGGGAGAGTAGGAGGAAGGATACAAACGGAAGGTGACATGGTACCCAACGCCGGGAGGTCCCCGCCTCACCTTTCTTGGGACCCAATCGTGCTCCTCCTTCAACAGCTCAAGTCCTGCTTCTTCTGACCACACAGATATCTCCCTTCTCGGGACTTTCGGGCACACTGTCTGCCTGGCCCGTGTGGATTGGTAGCGCTACACCCACCCTAGTACCTTGTATCCTGAATGAATCATTTCAAATGGATGTGTCACAACAAAAAGTGAGATCTTGGAGAGGCGGGACTTTGTCTTATGTATTTTCAAGTGGATAACTATTAATAAGAGATGAATTAAAAACCAATCATAGATGCTCAATTCAAGGCGATTGCTGTGTGTCAGATATGGTGCTAGACGCCCTCACAGGGAATTTCAATTTAATATCACAACACCTCTGTAAGGTAGGTATCAATGTTCCCACCCTACTGAGGAAAAATGGGGTTCAGGAAAGTCATTAAGTAGCTCTAGTACTTAGTACCCTCAAGTATATTAAGAGGCCGACTCTCCTACTTTCTTAGTGCCGAGTATCAGCACACACGAGGTTCAGGGTAAATATGAAGTAATATTTAGTAAGTCCCCGACATACAAACCTTCAAGTTGTGAACTTTCAAAGATGCAAATGTGGGCTTCCCTGGTGGCGCAGTGGTTGAGGGTCCGCCTGCCGATGCAGGGGACACGGGTTCGTGCCCCGGTCTGGGAAGATCCCACATGCCGCGGAGCGGCTGGTCCCGTGAGCCATGGCCGCTGAGCCTGCGCGTCCGGAGCCTGTGCTCCGCAACGGGAGAGGCCACAACAGTGAGAGGCCCGCGTACCGCAAAAAAAAAAAAAAAAAAAAAAAAGTGTGCATCTGGTTCCAGCAAGGAACCAGAACCTGTGCCACCAACGTCAGGCGTAAGTGAAATTGCAGCTTGCCCTCCACCTCCTATTGCTGACGATCCCTCAGCTCTACCATCTCCCACCTCCTCTCTCTCCTCAATCAGTAACTCTTCTTGCCTGTTCACTCGATGCCAGCCCCTGGATGCCAGCTGTGGTACTGCACTACTGTGCTTTTCAAGGTACTGTACTATAACATTCAAAATGTTTTCTTTATTTTTTTGTGTTTGTTTTTTATGTATTATTTGTGTGAAAAGTATTATAAACCTATTACAGTACAGTACTGTATAGCCGATTGTGTTAGTTGTGTACCTAGGCTAACTTTGTTGGACTTATGAACAAATTGGACTTCTGAACGTGCTCTCGGAATAGAACTCGTTCGTATGTAGTGAACTTACTGTACCCCTCTCTGATGAATTTGAGATTTAAAAAATTGTTATTTCTATAAAGCAACTAAGTTAAAATGAACAACAACAACAAAATGTATGAATTGCACTCGGTCCTTTCTGTCTGTTTACCAAACAGGCAGAGCGCTCACCTGGAGCTGAACCAGGGCAGAGAGGGACGGGAAGCAGGAGGCCCTCATAGGGCCTGGGTTTCCTGCAGGGAAATCCAGGGGCTGAGTGTCCCAACTTCCTTCTGGTCGATTGTTCAGGGGAAGGAAAGCAAGGGGCCTTCTGTTCTCTCTCCGGAATCCCGTGATGCTCACACTTTATAGTGGGTGAGAATAATTAGCACCTCCCCCATCCCGGCCCCAAACCTCCACATCCTCCAGGGAACTCTCCACTCTTCCCCCTGGAGGAGGGAGGAGGAATGAGGAGGGAATGCGCGTCATGGTGGGGATTGGGGTGGAGTGGTATGCAGCTACCTACGTTTTCTCCTGGACGGCAAGGACAAGCAAGTTTAGCTTATCACTTTTTTAAAACTTATCACTTTTTGAACCCTACTCTACCTAAGGCATCTTGGGGTGGTCCAGATGGAACTGGTCTCACTCTTTCCTCCAATAACCAGAAAAAATACTGTGAGACCTACCCATCCCCACAGAGGATTCAGCAAAGGAGAGAGCCCAACACCATCTCTGGCTTTGACCTCCTGCCATCTGCTTTTCCTCCATTACCTCTTACCCATCCTCACTGATGCTGGGGGCCGCTTTCAGCTCTCTGTACCACTTAGCCCCCAGGCTAAAGAGAATAGATTTCATTCTCTCTCAGTTTTACTTCCCATATTTTTCTGAGCTAATAGAATTACATCACAGAGCAAGCACACCCACCTGCAATATAGTAAAGTCATTAAAAGCACAGATCTTCAAGTCAGCCTGCCCGGGTTCAAATCCCAGCTGTGCCTCCTACCAGTTGTGTGATGTGAAGTAAGTCACTTAACTTCTCTGTGCCTCAGTGTCCTTGTCTATAAAATAGTGATAATAAATAATACAAGTGGAATTAATAACACAGCAATGTTATTTAACATAGCATCTAGGTCATCTCTGTCTTTGACCTGGTCCGTTTCTCTGTTGCTGGGGCCTGTACCCACCTTCACCCTGAAGAGCAGCTGCTTTCATTTTCTTCTGTTATATGACTCCTGAGCCCCTCCAATATCCCTGTGGCTCAGGCTTCAAGGGAAAAACAGAGAATTCTTGTTACCTTATTCTGGAGAACACTTTTAGCTTCCTTTATTTCTGCTTCCTCATTCCAGTCAGAACCAGATAAGTTTTTAAAAAAATAATTAATTTATTTTTGGCTGCTTTGAGTCTTTGTTGCTGCGCACAGGTTTTCTCTAGTTGTGGCGAGCGGGGGCTACTCTTCGTTGCGGTGCGCGGGCTTCTCATGGCGGTGGCTTCTTTTGTTGTGGAGCATGGGATCTAGGCACGCAGGCTTCAGTACTTGTGGCTCGCAGTCTCTAGAGCGCAGGCTCCGTAGTTGTGGAGCACGGGCTTAGCTGCTCCATGGCATGTGGGATCTTCCTGGACCAGGGCTCGAACCCGTGTCCCCTGCACTGGCAGGCAGATTCTTAACCACTGTGCCAGCAGGGAAGCCCCAGATAACTTTTTATACCTAAAGGCTCATCACCATGATTTTCTAAACAGAAGATCCTCCCCACTCCCCCACCACTGGAACAATGGACAGTGCCCCTCAATGTGCTCATTGTGTAGAAATAGCTGCAGTCAGTAGTTTTCTAATAATTTTGGCTTTGTAGGGGAAGAAAAACTTTTCCTCTACCCTCTTAGGTTCTGAGACTCAGGACTGTGAATTAAGCTGACAAATGACAGAGTAACAGGAGAAAAGCACACAAATTTTATTTGATATTAATATTTTTATGTGGCATGGGGAGCTTCATAGAAAAGAAGTGGAAATCTCAAGAAGCAGTTAGATTTGGGGGTTAGATACCATTTTAACAAAGGGGGATAAATTGTGGAGAAGTGACTAGACAAAGGAAAGGGGTTTGGGCTTCTAGGGGTGGTAAATTACGGGAAAGTGACTAGAGAATATATGGGACGATAAGGGTTATTTTAATAATGTTTATTTGTGCAGACTCATTTCGCCTCAACTCCCCATCTCAGGTAATAAGAATGTTCTTTTCTTCTTGGTACCAGGAGGGCACCTTTCTCCAGGGAAATTTATGCCCTGCTTTTAGATAAAAAGTGTTACTAGAGTGTGAGCAAAGGAGAGGCAATTCTGCTGACTTGGGGGAAACTTCCATGAAGAAGGATTCTGAAGCATCAGCTGTTCTCCAGGAAAGGTGGAGAGAAAATGAAGAGGGGAGAAAACATGCCTTATGTCACAGATTAGGGGATACGGGGCCTCCAGGTCAAGCTCCTGAACCTCTTGAGGATTTAGCCTGGAGAGAAGGAGGTCGATTAGAAATTTCATCCTGTAATCCAGGTGGTGACAATGACTGTCTGGGTGGAGGAAGTGGGTGTGTGTGGTGGGGAAGCGGAGGTACAGAGAAGTGAAAAGGAGAAAATTGCAGGCGTGTCTTAAAAGTAGACAAAAAACTTGACCTGGGATTGGATGTGAAATCAGAAGGATACATTAAAAAAGAAAGAAACGATCAATTTTCAAAATGTGTTAAAACCTGAGGATTTTAGAGCTAAAAGGGGTCACCCCCATCCACACCCGTTTTACAGATGAAAAGTTGAGCCCAGCCCCTTGTCTATGGCACTAAATCATGTTAGTTCCAGGTTTTAGGAACAGGAGTTACATCTCTGGATCCTCAAGCTGGATCCCCAGTTTTTCCCTGTTCCTTCCATTCAAATAAGAGGCAATACTGACCCTGGATTATGGCAGTTGGCACTCAGATAAACAGACGGTTTATACATCCCTGCCCCATCTCAGCCACCAGGACACCAGCTTCAGGAAGAACAAACCCTTATATCAGGCTTCTCAACCTCAGCACTATTGACATTTTGGGCCAGATTGTGTTCTTTATCATGGGCGACTCTCCTGTGTATTGTAGGATGTTTAAGGGCATCCTTACCACTAGATGCCATTGGCGTCCTCTTCCCTTCCCCCCACCACCAGTCGTGAGAATTAAAAATGTTTCTGACACTGCTAAATGTCCCCAGCATAGTGGAGATGAGGGTATAAAATCACCCAGGGTTGAGAACCAATGCTTTGCATCAATGTGCTTACAATGAGCTCCAACATCGCATGGGCCCAAACCCATAAAACCTTAAAGGTTGAAGCTCTTAGATCATTCCTCAAGAATAAAATGATTACCAGTTTTCAAATAATCTTTAGAAAGATGATTTGTTCAATTATTCAACAAATATATCTTGGTTATGTACTACGTGCCAGGAGTTATGGACGTCTTTAGAGAGATAGGAGTGAATGAGATGACTTTAAAATGTTTATAGTCAAGATTGGTGATAACGTGAAAGTGAATGATCTCCTCCAGGACTTGAAGAGTCCCACGGGGAATGGGAGAAGGGAGAGAAAGCAGAAAAGACATTGGCAGTCAGGTGTCTTTTCTCTCTGGGAAAACTTGGAGAACATACTGCTGCAGAAGTCAGCCTAGGCATTGAGCTGCTGAGAGCATGGGCTTTGAAGGCAGGTGCACCTGTGTCTGAATCTTGGCCCAATATGACTTGGGCAAATTATCTTCTTAACCGCAGTGTCCTTATCTGTAGAATGGAGACACTAAGGATACTCAGTTCATGATTGTTTTGAAGATTCAAGAAGATAATGTGTGTAAAGCTCTTAGCACAGAGCCTGGGACTTGGTAAACACTCAACAATCCTACAGAAGCTTCTCTGATCATCTTTCAGCTTATTTTACACTTAGGAACAAAGTCGTGCTCTGGACAAAAGCGTATGCACTGCCACCAAAGAGAGGAGGGAGTCAACGGGGCAGTTACTTTAGTTTCAGCCTTTTGATTGTCCCTTATTTATGGCTTGTTGGTTGTGTGTGTCCTTGGTTTTGAGGTGTCTTATGAATATTACTAAATCTTTTATTTCCTATATGCACAAAAGCAGGGAGTGTTAAACATGTTACTTCGAGACTCACTCATAATGGAAATGAAAGTAGAAGCCGTTTTTAAAAATTGAAAGTAAGAAAAAGAATTCTACATGTGCATTTGAGGTGAAGTGGGGATGGGGGGACAAATGATGCATTTAAAGCGCTGAGAACCGAGCTGGGCACATAGTAAGCACTCAAGAAATATCTTCCGGGCTTCCCTGGTGGTGCAGTGGTTGAGGGTCCACCTGCCGATTGAGGGGACACGGGTTCGTGCCCCGGTCCGGGAGGATCCCACATGCCGCGGAGCGGCTGGGCCTATGAGCCATGGCCGCTGAGCCTGCGCGTCTGGAGCCTGTGCTCCCCAACGGGAGAGGCCACAACAGTGAGAGGCCCGCGTACCGCAAAAAAAAAAAAAGAAAAAAGAAATATCTTCCATCCTTGTCATCATCATCAAATCATCAACACATAGAATAAAGAGGGGATCATATAGTATGTGGAAATTGTTGAGTCATGTACTCTACAGTTATCAACCTGAAGCAAGAAAAAATGAAGAGCAAAATAGAAAAAAAGCTCAATTAGGAGAGGCTGGAGCAGAGCATCAACCCCTGAAGCCTCGTGCAAGTTTAGGAGCCGGCTGGGCAACGGAAAATGCAAGGGCTTAGCTTGCGGAAGCGGAAAGCGCTGCTTGGAGATATTTGTTTAAAAAAAAATAAATTTGTTTATTTTATTTATTTTAGACTGCATTGGGTCTTCGTTGCTGCACGTGGGCTCTCTCTAGTTGCGGAGAGCGGGGTTTACTCTTGGTTGTGGTGCGTGGGCTTCTCATCGTGGTGGCTTCTCTTGTTGCGGAGCACAGGCTCTAGGCACACGGGCTTCAGTACTTGTGGCTCGCGGTCTCTAGAGCGCAGGCTTAGTAGATGTGGCACACAAGCTTCGTTGCTCCGTGGCATGTGGGATCTTCCCGGACCAGGGCTCGAACCCGTGTCCCCTGCATTGGCAGGCGGATTCTTAACCACTGAGCCACCAGGGAAGCCCACTTGGAGATTTTTTGTTGCAAGCCTGGGTTTTCCATAAATTTAAAGTTCATATGAATCTGTTCCTCATTAAAATGAACCTTGGGTGATTAGGGGTATGGATCCCATAGAGACCATCTGGGGAAGGAGAGTCAATTGCCTCTACAGATTTCCAAATTGACCTGTTTTAAGGAAATATACCCGAGAAAGTTGTATGACAGCAGCAAGGAGAAACAGAAATGTCACAGCATCAACCAATGCTTCCATCTGGTGGGTATGTGAATGGATATTGCAAACGTAAACTCCTCTCGGTCATCTTAGATTTACAAATATTATACCGACAATAGCAACTTACATTTATTGAGCATGTACTATGTGCCAGACAGTGTTCTAAACATATTCCATGGACTTTCACCCAAACTCTGTGAGCTAGGTCCTGTTATGTTACCAGTTTATCACTATGGAGGCTGCGGCCCAAGGCATCCTGCTAGTCGATGGGGCAAGCAAGAGATGAACGAGGCCGTCTGGCTCCAAAGCCCTTTTAAATACTGAACTTACAAATGGCTTTTTAAGACCTGACCTATTTTTAAGTATAAAAGCTTCTGTATTATCACGACGACTATCACTATTAGGGAAGCATGGTCATTGACGTCAAGGAGAATTACGACCAAGTCAAAGACTTTTGATTTAGGACAAGCGCATCATTGACCCTTGGTTTCTGTTAAGCGCTGGGATGGCAGCCAGACTGCAAGGGCTTACAGGAGTCAAGGGAGGTGAGAAAAGGGAGGCCTCGATGTATATATCACTTGCAGGAGTTTGGCAGTAACAACCGAGAAAGAAATAGCATTATAACCACGAGGGGCAGCTAGCCTTATGAAGTCCTGTTTTTTCTTCTCCCCGAGGCAATAAATACGCATTGGAGGGAAGGAAAAGGGGCCAGTGGAAGGGAAGAGGATAAAGGTGCTGAAAATGGAGGAAAGATGTTTCAAACGAACATTGGGAAAGGGATGGTACTCAGGGCACTAGTGGAGGGTTTGACGTCCAGCTGGATTTGGAAAAGATATTTCAGGCCCTACTTGTTAATGATCCCGGATGAAGCAGTGGTTACATTTTCAGTAATCTGGACCCACACTGTGCTGAAAGCCCACATTATTCTGGTGTGGGTGGTCCATTATCTAACTGTTTGGAGAGTTGGGTGTGTGTCCCACAGCCGCTATTAAACAGCTCTGTGATCTTGGACAAAAAAGTCACTTCTTATCTCTGAGCCTCAATTTCCCCATCCTGTAAAGTGGCAGATTTGAACTCAAGGTCCTGGGTCCTTTGCACTTGGCAGCAGTACTAACTTCTCATATGAGTAGAAGAAGGTCTATTTTAGGTGAAGGATTAATACCTCTATTGTGTGATTTTTGTCTTAGAGTGAGAGAGAGGTCACAGTCCCTTCCCTCTGTGCTGGAGAGAGAGGTGATTTGACCAGAATTGTAAATGGCTCTGTATTTTATTTATAAACGTATATAATGTTCATTAAAATAGACTGATTTGTTACCAGGAATCTAAGGGCATCCTTCTAAATACTATAAAAACTTAGGCCCTTTATTAGCTATATACATATCTGAGCCTCAGGAATATCAGGTAACATTGCTCACTTGTTTCAGGAAAATGATGTATCATCATTTGAATGCACAAGTCCACCCATTGGTCATGGGGTTGCTGATCTCTGGAAGAGCCTGGTTCTCGGGAGGGAGGACCAATTGCTGCATTTGTGTTGTTAACAGCATTTAGTAAGTAGAATATCCCCCCAGCCACTGGAATTATAAAATTCAGCTCAGCAAAAGCATAGAGTGCCTACTGTGTGTTAGGCACCAAACAGGAAAATGGGCGTGATAGACATCAGTTCGGCTGATCAAAGCCTGCAACCACAATAAAAACACAAAACAGGAAACTATGATGAATATCGGGTGTGCAGCCATTTGGAACACAAGGGGTGCAAGCTTTCAGCTAGAGGGGTGTGTGTGTGTGTATGTGTGTGTGTGTGTGTGTGTGTGTGTGTGTGTGTGTAACAGACTGAACAGGGCAGATTATGTGGAAGGCACCCAAAGGAAAAACGTGCACAACTGATCAAGAACACTTATGCCTGGTGATCCAGAAGCTTAAACAACGCGCACACACACACACACACACACACACACACACACACACACACGCAGACTGCTACCTCTATAGCGTTTTGGTGTATACTTGTGGGCCTAAGTCAACCACTTGATGCAAGATGCAGGTCATATTCTGCAGTAGCAGTTCTCAAAGTGTGATTCAGGAACCTTTGAAGTAGCCCTCAGGACCTGTGCAGTCATTCAGGGCCCCCTGATCAGAAGGACTGGTGCTCTGTTTAATGCTGTGCTGTGGCTGTCTTGAAATTCGAAGTAACTTTTGAATAAGAGACACACAACCCCCACCAGCCATTTTCAGTTTGCAAATCATGTAGCTGGTCTTAGTTGCTTGAGACCCCTTCGTGGGGTGCATGAGTTCAAAACTTTTTTTTTTTTTTTTTGCGGTACGCGGGCCTCTCACTGTTGTGGCCTCTCCCGTTGTGGAGCACAGGCTCCGGACGCGCAGGCTCAGCGGCCATGGCTCACGGGCCCAGCTGCTCTGCGGCATGTGGGATCTTCCCGGACTGGGGCACGAACCCGTGTCCCCTGCATCGGCAGGTGGACTCTCAACCACTGCGCCACCAGGGAAGCCCTGAACTATTTTAATAATACTAATAATGATGACGATGAGGAGGATAATAATCTTACTTTATTTGCCTTTTCCACTCTCATTCTCACGCGTTGGTTGGTTGTGAAGAGTGAAAATGTGTGTGTTTGCCTCTTTTCCCCAGTAAGATGTCAGCTCCATGAGGGCAGGGCCTTTGTCTCTCTTGCTTACTGTGGAATCTTGGCAGAAGAGGAGCCAGCAGCATTTGTTGAGAGAATAAATGAAAGAAAGAATAAATGAATATACAAAATGGTCCCAACTGGGTTCTATAAATTTTTGTATAGGAGTTTACCAGGTGGTAATGGTAGGATTAAAGATGACTTCAGTTTTGTATAAACTTGTATATTTTAAAACATATTTTATAATTAGACCAAATAAAAACATCATGGCAATGGGATCAAGGCACTGACTGATTATATCAATGGCTCGCTCAGATAGAACTTCAGGTGGCCCTATTTGTCCTTACAGCAGCACCAGGATTTATAATTAGACCACATAATAAATGTCATTAGAATTGAGAGTTTTAGCATCAAAGGTTTCAGAAAGCAGCCTCAAGCCAAGCAGGAGAACTGATCCCCGCAACACGCTGAGGTCCACGCTGAGGGGAGGGTGTGCAAAGTGCTGGGCAGGCCGCCCCGTGGGGAGGGGAAGCGCAGTCCTGCCCTGGCCCCTGGAGGGGGAAGTGGGTACTTATACGGGGGAGCAGGAGAACAGGGTGCTCCAGGCCCAGAGAGGTTAAGTAACGGGCCCAAGTTCACAATGGTATGTTGCTGGATGAGCACTGAAATCTGGCTTGTCTCCATCACCTGAACCCTTGACCTGAATGCAGTCCTGCCTTTCCAAGAACGCAAGCAGCTTAGTGTGACTTGGCGTAGGGTGGGGTGGGCAAGAAGGAAGAGTGGCTGGGAATGAGGCTGGGGTCCAGCCTATATATAGCATCCCTTCAGTCATACTGGTAAACAGAAAAAGGAGGCAAACATTTATGGACCAGAGAAAAGTAAAACCCGAAGTTTTAAGGGGCTGTTCACTTATATTCATGTTACAAGTTATTTGGCACATATTCATTGAGCCCCTGCCCTGTGCCCGGACAGACATCACTCCCACCCTGTCTCGGAGCTCACGCCTGTCCAGCACAGCTGGGGGAAGACTTACTGAGCTAGGCAGGATTCACTGTTAATGGTTCAATGTCATTTCTTAGATGCTGTGTTTGCAGCCTCTCATGCTTCCTTTGAAGACCTTTTGCCCCTTCTCCTAACAAATAACCTGACTCACATCTTTTCTTTCATCCTTTCCTTCCCCCAGCTCCCTCTGTCAGAGGTGCAGAAGGGCTGTGAACTGACCCAAGGCAGGTTTCCTGCAAAGAGAGGAGGAAGGGGCCCAGCTCCTAGACCAGCAGAAAGCAGGAGCCGACCCATCTCTGCCGGGTTCTCTCGGCAAAGAGATTTGGTCCCTTCACCTACCAGTCTTGCCCTGGCTGACGCTGGCTGAGAGCTTACTCTTCCAGAGACAGCGGGGGCCCAGGGAGAATGGCCCACCCCTCCTGCAGGAATGCAAAAAACAATCGGCTATTAATTTCTAGTAGGATGAGCAGAAACATTTTTAGCCAGGAAATCTAAAGCTCCCTGGCCCCCGTTTAACTTCCAGGACTGCAGATGGCTCTGAGTTCCTCTTCGAGATCATTTTAGCCACTGGTCTTGGGAGGCTATTTCACTTTTAAATGAGGTGTCTGCCTGTTCCCATTGGGCAGCACCCCATAGCAGTTAAGCACAAGGACTAGGGATCCAGACTGCCTGGGTTTGACTCCCAGCTCTGCCACTTGCTGTGTGACTTTGGGCAAGTCACTAAACTCTCTGTGCCTCGGTTTTCTCATCTACGAAATGGAAATAATAATAGTACCAGCCTCATACTCTTTTGCGGTATTATAAGAATTAAATGAGTTGATACTGGTGATGTGCTTAGAAATATGTAAACATTTTTCAGGGTTAAATTAATAAAATAAATATATTTAATTATCCAGCTGTGGGTGGTACGTGCCTCTGTCTATTCCTTCTCTTGGGATGTCTATCATTGGACTGAGGGAATAGATGTAGCAAAGAGGCTAAAAGCAGGGATTTGAGGGTCAAACTGCCTCAGTTCAAATCCTGACTCCACCACTTAATTAGAGATTGTCATCTAAATCTCTCTGCTCCTCAGTTTTCGCATCTGTAAAATGGGTTTATAATTGTACTTTCTTCTTAGGATGTCATGGGGAATGAGCTGTGTCATGTTTTCAGTGTAGTAAGTGGTACATAGTAAGTGCTCAATAAATTTTAGCTGTTATTACCAGGCACTCCAAAAAAAAGTGCAATTTTGATTGCATAAACTACAGTAATGCCAAAGCTAATGCACAGAGCACACGTGGCCAGAGCCTCACACCAGCTCCTCAAAGCTGGTTGTGCGCTAATTAACAAAAAGCTTGGCGGTTGGTCAGATGTGGGAGAGCTCAGCTATTTGGCATTTAAATCCTGGCTCTCCTGCTTGCTAGAGGTGTGATGTTGGGCAAGTTAGCATCTCGAAACCTCAGTTTGTTTCCTTCCTCCCACCCTTCCTTCCTTTAATAAATATTTATTGAGTGTCTACTCAGTGGAGGCACAGTGCTAGGTTCTGGGTATTCCCCAAATGGACAGGCCCGTGAGGCATCACAGGCAGGCTGTACAGTTAAACAGGTCACCCACTCTCTGCTGGGGGCCTAGCCTGGGCCCGGTACGTGCTCTCAGTAACTATGGCTGCTCGTGCTAATTTACGATCAAATGCCCTTGATCACATCTCCATCGGGTCTCAACAGCCTTTCTCATGAAGGAGGTGGCTGGGTCTTATTCTTTTCTCCATCCCAGATGAGATGCATAGGCGGGTCAGAGGAAATGATTGTGAAGGTTACTCATTTGGTTTCTGCAGTGGAAAGTGAAGGAGGGAGACACTTCCCTGTAAATGTGGATAGTATCCGTAGATTAGTCATTCAAGAGATTAAAAAACTGAAAGCAAAGTCGGCTGAGTAGATTCCGTTAAGAACTCCCGTTGATCTTATTTAGTTCTGGGACCTCTTCAAAGCAAATTTGACTGACGTTCAATTCTCCCATCTAGGACAGCATTTTCCCGATGGTGTTCTGTGGAAAACTATATCCCTAAACTCTTAATAGTAGTCCATGAAAAGAAGTTACATTACTGAATGTTTCTTTCCTGCAGACCGCCCCCAAGTTCTTAACATACAGATGCATGTTATGATATTGTGTGCACGATATATCCAAAAATTATTTGAGTGAAGAACCTTTTTCCAGTAACACTAGCAACAGCTTGTGGTTTACTCTTCCTCAGAGGAGAGCTTGAGAAATGCCCTAAGTTAGACTTCACTGATGAAAGCCAGGCTGAAACACCCAAACTCTGGTAACATGAGTACCATACTTAGGAGAAGTGGAACAGACATTGAGTGATGTCAGATCAGAACTGCCCCACTTAATGCCAGAGAATGAACAGAGAGTTCTCTCTGAGCCACGGCCATCCATGCGCTGGCTTGGCTCACCTTGACCCAGCTGCTAGGGACAGTTGTCCAAAGGGACAGGGCATCCTGGCTCTGCCCACTTTCTCCTACTGCAGAATTCTCCTTTCCCATGTCCAGCAGAAAACCTCCCTACAGTTGGTGGTTTGGATGAGAATATTTATCTTCCCCAAACAGCTCTGTAACTTCCTCTCCCTAAATTGGGAGGTCGAGATGACTCAGGGTAGGGAGGAACTTACAGTGGGAAAGAAAACCTTGTAATTTGTGGTTATTTCTACTTCTGACAAGCTGGGTGACCTTGGGAAAGCACTAAAGCGTTCATTTAAGCCTCAATTCTTCATCTGTAAAATGGGGTTAATAGTAGCACCCATGTCATAGTGTTGTCTGAGGTGTGAGACACTGCTTGCAAAGCACCTGACACAGGGCCAGTATATCGTATGTCTGCAATTAATATTAATATCAGTTGTAACTGTTGTTATTGTAGATTCCACATTTGTGTGGGGGGGGAAGGAAGGGAGGAAGGAAGGAAGGAAGGAAGGAAGGGAAGAAGCAGAGAGGGAGGAGGGAAGAGAGTGGCACAGGATGCAATGTTTAGGGTATAATGGGAATTCCATCGTGCAGAGGAAGATTTAGATTAAAATGGAAAGTGAATAAATTTCCTACTAATGCAGGAAAAAGAGAAAATTTATCAATGTGATTCTAGGCAGAGTCCTAGAAACCAAAATTACTGGTTACATATTAATTAGTATGTTAGTTTATACATCAGGCTCTGGAGAATTTAGTTAGCATGAGTCAATCCCCAGAAGCTTACTTTGCATGGGATACATCTTGCGGCTGCATCGTGGTACCCAGGACACTGAATTTGTGGTTAGAGACTTGAGAGATGGGCACTGACTCTGAGGAAAGGGGGATAGATTGCCTTGAGGGATTTTTTTCAGCAGGCCTCTGACTGTAGCCTAGATGAACTCTCCTGGCCAGAACTCTTTCACTGGCCAAAACCATCTCTCTCCCCCTGTCTTTTTCTTTCTCCTCTTCCACACTCTTCCCTTTCTTATCCTCCCCTCTTCCTTTCCCTTGCCCTACCCCAACAGGAATGAATAAGCATAAACACACTCCTACTTATTCCATTTGTCTTTGTATATAACCAATGAAGACTACTATCTTATGTCCTTATATTTATGTGATTCTGCTCCTTATTTTTATTTGATCTATTTTTGAAGTGGGGAGCATGTGAATGTCACATTTTATGATTACCATTTGATTTCCATATTCTTGGACCACTTGTTGAAGTCTCCTTTATACTCAACAGTATTTTTTAATACAAGAGTATATTTGTATTGCGGTAATACAATAAACATTAGAGAATAAAGAAAGGCTGAAATATATGTGAATCAAACTGGGAATCAAGCTCAATACTAGGCTTTATCATAAAGGAATTGGGATTATTTATCTAGGGAAACAAACGCTATAGACAATAAACACACAAGATCTCCTGTTTTGAATATGATGCCTCATTGCTTTCCTATTGCTACTAAAAAAATGTACTGCAGTGTGCCAAGCACTATGTCAAATATTTCACATAACTCTCATAAACTTCATTTCGACTTTATAAAATCCCTGAAAACCAGATTGTGTCTGCAGCTGAGACTCTCATGGATTAAGGAACTGCCCTGAAATAATGCTTCTAGGTCTAAATCAAGGTTTAGGTTTCCTCCCCACAAGGAAGCATTTCTTGATGGTAAGATCTGGGTTATATCAATACTAGAAGAGATGACTGTTCTGGTCAAGATACCTGTGTTGCAAAGGACAGCCTTACTCCTACGCCACTCTTAAATAAAAGAGGCCTCTCGAAGACATAAAGCCAAGCCAGGCTTTGTGGGAGCCGGGGCCAGGAAGAGTTCTCTCTCTCTCTGTCCTTCTCCCTCTCTCTGCCCCTCCCCCTCCATCTGTGCATGTGTGTGTGTGCACGCACACACATGTGTGACTTTTCTGTTGGGAGATCCTCACTCTCTGAGAATTCATTCATTCATTCCTTCAACAAGTATTTGAGTTCCTATGCGACATGGAGATCATGAACAATGTTGACAAGTAGTTTCAGCAGAATGGAGAAGATGAAAGCCTGATGGGAGAGGGTCAAAGAAAGAAAAAGAGAATAAGTATTAGGGACAATGAATATGGAAAAATCTTTCAAGCTGTTTTGTTCTACATAAACTGGAAGGGTGGGAGTGGAGTAACACCCCGCTAGGAGATGTGGGGGGATGGGATCAGTTGCACAATGGAGGGTCTAGCCTCAGATTTGGCACTGGCAGTCCATCTCCAGCAATAGGAGGGAGGCGGAATATGGCTACAGATTCTAGCAGGTGCATAGGTACAGCAGTGGTGGTATGTGTGTCGGTCAGCTCAGGCTGCTGTAATAAATACCATAGACTGGGGGGCTTAAACAGCAGACATCCATCTTCTCACAGTTGTAGAGACTGGGACGTTCAAGATCAAGGTACCAGCAGGTTTGATTCTTAGTGAGGGCTCTCATCACAGCTTGCAGGTGCTGCTTTCTCACTGTATGTTCACATGGATTTTCTTTTTTTAAAAATTAATTAATTTTACTTTTGGCTGTTTTGGGTCTTTGTTTCTGTGCGAGGGCTTTCTCTAGTTGCGGCGAGCGGGGGCCACTCTTCATCGCGGTGCGCGGGCCTCTCACTGTCGCGGCCTCTCTTGTTGCGGAGCACAGGCTACAGATGTGCAGGCTCCGTAGTTGTGGCTCATGGACCCAGTTGCTCCGCGGCATGTGGGATCTTCCCAGACCAGGGCTTGAACCAGTGTCCCCTGCATTGGCAGGCAGACTCTCGACCACTGCGCCACCAGGGAAGCCCAATGGATTTTCTTTTTTGAGAGAGAGAGAGACGGAGAAATACAGAAAAACAGAAAGACATATCACTTTTGTGTCTCTTTCTCTCTTTATAAAGGGATTAGTTTTTTCATGAGGGCCCCAACGTCACGACCTCATTTAACCTTAATTAACTCCCAAAGGCCCCACCTCCAAATACCATCACATTGGGAACTAGAGGTTCAACATATGAATTTGGGGGGACATAATCATTCAGTCCAAAGCATTATTGAAATTGTTATTAGATGTTCTTATATTATCGTGCAAAGGAGGAATGAAGGTTCTCAGATAAGAGTGAGGATGAGGAAGAAAACTTTGGAATGTGGGAGACAGTAGAAGCGTGAAAGGACTAGAGACATTTGGTGCAGGTGCTGAGTGGCGTTAGGGGCCCAGGAGGGTGGTAGGTGTGAACACACGGTTGCCTGTATTTCTCCAGCTGTTTATACTGATGTAGGCACTGAGTAGAGGAGAATTGGATTGAACAACCTTGGCTTAGCCAAGCAATGCAATGAGAAAGGGGCAAGGCAGTCTAGGGCGTATGTGAAGAAGTTAATATAATAATGGAATCTAATCTGAATGAGGAGGGAAGTGAGGACCTGAGGGGTTGAGAGCCATGAAAAGGTAGTATATCCCAGGGAGTTGAAGAATTATGGGAGTCAGGGAACTAGAGGGAGAGAAGTGAAAGTTAGAGAGTGGGAGAGAGTGGCAGGCAATAGGAAATGACAAGGTCAAGGTTGACCAAGAGAGTGAGTGGCTGTGGTAGAGTGAAGGACAAGGTCATTGGAGCAGAGGTCAAGGAACTGAGCATTGAGGATACTGGAAGGATTCTATCTATGGATATTGAAATCACCAAGATGATTCTTCAATGGACATTGAATGGACATTGAAAGCACCAAGAGCAATACCTAAGAGAGTGACCTTGAACTGGGAGTGAAAGCTTCAAGGAAAGAGAAGGATAACCCACGAGATGGCAATGACCACAACAAGGAAGGAAAGTGGGTAGAATAATCTGATGGTTTGATGGGATTTTTAGGAGGAACTATGGTCTGGAAGTGGTGTAAGGAACAAGGAAGACAAGTACTCTCCCTCAAAATTCAGTGATACAAGGCGTGCAGGAGAAAAAACACCACCATTTGAGAGGACTTTGGAGGAGGCAAGGCCCTCAGGGGAGAACCAGTGTTCATTTAGAATAGTGATTCTCAAAGTGTAGTTCAGGAGCCCCAGGGAGTCTCCAAGACCCTGTCAGAGATCCATAAGTCAAAAACTATTTTCATAGTGACACTAAGATATTATTTGCCTTTTTGCTCTCATTCTCTCACAAGTCTACGGTGGAATTTTCCAGAGGCTACGTGATGTGTGATAACACAACAGATTGAATGCAGGAGTGGCTAGAAGAATCCAGCTGTCTTCCATTAAGCTGGAAGTTCAAGAGATGTGCAGAAATGTAAAACAATGTCATTCTTCCTGTGACTTAGAAAGATACACATATGTGAAGTTATTTTTCATAAAATACCTGATGGTTTTACTATAGTTATTTGAAATTAATAAGTTAATTTAAATGTTGTGTTTCAAATCCAGTAAGTATGGATAGATATAACACACACAAACAAAAGTTTTTTGGGGGGTCCTGAGACCCAAATGCCTGAGAACTACAAGGTTATGGCATAAAGGCTAATGAAATGTTCAGAGAAGTTGAACAAAAAGGGAATTTTGCTAATGATGGACTCCGGGTTCCAGAGCACACAACAGAAGGCGTTGGGGAATGGGGAAGGGCTGGGAGACAGGTCAGAAATGGGAATGGAAAGACCAAATGTGGTGATGGCAGTCTGGAGGATTAATGGTGATCTTGAGCCCTGGCTTCTCACGTTGAAGGCATAGAGTGGTGTGAGCATTTCCAGGAAGCCAGGAGCACTGTGCGAGGCATGAAGCTGACTTATATGGTATCTGGGCACCTCAGTCTGAATTTTTAGAGGGCAGCCTGATAGGCACTGCTCATCTGCCTACTCCCAGGACCAGTCACCTGTCACAAGTCACAGGATGATCTGCTGCCCTATTCTGCGGAATCTGAGTGTGATGGTTCTTAGAGAAGGGAGTATGGTCTGGGCAGTCATTCTCAAATGCTTGCTACAATGATGGAGGAAAATAAAAAAAATATTTTTGGAACAACTTTGATTATTTGGAATTTTTCTAACTCAGTTCTGCCTGAAGGTGCAGAGATGGACTGGGTGTGTGCAGAGTTTACACTGTGACATGAAAACTGGGGTATATGGTTTACCATGAATGTATTCCATTGCCTCTGGACGCAAAAGACCTTCTGAGAGGTGCATCGGGCAATACAATGGCAGCATCTTTGGAGGTGCCAGTGGTGAGTGGGTTGATGTATGTAGTCAGATTCTTAAATCTGCAAAGAAAATTTGGGCATGGGTCTGCACCAGTGGTTGGTTGGTAGAGGATCTAGCCCAAACAGTCTTAAGGTTAAGTCTGCCATATTGCACAACTTCTAGAAGATACCATTCGCACTGTGGTCTAAGGGACTGATGTTTTTTTGCAGCTGTGAAATGCAAAAGCTCTGATGTGAGAACTTTCCCTGTGCATGTCAGTATCTTACTTCCACATGGTTTCCTCTAACATCTTTTCGTCATAGTCTCAACATGTCAATTTATTGCATTTAAAATATGTTTAAATGGTGCCACGTTTGGAGAATGTGTTCAACAAGAGCATTTATTTCCCTAGCCCCTCCCACCAAAATGTGTGTAGGGATATAAATCAATTTCCCTCTCTACTGGATAATTCTCATCAGCCTTTAAAACATGCCTTGCTATTTATCACCCATTTAAAAATAAACCATCAATCAAACCAGCAGACTATCTTTTGACCGTGCACCCTCCAGGTACAGCCCCATTTCTCTGCTCCCCTTCATAGCAAAACTCTTTGAAAAAGTTGTTAGTATTCCCTTTCTCCATTTCTTCAATTCTCTTTCTCTTCCCAGTCCACTCTGATGGAATTTCCTTCCATACCACTCCCCTGAAAGGACCCTTATCAAGGTCACCAATGACCTACATTTTGCCAAAGAAATGTTATTCTCTGTTTTCATTTTACTTGACATTTTGACAGCACGGGACATACTTGATCAATCTTTCCTTCTTGGGATATCTTCTCGAAGCTTCTATATCACACTCCCTTGGATTTCCCTGTCTCATTAGCAACTCATTTCTTTCTATTCTGCTGGTTCCTCCTCTTTCACTAGACTCCTCTATTCTTCCCGGCTTCTCTTCTCCATTCATACTGTCCAAGGCATCATACCTAGTTCCTTGGTTTTCAGTACCATCTATATACACTGAAAAGTCTCCTATTTCTCTCTCCAGCCCTCAATGCCATCTCATGTATTCCAATGTCTCTTTAACATCTCTGCTTGGCTCTCACTTCAGGCATTTCAAACATAACATGGCCAAAGCAGAACTACTAATTCTCCTTCTAACTTCACTCTCCATCCTGTCCTTGCCATCTCAGTAAATGGTACCACTATCCACCCCATTGCTCAAACAAAAAAATGGAAGTACCACCCATGACGGTTGTCTTTACTTCACACATCCAATCTATCAGAAAGGCTCATCATCTTTAATTCTATAATGTTTTACAAACATTATTGCTTCAAACTAATTCAAGCATCATCATCTCTTCTTTGGTCTACTGTGCCCACCTCCTTTAAGGGACTGCCAGCCCTCACTTTTCCTAGTTTATGAACCACATATCAGCCAGAGGGATCTTTCTAATACAGAAATCAGATCACATTACTTCTTATCTAAAACCCTCCAATAACTTCCCACTGTGACCCAACTCTTACCATGACTTACCAGGTCCCATACGATCTGACCCTGATCTATTTCTTGGACCTGTTTGCTAGGCTTCAACCATACTGCCCTTCTTTTTATCCCTCTAACTTGTTAGGCTTCTTCTTGACTCAAGGCCTCTACACTGACCTTCTCTTCTGTTTGGAACATTCTTCTGTTCCTATGGCTGCCTCTTGTCATCATTTAAATCTCAACTCCAAAGCTACCTTCTCTGAGAGACCATCCATGATAACCAAAGATAAAGCATTTCTCTTCTTCCCTCCAATCACTCTAATACCCCATTTTATCCTCATCATAGCACAGATCAGTACCTGAAATTATGTGAAACTACCTTTATGTGTTCGTTTCCACGTTTATTGTTTGTTTTCTGCCTCTTGATGGCAGGGACTTTGTCTTTTTTGCTCACTGTGGCATGCCCAGTACCTGACACCAATAAGTGATGGTTCAATATTTGTCGACCAACTGACTGACTTGGAATTGTGGGAAGGAATAATTGAAGTCTGGATTATCTGGGGAAAATTCACGTAGGATTGCTAAAGTTCTTCTCACTTTTAAGATTTGCTCATTCAAGTTATTCTCAAAACACATTCATACTGAATTAAATACCAACCCCTTTAGAATGGAGAGGCACTTCCCAATACTAAAAGATAAAATTGATAGAAAAAAACCCAACACACCAGAAACAGCCCATTGCTATCAAACAAAGAATGAAGCGAACGAAAACAATTGTTTTTTGTATCATCCAAAATTCTTCCCGAAAACAAACTTCAAGGTTCTCAGTTTTTCTTACTGTGGAAGTTAAAGAGAGGGCAGAAGGAGAGCAAGGGTTTTCATTGGTGTGTTAAGTCCTCCTGCTAGGCCAAAGGTCACTGATTTTATACCCCGGTGTTAGATCAGATGCTGAGCTTATTTTTCAAATGGTCCTGTTTTTATGGATGGTGCAGTGCTGTGGACATATATTGAGGGCTTATGCAAGTTCTGTATCTAGATTGGCATTTATCATGAGTAACTACATTAACTTATTTTATGACCAGAGCTCCAAGGACCTGAAAAACTATGTGTTCGAAACTGCATATGCCTGGGCACCTACCTGTGCTCCTCGCAAGCTCTGTACCAGCCATTAGCAAAGGATCTTGGATTTTCTGGGCCTCCAGCTTTCTATCTATAAAGAGGAGAAAACTTATGGAATGATTTGATGATTTTTTTCTTCATTGGAATACTTTTATGATACGATATGAGACCTTGAGGTGTCATGGAAGGAGGTCTGAACTGGAGATCAGAGCTTAAACACCTAAATTCAGCAGATGTTTATTTCATACCTATTATATACCAGACCCTTAAGCTACTACATGCTATGCTTCTGCAAATTGAAGTAATTTTAATTATTATTTAGAGAGGAAGCAGTTAATGAGACCAAGAGGGAGTATAGTATAGAACAAGAGTCCTGAATTGGCATTAAGGGTCCCTGCTTTGTCCTTCCTTGTTTGTGTATATTTTTAGACAAGTCATCTAACCCTTCCTAAACTTGGTCTGATTAGGCTTGGGGGGGTAGAAATGAGTAATGGATTGGGAGGGGTAGGCATTGTCATGGGAACAAAGGAAAAGTAGGAACAACAGACCTCTGGAAGAGCAAGAATTGGATGGTGGCTTTGATCCCAAGGCAGCCCTAGTGGGGGCCTCTGCTGCTCCCCGCGCCCACTTGCCTCCCTACCTACCCCATAGCTTCCTTCACCTCAGTAGTATTCAAATTCTGCAATTCCATGCAAAGTTTGTTTATAAAGGCGTTCTCTTGCTGGGAGAAAAATGGTTTGAACCAATGCCATCCTCTTACATAATGTCTGCTGACTCAGACCTCTGCCCCCCTCCCCCACCCCCGCCCCTCCAACTATATGCCAGCATCCCTTTTCTAGCTGCATCTGAGTGGCAGGGAAGTGGGTGAAGCAGGCTGGGAACAAGAGAAGTAGAGAGTAGGGAGTGGCTGGGCTTGTGGCAAACTGGAAAGTGCATGCCCTGTTTAACAGGAAAGAAGCACTGTGGCACCAGCTAATTGTGGCTGTGCGGGCCTGCACCATGGACAATGCCAGGTCATCCAGATTTTTCCAGGCAAGCTGAAAACCCACATTTTTGCATGAAGTTTGCTGCTTTTTACGTGTTGGCAAGTAATTTAGAAAATGTTGACACCATGGGGTTCAAACAGTATACATCTAATATATATCTAGTTAGTCTACAGACAGTTTTTAGAAACTAGAGTTCAGATAAAGTCATGACCTTTCAGCTTTTGTTCTGGATACTAGGTACGTGTGTGTATGTGTGTGTGTGTGTGTGTGTGTGTGTGTGTGTGTGTGTTTTCACATTCCTGAAATGGAATCTGATTGGCCCAATGTACCTTTTCAGGCCAGAGTTTCTCAGAGGAGTTTATCACAGAGTTTGGCTGCAATGGGGTCAGTGACCACTGGCGCTGCCTAAGGCCTACCCTTGCAGCAGGAGCCTTGATTGGGCCAACTTCCATTTCAGAGGCTGTAGCCATGGTAAGCTGTGTGACTGATATATCTAACAAAGAACTAGAATTTCCTCCTCCATAAATGAATATTTAAGTAGCATGATCTGTATTGGTTTCTTCTAACAAAATTCTATTTCTTAATAAGAAAAAGCAATGTTCCACTGATATTTAGTTAGAATTTCGGTAAAAATGCGGGTGGTGACAAGTATAATATATTGGTATTAATGGTCCTTAGAGCAAAGCTCTGATTTGCACCAAAATGTTGGCTCCTTCTTATTTTAAGAAAATTCTGTTCACAAAATTAGCAAAACCCTTCGGGTTAGAAGAGAGTTTAACCTCTTTAAACCTCCCTTCCAATCTTTGAATATTCTTTTATGGCGTCCCCACCAAGCTGGCATCACCTATATTGTGAATACTTCTCTTTACAGGGAGTGTAAAGGGAGCCACTTTTATCCTCGGATAGCCTGGTGAGTAAGTTTTTTCTTATTGCACAGAGCCCAACCCACCACATGCAGGCAGCATAGCATAAATTTGCTAAAGGAAATCTATTCACGTATTCTTTCATACGATATTTACTGGGGAGATACTATATGCCAGGAACTCTCCTAGGATCTTGAGTATTATCAGCAAATCCACGTTCTTGTAGAGCTCATGTTCTAGCGCAGAAACAAGAGGTGGTGGGAGAGACAATAAATTTCTTTAAAAAGTAAATCACATAAAATGTTACAAGGTGATAGATACAATGGAAAAAAGAAAGAGTAGAGTTGAATGAAGGGGATTGGGAGGGAAGAGTGAGCTACAATTTTAAATAGACTGAATAGGGTAGGCCTCATTGAACGACTCCCTTTCCACTTCCCAGACCTGCAGGATAATAATAGTAATAATAATAGCTTAGTATCTGTGGAATCCCAGCAGAGATTCTAAGCACTTTCTCTGTATGAAATTCATTAAATCCTCATAACAACCCTGAGCTAGCTACTACTTTTATCCCCATTTTCATAGGAGCACACTCAGGGGGAGCGGTTAAGTAAGTTGGCTACTATCATGCAACTAGTAAGAGATGGTGGTCGACTAACCCTGACCTTCTGGCTCCAGGCTTTGGCTCTAGGCTTTGGCTCTCAAATGCTCAACACAGCTGCTTTTCAGCGCATCTCCCAAGTCTCCTCGTTGACCACTGCCCTCTCAAGCGTTTCTTTCCCAGGCACGTGCTTTGTCCAGTGCCTTTCATTGACTCTGATTCTTGGCATGAGGTTTAAAGTCTCTTTATCATCCTGGGGTTTGTTGAGAATACTTTAGCTTTATCTGATATCACTGGACAAGGGAGGGGGGCACCCAGAGCTTCACGAAACCCTCCTTGGGCACACTCTGACCAGCCACCCTTACCTCGGTTTTGTAAGGTCACAGTGATCAAAATAAACACGAATTTTTTTTTCTCAGTTTTGACATAAAAAGACATCTTTTTTCAGCAAATGTCACTGTGGTTTCAAAGCCTAAGTGTGATGTGTGAACGGGCAGCATTTGTAAAGTATTTCCTGCTCAGCCATAGGGTGAAATTATGCAAGCCAGTAAGTCCTGAAAACAGCTGCATCAAATTCTTAACACCTGCAAAAATAAAAAAAGGTTTGAGAATAATTTTTCATTGTTTTTAATTTGGGGATTGGTTGGTTTTCTGCTGTTTCAAACTCTGAAGGACCCTCCAGTTCACTAAACCTTCCGTTGGAAAGAGAATTGGGGAATTTTAAGAGAGTTTTGCAAATCTAAGTGAGAGAATTCACTGGAATTATATTTTCATTGATGCACTTAAAACAACTTCTCCTGGAATCAGCCTCAGGACTGCTCCTTAAAGCAACGACAAAAGCCCCAGGCTCTAGTCCTCTAGTGCGCCCTGGATCACTCCCTTGGCTTCTCGGTAGAGTTTCTCTTCGTAGGGGTGGAGGTAGGTGGGGGGTCTCGTCTTGTGCGACGGGAACGCAGAGCCAAGCTCCCATGACCTGTTGCATCCTCCCCAGCTTTTCAAGTTAAAGCGCTGGATTTCCTGAAATTGTTGAACTGGATCTAAGCGCAGGCGCCCCCTTTCCCCTGCCCCCCTCCCTAGCAAGGTGAGGGTTGCTGCTGGGGAGGAGAAGTGGGAGGAGGTGAGGTGGGGCTGGGATGGGGGCTGTTGGAGAGAAACTGAAGCGATGAGCACAGGACAGGAAAAGTGGGAGGAGGAGGAAGGAGGGGGGAGGAGGAGGTCGTAAGATGAGAGAGGAGGGAAACGTGTCACCAGCTCGGCTCCGGGAGCTCCGCTGCCGCCGCGTTTGTGGACTCGCGCGGGAGAGGACTTGAGTCTGGACCGGACCCCGCGGAGGGCAGAGCCGGGAGAGGAGGGAGAGAAGGAGGCTGGGCAGAGTGCGGCGGCGACAGCCATCCAGGTCGCTCACTGCTCTCGGGTGAGAAAACTTTCTCGGGAAGACCGGAAACTTTTCCCTGGGCGCGCGGAGTCTGGGGCGGAGGCGAGCTGAGGGTGTGCGTGACTCGAGGTGACTCGGGAGGGGCTGGAGTCAGGCTCAGCAGCGGCACGGGATCGAGAACAAAATCGCCGGGCACACCGGGCACAATCCGGCGGGGCACGGGGAGGGGCCTTGGGGAAAGCGTTACATTTGGGGGCAACCGGGTGGGGGCCCCCGCGTGTTTAAGGATCCTCCGATTGGACGCTGCAGGCGGGTACAGAGGAAGGGGCTCGCGACCACCGTGGGGGGCGCGGGGGGGGGGCGGGAAACGCGCCCAGCGTCCGCACCTTAGGGTGCGCGAGGGATCGCTGTGGGGTGGAACGCGGGACGCCGCCGATCCTGGGACCCAGGCTGTGCCAGGAGATCGAAAAAGAAAGTTTGCTTGTCGGTCTTTCTCGTTCTCCTCTTTGGCCTGAGGGGCGGATCTAAAGAGCTGCCCCTACTCGGGCGCGGGCGATTCAGCGCCCCGAAACACCCCATCTTTTCCTGCCATTTCCCCCTTTTCCGGAGAGAGGCGTGGGAGGGGAGGCCAGAGAAGTGAGCCGCTTTGTCCCGAGCGCCGCTGGACGTGCGCGCTCTGCCGACTGGGGCGGGCCCGGGCGCAGCTTGCGGAGACCCGGCGGGGCGGGCGGCTCTCCTCGCCGGCGGCATTCCCTTTCTGCTTCACCTTTCCCGCCAGACCTCCCTTTGGGGAGGCTTTCCCCTGTGCGCCTACTGTGCGCGCGCGCGCAGAGCTCCTTGCGCGCACAGGGGGCGCCCTGGAGCCTCCGCCCCTGCAGCCCGCACCCTCTTGTCCCCAGCCTTCCGCCCCTTTTCTGAGGGGCGGCCGTCCGAGGGCAGACCAGGTTGTGTTACTTGCAAATCGTGCTTCAGGAATCGGCTGTGGGGTGCCCCTGTGGTTGGCAACAGGGTTTTCCCCTTGTTCTACCCACCTGCCTTTGGTCACATGCCACCGCCTCTTCCCCCGCGGTGCCGGGAGCCCGCGTTTTGTTTGTCAGCAGTAAGGCGGTGAGTATTTATAGACGCACTACAGTCTGCGGAGTGCAAGGTTTCAATTACTGCGATGCGCCCCACAGGACGGAAGGCTCACGCGAGGCGGCTCAGCGGCAGGTCTGCTCCAGAGACTCGCTTGGAAATAGTTCTGGGCCGGAGTCTGCTGGCATCCTTGCTGGGGCAGAGTTCTGGACCTGTTGCCCAGACGGTACGTGCAAATCCAAATGACCCATTGCAAAGGACCAAAGCAGTCAAGGACGACAACTCCAGATTGTCTCCATCCCCTGCCCCTCCCCCATCAAAGGGTGCTCGCTGATCAAGCCTCAGAGACTGCCCTTTAGTGACCATCGTGGGTGCAGTCATGACATTTCACTGGCCTACATGGTGCAATATTTCACGGTGCTGCGCCCTGGTAAATTGCTCTCTGGCTGGAAGGCGCTGTTACTGACAACATGAAGCAGCAAGCCGGTCAGGAGGAGAGGTGGAACTTGCAGAAACTAATTTAGCCACATTTTAAATTTAGCCCCTGATGAGGTTCCTAGTAGACTGAGGAAAGTGCAGCCCTCCTCTCTGTGGAACCTGGCTGGCCCGTCTTCTCTGGTTGCATTCAGCCCAAGAATCTGACCAAGGGTGCTGTTCAGAGTGTTTTTGTAGAATGTAGCAGATAAGGGAAACAATGCTTGGTCAGTCCTCAAAGTTGTCTTTGGTTTTTTCAGCTCCAACCATTGTCCTTTCAGTGTTTTACTGAAGCTTCTGACAGCCGGAACCATTAGTAGTGTAAAAAAGAAAGGCGTTAGAAATAGGCTTGCTTGACTGGGTTCTTTCTCAAGGGCTTAGTTTATAGACAAAATTATTTCTCAAGGAGACCTCGTTTCTTTCAGATCCAGAGGGTCATGGGTGTGTATTTATTTCAATGGGTGAAATTTCAGTAATGGTCTGTGTTTGAACATTACAAAAATGTTCCCTTTATTTTAAAAAAGGGGGCAAGCGCCTATTGTGGCCTTAATATGTCTTAAACTTTGCACTAACAGACTCTGATAATATTATATAATCTGCACCAAAACAATGATGAAATAGGTACTATCATATCTGCATTACATAGATAAGCCCACTGAGGCTTAGAGAACTTAAGTAATTTGTCCAAAGCAACACACACAGGGGTGGAGCTGAGAATGGGTTCCGGATCTGTTACTGCAGCCTTGTAGTGCCAGCCTGTTCTGGAGATGTCTTTCCTTTCAGGGCCTCAGTTGTTAATTAGATCATCTTATAGTTGATTAACTTGGCGGCTTTTTTCTTTAAATGTCACATAATATCACCGAGTGGCTCAATAACTGAAAAAAATAATCCCAGTCTTGTCTTTAGAAAACTATCACTCTGCTATCTGAAAATTTCATGCTGGAAATCCAGAGCTAATGTCAGAATCTTCAATTCGTTCATCGACAATGTATGTGCAACATTTAGACCATTCATCTGCAGAAAATTGAAATTAGTAAGGGCTTTGTGGATTTCTTAATGATTTCTCTATCTTAGGGGATTTGTAGGTGTGCACGTGTGTAATCCGCTGTGGTCATTCTTTTTGTATTGCCCTTGTACAAGGTAAAATATACTGAAATCTTTCTTGAATTGTAGCCTTTTTCATGTTCATCTTTTTTTGCAGCGCTAGACCAATACAGAATTGATTTGAGAAATAGAGTGTGAGGTCCTATGAAAGATCCCTACTGTGTTTAGCGTTCATCATTGAAAGTTTATTCCCTAGAGTTGCCTCTGTATGTGCAAAATGTAAATGCTTGCTAAAAGCAATGCTTATAGAAAGTACCATTTGTGAACAAGTCAGTGGGAATTAATATTTCAGTTGCTGAAAGTTGGGAATAAAGTATTTTGTGGGCTTTGTGTGGGGTATGAGGTTAGTGATTTTGGAACAGAGACAGTGGTACCCTGTTAAGCAGAAGGTACTGTTTTACAAGGGAAGATTCCTCTTTGGAGCTAAGAAGGAGGTTGGGAGCATAGACGATACAAAGCAATAATGGGGCATCAGAGGTGAACTTGAGTTATTTACGCTTTTGTCAGGGGCTGAAGATCCAAGGCAAGGTTTACCTTGAAACTTGTACAGTTAAACGAGCCAACTTATTTACTGGCCAATAACTGTGAGCCAGGTCCAGCCATGGTAATGTTATTTGAACCTCCCAACAACTGTGCAGGTAGCTATTCTTTTCTCTATTTTAAGATGTGAAAATGAAGGCTCAGAGAGGTTAATTACTTTCCTGATGTCACACAGCTATTAACTAAAGCCCCTTGTTCTTTCTAGTTCATTTTGATATCTACCCTTGAAGGCCTTCCATGAAGAACCCAGGGTCCCAAGTACTCAAGAAGGTCCTACTTGTTCACATGGAAGTTTCTGGATCAGAGCAGTGTGGTAGCACTCAAATGAGGGCACAGGAGTTGGGTGAACAATGGAGGAACTAAAGGGACAGTCTGGATAATTCTGACAGTAGTTATCCCATGGAAGAAGGAGAGAGGCCCAGAAGGTATTGTGAATTTAAGAATTACTGGCATTGGTCTGGCTGGGGATGGCTGTCACATTGCTCGGCAAGACCTGGTGATTAGCCTGCCCGACAAGGTGCTGAGAGGGGAAAATGGGGGAGGAAGTACTGCCACCTCCCTCGGCATGGCTTCTGTTGTGAAGAGGCCTTGTTAGAAACCCCAGGTTATAGTCGATATAAATTAGGGAGTCCGTGAGACCTGTTTCCATTTTAATTGGACTCGGCTCTTTGAGGTAACAGTCGCCCAATCTCTCTCTTTATTCTTTTCTTACGTTTTGCCAGTTTATGGCCTTTGTAGATCAATCCTTGGATTTCATTTAGAGGCGAGAGAGAGAAAGAGGAAGAAAAAATAGAGCGAAGGTTAGTGATTATCTAAATTGGATTAAGCTCTGTCTAGCAGCCGTTTAAAGAAATACTACTTGCTCTCTAATTACCATCAACTAGGAATTTAAACGGTCTATTAAATTTAACCTGACTTTTTTTCTTTCTTTCTCTTTTTTTTTTTGGCCTTCTGATAGTTGCAGCCTTAACATATTCTGGAAGTTTGGGGGCTTTTTATATATTCTTCAAATGTGTGGAGGACATTCTCTGCCTCCTCCCTTTAAAAAAGATTACATTTCTGTAACAGGATAATAAATGATATTATTATATACTGGCTTGGTTAAAAAGCAGAAGCTCATAGCCAGGTTCAGCCGACCCTGGCTGGCTGGAGAGCGAGTCAGTTAACCGAGTTCTTTGTCAGAAATGTAGAGACACCTATGTTAGGCTTTCAGGGTGGAGTATGGCTCGCGTGTTTTTCTCTGTAGTAAAAAGTTAGGCTTAGAATGAAAATCAGCCACCTTTACTCTGTGTGGAAGCTTTGAGTCAAAAATATGAACGTTCTTTATCAAAGTGGGTGGTGTGTGTGCTTTGGGGCTGGGACTAAGGTGAGGCAAGTGCGGCATCAAGAGCGTGGCCCTGAGAGAGATGCCTCACTCGCCTCTCCCTCTTCCCAGCCCTGCTGTGCTTATGGTGAACTGTGCCCAGAAGGGTTCTGGAGAGATCTCTCTCCCTCTTGACCATGACCTATGGAAAATCCAGGTCGACATCTACCCCTGCCACTGCCCAAACAGCCTCTCATAATTATTGGTACAATTTATTTTGCATATAATCATATGTTACAAAAAACGTGTATTTACCTCTAAGCTTTCATACTCTTTCCCTCACCTCAATTTTAGGGTGTAAATGTGAGATTTCTCTCAGGCACTCATCAGTGTTCTGGTTTCACTTTAGCTGATCACCAAACACCAGCAACACCTCCAGTTTCTTGCTTCTCTCAATTCTTACAGAACTTCCTTCAACTTTGCTGGTTCTTTTGGACACAGGCCAAGTTCTGTGTTTTGTTGAAGGCCTCTGTGACAGAGGTTAGGTTTCTAGCAAATACTAGGATTAAGGGGACACTTAGGGGCTCCCTTGGCCATTCAGGAACTAGAGTATATGTCCATTTAAGCTGAGCCTGGGAGAATACGTGAAGGAATTTGTTTTCCTCTTCTTCCCAAGGACTGGGGGCAAAAATCCAGCAAGGCCTCTGATGTGTGTCTGTATTATTCTGAACTAAGCTGCCTCAAACCCTGTTACAACCTGCTCGTGACCTCAGCTGCGTAAATCCTCCGTGTAAACCCTTTTACGCTTGCTGTTGAACTCTAAATACTCCTCTGGAACGGGTTCAGCATCATTCCCCGGATGTCTTTGGGGGAGAGCACGTCAGCTGCTACTGTCATTTTGGAGAACTGCACTACGGCTTGCTGGCCGCTGGCGTCCATCACTGTGCAGCTGTATGGCCACTTTCATAAAATATCTGGACGCAAAAGTAGTGGGTGAACATGGTAATCCTTTGCAGCGTTCTAAGATAATTAAAAAAAAAAAAAAAAACTGGACCAACAGGATAATCGATTCCTTTCAGGCTTCAGAGAAGCCCCCAAGACACCCCCAAAGGTTGGAATCAACTTTGCAGAGGGGAGAGTTGTTCAGAGAGGGCACGCATTGGTCCTAACTGGCATCTTGGAGACAACACAGGTCGGGGATTTGAGATCTGGAATCTGATCCTGACTCTGCTGTGGGCAAGCTGTCTGACCCTGGGCCAGTTGCTCAGTGTTCCTCTCTACAAAATAACGAGATTGGTCTCCCGTGAAGGTTCCTTCCTATTCTAAAATTCTGTGATGGCCAAGGAAGTGTGGTTTAGAGCAGTGCTTCTCCAAGTGCCTACCCGGTTGGGGACCTTGTTAAGCCACAGAACCTGATTCAGTGGGTCTGGGTTGGGGCCTGAATGACTAACAAGCTCCCAGGTGATGCTGACTCCGCTGATTCTCAGGTTGCTGGTTATGTAGCCAGGCACTAGAGTCTGGACCAGGGTCTCTCAACCTTGGCCCTATTGACACTTGGGGCTGAACAATTCTTTGTTGTGGGAAGCTGTCCTGTGCATTGTAGGAAGTTTAACAGCATCCCTGACCTCTACCTGCTAGATGCCTGTAGTACCCTTCACACCTCCCCAGTATGGCAGCCAAAAAATACCTCCAGACGTTGCTGAATGTCTCCTGCAGGAGGAGAGGAGGGCAAAATCACCCCTGGTTGAGAACATTGGTTCTCCCTAGAACAGTGTTATCAATCCTGGCTGTACCTCAGAATCCCCTGGAAGATGTCTAGAAAATACAATAGTCTGGAGTTCTTCTCTGAAATTCTGGAAAAGTACTAGTCCCAGACTTGAGTCGTGGTGCTATTATCCTTCCATAGCTGTGGGACCAGTTGTTCCTCTGGCCTCCCAACCAGAAACTCTTCACTTCTAAAATAGAGGTCATAATGATGCCTACTTCTCAGGGTTGTTGGGAAGATCAACTGAGATGACATGAAATGAGCTTTAGAAACTACAGTCATCCCTCGGTATCTTCAGGGCACTGGTTCCAGGACCTCTCTCCGCTTCCCTATACCGAAATCCAAGGATGCTCAAGTTCTTTACGTTCGGCCCTCTGTACCCGAGGGCTCAGAGCCCGCAGATAGGTAAGGCTGACTGTATAAAGTGCTGTGCAGATGTCAGTGGTGAGTGTTATACCACAGGCCCCTGGAGTTTCATTTTATTTGTTCAATTACTTTATTTATTTTTCCCAGGACTGGATTCATCTTCCCACAGGTCTGCCGAAGTGACCTCCACACTTTTCCCTCATTATTCCTCCAGCGCTGGTAGTTAGGAGCTGTGCGTGTTTTTCTGCAGTCGAAAACTGGCAGCCCGGGAGCCAAACTTTGGCATCAGAAATGTCTTGTTTGGTTTGAGTCGTGTTTTGGAAAAAAAAAAGATTATTTTTTCCAGTATTTAAAAATTGGGAGATTTGACATATAAACACAGGTTTCCAGTTTTTCTTTAAAAATACAAAAAGAAGACTGAATGTTCTCTTTAGTTTGGTATGGTCCCCACCTGGCCTTCTAAGCGTGGTTGTGTTTTCTGCCTTGGCCCCTGTAGGCACTGAGTTTGCCATCTCAGCTTTAGGCCTTCCTGTGTTTTTCTTTCATCGTGACCAAATTACTCTTCCTCTTTTCTCTTTTCTTTATCACTGGTAGGACAACATCTGGCTCCTCTTTGCATCCTGGGTAGTGGATACTCACTAGCTATTTATTAAAATGCGATATTCTGTCCCATCCTTTTCTGTCACAGATGAAAAAAAAAGGATACTCATTGAGCTTTACCTTTGAAAGCTTGCTTTTCCTTCCCCAAATTTCCTTTCCAGTGTCCAGCGCCCATATTCTTTAGAGAAACACAAGAAAATGGAGAGCATGTATTTTCGGTTGACCTTTCATTAACTTTACTTTGTAACTGGAGAAGGTGATTTAACCTTTGTGCGTCAATCTTGTCTCAACTGTCCATCTTCAGTTACAGCCCTCAGTGTCGACTTGCATTTATAACATTACTTCTGAGTATTTCCTGCGAGCCCCTGAGCCCCTTGGGGGCAGATACTTTATTCTTCTTTGCCCCATATGGCTTCCTCTACTTAGATCCTGGCACACAGCGGACCTTCTAACATGTGGTGGTTGCATGAACTTGAATCGAACCCATGACCTCCCTGAAATGATCATATCCCAAGAGCCCCTTCAGGCTTCTGACTCTCTATCCAGTGCTGTTTACACTTGGCCCCGTGACATAGGAAGAAGTGCCCTTTCCCTTCGTCTCCTTTTCTTACGAAAAAGCACTCCATCCTGTTTCTGCAACGGGAGAGTGAAGCTAATTTTTTAATAAATCGCACATGTTAATCTAGAGCACATTTCCCCACACTGAAAACTCTTGTTGGCTGCCAGACAGTAGCTTTTGACCGCTGTGTCACCCCCCAGGGATTTATGTATGTTCCATGTCAGCGATGTAATTGCAGACATCACGGTCGGTCTCGGCTACTGCTGGTGTCTAGCCTTTTGGTTTATCCTCTGGGAGGCACTGCAGAATTGCTCTGGATGGCGTTTATAGGCCACACCCAAACAATCTGCACTCCAAGAACCGCCCTCTTCAAAGTGAGGCTTATAGAGGGGGTGATAAGATGTGTGGTTATTCCCCACAGTTTTGCTTGACTTGTATCACGGGAGGGGATTTTTCTGGTGATTATACTGTGGTTTGAGGCCTGGGTGATGATGATGATGGGATGAAATAATCACTTCTAGATGGATCTGAATTGTCAGTGCTCTGAGTCCTGTGGACATTTAGGCAACACTTTGAAACAGAGAAACATGCGCCTGCATCCTGTTGGTGCCGATATTTACTCTTGCACAAATTCAGGCTCCCAGACTCTTCTGTCTGCGCTCGGTTTCCAGTGGAGCGCTGAGAAAGTTGCCTCATTCTTCCTGTTGAGCCTTTTCCATAGTCCAGACTTGACCCTTAACATTTTCTTGTTTGTGGGAGTGTCTGTCTCTCGGCTGTCTTTTGTCTCCTCAAAGTTGCGAAGTTTTGTCCTTAATCCCAACGAGCGAGCTGTGCTCTGCAGAGTCACCTTCCTCTGCTGTGTTTGTAGGATCCGCTGACCAGCATGCAGACCCAGGACTCTGTGCCCGCGTGACCCAGGTCCAATAATGCTTAGGCGGACCCCAGTTCAGGCAGAAGGAAGGGCATTTTTCTGGTCCCCCAGAAACGGGAGGGCTGCTCTTTCTGCTGGCTTGGAAGTCCACATTTCATCCCATCATTCAAAATTATTTGCTGGGCACCTTTTATGTGCCCAGCCTTGTGCTCATAGCGGGATCCAGCAGTGAACGAGACAAGCAAGGTCTTACAGGTCTTTAAGGAACTTACGTGCTCTCAGGGCCAGTCAGACAGTGAACAAGTAAACACAATGACTTCAGCTCGCTTGAAGGTACCATGAAGAAACGAAGCTTCCTTCCTGTAAGGGACAGAGCATACAGGCTGCCTGAACCTGGTAAGAAGCTGTTGGTGATGGTTGAGAAGGGAAGGCATGGGTGGTGACTGTGTGGCGGACAGGAATGTTGTTAAAACAGAGGGTTGGGAGTTCAGGCCCTGGAATCAGGTAGGATTTGACTTTTGGTCCCACTTAGTAGTCTTCTGACCTTGGGCAAGTTAATTTCCAGGCTTCAGTTTCTTCCTCTGCAAAATGGGAATAACAAAACCTACTTCCTGTAGGCTGGTTTAGGGTGGAAATGAACTAAGGTGATACATGCCCGTAGAGGCTCGGCACCGTGCCACCGTCATGACCAGCCTCTGATGATGGTTAGTATATTCTTAGGAGCAACACCAATAGCAAAATCGGCACGGTAGGCAATTGATTTGCAAAATGGTCCCACTGCTCTTAAAAACCTACCTCTGACTTGGTTTCCATCCCATGGGCGGAGGCTGGGTAGTTCAAATCTGGTTTCCTAGGTCGGCTTAGAGGGTTCTGTTTGGTGTGTGTTTCTTTCAGTGAAATCCCAGGTGCTGCTGGCTCTCCTTGGTGAAGAGTATACCTCGGTGTGTATGTGATATGGGGGTGGGGGGTTGCTTGTGGCTCTACCGAGGAATTGATGATGGGGTAAGAGTGAGATAAGAGAGAGAACTGGCTGGTTAAAGAGGCTGGTCAACTAGATGATGTGGCAGGTAGGAGCTGATACATTGGCTGAGGGCTGGTTCTGTGTATGCACTGTGTCAGGGTCTGATCCCCCTCCAAGTCTGTCAAAGGCACCCGTTTTTGTGCGGCTTACAGGGTAGGGACTGAATGCATGGCTGGTGATGCTGAGAGGTTATCATGGCCATCAGCAAAGCCAAACTCTTAACTAGCTGAGAAGTCACTAGATTTAGGGAAGGGAAGTGACTTACCCAAGGCCACAGTGGCTGGGTAAGTGCTGGCTTACGTTACACCCCCGTTAGGCTCTGGGTAAAAGGTGTGAGAAGGTTTGGTGGTCATAGCTACGATGGGATAAAATAAAGGTCACCAACCTATATGTGAGGCCCCCAAAGTGTTAGTCGGCCTGGTGAATTAGTTGCCAAACTTACATATCAAGTGATTTCAACATTTTAAAAAGTCTGGATTTGGGGCTTCTCTTCGAAAATTCAGATCTGGGACTGCTGGGCTTTTATACTGAGATGGCAAAAACCAGATTGGATTGAGCAATGGCTGGCTCCTTTAGCCTGGGTTGGTCCTGCCCACTCTCTGGGATGTGCCAGGCTCAGCCCTTTGGGCTTGTTTGTGATGCATGATGCAAAGACAGAAAGAAATTGGTTCTTCCTTTCATCTTCTTTTCTTACCAGGGTTTATTTTCTGGCCCACGTATCCCTAACAAGGCAGCTCCTTTTATAGCGTAAGTGTGCTGAATAAATAAATTTGCGTTGAATGAATGAGTGAATGGATAGTTATGGATAGAGGACTGCGCTGGGGAACAGGAGCCAGGCTTGAATCCTGACTGCCCCCGATAGCTGAGTGACTTTGAACAAACCATATAAGCTCTACTGATTTTTACTTTTGGAGGAGGGAGGGAAGTAGGAGGCGGTCACTGTTGTTTTTACTTATTTATTTGAATAAGTAATACATCTTCATGTTTCAAAATTCAAAAGGTACACAAGGGTTTATAGAGAAAAGTGTTGCCCTCTGTATCCCTACCACCCAGCTCCTTTCCTGGGGAAAACCTGTGTTACCAGTTCCTGGTTTGTCCTTTCAGAGATACTTTATGCTCATGCAAAAATATGCAAATACTCTTTTTCATGTTTTTTATGTAGATGGGAGCCTAATATACAAATGATTCTATGTTTAGCTTTTCAACACGCTTCACTCAGAGTGTCCCCTGGAGAGCGTCCCTGTCTCTACCCTTTTTTCTTAGATTCCAGAGTATGGGATCCCATAGTTGACATAGTCAGTCCTCTGTTGCTGAGCATTTAGGGTCTTCCCCACCCATTGCTGTTATGAAGAAGGCTGTAGTAAAAACTCTGGTTCCATAAGCCACTTGACATGCCTGGAATAACATTACTGGGAGTAGACTTGCTGTGTCTGAGGGTACAGCCGTTGTTATTTTGGTAGACCTTGTCAAATTTCCCTCCGTAGCAGCTGCCCCAGACTGCTGTCCCTCCAGCAGGGCGTGAGAGTGCCTGTTGCCCCACACCATGGCTGGGTGTCACCTTTTGGGACCTATGAGGGCTTCGTGAAGAGCAGTGTTCTATAAAAATTTTAATACTAGCTACAACTGGGGGGACCCCTACTGTGGGCCAGGCCATGGTCTGGGCTGTCTCATTTAATGTTAACAACATCGAGGTAAGTATCACAGTCATTTGACAGATGAGGAAACTGAGATTCAGAGAGGTTGAGCCATTTATCCAGGTCACCCAGTTAATAAATTGTAGAGGCTGGATTTGAACCCACATTTGTCAGATTTCAATACCAGGATGTTTTCATACAGTAAAGCCGTATGTAATTTGAGGTGTCGGTATCCTCAGCTGACACTTGCTTATAGTTTCTGTGTCTCCCAGCAATAGTACCTCTCAGGGGGCTGGTTCATTTGCTCATTTATCAAATATCTGTGGAATTCCTGCACTATACCAAGCTCTGGGGATGCACTTGAGAACAAGATAGACATAGTCCCTGACCTTATGGACCTCATAAAAACAATAAGAAACAATTCTGTAGTGATTTATTGAGGTGGATTGTGATATGACAACAAAGGAGGTGAGGAGGGTGCTCTATGGGGTGATGTGACCTGATCATGGGGGAGGGGGAGGAGGGCCTTTCTGAGCAAAGGAAGTTTAGACAATAAAGGGTGTACAGGTTTGAGCCTGGAGAAGTGAGTGGGAAGTATTTCACACAGAGGGTACAGCATGTGCAAAGGTCCTGGGGCAGGAAAGAGTGGGTGGTATTAGGGGAAATGAAGGAAAGTCAGTGAGCTGGCATGCAGAGTGAAGGGAGGTAAGAGTGTGAGGTTGGGGTTTGGGGATTTATTCTAAGACCTGTGGGGAGCCTTTGAAGTCATTGAAGCAACATCAGCCATAAGCATCACAGGCACTGGGCTGTCGGGTTCTTGTCCTAAGCAGCACCTCCATTTCCTTCTCTGTAAGATGGGGATGGCGATGGCACACAGGGCTTTCCAAACATTTTGAATGTTACAGACAGTAGGAAATACTGGTACATTTAGACTCAGTACGAGTGCATGTGTAATATACACGTTTCTCCCAAATGCAGTGCACTCTGATATTTTCTGTTCTAATCTATATCATTAAAGGTTTTTGGTCAAGATCCCCTAAATTTATTTTAGAAACACTGAGATCATACATGTCAAGTACCTGCACCTTACTTCGCCCTCAGCGAACGTGCTATCATTCTCCGCTCTCATCATTATAAAGATCTCTCTGGCCACAGTTAGAGAATGGATGGGTGAACTTGAATGACAGTATCTGAATCCTGACTCAGCTTAAGGACGTTGCCTCTTCATTTCTGTGTTTGTGTCCCAGGGAAGGAGCTCCACACTGGGCTTCCTGCCTGCAGGGTCTCCTGGGGGCGGGGGTGGGGGGACGTGTCAGATGGGCTCTCTGTCTGGTTTCCCTGGGAACTGGTTTCTCCTCGTTTTCCATTTTCTGGGCGGCCACATCAGACTGAGTACCCAGTTTTCTTTGACTTCTTTGTTAGTTACACTCAGAATGGCTTTTTCCTGGAAGCCTCAGAGTCATTGTAAGCCACCCACTTCTTTATTTTAAGTTGTGCCATGGTCCTACTTCCCTTTTCAGAGTCGAGGGCTGGAGCCTTAGTAGAATTCATTTGCATTTTCCACTGAGTGTACCACCTTCTTCTGCCTACTGGCCCGGCCCGAAAGCTGCCACCCCTCTCCGTGCCCTGGCCCTGGAAGCTGGGAGGAGAAGGCAAGAAACCACATTCTTTTTCTCCAAGAAACACATTCTGGATCGTGAGTGCAGAGGTTTCCAAAGAGACCCCTGTGCAGTGAGCCTGGGAGAGCAAGGCCAGTGGCAGCACCCAGTAACCCTCTAACTGCCTCACGCATCATGGACACAGGACCCCGGCTTTCCAGATTACTGAAGTGAACGCTTCCAGCACCCAAAACTTAACCCCTTAAACCATCTTAGAAGCACATTTTTCTAAATGTTAGTAACCTCATCGGTCCTTCACAAGGGAATATCTACTGAGACACTGTGGCTTCTGTAACTCAGAGACTTTAGGCAAAGAAGGTTTTGTGGCGGTGACAATGATGATGGTGGGGGTTGTAGCTGAAGTGTGTCCCCCCCCAAATTCATATGTTGAGACCTAGCGCCTAGTACCTTTGAATGTGACTGTATTTGGAGATAGGGCCTTTACAGAGGTGACTGAGTTAAAATGAGCTTGTTCGGGTGGGCCCTAAGCCAATCTGACTGGTGTCCTCATAAGAAGAGAAGATTTGGACACACAAAGAGACACCAGGGGATGCATGTACACAGAGGAAAGGCCATGTGAGGACACAGGGAGAAGGTGGCCATCTGCAAGCCAAGGAGAGAGGCCTCAGGAGAAACCGACCTTGCTGACACCTTGATCTTGAACTTGTATCTCCTGAACTGCAAGAAAATAAATTTCTGTTGCTTTAACCATCCCATCTGTGGTATTTGGTTATAGCAGACTGAGCAGGCTAATACAGCAGTGATGGTGGCAGTAATAAAAATAAACAATAGGTAGCATATATCAAGCACTTGCTGCATACCAAGACTATTTTCAGCCTTACTTGAATCATCTCATCCAGACCCCCACCAATCCTAAATCGCCTGCCTTGGCTGGAAGTGGTGACATGGGGCCTGGCTCTGGCCCCTTTGCTCTGAACCGCCACTGCACCTGTGGTAGCACCTGCATAGTTCCAGGAACCCTGCCAAGCACCTCGTAGATAATCTTTCTCATCGGCACCACAACTCTCCAAGTTCCCGTGTTTTAGAGGTAGAGACTGCAGTTTAGAGTGGTTCAGGGACACAGAGTGAGTATCTTCTCTTTCTGTTGGTTGCAATAGCAAATTCCCACAACCGTGGTGCCTTAGAACATCAGAAATGTATTCTCTCACAGTTCTGGAGTCAAAAGTCCAGAATCAATGTGTCACGGGTCACACTCCTTCCGGAGGCTCTAGGGGTGAATCTCTTTTTCTTTTTTTCACAGTATACCAACTTCGAGCTGCATTGGGAGAATCTATTTCTTTCCTCTCTCAGCTTCCTCTGGTGGCTGCCAGCATTCCTTGGCTTGTGGCTGAATCTCTCCAGTCTCTGACTCCATCTTCATACCTTCTCTGTGTGTATCTGTGTCTCCTCCTCTTCTGTCTCCCATCTCCTGCATCCCTTTTATCAGGTTACATGTCGTTGTATTTATGGGCCCACCTGGATAATCCAGGCTAAGCTCCTTCTCTCAAGATCCTTGACCTAATCCCATCTTTTGCCACCCGAGGTAATATTCACAGGTTCTAAGAACTAAAATGTGACATATCTTTGGGGGCCAGTTTTTCTGCCTCATACAGTCAGTGAGTGGCAGAATGAGCATTGATGCCAGGGTTTGTCTGATTCCAAAGCTTCTAGTGACCACTGCTCCTTCAGAACTACAGGCATTCGCATTAATTTTAATGGTATGTTAACTCTTCCATTTAGGGGGTACCATACTTGATTTAACCTTTCCCCTTTGGGTGGATATTTTGGTAGTTTCCAGTTTTTCGTTACTGCAAAGAATGAGCACATCTGCCAGTCTTTGGGGACACGTGACCATGTCTGTAGGGTGCATTCTTAGAAGTGGAACTGCTGGGCCAAAGGGCTGGTAATTCTTAGCTTGCTTCACTCTGTGACCAACACCCACCCCCGCTGCAGCCCAGAAAGAACGCTGCAGGAAAGGAGTTGAGAGTCATCATGCCTCAATAAATAACATCGTGAGTTACCAAAGACCCTGATGCACTGTGACCACCATGGGAGCTCAGAGGCCTGGCCTGCTCCCAAGTGGAGTATTTTCCAGATGTTTGTGAGGTCGCCATAAGCTAGAGGAAGTGTTGCTCTGTGTCTACTGCTGTCATTGCTTGGAGATTTAGAAGTAACAACAAGTTATTTTATTTATTTGACAAGCACTTATGAAGCATTTGCTCTTTGCCATGCGCTGTTCTATCTAAGTGCTTTACAAATATGTACTCACTTTATCCTCCTTCAACCCTGAGGTTGTCATGCTAGCAAGCTCATCTCTTGCAGGGGGAAATGGAGCCTCAGAGAGGTCAAGAAACTTGCCAAGGTCACACAGGTGGCTTGTGGCTGAATCTCTCCAGTCTCTGACTCCATCTTCATACCTTCTCTGTGTGTATCTGTGTCTCCTCCTCTTCTGTCTCCCATCTCCTGCATCCCTTTTATCAGGATACGTCACTGTATTTATGGGCCCACCTGGATAATCCAGGCTAAGCTCCTTCTCTCAAGATCCTTGACCTAATCACATCTTTTGCCACCCGAGGTAATACTCACAGGTTCTAAGAACTAAAAAGTGACTATATCTTTGGGGGCCAGTTTTTCTGCCTCATACAGTCAGTGGGTGGCAGAATGAGCACTGATGCCAGGGTTTCCCTGCTGAGTAAGTTTCCCTACTGTGACAGTGCTTGTCATCATGTCAGGCAGGCAGTGGTGCCTTATTAGCTGCTGTCCTTTTCTTCATTTTTATCTTGAGCACTGTGCTTAGGCTTGAGGTAACAGAGATGAGTAAGTCCCGATGCCCATCTTCAAGGAGTTTACAAATGGCTTAGGTGGGAGTCAGGGAACCTGAGTTCTAGCCAGTCCTGGCTCTCTCCTCCCTCAGACACATTGGACGTTTCCCTGCTCCTCTGGGCCTCACTTTTTCTTTTTTTTTTTTTTTTTGCAGTACGGGGTCCTCTCACCGTTGTGGCCTCTCCCGTTGCGGAGCACAGGCTCCGGACGCGCAGGCTCAGCGGCCATGGCTCACAGGCCTAGCCGCTCCGCGGCACGTGGGATCTTCCCGGACCGGGGCACGAACCCATGTCCCCTGCATCGGCAGGCGGACTCTCAACCACTGCGCCGCCAGAGAAGCCCTGGGCCTCACTTTCGTCACCTGTAAATGGGGGCCTGGACTGGCTTCACCCCAAAGCCCCATCCGTCTTGTCACTTTCTGATTTGTCCTATTTAGGTCAGGACAAACCGATGTCCGAGGAGCCAGCGCCGTAGCAGGTGGATGCAGGGTGTGTCAGCTTTTCCCTTTAGACTGCTCTTGTCAGCACGCCCAGCAGCTTCCTCTGCGTGCTCTGGGGAGTCCTCTTGGCTCCGTCCAGAAGTGAGAATTGTTGAGACCCAGACAGCTTTGCATTGTCTGTATCTGAGGGTGGCAGGTTTTGCCGGCGACGAATGAGTCAGAGGTGCTGCTTGTTGTGTGTTACTGTGGGGCTAATGCAAGGCCGAGGAGGCTGTGGTCATCATCCCTTTGGCTGAAAATTACCCTTAGTTAAAAAGGTCACGTGTGTGCATGGGTCTGCCCATGCGTCTTGCAGGATGCACACACGGCTTGGAGCAGGCGGCCTGGTGGGAGGCGTTAGCTGAGAAGTCGGGCGGGGCCAGGGTGGGGACGGGAGCCCACCCTGGGACCCTCAGTGTCGCCCAGCCTCCTGGAGAAGTGGTGTTTCAACAGGAAGCCGGAAGCTGAACCCCTGATCGATCCGTTCTGCTCACCTTTCTGCTTCCCCGTACAAGTGCCCCTGAGTGGGAGGCAACTGCATCACCTGGAGTTTAGGATGCTCATAAAAGGAGTTAATAGCCCGTAATTACACAGATGAATTGCACTTAACAGGCCCATTTAAAGAAGGGCAGTGAAACAGAGCCTCTCTTAATAGTGTGACCTTTACCGGGCAAATCAAATCCCAAAGCCGGCTAGTTTCAGGCTTCTGAAGGGGCTTCTGTGGTTGTGTTACTTCTTTGCCTCACTCACTGATTTGCACAGATCTTTCCACCTTGCAGGGGCACTTGGGGAAGTATTGAGACCCTCTGAAACTGAGCGGGCTTGTTACAACTTCCCCAGCATTTACTGGTAAAGTTTAGTCACTATTTGCTCAATCTGAGAATGGGTCGAAGGGCAGGAGATTGTAAAAGAAAATGGGACACAAGTCTGCTTTCCTTTAAAAAACTGTAAGAGGTGGGCGGAGTCATTCCTTTTTTGGCTCTTGGTTTTACAAGTTCACTGTCACTGTGCCACAGTGCTAGCACCGCCCACACCCTCTGGATGGACGGCCTCCGTGCCCATCTAGCAGCCTCACTCCCCTTCTGACCAGAGCAGCGTGTTTCATTAAAAGTAGGCACCTCAGTTCCTCCTTCTTCTGACGCTGCAGTTGGACCTGCAGAACCTACCCCTCCTGCCAACCTGAAAGTTGGCATTTATGGCTGGAATGTCTTTTTCTTTCAGCATTGTTTTCGGGATCATAGCAGAGTAAGCTGGTGAGAGAGGTGCCAGTGAGAATACTTCTGGGCTAAACCTTAAAGCCTTGGAAGGAAAAAGTAACTATGACCTTGGTGGTTTCCTTCTGTCCTTCACTCTGACCAGTTTCAAAACTCACTTTAAGTCGTCAGTTTGGACTTGAGGCTCGCTAAAGATGAAAAGACTGAAAGGACAGGTTCAAAGTGCCGAGGAAAGAAGGAGATGAGTCTGAACAGAAACAGCTGATGCTTGAGAGCCTTGGGTCTGCTGTTCTGCTGGGCATGTCACACCATCTCATTTCCTCTCTCATCAGTCCTGGGAAGTTGGCAGTGCTAACAGGTGTGGACTCTCAGACTTAATGAGCTCAAAAGTCACACAGCTTGGGAGTGGCCTTGTTAAGACTCAAACCCAGATTCACTCAAAGTCACTGCCATTAACCATGGAGCCTCAAAGGTTTCCAGGAGACAGTATCCTTGAACCCAACCCTTCAGGGTAAGTTAGATTTAGACAAGCAGAGAGGAAGAGGGAGGGGGTTCTGGGCAAGGGAAACGGTAGATACAATCAAAAGCCTGGGAGGGAGTCAGCCTGGCATGGAGCATTGCCTGCCAGTTGTAAGCTCCATGGGGCAGGGACCACATTCTCCAGGGCCACCATTGTATCCCCAGTACCTGAGTGCCTGGAGCATAGTAGGTGCTCAATAAATATTTATTGTGTGAACAAATACATGACGAGTCATCTTCCTCATGAGCCTCTGGAAGGCAGGGACTAGGTCTTAGAAATCTTTGGATGCCCCACAGCTCACATGGTTAATAAATAGTAACCAATAAATATGTTCTGATGGAATGAATGAATGAACAGCAGGTAAGAGAGAGTGAGGAGATGAGCCTGAGTGAAGAGGCACTGACACTTTGGGAAATACTGAGCAATACACATGGGCTGCCGTGGTCAGGGCATGTCATGGACAGTCTTCAGTGCCAGGACAAAGAACTCTTGTGTTCTCTGTTTTTTAAGAAGCCATCTCTTAACGTGCAGCATCGTGGGGTCTACAGAAACCCAGCCAGCACCCAAACTCTGATGAGCGTGCATGGGAACCAAGTCAAGTACAGCTTAGAAATCACTTTTCTGTAGCACTGGCCTCAACCCACTGTCGCTGGCTTCCCATTTTGGGAAGTGACCAAAACTAACAAGAGGCCTGTAAACACTTGTGAATGGGACCCTGCAGGGTATAGATAGTGCCGTGGGGTCCTGGAATTGTTTTTAGGATAGTTTGGCCAGGAAGCCCCAGCCAGCTTCCTCCAAGTTGGGGTCTGCTCAGCCTAGGCGTTTTTAACAAAAGCTGCCCTCTCTTTTCAGGTGTTGGCTCACGTTGTGGTTTTGAGAAAGCCTGAGGGCCAGAAAGCAGTCCTGGGAGAAGCCCTCTGGGTGGGCAGTCGGAACCTTCAGGTCCAGAGGAGAAGCCGTCCCCTCACCTGGACTTATGACCCGCGGCTTCGCCCCCAGCCTGCCTGTCGAGTTCCCCAAGATGGGCTCTTTCCGCAGGCCCAGACCACGCTTCATGAGCTCCCCGGCGCTCAGCGACCTGCCCCGCTTCCAGGCAGCCCGCCAGGCTCTGCAGCTGAGCTCCAACTCGGCCTGGAACAGGTACAGGAGGCACGGGCGGGCACAGGGGCGCTGCCAGCACCAGAGCAGGGCCAGGGGCTGGCTGAGCTTCAGCATCTCCTGATACCTCAGCTCCAGAAGGTCGTGAGTGTAGGGTTGATTGATGAAGAGAGTGCTTTCCCTACGGCAACTGTATCCATTCGCTTTCCTTTGTTAAAAAATATTTTTTTCTTTTTTTATTGAAGTATAGTTGATTTCCAATGTTGTGTTAGTTTCAGGTGCACTGCATAGGGATTCAGTTTTCTTTTTTCTGATTGTGTTCCATTATAGGTTATTCCAAGATATTGAATATCGTTCCCTGTGCTATACAGTAAATCCTGTTGCTTATTTATTTTATGTGTAGGAGTTTGTGAATCCCATACTCCTAATTTGTCCCTCTCCCCCTCCCTCTCCCCAGGTTTCCTTGTTTTAGTAGAGGGCAAGCAGACCACTGGGGGCCTCTGGGCTCTCAGAGTCAGTTAACCAGCCCGGGACAGTTGGATCAGAACTTACAGTTACCGTTCATGCCCATTAGTCACATGCCAATTGTAAGAGGACCCGGGGGTGGGAACATATAAGTAACGTCAAGTCACCTGTTACCCCTTCGGAGAGCTAAGACAGTATCTGTGGAAAGCTAACTAAGCAGCGTAAAGCAGGGATGATCCATACCTGGGAGCCACAGGTGGCTGGGAGAGGAGACACTTAGCCTTTGTAAGGCGTTCAGCTGAACTATTGTGCACCCAGCACTGAGTAGAGACTGAATCCGTTGTATGTCTCGCCCTTCTCTGAGCTGTTTTTCAAATCTGTGTGGTTCCTTTTTGGATAAATCAATGCATCACTATTTTAAAGCATTATGGAATTCTTTGTCGTTTGGATTATTATGGATTTTTTCAATGAATGCCCAACCCTTATGATGGGGAGGGAGGAGGTGTCCGAAATGTTTTGATGTTAAATGGAGGCTTGTCCATTGAAAAAGGCCTAGAACCTTTGGTAAAGACAAGCTTGTGATCAGCTCCTTGCTGAAATGTTGGGCTGGGATCCAGAGAACGTGGAGTCAAGACTTACCTGGGCCCCTCAACGGATTAACCCTTCTGCCTAGACTGTGGCAGGAGTGGGAGTGGCCGGGGAAGTGAGACCAGCCCCTCTGGAGTTCTTCCCAGAGGGTACTATTAAAAGGCAAGGACAATTAAAATCCATATTTGAAATTTTTTTTAAATTAAACATTTTAAAAAGGCAAGGAATTATCCTTTCCTATTGGCCCTGGGTCTCCAGGCTGCCCTGTGAAGACAGGTCTCCTGAGTGAAAGGACCCCAGACCTGAGTCGTCTCCTGCTTGCAGTTACTGCCACTGGGGATTCTTTCAGGCCCAGCGGCGGTGGCCACGCAGTTTCCTGAGAGTAGATCCCACTGCCTGCCCTTCATTAAGGCCGCCCCCCAGCAGGGCTGCCAGCCTGCGAGAAAGTGCGGGGGCGGGGGTGAGGGCCTACTTTTGGGTCCTCCTGGCCTCAGTCTCCCTTCCTCTCCAAGGACCCTCAGATGGAAGTGACGGATTCCAGGGACAGAAAACATGGCCGTGTTTGTGCCACAGGCTTCCCGGCCCTTCCACCCACCTTCAGCTCTGAGCTGCTTGAGGAAATGGCCCCGGGGAGACAGATCCACTCACCAGGGGTCGCTTCTATTTCCCTGCAGCGTCCAGACTGCCGTGATCAATGTCTTTAAAGGGGGCGGCTTGCAAAGCAATGAGCTCTACACACTGAACGAAAACATCAGGTATGTGGCTGGCCAGGCCGGGACCCTCCCACCGTGGGCCTGAGCTGGGGTGGAAGGAGCTACCCCACCCCCAGGAGCTTTACCTTAAGTTCTGTTTTCTGCTTGGTTCCTATTGCTGCTTCTGTTGGCTTTAATGAGACTCTTGTAACTGTTAAGTTCTGAGGCCCTTATCTGTCTAGACTTCTGCTCCAGAGAGGGCTCGTCCATTTGTCCATGTATGTAATGTATGTTTGGGTCACTGGGGTGCAGGGGTAGAGGGCTGACATCTGGTAGCTGCCGTTTATTCTGTAAACATTTCTTGTGCCCTGCTTGATTCTTAGGTGCCATATTAGGCCAGGGTGGCCTAGCAGTTGGTAGCAGACGGCTTGGGATTTTATTACTGTCCTTCCTTTTACTAAGTAGCTCGCCAACTTCTTTGTGCCTTGGTTTCCTCTTCTGTGAAACAGAGATAGGAAATGCACCTACTTCCAGTGCACAAGATTCTTGTGAGTTATTGAGTTACTACATAAATAGTCTGTAAGAACAGGGTTGGAACACACCAAGTATTTGGTACTTGGGGCTCTTATCATCATCGTTACTGTCATTGCTGTTAGGTTTTGGTGATGAAACCCTCAATAAGACATGGTCCTTGAGGAGTTTAATGTCTTTGAGAATCTTCCCAGTAGTGTCCACTACTTGTTCTTTCATTCATCAAATATATGAGTGCCTCCCTATTAGCCAGGCACTGGAAAAACAACAATGAGGAAAGACAGATGTGGCCCCTGCTCTCCTGGAATTGATGTTCAGTTGAGGAGATAATCATTAGTCAACTGATCACACATGTAAAATGTAATATTATGCACCTGTGACAGCTACTACAACACAGCTGATGTGATGAAAGTGTATGTTAGTAGGACTTGATCTTGCCAAGGAGGCCAGGAATGGTGATGTGATACTTGTGCTGTCATCTGAAGGATCGGTGGGAATTAACTAGATGAAGAGGGCTCCAGGTGGGGGCAACTGCACGTGCAAAGGTCCAGTGGTAGCAACGAGCAAGGAACTGAAAGAAGGCCCACGTGCGCAGAGTACTGGAGGTTGGGTGGTGGTGCGGTTGGGTTTGTGTTTTGGTGAAATGCGGGCAGAGAGGCAAGCAGGGCCCAGAGCCCCGAGGTCTCCTGGGACAGGAGGTTGAACATCAGGTCTTTTAATGCCCTGGTGTTCATTCCTCTTGGGTGTGTTAAGTGCAGAACATCAAGGGTGAAGACCTAACCCTGGAATGGGCAGAACATTAAAAAAGGCCATTATTCAGGTCTTGTTTACATTTAGTTAAGACCTGTGTTAAGGGTCAGTGAGGTGTTTTAAGAGCTCTGCTTTCATTAAAACGTTTAGAGCTTGGAAGCAAACAGAGTTGTGTTAAATTTCTAGCCAGGCACTTGAATTTCACCTAATAGTTACACAAATATGGAAAGAGACAATAGAGATCATCTCACCCAAGCCCTCCTTTTACAGAGGAGGAAACTGAGGCCCTGAGATGTTGAGTGACAAGGGCAAAGTTGGGTCGGCCAACCCCCCAGCTTGCAAGAGCTGAATTTTACTCCAAGAACTAAGATCTCGGTCTTTTCCGTGAGCGTTCCTTAGCTCACAATAGATGTATAAATAAATAAAACGGTGACTCAGGAACGTGCTAATTGTTCCTCACATCAGGGGACTGATCCTGAAATTGTACTTAAAACCTTTGTGGGCAGCTAGGAAAAATACGGGCCACGCTAGATTTCAACAGCCCTGTTAACCCCGGGCTGCTCACTCAGAAGCCCACAGGTAGCCAGCAGGTCTAAGTGGGTGAAGCCGGCCTGGAGAGTGGAGGTGAGAGCTCACCCTCTGTCTAAGGGGATCCCCCCTGCCCAGAACAATGCAGATCCAGTGACATACCATCTTATTTCTCAAGAAGAACCAGAAATTGAGATTTTTATGTGAAATTTTGTCTTTTAAAAGTTGATAAGTAATCCAAATGTCCCCAAACATTGGTACAGGCCAAACAAAACACATCTGTGGGCTGAAGTTGACCAACGGGCTGCCCATTTATGAGATCGGCCATAGCATACATGGGGCGGCATCTCTGATGGGGTGTCGTGTCCCAGATTCTAGCGCTAAGGACACCCAAGTGGGGGAGAAGGGAACTGACGTGGATGGAGGTGCCAGGAAAAGTGCCAGGCACCTTTCACATACATCATATGCAGCCCTCCTCACAGCCCTGAGAGACAATCATTGTTCTCAGTGCATAGCTTATCGGCAAAATGATGGGCAAGAGAAACAAAATAGCTCGTCCAAGGTCACGCAGCTATGAACGATAGAGTCAGGATGTGAACCCCTGTCTGACGTAGGCACCTATGTTAGTTTGCTCAGGCTGCCGAATAGCTTTTGTAACTATAGACTGGGAGGCTTAAACGATAGATGTTTATTTCTCACTGTTCTGGAAACTGGGAAGTCCAAGGTCGAGGTGCTGGCAGATTGGGTTCCTGGTGAGAACTCTCTTCCTGGCTGCCATCTTGCTGTGTCCTCGCACGGCCTCTTTGTGTACGCGATGGGGAGAGGGCAAGCTCTCTGGTGTCCCTTCTTATAAGGATGCTAATCCCAACATGAGTGTTGAGGGTCCTACCGTCATGACCTCATCAGAATCTAATTACTTCCCAAAGGCCCCACCTCCAAATAGTGTCACATTGTGGGTGTAGGGCTTCAACATATGAATTTGGGGGGTGAGGGGACACAATTCAGTCCCCAGTGGAATCTGTGCTCTTTGCACTGTATCGTAGTGTCAGAGAGAGAGGTTCTAGGCTGGAAGAAGTGTTAAGCCAATGGTCTTGATCTTTCTTTCTGCCTTTGTTCCTTTCCCAAGGCCTCTGGGACTCCATCTGTACCATGTGCTGTGATTCTTAACATCCCTCCAAGGATCACATCACTCCTCCAACACTCCTTTCCAGTATTGGGTTTAGTGGGGGCTGTTGGATGTTCCTCTCTATGTTTGGAGCAATTTTCAGGCTAGTGAGAAACACATATGGTTGGGGTTTGAAAGTAATTGCCTGGATGTGAACAACTCAAAGCTGTCAAAAGCCAGAGCTTCGATGACCATGTCCTGGACCGTCTGCCCTCTGTCCTTCTTTAGGATGGTGATTAGAACAGAGATGGGCTTTCCCAGCACAGACACTCAGAGTATCACTGAGAACATGAAACACACCCCAGGCATATGTATGACCTGGTTGTCCCAAGTAAAATAAAGTGAACCCACGTCTGCAAGAGCCAACATGGGAATAAACACAGCTGCCTTTATTTCAGTAATTAAAACACCAAAACAGACATACTACTCTCTGGTTACATTTAAATAGACAGGTTTTGGTTTTTCTTCACTCTCTTTTTTCTGTGAAAAGACCTGTTCGCAGAACACAATGGCAAACTGGCCAGCGTTGAGGCCCGACCAGGTGGGGTGAGGGGCAGAGGCGGTAGGGATGAGGGAAGAAGATGCCAAAGGAGAGAAGGCTATTCATCTCAAGCCCATTTTTCAATCAATTATGACGGTTCTATGTGCAAGAAGATCCCTGCCAGATTCGAGAGAATAGTTTAACTTGTTAAGAGAGTGGCTTTTGGATTCGGAGAGACGAGGGATCAAAATTAGGCCAGCTGTGTGACATGGGCAAGTTACTTCATTTATCAATCTCTGTTTTTTCTTTTATGAAACGGGGAAAATAATGACATGAACATCATAGTGGTTGGGAGGTCTGAGATAATGCTAAAAATGTCATTATTATAAGATCTGGTGCCGAATACATGTTAGCCATTATTATTCCTGTTATGAAACTTGAGCAATAATAAAGTGATAAATGCTGGCTGAGTACCATGCGTGAGAGCACAGGGTAGTGTGATGAATTGCCCCATAAACAGTACTGTATACAAAGTTCTCTAGCTGTTTGGATGAGGTGAGCTGACTTTGAACTAGAGAGGTCCAGGACAGGCCCTTCCAAGAATGTGCTGGCCTGGAAGTGTGGGTGAGGCTAAGTTCTTACAAGGAGAGCCAGCTGTTTCTCCTTTCTGCAGAGGAAAGAACAAGAGGAAATGACTCTCTCAGTTCTTCATTCTACTCCAGCCAAACAGTAATAAACTTTGATGGATTATCCAAGTCCAATGTCAAAGCCTAAATCAGCTTTCCCGGGTCACCCCAGCCAGCCCTGGCCATCTTTCTAACTGTGGAGTTAGTGTGTTCCCTGGGAAATATGAATTTGTGTAAATATTAGCCAATGCGAAGGATGACCAGGAAGGTAAGTTTTATATAACTGGGTTCTGAAATGCAGTCGTTACAAACAATTGATCTTTTCTTCTAAGACGTGTCTCCATGTCTTAAAAATGAACTTCAGCTTAAACTTAAGTAGATAGACTTTGGGGTATCTCTGAGGAAGAACTCTGGACTAAGCATGTTCAACTTCTAAAACACATTACTAGATCAAGAGAAGGATGCGGAGACCTTTTTTTTTTTGAAAAAAAGACTGGAAAGTGTCCAGCCATAGTTTACACTTTTATTGAAATGAAAATTATTGGAGGTACAGAGATAATGCCTTTCCATGCACTTGTGTCCACATTGATTAGCAACTTAAAGGATACAATATGCTTGTGTATATTATGTGTTTTAGAAAACAAGAAAATTCCTTATATAGTGTTCCTCAAGCTAACAATGGAAATGTGGTTCTCACGCTACCCATTATTATTGCCAAGAACAGATATGCTTCTGAACACGACCCTGGAAGTGGTGGTCTAATCTCACTGGTATATTTATATAGCTGTTGAAAGAACATAACAGAATATGCTATTGATACATTGTCCACACCCTATGGATGGAGCTAAGAGTCCTTCACTATCGCCTTTGCTGTTAATTGCACATATTTCTGGATCACCAAATTTACTCAAAGATTTTTTACAAAAATAATAAATTAAACAGGTTAAAAAAATAAGGACATTTGTGATAACATGCATGGTAATTACGGTAAAATTAGCAGTCTGAAATTTCATGCTTTTTCTTAAATATTAATTTAAAAACAACTTTTGCTCACAGTGAGCCAGTTTACCTCCTGATGCAGAAGCCAGGATATAGGATTTTTGTCATCTAACTCCACATGATCTTAACCCCATTTCTCATTAGCACTTATTTCCTCATTAGTTTTTTTTTTATTTAATTTTATTTATTCTTTTATACAGCAGGTTCTCATTAGTCATCCATTTTATCCACATCAGTGTATACATGTCAATCCCAATCGTCCAATTCATCACACCACCCCCACCCCAACCCCCGCCGCTTTCCCCGCTTGATGTCCATACGTTTGTTCTCTACATCTGTGTCTCAGTTTCTGCCCTGCAAACTGGTTCATCTGTACCATTTTTCTAGGTTCCACATATATGCATTAATACACGATATTTGTTTTTCTCTTTCTGACTTACTTCACTCCGTATGACAGTCTCTAGATCCATCCACGTCTCAACAAATGACCCAATCTCATTCCTTTTTATGGCTGAGTAATATTCCATTGTATATATGTACCACATCTTCTTTATCCATTTGTCTGTCGATGGGCATTTAGGTTGCTTCCATGACCTGGCTATTGTAAATAGTGCTGCAATGAATATTGGGGTGCATGTGTCTTTTTGAGTTATGGTTTTCTCAGGGTATATGCCCAGTAGTGGGATTGCTGGATCATATGGTAATTCTATTTTTAGTTTTTTAAGGAACCTCCATACTGTTCTCCACAGTGACTGTATCAATTTACATTCCCACCAGCAGTGCAAGAGGGTTCCCTTTTCTCCACACCCTCTCCAGCATTTATTGCTTGTACATTTTCTATGATGCCCATTCTAACCGGTGTGAGGTGATACCTCATTGTAGTTTTGATTTGCATTTCTCTAATAATTAGTGATGTTGAGCAGCTTTTCGTGTGCTTCTTGGCCATCTGTATATCTTCTTTGGAGAAATGTCTATTCAGGTGCAGAGACCTTTTAAGAACAAATTCATCAGGAATGTCACACCTCAATCAAGTGACCAATTTTCCCCAAATTAAAGTCAGGGCTCATGGTCTGTCAATATGAAGACCATAAACCAGAATCTTTTCTATTGAAAATCACCCCTCAGCATAGACATATTCTAGTGAAATCCCTCGTCATCACAATCTACAGTTCTGCCCGCCCTGAGTGTCCGTCTGCCCTGGTGTGGGCTGGACCTGAGTGTCTTCTTGGTTTAAATTCTCTATGGGCATTGATGTGGTTTTGAACGCCCCTCTCCAGCCTCAATTCTGCCCGCCCTGAGTGTCCGTCTGCACTGGTGTGGGCTGGACCTGAGTGTCTTCTTGGTTTAAATTCTCTCTGGGGCATCGATGTGGTTTTGAACGCCCCTCTCCAGCCTCAATTCTAATGTGGCTGCATTTTGGCAATGGGCACACGTCTCTGTTAGAGGTCTGGGTTTCACGAGCTTTCCCAGGAACAAGAGTGGCCAAACTCTGACACAGAAGCATGCGCTTGCTAAACATGCCTTTCGGCAACTATTCCACTGATGATAGAAAGTTAGGAAAGCGTGAGAAAGCCATGATTTATTTGTACTGGTTCTTATAAGAACCTACGCAAGTAGTTTCTGAAAAGTGCTTTCACTTTTTGGTTGGCTGGTGGGAGTGGGGGGGGTACGTGTAGAGGGAGGGGTCATTGATGCTTTTCTTCATTTAATCAGTGAATATTTGTGGACTCTGCCAGGTACTGGGCCAGGTTCTGGGGCAGCCATTGAGGTGGGTTGTTCTTGCCCTTGGGGAACTTACGGCAGAGTGAGAGTGGGGAACTGAATAGGCAGTTATCATATGATGTTCTAAGTGGGGTGGTAGTAGAACCCAGAGTGTTGGGGAATGTGAGGGGCTGGGCACGTGATTAAATATGGGAGAAAGCCATGCCTCCTTTGAAATCTGCAGGATGAACAGGTGGGAATCAGGTAGAAAGGGCAAGTGAGGATATAAAGACCTTGCCACTACTCTCTCCATACTCTTTCACCCCTCCTTCTTCCTGGTTTTTTTTTTTTTTTTTCTCAGCAGAAATAAATGCTCAGAGATGAGGTTTCCGGAAACCAGAGATGAGTTATCTGCAGCTGGCCTGAGGCAGGAAACTCACATTTTCCTTCTCTCTCCAACCACCCTGCTTCTGTTCTTGTTGGGAGGGAGGTGTCATGAAGGAAACCCCAGAGATTTTCAAGGAAAGACGAGGTTCCAAGAATTGAGCTCGGTCTCTGACAGGTCGGAGTTGAAACGTCCTGGTTCTGAGTCAGTTGGCTGTCTGAGGCCCGGAAGGGAGCGCCACCTCAGATGCTTCCAGCTCTGTGAGGGAGTCTGTTGACTGTACTGGGACCCACAGCTGCGGGCAGAGCTGGGAGGGGAGGAGAGGAGAGGAGAGGCCGGATGGAACCCACAGGCTGGCAGAAGGGACCAGGCTGAGTCAAGATTCTGTGCCGTAGTAATAACAGTAGACGTCAGCAGAACATTTATTTAGTGCGTGCCGGGCTCTGTGTGTTAACTCTTGTAAAACTCACCACGCCCCTGTGAGCCGGGTGCCACTGTATCCCTATCTTACAGATGAGGAAATAGAGGCACAGAGGACTGGAATAACTTGCCCAGAGTCGCAGAGCTAGTTAGTAGCTGACCTGGGACTTGAACTTGAGCTTCCCATGTTCCTCAACACACAGTAAGTGGGCTGCAAGAGGCACATGCCTGGCATTGTCCAGATTTAGGCCTGATGCTCCTGGATGTGGATTCATGAACAGATCATCAGATGAGTGGGGCATCGTCTTCTGAGGGCCCTCGTTTGGGAGGCCTGCAGGCGAGATCTTCTCTTTTTGGCCCAGGGCGCTCTGCCTGGCCGTGTGTTGATACCTTGTGTCTGCTCTAGTTGAGAAACAGACTCATCTCTGGGGGCAGGAAGACTAGTTGAAGGGAAGTAGTGAATCAGAAACCTCTGGGATTGGCCCATGAAGTGGTCGGCCTGCACAGTGTTTGGAAATCTGGACATCCCACCTGAAGATCCAGGCCTCTCTGGAAAGTCTGCATCGGGCAACGCTGCATCTGGAACTGGTCAGTGGGAGCGAGGCCTGGCTGCTGGCTTCAGTGGAGTTTGCTGCAGCCCCACTGTCTGTGCCCGTCTGCTTCCCTCACTCACCTTACCTGCCTGCCCCTGTGGGGATGGGGGTACCACTGCCTGATGTTCAGATGGGCCTCTGTTTGAGTTGGGATCTGCCAGTGTATGGCCTCAGGGAAGGCTCTGAGCAACAGTCGCCTCATCTGCAAAATAAATTCCTACCTTAGAGGCTATTGGAGAATTCAAGATGCTTTGTGCCATCTGCTTAGCAGTGTACATGTGACATAATTAGGAGCTCTGGAAATGCTTTTTGTTGGTTTTCTCCATCTTTTTCACTGTCCCCACTGCCACCCACTGGGGTGCAGAAAACAGAGAGGTGTGAGAATCCTAGAATTTTATCTGAGTTACGCACACAACCTCTGATAGGCCCCCATAGAATGGGCCAGCAGAGGAAAGGGATGTTTCCCTGTGTTACTGCTTAAAAGACGCCACCTCCTTGAAACGTGTCCTATTGCAGAAGCAAGGTGGGTGATCTCAGGAGGATTTAATGATCAGGTTGGACAGGCACTGACTGACGAGCTATAGCGTCAGGCACAGGACCCTGAGGCCCCCTGCTGTTCCTAGACCATGAGGACGTCTGGCTAGATCCCACCAAAAGGCCTGGGTACTTGCGGCAGCCCCGGATTGCCAAATGGCACAGAAATACTTCACAACTGATATGGTGTCCCCACTCGTGCTGGCTAAACTTTAGCCCTGTGGCACCTGTCTCCAAGCTGTTTCATTATCCTTTGGGATTTTGCTGCCTTGGGGCTTTCCCTGTGCACAAGAGAGATTGTGGCTCACATCTAAGGTGATTGTCTACATCATTTCTGCCTCTCCATGCCCTGCCTGCCATCTGGTCCTCCCTGTACCTCATAACCAGCTAGATCCAGCTTGGGCTGTGCCTCGTTTACCTTCAAGCCCACAGAAGTGGGAAGTTGAGTTGACAAGATGGTGCGGGGTGAGATGACAGTCTGTATAATAACAGGAAATCCTGTCATCTGGGGTGGTGTCTCACCCAGTCAGCCTGGAGGAAAAGGGGGTGAGATAGTACAGATCAGCATGTGAGTGGTTCCTCATTTCTCCTTATTACTGCCCTTTTGGCTTCTGACTGAACTTCATGCCCCATTTCCCTTTTGGGTTGAGTCCCACATAAGCATTCACTTCCCATTACTCTCAGGTCCCCACTTCCTTCTCTTTCTAGCTCAATGGCTGATGGTGGTGACGGTGGTGATGATGATGGTGGTGACAATGGTGGTGATGGTGGTGATGATGGTGCTGGTAGTGGTGGTGATGGTGGTGATGATGGTGGTGATGATGGTGATGGTGGTGGTGGTGGTGGTGATGGTGGTGGTGATGGTGGTGATGATGGTGATGATGGTGATGGTGGTGGTGATGGTGGTGATGGTGATCATGGTGGTAGTGATGGTGGTGATGGTAGTGGTGGTGATGATGGTGATGGTGGTGGTGGTGATGATGGTGATGGTGGTGGTGATGGTGGTGGTGGTGATCATGGTCATGATGGTGGTGATGGTGGTGGTGATGGTGGTGGTGATGGTGATGATGGTGCTGGTGGTGATGGTGCTGGTGGTGATGATGGTGGTGGTAGTGGTGGTGATGGTGGTGATCATGGTGGTGGTGATGGTGGCGATGGTGGTGGTGGTGATGGTGGTGGTGGTGGTGATGGTGGTGATGGTGGTGGTGGTGATGATGGTGCTGGTGGTGGTGATGGTGGTGGTGATGGTGATGGTGGTGGTGGTGGTGATGGTGGTGATGGTGATCATGGTGGTAGTGATGGTGGTGATGGTGGTGGTGGTGATGGTGGTGGTGGTGATCATGGTCATGATGGTGGTGATGATGGTGGTAGTGACACTTGCTGAGCCTTGCTGTATCCCGGGAGCATACCATTCAAGGATTAATTCGTTTAGCCCTTGCAATAATCCTGTGGAGTGGCTACCCTTACTATCCCCAAATTCCAGTTGAGGAAACAGTTACAAGGGACTAAACTGTACAGTTAACTTGCAAAGGTTACTGCTGACCACAGGCTTCGGACCCAGGCGGCTGCCTCCAGACCCTCACATTCAGTGAGACTTCTCTCCTCTCCATCCTGAGCTTGCTGCATGCCCTCCTCAGTAACCTCTGCCGTTCCATTTTCTTGTGTATAAAAAGCGGTTTTGTTTTACGCTTAAATGAGGAAATACATATACGTTGTTGACAATGGTGCCTGGCACTTAGTAAGTGCTTAGTAAACCTTAATTGGGAAAAAAGCTAGGCTCCATCCTAGGAGCAATTTGTTTTTTGTTTATTATTATTATTTGCTCCAATATGTAATAACTTTCCTATTTCCTGGGAAGAGACCCTAGGAAAGGATGGAAAAAGTGGAAGGAAGGCTGCCGGTTTCTGTGCCTCTGTGCCCAGGAGGAACATATGTCCTAGGTTTTGGGAATCAGGATTTCCATCTCTTCCGTATCTAGGGAACCCAAGCACGGGCTCTTCGATTCTGTTGTCTTTCTTCTGCTTTTCTCTTCTTTCTCGTGCTTTACAAGCTTAACTGGCAAATGTAGTGAGGATGGTTATAGGGTGAGTGGTCCCTCTGTGAATTTAGGTCTGTGCATCCCTAATGCCTTGATACTTTCCATTTTTTGGACGAGATGGTACCCCTGTCTCCTGGGAGAGGGGTCCCGATGGGCAGGAAGTCATTGTCTGAGCTCTTCCATCCTTCTCTCCTAGCACCTCACACCACATCTGACACAGAGTAGGTTTTCAGTAGACGTTTGTGATTCGATGAATTAACTCATGGGGTCCCGATGTTCTATCAGTCACCCGTTCCTGTTTTGGAGGGAAGCTACTGATGAGTTCCCCCTGGAGATGGTACCTCAAGGTAGAGGGGTGGAAAATCCCTTTCTCTCAGTTCAGCTAAGACCAGGGTAGAGTTTTTGAGAAGTACCCTTTCCTTGTAATCCAAGTGCAAGCAGAATAAACACAGAATATAGAAATAGATGGTGGATCTCGCACTGTGGCTCAGCGCAGACTGTCCTCAGCTTGGCTCTGTCCTCTCCTCACCCCCCTCTCTCTGCATTAAGTTCTCGGGTTACCAGCCTGGGGTGGGTTTGCATTGGCAGATTCTCAGGACTTGTGGGATCCTCTGATCCCCTAGGACAGTCTGCTTCCTGATATTGTGCCCTTGATGTGGGAATGCACTCCCACAATTCCTTCTCGGCCTCAAGCCATCTGTTGGTAACCCTGATGGTGGTTATTGTTAATTCAAAAAAAATTTTTTTAATGTTTTTGAGTAGGATGTGTTCACAGTGTACTAAAAATTTATATATACAACGAGGTATGCATTGAAGAATCTCCCTGCCTTGTACTCCAGAAACCCAGCTCCTACTCCCCTGCCAAAGATAACTTTTATTACAGTAGTTTATTGGTTATTCTTCCAGAGCTTCTTTACGCATATATGAGGAATATTTGTGGAAAAGCAGCGGGGGATACTTGACACTTTATACGAGGTCCACAGACTAGGGTCTAACGAGGTGGTTTGGTGTCTCTAGCACAGCGTTTCCCAACTTCAGGGGATAAAGTTTGCTAAAGTGTTTTGTTGCCCTACTGAATTTCCAGTAACAGCTTCAACCTTCTCCAGCCTCCTACTTGGGAAGATGGAGAGGAGGAGACACAACCCAGTGCATTTACATATAATTTTGAAAATGCATGTATGTTTTGTGTGTTTAAAAATCAAGATACTGAAAAAAAAAATCAAGGTACTGTATATTTCAGTTCAAAGGGTCTCTTGGAAACCAAATCATAGTTGTGACAGAACAGCAAGTTAGAGCAGATTTGACAAGTGAATTTGTTGCTCTCGTGTAAATAAAAAATACATATATTTTCTCTTCCCTTCTCACAAGGTAGCACATTATACACACTGTTCTGCATCTTGCTTCTTTTTGACGTAACGTAATGTAGATATTTTCATATCATTACTTAAGAGCACTTCCTTATTCCCTTTTGTTTTTTTATGGCTGCTTAGAACGTCATTGTACGAATGAACCAGGTTTTTATGAGCACTTTATTGGCGCACATTTACGTTGATTCCATATTTCACCACAGCGGAAGTGCTGTACATGTATGTATCGACCTTGTCTAACTCGTAACATGTGCAGACAGAAATAAGACAGGATTTTGTAAGGAACAGGGTAGCTTACTGATTTACCCACCCAGGACAATGGAATATTGACTTAAATGATCAGCTAGTGTCTATTCTGTTCTGATAATTCTGTACGACAATACCTAGTAGAGAGGGTTTTGAACATGGAATTCTCTTACAATACCTGCTTACAGTCTATTACATTTAACATATATAAAGCAGATTGCCACACCTGTGTGTGGTTCCGCTTCAGTAAAGGACCGAGGACCACTCTTATCAGTGTGGTGGGAGCACCTCTTCCTATCCTGCCTCTTTATTCTTATCCATCACCATCTTGCTGCCCCTGGTACGGCTGCTGCTAGCTTCTGGGTCCTTTTTGCTATGCCTTTGTCTTGGCAGTTGCAACAAGTTCACTCTTTAATCTCTGCTCCTTTATCAGCTGATTTCTGCCTCAAGCTTTGTCTTCCTGTAATGCCCTGCAGAATTCTGGCCTTGGCCAGAATTGCTGCAGTCCCGGCTGTAACTTAAGGGTTCCTGTCACTGCAGTCTGCAGCCTTTCCGTCCTCCCTGATAGGTAGGGGAGGAGATCTCTTGGATTCCTCAGCTGTGTAGCATCACAGTGCTCCTGGGGTACCACCTGTCTAATCACGTCCAGCCCCAGTTCACGATTGTTACTCCTCCGCCTTGCTCCAAGTGGGTTTCCATAGCTCTTGACCCTGAAGGCTCACCTGTACTGACGACCTCTGTCTCTTTCCATTTTACCTGAAGCGTCTACATGAACACAGTGTCCTCCCAGCGTGGCTTCCTCGGGACACCAATTCCATAGCCTGCGTTTTAGTCTCAGAACCGTGTTGACCCCTTAACATTGTAAGTGCCCGAGATAATGCTTAAGAAACTGTTAGTAGTAGCCCGTTATGAGGACTTGTTTTTCCACTTTTTTTTTTTTTTTTTTTTTTTTGCGGTACGCGGGCCTCTCACTGTTGTGGCCTCTCCCGTTGCGGAGCACAGGCTCCGGACGCGCAGGCTCAGCGGCCATGGCTCACGGGCCCAGCCACTCCTCGGCATGTGGGATCTTCCCGGACCGGGGCACGAACCCGTGTCCCCTGCATCGGCAGGCGGACTCTCAACCACTGCACCACCAGGGAAGCCCTGCTTTTCCACTTTTTGATGAAGCTTGGCTTCTTCACCTATGGTTTTGAGACTTCCCAGTGGCCATGAAGACTTTGTTGGGAGGTGCTTCTCTTTCCAGCAGCCAGAAGCAGCCTCCCTGCCTCTTCCTGTTTCAGGGCCTCCCTCTGGGGCTGCCCACTTGATTTCTGTGTCCCGTCTGAGCGACGCCTCTGGCCTCGAAGACCAGCCGTGACCCACCTGCTCTTGGCCCAGTGACCGACGAAGGCTCCCCTGTCTCTGTCAGACCCACCCACATCTGGGTGAACCCCTGGGTTCTGTGGATGGGATGGCCTTCTGAGAGCCTGCCATTCACTTGGATCTCAAAGTGCGGTGTCCACCACAGATACGTTTTCTGTCCTGGCAAAAGGAAGGTATCTTCCTTGCTCAGCATGAGTTTTCAGCTTTCCAGGGCTCTTTCTGGTGCAGAAATTTAGATCTTGGTTGTTTCTTCTTCTTGTGACTCAGTCTTATTGTATCTATCTTCTGCACACTGTGGCATCTTGTTGTAACTTCCCGTTTATCCTACAGCGACACGTGAGAATGCATTTTTTGAGGAGTTAAAACCCGGCAGGTGTTGTCAGAAGCTTGAGTGTTTGCTCTTTAGTAACCGTGTCCGGTGGGATGCGTAAATGAAATTATTGGAAGTCCTGAAGAGTTTTTTTTTCCTGGATCCTTGGTTTTAGCTTCCTCACCTTACTTGGATCAAATTAAAGAAAGAGCAGTAGGGATAGTCCCATGATTTATCTCAGGGAGAAGGAGGTCTGGTGCCAATACCACCATGTTTTATTTTTATTTTTTAAGCACTTAAGACTCTTTGCACTTACCTCGGGAGTGTATCGATTAACCTGCTAGCTCTCCACACCCCTCCCCACAAGAATGTAAGCTCCCTGAGAGCAGAGACCTCGCCTGTCTTGTTCACTTCTGCAAGCCCGGTGCTAGAACAACGTCTGGCTCATAGAGAGCAGCTGAATAAATGTTTGTGCTGCATAAATAAAATCCATCTGTTCTCCTTTGAAGGACTTTTAAGTCCCTTTGGGATGGGCAGTAAGGCCACTGAAACCACGGCACCAAGCTCAGTGTCTCCGATGGATTTGGAGGCGAGACGGGGTAGGGTTATGCAAAGAGATGTTGAATTTGCAGAAGGTCTGGGTTTGAATCTTCACTCTGCCACTGACTTATTTGGGAGACCTCTCTGAGCCTCAATTTCTTTATCTATACACGAGAGATAATAATTGCTCCCCAACACACACACATACTTTGCAATACTTGGGTGAAGAATGTATGAAAAATGCATTTTAAACCATAAAGTCTGCAAATGAGGGGGAATTACAAATCCATGGCCTTTCTCTTCCTTATGTTTTGCTGCACATGAAGCCAGGTGCCCCTGCCTGCCTCCACCTCTGTTAGAATTGGGATATCCTGTGGCTGCCCTCTTGAGATGCTTTATCTGTTAAAGTGAACTAAGGAGCAGATGCTTTCTAGGAGTTCCATCTGCCCCAATTCCCTAATGACCTTGGTGGGGGTGGGGTATACTGGCACCTAGGAAAGCACACTTCCGGCTCAGGCCTGGCCTCGGCCCCTGTGCCACTGGTGAGCACGGCAATTCACCAAGCATCTGTGAACTCCAGGAGCTATAGCATCAAGGGCTGCTTGACAGTTTTTCTCTCTTTCCAGGAGGCTGCTGAAGAGTGAACTTGGATCGTTCATTACAGACTATTTTCAGGTAAGCTGTGTGGGTCTGAGCTTGTGTTATATTGTGCACGTGGGTACATGTACCTAAAGGAGTGACCGATACTGTACACCTGGACATGGCTTCAACATCCAAAATTATGTATCCCGAGTTCCTACTACATGCTGGGCATTGTAGTGCAGCCCTACTGCGTGCTGGGCACTGCAGTGCAGTGACAGTGGAGGCGTACAGGGCAAGCGTGGTCCCTGCTCTTATGGAGACTATAGCCTCAGACAGCGGTTCTCAGGCTTTTTGGTCTCAAGGACCCCGTTACGCTCTTAAAAATGATCATTTATTTGGGTTATCTCTATGTATTTTCACCATATTAGAAATTAAGCCTGAGAAAATTTACTGTGTGCCTTAATTCATTCAAATAATAAACCTACTACATGTTAGCATAAACGGCATTTTTATGAAAAATAACTTTCTGAAAATAAAAGGATAGGAGAGTGGTATTGTTTTATATGTCTGCAAATCTCTACCTGCAGACTGGATCCTCATATCTGCTTCATAGTCAGTCTATTGTGATATTGCCCATCTGGAAAATATTGCACCTAGTCTCTGGAAAATTCGACAGTACACTCAACGGAGGATGCAAGGCAAATAACAGCTTAGTGTTGTTAAGGAAATCGTTTTGACCATGTGGAAAAGGTCTGGGTGATCCCTCAGGAGACCCCAAACCACACTTGGAGAACTGCTTTCCTAGTGCCATTCCCTCCCACTCCGCGTATGGTACCTAACTGAGTGTAATGCTATGTCCCTTTAGCCAAGTTCTTTCTTGTCACTAAGCCTCTCGGTCTGTTCTGTTAAAGATAGAATTGAATCAGATAAGCTAACATCCCTCCTGCCTAGACACTGTTGTTAGGCAGCTAATGAGTTCAAGATTCCAGGTGCAGTCAGGATGGTTTCCAATCCACTGACGCGAGATGCCTTCCTGACTCCATCCAAAGACACGTGGTGGGAAGTCCCCACACAGATTTTTTTCAATAGTCAATACTATAGTACTGCAGGATCCATGGTTGGTTGAATCTGTGGATACAAAAAAACCTCAGATACGGAGGGTCAACTATAAATTATATGCAGATTCTCGACTACACGGAGGGTTGGTGCCCCTAACCCCTCGCGTTGTTCAAGGGTCAACTGTATACATATTTGTTATTCTAAAGTGTAATCCATCCCTTTTAATGGGAAGGTGACATAAAAAAATCCATAATAAATTGGTTTCAGGTTGGTGATATTATTCTGTATCCCAGGTGAGCGTACTTTTAAGACAGTTTAAAGAGTTTTTAGCTTTTAAAAACAACACAGGCATCCTTCCATTTTCCTTCCATAAATCAGGAAGCTTAAACTTTTATGTGCACTTTAAAAGAATGACAGATGTCAGTTGTCTCTCTCTCTCACATGCACACACACACCCACACACACCAGAAAATGACCACTTGGCCACTCTATATCTGGACAAAGCAAGACCCAGCAGAAGCCTGGAATTCAATCAGGGCAAATGTCTCAGCTGCTTGAAAGAAAACCCCTGTCCAGGGAGAGACAAACAAAGATTAAAAAAGAGATAATTAGTCACAAATGTGAATCATTTCAGTTGCCCTCGACTCAAAGGTCAGTCTTGTCCTCACTCTCTTCTCTTGCTGTCTCTAGTGATTGAGTTTTAAATCCAACTACAGAGAAGTGGTTTTTCAATCCCTCCTGGTGGAACCTGCCAGCCCAGCTGCCTTCCTCATTGACATTTAAAATAGACAGGGTTCTGTGTGGTTTCAGTCAAGTTTGAAATGTCAGTCATGTCTTGGCTTTGGGGGCTACCCCTCGGATGGGTGGGGAAGGGCATTTGGGTGGGGATTTATTTATCTGGAAAGCCCTGAGGTTTTGGGGGCAGTAAGTGCTGCTTACAAAGTATGCCAGACACTTAACAGCTGGTAACCACATGTCATTTTTTATCGAGTGCTTAATCAGAGAAACTGCTTGGTGAATATCGAGTCTCTTTCTGGGGGTGTGGGGTATGAACTGGTTTTCACAGTTTTGAATCTGGGTTTTTCCTTAGTTTAAGGTGCTAGACTGGAGAAAAGCCTATCCTAGACACTGTTTATTAAAATGTAGGTTTTAAGTCTCATGTAGGCACAGAGCCTTTTTAAAAATGTGTTTGGTTCTCCAGTCCCTAGAAATTACCTAGCACATAGTAGATGCTCAATAAACTTTATTGGGAGAGAGGGAGGGGTTGCCCACCACAGATACATGAGAGATTTTAGGAGTTGCACACAATGGTATTAAATAACATTCGCCTTTGTGGTAAGTGTTTCCTTTCCTTATTTTCCTTTAGCACTTCTGATCGTGCCAGGGAGAGTCTTCGTTTGTGCCATTGTGTCTGTTACACTTCTGCAAGACTTGGTGATCTCTCTTGTTTAAGGAAGAGAGAGCAGGTTTCAAAATTAGTGTCTTCAGCTAGAAGCAATGTCTAATTAGGATTACATAACATCATTTTGTTGAGATTGAGTTGATCCTTGAGTTACATTCTATTTATGGTAAATGGTGTTGCTGTGGTTTCTTTTATAAACATATTTATGTTTTTAAAAAAGTGGATTGATTGAAGAAAAATAGTATACAAAGAATAATAGTGTATGTGGCCCTGGCTGTGACCAAGTGGTGAAGGTGGTTCAAGAGAGACTCAGGTGTGGAAAGTCCTTCGCTAGGCACCCTTGAAAATGGGCTGGTTTCAAAGCCACACCAAGAAGAGGTTTTCAGATGAAGAGGGAAATCCAGGAGGCAAGGCTGATAGAGGTGACCTCAGCCTTCACACTCAACTACCGGATGTAGTTTCAAGAGGGAAAGTCAGAATGGGCTCCAGAAAGAACATTCCTCCAGCAAGGAGGAGAGGGGAAGGTCTGGGGACAAGTGAGGAGCAGAACCAGGGGGGTGGACAGGTAAGACCCAAATGCCATGGACGTGGCTGTTGGGGAAGGTGACGAGTGGGTTCCTCCGTGTGGAGGATGAGATGGCCACCCCACCCCCACCCCGCCTGGACATCTGGACTCAGCAATGAGGTCTGTCTCCTGGGACCCAGACCCCCCACCCCAGAGACTGCTACCTGTAAAAGCCATCACCGTGGCTCCGCTTTTGAAAGTGAACATTCTCATTTTGCAGCTTTGAAGAAAGACTCACAGAAAGATTGTCTTCAGTGAAGAATAATGAAAATGACCCGAGGTGAGGGCAGGGGCAGAGCAGGCGGAAAGATGGTGCTTATCTTGTGTCTGCACACAGAGAAGACAGGCTGTTTGATTGACAAAAGCACAGATAGATTTCCATATGACAGAGGCCAGAAAAATCTTTGACATTTCCAGTATTGATTTTCCTTTTTCCTCCGTCTGTTTTGAATTGCACCCGGAAGGAAAATTGGGGTTTCCGACAGGAACTCTATATCCCAGAGACAGCTCTGCGGGGTAATTGGTTCCTTTTATCTTTGGAAATGGTTGACAGGAAATGCTCTGCATTTTTCTCTTACCTGATTAGGTGCCTTGGTGGTCCGGGGCCTGGGGATGCGAGAGGTGGCAGATCATACTTTCTGTGCTTCTGCATCTGCTGGTTGTGTTGTGTCTGTCGAAAGCTTTCCCCCAAGCCCAGACAGTTAAATTATTTTTGGTGGAACTAGAGTTCCGCTTGATACAGAGACTCAGTTTGTAGTCAGTGGCTTTGAATAAGATAGTACCTAAGAAAAGGAGAAATTTGGCCGCCATACTTGTCAGTAGGGCACGGATGATGTAAATGTTTGATGTAAAGGTTTCCATCTACTGCTCGTATCTGTGGCAGTCACAAGAGGCCACTTTCCCCTTAGCTCATCATTATCAGAGATGATTCATTAAGGGCGTGTGGCATGTGGCAGGGAGCTGAAGGAGAGACCCACAGAAGCATCCTGGTCACCATGGAGTTTGAAACTGAAGTGCAGGGAGGTAGATGCATCCGTATAGGGGACACACGGCATCGTGTTAACTGAAACCCCGAGTGGATGGTAAAGGCTTAAAAACAGGCCCAGTATAATCTTTACTATTCTTTAAGATTATCAATCTTTATTATTAATAATAATCTTATTATTTAAGATTAATAATAATCTTAAAGATTATTTTAATAATCTTTAAGACTATTAAATAATAATCTTCTTTAATCCACCTGGGAAGGCTTCTAAAACAAACGGGATTTCCAAAAGGGGAAAAGAGATAATTAGGTGGGCAGAAGGTAGTAAGGCACAATTCCCATATACTCTGCTTTGAAGGTAGAATTGGGGCCAGTATACAGAGGGACTTTGAACAAGAGGAGCTGGGCTCCAGTGAGAGGACAAGCAAGAGGGGAGAGGATGATGTCTTTAGGTGAGAAGGTCGTTAGAAGTTGCATCTTGCATTTGGCCAGTACTTGGAAGAGAGGCCTTGGGGAGTCTGTGAACATTGGGGTGGCTTAAAGCTCCCCTTGGCTGTTGAGAGGGGAGAGAAAAGGTGCTAGTCTGGGGGCTGCCAGGAGGACCCCTGGATGCTTCAGGCTGCCCTCCTCGGCAATTACTTGAATTTTATGCAATTATTTGAATATTTTTATTGGACTTTCCTGCAATTTTATGAAGAAAAATGGAAAAATGAGTCTTGAAATTGATAACCACTGATCTTAATATAATTGAGAGAAGGATGGAGATCAATGGGTATATGCGGAAATGGCAACTCTTTGGCCTCATTGTACTGAGGTTATTACACATTCCGTTGTTAAGGAGGGAACATGTAGGTACAAAATGCTGCAAATATATCACCTGAAGACTAGCTCTGAAAATGAGGTGTAGTTAGGGATTTTATCATCCTTTTTGGCTCTGTGGGAACAGAACTCCCCCTGATATCAGGTAAGTGTCTGGGTCCACATGGGTATGTGTTTTCAGGAACCCATAATGGATGAAATTGGGTGACTTCCAAGTAGACTAGGCCGGAAATGGCAGGAGACAGGTTTAGGGAACCATTGGGGGAAGGGATGGAAGGCAGGGGTAGATGCTGGAAAAGTGGACACATCCAAATACGTGGAAACATCCAGCAACTCGCTGGCCATAAGAAGTAAGGACTGAGGTAGGAGGTCTGAGAAATATTTGTTAGACTTGGAAAGCAACGGGCGACCTTTCTTGGAGGCTGTTTCACAGCTATAAGGAAGACTAAAATAGCCATCATTGTAACAACAGCTAATATTTTCAAGCATTTATGTGCCAGGCATTGTTCAACAGTTCTGAGCGGTTGGTTCCCAAAGTGTGGTCCCTGGACCTGCGTCTTCAGCATCACCTGAGAATGTGTCAGAAAAGCAAATTCTCAGGCCCCACCTCAGATGAACTGAGTCAGAAGCTGAGGGGACTGCGGCCCAGCCGCCTGTGTTTTAGCAAGTCCTCTGAGATTCTCATGTGTGCTCAAGTCTGAGAACTGCTCTAAGCATCCTTCCTGCCATGTATTCCTCCTGACAACTGATGGGGAAAATTTCATTATTACCGTTTAGCATATACGGCAGCTGAACCTGGGTAAAGGAAGGTTATCCACAGTCATACAGCTAGTAAAAGGTAGAGCGGAGATCAAACCCAGGCCATCTGGCCACAGAAGAAAATCTTTTGGATTATACTTTAAATGTTAAAAATGCTTGGAAGATATCCCCTGAAAACCCCAGAGAAGAGAAGTTTCAGTGCTTTTAAATTTAATTTTACTTTATTTTTTTAGAATCCAGCAAAACAGACGTGGGACCATTTTCCTGCTTCCTTGTAAAATAACTTTGAAAAAAGCCCAAATTCACCCTTTTAGTGAATTTTACCCTTTTACCAGCAAAATGTGCTAAATGAAGATTAAACTTGTTCCAAGTTTCAAATTTTCTTCATTCCCCATCTGGGGCTTTCTCTCTGGTCTCATCACACCCACACACACAACCCCAGGACTGGTTTATTAAGAACTCTCTGGTCCTGGGGGTGAGTTGTGTTTATAAGACTTTTTGTTGCTTATCTAGGAAGGCATCCAGGTTCACAGGAAATGTAGACATCCTAAGAGATGATGGCTGTACTTTCAAAGTTACAGAAGAGAAAAAAAATGGAGGTGGCCCATGATTTCCATCACTGGCTTGGTGCCAACAACAGCAACTTTTGCAGACATTGCTATCCCTGGAAACAAATGCCTAGAATGGAATGATTGGTGAATACAAGTTCGCAGTAGGCAGAGTGACATGCTGCCAGACGCCTCTGGGATGGCAAAGAATGTCTCATTTGGGAATAGCATCCACCTGGGAGCCAGGTGTACGCCTTGCCAGACATCACATATGGTAGTGGAGAGGGAGACCCCGGGAAAGTACTTTTGGAGAGGCGGAAGTTGAGAAGCTAGTAGCAGGATTGGGCAGCAGCAATGACCCAGCTGGATGGAAGCTTTGGTGGAACCCAGTTACATGGCCTGAAATTGCCAAGCCAGCTGCCCCCAGTATCTGAACCGAGTGGATCTCATCTACTTTCCCTTGTGGGCAAGGGCATTGAAAACCTCTCCAACTGAGAGGGCAGAAGAGTGTGATGCCTAAAAGCACCAGCCTTTCTGCCAGGAAGGTCTGGATCCCAGTCCTTGCTAGAACACTTACTGGCTGTGTGACTGTAGGCATGTTACTTAACCTCTCTGAACCTCAGTCTTCTTAGTGGTAATCTAGTTGTAATCGTAGTACCTACCTCAAAAGGTTGATGCAGTGACTGGATGAGATGACGTATATCAGGTGCTTTGTACAAAAAGTGAGCAGTGAATGAATGATAGCTGTTCACCTTAGTATTTTTTTAATCATTGTTGAAGTAAACCAGAGTAATATCCTGGGGGCAAGATTGGGGCTTTGGATTCCAGCCAACCTGGGTGCAAATTCTGGTCTCACATTTGCTAGTTGCTTCTCTGAACCTCTGTTTCTTCATCTATATAAAGGGGATAAGTTTGTGGCAAAGGTAGAGTGAGATAATGCATGAGAAGGGTATAATACAGTGCCTGACAAAGAATAAAACGATAAAAAAACTCCACCGTCATTCTTTGTGTTCTCATTATTATCATCACTGCTAAAGCATTAGAAGCAACAGGTGGCTGGCAGCCTTAAGCATTTACAGAATTCCTACCTTGTGTGGGAATAGCATCATTCTCCTCACCCCCTAGCTTGTTGGTTCCCCCTTTTCCTGAGTCCTTCCGGCCGGGTCGAGGAGGAGCCTGCTTGACTGAAGATGCATGTGGTTGACATTGACAAGCCCTGCACTACAGCAGCCCACCCTCTCCTCTGCCGTCCTCGCCTCGTCCTGCCCACCCTCCGTGATTACCCAGGATGAGCTCGGTCCTTCCAACCCACTGAAGGCTCCATGGTTTTGGATGCCTTTCCACAGACATCCTTGTTTTTTGCATTTTTCCTTTGAGCCTTGTTCTTCTGTTGGCAGCCCGTTTTTGATGTCTTAATAAAAACAGATAGGTCAGCTGTTTTTGACTTCCGGATCCTCTGCCACTTCCTTAGAGTGCTGTGTATTCCCCGTCCAAGTTCATTTATGGGGGCTGCATGAAGTGACAATGGGCACATTTCCTAGGTGGCTGCTATTGAATGTAACTAGTAATGTTAGCTAGTTACGTTAACGAGTAACGTTAACGTGTAATGTTCTTTGGCTTGAAGCCTTTGGGCTGGGGAGGTGATGCGGTTGGTACCATCAGGCAGGGAGTGGGACAAGAGAAAAGTCAGGATCTTCTCCAGCTCGGTTCCCATACATTTTCTCAGCACCTTCTACAGTCAGGCATTTGTCTGGGGCTGGGAATACTGGCAGGTGAGGCCAGTGGGGACAGACACTTCGAAAGACAAACAATGCAAGATAGCTGTCTAAATCCAGGCTGGTTTTCTTTTCTTTTTTCTTTCTTTCTTTTAGGTCTCAGCAGCCTTAAGCCCCACAGATGTCCAGTTGGTGTGTCCTTAGGTGAAGTGACCAGCAGACAGGGTGGGCTTCGTAATTTGCAGGGCCCAGTGCAGGATGCAAATGTGGCTCCCACCAGGGTGAGGAAGGTACTCCCCTTCCCATGGACCTGTGGCCACAACGCGTCATGGACAGGGGGCCCCCAAGAGGTTGTAACCTTGTTCTCGGTACATGCTCTCGGTACATAGCTCAGGGGTGGTCGAGAGGCCCCCAGCTGAGTCATCAGCACTCAAGCCAGAGCTCTGCCAGCCCAGGGCAGGGAGGGGGGGCTGCCACCAGGCCTCTCCCCAAGATGCCACAGAGCACCAGGGCCTGGGCCCCTGCCGACGCAACCCTGTCACCACCTTGGGAATAGAAGGATGGCAGTGGTGGGGCAGGGCAGGGGAGGCCAGCAGGGTGGAGAGCAGCAATGGGGGTGTGGAGCAGGGGCCTGATAATCCCTCCTGGGGTGACTGTAGAAGGCAGGACCATGAGTGAGCTGAGGCTGGGCCCCTACGCCGTGTTCCGTTTCCCCAGCAGGCTTCACTTACAAAACACAGATTCAAAGCTAAGACTATTAAGAAGTGAAGATGCACCTGCAGAGCATTAAACCCCAAGCATGAGGCCCTTCAGAGCACCGGGCCCTCAGGATTACAGGGCCCTTGGGGGCATAGGGGGCCCGTGTGACTACAGATTCCCAGGGGAGAAAATGATTGGCTCAGTTTGAGACCCAGGTGGGGTGGAGGGCAGGCACCAAGCCAATCAGCTAAGCTGAAGATGCAGGCTAGATTCAAATGGTTCGAGCATGCGAGATAGGGAAGCGGGGCTTAGAGCCAGGCTGGCCCAGAAGATCCTAACTCACTTAGCACATGCCAAATAAAAGATGGAGACCGTGCTTCTAGCTGCAGTTTATTCAACTGTAAAATGAGAGCAAAATCTACAAAGCGTAGGGGTATAAACATTTTCAAGATGCTTTTGAAAGGTGCTTTAGCTTCCTGGAAAATATGTCCACCTAAAAATTATGGAAACTGTATGTGACCTGTTGATTTGGACCACCGGGCTGGGGAGAGGGGAGAATGACTAGATGATTTTTAAGGCCCCTTTTAAGTTTTTGTTACTGTTATTTTGGTCTAAGCTACAGAATTTCTATGCCGTGTATCATGAGAAATTTTAAAATGAATGTTTTCCATTTCTCCATAGTACACAAATAACTTCTTCTCCTTGAAAAAAATTTCTTTTTTTGCCCCAAATGTCTCCTTGAAGGGGGAAGACATAGAAAAGAGGAGGAAGGAGAACCTAGGCCACTTTTTAAAGTTTATGTCATAAGATGCAAAGTAGTTTTTATCAAATGAAAATAAATACCATTTTTAAAATAAGAGCAAGGTGTACAAATGCATAGGGGTGTTAGAATTTTAAGGACCTGTCACTCCTGTCAGAGACTCACTGTCTCTCCTCTTACAAATATTCTCTTATCTTGATTTCTTAAAACCAAAGAATGGTCTGTAACATCAAAACAGGCAATATATACTCAATATTTATTAGCTTCTCCTATGATCTAGGCACTGTTCTCAGAGCCAGGGGGACTAAATTAAGTGGTCCTCACTCCTAAGGACCTAAAATCCTAACACATAGGATATAGGGTTTGAATTAATTTCCGTTATTAACTAATGATATAACCTGGACTAGGCTTTTATTTCTCTCAGTGCCTTGGTTAGCCCCCCCTACCTTTAAAATGTAGATAATTACAATGATGGAACAAAATTATGCGTCGTAGGGAGGAGTCTCTCTTACATTTGTAGGTGCATCTCAGAAACATGAAATTAAGGAGGGTTTGTAGGTGTTCTGGAAGAAGGCTGAGGTGTCCGTGTTGGCAGTAGAGGCGGGGACAGAGAACAATGCATGAGGAGTCCTTGCACGGAGTGCCAAGGGGACTCCCTGAGGCCCTCGTCCAGTGGAAGGGACCCGGGCAGACACTTCAGACCTCAATTGGGATCTTTGCTCAGAACCATTCAGGGGGAGTGACTGCCATCTGGAAACACCTCCACCGTCCATTCCTGCCCAGCTCGGTGGCACAAAGTCCTGACTTGGATCGTTTCAGTTTGGTGCTGTGGTGTTTTCTTGTTGCTGGGATTCGTGTGCTTGGCTAGAAGGTAGAGAACACAGAGTTTCACCTTAAGTACCTGTCTGTTCCATGATTCCTAGTAAAGGAATTGATTTTTTTTTTTTTCCTTTAACAGAGTTGGTAGACCCCTATAGGATGTCACTCTAACTTTGACTTGGGGTTCCATCTTGAAACTGAAGGGTGGCCAATTTCTTTTTAAATTAGGTTATAGCTTGTGAATTTTCATAGGATCTATAAACTCTGGTGTATATGTATTAGTCACAGGAATGTGATAGTACCTTTGATCAAATACTTTAATATATTTGATGTAAGTCCATTCATTACTGACTCTCTTTACCTCCCACTCCTTTTGTGAAGGTAGCTGGGCTAAAGGAGCAACTCTTGTCATCACTACCCAATTCCACTGATTACTGGGAACATAAAACACCGTGTGTGTTTTTGTGTGTGTGTGTGTGTATTTATAATGGTTAATTATTATAAGAACTTTATGATAATTGCTGTTGTGACGCCGTGTTGTAGATGAGGGACTCAAGACTCAGGGAAATGAAGTCCAAGGTCACACAGCTAGAAAGTCGCTGAGCTGGGACTTGAACCCCTGTCTGATGTCCAGGTTCTTTCTTCTCTGCCATGTATGCTCTCATCATCACCGTAACAGGGTTTAGGGTTTTATAAAGGAGAGTACTAAGAAACGCATTAGGTTTGGGGTAGGATATATACCACTGTGTACCCCCTACCCTATAAGCATAGGCCTCTGCTAATCTAAAGATGTGTGGTGAGTGGGGAGGCATTCTTACTCTCTGAGCTTCTGTGACCTTTGGAGGGGCTGCCCGCGTCATGTGGGACCAGCTGTAGCCTTCTGAGGGAAGGAGGGGTCTGGGTGGGAAGACTTGCTGGAAGGCAGCAAAGCAGAGTGGGCAGAACATGGCTTGTGCAGATAGGAAGACCAGCTCTGCGTCCTGTGCTCCAGCCTCTCCCCCGACCATCAGTGAAGTCAGGGTAATGGCACCAACTTGACCGGACTGTTGGAAGGGTCAGAATTAGATGAGCTGAAGAATATAAACGCTCTGATACGTGCAAAACACTCAGCAATTGTTAGTTGTAATTGCAAAGGGACTTCCTCTTTCCACAACTTTCCCACGCACACACTCATTGACGGACCCACACTCACTGCTGCTTAAAATCTTGTGGGCAGTCTCTTTCATGCTAGCGTGAGAGATTTAGCATTTTTATAAAAAATCATTTTTATAAAACAAATCCATTATTTCTGCATGATTTCCCATTGCCTCCGTGCTCCCTTTTCTGAGTTTTACTTGAAGGGCTTGAAGGACATTGGGTGTCTGCCCTAGTCCTTCCAGAGAATTCAGCCAAGCTTGGGGCAGCCCATTCCCTGGTCGGAGGGACGGGGATGGCACTTGGGTTTGGCTCTCGTCTCCTTCCTTTGCTTTGGGCTGTCTCACTGATGCCTCCGGAAGCCTCGGCCTTCCTAGAGGATAGAAGGCTTTTTCAGCCTGGAGGCTTGAGCAGCGCCCGAGTGCCTGGAACCCTGTGCCCTCGCCCACTGGGAGTGGATCTGGGTTTGTCACGCGGTGAAGTAGCCCAACTCTTGTGTCCTTTGTTCTCTTTCGGCAGAACCAGCTTCTAGCAAAAGGACTGCTGTTTGTGGAGGAGAAGATTAAGCTGTGTGAAGGCAAGTACAAGGCGGCCCCCGTCCAGCGGGCCCCTGACTCAGCCTTTGATGCTCGGATAGCTGGAACGCTTCTGTCCAAGAGAGGCGCGTGCCTCACCCCGGCCGTCCCTTCTCCAGCTAGGGGGCAGCATTTCCGCCCGAGTTCGCCACTCCCGGCAATGCAAGTCAGACTGTGTTTTGGGAACTGAGGGGGAATTAGGGTGGCCTCTTTGGAGACCCCCGTTAAGGGGGGTTTTCATGGGATGCATGCTGGTGGTCTCCTTTGAAGGGACAACTTATACTGCAGATCCTGCCACGCTGTTCCCTCTGGTTTGATCCAGGCTATTTCCTATTGGCCTTTGTATAATACTGTTTATTGAGGTGGTGCATGTCAGGAGGCCAACCCACTTGAGGGACAGGAGGCTAAGCAGGCACCTACTCAATGGGGGGTGATTTACTAAACAAAGAAAAGGGCTTCCCTGGTGGCGCAGTGGTTGAGAGTCCGCCTGCCGATGCAGGGGACGCGGGTTCGTGCCCCGGTCCGAGAGGATCCCACATGCCGCGGAGCGGCTGGGCCCGTGAGCCATGGCTACTGAGCCTGCGCGTCCGGAGCCTGTGCTCTGCAACGGGAGAGGCCACAGCAGTGAGAGGCCCGCGTACCGCAAAAAAAAAAAAAAAAATTGTTAGAGTCAAGCTGACAGGGTAGAAAGGCACTGAATGGATCTGGGAGGCAGTCAAAGGCAAGAGTCGACCGACCCCATGGCTCCACCAACGGCTAATCTCAGCTCCCACCGATGTGGATCCTGACGCAGCTCACCACCTACTTCTTGGGTAACTTTTGGCAAGTTTCTCGTTTCTTTGAGCCTTGGTTTTTTAAAATAATTTTTAAAATGATAAAATGGGACTAGGGATCGTAGGGAGTATAAGAAGTATAACTGGCATAGCTCCATACCTGGCACATAGTAGGTAAGCAAACTGGTTCCTTCTTTTTTTTTTTTTTTCCTATTCCAGCCTAGAGACCTCCATCTGTAGGTCAAGTTTACTTCTAGATTCAGACTTATCAGGCAGTAGATCATTCCTTTTTTCTTCCCCTTCCCTGGGAGAGACACTTGTGTCCAGTGAAGTGTCTCCTAGAAAGACAAAGTAGGAAGAAACATGAGAAATTGACACTGCAAGGTCCCAGTGCCCAGCACACAGTGAGTGCTCACCAAACCTTTGGAAAATGAGAGGTTTGAAATTAACCTCTGTCTATTCAAGAACTGACTGAGCCTGCAGCCTTGTTTCCCTCCAATGCAACTACGCTGAGATTTTTTTCAACCTTAGAGATACCCAGTAACCCGAGGCCTTATTTTTGAGTGACCGGCTTTGACAAGAGCTTCGTGGCCCTTTTGCGTGTTGGAGTTAGGCTAGTACACCAGTATGAAAGGTGGCTGCCTGCCCGGTAGTAAGTCGTTTGGAGTTATTCCGTGCTCCTGGAAATGCGGAAGGCCAGCATTATGAAAGAGATGCTGAGCAAAACCAGAGTGTCAAGGACCCTTAAAAGGGAAAGTTGACTGTGTGTCATCCAAGTGACACTTAACATAGCTACGTTCAGAGTGAAAACTCAGGCACAGAGCTAGACGGGATAAACAAAGGGCATCCAAGTTTCTGTGTTTCTGCCCCAAAGCACGACTAGAGAGCAGTGGGCCGGGATATTCTTGCTGGGTCCCTTCTTGTCCTGGGGTCTGGGTGGCAAGGTTCTTTCTGCACAGTGAAGGGGCAGGTGGGAACCTATAAGGGTCTTTCACATCTTTAACCAGAACATCTCTACTTTTTCATTTTGTGTGTTACAACTCCAAGAAAGATTTTATTTGGATAAAAGGATTCTTTTGCTATAAAATAGAGTTTTGATCCATCTTATCACTGAACAACCTTTACTTTATTGACCTGGCTTGTACACATCCACTCTACCTGACAGCTGCGGAAGGGACAGAGGTAACCCCTCATTATGTGGTACTCTTTCGTGGACAGAATATGCCTTGTTACTTTCCATAATCTTTTCTAGAGCTTTAGTGACCTTGGCTTTAAAGAAGTTTCTCATACCTCTTCTATACCTCTGGTGATCTAAACTTCTATGGCAACTAGAGGACAGTTTTTATAGGACAGTCATCTAGAACCTCCCATCCAAACCCATTTCATCTTTGCAGGGGGCTAAGGCCTTGACTTGTGGGCTGCTCTTGGAGATGGGGTCACCTCCTTCCTTTAAGTCTTTCTTCCCAGGGCTACCCTGTTTTGTTAGCCTGTGTCTCTCTGATGTTCTTCTCTGAACACTTTCCAAAACCTTCACTCCTCTCTGAGATTTGCAGCAGGTTCCCAGGAGAGGCGCCTTCCTGCTGCCAGGTTGAAGGATGACTTCATTGCTGATGAGTATTCCATCTTGGAGGTGAAGGGGAGTAAGTAGGCACCAGCACTGAACAGCAGGCTTCTCTGTCACTTCCTTCCAGTCGGGAGGGCCTCTGCTTGTCTTTCTGATGGAAGACTTAGGATAAGGGCCATCAATAAAGGAGCTGGCATAGCCTTTTCTCCTTTGAGATACACTCTCCAGGTGTTGGAATTCACCTTGGTTTTAGGCACCAGGATGCCCTAACATTTCAGACCATCCTCTTGACTTCCTGACCTCTTCCCTGCAGTGAACTAGCCTACCTTTGAAAAGAGAATGGTGATTGATACATTCATTCAAACATTTATTGATTATCTACTTTTTTTTTTTTTTTTTGGCTGCGTTGGGTCTTCGTCGCTGTGCGCGGGCTTTCTCTAGTTGCGGCGAGCGGGGGCTACTCTTTGTTGTGGTGCGTGGGCTTCTCATTGCAGTGGCTTCTCTTGTTGCAGAGCATGGGGTCTAGGCGCACAGGCTTCAGTAGTTGTGGCACACGGGCTCAGTAGTTGTGGCTCGCTGGCTCGAGAGTGCAGGCTCAGTAGTTGTGGCGCATGGGTTAAGTTGCTCCATGGCATGTGAGATCTTCCTGGACCAGGGCTCGAACCCATATACCCTGCATTGGCAGGCGGATTCTTAACCACTGTGCCACCAGGGAAGTCCTTGATTATCTACTGTTTACCAGGTATTTTGCTAGGTGCTAGGGACACAGTGGTGAACAAAACTTCATAGGATTTCAGGTCCTCGAGGCCCTCACTACCTGGTAGTGGAGACAGGTATTAATCAAATCACCATCAGATATAAAACCCCAACTGGGACAAGTACTAAGAATACAATCCATAATAGGGGGATTTGGCCAGTGGGGGAGACTTTCTTGTGGAAGTAATGCTGGAGTTGAAAATATTAAGATAAACGGATGTACGTTAGGCAAAGAGAGGAGAGCGAGAACAGTCTAGCCAAAGGAAGTAGAACGTGCAAAGGCCCTGTGGCATGGAGGGGGCATGGTGAGCACGAGGGGCTGAAACAAAAGTCGCATACAAGGGGAATACAGAAGAGGATGGAGACACAGAAGAAGGAAGCAGACTCTCCCCAGCCAGATTGCCTATGCTGTGGTTTCTTTATCTAAGAGCAAAGGAAAGTGTTGGAGCTATAGCTATTAAGTCCTGCTCTGTCCTGTCCCATATTTGGGTTAAAAGGTAACCTCCTTCCACTCACCAGCCCTAGTATCTGCAAAAACCTATGCACTCGGTACTTGCCATTCATTCATTTAAAGATTTCCAAACATTGATTTACTGATGTGTCTGGCTAAGTGCTAGAAATAGAATGGTGAGCAGCACAGACAGGGCCGGGGCCTTCACTCCCATTCTAGTGGAGGAGACAGAGAGAAGTAAATGAGCGATTCCAACAACGTGTAATTAGCACACGGTGGGGGAAAGGAGAGGGTTTTGCATTTCTCTCCAGTGTATTTCACTCTGACCTTTCAAAATCTGCACAGCTTTGGCCCTGCTAGCTACTAGTCACGCCCTCGTTCTGTTTTCTCTGCCAGCCACTGCTTTTGTTGTCCGTTAAATTAATAGATGGACAACACTAAATGACTCTTTCAAGATCGGCTCAGTGGAACTCGCCGTGCATTGCCAGACGCATCTCTCAGGGTCTAATCTTGGCTGACCCAGTTTCCCTGCCTCAGCTGAGCAGAGATAGTGCCCAGTCAGCTCTGTTATCTAGGTCATTAAACAGCAGGCACCGTGCAGGCTCTGCTCTGCCAGTGCCCGCCTTTCCTGCAGGTGCAAAGTCCCTCGAGCAGCCTTCCGGTGGCGTTGGGTGACCTATGTCCATCTAGCCTGGGGGTGGCGCTTGGCCAGGGCTTGGGCTTCCTGATCCGGGGGATGAGGTAGGCATAGCGTCAGGAGGTGGGTCCCGCGTTTTGCAGGTGACTGTTCAGAGAGTAATGCCCTGCCGGTTACAGTGGGTGGAGGCGATAGTTTCTACGCCCTCTTTCCATCTCTCTCAAGTGACAGCTCAAATCTAGACTGAAAAGCCAGTGTCTTAGTGATTATGAAAAACAAAATAATTTATAACTGTGCACATGATCTTTCTGGATTGTACGGGCAAGAGCACGGGTTCTGGAATCCCAGCTTGGCCTTCTACCTGTGTGACTTTGAGCCCAGATACCTGGCCTGTCTGAGCTGTAAAGTGGGGTAATAGCGTCTACTCGTGAGATAGCTTATAGATAAATAATCTAGCACAGGGCCTGATAATGTTGTAACCATTCTCGTGACGATAGCAGTTATGGCGTGCTTTTCAAAATTCAGCTCCCTTTTCTGGATTAAGGGAGAGAAGGCATATTTTCGGTCGAGTTTTCCCATCCAATCCCATGTTTACTGTAGTAACACTTGTGGATCAAAAGTAGGTAATGAGCTTCCTCTCACGACCATGCCATGCTCTGTCTGACGTGGAACTGTCTCCTGGCCTCTCCTGCAAGTAATGACCAAGGTCTTTTCTTTCTTCCTCCCCTCCCGTCTTCTCGCCCTCATGTAGGTGAAAATCGCATGGAGGTTCTGGCTGACGTCTGGGACCACTTCTTCACTGAGACGCTCCCCACCCTGCAGGCAATATTCTATCCAGTTCAGGTCAGTCTTACTGGGGAACATCCTCCTGCCGGTCTGGGCAGCCTGTCTTATTCCTTGGCCTTTGCCCCCTGGGGCCTGCCAGTGAATGGGGGAAAACCAGGGGATTGGGCGCTGCCTGAGCCGGCTCAGGACCTCGGACATCCTTGGAAGGCCACTCTGTTCTATAGTCAGCATCTAACCTCAAGCAACGAGCAGTGCCTGCAGACCTAGCAATTTGTAGGCGCTCTCTTCCCTCTTGGTTTCGAGTATGTCTGTATATTCTTGGAGTGGGTTGTTTCTTCTTACTTTCCAGAAGTAGGGAAGGTGGGGCAAGGAGACTTTTTCTTTCCTTTTCTTTCTTTTCTCCACCCTCTTCTTTGAAGCACAATTTTCTGGCACGTTTTCTGTGGCTCCCAAATTGTGGGAAAGGGACAATGTTCCTCGCCCCTTGTAAGGGATTCCTGAGTACGAGAAGGCCCATGATGTTGCAGAAAGAACTGGGGACCTAGAATCAGTAGCTGGGTTTGGGCAAACTCATTTCCTGTTTCTAGGCACAGCTCTGTTTCATCTCCTGCAGAATGAGGAATTTAGAGTAAAACTGAGTAGCATGTCTTATGCTTCTTATTCTGTGAGCTCAGTTCATTCTACCACATGCGTTGGTTTCCCTCTACCTTCCTGAAGTGGCTAATAGCAGGACTGGTCAGTGCTGGGTCAGAATGGACAGCCCCTCAGGCAAACTGACCAATAAATATTCCTCTCCAAAACGTATGTCTCTGTCACACGCTTATGCTGCTATGTGCTCATGAGCGCACCTCCCACTGCAGTTAAGACATTATATCTATTGTTGAAGTGCAGGCGTGGGCGCTGCAACCATGCAGCCATTAGCAAAGGTAGGAATTACCTTGGACCAGAGGTAAGGGCCCACGTGCTTTGTTTGCTCTGAGTGGTGTTTTCAAGGAAGTTGGAATTCTTTTAAATACATGTCAAATATTTAAAAATTGGGAGGTTATGCCTTCAGAGTCCATCTCCAATTCAGGTTTGCCCCTAACGATTCCAGGAGAAGTGTCTGGCCTGCAGCGCACTGCTCTTTTCGTCTCATCCTCAGCTCCACCCTGCACCCCTGCGAGAGGATTTGAAGCATTTATGTGGATGGTTCACTCCCTGTGTCCACAGACTTCTCCCTTCTCTGCAATACTCACTCTTCGGCCAACAGTGGGTCTTAAGAAGACACACCAGGGAGGTAGGGTTGGCAGATTTCGCAAATCAAAATACAGGATGCTGAGTTAAATTTCAGATAAACAATGAATAATGCAGTATTTGGGATATACTTATGCTAAAAAACGATTCAAATTTAACTGGACAGCCTCTGCTTTATTTGGCAGTCCTACTGGAGAGGGGGTGTAGACCTAGGTCCCCCTTAGGACCATTTGGGCAGGGAACTCCAAGGTGCGGATACCCGGATGGATTTAGAATGGGGGGGAGGGATCTGAGCGGGCCTGGCCCCGTGCAGTCATTGGAGGCCCAAGAGGGGCCCTCTTAGCCTCAGATCCAGGCAGGAGCCCAGCTGCATGAGTCTGAGGATGGTACTGTCCTGCTTCTCTTGAAAAATTCTAAGATCTAGCAAGGGTTGCTCTTGCCCCTGTCTGCCCCTCCCCCACACAATTTCCCAAGTGCTACTGCTGGTCCAGACACCCCACTCTGAGAACCCCTGAGTTAGGGACTCTTACCACTGGTAGTGACACCCCCAGAGGTGTCTGTTTGTCCAGCTAGGTCCTTCTCGCTGTGTAAGTGTCTGTGTGAGACCTGCTTCCTCACTGGACGATGTGTTTGCATGCCCACTGTGTTCAAGGGTGTGGAACTTTGCTTGCCTTTTTCTGTCTTGTAAAGTGAAAGGAGTCCTGGCGATGAAGCGAGGGTACAGATACCTATGAGATAGAAAGTCAATGCCGAGTGCTGGGATGTGGTGCAAAGAATAGAAACTGTAGGACCTTGAGGAAAGTGGGGGGACTGCTGTCATTGGAGGTGGTTGGGGAAGGCAATCCAGGAGTGGTTAAGCTGAGCCTGTGAAGCATGGGTGGCGTGTATCTCTTGGGACTGGAGGGTAGGGGGATGTGGGGATGGCAAAACCTCTCTTGCCCATGTTTCTGTAAAACCCTAAGGAGTTGCAGGAAGTGCAAAACTTCCTTAAACCTTGGTCAACTTGAGGGATGGGAAGCTATGTCGTCTTTGGGAGGATACCCTAGTGATACCTCACCTCTACCAAGGTGATTTTTGTTGTGCGCTCTATGTATATGTGCAGAGGAGAGTCCAGGAAATGGGCCCTCCTTTCCCTTTCTGTTTTGGGAAACTTTAGGAGCTCTAAAATCAAATAGTTTAGGTTTCAGATCCAGCTCTATCTTGGGTAAATTGCTGTCACTCTGGGTGTAGGGTTTTTCATCTGTGGAGCAGGTTTTAGAGTAGTATCTATCTCAGAGGTGGTCGTGAGGATTAAATGTGCCATTTACATCTAGGATATTGAGAATCAAGCCTAGCACATGGTCAGAGCTTAGGAAGGGTCACAGCTCTTATGATCATTACTTACTGTTTTCATCCTCTGCCCCCAGCCTACATGGTTGAACAAGTCCCTTTCTTCTCCTTTCCCAGTGATTTTTCTTCCTGTGTTTCTTGCATTTGCAGAAGAGTCTAACAGGTCCTGTGTTTCCTTCTTTGCCTGGCACATGATAGGTGAGCAGGTATTGAATGGGTGAAGCTGAGGAAGCAGCCTTGCCTGTAGGGAGGCGCTGTTGACCTTCCGTCTGGTTTCTCCTCATCTTCCTCCTTTCTGACCACTAGCACACCATGGCCCCCACTGTACGTGTCTTGTATCACCTTCGGGTCATCTAGGCAGGTTGAGTCGCACCTTATCTGAAGTATAATTGATTTACAATATTAGTTTACAATGTTGTACAGCATAGTGATTCCATGTTTTTACAGATTATACTCCATTTAAAGTTATTATAAAATATTGGCTATATTCCCTGTGCTGTACAATATATCCTTGTATCTTATTTATTTTATACCTAGTAGTTTGTACCTCTTCATCCCCTACCCCTGTGTTACCCCTGCCCTCTTCCCTCTCCCCACTGGTAACCACTACTTTGTTCTCTGTATCTATGAGTCCGTTTCTGTTTTGCTATATTCATTAGTTTGTTTTATTTTTTAGATTCCACATATAAGTGATAAGGTACAACATTTGTCTTTCTCTGTCTGACTTATTTCACTAAGCGTAATACCCTTCAGTTTCATCCATGTTGTTACAAATGGCAAAATTTCATTCCTTTTTATGGCTGAGTAGTATTCCTTTGTGTGTGTGCGTGTGCGTGCGTGTGTGTGTGTGTGTATTTATATACACACACCACACCTTCTTTATCCAGCGATCTGCCTATGGCATATAGGTTGTGTTCACATCTTGGCTATTGTAAATAGTGCTGCTATGAACATTGGGGTGCATGGATCTTTTCGAATCAGCGAGTCACACCTTATCGTAAATGAAGCTTTTGTTCTGAAGGACGGGGGCCAAGTCTGTGACTGTTTGACAGCCCCCTGGGCCTTGCAGACACCTCGTTCCCCCCGACCATCCATTTGTTTTGCTGGCCCCCACGTGGTGGGTGGCAGATCCCGCCAGCTCTCACCTCCCGACGCTGCTGCTTCTTCTCTCCTGCCAGGGCCAGGAGCTGACCATCCGCCAGATCTCCCTGCTGGGCTTCCGCGACCTGGTCCTGCTGAAGGTGAAGCTGGATGACTTGCTGCTGCTGGCCCAGCCCCAGCTGCCCTCGTCCATCGTCCAGATGTTGCTCATCCTGCAGGTGAGGCTGGGCGGAGACATCACCGCAGGTTGAGGGGGAAAGGGCCCTGTGGCCAGAGCACCCTGGCTCAGTTTAGTGTCCTTTAGTGTCATCGGTCACGTTCCAGTTCATTTGTCCATTTGCTGTGTGTCCACTGTGCACCGTCAAGGTCCCTGGTGCTGTGCTGGGTGCTGGGATCCGGGGGGAAGCCAGAGGAACACTGCCCCGTCCTTCAGGGAGTGGACACCCTTCTCCCCCATCCTGTCATGTCAGGGAGCCTCGTGTTGTAAGTTACGACCAGAACCCACTTCATCCCAGCTCAAGCCAGACCAGGAACCCACAGGAAAGGTCCTCAGGGGCTACAGCCACAAGTGAGACCACGTCAGGCCACAAAGCTGCCAGCCTCTCTCCACTTACTGGTCTCTACTCGTATCTGGTCCACCTGGCTTCTCTCAGACCCTGCCTCTCCTGGCCTTCTTGGACTTGGTCTCTCTCTCTCTCTCTCTCTCTCTCTGCAGAGTTGCAGTCAGTGCTTCGGTTTGCGCCGACAAACGTGGCATCCCACAGCTTGCATGTTTCCACCAAGAGATGACCCAGGTGGCTGCCAGCATCTCTTAATCCCAATTCTAGATCAACGATAGGAAGATGAGCTAACCCTGGTTGGTTCCCAGATATCTGCCAGGCATGGGCCAAGGACTTAAAGCGTGTTGCTTTCTGAATCAGATAATCCAAACCTTATGAGCTGGACACTGTTGTTAGTGCCATCTTACAGACGAGGAGACCGAAACCCAGGAAGTTTATGTGTTTGCCTGAGGTCCCGCAGCACGAGGTAGTAAGATTTAGAACCATGTACGCTCAGGGGAAAGACTGATTGGCCCAGCTCGGGCTACGTGACTCCCCTTTGCGCAATCGGCTAGGACCTTGAATAGGATCACATAGAATAAACATGGCCTCCGTGAGCCCGGTTCTGTGGATAGGGGTGCACAGTTCCAAGAAACAAGGCTTGTGGCCTAAGGACATCCCCAAAAATGCGGCTGCTATGCCTCTCTGACCTCTGTACCAAGTTCAGATGCTGCAGCCTCAGCTCTGAGCCCGTCCTCAGGGAAGACAGTTTCATTCTTGGTCAGGCTGGTGAGGTTCCCTGGCTGCCGTCTCGGTAGGGGTGGAACGTCAGGTGTGGAACCCCTGATCGCTCCCTCCCCACCAGCTGCTGTTTTCTTCCCGTTCTCTAGCTGGGCCATCCTTCTGGGCCTTCTCCCCCTTTCCTGAGGTCAGAGAGGAGGAAGGGTTCCCTAACAGAACAAGAGGGGGTGTCATTGGCTAGAATACCAGGTCAAGTATTTTTATGAAAAGGAAGGAGAAGGAATGGGGATAGGAAAGCATGCGTATGCAGCTCAGGTCTATGAAGCATAAAATAGGGCTTGGGTCCTGAAGAAGGAGTCTAGAAAAGGAGGCCTCTGGGATTCGGAGAGGAAGATTAGGAAAGGAAAGTTGAGCTTCCACACTTCCATTTCCATTTATATTGTGGGAAGTCGGGCAAGGAAACAGTCTCTGTTTTCCCATTTCACAGATGAGATGGAGGTTCAGAGAGGTTGGCAAACTAACTCAAGGTCACGTGCTGATTTGTGAGAGAGCTGGACTTGTCACCCATTCCTCAGCTCTCGCTCTTTCTACCTTCCCACCTAGCCTCTCCCGGCTACCACTGCCTCCCCTCCCGCAGCCTCCCAGGGTACTTGGAGACGCCCCATGAGCTTCTGAGGTGGTCTCTTTAACACAGGACATTTGGCCTCATTTCCCCGAGGGCCTCCTGGGACTGGTTCCCTGGTCCACGTTCTTCTACACTCTGGGAGCCAGGAAGCCAGAGGCGGGGGTGTGACAGTGACCACGGCAGGTTTCTCCCCAGTCCAGGTCCAGCTCCTTGGGTGGCAGGGGCGGCAGCTTCTGGATCTGAATGGAGCGTGCATGTTGTACTACCCTGGGACCATTCCTGCTCCAGGAAATTTAGGCCCCAGTAGTTAGAATTGCTCTGCTCTCTCCCTGGGCCCCTACTTCCCACAGCGCCATGAGATCTGGGGCTGGTTTTTCCCTGCCTAACTCATATGGAGAAAAGAGCCATTTCTCAGGCCATCTCTCCCTTTCCCAGTGCTCTTCCAAAATGTCCCTGAACAAACCCCTCCCTCCCCAGAATATACAAGGGGTTCAAACTCCTGTGGGCCATGAACTCCTGTCCTTAGGCTGTCCAGGAAGAGGCTGAGCCAGAGATCTTGACCACTGTGGAGATCCGGTTCCCCCTGGCAGTGGCAGACAGGTCTGAGACCATCCTAGAATGGTCCCTTCCTAGGGAACCTGCCAAGCCGAGCAGGAGTGCTCCCTGCCGGGCCAGCCCCCAGGGCCCCCAGTCTCAGCAGGGCCCCGTGCTTGGTTTAATTGTCTCCTGTCGCCATCGGGAAACTCTTTAACAAGTTTTGAACCAGGAACCCCACGTTTTCCTCTTGCACTGGGCCTTGCAGATACGTAGCCCGTCCAGCAGCCAGGCCAAGGGCTGAGGGCAGCTCCCTCCTAGAGGGCTGTGTGCGAGTCAAGTTCTCAGCCCAGGGAGAGAACCATCCAGCTCCGGATCAGTGCGTTTGTTAGTTAAGCATTTTCTTCCCACCTCCTTCCTCTTTTCCTTATTCTGTCATCCCTCTCTGTTTAGTGCTTAGGAATTGTAGAGGAGGAGAGGCTTAGATGAGAAATATCAAGGCATTAAAAAAATGAGAAAAAAAAGTTTCCTCAGCTCTGAAACCCAACCAAGGTGGTTTTGGGGCTGAAACTGGTCCACTTTTGAGGCCGGGGTTGGGTCTCTGGGAGCATGAATAAGGCTCCCTGCGCCCTTCTGTTGCCTGGAGGATCCCTTTCCATTTGGGCAGATTTGTGTGTGAAACATCTTATTTCTACTGCTGGCCTTTCCCAATGCTTCAGCTCCTGCTAAGCAGTATTGGAACCTGGGGGCGTGAAAAACCACCAAGTTGTCTCCCCATCATCACCCACTTCAAGCGCCAGGCAGCCCCACTTGCATTTTCTCTTCATTTCTTTTCCAGGCCCTTCCCAGCCCTAACTCCCAAGTCTTCTGCATCACAGCCCCTCCTCAGCCTCCTCTGTGTTTCCTTAAGCTTCCCCCTCCCTCCCACTGCCCCCAGCCACCTCCTTCGCACGGTGATGGAGCTGACGAGGGACCACGTCAGCCAGTTTCCTTGGGGGCTTCTTACACCTCACCCAGCGATCTCCAGCCTGTAGGACTGGCCCTTCCCCCTTCATGGCCCAGCCTCCAAAACTCCAGTGCAGTGGAGAGTTTTCACTTTTCAAGTGAGGGTGACATAAAATCTATTCCGCGTTGAGAATTCGATGGGACCACCCTTTGGGCTGAGCAAAGCCCCCGCAGAGCCTTGTCTCTGCTCCCCTGCAGCCCCTCAGCATGACCACCTGGCTTCCAGGGCTTTCCAGTGAGAAACTGAATTCCCTTGGAGTCTGCTGGTTTTCTAGAAAACCTTGGTGACCTTCTGGCTCCTTTCAGCTCTGAGGACTCCTGTCGCGCTGGGCTTTTGAACTGATCCTTCATCTTGGTGCTAAATGTGTGTCTAGTTCCACAGTGACACCCCCTTTCTTCTACTGTTCTGGACTTCTCCAAATTCTGTTCCCCTTTCTTTTCGAGCTAATTAACAAGGGGCAGTAAGACGGGCTTGGAGCCAGACAGCTTGTGTTCCGGTCCCAGGTTTTTGCCGCTGTCCAGCTGTGTCTCCCTGGGCAAGTTACATGAGCTTTCTGGGTCTTACTTTCCTCATGTGTATAAGGCAGATGATGAGGGCTGTTGGGAGGCCTCTGTGCTCTGATACACGTGAAGTGCTTATATAAAGCGCCTGTGTGCCAGGTGTGAAACAGTCATTGTGACAGTGCGGGTGAGAGTGCTACGGTTGGAACCGCTCAGACCTCAGCCCTGGAGCTGGGGTGGGGACAGTTCCCACGGGCCCCGCATCGGGGTGGGATCCAACCGCAGAGGCCACGGTGCTCTCCGTGCGCGGTGCCGATGACCGCCCCCCATGACAAGGGCCTGAGGCTTCAGTCCTGGCTGTCCTTCCTTTCAGCCACAAGGATGCGGCCTGCCTTGAATATAGTAGGAGGGCAGTTGGACTTTGACTGACCTTTGTCTCTCTTGGGTGTTTATTTCCAGAGTGTCCACGAGCCCACAGGCCCAAGCGAGGGTTATTTGCAGCTGGAGGAGCTGGTGAAGCAGGTCGTTTCTCCTTTCCTCGGCATCAGCGAGGACCGCAGCGTCTCAGGCCCCACGTACACACTGGGTAAGGGGCACGGCTCTCAAGCTGCCAGGAGCCTCCGTGGCAATGATACCAGCTGTGTTTTACTGAGCCCCGATTATACCCCAAGCCCTTTGCTTCCCATGTGGGTCGTGCAAATCTCTGCATGTCCATCGCTCATGTTTCCCGCTGGCCTGTGTCTCGGTAACCTCCCCTCTTGGCAATTCCTCCCAAGGCGCTGTTACCGTACCTCCGTGGCGGCGCTCGTTTGATCCGCATCTTTGATCGGTGGCTTTGATCTTTTTCGGTGTTTGCGATGTTAATTTTCCTGTATCTCATACCAGAAACAGCCTTACTGCACCCCATCCCCCCATGAGTGGAAAAACCACCAGTGATGAATTTCCCTTTGAAAGCAGCTCAGAATGTGAAGCCAGCTCATTGTGTGTGTGGCTGGAGGTACAGCTGCTGGCTGCCCACTACATTTCTATAGTTACCACCGGGGCCTTCACGCCAAGGACAGGGGCTCCTGGACTGGGGGACAGATCCCGTTGTGGCCTTTTTCAGTGGCTGTAAAGCTAGCATTCAGGCTCTGTACTAGTCACCCTGGCGAATCTAGAGATGAATTGGGTCTGTTCCTTCTCTCAGGGAGACCACGGCCTAGATGGGAAAATAGCTACAGAATATCATAAAAGATATGGCTCAGTTCCCCTCTGAAATGAAAATCCCCCAAATGCATGAACTTCGGGTTTGTGGTTCTATCTCCAGCATCCAGGATGGTGCCTGACACACAGTAGGCACTCAAAAAACTATATTTGTTAGACGGATGGGCGGCGTCTGTACCTGGGGCTGGGGTGACCAGCACCCACAGACAGGTGCAGAGGCGGAAAGGGATTCCCCAAATTTGGAACCTTTTGCCCCCTCTTCTTGCTTGCATGGAGACCTAGCTGAGCTTCAAAGAAAAAGGGGGAGGAGCAGCCTCCAGCAGGCTTCCCACCCCTTCCTGGGCCTCAGGACTGCAGAGAAAGGCAGGGCCGGCCACAGTTTTCAGGCCCCGTTTATGCTTCTCTGGAGACACCAGTATAACCACAGCCACCACAGATCCGAGGGTGCTGGCCCGAGCCTGGTCCTCCACACTCCCTCCTTCTCTGCCTCCCTCCCTCATTCCACCCGGCTGAAGGAAAACTGTCCCCTGCCCTCCCCGTGAGGAGGCCTGGGCGCCACCTTCCGGCTTTGGCCCAGCAACTGGCCCCCCGAGTCTTTGGGGCAGGTGTCAAGATGTCAGCGGGTTAGCCAGGCCATGGCACGGACCCCACCATCCTCTGGGCCTAGAGCCGGGAACAAGAATAGATTTGGAAGTTTGTTCGGTGAGGACTTGCTCTAAGAAGGGATACCTTCAACTTTTCAGCTATAATAAGACTAAAACATACTTTCATCAAATTATAAACCAAAGGGCTGAGGTTTTATTCTTATACCAAGGACAATCCTTTTCTCTGGGGCGTTGTCACAGTAGGGGCAGAGAGGGAAGGAAATGACCTTCTTTTGATTATTTTTTTATTATATTATTGTTTCAGCAAATGTGTACTGAGACCCTGTCCCTGGCACCTTGTGAGGTGCTGCAGGTTTATCTGTGACAAAACTGACCCATCCCTGCCCTGTGGGATGCAGGGTCTGGTGAGGAAGTCACAAGCAATAGACGATGACTCATCAGTGTACGAGTGCTCTGAGTGGGGAAGTCCAGGGCCCACGGCAGGAGGACTTCACCGGGACTGGGAAATCAGGGAGGACTCCCTGGAGGAAGTGGTATCTGCAGTGGGACCTGGAGGATGAATATAAGTTAGCTGAGTAAATGGGAAAGGAAGACTGTCCCGGGCAAAGGGAAGGATCTTTGGGAGGGTTTTGGAGTTGGGGGGAGGAGGGCGGGGAGCAGGAGGGTGAAGCATTGGAGGAACTGAGAGGGCCTTAGAGTTTTAGCGTGGCTGATGGCAGGGAAAGCCCCGGGACACAGACCACATCCTGGGCACTGTGCGGGTGGGCTGGATACCACCTTCCCACGCACAGGGGAGGTGAATGAAGGTCAAGGTCGCTTGGCTATTGGAGACAGGCTTCCAAAGCCCGGAGCTGTTTGCCCTTTACCAGCTTTTCCCCACACTCCACCCACACCCCACCCACCCCGTCAACTCCTAGGAGGTGACTGATTTCACTGAGGGACAGCGGAGGAGCTGGTCTTTCCCTCTCAGTTGTCGACTGAAAAAAATATACAACCTGAAAGTTGAGAATTATGTTTTATTCGACGGACACACTGAGGACTTAAGTGCAGAAGACAGCTTCTCAGAGAGCTCTGAGGGACTGTTCCAATGAGGTAAGGGAGGAGCCAGGATATGCAGACGTTTTTGCAACAAAGACCAGGTAGTCGGAACATTGAGAGAATACTGTTAAAGAAAAATAGACGTCTCAAGTCAGTGAATTTTGCGCTTTTCTGCATATGGGAAGATGCAAGAGTCTGGGCTCATTGAAATCATTCCTTTGATACCCACCTTAACTCTCTAGGGCCAGTATCCTGCTCTTCTCCATCCTGAATCCCCTCAGGGGGCAGCTTCTGTGGCTGAGGGCTTGATGGCCACAACTCCTTTGTTTACTGACACGGCAGCCGACATTCTTTGTCCACACACTCCTTAGCCCAAGAGGTGTCCGAGACCGACATGTCATCCCAAACCCCTGGATACCAAAAAGCTAACACGGCCACGAAGGTGCCCTTCCTTATCGAGGACACCCCTTTCTAGATAAAGAGAGGAGTCTCTGGGCCTCAGTCTTCCCCTCAGTCGGTTGGAGGCAATGACATTTCTCCTGCCTGTGGAAAAGGCAGCTGCCTGTTATGACGGCCGGCCGAGGTAAAGACTGAGGAGATGGAGCGGACATGAGAGATCCCTGGACCCTCGGGAGGGCTTTGCCACGGCCGCTCTGGGCCTGACTCGGTGGGAGGGGTCAAGGGCAGCTGGGACCGTCATCTCCAAAGCCACCCCTTATCAAATGCTCGTCACCTTCCAGGCCCTGAGCAAGGGCTTGGCATGCCCGCTGCGAGGGTGCCTGCTGTCATGACCTCAGACTCAGCGTTGGTAAGAAACGCCCCCCGGGTCACATGGGGTAGGTGACCAGAGCCAGAGAAGTGGTTTTCCAGGGGGCTCCCCACTGCACCCACGTGCCCACATGGGTTGATCTGGGGACTCAAGGGCAGGCCCTCTTCCTACTGGCCAGGCCGATGGGTCTGAGAGTTAAGCCTCACCCTGCAGATGTGCAAGGCTCGCTTCAGAGAGAAAAGATGAGTCCAAGGCCATGATGGAGTGAGAGTGTGTTTGTGTGTGTGTGTGTGTGTCCTCCCTGCCGAAGCTGTCACTTTTCTCGGGCAGACGGAGTGTGGGGAAGAGGAGGAAGATAATGAAATCTTAAAAAAACCCAAGAAAACAAAAAAATCCAGGCTGCTTTGTCAGAGGTCAGGCCCGTGTTTCTACCTTTCTGGTTTCCCAAGTTTGCAGGCCGCTGCCCTGGCCTGGGTAGTGCGCAGTGTCTCCCACATGGAAGCCTGGCCTCCCACCCATGTATCCCCATTGTGTCCTCCCTCGGGGGAGGGCCCTTTTCCTCAACATACTGTAACTCGTCCCCGTGCCCAGTAGGCATTCATGGGCTTTCAGGTGCCGGGGCCTGAAGAGGGACGCCCACCGTGGACGTGGTGGGCAGGGATCACAATGCCTGCCTTATGGGGGCCACTCCAGTGGGGCCCGGCCGGCGAGCCTGGGAGATCAAAGGCCTGGGAACTGAGTCCCCAAGAAAGGACCGCCTCCTCCAGGCTTTGCTTCTCTCTGGGGAGTTGAAAGGAGCTGCCACGTCTGGCTCCGGAGCAGAGGGATGAATGCCAGGGCTCAGCGGGGCGCCTGGGGAGTGAGGGGGGAACAAAGGCTCCCCTCGCCATACCCCATGTGACAGGCGGGAGGAGGCCTGGAAGTGGGTACAGGAGGTGGCAGGGCCCAGCCCCTCTCCCTGCTCCAAGGGCCCCCTTGCAGGGGAGGGACCAGTTTTTAGGCCCCAGGGGAGGTCCACAGTTTAGTCAGTCCCTTAATGGAAATTTCCTTCTCTGAGTGGCAGGGCCCAGCTTTCCCTGATACAGATGAGAAAAAGAGGGAAAAGAGAGCAAGCAGTCACGGTGTGGGGAGGCCACTGTCAGCTCCAGGCCTGCTCTTCAGTTTTAAGGCCTCCCAGGGGGCCCTAGCGGGGTCTGACCTCGCCGGGACACAGCTTGGCGTATACTTGTCCTGGGGTTGGCTCTGGAATCCAGTGGGAGCTTCGTAAGGACACACTGTCTGCCCAGGGGACTCACACAGCCCAGCGGCCCCTGTGGTCTCGGCTGTGCCCACACCCAGTCTTGGGAGCCAACACATTCCACCCAGAATGCAGGAGGAAGAGCTGGAGGCCTCTCAGTCAGCGTCAGGCAACAGCCCTAAGGAGAGAGGTGAGGCCAGCCGCAGGAGCGGGGCCCTGGAAACCACAAGGGCTGGGCTTCAGCTGTGTGCCCTGGAGTAAGTTACTTAACGTCTCTGAGCTGCAGAGGGCCGAGCACAGAGGAGGAAGGAGACTCCCTGTCTCAGGGCAGGGCCCAGGCAGAGCTGCCACCTGCTGTATTATGGGCCCCAGATAGAATGGCCTGGGGCCTGTGGAATCACCCCAGGTGAGGAGTTGTATGTGCCTGCCCTTCCCTTCTCTGGACCCCAAACCACATTCTGGCCCTTGCCATGGTGTGTGGTCATGGCCTGATTATTTGTTGTTCTCCCCCTTAGACCGGGAGCTCGTTGCATGTGGCTCACCTGTATCCCAGGCCTGGCATAGACCTCTCCTCCGAGGGAGGGGATAAATGAACCACCAGCTGGGGTGCAGGCTGTCCATCCCTCTCAAAGGAGCAGGCCCATCTCTAACGACCCCTCTTCACGACTCCTCCTCTGAATCCCCAGAGTGCTCTGTCTGTAGCCCTGCCCTGCCATTTGACACTGATTTGTGTGCAGGCCTCCCAGAGGTCAGGAGCAAGGGCTGTGCTGTCAGCCTTGGGTTTGAATCCCGGTTTCATCACTAATCGTGACTGTAAAATGATATAGCATCTCAACCTCAGGTTCCTTTTCGGCAAAATAGTTAGCAGGAGATCATGTCAGTGAAGCTTCTCCTTTTTTGATACAGTGCAGAGTAGAGGCTCAGTTAACGATTGCGCCTGAGACTCTACCCCTCTCCAACGCACGTACCCCCTGCGCTCCAGGCCCTGTGCAGGCCCCATATCAGATTTACATTTCTCTCGCTCTCAGCAGTGCGCACAGCATCTTGCACAAAGTTCAAGATGTGTTTGCTGAAAGAGGGGGCAGATGTCATGGGGACCCCTTCCTCCAGGCTGGCCGCCCTCCCTCTGGCTCCATCTCTCCGCAGCAGCCCAAGTGGCCTGTCTTGTCAGTTTGCTGCCTGTTGAACCCTCCAGGGCCTTTGGGGTGCTGAACTAACGGGGTGAGAGATGGACAATGCCCAAGCCCCCATCTGAGACACCTTGCTAGCTCGTTCTACTATGGAAATCATCAAACGAATTCTTTCCCCCAGAGCTTCTGTGTGTGTCCACCATGCACATCTGTCCCCCAGGCCCTCACCTCATCCCATGTCCTGGGCCTGGGCTCTGTCCTACCTCTTTCCTCTTCCTGGATCTGCACGTAGTAAATGCTCACCGAACAGTCCAGCCCAGTCTCCTGCCAGGCTGGTTGTAGGGCCACAACCTGGGTCTTGCCACGCCAACCTAGAGTGTGCTTGCTTTTAAGAGCAGCAGGAGAGAAATGAATTGTTTTCAAGGGCATTTTGTAATGGATGGTTCTTTAATGAGGTCCCTGCTTCTCTGAACTCTTCCGGTGCTCCTGCTTTACAGTTACCGATTTCTGTGATCATAAAAGTAATACATGGTTATTGTAAAAACGTGGGAACATTATAGAAATGTGCGGCTTGGCACGTACAAGCGCCCATGCTTGAGAGGACCTCTGCCGACGTCTGGCATCGATTCTTCTGTCCTGGTGGCTCCTTGGCATTCTGTCTCCTATTCGTTCTTCCCCAGAGAAGGGGCTGATGACGCAGCCTCTGTCTGGCACTACTGGAGGCCGTGTTTGCTGTTACCTGAATTCAGAGGGTGGGCCGGCTCAAGCGCAGCGGCAGAGCCCTGAGAGGCAGTAGCGTGTAGTGGGGGGCGTCTGGGCACCGCCATTTAGAGCCTCAGAGGGCTGGGCCAAGTCTCAGTCTTCCTCCTCCGAGCAATGGGGATGATGAGAGCCGTCCTAGTGTTTCAGAGGGAGATTGGGATTCAACGGTGAGACGGCAGATGGGAACACTCTCAGTAAGCTCTAAATTCTATGTATTATTCTTTGGTTTTGAGAAATATCAGTTATTGCTATTAGCACCAAACAGCTCCCCTGGGGCTCTGAGCCAGTAGTCTTGGTGAACTTAGTCCTAAGGGTTAGCATTTCATTCTCTTGTCATTGTTTATACCTATGTGCGTGTGTATATGTGTGTATATATATATATATGTGTATATGTATATGTATACATATAGACACATGTATGTATATGCATATGCATATATACGTAACTACACATGTGCATATATGGACATGGAAAATCGTCCAGTGCTGGGAACTGCTGAGAGCTTTGCAGAGGGACATGGCCGCCTCACTGCAATGCCCATCTAGGAGCACATGCTGAGAGCACGTATCAGGGCCTCCAGATCCATGGGAAGAGCTGACACTCAGCTAGAGCAGCATGGGCCGAGTGTCCCCAAGGCCAGCGTGTGACCAGTGAGCGCTGTGTGCTCTCCCTTTAGAGACGAGTTTTCCCCCTCCCCCTCTGTGATCCTGTCAGGGTGCTGGGAGTACCAGTGCAGTCAACCCTTCTCTATTTCTCCCCACGGCATCCCCTGCTGAGAGAGGGATGTGTTAGTGGTCTTTGAGGTCTCAGGGATGACGGAGCTGGGGAAAGCAGTGACACACGCAACGAGGTGGGCGGTTGGAAGGCTGGGAGACGTGTGCACTGGCAGGAAGAGGGCCAAAGCAAAGGAGGAAAGGCTTTGAACAGAACCCGCCGTTCCTCAGCCCTCCATCCTCAACTCCTCTGCCTCGCTGGGGTCTTTCATCCAGTTCGTGATGCAGACACAGTGCCTGAGCAGGAGAAGAGGACAGTGCCTGCAGAGGAGGCTTCCCTGGGACCTTGGGGATGCAGGCTTACCCTGGTCCCTACTCCGGCCACACTGTAGGTCTCTGGACTGGCCTGGTCCTTGTGAAGGCGGGAGATGAGAGGCCCTCGGAACTGGGTGTTGCTGGTACACGTGCTTCCTCCTGTGGAGTCTTCTCCCTGGATTTGAACCCCATGTACTTGGCTTGTCCTTCCCACGAGATGCTCAGTCTCACTATGTGTACGTTGTGTGGGCAGCTTGCAAGAGTGAGGTCTGGAGTGAGACAGACCTTGTTTGCCTCCCAGCTTTACCACGTTCTCTCCGTGTGAGCGTAGGCTTGTTACCACCTCTCTGATATTCATATTGTCTCCCACTTTACAGATGAGAAAATGATCATAACTTAGGTTCAGTTTAAGGAGGATTCAAAAGACAAAAGCATGTGGAGGTTGAGCATATTTTCTAGAGTGTGGTGAGAATTCAAGAAGCAGCAGTTTTATAATAATTCCTGTCCAGCCTTCTCTCTGTCTTCCTCAGTGGGGCGAGCCACAGAGCGTCGTCCATTCTTTGGTGCTGTGAAAGGCTGGTTGACTCCAGAGTATTGACTTGAACAGAACACGGGTCTCAGACCACTGACCTGCTGGGAGCGTCGATAGTCCAGCTTCAGGACAAGCTGGAGGACGTCCCACTGCCCTCGCTTTGATAGCCGAGCTCCCCCCAGTAACCTGTTCCTCCAGACCTAAGCTTATGAGGCCTTTTCCACTTCCTCTGTTGACACTGCAGAGAGCACATCATGCTGAATAGAGCCGAGGGCCTCTTTTGGCAGCTGGTCCAGCCAGCGCCCGGGTCTTCAGAGGAGACTGGTTGAAAGGGAATTGAGGGCAAATCCCATGAAGCTCGGGCAGCAGCGGGGAAAGCGGGGGGAGACTCCCTTGGACCTAATCAACCATGGAAAGTCCTTTGGTGACCCCTACTGTGGGGGGCATATCAGGCATAAACAAGTAAAGATACAACAGAAGCCTTTAGACATAGCCAAGTTCTTCCCTTACGTTTTAGGGCTTCATCTAAAGCTCTCTCTGAAGGTGGGGCCACCGCCTCCCTCGTCCCCCAAATTCATTAGGAGTTTTTGACCCCCACTAACCCCTCTGCAATCACAACCTCTGCTGGTCTTTCTCTTGCAGCCAGGCGCCACTCCAGGGCCCGGCCCAAGGTCACGCTCTTGAGCTACGCCTCCCCGATGACCGCCGTCAGCCGGCCCCTGAACGAGATGGCCCTGACCCCTCTGACGGAGCAAGAGGGCGAGGCCTACCTAGAGAAGTGTGGCAGTGTCCGGCGACACACGGTGGCCAATGCCCACTCGGACATCCAGCTGCTGGCCATGGCCACCAGGATGCACTCGGGCTTAGGGGAGGAGCCTGGCGGCGAGGACAAGTGCCTGCTTCTGCCACCCAGCTTCCCGCCGCCCCACCGGCAGTGCTCCAGTGAGCCCAACATCACTGATGGCCCTGATGAACCGGAGCAGGTGGCAGCGGGCAGCCGGGAGGACTCAGAGCTGAACTGTTCATCCCTCAGCTGAATGCCCGCCTCTGGGACCTCCCAGCTCCTGCCTGGCCACCAGGATGAGGGCGGCTTCATCCGCGAGGACCGCCGAGGGGAGCTCTTCCTTTGGGCAATGCCGCCTCATGCCTTTCCAGGTACAGGCTAGTGTGAGCGCCCTTGGGAAAATCCCCGTCGTGAGCCTCTCCATTTTCGTGACTGTGACCACCTACCTCTTGGCGGCCACACAGATCCAACTGCCTAATGTTCACCTTCTGACTTTCAGCCTTGCCTGCCTGACTCAACTCAAATCCTCCTCTCTGGGCTTTTCCCCTCAGATATTGGACTATCTGATCCTCCCAGCCCTATATCGCAGTGCCCCTGGCGTTCCTATAGCAGGAAGTCGTCCGACCCACACACACAGCCAGCAAGGATGTGTTGGCGTGTGGAGTTCCCCTTGAGGGTCCTTGTGATACAGAGGCCGATGGGTGAAAAGAGGCAATAGAGAGGTACCTCTTCTCTCCGTCTTGTGTGGAGTAAAAGTAGACTGCGGCCCCTCCCAAGCCTGACTCTGGGAATGCAGCTTTCGTTTCAGTTTCAGAATTACTGGGAAAGAGTGGCCCCACCGGTGGGTGAGGGTCTGTCCTCACCTATATCCAGACCCTATGTGCTGCCCTTGGCTTTTGGCCCAGGAGGGCCACAGTGCTGGAGGACCCCCGTCTTTGATTAAGCCTCAGCATTCCCCTCTCAGGCTTCCTCCCCGGCTCACGGAACTAACCTTCCCGGTGGAGTAGCTGGTGCCTCCCTCCCTTTCTCATTTCAGAAACCGACCCTTTTCCTATTGTGGGGTTGGGGCCAGCTGATACCAACCAACCAGTCTGTTCCTGGATTTGACTTGAATTTTTTAAATGTGCATCGTTTCAAAAATAAATTGCTTGCAAGTATTTGCACGTAGGATCTTGTACCGCTCATTTCCAATGGGGTGTGTCTTCAAACTGAAAAACAGCAAGCCCCCTAAGAAAGGAGACTGGAAGTGGTCCAGGGTGAAAGTGATCCGTGGTGGGCAGGGCTTAGAGGCCGCAGAGCTCTGGAAGCAGCTGGACTTGAATCCAGTGTGGCCTGTGTTTGTGAGTGTTGTGGTTTATAGGAAAAGTTGCATTGAGATAGAGAGACTCAGCTTGTCTCACGAGCTGAGAGTTCTAGCAAATGGGATGTCTCAGCGCTCTACAGTGCAGGGAGCTGGGAAAGATGTGGGCAGGACCTTTTGGAGAGATGTCCATTCCCTGTGATTAAAGAAGTGCCTGGAATGTATAACCTGTGGGGCCTTGACATGTTTTGGGGGGCAGCGGGCTTTGGTACTGTGCTATATATATCCTCAGCACTCCTCCCTCCATCCAGGTCTGGGCTTTTTATCTCCGTTGACCTCCCTGTTCTTTTTGTATTTGCCTGTTGGCCCCGCTGATAACAGCTCCAGAAAAAAGAGAAGGCCCCTGGGCCCTTCTGGCACCTTCTAGGTATCCTGTTAATCTTTGGAAACTTTGTTTATGAAATGTCAGAGACATGAGCCAGTTTGGCTTCCAATATGGCAGGAGGTGGCCGGGAGAGAATGAGGACAGTTTAAGCTGCCAACAGAGGAGGAAAGCTTCTAAGCTCATCTAAGCCTTGACAGCATTTCCCTTCTGGGTGAAGATTTGAAATATGACCAGAGGCATGCTTTTGATGGCTTTTGATTTGGAAATTTTGTTTAAAAAGTTGTTTTGTTTTCAGCCTTTTAAGAGATTGATGGAAGAGAAATGTCCAAAGGAGATCTTCTGAGAATTTCAAACAAAAAATAATCTGTGTATGCGTTGGATAAAGTCCACAAATTCACTAACAGGTATCAGTAGGTAACAACATGATGATTTATTTTAACTGATGGCTTCTGTCCTTATTGGTACACTTAGCACTTGGGACTAGTATTTATTGATCCAGGCAAAGTAATTAATCATGCTTGGGTTTGCTTTTTTAGTTTACAACCTGAATGATATATATGTCTTTAAATGCTTTTTCCACACACTAAATGCCCCTGATGGGGACATCAGTCATCAGTTAAATATGTAAGCTCTTAGGCCGAGAATGGGAGTGTCAGTACAGACCCAGTGTACTTAATTGCTAATGAATGTTAGCCAGTTTACAACTTTGCCTTTGATGTACACACCTGATATTTGTACAGTATTTCACACTGTACATATAAAAATTGTGCTGATGTCTATGAGCATTCTAGCCATCAGAGCTATTGCAAGAGCGACAACCGTAGTGTTGTTTTTTGTTTTTTTGTTTTAATTTTATATTATTTTTGGCTGCATTGGACCTTTGTAGTTGCGTGCAGGCTTTCTCTAGTTTTGGCGAGCCGGGGCTACGCTTCGTTGTGGTGTGCGGGCTTCTCATTGCGGTGGCTTCTCTTGTTGTGGAGCACGGGCTCTAGGTGCGCCGGTTTCAACAGTTGTGGCACACGGGCTCAGTAGCTGTGGCGCACGGGCTTAGTTGCTGCGCGGCATGTGGGATCTTCCCGGACCAGGGCTTGAACCCGTGTGCCCTGCATCGGCAGGCGGATTCTTAACCACTGCGCCACCAGGGAAGTCCAACGTAGTGTTTTTAACCACTTTTTCTCCCCTTCACAAGATGAAGATTCGTTTTTGTTATTTAAGCTAGGATCTTCCGGTGGCTGAGGTTTAATGACAGGAAATGATCATGACTCTTAAACTCTGAGTGGGCTCGAAACCAAAAACCTTTTATGCTGTCCGTTTCAAATGGATTCAATAAACGTCATTTTGTACATGCTGCCCTGTTCCCAGGCTGCGTGTCTTGATTGAATTTGCAAGCGCAGAGCGTCCGTTAGATCTTTTCTGCCTCCTGTCCTCACACTCCCTGTGTGAGGAGCCTGCCTTCCCTGGCGCCATGTTCCGTTTCCTGTTGCCCCCACCCCAGGGTTAGGCAGCAGCCTGACCTCAGCCAGTCTCCCCTGGGCTTGGCTTGCCATCCTTGTCTGGATTGGCAAGTCATTTCCTGGAGGAACAGCCTGTCTGCAAAGAAGCTTGGAAAACACCGAACAAAGTCGGAGAAGGCAAGGCCTCTTCTGAAGCCAGCTTGGTCTCTTTCCTGAGTGTTTGACCTGGAGGGGGCACTTACCGTATTTACTTGTAAACCATCTCCTCATATATGCCCCTTCGGTTCTGTTGGGTAGAGGCTATTTATTTATTTTTTAAATTTTTATTGGAGTATAGTTGATTTACAATGTTGTGTTAGTTTCAGGTGTACAGCAAAGTGAATCAGTTATACATATACATATATCCCGCAGAGGCAGTTTATAATATTTTGCTCTCCACATACATTGGGCTAGCCAAAAAGTTCATTCAGGTTTTTCCATGCGAGCCGATGGAAAACCCGATCGAATTTTTTTGGCCAATCCAGTATTTTCCTGGGAGGGCTGCAGCAGTGTTGGCTTGAGACCCCTGAAGGCTTTGTAACAGGCTTCAGAGAGGCGTGACCTGAACTGACTGAAGATCCTGGAGGAGGTCAAGGAGAGCGTTCACACTTTTTATTGTGCCTTCAGAGGCTGGAAGTGTGAACTATGAACCCTGAGCATTCTGCCTTGGTAGATTTCATGCCATTGGGGCACCACCTGTATTCACTCAGCCAGCCACTCAGCTTCCGGCCAAGGATTTGCGGAACTGCCACTGCTTTGTAGGCACTTGTGTGTGCTGGGGATGCAGTGATGATGGATAAGCTGCGTGCCTGCTCTCTTGGAGCTTACCATTGAATGCGGGAAGGCTGGCAATCGGGTCAACACAGGCATTTCAAAAAATGAACAACACTGGATGACACAGAATGGCAAAATGCAGTGACTAGAGGGTGATGCGAAGGTGACCCTAGGTCAGGTGGCTAGAGAAGGTCTCTCTAAAGTTGCAGCCGGCTTTACAACCTGCTTTTGTTTCCGCTCGCTGCCATAATAAATTACCACGAATAAGTGGCTTAAAACAGCGAACACTTCTAATCTCACAGTTCTGTAGGCTGGAAGTCTGACCTGGGTCTCCCTGGGCTAGAAGTCAAGGTGTTGGCAGGGCTGAGTTCCTTTCTGGAGACTCTGAGGGAGAATCCATTTCCTCACCTTTGCCTGCTTCTAGAGGCCACCCATGGCCTCTTCATCTTCAACACCAGCAACAGTGGGATGAATCCCTCATGCCAGCCTCCGTTCTGCCTCCTTCTTCCACTTTTAAAGACACTTGTGATTCCATTGGGCCCACCTGGATAATCTTTATCTCAAGATTTCTATGCGCAAGGCCTCTCCCGCCCCCTCTGCTGATGTCTCAGTGGGAGAAAGGCCAGCCACCTGGTATGCTGGGGACCCCGAGAAGATGAGGCGGTGTCGAGCGGGTGGGTGCTGGTCTCCAGGGAGACTGGCCCACCTAGCCCAGGGGCCTTTAAGCCTGATTTCTACCCACTGGCCCAGACTCCCATGGTGACCATGATGCTGGGGTTCTTCACTCAAATCTTATTTCCCATCTCATATGCCTGTCAGGCCCACATCATCCCTCGAATGCACTTGTATGACTTGGTACTCCCTGAATTGGTCTCCAGGTTCCATTTCACCCTATGGACACGCCCCAGCTGATCTTTCTAAAATGCAATCCCTGCTTAAAACTTCTCCCTGGCTTCCAATAAAATCCACACACCTGAACTTGCCTTTCCAAGCTGATCCCCACCTGCCTTTCCCGCCTCCTTCATTGCTCCCTGACTGTCCGTTATCCCAGGAAGCTGCCTTCCACCTCCACACCCTCCGCCTTGCCTCTGCTGGTCCTTCTCCCTCATCCAGGTAGAAGCCTCTACACACTCTCAGGTACTGTCCTAGGAAGGTGAGGATGTGTAGGATTTCTGTTTGCATGCCTGGAGCCTAGCAATACAGAGAGGGATCCAAGTCTTGTGCATTGAATGAATTAATGGGGTGGTGATAATTCTGATCTGACCCCCTCCCTCCCAGGTATTTATGAAAAGCACCCTCATCCCCCTTCCTTTCTTCCTCCGTGGGGACCTTCCCCATGATGCTCTCTAGGGATGTTCCAACTGAGGCTGCGTGGCCAGGTGACCCTGTGAGCAAGGCAGGGGTTGGAGGCAGGTCTGAGTCCGTCCCTGTATCCCTGCACCCTCCTGCTGCAGCCAGTGGCTGCCGTGGCCCTGTGGACAGCTACCCCTGTCCGCAGGGCTGCTACCTTGCTGCTGAGCCAGCCACCTCTTTCTTGGCCTTTCCCCTTTCTGTCTGTGGTGAGAAATTCCTTCGGAGCCTGGACCTTGTGCCTGAGGGAGAGAGAAAGCCCTTGTTTGTCGCAGGGCCATCTCCTTGAAGAAACCCTCCTGCCACAAAGTAAGAGGGAGCGGCCTAGGCCCCTGTGCTCAAGCAAGAACCTCCTTGTCCTAAGCCCCCTGCCCTCAGGATCCAGCACAGGGGAGGTTCCAATGCCGCCACCCTGGTGTGCCCCGCACTGTGCTGATCCTCATGGCAACCTTGCAAGGCAGGTGTCCCCTCATTTTGCAGATGGGGAAACTGAGGCTTGGGTTCTTTAAGCAATGGAGCTGGGACTCAACCCCAGGTTCTTTCACCTCAAATCCAGTGGTCATCCCTATCTATTCCATGGGGTATCCCAGCTTTAGAAAGTGAGAAAGCAAAACAGATAAGCCAGGGGCATAATCTCCTCTGCCTGCTGCAAGGTGAGACGGTTTCAGGGTTTCCAGAAAAGCAAAGAAACAAAGCTGCCTCTCTTGCTCTTCTCTAGCTATTTCTAGAAAACCTGAGAGTAGAGAGTGGGGAGGGGGACCCAGGAAAGTGGATTTCTTATGTAGGAAAGATTTCAATGGATATTTTTATTAATGAGTTTAATTTTGGCTTTGAAATACTATTTTAATAAGTTTAATAATTAGTAATCATTTAATAAGTAATACAATTAATAATTTTGTCATTAGAATCAAGATACAAGTTAAACTTTTTCAGGCTTTTAATTTTATTATCCTACGAATTTTATTATTCTATTTTTAAGTCTAGCAGATTGTAGCAGTAACTTTGGAGGAGACTTCTGCATAATGCTTGGTCCTATTTACAAGCTAGGCTCAGCACTTGAAACGCTTTTAAATGCATTTATAAATTTAATATATTAATTTCTCTTCAAAGTACTTCAGTTTTTATGACAGCATGCAAAATGTCCCCCAATCCTAAGTTCTTATAGGAACTAATAAATTAAGCTTATAAATAAGGGAAACTTTAAATGTTTTCATACTCTACTTAAACTTAGATATCACCATAAAAAAATCACAAGTCTAAATTAATTACTCAGTTATACATTTTAAAGTGGAATTATAAAACTGTCATTCTAACGGACCTTATTCTCTTAAATATCACGTGTCTAAAATACCAATATGCCGTTTGCTTTCTAACATAAAAATATTAGAGATATAGTTTTGTTTTAAATCTTTCTCCACTTAAGCCTCAGTCTTCCTGGTATGGTGGTTGTTAAGCTATTGTCTCAGCTTCGAGACTTTTCTATATTTGGGGATTCTGGGGCTGGGATCCTGCACATAACACATCTGATTGTTAGCTGGGTCCCTGTTAGCTCTCCCAGTGGGGGCCACTAGAGGGAGCCTGGGAGGCTGGTGGAGTCTCTGCTTCCTGTCCTGTCAGCATTGCACTCACAGCTGGGTCCAGTGGCAGTAGCTACCTCCAGTTTGCAGGTTTTCCTCCCCCCCAGAACCCGCCTCAACATTCCTGCTCAGAGACAGCAGCACCGCTGGCCTGGGCCCCCCTCAGACGTCTGCAGCCCAGCTCTCTGCGGCCATCCTCCAACCCTTTACATCTCAGTCATCCCCAGCTCTTCCTTCTAAGGGTGGTCGTTGCCTCCTGTAGTTACTGTAGTGATTTCCTCAGTGTCCACTCTTTGCCGTTTTACTTGTTCAATACCTGATGAATAATTCTTCCTATTAAATGCTCTGTTAAAATGATGGATATGGCTTTTGCCCCTGACTAGACCCAGACTGATGAACCAGGGTTGAAAACTACATGCCTGCTAAAGAAGACAGTAACCATCCCAGTTAACCAAGGTGATGCATTACCAGAAATTTCCTTTGGACGTGAGACTCAGACCTGCAGACATTCAGAGCGATTCTTCTCACCTCCACCTAAGGAAACCGTAGTATTTCAAGTAATTTTGGTGATTGTTCCTCAGCATTCTTGAAATTATGAGCAAATTGTACTTGATTCTTGTCAGCATCCCCAAGAGACACTGGGTGCTATTTATGATTTAGTCAATGACTTCAAAACCTAAAAGAGCATAAGACAATTGCCTACTTCTTCAGTCTACCTGCAGAAGTATGCCCTTCTCACCAAGTCACTCATTAAATTGGTTCTTAATTTCCTTGGTTTTTCTGGCCTAAGTCTAATGATCTTTGAGAAGAATACTAAGCAATGTAAATATCTTGAACCTAACAGTCGCCTGAATTCTTTCATACTCTCAGGAACACATAACTTTTAACAAATACCTAACTTCAGTCTGATATCAGTTATATATCTCAGATAGCTTTGTCTGGGGTCCAAGTTATGAGGTCATTCCATCCTCTGTAAACTGAACTAGGATCAAGTCAATTGCCTGCCAACAGAAACGTTTGCTGCCCACTCCAAGGCAGTTTTGAGAAGGGCTCAATAGGTGGAAATAACATACGGCTTCTGGTTCTGGCCATAGGGGAATGGCTTGTATCAGATGAATCTTTTTGCCAAAATAATTATAAAACCTGGATAAAATATATAAAGCAAATGGTCAAAGGAATTGGAGAGCACCCAGTGCAGGCAGGATCTGAACTGCTATGATCCCTAAGAGAAGGGAAACAAATGAGGCAAAACTTCACATTCATCCTGGTTTTTCCAAAGGGTTTTACCCAAAATCACTGAAAGTGAGAGCTTGCTGGGTGGCCCCTCGAAGCCCCTGATTTTCCATAGAGAAGTTGTTCCACTGGAGGGAAATTCCCTCTTGAGGCTCCTCACCAGTGTGTGAGAGCTGCCCTGAGGCTCGGCCCCCCAAATTGCCCCCGGAGAGGCGGTGAGCACAGGAAGAGAATTAACTCCACAGGGAAACCAGGGCCACTATCTGTAGTTTCAATCTCTTTCTCCTCTGTCCTGCTCCACTGCAGTCAGACAGACCTTTTTCTATGCCCAGCAAAACTAGCTGGTGACCTTTGAAAAGTTACTTAACCTCTCTTTTCTTCCACAAAACGCAACTAATTATGCCTACCCTGCAAGATTAGAGGAAAAAAATATATATATGTGCATGCACACACATATACACACATATACACATACATACACACACATGCATGCATACAGATGGCATAGAAAAGGTCCAGGCTCTCTCCGGGTTAGGTAAAATCATTAGTGTTCATAGCAGCCTTCTGTGTAATGGCCAAAAACTGGAAACCACAACATCTGTCGATTGATGAATGGCGAGACAAAACGAGATACATCCACACAGTGCAGTTCTACTTGGCAACAAAAAAGGAATAAACTACTGACACATGCTACACAATGGACAGACTTCAAAAATGTCATGCTAAGTGAAAGAGACAGCCATAGGAGACCATACACTGTATGATTCCATTTATATGAAATGTCCAGAAAAGGCACATTTATAGAGACAGAAGGCAGATTAATGGTTGCCTGGGGTGGGGAACGGGAGTGGGGATTAACGATACACGGGCATCAGGGGTCTTACTGCAGGGAGGAAAATGTCCTAAAACTGAGTTATGATGATGGTTGCACCACTTGGTTAAGTTACTAAAAGTCATTTCAACTGCACACCTGAAATCGCATTTTTCTTTTTTTTTTTATTGTGGTAAAATATACATAAAATTTGCTATTTTCATCTTTTTTAGCTGTATAGATCAGTGGCATTAAGTACCTTCACATTGTTGTACAACCATCACCAGCATCCATCTCCAGACCATTTTCATCTTCCCCAGCTGAAACTCTGTCCCCATTAAACAATTATTCCCTATTTCCCTGCCCCAGCCCCTGGCAGCCACCACTCTTTCTATCTCTATGAATTTGTTCTAGGCTCCTGATGTAAGAGGAATCATACAATCTCTGTCCTTCTGTGACTGGCTTATTTTGCTCAGGATAATGTTTTCAAAGTTCATCTATGTTGTAGCATGTGTCAAAATGTCCTTCCTTTTTTTTTGGCGGTACGCGGGCCTCTCACCGTTGTGGCCTCTCCTGTTGCGGAGCACAGGCTCCGGACGTGCAGGCTCAGCGGCCATGGCGCTCCGCGGTATGTGGGATCCTCCCGGACCGGGGCACGAACCCGTGTCCCCTGCATTGGCAGGCGGACTCTCAACCACTGCACCACCAGGGAAGCCCTGTCCTTCCTTTTTAAGGCTGAGAAATATTCCCGTGTATGTATGTACCACATTTTGTTTATTCATTAATCCCTTAATGGACATTTGTGTTATTTCCATCTTTTGATTATTGTGAATAATACTGCTATGAATATTGCTGTGTAAATATCTCGAAACTGGTAGGGTTTGTGATAAGTAAAACATATCTCAGTAAAGTTATTTAAAATAAAACCTTTTTTCCCAAAATTTAAAGAGCCAATAAATGGTAGATGCTGTTATATCAATAACTTAGAGTGGCAAATTTGATCAATGAAGTGAGTTTTTAAAAATAAAATTAATTTAATAAAAAAGACATGGTTTAGGGCTTCCCTGGTGGCGTAGTGGTTGAGAGTCCGCCTGCTGATGCAGGGGACGCGAGTTCGTGCCCCAGTCCAGGAAGATCCCACATGCCGCGGAGCGGCTGGGACCGTGAGCCATGGCTGCTGGGCCTGCACATCCGAAGCCTGTGCGCCGCAACGGGAGAGGCCGCAGCAGTGAGAGGCCCACGGACCGCAAAAAAAGAAAAAAAAAAAAAGACATGGTTTAGAAAAAGGAAAAATACAGAAAAGTACGAAAAAAAAATCTGTAATCTCACTTGGAGATAAACCGTTGAAAGACTACAAGAACTACCAAATTTTAATTTTACTTGAAATTAGTAGAAGGAACTGAACTGAACTGAAGAAGTTGCTGAACTTCAGATGTTTATCTAGAACAGAGAGATTCATTCCTAAACTCTAAAGGCAAAAAAAAAAGTTATGAGAAAATATTGAGGTTGGGTTGGGACCCATGGTTTTTCTATTTCAGTTCATGTTTCTTAATGGTCAAAGTTTAATCTCCCAGATGGACAACTGTTTCATAAAAATAGAGGATATTTCTGATGTTTAAAAAAATTAAGTACCTGAATTTTTAGATGAAAAACAAAGAACGTTGAAAACCTCAGCCAGGGGCTTCCCTGGTGGCACAGTGGTTGAGAGTCTGCCTGCCGATGCAGGGGACACGGGTTCGAGCCCTGGTCTGGGAGGATCCCACATGCCGCGGAGCAACTGGGCCCGTGAGCCAGAACTACTGAGCCTGTGCGTCTGGAGCCTGTGCCGCGACAGCGAGAGGCCCGTGCACCGCGATGAAGAATGGCCCCCGCTTGCCCCAACTGGAGAAAGCCCTCTCACAGAAACGAAGACCCAACACAGCCATAAATAAATAAATTAATTAATAAATTAATTAATTAATTAAAAAAAACAAAAAACCTCAGCCAACTTATAAGATAAACTTCTAAGAGAAATTATTAGGGAATGACTAGTTTGTAAGCCAAGTAACTACAAAAATGACAGATCACTTTCAAAGCAGGAGGAAGTGATTGTAGCTAGCGTCTAAAATAAATCCAAGGAGGTTACACATGAATTCTGAGTATCTGTCAGTTTTCTCCTCCCTTGAATTAACTGGTTCTTGTTTTTGAATATATCTGCTCCAGCCTGAATTTTTTCACCCAGAGGTGTGGAGTCCACACGTTCTATGTTCTGCTGTCTTTATTCACTGCAAAAAAGAATTAACCGAAACTTGAAAATAAGGCAAAAAGTTGGGCTGTATGTCCTTTTAGAGCCACACTGGGGAATTATTTAACAAGTTGCCCGAGGATTATTTAATTTTCTGGGAGAATATTTCTCTGTTTGACTTTGCTATTTATTATTTGATCATAGCCCAGATACTGCAAAGTTATGTTAATTTGTATTTTTCTATTTCATAGGAAAGATAACCCCAAAGGTTATGGCTTTATTAGCTTGTAAGACATTAACCAGTTTCTTCTGTAACCTAGCCATTTAATTCTAACATTCTTTTTTTGTTGTTTTGAAAATGCTTTTCCTGATTATATAAACTCTTTTTACCCAGATGCTCTTGGAATCAGCTTTACCATCTAACGGTTCCGTCATAAATTAATGAGCTGAACAAAACCTTTGACATATTCTATATTTGAATGAGAGCCATGATTTTACCATCTTAACAATTATACTTTGATTTAGCTGGTAGACCTCAGATCATACTCTCTCCTTCCATCTCCTGTGAAGAGTCCCCTGGAGAGCCTGTTTAGAATGCAGATTCCCCAGCCCACCGCTCAAAAAGTCTAATTCTGGGGGTTTGGCCAAGGCCCAATAATATGCATTTTAATAAGCACCCCAGAAGATTCGGAGGCTGATGGTCCTCAGACCCAGACACCTCGCGAAAGCCCCCAGTGAACTGCATGGTACTAATGCTGACTTGATTCTCACTGTTCAGCGAGGACAAAGATAACCGGGGTTAAAGGTTGAGGCCTTGGGATGTGCTAGAGTCCAATAGTCCCTTTTCCTAAACTTCAGCTTGGAGACAGCAGTTGATCTCCAATGTTCATCTACCCATTGGCTATATCAGAACAGGGGCAGAGGAGTGGGGGTGACCAGGAATCTGAACACATAAGTTGAACCTCGAGAAATTGCTGATACTCAACTCTTTATTGACCTTACAAAAAAGGTGATTTTGTATGGGTCGACCTAATAATTCCTCAGGTGTTTCTAATTTGAAGCTGATTTGGCAACCAACCTGTGAATATGATAGTTGGGGGTGTAATTTCTAATATGGGGGAAAGTGCTTTGTAGCATTCATCAGACTCAAAGCAAAAAAAAATTAAGGACTCTCTTCCCCTAAAAAGCCACAAAGTACAACTTTTTGCATACAATCTAGGGGAATTTATGGACTCCTTAAAAGTGCAAGGACTCCAGGCTAATCCTAGTTTACAGATTTCCTTCTGAAGGTTGCTTGCTTTAGGGATGAAGCTCTGCTGCCCCCTACTGCCAAATGAGGCTCCAGCTGGCTTTGCTCTACTCAGGCCGGTCTTTCAGTTTGGAGTTTTGTAGAAGCTAGAACCCGCTGTCATCCCACGCCAGTTGGAGCAGTCCAATTCTAGGCGGGAATGGGCCCCCACAGATGTGTTTAACCATCATTCACACACTGCAGTGAATTCTCGTCAGTGCAGGGGCATTTTGTGCTTTGATGAACACTATGCATTGTCTAGTCCAAAGCACACCCTTCAGGGTTCTGAGTCTCATTCTAAGGAAGCTACTTTACAGCTCTGTCCTGTAGATAACCGAGAGCAATGCAAAATGATTCTTATTTCTAGAAACGGAAATTATGTCCTGTGAGATTTGCTTGACTCCCCCCCACCCCCCGCCCCACACCAAGGAAGAAGCTGGGTTTGCTTCCATTTGGACATTCATGTAAATGTTCCTCATCTCTAGGTGTGTCTGTTCTTTGGGTTCTCATTTGGACGGTTATAGCATCTGCCTGCTTCCCTCATTAAGAGTTAGAGAAAATCTTTAACACATGCTCATTTGATATCTGTATGAGAACCGTAATTTGACTCTTTTTTGAAAATTATCCTTTAACAAAGGCCAGGATCATATTAGAGATCTCTGATCCCCATCTGATTCCTTTCCTTGAAAGCTCACAGTCTGATTGAGAAGACACTCAGTGCTGCCAATAACTCTTTGAGATATTAAGAAATCCTCCCCTCCTCTCCCTGTACCCCATCTGCCTCTTTCAGGTAGCATGCCACCTCTTTTCCTCAGGGGAGGGAGGTATATGGCAAAAGCAAAACAAAAGGCAACAACTGAGGATTTTGTAAATCTTTCTGGGTTTTGTTCTAGTAAAGCTTCAGCCCACAGAAGAGTTCAGAGGAGCAGTGGAGCAGGAGAGGACCTGAATCTTGGAGAAACAGGAAGTGGACTTTTCCTTCTACGGAAGCATGGGGTTCCCTCAGGCTGAGAGAAGGAGAGGGAGGCAGGAGCATCAGGACCAGGCCCTGAGAGGCAACGCTGCAGGGTCGGGGTGGATGGAACAAGAGCAAGGCACAGGCCGGAAGGCCCCGCTAAGCCCAGTGGACACGTGTGCGCGTGTGTGTGCATGCGTGTGTGTGGGAATGAATTTGGCCTCTAGCCTTCTGGGCTATTTAAAACCCTCAGATCTTGACTCATGAGGCAAGCTGCATTCTGTTAAAGTCGTTTGTGTTCTGGGGGCTACATTTTAAAAGTGAAGAAAGAACAGAAAATGTCAGAACGGATCAGGTGTAGTAAAAGCAAGTGTTTCAGAAACCTTTTGTGTCAGGTGAGTTGGTGTATATATTATTTATTCATTTATCTCTATCTAATTTACTGTGGGTAGTGAGAAAAAAAGATTGCAAAACTGATCCTAAAAGCATTAATAAACAGTCAATTTCTGTTCTATCGGTCTAGCTGTATTCAATAAACCTGCCTTCTTTCCTCTTCTTTCACAATGGCTCCAAAGGAATTTCAGATTAGACTGGAAAAAATCTTACTTTCAGGCTCCGAACTAGTCTAAAGGGAATGACTAGTTACCATCTTTAAGCACTTTTGGGGGGGCTTCGTCTACTTTAGCTAGACACCTCAAGAGAAAGGAGCAGCCGGGGGAAAGGAACCTGGGATTGAGACAAAGAGGCCAGACCTCCTCAGACAGAAGCTCACTATTTTTAAATCAACCCCTGCCTGCCAGTCAGGATAGACCAGCCAGTGGGAAGGTGGGGTAAGGAGGGGAAGGATGATTTTTCAGGAGTTTGAGATCTACTTTTCAGCGCAGTTTTATTATTTATCTTTCAGCAGTATAAATTCTGTGAAGATCAGACTTGCTGACCCACTTTTGTATTAAAATGTACAAATCCCTACCCAGACCAAGCAAACATTCTGTGATTTTGCCTTATTTTCTGCCGCGGCTACAACTGTCACTTTATAAAGTAATCCTGTTCCTGCTGGTCCCTTAATTACAAAAGTTAATTTTGAAAATGTGACAACAGCGTAACAGACATCCGTAAGAATGGACTAGAAGAAAGACGTGTTGTTAAACACAAATGAAGACCACACTTGAAAACTCTCTGAGCAGACACAACCAGTTTGGTCATACAAGAAAAGCTTAATTTAGCTTATTTTGCAAGACAAGCAAGGCTAACTTGACCTGAGTCACTTCTTGCTTATGCCTCTGAAAATCATAAGCAAAACTTAAATTGTTCCCCCAAATTGATATGAAGTAACCAGTAACCAATTTCCTTTCATTTAAGAAAATTCTAATATTGTAACCAACGACTGTGAAGAATAAGCATTGTCTCCACACTAGATAAGCTGCATTATAACAATAGACAGGAGGGGTTAGGTGTGTCAGTCTGGCATTTGTTTTCATCTAAATTAATATTCAACAAGATCCCAATCAAGGAGCACTGTTTTGGTCATATCTTTGCAACCACTACTAAGATGCTATCTACGGTAAAAACTCCAAGTGCCTTTGGAGATAAACGTGAATCTACATCCATCACCTGGGCTTAGAAAGAACAGAGCACACTCACCTGCTAAATGGAGAACAGAGACCCTGCTTAGCCCTCGGCCGACCCTGTAATTTCATCTCATCGACCTGATGGAGACCACCTGAGGCCGGGCTGGCAGGAGCAGGGCTGGTGCTGTGTGTGGTGTGGGTTGATGCTCGGGGAGCAGAGGAGGGTGTGGCAGTGCATCGGGATGACTGCGTTAAGCCCAGCCCTTCCACACAACCTGTTCTTAAACTGAACACTGATTTTCTATCTTTCTGTGTTGAATGTCTGCCTCCTCCCATCTTTGTATTCACCACCCCACCACACACAAAATACATTATTTTCAGAGTTCAGATGGATTATGGATTAGGAGAACACTCATAAATTCTGTAGCAATAGTAAGTTCTAAGCAACAGCGGGTTTTTGATAAGACACTTTGACCGTTTCCCATGCTTCAATTTTTCAAAAGTCAGAGTTCATTCCGTAGCTTGTCATACAGTTAGAGCATTATAAGAGCCTCCCCGGATTCACAGTGTATTTTTTCTTTCTTTTTAAAGTGTCTTTCTTAATAGATCCAAGCATTAATAAATGTTACCCATTACTTAATAATATCTAAATTTCAAATTCTAGTCCCCACTTTACAAGTAGATAAATGGACACAAAGAGAAGTGATTTGCCTATGGTCAGTCAGGAATAAAATCTAAATCTCTTAGCTCCTAATTTACTGGTTTATACACTAAATTACCCTGCCTCTTCAAGCCCTCTGGGAACATAATCCTGGAACGCTGCATAAGCAAAATGGGGCCAAAATTGCACTCTCACCAGAGAAATTAATTGGATAATTAATCAAGTGTGGAAATAACATTAGAATATTCTGTACAATTGATCAAGGACTTTCAAATAATTCTATTATAAAAAACATCCCTTCAGGCAAAATAAATAAGATTGAAATTCAGCATGACAGATTTACAAGTTTAAACTAGCTTAAATTAAGGACTACAATTTTAGCTATAAAGCAAATATCATGTTTCCCGGAGGAGCTTAAGACAACTGAATTAAAGGTGTTCAATTATCTTAGCAGTGCAATTTTTAAAGAGAAACCAACCTTAATAAGTCTCATTAAAAGGAGCATCTCTGAAGTGGTAAGGCAAATGTAACAAAATGCTATTTGTGGATTCCAGGTGGTAGATGGCCATGTTACAATTCTTGCAACAATTCTGCATGTTTGGAAAATTTCATAATAAAGTGCTGGGGGAAAAAAGCAAAATAAAAGTAACATTTATTTCTTATCACCGAGAACTCACATGACAAATAACCTGCCAAAAAGTGGTGCACCTCAACCAGTATTTTCACTAAATGTTCATTGTTAATATTTGAGTGTGTGCTGTGTGCCAGGCACTGTGCTAAGTCTGGGGTTTCAGCTATGGACAGAACCTTGCCCCTGCCGCTCAGTTGATGTTCCCCTCAGGGCCACTGATAGCATCTCTTCCTTGGAATACAGAAATCCATCTGCCCTTCTTCCCACTGGCATTCTATTTAGCTTTTATCCTGAAATCTATCTGGGAGAAAGCTGGGATAAATGCAATTCATCAGCAGAGACAGGGAAGCTCTATCAAGAGGAGGTTCTCCCTTTGAGAGACCACATCTTAGCGAAGCAACTGGGCATCTCCTTGCAGGTATTTGCCTTTGACTAAAAGTGAGGGCTGTGATTGAACATCATGATCTGCAGAGATGCATCTGATTTGATTTCATCAGATCACCTTTTTGGATACTAGGAATTTGGAAGTGCCAACTCCATTCTAGACTCTACAATAGCAACTGTGAAACTAACTACAGCTTATCATATATATGCACCCGGGAATTTTTAAAAAATGTATTTCAAAGGAAAAACACAAATGACTATTGTCCCTTTTTCATTTCCTCAAGGCACTGCACTGCTTAGGTTCTATGGAACTAGGCATCACAAAAACACCTGATGGTATTTCTCATAAAACCGTGAGTAGAATTTAACTGAGGCAAAACAAGAACAGCAGTAACTGAATTAAGGAAAGCTATTTCAAAGCCTTAAGTTAGAAAAACCTCTCTAATAATTAAAAATGTTTTCTGGTCACCAGAGACTTGAGGATTCCCTGGATAAAGGAATGACAGGCAACTGCTCCTTTTTGGTGAGAATGTACTCTAACTGCATGCATAATTCATAAACATGCTCTTAGTTTAGCTAAGACTTATGGTATAAAAACAGCAATGGGGGACAATTTTATAATTTTATACCTGCCACAAAAACTAAATGCTAGAGATCATTCAACATCTCTGTTAGTCCGTCTTTAGGGGGAAAACCCCTCAATTTTCATCCTATTTCACTTTTTTCTATTCTATTTTTATTCCCCCCAATAAAAGTTTAATCATTTTGTAGTACAGCCAGAAACTGTCATTGCTGCAACCGCTAACAGACAGTAAAAAACTACCAAACTACCACAACATCCTGACTTTGTTTTCCAATAACAAAGGGTATGACCTGCAGCAAGTTTCATCCAACACTGGGTTGGACACCTCTGGGAAAAGAAAAAAACAATTTATTTTTAATTTAACAATGTCTAAAAGCAATGTCCAAAGATAAATGTTAAAAGGTTAATAAAACATAAATACACAGCTCAAATACTTGTTAGCCAACTGGGTGAAACCAGCATGTTGCAGAGTGAGGCAGGAGGTTTGAAAAATGAACGGAAGAGAGCCACTTTCCAGCTAAGAGTGGATTCTGAGTTGAAGTCACCAAAAGTTTATATATGGAGAGTTTGACCATTACTTTTACTCTATATTCACAATGAACGACCAGTATAAAATAAGTGGCAGGTTTATTACAAAATGCCAAATGTTGGGGGTTAAAAAAAATTGTTCAAATTAAAAGGAGACCCTAAATTGATACTAAATTGAAGTATTATGTCAGCAAAAAAAATAAAGCAATTTTTCTACTGGCAAAATCCTCTTGTAGATATTGCCAACTTTCTGCTGGTTAGCACTTCATTTCTTAAAACAGAATTTTATGGTTGGCATGGACCTTAGAAATAGCTAATTCAACTCCTTCAGCGAAACCTGAAGCTAAAAGTTGAAGTGAGGCAAAAAACTGTTTTTGTTTGGATTAAGGCTCCCAAGTTAGTAGAAAAAAATAACATAACCAAAGCAGGAAATGGCTCGCCTCAGTACCTAATGCACAGCCATGCTTTTAATAGAAATTTGACCAGGAAGCTTTTAAATGCTATTTCCTTCTCTGTGAGGGTTGAATGTTTTGTGGCAACATTTTTTTCTCCGAGAAAAGGACATGTTTACTGTAAAAAAATATAAAACATGTAAGAAAGCACAAAGAAGAAAATAAGTCATCAAAAAGAGTTTAGTATATTTCCTCCAGGCTTTTTTGTTTCTATACAAGAGTAACTGCCATTTATTTTTCACATGGAACTGGACAGCAATTTATTTCTGGAAAACCATCACAGGAACAGCAGCGGTGCCGGGCTCCTCACCTAGAGGGCCGTGCCGCAGTGATCCTCGGGAGCTGGCTGCAGAGCTCAGGGGCCACGGAGCACGAACTGTCAGCAAGCCAACTGTGAGCTAGCGACGGGCAGCTGCCGCTGATGGTGGCACTGGGAACAGGGTCCCTGTATGACCTTTTCTTTCCCCCACTTTACAGAATAAACCCACCAGAGCAGGAGCCTGGATGTGGGGTGGGTAAGGAGAGTAGACAGAAAAGTAAAGGGAAAGGTCAGAGTGGCACTTGCTGGGTCTGCCCGGAACCGAGACCATTCCTTTGCACGGTCTCTTGGCTTCCTCTTGAAATGAAGGCTGATCTTGAACACCGGCCAGGGGCTCTGATTTGGCCTCTCTGGAGTTGCAGGACTACCTCAGACAACTTTAAACAATCTTGTGTAAACAGCATGGTGTAGGGGTCCTCTCAGATTCTTCATAAGAGCCTGTACTAGTTGTGGGACTCCCTGAGAACTACATTTCAGCATAATCTTTAGTATCTAAGGCTTTTAACAAGTATCTAGTGGCACAAAACCCATCCCTCCCTGTTAGGAACAACTGACCACTTCAATACATTCCACGTGATCCTCCTCAGGTATGAACTGTGGGACTAAAGCCACCCGCTCCAGCCAAGTCCTGATATAATCACTATGACTTCCAACCTTGGTTTAGTGACCTCTCAGGTACACCAATGATCTCCCAAGTATTAAGAAATTCTGCATTTAGGACAGCAATTTTCTTCCATTAATTGAACTAAACCAGAAGGTGTTCAAAAGAGCTGAAAATTTCTGGCTCAAATAGCTTTTCTCACCACCAATGAGCTGCCCTATTGGTTGACTAGTTGAGCCATTTAAAATTTTTGTTGGTGATTATGTGTGTGCATCTCCTTGTCCTACAACCATTAGACAACAGAGAACATAGGTAGGGCTGTGGAATTCACTCTGCCTGGAATAGACAAAAGGGATTTATAGCATAACACCCAGCAGCTGGTTTCCACATGGTTCTCAGAGTTCTAAACTCTGGACAAGATGCTACTTTGTAGCCTCAAGTAAATAAGCAAGGTACAATGAAACAAGAATTATTCAACAAACAACATATCCACACTTAGTAAGCTTATATTTAGGGTTTAAACTAGTCCCTGAATATCCTTAAAAACACCCTGCAGGCGGAAAAAACAGGGTTAATGAGAACTTAAACTTTCCAAGGATTATGGTTCAAATCCTCTGAAATCTACAGGAGTTCAAATAAAATGAGAACTCAAGAATAATAATTATTCTCGCTGGCACCAGTGCGAGGCGGTAGTGATTCTCAAGCTTAATATATTGCATCTAACACTATAAGAATACGTGGAAATTTTATGGAACGTCCATTATTATTAAAAGGTTTGAGCTTTACTACTCCTAACCTGGGTTTGACAATAAACCCCCCTGGAGCAAGAGCCCATGAAAATAGAACAGAGAGATATCCTACTAGACAAACAACTGCTGCCATAGGCCACAGGCACTTTGAGTGTAACCATTTTTAAAAGGCAGGGAACACGTACATTCCCGAGAAAACTGCTTCAGATATTTTTTTTTTTTTTTTTTTTTTTTTGCGATAACGCGGGTCTCTCACTGTTGTGGCCTCTCCCGTTGCGGAGCACAGGCTCCGGACGCGCAGGCTCAGCGGCCATGGCTCACGGGCCTAGCTGCTCTGTGGCATGTGAGATCTTCCCGGACCGGGGCACGAACCCGTGTCTCCTGCATCGGCAGGTGGACTCTCAACCACTGCGCCACCAGGGAAGCCCTGCTTCAGATATTTTTAACAGGAAAGTGGCAAGTGACCTCTCTAACCACATTCACTGGTGGGTATACCTTCCCCATTGCTTTTTTTCTTTGTATGTTATTGAAAACAGGGCAAGTTTTCTCCAAATGTTTTTTCTGTTGTTTTGTTTCTTAAACAAATGAGGGGATGCTATATCCCCAAGTCAGTACTTCGTGGTTGAAAACCCTCCCTCCGAAGACTGCCCATGTCAAAGCGGGTGGAGACCTCACAGCGTACTAATAACGTGTCGTCCTTGATGAAGGTTCTTTGTCTCAGGGCTTCCAGATGCATAAAGGTCACATAGCCAAACCCTTTGGGGTTCCGTGGGATTGTGGGTCTCTGGAAGGCAAGCAGCTCTGGTTTGGCGTCCATTATCTCTTCATGGTTTTGCCTTACAGGTGCTTCAGACTGATCAAGGATGGTAAGGCGTATCGTACCCTGGAAGGGCCAAGGGAGGTGGCTGTCATACTCTCCTTGCATCGTGTGAACAAAGAGGGATATGTAGTTGGCACAGCGCTGTGCAGTCGGTAGCTGCAGGTGCAGGCGCATGCATAGTTTGTAGCCGGGTTTGCCTGTGTAGAATCCGGGGCTGTGAATGACAACAGGTTTCTCCTCTTCTTGAGATTTCAAGTGCATCCCAAAATTGCCAATCTTCCAGATGTATATTCCATTGCACTGCTGTGCTTCTATTTCAGCAACTTTGTCCTCAAGGGTTCGAATAGTTCGTTTTAGCTCACTTACATACGCGCTCTGAGTTTCCATTTTTGCAGTCAGCTCCCGGATTTGATGGTCTTGTCTTACAAGGCGACCCTCTAACTGTTGAATGGTTTCTTGGAAATTCTGGACCTCTGAGTGACACCCAGAGGAAATCCGGGGCAGAGAGGCAGAATCACATGGCAGCATGCCACGCTGAGGTGCGGGAGCTATCGCAAGGCTTAAAGTCTGAACAGCCTGGGCCATCATTCTCATGTGCGACTGGGTATCCTCTTGCAGGTGGCGTGCCAAGTGATTCCTCTGCATCTGAAAATCATGCACAGGCCTTAGGTTAGGAACAGAGACGTGAGCACCAGGAAAGGGACCTAGCCAAGCCAAATAAAAGGTTTTTAAGCCATGTCATCACTTCCCTCAATCCCCTACAATCTTCTTTGATTTCATCAGATTCTCGATCCAGTAAGATGATCTTGCCTCCTAATTCCCTGAAAAACCGAGAGGCTATCTGCTGAATAATCGTTCAGGGACTCAGAAAAAAACCTCCCTCCTACCTGTAAAAGTATCAGGATCTATACTCATCCTTCTTTTCTGATTCAGAGCTGACTCTCCTCTTGTCCTAGATTAATGCTTCACCTGGGCTCTAACTGGCACCTGCCCCTTTTCAACACCTCAGAGATTCTGCTTAGCTATCCCCTTTCTCCTTTATTTTCAAACATTCTCTCCTCTTAACCCTTCCCCTCAGAACAGAATTAGTAAAGTCTTTCCTGTTTAAAAAAAGGGGCAAACCTCTCTATTGATCTTGTATCTCCCTCTAGCTAGTATCATTTTCTCCCTTCTCCTTTTATAACCAAGAGGAGTCCACCTGCACTGCCTGCCCCCAATCCCTCACTTATTTTTACAAATCTGTTGCAAAGTGGAATCTTCCCTGTCTTCATACTCTTCTAAGATCATCAAGAATAGCCTGTTATATGAAAAAAAAATCATATAACAATTTTTATTGTAAGGGTAATTCATGTATATTACAGAAAAATAGGAAGTGTAGATGATCAAAAAGAAAATAAGTTACCTATTATCTCACCTAACTACCATTAACATTTTGATACATTTCCTTTAAGTCTTTGTCTCTACGCACACAAACAATACAGAATTTTCTCACAAAGTGTAACCATACTATACACTATTTGCTCATTTTATTTTTTTAATTATTAAACACATACTTACTGTAAAAAAAGTCAGATAAAAAGGCACAGTGGAAAAGCCGAAGTGTAATCGCACTCTCCAGAAAGATCAACTTATCATAAACAATGCTCCCTCTCCGACATTTGACACAACTGATCGCTAAGTCTTGAAACTAATTTTGGAGATCATAACAATAACTTCTCCTTGCCTGTTTCATCAACGTCTGAGACTGTTCATTCATGGCTCCTTTCCTGTTCTACTTCTCTTTCCTGTACACTCTATATGATCCCAATCACACCTCCCATTATCATCACCAACTATTTCTCAAAATTAATATTCTGAGTCCCAATTTCTTGGAGCTTAAGACCACATAAACAATGTGTGTTGGCCATCTCCAATCCACTGGTATCCTCCACTACACTATATAACTTAATTTTCTTGATCTATATTCAAGAATTAAAAGGGAAAAAAATAAACCTTACCTTTTCATGGCAACCAAAAGTACTGAATGTGCATGGAACTGGGGCTGTAGGACAGTCTAGATCATAATGATTAGGCATCTGAAAACCAAAACAAAGGTTGAAAAATATTTTACCCTGCATATCATAGTCTAGTTTGACAAGATCATACTTGAAATGAAGAGTTACACTTCATCTAAACAAAATCATATACTGTCAGTGGCTGACTTTGTTACAATGGCTGAGTGAATAGTTGCAACAGAAACCAGTTAGCCCACAAAGATTAAAATGATATTTACGGACATCCTCCAGCTGGATTTTAGCTTGGACAAACCACTCTCCCTGCCCCACTGTTGGTCCACCACTGGAAAGAATAATTAGGAACAATAAGATGTCACTGAAATATCTGTAGCTGATGAGATGATCAGATTGGCATTTGAAAAAGCCTGATTCAGTGTAAAATGATTGTGAGAGGATCAGCTTGGTACCTGGGAGAACAGCTCTGTGACTGGTAGGGTCTTGGTGCTCGGGTGGGTGTCAGGCCTGTGTCTCTGAGGTGGCAGAGCCAAGTTCAGGACACTGGTCCACCAGAGACCTCCTGGCTCCATGTCACATCAAATGGCAAAAGCTCTCCCAGGGATCTCCATCTCAATGCTAAGACCCAGCTCCACTCAATGACCAGCAAGCTACAGTGCTGGACACCCCATGCCAAAAAACTAGCAAGACAGGAACACAACCTCACCCATTAGCAGAGAGGCTGCCTAAAATCATAATAAGGTCACAGGCACCCCAAAACACACCCCCAGATGCGGTCCTGCCCACCAGAAAGACAAGATCTAGCCTCATCCAACAGAACACAGGCACCAGTCCCCTCTACCAGGAAGCCTACACAACCCACTGAACCAAGTTTAGCCACTGGGGACAGACACCAAAAACAACGGGAACTACAAACCTGCAGCCTTCAAAAAGGAGACCCCAAACACAGTTAGTTAAGCAAAATGAGAAGACAGAGAAACACACAGCAGATGAAGGAGCAAGGTAAAAACCCACCAGACCAAACAAATGAAGAGGAAACAGGCAGTCTACCTGAAAAAGAATTCAGAGTAATGATAATAAAGATGATCCAAAATCTTAGAAATAGAATGGAGAAAATACAAGAAACGGTTAACAAAGACCTAGAAGAACTAAAGAGCAAACAAACAATGATAAACAACACAATAAATGAAATTAAAAATTCTCTAGAAGGAATCAATAGCAGAATAATTGAGGCAGAAGAACGGATAAGTGACCTGGAAGACAAAATAGTGGAAATAACTACTGCAGGTCAGAATAAAGAAAAAAGAATGAAAAGAATTGAGGACTGTCTTAGAGACCTCTGGGACAATATTAAACACACCAACATTCGAATTACAGGGGTCCCAGAAGTAGAGAAAGAGACAGGGACTGAGAAGATATTTGAAGAGATTATAATTGAAAACTTTCCTAATATGGGAAAGGAAATAGTTAATCAAGTCCAGGAAGAGCAGAGAGTCCCATACAGGACAAATCCAAGGAGAAACACACCAAGACACATATTCTTCAAACTATCAAAAATTAAATACAAAGAAAAAATATTAAAAGCAGCAAGGGAAAAACAACAAATAACATACAAGGGAATCCCCATAAGGTTAACAGCTGATCTTTCAGCAGAAACACTGCAAGCCAGAAGGAAGTGGCAGGACATATTTGAAGTGCTGAAAGGGAAAAACCTACAAACAAGATTACTCTACCCAGCAAGGATCTCATTCAGATTCGACAGAAATATTAAAACCTTTACAGACTAGCAAAAGCTAAGAGAATTCAGCACCACCAAACCAGCTTTACAACAAATGTTAAAGGAACTTCTCTAGGCAGGAAACACAAGAGAAGGAAAAGACCTACAATAACAAACCCAAAACAATTAAGAAAATGGTAATAGGACCATACATATCGATAACTACCTTAAATGTAAATGGACTGAATACTCCAACCAAAAGACGACGACTGGCTGAATGGATACAAAAAGAAGACCTGTATATATGCTGTCTACAAGAGACCCACTTCAGACCTAGGGACACATACAGACTGAAAGTGAGGGGAGGGAAAAAGATATTCCATGCAAATGGAAATCAAAAGAAAGCTGGAGCAGCAATTCTCGTATCAGACAAAATAGACTTTAAAATAAAGACTGTTACGAGAGACAAAGAAGGACACTACATAAGGATCAAGGTATCAATCCAAGAAGAAGATATAACAACTGTAAATATTTATGCACCCAACACAGGAGCACCTCAATACATAAGGCAAATGCTAAGAGCCATTAAAGAGGAAACTGGCAGTAACACAATCATAGAAGGGGACTTTAACACCCCACTTTCACCAATGGACAGATCATCCAAAATGAAAATAAATAAGGAAACACAAGCTTTAAATGACACATTAAACAAGATGGACTTAATTGATATTTATAGGACATTCCATTCAAAGACAACAGAATACACTTTCTTCTCAAGTGCTCATGGAACATTCTCCAGGATAGATCATTATCTTGGGTCACAAATCAAGCCTTGGTAAATTTAAGAAAATTGAAATCATATCAAGTATCTTTTCGGACCACAGCACTATAAGACTAGATATCAATTACAGGAAAAAAATCTGTAAAAAATACAAACACATGGAGGCTAAACAATACACTACTTAATAACCAACCAATCACTAAAGAAATCAAAGAGGAAATCAAAAAATACCTAGAATCAAACGACAATGAAAACACGATGACCCAATACCTATGGGATGAAGCAAAAGCAATTCTGAGAGGGAAGTTTATAACAATACAACCCTTCCTCAAGAAACATCTCAAATAAACAACCTAACCTTACATCTAAAGCAATTAGAGAAAGAAGAACAAAAAAACCCCAAAGTCAGCAGAAGGAAAGAAATCATAAAGATCAGACCAGAAATAAATGAAAAAGAAATGAAGGAAACAATAGCAAAGATCAATAAAACTAAAAGCTGGTTCTTTGAGAAAATAAACGAAATTGATAAACCATTAGCCAGACTCATCAAGAAAAAAAGGGAGAAGACTCAAATCAATAGAATTAGAAATGAAAAAGAAGTAACAGCTGACACTGTAGAAATACAAAGGATCATGAGAGATTACTACAAGCAACTATATGCCAATAAAATGGACAACCTGGAAGAAATGGACAAATTCTTAGAAAAGCACAACCTTCCGAGACTGAACCACGAAGAAATAGAAATTATAAACAGACCAATCACAAGCAGTGAAATTGAGACTGTGATTAAAACTCTTCCAACAAACAAAAGCCCAGGACCAGATGGCTTCACAGGTAAATTCTATCAATTTAGAGAAGAGCTAACACCTATCCTTCTCAAACTCTTCCAAAATATAGCAGAGGGAGGAACGCTCCCAAACTCATTCTATGAGGCCACCATCACCCTGATACCAAAACCAGACAAAGATGTCACAAAGAAAGAAAACTACAGGCCAATATCACTGATGAACATAGATGCAAAAATCCTCAACAAAATACTAGCAAACAGAATCCAACAGCACATTAAAAGGACATACACCATGATCAAGTGGAGTTTATCCCAGGAATGCAAGGATTCTTCAGTATACACAAGTCAATCAATGTGATAAGCCATATCAACAAACTGAAGGATAAAAACCATATAATCATTTCAATAGATGCAGAAGAAGCTTGTGACAAAATTCAACACCCATTATGACAAAAACCCTCCAGAAAGTAGGCATAGAGGGAACCTACCTCAACACTATAAAGACCATATATGACAAACCCACAGCCAACATCATTCTCGATGGGGAAAAACTGAAACCACCCCCTCTAGGATCCAGAACAAGACAAGGTTGTCCATTCTCACCACTATTATTCAACATAGTTATGGAAGTTTTAGCCACAGCAATCAGAAAAGAAAAAGAAATAAGAGGAATCCAAATCAGAAAAGAAGTAAAGCTGTCACTGTTTGCAGATGACATGATACTATACATAGAGAATCCTAAAGATCCCACCAAAAAACTACTAGAGCTAATTCAATGAATTTGGTAAAGTAGCGGGACACAAAATTAATGCACAGAAATCTCTTGCATTCCTATACACTAATGATGAAAAATCTGCAAGAGAAATTAAGGAAACACTCCCATTTACCACTGCAACAAAAAGAATAAAATACCTAGGAATAAAGCTACCTAAGGAGACAGAACACCTGTATGCAGTAAACTGTAAGACACTGATGAAAGAAATTAAAAATGATGCAAACAGATGAAGAGATATACCATGCTCTTGGATTGGAAGAATCAACATTGTGAAAATGACTCTACTACCCAAAGCAATCTACAGATTCAATGCAATCCCTATCAAACTACCAATGGCATTTTTCACAGAACTAGAACAAAAATTTTCACAATTTGTATGGATACACTAAAGACCCCAAAGAGCCAAAGTAATCTTGAGAAAGAGAATCAGAGCTAGAGGAATCAGGTTCCCTGACTTCAAACTATACTACAAAGCTACAGTAATCAAGACAGTATGGTACTGGCACAAAAACAGAAATATACATCAGTGGAACAGGATCAAAAGCCCAGAGATAAACCCACGCACACATGGTCACCTTATTTTTGATAAAGGAGGCAAGAATACACAACGGAGAAAAAACAGCCTATTCAGTAAGTGGTATTGGGAAAACTGGACAGCTATATGTAAAAGAATGAAATTAGAACACTCCCTAACGCCATACACAAAAATAAACTCAAAATGGATTAAAGACCTAAATGTAAGGCCAGACACTATAAAACTCTTAGAGGAAAACATAGGAAGAACACTCTATGACATAAATCACAGCAAGATCCTTCTTGACCACCTCCTAGCGAAATGGAAATAAAAAGAAAAATAAACAAATGGGATCTAATGAAACTTAAAAGCTTTTGCACAGCAAAGGAAACCATAAACAAGATGAAAAGACAACCCTCAGAATGGGAGAAAATATTTGCAAATGAAGCAACTGACAGAGGATTAATCTCCAAAATTTACAAGCAGCTCATGCAGCTCAATATCAAAGAAACAAACAACCCAATCCAAAAATGGGCCGAAGACCTAAATAGACATTTCTCCAAAGAAGATATACAGATTGCCAACACATGAAAGTATGCTCAACATCACTAATCATTAGAGAAATGCAAATCAAAACTACAATGAAGTATCACCTCACACCTGTCAGAATGGCCATCATCAAAAAATCTGGAAACGATAAATGCTGGAGAGGGTGTGGAGAAAAGGGAACTCTCTTGCACTGTTGGTGGGAATGTAAATTGATACAGCCACTATGGAGAACAGTATGGAGGTTCCTTAAAAAACTAAAAATAGAACTACCATACGACCCAGCAATCCCACTACTGGGCATATATCCTCAGAAAACCATAATTCAGAAAGACGCATGTATCACAATGTTCACTGCAGCTCTATTTACAATAGCCAGGATGTGGAAGCTACCTGTGTCCATTGACAGATGAATGGATAAAGAAGATGTGGCACATATATACAATGGAATATTACTCAGCCATAAAAAGAAACAAAATTAAGTTATTTGTAGTGAGGTTGATGGACCTAGAGTCTGTCATACAGAGTGAAGTCAGAAAGTGAAAAACAAATACTGTATGCTAACACATATACACGGAATTAAAAAAAAAAAGGTTCTGAAGAACCTAGGGGCAGGACAGGAATAAAGATGCAGACAGAGAATGGACTTGAGCACACGGGAGGGGGAAGAGAAAGCTGGGACAAAATGAGAGAGTAGCATTGATGTATACACACTACCAAATGTAAAATAGATAGCTAGTGGGAAGCAGCTGCATAGCACAGGGAGATGAGCTTGCTGCTTTGTGACCACCTAGAGGAGTGGGATAGGGAGGGTGGGAGGGAGACGCAAGAGGGAGGAGATATGGGGATATACGTATATGTGTAGCTGATTCACTTTGTTACAAAGCAGAAACTAACACACCATTGTAAAGCAATTATACTCCAATAAAGATGTTAAAAAGGAAAAAAAAAAAAGAGCAGCTTCCAAGATCACTAGAGTCTGGTGGGTCTAGGAACATGAGCCCTGTTGGTTTTCAGAGTCAGATATTTGGGGAGCTTATCTCTCCAGTGTATGTCTTAAAAGTTGAAATGCCTGAGGAGTGGGTTTGGACCCTTCAGTCCTCAGGGAGAAGCTCCAGGGTTTGAGTTCCCTCCTGCTTGTGGGTATATGGTGAGATTGTTTCCTAGCCTTTCCTACCCACTTTGATGTGATTTTCTTCTCATTTGCCTAATGTGTAGTCATTACTCAGCCAGCCTTTTAGGTTTTTATAAGAGGAAGTTGTTCCATGTGTAGCTGTAGACTCTTGGGAGGAGGTGAATTCACAGGCATCATATTGAGTTGGCCAAAAAGTTCGTTCGGGTTTTTCCGAACATTTTATGGAAAACCCGAACGAACTTTTTGGCCAATCCAATACATAGCTGTCTTGAACAGGAACTGCAATATGATGTTCTTAACCAATTTTTTCTTCATTTTCAAATTAACTCCAGGTATCTAAGGGCCTCTTCAAAGCAATACCTGGCTGGATTTAGATTGGCTAGTGCATATATATAAAAGTTGTTTTGCAGCTCTGTTAAGCTTATTTTATAATTGAGACTTAGCTGATTTAGACTGGCTTTGCATCAACATAAAATGTATTTTATCAACTTAAAAAATGATATTTACTTCCAAAAGTCACAAAGGAAGGAAATATCAACGTCTCATACCATGCCCCCAAATCACTCAAAATTCATTTCAAGAAAATGAATTTATTCCTATTGCCAGGGAACTGGCACCCTCTAGCGGCATTATAAAGAAAAAGTACCTTCTGATGTCAACCATGACCCAACTAAGACTCTCACTGTGGTCCAGGCCACTGAATCCCTATTCAATGAACTATATACGTTAGAGCCACTGACTGCACCCTGTCTTTCCCTCATGACCACCTTTCATAAATCTTCTTACTTTTTGTTAACCTGCGCATGCTTTGACTACAATGGGGAGACTCAGATGTTAGAAGATATTTTAAGCACTTTAATAAAAGTTTTAAAGAAAGTCTCAGGCTTTGATTTGGGGACTCTAAGTTCTTTAAGGTAAGATCCATTATGTAGAATCATGTTCTTTGAAAGTGGTACTAAATTTCCTTTAGAAATTTAGTTTAGCTGTAATCATAGATATTTCAAGCAGAAACAACATCAGAGACCATTTAATCCAGTCCTTCATTTCGCATAATCTAGGTGGTCAATAAAATTTTTTGTGAAGGGTCATATAGTAAATATTTTCAGCCTTGTAAGCCCTATGGAGTCTGTCCCAAGTACTCAGCTCTACCATTGTGGCACAAAACCAGCCACATACAACACATGGGCATGGCTGTGTTCCAATAAAACTTATTTTAAAAAGCAGGCAGCAGCCAGATTTGGCTGGTGGGCTGGTTTGCTGATCCCTGATCTAGAATGTCCACTTTCTTGTCAGAGATCAGTGGGCAAGTAGTGGCACAGTCAGGGTTAAAATCTAGGTTTTTCTGACTCTAAACCTAGGGTTTTTTCCTACATTAAGTTTTACTTTTGCTGGATTTTAGATGTGCTGTGTGGTTTCCTTTAAGTATTAAAACAGAGCAAAAAGCAAAACCCGGGAGATGAGACTTCACAAGCAAAAAGTTACTTACACCTTCAAATTAAGGCCCTGTTGGAAAAAAACCTAAAGGACTCTTAACAAATGAATGGAAAAGTTTAGTTGAGGGACAGGTTTTGCTTGTTCCTACTTAGTAAGGTAATCAATTATGATCTCCGGGTTTGCAGATTTCATGAGTGTATAAATATTTAGTGACTAATATTCATATTTTGTGGGTAAACCCTCCAAATGTCAGAAGATAGCAATCAGATGGAATTTTCCTTTCTCTATTAATAAAAAAAATGAATAGTTTTCTAATATAACTACTACTTCTGATGATGCCCCATCAGTGGTCTACAGGCAACTGAACAGAGGGGCTACAGATCCTGGAAATCTCAAAATCTCCCAACATGCCTCGGGGACATGGCTACAAATAACATCCTGCTACTGAATAGACTTGTTTCCTTCTATTTCATTGTTCTTACTTTTTCAACTGGTTTCTGGATACCTAAGATCCTTATTTCACAGAGTCTAAAGATGTATTGATATTTCTTATAAAGTTTCTGGTGTTTAAATGAGCATTTTAAATTATTTTTATCTAAAAATTACTTGGCTTTGGAACTTCTATGAATATATATAAACACAGGTATTATGTTAATGACTTAGGAATTTTAAGTACTCAGGGCTGAGTATTTTGTTCTTTCTGAAATTATTCATTATATTATTTGAAAAAATTCAGTTTTCTTAAAATTGAAATACAGATTTACAATACTGTGTTAGTTTCAAGTATATAACAAAGTGATTCAGCTATGTATATATTTATATTTTTCAGATTACTTTCCATTATAGGTTGTTACAAGGTATTGAATATAGTTCCCTACTGTGTTATGTATATCCTTGTTGCTTATCTATTTTATGTATAGTAGTTGGTATCTATTAATCTATACTAATTTATCCCTCCCCACTTCCCTTTCCCCTTTGGTAACCCTAAGTTTGTTTTCTATGTCTGTGAGTCTATTTGTTTCGTATATAAGATTCATTTGTATTTTTTAGATTCCATATATAAGTGGTAACATAAAGCAATTGTCTTTGACTTACTTCACTTAGTATAATATTCTCTAGGTCCATCCATGTTGCTGCAAATGGAAGTATTTCATTCTTTTTTATGGCTGAGTAATATTCTATTATCTATATATATCACATCTTCTTAAACCAATCGGTTGTTTCCAAGTCTTGGCTATTATAAATAATGCTGCTATAAACACTGGGGTGCATGTACCTTTTCTTTTTTCTTTTTTTTTGGCCGTGCCGCACAACCTGCAGGATCTTAGTTCCCCGACCAGGAACTGAACCTGGGCCCTCGGCAGTGAAAGCGCAGAGTCCTAACCACCAGACCGCCAGGGAATTCCCCGTGTACCTTCTCAAATTAAGAGTTTTCGTCTTTTGGGGATATATGCCCATGAGTGAGATTGCTGGATCATATGGTAGTTCTACTTTTAGTTTTTTAAGGAAACTCCATACTGTTTTCCATAGTGGCTGCACCAATTTACATTCCCACCAACAGTGAAGGAGGGTTCTCTTTTCCCCACACCCTCTCCAGAATATTATTTGTAGACTTTTTGATGATAGTGTGTGAGGTGATACCTCATTGTGATTCTGATTTGCATTTAAAATTCACATAGTTTTAATTCTTCTTCAACCTGTGTTCATTTTGCCTTACTGATTTAAATTTTCAGTTAAAAACCTAATTCACTTCTTTAACCTGTTTATGGAAATACTGATTTATGAAAGGGAATCATTATACCTGTTCTCTGATGAGCATGGTGTTGCAGTATTCACAGATGACATTTGCCAAAGGACAGTTCTGGTCATGAATCTAAATTTTATTAAAGAAATATAAGAAAAAAAGTGAGAAAACCTGAAAAGGCAACACCAACCTATTTTTTTTTGATGTGTGTAAAACAAAAATGTGAGAATAATCTATAAAGGTTATTTTCTCTCCCTTTGCCAGTGTAATAATGAGATTCATCTCACCCTCCAGCTCTTTAACAGAATATGATAGTATACAAAAGATGCATCTGTGACTGTTTGAGCATCATTTAACAACATTATAATTCTCCAAAGACACCTTTCCAAAAACTTCCAGCAGCAGCATGATTCAATTAAAACTCTTATCAGGAGGGTAAAGAACAGAAGCATGATTAGGGCAGGAGGCCCATGTTCTCAAAGGCCCCAGAAAGGTGAGCCTTGTTTTCTAGAATACAAAAAATTTAAGAAATAATTAACCCTTCTGGTTAGGTCCACTTAATTTACTGAAGTTTAAGAAGACACCAATTTGCTCTAATTATGCCTCAGACTTTTTAGCAAGTTAGCTGACATTTTTTTGAATAATTCATCAACTTAAAGAGCATAATATGCTTGATCTCATAAGAAAGTAGGGAAAATTAACAAGATAAATTTGTAAGAAATACAGTTTAAGGAAGTATCTTAATAGTTACAAAAGAACATAAATTGTATGTACTCTATTTTAGTAAAAGGGACACAGGATACGGATCCAGGATCCAGGATCTCAGTGCTAGCTTTGCCATTGATAATATTAATATAAAATTACTTAATCTCTCTACATCCCAGTTTATAAATGGGAAAAATATTCTATGATCATGACGCTGTCAAGTGCCATGAAGTTTCTTTTTAAAAATAAATGTTTTAATTGAAGTATAACATAAGTACAGATAAGTGAATTCATCATATGTTTTGATGAAGTATCACCAAAGGAACACACTTTGTAGGATTTAACTTAATCTCCTAAAAGTTTTAACCACTCATTCTCTTTTTTAAAGAGAAAAATATAAGTCTTATACAGTAATTCTTTTATTTATTTGTCTCTAATCCAAGACTGGTCATTAAAATATCACATAGGGAAACAGATCAGCATATACCTTTCCTAAAAACTTGTTACTTGTAGATCTACTACTGTAGTAAGCAGTAGAAACAATGCTTTCTCAGAAAGAGATGAAAATATAAACTCTACACTCATTTACTAGAATGGTTTATTGAACTTACTTTCTTAAAAAATCAGTCTTCTCACAACTTATAATACAGACTCAGAACTGGATTAACATCTTCATCTACTGCTAACCCCCTCCACTGTACATTAAAAAAAAAATAGTAGTGGAATTAACAAATCCAAGTTAGTACATGCCTCTTTATCTTCAAATGCCATCGATACAGCACAGTTTACACAAGAAACCTGTCTCCTTGGACACTCCTTGACAATGTGAATATTAAGTTGGCATTTTTGAAAGGGACGTTGGCATTGGGGACAATTCATAAGAGCAAACTCACAATGTGCTCGATGATCCTATGATGGAAAAAAATTATCAATTAGTATTTGCCAATCCTTAAGAAATCTAAATATAATCTCTTCAAAGAATATACTGTTCTCTTCTATAGAATTGTCCACTGAACCTACTTTGTTTAGTACACACCACAGAACCACAATATGAAGGCCTTAATGGGTTTTTTCCAAAGAATGGTTGTGAATGGAAAGCTTATACAAAGGATGTGACTTTTCAGGTTCATGTATCCAATTAGGGAAGAGAGTTGGAAAGAAGTCAGATTTTCTCATTATCAATTTAGTAGTGTCGAAAGGCCGCTCCTCCAAAAGGAGCTAAGTAAAGGGGGCAAGTTACAAATATATTTTAAATGCTTAATTTCAAATGGAACATAAGCAATATTTAACTTCTTGTAAAACTACCACACTAAGGACTGATTAATTTAAAAGCAAATTATTTTATCTCGTGGATTCAGTTAATCTCAAGCTATAGGAGAACTATATTATAGTTCATAATAAAATGAATAATTTAGAAAACCAGAGAAAAAAGTATGAGGGTGCTAAGACGATGGCGCTAAGATGATGGCTACATGTGACTTGCTGCTTATTTCAAAATGAGAGAAATGAAGCTATGGAATTAAAATGTGACACTTGTATTTAAAATGCTCTTCAGTTTTATTGCAGATAATGCTCACCCAAAAAACTTATAGAATACTGATTTATTTTTTATCATCACTGGGGCAAAGCCAGAGTAGATGGAAAAAGAAATTTCTAGTTTCTACTCATATTTATACTCAATAATGAAAGGGAAAGGGTTGGTATCAATTCAGCAAGAATTTGCTAACCAATCACTATATGCTAGGCACTGGCAATATCCAGATGGACACAGCAAAGTTCCTATTCTCTAGGAACTTCCCTGCCTATATGCTAACAGCTAGAAAATAACTTTAATACCTCAAGATGCCTCAGTTCCATCTTGTGCAGACAACCTTCATTTGGACACTTCACCATCAGAGAAAGAATCTCTCGTTTTGCAAAATTGTCAGGAAATAGTTGATTTTCCAGCAGTATTTCATTATCAACTGGACATTTGTGACCTGCATCCCTAAAAGAAACAAATAAAATACATATTATTTGGTAGATTTTAAACATTCACATTAGAAAATACACACAACTTTAATTCACCACATATAAATTCTCTACTTATTTCCTATAGAAAATAAATGAACACATTATATTGTATAATATCACTAAAATAAACTGTCCTTTTACAGACAGTTTATGAACCATTCTTTTATGAAATGGATACAACTAGCACCATATGGATTATCTATCAAAAACTAGTATGGGATTTTAGATTGTGGGATAGATTTCAACCAAAAAATGAGAAATTGAATAAAATCATATTTTGAACAACACAAATGAAGTGAAAGTTAAGGATGGGAATTTTGGCAGTCTAGCAGGCCTCTATCAGCAGCTATTCAACATACTAGGGATATGTAACTAATTATATGCTGCTCAGAATATACTAATAACATGTCTATAGTTATTAGTCATAAGTAAAAATTAACCAATTAGCAGTAAGTAGCCCCAGGAGGCCACATTTTAAGGTTTACTTTGAACAGTCATCAACACTGGCTCACGGGCAACAAAGGTTTCCTTTATTTTTATGTCTAGGGTACATACAATGCAATCAGGAGTTAAAGGACCTCTATGTCCTGCTTCCCAATGGTTTATTCTACCTTACGATGGGAAAAACTACCCCAGGAAGCTTGGGTCTGTCATTCCCCTTTAACTTTTTGGGATGTTTCAATCTTCACTCACGAAATGTGGCAGGTCAGATAGGCTACAGAGCGTCAATCACTCAAACATTTGTTGTACACCTCCTACGTGTAAAGCAACAGTGGTGGTTCTTGTGCACGTGAAGTTGTTGAAAATGGGAGTCTGCTGTCAAATGCCTTAGAACTACAAAATGTGACCGACATAGTCAGTCTTTATAGGGCTTCTCTCACACTGCATGATATTATCCTACTGTCGAATATTTTTTGAGAACCAGGGACGTAAACAAGTTTATTGAAATATATTCCCCAAACGTAAGTGATGGATATCTAAGAGAAAATAAGAACCTTTCAAAGTAAACTGGAAACCATTATCCACCGCATTAGCAATCACTCCAAAGGAAAATGGAATTGGATTGAGATGCTGCCTTTTGATTCTCCGAATGACTATAACCGATGAGAAATTTCCAAGCCATTCCTTTAAGAACATTAAAGTTGAAGTAAGTGGTCATTTCTAGCTTAGAGGGAGATAGAAAAAAAAAAAGCCTCACACTTCCTTTTGTAGGTTTTACTTCCTTTTCAGACCATTGTTCCACTATTTTCATGAATATCTTGCTATTAAAAAACTGCTAAAGATTAGCTACCTTCCTGGGCATGGGTGACACTTGGGTTTTTTCTGTACATCTTCACCTACAGGAAAATCAACGATCCATAATATGGTCCTATTTCTACCTAAATACAATATAAATTGAAAATCATTATAAACAGAAAAAAAAGGTGAGCCTTTAACACTGCTCTCATGTATACCCTAAACCAGTGGTCTCAACTAGGGCAATTTTGACCACAGGGGACATCTGGCAACATCTGGAGACACTCTGGGTCTCACAACTGGGAAGGTGGGGCTATTTCACCATCCAGTGAGCAGAGGCCAGGAATGCTGTTAAGCACCCTACAACATCAGGACATTCTTCTACAACAAAGAAGTATCTGGCTCAAAATGCCAATAGTGTGGAGGATGAGAACACCAACTCTAGAGAGATATTGCCAATTCACCATTGGGTAACATATTTTTCCCCCAAATTGAAACAAGACACATGCTCCCTTGTAACTTAAGTTAAGCCAATTCCCAAGTATGGATGTAGTTACCACAAATTCAAATTTTATAGAAAAGTTTAGCTAGACTAACAAGAAAAAAAAAAGAGAGGACTCAAATAAAATCAGAAATGAAAGAGGAGACATCACAACTGATACCACAGATACAAAGGATCAAAAGAGACTACTATGAACACTTATATGGCAACAGATTTGACAACCTAAAAGAAATGGATAAATTCCCAGAAACATGCAACCTACCAAGACTGAACCATAAAGAAACAGAAAATCTGAACAGACTACATTACTAGTAAGGAGAGTGAATCAGTAATCAAAAACCTCCCAACAGGGCTCCCCCTGGTGGCGCAGTGGTTGAGAGTCCGCCTGCCGATGCAGGGGACACGGGTTCGTGCCCCAGTCCAGGAAGATCCCACATGCCGTGGAGCGGTTGGGCCCGTGAGCCATGGCCGCTGAGCCTGCGCGTCCGGAGCCTGTGCTCCGCAACGGGAGAGACCACAGCAGTGAGAGGCCCGCGTACCGCAAAAAAAAAAAAAAAAAAAGTCGAAAGAAAAAAACTTACAAGATGAGTGAACAGCCAGCTAACCGACTTAAAAATGATTTCACCAATATGACTAGATGCTTATTAGTTGAAGAACCTAAAATTCCCCCACTTCTTCCATTTTTTTTGTCCTGTATAGAACTCCTTAGTCACCTAAAAATATTCCCATCTAACTTTTGAATTATAGTAAAATGTATCTATTTCTTAGGAGATGAATTTTAATCATTTGCGGAAACCCCATCTACTTTTGTTCAGTTGATGCAATCATGACTTACTGAGCACCTACTATGTATCAGGTGCTACTCCTGGCACTTAGGAAATATCAAGAACTAAAATAGATCTCAACCCCTGCTCTCAAGGAGCTTATACTCCAGGTGAGCAAGCAGACAATAAACACACAAATTATCTATATTTTTAAATATGAAAAGTGTTAGAGAAAAAAAGAAAGGTAGGTAAGGGAGATAGAGAGTGTGGGAAGAGGTGGGGAAAGGCATGCTGCGGTATAAACAGGGTAGCCAAGGTACCTACGAGAAGGTGAGATCTGAGCCACACTGGAGGGAGAAAAGGGCACTGACTAAGCAGTTAACTGAAGTAAGATGCAGAGAGAACAACTGAAGCCAACTCCCCAAGAGCATGCTTCACAAGTTCAAGGAACAGCAAAGAGTGAATTGGTAGAGGGGAGGGGAGCCTAATAGAGAGATGATCAGAAAATTTACGGACCTATCATATAAGGCCTTACAAGGGCTTTGGCTTTTACTCCCAGACGACCTGCTGCAATGCTCTGAGCAGAGATGACATCATCTTACTTATTTTACCAGGTTCATTCTGGCTGCTATATTGAGAACAGCCTGGAAGAAGGCAAGGGTGGAAGTAGGGAGGCCTGTGAGAGAGTTGATGGTGATTCAGAACAGGGTGAGGCAGGGATTGAATTCTGGGTATATTATGAAGGCAGAGCCATCAATCAATACTTTCTTTAAAAATGCTGGTTATTTTACAGTTGTCCATAGGCAGCAGGTAGCAGACAAAATTTAATGTGGCTAAAATGAGAATAACGATTACTCATAAAGTCAGCATTATTTGTATTGAGATTATCGTATTCTAGTAGGATCATCATTTAAGGTACATTATTTTAAATTATTTTCTTAAAGCTTAGAGACACACCCTAGTCTACAATACAACTGCTTTAAGTAGAAGTAGCTACTTATTGTTTATTTATCTGAGGGTCAAAGGAGGGGAGGACATAGTAATTACCTTTCATACTACAGTAGGAACTGGAATAAGAATGTAAATTTCTCAGTTTTCTGTTCAGTGTTCTTCTTCCTGAAGTAGCTTTTTATGTATAAGACTATTCTTGGGATGCCCTGTGTTCTATGTAATAATGTTCTATTTGGTTGTTATAGGTTCATTCTTATGCTCACGTACCTTATTGATTTGATGATGCAGGCTTTGCAGAACCTGTGGCCGCATGGTGTTTGCACTGCTTCCCGTAATGCCATCAAGCAGATGGGGCATTCATACTTGCTTTCCAGGGGTGGGTCAAATTCCACGTCATATCCCTGGATCTCTTCCATAAAAGAGCTGGAAAGATTCACTGTGCTGGCAGTTCCACTCACACTGTCATCTTTTGCTGCAGCACCACAGGAGCTGGCGGCCATGGCAGCACAGCAGTCGCTCTCAGACTGGCTGGATCCACAGCTGTTTTCCCAGTGTAGCAGACTCATAGTAAGGTGATTATCGACTGCTCTGAAGAAATAGCAAGACAAAAAATGCCTTCACATACACACATACATACACATACACACACACACACACACGTATCATAGCTATCTATGCAAGCCACCTTTTAGTTGATAAACATTAGCTCTGTTAATATTATTTACAGAAAACTTTCAAAGTTTTTTCAGCTTTGCTTCATGACTACTATTTTACAAGTTAAGGAGTTCATGATCTAGTAGGATGGATGGAATATAAGGTTAAAAGAAGAAACATACCTCAACTGTAATAATTAGCATAATTATCTGTTTAAATGTCTGTTTTCTATGACTGCAGTTTCAAGAATGTTCATTTCCTCAGTACTCAGCACGAGCTTTCACCTAACAGGTGCTCATTAGGCAGCTGCTGAAGAACTTAATTATGCTGCTGAACTTCCTTCAAGTATCCAGAGCTGAAGAGAACAGCTCGACCAGCAGGCAGTGTGAGGACGAACAATGCACAAAGGATCAGATGATCATGAGAAACTATTAGTTATGTGATTTTGGGCAACTAACCATTTGGATCTCAGTTTCTTCTTCTAGATCTAAAACTCTATTGACTACAGTTGAGCCCTGAACAAGGCAGGTGTTAGGGAGGCCGACACCCGAGCAATAGAAAATCCGACTTGGCCCTCTGTTCCCAAAGTTCCACATCCTCGGAGTCAATAACCACAGATCCTTTACTGAAAAAAATTTGCATTTAAGTGGACCTGTGTAGTTCAAACCTGTGTTGTTCAAGGGGTCAACTGTACCTCCAAATGTTCAGTGTGGCAATTTCTATTACACAGAAAGAACAGAATTGAAAAAGTATATCTGTATGTCCTCGTGCCTTCAGTCATGTCAAGTGACTATGTTTCATTACTAATGACTGGAAAAACAAGTGAGGTTTTGTTTGCCTATGGAAAACTATTGCTTTCATGGTAGGTGGGATGCTTTCAAATTCTAAACCATTACCAGAATTTACAAGTGAGAAGCTAAGGTCTAAAAGCAGTTCACAGCCTAATTAACCAGGTCTCTCTTGTAGGTAATTACATGTATAGAAAATTCCCACTATGTACCAGATATACAGTTGACCCTTGAACACAGGGGTTGGGGTGCCGACACCCACGCAGTCAAAAATCCACATATAACGTTACAGCTTGCCCTCTGTGTCTGTGGTTCTATATCCACTGATTCAACCAACCTCTGATAATGTAGTGCTGTAGTATTTATTGGAAAAAATCCATGTATAAGTGGACTCATGCAGTTCAAACCTATGTTGTTCAAGCGTCAACCAGAGTTCTAGAAAACAGAATGTAAGCCTCCAGCCAATATGGTAGACAAGGTATCCCCCGCCTGTCTCATTCTTATATAAAAATCCTGGCTGCCACCATGTCAAATAGTGGGTTAAGACAGTAATCCTCTATTTTTTACCACTATAGATACCTTTTTCTTCTTCTCAAAAAGATTTTGAGTAGCATTTGATGACCACCTACAAAGGATGAAGCACTGTTCTGGCTGGAGAGGCAATATCATGAAGTGGTGAAGAGCTTAGATGCTGGAATCGGATGATCTGGGTTTAACTCTTGTCTCCATCATTTGGTGTATGACCTGGGCAAACTATATAACCTTTCTGTGCTTCAGTTTCCTCATCTGTAAATGGGGGTAACAAAAGAATCCACCTCAGAATTACCGAGAGGATTAAATGTGTTAATATGTGCAAAGCACTTAGAACTGTGCCTGGAAGTAAAAATGAGTTGTTATTATGTGTACCTCTATAGAGTTATTTTATTTAACAATTTTATTGCCCCCCCCCCCCGGTTATCAAAGTGGAAACTCTGAAGCTTTAAAAGGCTAAGTAACTTGCCAAGGATTACCCAACTAATAAGAAACAGAGTTAGAATCAGAACCCAAGACTACTTCACCCAGAGCCTGTGCAATTTGTACTATCCTATGTTTGTCTATGTTTTGATAACTTTGTCTATAAAGCTGAATTTAAAATTTCTTTCCATTTATTTTTATTACACTAGACTAAGATGCTGACCACAGCTTCTGTTAAACATGAGCTGTCCAGTGTTATCAGGTTGGGTTGACAGAATTCCAAAAAATCAGTAAAGAAAAACTCATGTTTTGTTCTACTTTTTTAGTTTCGATAATATTTTTGAAAAGTTAAAAACAGTTTGCAAAGCCTTGTTATAACTAATGCAGAATCCCGTGGAAGACTCAGTACAAGTTGATAAGGAGGAAGGGATGGCAAGATAATGGCAAAGAGCAGAACTAGTTATTACGCCTGTGCTCCAGGATGGGGTTATAAGGCCCCTGTTATACCCTCCAAATCTGTTGCTAGATAACACTGTAATGCTATACTAGGGTTTATATCCTTTGTTATTTTTCTTCCCATATACATTTTTGTGTTCAATTACTACCTTAGTTAAATTTCTTAGAAGTAGAATTATTAGGTCAAAAAGTATATAACTTTTTATAGTTTCTGATAGATGCTGGTTATCCAATATGATATGTTTTGATATCCAATATCAAAGGCTTTATAATTCCCACTCCCAAAAGCAGAGTAAGTATGAGAACACATTTTATATACCTTTGATAATTCCAGGTATAGTTACCTTTTTTTTTTTTAACATCTTTATTGGGGTATAATTGGTTTACAATGGTGTGTTAGTTTCTGCTTTATAACAAAGTGAATCAGTCATACATAAACATATGTTCCCATATGTCTTCCCTCTTGCGTCTCCCTCCCTCCCACCCTCCCTATCCCACCCCTCCAGGCTGTCACAAAGCACCGAGCCAATATCCCTGTGCCATGCGGCTGCTTCCCACTAGCTATCTACCTTACTACGTTTGTTAGTGTGTATATGCCCATGACTCTCTTTCGCCCTGTCACAGCTCACCCTTCCCCCTCCCCATAACCTCAAGTCCGTTCTCTAGGAGGTCTGCGTCTTTATTCCTTCTTTACCCCTAGGCTCTTCATGACATTTTTTTTCTTAAATTCCATATATATGTGTTAGCATACGGTATTTGTCTTATAGTTACCTTTTGAAACTTTAACCATTTTTTTTTAAAGTAAAATCACTTTTGAGAAATTAATATTCGTTTGGTTGTACAGCATATATCAAAATGCTAGCCAGGAGACAAAAGCAAAAGTCCCTGAGCTAAGTCTACCTTTTCTGCCCAAATGTCCAGTTAAAATTCAGTTTATTGGATAGTCGATAAACTGCCCTCTTGCTATCCAGTCCAAAAGACTTGCAGGTCTTTAGATTTAGAGACCTTTTATAGCAAATGTGTTACTAAGAAAATCTGTCCAATCAGTCACAATTCCTTAAAAGGAACTCCACTGCAGGAATGCAGTGTCAAGACATGAAAGTGAGCACTCTTAAAAATATAGATGCCATTATTTTTCATGCTGTAAGTAATACAGAAGCTTTTCATCTTTCAAATAAACTTTTTTAGGTAGTCACTCTGTCTACAGTATGTAGTCCCATGTAACTATACTACAAAGGGAAAATTAAGCTAAAGCAGTATTCTGAGTGCCATTCAGTATTTTTAGGTTTACTCTTTCTTTTTGGCAAGTTAAAACGTTTTTTCCTTTTACTTTTAGGGACTGTGATGACTTAATTGAAAATCACTTTCTTAACTACAGTGAGTAACTATTTTAATTAACACCAAGAAAAAACCCAAAAAGTGCTTAGAGTCAGCTATAGAAGATGGTCTGGGGGGGTTCCCTGGTGGCGCAGTGGCTGAGAATCCACCTGCCAATGCAGGGGACACAGGTTCGAGCGCTGGTCGGGGAAGATCCCACATGCTGCGGAGCAACTAAGCCCATGGGCCACAACTACTGAGCTTGCACTCTAGAGCCCACAAGCCACAACTATTTAGCCCGCGAGCCACAATTACCGAAGCCTGCGCACCTAGAGCCTGTGCTCAGCAACAAGAGAAGCCACCGCAATGAGAAGCCCGTGCACTGCAATGAACAGTAGCCCGCACTGGCTGCAACTAGAGAAAGTCCTCGTGCAGCAACGAAAGACCCAACACAGCCAAAAATAAATAAGTAAATAATTTTTTAAAAAAAGAAGATGATGATGATCTGGCAACCGTGTAGAAAATACTATGCTTTATTAGTATTTTTTTTTTTAACCTCATATGGTGCCTTAGGTATCCACTTCATGAGATGCTACAGAGGTACGCTTGGCTTTACATAAGCTAAAATAGATAAGAGTAAACAGATATTCTTACCTTCAAAGATTTCTTTGGCCTCTTTTCTATTCTAACATTCAGAATTCATGTGGCTTTCTATATGAATTAATGGAAGAGACAGCACAAAGGTTAAATGGTTCCTTAGTACGTTAAGAGCTTCATGACTGTAATTCCCTCTTTGTAATTGTGAATCTAGTACAGTAAGCACTGAGTTAATTAAATATTGTGGGATGTAACCACTGCCAACTTATTTTGACTGCAAAATGAATATCAAAAATAGCCTTATAAGAAATCATGGCTTAAATTCACCTATTAGTATGGGGTTATATTTTATGCTCCAAAGAGTATACTGTTAAGTATCTTGTGGGAAGGGGAGTAGAGCGATACACAAAACTTTGTTCCTTTAAGATCAACAGATGCTAATGAGAGAAACGTACCAAGCTAAAAAATCAGTAAGTTATGTCTTGAACTGGTCAATTTTAAGTTTTAAAGTAAAACCACATAATACAAAACACTGAGAAATTACCTTTAATTTGCTACTAGCTTTAGAAACAAGAACTATTTACCAAATCCTTAAGATCTATTCTTAAAATTGCAAAGACCTGCAAAAGGGCTGCAATGGCGAAGGTGCTGCAAAAGAGTCAACTACTATGCCTTATTTTTGAACATAAATTTGAGGGGACATTCCCTTTCCTAGGGATGATTTGTTCTCCTCCAGGAGGCAAAGATTTGAACTTCTTTCAAAATCTAAGTGGCCAAAAATTTATCAGCATCACGTATCCAAATTTGTCACAGAAAAGACTTCAAGATACAATTCTTAAATACTGTGATGTATATAGTGCGTGCAGGTTCAAACTCTGATCATCACATGGGCAACAAGGGCCTGAGACACATTCCTTCCTTGAGTCACAAAAAAAGCCACAGCGTCCTCACCCCACTCCCATATCAACATCAGAAAAGCCCCTTCTCCCTTCCCGAGTAATCACAAGGGAATGGATAAAATACCAGTGGCCAGGTTCACAAGGCCAACACTCAGAATTTCAAGTTTTTCTTGTTTCTATGCCTGTGTAGCAAGACATTTAGTGATTTACACTCCCGAGAAACCAGAGAAAACACGCAAATACTATACGTTGTATGAAGCTCCTAAAATTTGTAGGTGCTTTCTGTTCACATTCAAGACAGTCCTAACTCAGCTGGAGTTCCCCTGAAGCCAAATACTAGGAACAGCTTTATCAACCCAGCGTCTGGAACAATCGCTAGAACTGCCGCGTGCAAGGGCGGGGGAGGAACATTCGTGTCAGCTGAACCTTTTCTTTCAAAAAAAAAAAACACTTGCTGCCTGGGACGTCTATTTGAGTTCAACAGGGAACCCAAAAATAGCTCTCCCATGACAGTGACAGAGGGAGTCGCTGAGAACCTAAAAGGGATTTTTTTAAGCCGGTACCATCCGAGCAATAGGAAAATACAGGAGGCGATTTCCTTTTCTGGGAAGGGGAATGCGCGGGGTGGGGGAAGTCGGGCCGAGAAAGTTGGCGCGAGATTCCAGCTGGGGGATGGAGTGAGCCGGGGAGGTGGTCCCCACCGGCCGGCGGAGCAGAGGTGAGGGGACAGGGGGCGGCGTCTCCAACCTGTGGGAACCCAGGGGAGAGGAGGCGGCGTCCCCAACCCGTGGGAAGCTAGGGGCCAGGGGCGGCGTCCCCAAGTGAGAAACAGGAGAGGAGGAGGCATCCCAGCCCGTGGGGAGAGAGGCCGCCACCGCCGGGAGCCGTCAGAAAGAGACTCACCACTCCGGTCCGCTGGGCCGCCGACTACGCCCGGCCGCAGGACTCCACTCAGCCGAGGTGCCAGGAGAGAAAGGCACCGCACTCCAAGCCGAGGGTGCCAGGACGCCAATCTCTTGACCCGAAGGCCGCCGTTACTGAATCCCCCGGAAGCCCGAGCCCCATCCGCGGATGCCCCTACTTCCGCCTTCTCCGCTCGCCCGGGCGAGCGAGGGGCGGGGAGCGGGCAGGGGAGTAGACAGAGCGGCCCAGCCGGGCGTGGGCGTCCCCTGGCGGCGGTCCTCCACAGGCGCGCGCTGCGGTGCCGGCGCGGGCAGGTCCAGCCGTCAATCTAGAGCTCTCCCGCTGCGTTTCCGCCTCGCTTGGGTGCGAATCCCACCTAGGAATTCCTTACCCTGCAATCCTGAAGTGAGATCTGTCCCGGAGTAACTGTGATCTAGTGAGCAGCAGCAACAGCAGTAATCCCAAACTGTGTTTTTATAGTTTCCCAATCCAAGCAGGAGAAAAACCCCAACTCGGCGAGATTACTTGACCTTCGAAAAGCCTTCACTCCTTCCCTAACTCCACCTTCCTTGACAAGGAAGTTTACAAGATATGTAGAGCCCTCTCTTATCACCTGGTCCTTCCCCTTCAACAAGTCCAAGGGAGTCAAACCCATATATTTAAATATTTCTTTGAAACTGCTGCCAAACACATCATCTCTTTTTCGGTCAACGTCACAAGAAAGCTATTTTTAATTCCCTGTTTAACTGCATGCAAACCTCTAAGGAATGTAACAAGAAGATGCGTGAAAGATTTTGGCTCACCTCTGCAAATCTGACTCATCCTTCACCTCTTGGGGGAGGTATTACAGGGTGTTGGGTTTCATATGTACATGTCCTGAAACCAGAGTGCTTCATTCCAATCTAGTTTTTCCCCTTTATAAATTATTTGACTTTAAATAATTTACTTAACCTGACTTCAATTTTTTCATCTCATTAAAATAAGGATAATGATAGTACCTACCTCATTGGTAGCATTGTTGGAAGGGAAACATAAGTTAGTACGTGTTAATAAATTATTTAAAACTAGGACATAGTATGTGCTCAATAAATGTTAACAATACTGTATTTCCTGCTTTCTGGCTGCTGATATTCATTAAAAATACTTATGTTTTTAAGATAAGAAACTGTCACAAGTTTTCAAACTCACTCTGCCACCCCTCTTTTTAAAAAGTACTTTGAAATAGTTAAGACATAAACAGAATTATACACACATCTGTGTGCTCACCACCCAGCTCAATAAATAAAACATTGCCGGTAGAATTGCCAGCTCTTGTGCATCCCTCCCCACTGATTCCCAGGGCCCTGTAAAAATAAATCCCCTATGTGATGGTGAAGAGATCATGATATAAAACTGAGAGATGGCGAAAAAGAAGAACAAGGGAGGTAGACTTTCCTCCACGTATTAATATGTGCTCTGGGGCAAGTTTTGTAACTTCTACGAACTTCAGTTTCCTAAACCATAAACTAGGGGATAATATTTACCTTCCAGGCTGTTGTCAGCATCAACTAATAAAAATGTACGTGAGAGAACCCAGCACTGGGCTTTCAGAAAGATTAGGTGTTGTGCGTGTATTTCACGATTTTCACACGTGTCCTTGAGGGGCTTCCTCCTACTTCTACAGATTCTATTCATTCTTCCCTGTTTATACTGGTAGAGAGTGTTGGCGCTCACCCATGCCCTGGGCACACAGGAGACTTACACTGTCCCCTTGCAGTCAGAGTGCCATATGACTAGTTCTGACCCACAGGCTGTTCAGGGCAAGGGAGGTGTGTCATTTTAAGACCAAAGCATTTGATTTTCATTGAAAGACCCACTTCCCCACGTGACAACCATGGGGCAGCTGTAAGAGGCTGGATCGCTAAATTGCTGTATGGAGGGCAGTTGCCTTGGAAAGTCAATCCACCTTCATTGGACTCCTATGAGCAGGAAACAGATCTCTGTTGTTTTGAGCCATTGAGATGTTAGGGCTGTCTTTTCTGCCGCACAACCCAGCCTATCCTATGCAAATTCCTCCTTAAAGTCTCCTCTGATCATTCACACCCCTACTGGACTAGGAATCAGAAAACAAAATTTTCCTCTTGGCTCTGCCTCTTATTAAAATTGGACCTGGTCAAGTATCCTCATCTGTAAAGTTGGAATAAAATCCATCCTGTCTCCTTCTCAGAGACTTTATTAGTTCAAATGAGATACATGTGAAAACTCTTTGTAAACTAGGAAGCTCTATACAGGTGGCAGGAACTGAGTATTCTGATCAGTAGGGTTATCTGATATGTACAGCAACCACAGTACCTAGGTTTCCTGAAATGTCACTAATTTAAAATATTTTCCAGTGTCCTATATAAGTATTCAAAGTGGGCAAAAATATCATCATGGTATCATTTCTGGGTTGCTGTTTTTCACACTCTATTTGAAAACTGAAATAAGATTCACCTTGTAGGCTGTCCCAGGTAGGAGTGGGAGGGTGAGAGATTTCCCCCCATTTAGAAAAAGGATGTCTCTCTAAGTTTTAAATGATAAAAGTAGAACACAGTTCTTTAATTCAAACCATATTTACTGAACAACCATCATGTATGTGTGGCAGTCAGCCTTGAAGATGCTATTTATGCCCATATGTGATCTCCTTGCACAATGAATAGGGTACAACCAATAGGATGCTGTGAAAATGACAGAATGTGACTTCCTAGGCTAGGTTGTCTCCAGCGTTCCAAAGGAACCAAATAAAGAATTCATAGCTGGCAAGGGAGAATTTGTTCGTGAACAAGGACAGATTCAGTAAGAAATATTCTAAGTGATTCCATCTTATTTTATTTAGGTAACAAACTCAAAACAAGTCTCAGTGCTCTATCATTTCTCTCTCTCCTTTCCTTCCTTCCTTCCTTTCTTTCTTTCACATCCATCCATTTGTCTATCTACCCATCTATGTGGATATCTGATATGTCTATTTTAGAGTTAAAATTCATAAATGAGATGGTTTTCATGATGCATATTATTAGATTTATTTTGATTGAAAACTGATGGAGAGTGAATCTGATTGGTTGAAATGGTTTGTCAATAAGGACTCGCTTTATTAATTAGGTTGTGTAGTAGATTTCCTCCATAAATGGAATGAGACTTGAGTGAGCTAAATGTGCAGAGTTTTGTCAAAAAATATGTACAGGGCTTCCCTGGTGGCGCAGTGGTTGGGAGTCCGCCTGCCGATGCAGGGGACGTGGGTTCGTGCCCCGGTCCGGGAAGATCCCACATGCCGCGGAGCGGCTGGGCCCGTGAGCCATGGCCGCTGAGCCTGCGCGTCCGGAGCCTGTGCTCCGCAACGGGAGAGGCCGCAACAGTGAGAGGCCCGCGTACAAGAGAAAAAAAAAAAAATATGTACAGACTTGTAAAATATACAGTATGGTAGAATTACATCTTTCGCAATTATTTAAACTTAACATAAAAAAATTTACACATGCCAACCTAAGAGCATGCAATGGAATATATCATCTTACAAAAGCACTTTAGAGTCAGAAACTTTCTCATACCAGAAGCAGGAAGAGCAAGAAAGTAAATATGTTATAACCTTGGATAAAATTACAGACCAAGGAAGACTGAGTCAGTCAGAGGAGGCATTAGATATGATGGAACCTAGAAAAGGTCAAAGAGATCCAGTCGGGCATCTCCCATGTACATTCAGTTTGGGGGAGGAAGTGTCCTGAATCAAAATCTCCCTTTAGCTATCCATGTTCAAAGGCAGGAGTTTTGGAGATGTCCTGATGTCATTAATCGTTGAGTTGCGAAAGCAATTTACCTATTGAATGATTTCATGGTCACTAACAGTAGCTAAGTGAAGCCAGAGGAGCACAGGAAGGAAGCTTACCCAACAGAGGGTTCCGGTCTTGGAATATACTCCGAGTACAATAAGTTTCAGGGTAGCCTCCTTCACCGTTTCTGCCTCTCTCCTCCCACTCCACTCCAACAAAATAAGGGAAAGTTCTCAGAGCAGAGGAGGGCATGGGTGATGAGAAATGAAGGAGATGGGCAATAAAGGAAGATGAGTGAGGTGTGTGGACATGTGGTTGTGTATGGGGAGGCTCCTAGGGAGACTGCAGACACTAATAACAGGATTTGGGACTATGCCCTTGGCTCATTTCACTGTCTAGGTTGAGAGCAGACTCTGAGCCACTAGGAGGCAGAAGCTTAGTTTTGGAACCTACCTTGGAATCTATGGAATTTCCCAATATTGTCCACGGCAGAGTTTTCTTTGGTAAAGCCTACCCACTGGCAAGGAGTGAAAGTACTCACCATTCCTCTCCACCCTCTTCCCAAATCCCAAGCAAGAACCTAGACTTTTTGTGGCCATACTCATTTTTCCTGCTCTTGGAGAAAGGAGGAGATCTTTTTCCGCCCTTCATTTGGGTAAATGAGGAGGGTGGGGACATTTCCACTGCACTGCAGCTAGATTTTCCTAGCAAGTTTCACTAGAGATCATCAAGCAACACTGAGATGGTAAGTGGACCCAATTTACTGCTTTCCTTGGGGGAAAGAATGTACCAGCCATAGAATATAAGAATCTGATCTATTCATATATTTTTAATGAAAACAAATTGCTTTTGTCTGATTTGTAGATTTGTCTCCTGAGAGCTGAGTTAGTGTATAGGCACACTGGGTGGAAAAAAAATCAGCTTTTGAACTTACAGAGCTAAGGGTCAGAGTATTTCACCAAGGTAAACAATACCTTATGATTTCTCTTGGTACAGTCTCTTCTAAACACTTTAAAAAGCATTACTATGGGGCTTCCCTGGTGGCGCAGTGGTTGAGAGTCCACCTGCCGTTGCAGGGGACACGGGTTCGTGCCCGGGTCTGGGAAGATTCCACGTGCTGCGGAGCGGCTGGGCCCTGAGCCATGGCCGCTGAGCCTGCGCGTCCGGAGTCTGTGCTCCGCAACGGGAGAGACCACAACAGTGAGAGGCCCGTGTACTGAAAAAAAAAAAAAGCATTACTATGAAGAAAAGTCATCCAAAACCTGAAATAAAGTAAGAGGAAGGCAACAGTGACATTGTTTAACATGTTTGCCTAATAATTAATTATCTATGTCTGAGAATTCTCCTGTTTGACTTTGCTATTTTACTATTTGATTAGAGACCAGACACTGAGGTTATACATTAACTCATAGATTTCCTTCCAGTAAAAAAAACACACACCCTGAGGTTAATGCACTATGGGATATTAACTAATTTGTATGGGCTGGTAAATTTCAGCATTCCTTTGACTGACTTTAATATCTGTTTCTCCAAACTTCCTTTGGACCAGCTTTATCATCTTACTAATTCTCTCATTAATTAATGGGCTGAATAAAATCTTAGAATGTGTTCATTCTCGATTTCTGTGGCAGTCTTGTGTTGAAGTTTTTGAAAATTGTACTTTATCATTACAACATTCCTGCTTAACTCTGCTTCTATACAACATCTGCATATTGAATGAATTTCTCAGTCAGATTTTTGCATGGTTGATGTTTGAATGGAAGAACGTTAAACCTTTCAGGACATTAGGATCCTTAAAAAACAAAACAAAACAAAAACCTTAATCATGGCACTGGAACACAAAATCAAAAATGTATAGTTAAGCGTTTGGCTTATTTATATTTTGAAACAATAGAGGATTACCATTCAGGAAGGCTCTTGAGTTCAAAAGTCTCGTGTGTGAGTTCCTGCACATTGCCAGGTGTAGAAACTCTCACAGAGGCAGTGGAAAGCAGAGAAAATCTGAAGCACAAAAGAGGAAGTGTTCAGAACTGTGGTGTGAGCTTGCTTGGTGGGAAGAACAGGAGATATATTTCCACTGTTCCTCATTAGATTTTATAATATAATTTCCCCAAAAGACAGTTAAATAAATAAATGTTTAGTTTCCCTGAATTGCCCACAATTGAAGTTGAAATAATGTGTCTTTTATGCAACAGTATTATTTTCCATAATTGTATCTCTTTCACTGCAAACATTTTTTCAGATACATTATGAGTCAAATAGTCTTTTGTGGGGCAGACAGTGGTGGAGAGAGGGAAAGCCAGTCCCAATTAATAATATTGTTTTTATAGAATATGTAGTTTGTTGCAAATAACTCAATAAAAATGCTTTGGGGAGAATATACAATTCTTTTATAGGTTGGAAACAGCCTAAATGAGGATTATTACAATGACAAAATTAAGTAAATTAAAAGCTGCTTTACTATGAAAGGGAATGGAAGGGGTGTGTGTGCTTGGGGGTTAATGCTGTCACTCTAAGTTTTTCATCACATAGAGTAGGACACATTCCAGGTTCCTGAAGCCTGTGTCCACGTTTGCCCTTTTCATATGGTGCTGTTGTTAATGGCTTGTGATTGTTAAGATGAAACAATTTTCAGTTTCAAATTGAACTTTCAGCATTTCATCCACCAAAAATATCATACTTTCACCTCAGTTTCTGCCAGAACAGAATATATTTCTTTCTGGATTTTCTAAATAAAACATTGCTTTGATGAATAACATGGGACTGACTACTTTCTTATAACAAAGTAATCTTCATGTTCTGAATGATAGCTAATCCTCTAGGCTTTCCTGAAGGAGTTTCTGTAAGGGGTACAACATGTAAGAATTCTGTTAAATTAATAATGACCTTTGAAGATTCTACATGTGCACATTGGAAGATTTCCAAAATGGTTTCTTGAGGATGGTGGTGGTAATTTCTTCTCAAGGCATTTATTAAGGGTCATTTGCTTTTTTTGTTTTCTGCACCAGTGAACTAGGGATATAAAGGGTCAACACTAGAAATCAATAAACGAGAGATCATTTTGCCCATGACCAGAGAGACATTGTTTTCTGAGAGGAAATTCCTCAAAACTAAATTTGGAAAAGTGCCAAATAACAGACTCCAAAGAGGAAACAAAGTATTAGAAATTGGAACACGATCGGAAACTGGAAATGATTCATCAGCTTTAGTTCTTTTGCCCATAAAATAGTTTATATTGATCTCATTTCTTACATCAAGCATTTCCTAATTAATTAAAAATGCCTCAAGATAATATTTAAAAATGTGCAGTTTCCTATCTAAATGCCTGAATCTATAATAAATTAACTATTCCTCTAAGTTTGAATATCAGATTATTTCTATTATAGTATTTGCTTTTATAATGTGTCAGTGAACTTTTGTGGATGAATCTTTGCCCACATTTCAAACTACGACTTTAAGATGGGTTTCTTCAGTGGAAATTGGTAGGTCAAAGGCTATGGATATTTATGACTTCTGTTTCAAATGACTTCCCAGAAAGACTGTCAATTTTTGTTCCATCTAGTTCTTGGTATGTATCTTACTCATTCTCCCCAGGATTCTAGGTTAGTGTATTATTTTAAAAAACAAATGCACACACACGCATATACCACATACCCCAATAACTGTAAAAAGAAATTAAAACTCACATACAAGATAAAATATTCATGACAGAAGGTAAAAAATATAAAAGAAAAAATGTCCCCTTACATTTTTGAAACTCAGTTCTACTTTCCTGAAGAAACCACTGTGAAGGAAAAAAAATGACTAACTTAACGTTTTTAAACATGGCCTTGCTATCTATATGACTACATTCTGGAAGGAGGAGAGTGCTTATTGCTCAGACCTGGGGACCACTACACCCCAATCTCTGCATTCATCAACGTCACAACACTTTAATTAGTACAATCTAAAGCCACCTTTAGGAATTGCCTAGCAGCTTACTGACATTCCACTGGGGAAGATGAGACCCCAGGACATTCAGACCGGAGGGGAATGTATACTTCGGAGACATAAGTTGGCAAACTTGAAAAAGCCTATTTAAAGGTACTGAAACAGGTACAGTAGCTGATCAGTAAAATGTTTAAGATTTATAAAAAGTTTACAGCATTTATCTAAAGGACTAGAAAAGGAGATAGTGTCTGTCTAGGCAAATAGGACATTAAAGATTCTTAGTATGGGACAGAGTTCGTAACTACTGATTATGGAAGCTGTTTCCCTCATCATCACTCTTGCCTACTTGCTTATCTTTCAGGAATGTTCCATGTTGGCTGGCTGGCTTGCTCAATCTCTTTTTCCCTCGTTCTCCCCCCTCCCTTAATTATTTGAGAGTTTAAAAAAAAACTTATTTATGAATTACTTGAGAACTAGTTGCATATTATCATATTGTCCCTAAATAATTCAGTGTACTAAGAACAAGGACGATTATATAGGTTCCTATATATCACACTCAGACGCCATTATCACACACCATTATCACACTCAGAAATTTAACTTGTACAATAAATATTATCTAACATACAACCATATTTAAATCTCCTCAGTTCTACCCCAATAATCCTTTAGAGCTGTTACCTCGGTTTGATTTTCCATCCAGGGTCCAGCCCAAGTTTGCAATTGCATTTGCTTGTCATTATATAATCTTTAAAAAAATAAACTTTAATTTTGAGATGATTGTAGATTCATATGCAATTGTAAGATATAATACGGAGAAATCTCATTTACCCTTTACCCAATTTCCACCAATGGTAACATCTTGTACAACTATAGCACAATATCACAATATCTTGATATTGATCCAGTCAAGATACTGAATATTTCCATCACCACGAGGATCCCCCATGTTGCCCTTTTATAGCCATACCTAGTTCCCTCCTCCTTGTACCCCCCTTGTACACTGGGAACCACTAATCTGTTCTCCATTTCTATAATTTTACCATTTCAACAATGTCACATGAATGGAATCACATAGTATGGAAACTTTTGCATTGGAATTGGTTATAAACATTCCTATAAGGTTTTTTGTGTGAACATAAATTTTAATTTATGTCCAGGAGTACAATCACTGAGTCATATGGTATTTGTATTTTAGCTTTTTAAGAAACCGCCAACTCGTTTTCCAGAGTGGCTCTGTCATTACACATTCTCACCAACAATGTATGTGTGATTCAGGTTTCTTGCATTAGCCTTTCTGATAGATGTGTAGTGATGTATTACTGTGGTTGTAGTTTTCACTCCCTTAATGGCTGATGATGTGCAGCACCTTTCCCTGTGCTTATTGCCACCTGTACATTCTCTTTGGCAAAATGTCTCTTCATGTCTTTTGCCTATTTTCTAATTATATTCTTAGTCTTTTTACTGTGATCCATTTTGAATTAGTTTTTGTATAAGGTGTGAGACTAGGTTTCTTTCTTTCCTTCCTTCCTTCCTTCCTTCTTTCCTCCCTCCTCCCCTTCCATTTCTTGCTACTTTCTTTCCTTGCCTTTGGATGTCCAATTACTCCACCATCACTTGTTTAAAAGGCTATCTTTCCAGGGCTTCCCTGGTGGTGCAGTGGTTGAGAGTCCGCCTGCAGATGCAGGGGACACGGGTTCGTGCCCCGGTCTGGGAAGATCCCACATGCCACGGAGCGGCTAGGCCTGTGAGCCATGGCCGCTGAGCCTGCGCATCCGGAGCCTGTGCTTCGCAATGCGAGAGGCCACAACAGTGAGAGGCCCACGTACCGCAAAAAAAAAAAAAAAGGCTATCTTTCCTCCATTGAATTGTTTTTGCACCTTTGTAAAATAAATGAGTTGGGTATATTTGTGTGGGTCTATTTTGGGTTCCTTTATTCTATCCCATTGATCTCTATGTCTATCTCTCCAATAATACCACAGAGTCTTGATTATTGTAGTTATATATTGTCATGAAATCAAATAGATGAGGTCCTCTTACTTTTGATTTCATTTTAAAAACTGCTTTAGCTATTCTAGTTCCCTTGCTTTTCCATATAAATTTTAGAATAATATTGCCTATCTGCAAAATATTTTACTGGGATTTTGATAGGAATTGTGTTAAACCTATGTTTCAATTTGTGGGAGAACTGACATCTTTATTATGTTGAATCTTTCAACTAATGAACATAGTATGTATCTATTTACATCTTCTATGATTTCTTTCATCAGCACTTTGGACTTTTTCAACTTGATAGAGTGTTTACAAGAACCTACATCTAACACACTTAATGGTGAAAGACTAAATGCTTTCCCATAAGATTGGGAACAAGGCAAGGATAGCCAATGGCACTGCTCTTATATTACATAGTTCTGGAAGTTGTAGTCAATGCAATAAGGCAAGAAAAGGAAGTAGAAGGCATACAAATCACAAAAAAAGAAATAAAACTGTCCCTACTTGCAGACGATGTGATTATCTATGTAGAAAATCTTACAGGATACACACACACACACTTCCTAGAATTAAAAAAATGAGTCAGGAGATCTCAGGATATAAGATAACCATTAAAAAATGTTGTACTTCATTATGCTAGCAGTGAGCCTGTACACACTGGAATTTAAAATATAATATCATTTACAATAGCTCAAAAAACTGAAAAACTAGGTAAAAATCCAACAAAACGTGGATTAAGAGCCTGCACGTCCGGAGCCTGTGCTCCGCGACAGGAGAGGCCACAACAGTGAGAGGCCCAAGTACTGAAAAAAAAAAAAAAGTCCTTCTTTTTTAAGGCTGCATAATAATATTCCATTGTATATATATATCACATTTTGTTTACCCAGTCATTCTTTGATGGAAACAAGGGTTGCTTTCACCCCTTGGCTATTGCATTATCTTATTGTTTCTGTATGTTAGGAATTCAGGCAAGGCTTAGCTATACCCAGAGTTTCACTGGGCTGCAATTTCATCAGAAACTTGACTGGGGAAAAATCTGCTTCAAGCTCAGGCTGTTGGCAGAATTCAGATCCTTGAGGTTATAGGATTGAGATCTCTATTTTTTTGCTGGCTATTGCCTGATGGCCTGCTCTCAGTTAAGAGAGGCTGCCGGCCTTTCCCTGTCTGGCGACATTCTCCATAGGCCCTCTTGCAATGTGGAAGCTTACTTCTTCCAACCAGTGAGAAAGAAAACTTTCTCTCTCTGGGCTACTAAGACAGGGTCCTATATGATGTAGCATAGTCAAAGACATAATTATCACCTTTGCCATATTCCCTTGCTTACATCAAGTCACAGTTTCTATCTGAATTCAAGGGGAAGAGATTTACACATGAATGTTTTTATGCACTCTACTGTATGTGTAATATATTTTATAGCACATTAAAAAAATAAGTTAAAAAGAAAAGTAGCATAGATAGAAAAAAGGATGGAGTCAGTCTGTTTGTCTATTTATCTATCATCTATCTATCTTCATCATCATCATCTATGGTAAATTAAAAATGAAAATAAACCAATGCAGGGCAGCAAGAGTTATCCTAACCACAGTAGAAATCAAGGAAAAAGCATAACTGGCATAATGAAGGTCATTTTATATTGATCATATTTCTTAACTTTTCCTTTTCAAAGGTGATTTTTTTCCATGAATGGATATTTTCATGATCTTTATTATTCTTTAAGTGTTGACATTTTAATAGCCTACACTTTGGAAGAGATCTCTCTATTCATTATCTTTTTCAGAGTATGGTGGTGAGCTCTCCTAGAGCTAAAACTCTGTTTAGTGCTGGAAAATTCAATGTTATCTTGAGTAATGCTTTTATTCCACGTGATTTGACTGGATTCAATTATCTTTGGGGGAACACCCACCATCCTGTGTGTTTCATTTCACTATTTCACTTATTCTATAATATCTATCCCTAACCTTTTCCTCATTATTTTCGTCTCTGCATTCACTTCCTATGTGATCTCAGAGTTTTTCTCCAGTTTGTTTTCTATATCAGTAAGTTGCAAATTTGTCTCTTATGGCATCCAATGTATTCATTGTATGTCTTCTCCTTGGGTGTTAGTTTCATTACACATGCTTCTTATCTTGGTTTCTTCTCATCAAGAACACTGCTTGTTCAACAGAGGCAATTCCTTATAGGAATATAGGATATTTTCCCTTTTGTCTTCTGTTTCAGAAAAAGCCCATCCTTTGAAGCTTTGGTGCCAAGCATTGACTTTTCCTCTCTAGCTATGAAAGTCTTAGATGGCATCTTCTTCCAATATAAGGCTATTTTGTCTACCTTGAAAATCTGTTGTTTAGTGTAGCTACCTTAATTATTTACCTTAGCTAGATCTTCTGGATAATTTGCTGCAGCTTCTACATCAGCACTTTCTGCTTCAGTGCACTTTTACGTTATGGAGGTGGCTTCTTTTCTTAAACCTCATCAACCAACCTCTGCTAGCTTCAAACATTCTTTCTGCAGCTTCCTCATCTCTCAGCCTTCAGAGAATTGAAGAGAGTTAGGGCCTTGCTGTGGATTAGGCTTTAGTTTAAAGGAAAGTTGTGGCTGGTTTGATCTTCTATCCAGATCACTCAAACTTTCTCCATATCAGCAATAAGGCTATTTTCCTTTGTGTGTTCACTGGAGTATCACTTTTAATTTCCTTCAAGAAGTTTTCCTTTGCAGTCACAACTTGGCGAACAGTTTCATGTAAAAGGCCTAGCTTTAGACCTATCTCAGCTTTGACATGCCTTCCTCACATGTCAGGAAAGCTTAATCATTTCTAGTTTTTGATTTACAGTAAGAGACATGCAACCCTTCCTTTCACTTGAACACTTAGAAGCCATTGCAAGGTTATTGATTGGCCTAATTTTGAAAATTGTCTCAGGGAACAAGGAGGCCCAAGGAGAGGGAGAGAGGTGGGAGAACAGCTGGTTGATGGAGCAGTCAGCGTACACACAACATGTATCAATTAAGTTCACTATCTCATTTGGGCGTGGTTCATGGAGCCCCAAAACAATTACAGTAGTAGCATCAAAGATCACTGATCACAGATCTCCATAACGAATATGAAAAAGTTTGAAATATTGTGAGAACTACCAAATTGTGACAGGGACACGAAGTGAGCCAATGCTGTTGGAAAAATGGCACTGATAGACTTGCTCAATGGAAGGTTGTCAAAACCTTCGATTTGTAAAAAACTGCAGCATCTGTGAAGTGCAATAAAGTGACGTGCAATACAAATGAGGTCTCCCTGTAAGAAAAAACAATGGTAGCTTTCTTTCCAAACTTAAAGCTCTTGAATGCAAATGCAAAGAGTCTCAGTAAAATTGTTCTTACTTGATTAAAGGGTTCTTGTTTGACAAGATAAGAAGACAAATAGGGATAGGTTCCTGGCTTATCGTATATTCTGCAGGCTCCTTTTAGTTTCGTAACATAGTTTTTAGTATGGTAAGACAAATACACCATCATTGAACTGAGAAAACTTTTATATGCCTCTAAAGCTGTGGTTAGGCAAAAGGGGTTTTAGGGAGAAGCTTCATGAGGGACTCCTTAACCTGTCCCCTCTGCCTGATTTCATGGCTAGTGCATTGCTGCTTGCCTGAAATGGATTTTTATTCTTGCCTTTGGAGTTGGCTTCTAGATACTTGGAACAGCTGCTTCTCGAAGCTGATTCTCTATCCTGATCTTTGCCTTTCTGCTTTGGGCAACCCTGTTCATCAGGGCAGCCTCCCTTCCCATCTCCAAGTTGGAAGGTATCCCTGAGGCTGTCAAGAAGGGGGCTTCAGGTCAATCCTCAATGAGCTTTCCCTTTCCTCCCTTTTCTCCTCCTCCCCTCCCTCCCCCTTTCTTGACTATTTTCTTTCCAGACTATTTTCTCTGCAAAAATTGAAGAGTGCATTGGAACCCTGTTATGGACTGAATTATATCCGCCCCCCCAAATTCACACGTTGAAGCCCTAACTGCCAATGTGGCTATATTTGGAGATAGGGCCTTTAAAGGGGTAATTAAGGTTTAATGGGATCATGTGAATGGACCCTAATTCAATTGGACTGGTGTCCTTTTAAGAAGTAGAAGAGACAGCAGGGATGTGTAAGCACAGGGGAAAGATCATGTGGGGACACAGCAAGCAAGTGGCCTGCAAGCCAAAGAGAGAGGTTCTGGGAGAAACCAATGCTGATGACACCTTGATCTTGGGCTTCCAGCCTCCAGAACTGTACGAAATAAATTTCTACTGGTTAAGTCACCCAGTCTGTATTTTGTTATGGCAGCCCTAGAAAACTAATACAGACCCTATCATCATTCTGCTCATCTGTAGAGACTCCTTCTGGGGATCTTGGCATATGTCTAATTTTTATCACTTATATCTGGTACTGCTGAAATGTTGTATGATTTTGTGGGCACTTTCATTGGGCATTGGGAAGAAGGGCTCCCTTGGCCTTCCCTCAATCTCCTCTGAAACTTTATATTTCTCATGGTCTCTAGCATGTAATTTAGCAGTTATGCCCCATCTGTTCCATTCATGGATAGCAACAGCTTTAATATCATCTGCCCAAATAACCTAGCTCGCAAGCAGCAGGTTATTAAGTTTTTTAATCTCTGTCTAACACAATACTTATGCTTCAAAATGCTGAAGATTTGGTTGATTGGTTTAAAACCTCGAATTGGATCCAGGGCACAGAGATCTTCTTGATCCTTTCAGTTTCCTATGTTTAAATGGTGAAGGCAGATTCCATGAGGAGTGAAGGAACTGGGGGCTTCTTCCAACAAATTTGTGTATTTTGGAGCCCCCAGTCTGGTTTCCACATGAAGTGATGTGCTGGTCTGTTGTTTTCCTCGGGGACCTCGAGGCAGATGTAGACAAACAGCAGATGAAGAGGAAGGGCTGCGGGCCGGCTGAGAGCTGTAAACAAGGGGAGCTATATTAAGAAAGGTCTCCATCTACGGCACTGTCTCAATCCTGCCACCCACTGGGCATGTTCCCAAATTGACTTTCCGCAGTCAGCTGCTCAGCGACGGGTGTGCAATGGTTTGTAACAGACACAAGTCTCAGCTTCTTAGAGTTGGGAGGATTCTCAGACACCACATCCCCTGACGTTTAACAAAGTCTCATTGCGGTGCATGAAATGAGTTTAGGTAGCACACAAGATGACTTCAGGTGGAGACATATCAACATTGGGTGCAGGTTAACGCTGAATTGCTTTTCCAGTTTTCTTTCAATCCTTTTTAATTTGGGAAGGAAAAAGTGTCTATTTGATGCCAGTAAACCTTGACACTCACTCACCTTTCTTTCTAACAGTGAGAGCATTTTCCTTCCTACATTGTATTTCTGCTACAAACCTTTGATAACGTATAAAATCCTTCTCTAAGTAAATTGATGTAAGTAAACGAGGTAACTTCATTTAAAGACAAATATTAAACAAATAATAGTGCAGGTGGTATTTGGATAAGGCAAAAATCGTGAATGTGGTACAGAGTGAAATTATAAAGATACTGACACCCCATCCCCTCCCTTTTGCTTCTACAAATGAAGAAACTGAGGCCTCTTTTGTAATGTTTCACTGGGAGGCTGAGTTGGGAGAGTCGAGGTAATTGACTAGTGGCACCTGTTATGACCAGTATGCCCAAGAGGAAAAAGAGGCTGCTCCGGAAGTAACCAGAGCTTGGCATTGGACCTTCACTATGGCAATGCCTGACACACAGGGAGGGTCTCTGGCCAGCCACCCTTCCACTGGTCTCTTTGCTAGGAGAAAGCATGTTAGTATTTGGGAGTGTGGTCTTCATGGCATTAAGAGGCATGAGAAACCTGGTACTTTCAGTCATATCAAAGGGGCATAAGAGCTGGCCGTGTTCTGTGAAGGCAATAGAGCTTGGTGTCAATAGTTGAATTTGGGGCCTTAAATTATATTTTTGATTTTTCCCTTTTAATTGATCAATCAAATAATTATTGTTATAAATTTTACTTACCTTCAATGTAGAAAAATATGAAAAAATGGAAACTATATATACAATCATGTGCAGAGCACTTACACAGTTCAGTTGCACATAAGTGAAGGTCTATTTTCAGAAGCCGGCAGCCTTACCACTAGGAGCCCCCATTCAGTCCAAAGACAGGAAAATTAATCTAACAATGCCTGTCATTTGAGATGAAACTAGCCAGTCCTTGTGATTTTCTCTCTTGTTCTCTCGCTCCTTCTTCCCTGGTGGCTACTACATGTCTGACATCATGGCTGGAGATGGAGGGTAGGGATCTGGCTGACATCTGTTCAGGTTGTTGGGTGTGATCTCGATCACATCCCAGAATCTGCAGACGTAACTCTTTTTCATCACCGGTCATCTGACTCTAGCTCAGCCTTCTCCTCCTTGTGGTGGTGAAGTCCTCTCTTGACCTGTCTGTGTCCCTTTCACTGTTCCAGCATCAGAGAACCCGTGGCTTGTCTCCGACCTCTGATCCCCAGCGCCCCACACGGTGTTATCAGCTCTGCTGTGTGACCTCATGCAATCATGCAGCAGTGAAACTGTGGGAGTTTGCTCATTTTCCCAGGCTCAACCCAGGAAGTTACTCTGTGCTCTCAGATCCCAAAACTTATTGGGACGTGGTTCTATTCTCACCTCCCCTCCTTCTAGCGCTTAATATTTATTAAGTACTTACCAAGTGTCAGACTCTTGGGCCAGGCATTTTCATTTAATTATTTGATCCCCAAGGGATGCTGGAAAGTAGGTGTTACCCATTTTTATAGAAACTAAACTGAGAAAATCCTCACTCGAGTGGTTACATGAATGGTTCAAAGTCACACAGTCCATAGTGACAGAACAGAAAGCACATCTCGTATCCCTTGACTCTTGACTCTCTATCTCATTATCTCTATCTACCCTACCTACTACTCCAGGTCTATCTTAATTCCACATTAGACTGCAAGTCCCTAGAAGTCAAAGGCAGCTGTGATGGTTAATTTTATGTGACAACTTGACTGGATCACAGGTGCCCAGATATTTGACTAAATGTTATTTTTAGGTGTGTCTGTGAGGATGTTGCTGGATGAGAAAATCATTTGAATCAGTAGACTGAGTAAAGCAACTTGCCCTCCTCAACGTGGGTGGGCATGCACCGTCCAATCTGTTAAGGGCCTGAATAGAACAGAAATGTGGAGAAAGGGAGAATTTGAGCACTTTCTCTCCCTTCCCGCCCCCTTCTCTCTCTCTCACTGTTTGAGGTAGGACGTCCGTTTTCTCCTGCCCTCGGACTGGGTCTTACACCACTGGCTTTCCTGGGTCTCTAGCTTACAGATGGCACACCATGGGACTTCTCAGTTTCCACGATCATGTGAGCCAATTCCTCGTAATAAACTTCTCTCCTAGATAGCTAGGATAGAGATATCTCCTACAGGTTCTGTTTCTCTGGAGAGCCCTAACATGGCGGTGTCTAATCTAATAGTTCAAGCAGAGAGAATAGCAAGTAGCAGCATATATGGACTTTTTGAGGACCAGCACAGAGGCCAGTGTGTCTGTAGTGAAGTGGGTAGAAGAAGAAATGCTCCTTGTTAGTCCTTGTGAGGTCCTTGGCTTTTACTTTAACCCAGGATGGGGAACAACAGGAGGATTTTGATCAGAGAAGTAAAATGAATAAGATGAGAATTTGGTGACTGATTGGATGTGAGGATTTAGAGAAAGAAAGAAATGAAGGATGACTTTAAGAGTTTGCCTTGAAATGGGGATTTACCTTTGATGAAAAAGGTTGTGGCTCCGGAGGGTGGTTTTGAGCGGCAGGATTGGGGGTTCTTGAGGCAACGTTGTGCTTAACAATGTGCTAAGCAGCTTACATGTATTAACTCATTTAATTCTCCTGAGAACATTACCAGGTACATATTATTATTCCCATTTTTAAATGACAAAATGGAGTCAGAGAGGTTAAGAAATATACCCAAGGTCACACAGCTTGCAAGAGGTGATGCTAGAATTTAAACCCAGGTTTATGTCACTCCAAAGCCTGGGGTACTCCACACCAGAGCCCAACATTATACGGATAATAGTGGCCATGATAGCCATATTTGCTCATCAAGACTGAGGTCCAGTGAGCGTCCTCAGACTTGACCATCCAAAGAAACTCTTCTTCCTTGAGTGGATGAGTGAAAAGAGTGTACAAGATGAGAGACTGATCTCTACTTTCTTAGTCTTCTCGGGCTGCCGAAACAAAATACCACAGACTGGGTGGCTTAAACAATAGAAATTTATTTTCTCACAGGTCTGGAGGCTAGAAGTCAGATATCAAGGGGTCTTCAGGTCGGTTTCTTCCGAGGCCTCTCTCCTTGGCTTGTAGACAGCCACCTTCTCACTGTGCCCTCACATGGTCTTTCCTCTGTGCTTGCACATGCCTCAGTGTGTCCCAATTTCTTCTTGTAAGGACATCAGTCAAATTGGACTAGGGATCACTCTAATGACCTTATTTTAACTTAATCACTCCTTTCAAGACTCTATCTTGAAATATAGTCACATTTTGAGGTACTGGGGGTTAGGATTTCAGCATATGAATTGAGGAGAACGTAATTCAGCCTACCTTTAGATCAATAGGCATAAACCACAAGTTACTTCAACATTACACTATGTTATTATTGATTACTACCAGGAGAAATAGCTTTGTTGGAGAAAGGGAGCTATGTATCCAGGTGACCAAAAGGCCCTGGAACCTGGAGTTGATTCCTGGAATTTTATGCAAGTCTCTACATAATGGTCTGTGGTCCATGAGGAACAGAGAAGCCACAAAGGCCCTGAGGAGGTCTGAGGACTATTCTGATATCATGTTACTAAGAACCTTTTTTTTTCCTAGTATAACATATGTAATATGTACATATTAGAGATAATCATGGATTTTTGTTATGGCTGGTGATTTTGGGGGATTGAAGGGGGCGTTGGAGATCCTGGAAACGTTGAGGGGGCTTGAGGAGAATGAAGGTAAATTCTTCTTTGAAAGAAGTACAAAGAACAACCAATCTCAGTTAAAGCTGAATTCTCTGGTCTCCCCTTATTTGTCACAAAGCAAAGTTACTTTTTATCTTTATTATTTGAAAATTTTATTATTTTTTTAATTTTAATTTTTTATTTTTTGGGGCCACACTGTGTAGCTTGTGGGATCTTAGTTCCCTGACGAGGGATCGAATCCAGGCCCAAGGCAGTGGAAGTGCAGAGCCCTACACACTGGACCGTCAGGGAATTCCCCAAAGCTACTTTTTAGAACTGACATGGAGACAAGAAAGAGTAGAATCCAGACTTTTTTTTATAGAAACTTATATAATGAAATAAATAAAGTATTACTATTAGTAATACTATCTTCAGATGTGGAAATAAAATACAGACCTCTTTCTGTAATGATAGTGGTAAAGGGCGCTTTTATCCACATTTGAAAATTGTACTCTTTTTGGGAGGGAGGAATGTCCCAGGAAAAACTTATAACAAGATATACATTTAAATCACATAGTAATTTTTAAAGTTTTTTTTTATAAACATGTTATCGACAATTCAATGGCAGGTTTTTGAACAAATATAATTAGAAGCTGATTCTACCTATGCCTTTCCAGAACCACTATTCATAAGTTGAAAAGGAATATAGTTTTTAATTAAAATTTATTAAAAACTTAGCAATTGTTCTCATTAGATAGAAAATTAAGCCACATAGTAACTATAGATAGAAACACAAGTCAAATTAAATTATAGTTAAATCACCTTTGTTTAAAAGTATTCCTTTCTCACTCTCCAAAAACAATTATGAAATTTTGGAACCCCCAAACTGTAGAGCTTGGGATAGTTGCCCAGTTTGGCTTTTTGTAAAGATATCTGTTGCTGTCCTGCAATTAGTCGTTTCAGGCCATTATGTTTACTCTAGGCTTGAGAAAGCCCATTTCTCAAACTTGAATTCTAACCCTGAGACATTTAGATCAAATTCATTCTACATTGATGTTTGAACTCATTCTTAGACCTTATACAGCTGAATGAGATGAGGAGGAAAGAAATGGATTTCTATATTTGGGGTCTGAAAATGGAACAGATGTCTCCAGTTTAGAAAGGATGTCTAGTAGAGTCCGAAACACTGGACATCACTTCTCATTCCTCAGACTCCCTCATGAAGACATGTTCCTTACATCTTCACTTGTTTGAGGAATGGAGAGAAGGCATTTATTACATATTTTCTGGGACCAGTTAGCAGTAGCAAAATAGTGAGTTCCATGTTAGACCCTTGATTTTAGTGGAAGACTAGAGTTAACTAGGTCTGGGGTCCTGAGCAAGTTACTTTGACCGTCTCAGCTTTTGATGTTGTTTCATAGTCAATAGGAATTATGGGAGATTCCTACAGAGGCAGGTGATGGTGGAGGGGATGGGTAGGGAAGATAGAGGTTGGGATAAATGGAGGAGAGAAGAGAACCAAACTTATTGACTACTGAACTAGTTCATGGACTTGAGACTTTTCCTGATAACTCAATGATATAGCCTTTTTTTGCCCACATGATGGCACTAGTTGTTTAGAAAACAGCTTAGCTAACGGCAGAAAGCCCGCCAATGCACTCCTGAATTTGTGGCGAAAGAGCTGCAGCTGACGTTGACAGCAATTAATAACACATTAGAAAATTTACCAACAGGGGTAATCCACATTGAGTTAATTAGAAAGTAATTTTAAGACTGGAGAAGTGGGGGAGAAACGAGCGTGTGGGGATGCTCGCTTTCTACCACCAGCGCTGTGGCAAGTTTGCATTATCACTGAAGGCTCTAATCTAGCAATGACCTGTTACGGTTCTGCTTTGATGCCAAGTCGAGTTCCTTTCCAGGCTAAGAGAAGCAAGAAGGCATGGGGTGGGTGGGGGAGGGATGCTCCCTTTTCACTGGGAAGAATATTGTCTTGGGACTCCAGAGATCAGCTTGTGATGCTCTTTTTGCTACTAATTCCCTCCTGTGACATTGAACAGGACACTTTGCCCTTCAGGTACTGTTTCTCACCTCTAAGATACATCCATTGGGTCAGATAATCTCTAAATTCCCTTCTAGCTCTGGCATTCGATTTGGTGATGTTAGAAGACAAGAGTTTTGTGAGCTGGAAATATGTAGATACATGCTTATATATGTAATCACAGTGTCAGTAAACAGCAACTGCTGGATTATGATAAGAGCACAAAATGCAGTGTTCACACGCTCAGACCACAGCTGCAGGAGTAGATTTTGATTGATATCAGCAACTGGAGTTCCAGGCTGTCTGGGAGGAAATTGAATTTGAAAAGGTCTTTTAAAAGGGCCTGCAGGGAGCCCAGGGGAATAAGTGTAGGCAACCTGCCTACAGGTTTGGGGCTTGGGTGGAGAGACAGGTTAAGGGAGGGACAGCAGAGTGCATGTGCCCAGAGGGAGCAGGGCCAGTGCAGACACTGTCCGCACTTCTAGGATTAACCACAGCTAGTCGCTCAGCCGGGAGGGCTCTACTCAACACTGGGACCTGGCATCAAATCATCCAAACTCTAGTTTGCCCTTTTCCTACTGCTAAATTTAGCCAAGATCTGTCGGCCATATTTTATTTTTAATTTGCTTGGAACAACGTGGAAATCCTGGCAGCTTTGACTTTGCTGTTTCATGATGGAAGTCAGGGTTTGCTCTAGGTGGGGTCTGTCACATGGAAAAGATTTGAAACGAGAATAGTGGGTGGAATTTTAGTGACCAGGAAAAGGGGCTCGGCATGTTTTCCTGGTAATCCAGTGGAGGTCATCTCTCAGCAGGGCACAGGGGAGAGCGACATGATTTCAACATGGATGGGAGAAAGAGGTCCCCAGGTGTAACGGGGAAGGACAAGAAAACATGGGAAATCCTGCTCTTGAAGAATCTGGTGTATAAAAATCCAGATTTTCAAATATAAAAGAATAGAAGAGTTTCTTCATATGCACCCAATATTTTATTTTGCTTCATTTAAAATTAATTATTAATAATTTATTGTGTATCTTTTTTTCTATTTTAAAAGGGACATATGACTGATAAAAAATTAAACAGTACAGAAATTTTTGGTAAATATGATACAAAAAAGATAAAGCTCTTGTTTAATCTGGTCTGACACTTATGCCCCTGATCCCTATGGCCTGGTGTGTATTCTTCAATGAGTCTCTTTAAACATCCAACTTTCCTAAAAAAAATTGAAAAGGACTCCATTTATGAATGTTTGAGATGGAGAAATTTTCCAACTCTGGCTTGGGGTTGAAGATGACCCCCTGACCCTGTTTGCCTTGGACTTTCAGGGCTGAACCCAGGAAAGTTCCAAACGAAGTGGGACAGTTGGTCACTCTAGTGTCACTTAACATCTAAGTGGGTCTATGGATCTGGAGCCTGATCCTCTGAAGCTGGGACTTGATGCTTTGTTCCAATTCTGTGAGCTGTTACTGTTTTCCTGTTTCCTTTAAGGTGAAGCAAGAACCTCTGGCCCTTCTTCTTTCTGGGAGTCCAGTGGAGATGCAGGGTTTTGCAGTGTGGGAGGATGGATGGGAAGGGAATCTTCTTCCACGTCAGCCATGCTGTGACTCCTCTCCACTTGACCCCTTGTACACAGAGGACATGAAGACCCATAAAGCCACATCCCAGAGACCCTACTTCCTGCTGATTTGAACATGGACTCCATCTTCAGGAACTTCTCAGCTCCCACCTGCCCAGCCTCATGATGTCATATGAACCTTGGGTATAAACAAACAGAAGCTCCTGAAAGCCACAGGCCATCTCTCACATATTATTGCAGTGGCTTCTGCTTACTCTTTATCTTAGTGAGCAGAAAGCTGTGTCCCCCAGGACTGTTGTGTGATTGGACAGGCCTGGGTATAAAATAGTGGGGATATACAAGAAGTATCTAAAGAGGGTGGCACAGCACGGAGAAATCCTTGCACCTGCTTCTTTGACAGTTTTGCTGAAGATGAAATGAGAGCAAGGCCACCCTCACTTGGGGGATAAAGCTGGTCTAAGAATTATAAAGGGGATTTGAAACAGAGACTGTCCTAGGTAGACTGATGACTCATTTTTGAGTCATCCTCACACTATTGGTACCAATGGCTTTCCGTATTCTCCTTTTACAGAATAGTGAAGTGGTTAAGGACATGCACTTTGAAACCCACTTCATTATTTAGTGAAGTGTATCTGTGGGTAAGTTTCTCCATTTCTCTAAACTTCTGTTGCTTTTCTTTGGAGAAAATAATATCAAACGCGTAGAATTGTTGTGAAAAATAAGTGATATGTAAAACACATGGAAGCTTGGCCTATTGCTCTGGATAACTAGGGGCTAATATTGTCAATCCTGGGTTGTAGATGAGGAGATGGAACCTCATAAAGTTTAAGTAATAAATCCAAGACCTGAGGCAAGATTTAAATCCTGGTCTGTGACTTCAAAACTCTAGTAATGTAAACGTAATGTTGTTACAAGGAGCACAAACTTCCCTGACTGAGAACTGACCAGGTAGGTCATTTCAAAATTATGATAAAAATGATCATATGGTTAGCATTTGATGAGTACCTACTAAAGGCAGACACTGTTCCAAGTATTTTCTCATAATAACTCTCACTGTATAACCTCATTGACTCTTTGAGGTATATACAGTTCGTATTTCCATCTTACAGATGAGGAAACTGAGGCGCAGAGCTATAGAACACTGGCAGAAGCCCCAAATTATGTTGACAAGATCATTTCCAACCAAACAGTCCTGGGGAGTGAACTGGCAGCTTTGGCAGTGTTCCAGCACACGCCCATGTGTGGTTCTACACTCAGGCCCCCCAGCGAAGCTTCCTGAGGAGCCAGGTGCCAGCTGGAGCTGGGGGCTCCTGGCCTGTAATTGGCTGCCATCACTTGTGGTTAGCCCTGTGTGGTGCGGGAGGCTGGGAAGGACAGTGGAGGCTGATAAATATTGCAGCAGTCTGCTCTGAAAGACAGGAGGACACACTCTGCCTTCTCTTTGATATCAAGTAATATCAACCAAATTGCAGACATCCCAACACTTTGTCCAGGCAGCCTGCTGAGCAAGGTAACCCTCATATTTTTCACGCCTTGAGTCACAATATTTATTACATTTTTATGTTTCTACTTAGAAGTACTTGGGCTTTTTCCCTTGCAGGGAATGAGAGGAGGGAGCAAGGGAAGCTGACGTACATTTGGTTTTTCTCTCTAATCTATGAAAATAGGAAAGGAACAAAAAACCAAGTTGAGGAAGACACTGTAGGTTCATAGAGAAGATGCAAAATATCTGAATTACTGTAAATGAGTGCTGCAGGCAAAGGAAGCGTTTAAGGAGTGCCTTTTTTCTTTGTCCACACCACACCTGGGGATATTAGTTCCCCGACCAGGGATCGAATGTGGGCCCCCGGTGCGGAAGCTCAGAGTACTAACTAGTGGACTGCCAGGGAATTCCCTAAGGAGTGTTTCTTGAATGGATTTGTAAAATGAATCAGCAGAAGGAAAGGTGTGAGGTACTTGGAAAAAAATACCATGCTGGTCCAGGCAAGAAAAATAATCAGGAGCAAACAAATTCTGGGGTTGGAGGAAATGTATACTTGCTCAGGTATTTGCCAAGCACTGCCAGGAATTTCCTGAACTAGATCAGACTAAGCAGAAGACGAGTATTTCTCCAAGCATGACCTGTGGGCCCCTAGTAGCAGGATCACTGAAATGCTTGTTAAAAAATATGATTTCTGGACTACATCCCAGATGGAGAATCAGACTTGCTGGGACCTGATGATATTTTTTTTCAACACAAGCTCCCTAGTGATTCTGATACATGGCAATTTTGAGAATTGCCACTGTAGAGATGCTACACAGAGGTTACGTTCTTGAATGGGATTCCTGAACATGGGCTGTGACAGTGCACTTCTCTTTCTGAAGTGGTTCAAGCAAGAAGTTGCCTGGAGGAAGAACCAGAATCTTCAGGTCATTTTGTGGATGCCTGAGACATAAAAAGTCTTTTGATGCTTTCAGCTTTTTGATGCTGGTGTTTGGCAAATAGTAGACAATAGTATTTGTGGAGTGAATGAACGAATAAATGAGTGGGACAGTGACAATAAGGGGTAACTCTGGGCCACACAGTAGTCACTTGAACATTGTATACGGACCAAGTTGAAGATGTTAAGAGGAGAGATTGTGGACCAAGTGCCAGTACGTTTGTGTGTGTAGGGTGTGTGTGTGTAGGGTCTGAGTGTGTAGGGTGTGTGTGTGTGTAGGGTCTGAGTGTGTATGGTCTGTGCGTGTAGGGTCTGAGTGTGTACGGTCTGTGTGTGTAGGGTGTGTGTGTAGGGTGTGTGTGTGTAGGGTGTGTGTGTGTAGGGTCTGAGTGTGTAGGGTGGGTGTGTAGGGTGGGTGTGTAGGGTGTGTGTGTGTAGGGCTGGGTTGGGAGTCACGGGTGGTGCTGCTGTCGTTCTACCTCCGGAAATAACTAAGGATGCACTCATAAAAATGACACTTCTGCCCCAGCCAAGCCACCCCAGACCGGCTTGTCAAAATGAATCCACGCCCTGTGGGGAAAAGGAGCCCTGTAGCTGTGATAGCAGGTGATGGCAGTGCTGAGAGGGCAGAGCCCATGGGAACAGGGCTGAGCCAGCAACAACCACGCCGCCTTGTAGAGCCTGAGGCTGGTCCACTGCTGAGACCTTTTGTTAGAAGAGAGGAGATCAAGCATCTGCAAGATTCCTGAGTGTCAAAAACAAAAAAAATCCATGACTGACAAGATAACTCTTTCATAGTCCTAACTTCATGTTGTCTGCAGGTCCATATTTCAGTCCCCTTTCAACATGTTTACCAGAAAAGAAAGATAAGCTAAGAATGGTGGTCAGATTTGAGTCTTAGCCAAATCTTAAACTTTTCTGGGTGGAAATTTAGGAAGAAATATGGAAAAGGGACTATGGGTACATAGAAATCTAGCCTTTACAACATTTTCTCCCTAAAGTGAATATATCACAAAAATTAAAAAAATAATCTGTATTTGTTGTGAAACATTCTAATGATATAAAAATGAATTAAATAGAAAATTAGAGATCTCCTTACCGGTGCCAATTCTATTTTCTAGAGAGTTAACATTGTTAAGGTTTTAGTGCATATCCTTCCAGATTTTCTGTGTTTTCAGATATATACAAACATGCATAAATGAAGTCTTACTATACTTGCTATTGTTCTTCTGCTCTCTGCTTTGTCATGTGGGCATCTCTTTGTATCTTGACGTATATAGAAATTGCACATATGTATCAATGCATATAGAAATTTAAAATTTCTGTGTTGTTTTCCATTGTATATCTGGACCAGAGTTTATTTAATAATGCCCTATTGGTGATCATTTATGCTGTTTTCTATTTTTCAAAGTAACAAACAGATCTTTTAAACAGATTTTTAATTTTTTTCTTTCTCTCTCTCTCTGTCTCTCTCCATATAAATATCACTGTGGGAATAACCTGTGGGAATGTTTCTATAGGATAATTTCTAAAAGGAAATTTATTGCACAAAAGATAATATATATTTAAAAAATTTAAAGACATTGCCACATTTCCACTAGAAATATTATACCAATTTACACTTCTCCCAAGACTGTATGAAGATATCTGCAATCCCCATGCCTATATTAATGCTGATTAATATCAATATTTTTAATTTTTGCTAATCAGATAGACAAACGATACCTTATTAGAACTAGTTATTAAAAGTTCTATCTTCTAAAAGTAATATAAGTTTATTTCAGAGGAAGTAAAAATCATAGATAAAGATAAAAAATATAAAACATCTATAGCTTTCACAGATCACCACTATTAGCATCTTGGTGTATGTTCCCCTAAAAATAAGAAGAATAACACATTTCTCCCACTCCCTCTTACTTCTAGTTTGGATAAACTTTTAGCAATTAAGTAGAAAAACAATCTAATAAATAAATTTGATCTGGATGTCAATGGCTAATAACTGCTTGGTGATGGTACTCTTTCCATGGGAGTAGTTACACAAATGTATTTTGGCAGATTTTCACCCAACATTTCAGGCCAATGCCAGTCAGGAGAGGGTGGGTAGGGAGGGGAGAGAGTTCTAGGGAGCCTTCCAACATGCCTTGTGGTTGACTTACTCATTGTGAAAGTTCAGTATTTAACTTGAGTAGCTGTAAAGAGGGTCATGCATGCATTTTTTTTTTAAAGAAGAACTCAAAATATTATCTTGGAATTCCAGAGAACTAGTGCAGAAAAAGACAGGGAAGGGAAAGCCTAAAGAAATAAAAAAGACACTTGGGAATGAGTTCAAAGCAATAGGGCAGAGGGCAGGGGACACGGAAAGTCCTCGGCCCTGACCCAGGACAGAATTTAGGAACATAATAGAACTGTAAACAGCTCTGAGGTGTTGGTTGGGCTGCAGATGAAATATTGAATACTTCTGATGTTAATGAGACCTTTGAAATGGTTTGGAACTGTTTGGTTCTCACACAGTTCTGCATATAGAACAAGGTAACAGGATTTCCTTTTCAACAAAGACTGGAAGTTGGCTTTTAGTTTTTATGAAAAACATAAACCTCTGAAGCATAACGCATGCAAGATGCAACAAAATTCAGTGGTTTAAAGGGGCGATCTGACAGGAAGCTTTGTTAGCAGCTGTCAGGACAACGCTTGTGGCTTCCTCTCCCACCCCTACCTCCAAATCCCACCTCTGGGCAAAGTGTGTTCATCTGAGGATTAGTCTCCACATGACTAGAAAAATTATCATCAGTTTGGTTAGTTAGTTAATCGAGGGGGAAACCTTGTTTGATAAAATTGGCAGGTCAAGAGCATTAACCCAGGCAAATATGAGAAATATAGATGATAGTCTGAAAATACAGTTGCTGTTTTCTCAGTTATGTGTACTGAAGAATTTTGAGAATATTGGGCTAATTGGGTCTAGAGACACTCAAATGACATTTTGAGACTTTTTTCTGCTGCTCCATGATGTCTACACCACAAGCCAGATTGCTAGGGTTTCCTGGAATGTATAATTGCTAATGTTTTTCAAAGAAGAAAAATATTACTCCCACCTCTTCTTATTACAAACTATAGAGCTAATGACCAGTGCCCCGTAATGACTTTCAGGATGGCCTGTGTAATTTTATCTGAAAATACTTGAAATTTTCATCTTAAAATTCTTCAGAATCTTTGTACATGCACACTGTGGTTTGTTGCAGGTTTAGAGAGTTCTGTGGGTTTTATTCCTGATGGAGAAACAAGCTTATAATTTACAGCAGCGTTCGCTAATTAAAATTGTAAGCATAATTACTATCCATGATACTTATTATTAGCGTGCATTCATAAAGCTCAAAATTCACTTCATCCTTTCACGTCCTGAGTAATTAGTTTCTTTGGATTTGTAGCTTTATCATCCCTTTATGTTCCATTTGGAAGAAATCAACAACCAACCTCCCGGGAGACAGCTTTAAAAAGCTGGAAATATATTGTCCAGCTAATGCAATGAGACTGACACAATGCAGAAAATATGACTTTTCTTTGGTTTAGTAGACAGCTTTTCCTTGCATTTATTCAGCAAATAACTATTGAGCACATAATGTGTGCTAGGAAACTTGGGGAGACAGAGATAAATCACTCAAGGATTCTGTCCTCAAAGACCTTAAGATTTCACCGGAAGGGAAATAATATTGTACATATATAATAGTGTACATCAACTATACCTCAACAAAAAATAATAAGTTAAAAAAATAAGTTTGTACATATATATGTGAAATAAACCATGGTGTTGCATGTAATTAGATACATGGTATAAATGACCATCAGCCCTGTCAGAACAGGGAATGACTCTCTCTCCGCTATATGATCAGCACCTAACATAGTATATTAAAATAGGAGGTTTAATAATTATCTTTTTGGATGATTTAATAAGTGAATAATTGAATGTACTCATTTGTATTCCTTCCAATGCACATCAGTGAGATATTGAAATTTTTTCCTAATCTGACTTGTTTTTATTGTTTCCAGGTACCTCAGTCAGCATGGCTGTCTCTTTGCCACCCACCCTGGGACTCAGTTCCGCCCCAGACGAACTCCAGCACCCACATATTAAATTTTCAGATTGGAAATTTAAGCTATTCAGGGTGAGATCCTTTGAAAAGGCACCTGAAAATGCTCAAGGGGAAAAGCAAGATTCCTCCGAAGGGAAACCCTCTCTAGAGCAATCTCCAGCAGTCCTGGACACGCCTGGTGGTCAGAAATCAGCTCTGACTCAACTGGCATTGAAGCCCCACCCAAAGTTTCTGAAGAGATCCCATGATGACAGGAAAGCAAGAGACAAAGCCATGCACCAAGCCAACCTGCGACATCTCTGCCGCATCTGCGGGAATCCTTTCAAAGCTGATGGGCACAATAGGAGATACCCAGTCCATGGGCCTGTGGATGGTAAAACCCAAGTCCTTTTACGAAAGAAGGAAAAGAGGGCCACGTCCTGGCCAGACCTCATTGCCAAGGTTTTCCGGATCGATGTGAAGGCCGATGTGGACTCGATTCATCCCACTGAGTTCTGCCATAACTGCTGGATCCTCATGCACAGGAGGTTTAGCAGTGCCCCGTGTGAGGCTTACTCCCCAAGGAATGCAACCATGGAGTGGTCCTCCCACACAACACCCTGTGACATCTGCCACATTGCCCGTCAGGGACTCAAGAGGAAGGGTCATCAGCCAAGCGCGCAGCTCAGCAAAAAACTCAGAACTGTGATTGCCCGAGCTCGAGAAGTCCGTCGGCGCAAGAGGAGAGCCCAGGCCGGGATCAGCAGCAAGGAACTGAAGAAGAAAATCGCCAACTGCAGTAAGATACATCTCAGTACCCAGCTCCTGGCACTGGACTTCCCGGCGCACTTTGTGAAATCTGTCTCCTGCCAGGTTTGTGAACACATTCTGGCGGACCCTGTAGAGACCAGCTGTAAGCATGTATTTTGCAGGATCTGCATTCTCAGATGCTTCAAAGTCATGGGAAATTATTGTCCTTCTTGCCGGTACCCCTGCTTCCCTACTGACCTGGAGAGTCCAGTGAAGTCTTTTCTGAGCATCTTGAATTCCCTGATGGTGAAATGTCCAGCCAAAGAGTGTAATGAGGAGGTCAGCTTGGAAAAATATAATCACCATGTCTCAAGCCACAAGGAATCGAAAGAGACTTTCGTGCATATTAATAAAGGGGGCCGGCCCCGCCAGCATCTCCTGTCCCTGACCCGGAGGGCTCAGAAACACCGTCTGAGGGAGCTCAAGCTGCAAGTCAAGGCTTTCGCTGACAAAGAAGAAGGTGGAGATGTGAAAGCGGTGTGCCTGACCTTGTTCCTGCTGGCTCTGAGGGCAAGGAATGAGCACAGACAAGCCGACGAGCTGGAGGCCATCATGCAGGGACGGGGCTCCGGCCTGCAGCCGGCTGTTTGCTTGGCCATCCGTGTCAACACCTTCCTCAGCTGCAGCCAGTACCACAAGATGTACAGGACTGTGAAGGCCATCACAGGCAGGCAGATCTTCCAGCCTTTGCACGCCCTTCGGAGTGCTGAGAAGGTCCTTCTGCCAGGCCACCACCCCTTCGAGTGGCAGCCACCTCTGAAGAACGTGTCTTCCAGCACTGACGTGGGCATTATTGATGGACTGTCTGGACTGTCCTCCTCTGTGGATGACTACCCGGTGGACACCATCGCCAAGCGCTTCCGCTATGATTCAGCTTTGGTGTCTGCTCTGATGGACATGGAAGAAGACATCCTGGCGGGCATGAGAGACCAAGACCTTGAGGACTACCTGAATGGCCCCTTCACCGTAGTGGTGAAGGAGTCTTGTGATGGGATGGGAGACGTGGGTGAGAAGCATGGCAGTGGGCCAGCAGTTCCGGAGAAGGCAGTTCGGTTTTCCTTCACGATCATGAAAATCACCATCGCTCACGGGTCACAGAATGTGAAGGTGTTTGAGGAAGCCAAGCCTAACTCTGAACTGTGTTGCAAGCCCTTGTGCCTCATGCTGGCAGATGAGTCTGACCACGAGACCCTGACGGCCGTCCTGAGCCCTCTCATTGCCGAGAGGGAGGCCATGAAGAGCAGCAGATTAATGCTTGAGATGGGAGGCATCCTCCGGACTTTCAAGTTCATCTTTAGGGGCACCGGGTATGATGAGAAACTTGTCCGGGAAGTGGAAGGACTCGAGGCTTCCGGCTCAGTCTACATTTGTACCCTTTGTGATGCCACCCGCCTGGAAGCCTCTCAAAATCTTGTCTTCCACTCCATCACCAGAAGCCACGTTGATAATCTGGAACGCTATGAGGTCTGGCGTTCCAACCCATACCATGAGACGGTGGAGGAACTGCGGGACCGGGTGAAGGGGGTCTCGGCCAAACCCTTCATTGAGACGGTCCCTTCCATAGATGCACTCCACTGCGACATCGGCAACGCAGCTGAGTTCTACAAGATTTTCCAGCTGGAGATAGGGGAGGTGTATAAGAACCCCAGTGCCTCCAAAGAGGAGAGGAAAAGATGGCAGGCTGCCTTGGACAAGCACCTCCGGAAGAAGATGAATCTGAAACCAATCATGAGGATGAATGGCAACTTTGCCAGGAAGCTCATGACCAAAGAGACGGTTGAAGCAGTTTGTGAATTAATTCCCTCCGAGGAGAGGCACGAAGCTCTGAGGGAACTAATGGACCTTTATTTGAAGATGAAACCCGTCTGGCGATCATCATGCCCTGCTAAGGAGTGCCCAGAATCCCTCTGCCAGTATAGCTTCAATTCACAGCGTTTCGCTGAGCTCCTCTCCACCAAGTTCAAGTATAGATACGAGGGCAAAATCACCAATTATTTTCACAAAACCCTGGCTCACGTCCCTGAAATTATTGAGAGGGATGGCTCCATTGGGGCCTGGGCAAGTGAGGGAAACGAGTCTGGCAACAAACTGTTTAGGCGTTTCCGGAAAATGAATGCCAGGCAGTCCAAGTGCTACGAAATGGAAGATGTCTTGAAACATCACTGGTTGTATACCTCCAAATACCTGCAGAAGTTTATGAATGCTCATAATGCATTGAAAACTTCAGGGTTTACCATAAACTCCCAGGGAAGCTTAGGGGACTCACTAGACCTAGAGGACTCTCCGGAATCTCAAAATTCAATGGAATTTTAAGCAGGGCAGCCCCTTATGAGTTGATTTTGCAAATAAATTTTCCTCTGGGTGGCATGGTGACCACCTCCTGGTACCCTTCACTCCTGTGTACGGGGCTTCACCACCCAAGCGGTGGTAGGTTGGAGAGGCCACAGATGCTGAACCCATGTCAGGAATGGATAACTGGTGAGCTGATTGCTTGAGCCATTTAGGGAGTTCAGAAAAGCAACAGGAGGAATCAGTTATTTGAAAGCTCAATAGCTGAGAACAGGAGTCACTGCGGGGGACCAGAGATGAACAAAGATATGTGTATGTGTGACCGTGTGACGTGAAAATCAAAGTCAAGGTTGTCAAAGGACAGCCAGTGAAGGCAGGAAAGGAATTTGACTTGTGGTTTCCATCTACCACCACCTCCCCAGTTATTCTAGTTTATATTGAGATGTGTTTTCTATATTGAGATGTGTATTTTCTATATCATTTTTGCAGAATTATTTATTTTATATATTTCACATATTTTGGCTTATTCTACAAGATTCGGGAAAGCTTTTCAGATCTCTCTAATAATCATATCTTACATTTGTATGGCACAATGACCTTGACAATGCTCCTGGTGCCTTTTGTCATTTGGTACACTTATGCAGAAATACCCTACATCCAGAATATTTTTGGAAAATCAGTCCTTTTCTGGATTTAAATGATGTCTCTGTTGTAACTCTTGGAGTTTAGGAGATCATCTGGTACCATGGATTTTTCAATTATAAAGGGAGAATAAAACTGTTAGCTGCAGTTGGTTACTAAATCTTGTGATAATACATGTTTACTTAGCTATCAGTAGCCAGGTATGATTTTTATTTTTTACTTTTAATTAATTTAGATTCTCCAAATGCTTTTCCATACAATCTCAAAGCCACAGAGGCTATTAAAATCGGTTTTGTTTACTGTATGAAAACAGTCTTGCTGAAAATTTCTGCCAGGTTTTCTTCATTTGAAACCTGGGTCAATTTTACTAAATCCACTTTTCATGGAGTTTTTCCCTTTACAATGTGTTATTTTTTTCTATTACGATCAGCTTACTTTCAGTGTATTAAGATTTTTGTAGCAGGATATCTTTGTACTTTTCTCACCTGCTAAGTTTACATGGAGCCTGCTCGTGGTACAGTGGAAGAGTTAATATTTGTAGAGGGTTTTTTTTTTTTTTTGCCACTTTTAGAATATTTCCACATTCATTTTGCCTCATTTTTCCTCACTACAACTCTGTGGGGTAGGCATGGTTATGATTTTCATTTGGTGGAGAGTTAAATGATTTGCCCAAAGTTACAGGGATAGTACATACCTGATCTGGAATTTGAACACAGTCCTTTTGTCTCCAAATTCCACGTTGTTTCTACCACGAAAATTAACCACTTTTTTTAAAATTTTTTCCTTTTTTTAATAAGGAAGTAATATAATTTATTTAGAATCTACAACTAATCACTATAGTTTGTAATCTTGGGATTACATTTCTTGGGGGCAGGGATGGGTGGGTTTTAAGTCCTTGGTGTGCTTTGGGCCTTTTGCTGGAAGAAAGAATTGCCAAAATTCCCAAGAGCCTCCCAAACCTCTGGTGGCTCCAGTTTTGGGAAACTATTGTCTGTAGCCTTAGAAATTTGGGAATTGCCAATTGTTGGCAGTTTAGAGCAGGCATGGGATTTTATATGCTAGTGAGTCATAATGATATGTTAGTGTTAATTAGTTTTTTTCTTCCTTTGATTTTATTGGTCTTAATTGCCACTCTTCATACAGAGTATATCAAAGAGCTTTGTAATTTGGTTGTCAAACGTGCATCAGTGATATTATCCTAAATGGTATGCATTTGGTCCTTTTACAGGGATTGAACCTGGTATTTTTCCATTTAAAAAATACAGCATTTTTTTCTTGCTTTATATATAGAATACATAAATTACAAAGACATTTGTAATTTAGTTTTCAAAAAGATATACATATTTTAATTTTATTTTTTCTTGAAAATGTTTAAGTTTTGCATTTTGTAAACAAATGGGCTTTGAAGCCATGACTTTCCTTCATCCCATTTAATCCTTACAGCATGTCTCTGCACGAATAAACAGATAAATTCATGTAATCATCTTACTCCCTGAAGCATGCTGGTGCTGGTTTGTAGATTTTTTTCCCACTTCTACTCTGTTACTCGATTGGTGGCAATGTAAATACTTTCCAATATTAAATTCAACTTTTCTAGCATTTAGGAACTATTCTGAATGCATGTGAGTAACAGCATGATTTATAGCACAACCCTCCCAATAATCCCTTAATCAGATCACATTTTGACAAACCCCAGGAACATCTGGCTGCAGGAATTTCAATATGTAGAAATGCTGCCTATGGTTGTTTTTGCCCTCACGGTTGAGATTGTAATATACTAGACCCTGGTTTTATATTCAAGTTTTATTTTTGACAATGCCCACTGTAAATGCAGCCACACACTCTAGGGAAATTCACCACAATGAGTGGAGTTTTTGTTTTGTTTTGTTTTGTTTTTAAGTATAGACTGAGACGAGACGTGCAATGCATTTTTCTCCCATGAAACCTGATTCTACAAGTTCTCCTGCCAACCCACTGAGGTGCCCTGCAGGGACCAGTGATAATGGCTGATGAAAATTGATGAATGGTCAGTATGAGGCCAAAAAGTGCTTTGGGATTAATAAATATGTACCAAGAAGCAAGAGCAGGAGGAAAAGATGCCTTTTCCTTCCAGGTGAACTGAAATTTAGTTTTGCTTCCATTTGTTTTCACAAAATATAGATGAAGATAAAGATTTTTTTGGTTGAGCTTGTGGGTCTCGCATTAGTTCAAACAGAATTCAGATTACACACAGCTAGGAGGTAGAGTTTGTAAGCACCAGTGGTGGTCGGGAGAATGAATCATCATTTAGATGCAAGTGATTTTTTTTTTTTTTTGCGGTACGCGGGCCTCTCACTGTTGTGGCCTCTCCCATTGCGGAGCACAGGCTCCGGACGCGCAGGCCCAGCGGCCATGGCTCACGGGCCCAACCGCTCCGCGGCATGTGGGATCTTCCCGGACCGGGGCACGAACCCGCGTCCCCTGCATCGGCAGGCGGACTCTCAACCACTGCGCTACCAGGGAAGCCCTGCAAGTGATTTTTGCTTGCAGATATGTATGTGTCTTCAGTTATTGTATGGGAGGCGGTACTATTCTTTCAATGTTAAGAGGTTTTTTAATAAAAGTAGTTATTTTGTCCCTATTTTATTTTTTTCATTTAACCATAGTAATCTACATAAATATATACCTCATTCGTTTTTGGTGATATTTTTCTTTTTGTGGAATTGCACTTCACTTTATTTTCATACAAATAATTGTAAAGTTTGTTTACTGGCTTCTAAGACTCTTCTTCTTCTTTTTTTTGTGTTTGCTTTAGGAAAAATTCAGGTACCAGGATGCAATTGTTTTATTTGGTGATTGGATGCAAAGGACCTGTATTTTCATGTCAAATGATTTCAATTAAAATATGTGTTTCAATACTTATTTTTATATTTTAATATTTTCATTCCTTATTAATGTTATGGTTATTGTTAACAACTTTATGTTTAAGTATTTGAAATAAAAGTTTAAAATTTGAAAATAGTGAGTATTGTGATTTGCATTCAAATAATAATATTGAGTGCAACATTTAAAAAAATGAAATAACTTTTTTTTGAGGGAAATACAAAATAAATTTGATGATCTTATAGTAAAAAGCAACAGAATGGTGACAATGAGTATAATTTATACTACTATAGGAGAGACGATTTGGTTCCAGATACTTAAGGTAAATGTAGGATGTGAAAATGAGTTGTATTTAAACTCCTTTGAGAGTCTGATAAAAATATGACCCTGTTCCCCAGAAAATTCACACATTCATATACCAACATTTTGGTCAGAGTAGTTGACTTGTCCAGGGCCACACAGATAATGGTAGAAGTGAGCTAGAGCCCAGGTTCTTTTGACCAGTTCTTTTCCTAGTGATAACAACAAAAGCAGCAGTAACAACAACAGTAATGATAGCTACCACTGACCAAACAGTGTGGTGGACACTTTGCATATGGTTTTCTCATTGGATCCTTTTGGAGTCAGTACCACTATTTTCTTCATGTTATACACATGGTCCCTGAAGCTTATCTCAGCCAGAAAATGGCAGAACCACGTCTTGGCAATCTTCCCCCTAGTTCTGTCCATCTTACCTTCATACTAGTCTGTCATCTCCACATCATCCGTGAAATTTCAAGTAACTTAGTGCCACTTTCTGGAGACTTCCAAGCTCCCTCCTACTCAGAACACAGATTTAGCCTGGCTGCTTCCATGCAACCATACCAGTTTTTTTAATATCGAAATATGTTTGTACTTGTAGGTAGGTAGCCTGTTCCCCAAAGGCCCTGTTCCTGCAGCCCCTCCCCGTCCCCCAGGATCTCAGATCCAGCATCTAACAAGTTAACTTTTGGCACAGCAGGGAGCCTTAAGGACCTGCTCCTGCACCCTCTTTTTTCACTCATTTTTTTAAAAAACTCCTATTATCCTTGCCTTGTACTATTTTTTCCCAGCTTTATTGAGGTATTATTGACAAATAAAATTGTATTTATTTAAAGTGATGATTTGATATAAATATACATTGTAAAATACTTTTCGCAATCAAGTTAATTAGCTCATCCAGTGCCTCACACAGTTACCTCTTGTGCGTGCGGTGAGAACACTTAAGATCTACGCTTTTAACAAATTTTAAGTGTACAAGGCAGTACAGTGTCATTAATATAGTCACCAAGCTGCACATCAGATCCTCAGAACTTACTCATAACTGAAAGTTTGTACCCTTTGACCAAGTATTTGAACATTACCCCCTGCATTTGAGAATGAAGCATCTTCTCACACTTTAAGGTCCAGCTAATTTCTATATCATTCCCAATACCCTTTGTAACTACTTCAGCCTATTTTTAAAACAAATATTTATAGGATGTCTTCTATGAGCAGGCAACGTGTGTTTGGCACACACCAGAGATATAGCGGTGAACACGGATGGTTTCCGCTCACAAAGAACTGTGTGGAGGTAGACATTGAATCAACTATAAGCCTAACAAATGCATGACTCCACAGTCTAGTATGTGTTATGAAGGAAAAGTACTAGGTACAATCAAAGTACAGTAAGACAATGGAATTTAAACTGGGGAATCAGAGAAGTGTCTCGGAAGAAGGAACCTTTAATGGAGACTGGTAGGATGAGTGGGGTGAGGGCAGGTGAGAGGTGATAGACCTGGGTCAACTTAGCCTATGGGAAGACTGACGTGGGAGAGTGATTGGAGGTGTTTAGGAACTGAAGGAAGGTCTGTGTGGCAGAAGCAGACAGAGAGGAAGAGGGTGCTGCATGAGTCTAGAGAATCAGGCAGATGCCTCAAAATGTAGGACTCTGTGGTTTGGTAAAGACTTTGGATCCTACCCCAAGTGCAAATGGAAACCATTGCGGAGTTTGAGGCAGGTAACTGTTGCAATCCATGTCACGCCAGGAGAGGGACACCAGTGAAATGCTTTTGGAAGGTATTAAATGTGAAAGGATTTCCAAGATTGAGAAGGTTATGCATATAAATTTAAATGATGGGGTAGCTATTTCAAACATTTTTGACATCGGTCACACACTGCCTGCTAATTCATATGTCTCACTCCCTTAGTTAGGTGACTGTGTCCAACTCTAGGCTGGAGAAGATGCAGGGAGATTCTGCAGTATCCTCAACTTGACAGCCTCACCTGTTCATAAAGTTAGCATTTCTTCCCCTGACATTTTCCCTTCTTTTTCACGGAAATTTCTTTTCCTTCCTGGCTTTCAGAATGAGGTATTAGTTCTCTTAGGAATAAGTGGGCTATATTAGATGTTTCCTGACAGAATTAGTTTTGGGAAATGGTAAATTCCAAGACAAAAAGCAATATTCTATGCTGGAATGGAATTTGGTGGCATATAAATAATTTGGAATTCTTGGCACTGTGGATTAGAATGACCGCCTGTTCTATCTAAATATACCATGATATCCATTCTAATCTTGTGTGAACTCTTTTCACTAGAAAAGAGAATAATTTTAACCCAAGACCTCACCTCGTCTCTTTCTGTGAATTTCACCATACTTTTTGTTCCCAAGTTCTATGAGATGTGATAGTTTGATTGATCAAGATATTTAGAACACAGATTTATTTCCATATCTCATCCTTCATTTATTAAAGACTGGAAAGATAGAAGGACAACTGCAGAAGTGAGTACATTTCAGTTCATATACAGTGAGCTTAATTCAAGAAACATTTTCAGAGCAACTATAATGTAACAGAAACCATGCTTGGTACCAAGGATACAAAGTTGCTTTCTAGGAGCCCATTGCCAAATAGAGAAGGCAGGCATATAAATGTCATGTAAGTGGATAAATGCTATGAGGGCAAGCAGTGGGGAAAGTGGGATGGCTTGGCCACAAACGTGAGTGCTTTGCTCTGCTTGGGCTGAAGTCTTTACTGAGAACCTCCAGATTGAATCAAATCTTGAAGGATGGTAATCATTCACCAGGGGAAAGGGTTTTCCTGACGGAAGAAGTTCAGCTTTGATGAGGAATCATGTACAAAATGGGTAAGGGGAGAGGAGGGATGAGCCTAGAGAATCATCCCATTTAATACTGAGGCATTTGGATCTTTTTTCCTCATGGGAGATGGGGAATCACAGGAAAGTTTTCACCTATGTAATGTCATTTTGGGATGATTTCTGTGGTCTCAGAACAGTCAGATGATTGGAGGGGCCATGGTGGAGGCAGGGAGACCAAGTCAGAAAGTTGCTTAAACAGTCTAAACACAAGATAATACAGACAGGGGCAATGAGTCTGCAGAGCATGGGGCTTTGTTTCTACTTTAACAGGACTCTGTTAGTACCCTTCATTATAACTTCCAGGTACTTGTGACTATTTCATCTGGTTGTTTAAATATATGCTATAGCAGGTATTGGCTTCGTGCTTACCACATCCATTTCCCTTTTCTGGGCACACAGTTAAACTATGTTTCCCATTTCCCAGCCCCTTTGCATCTAGGTGGGGACATACAACTAGTTTTTGTTTTTTTTTTGTTTTTGTAATCAGTGGAATGTCAGAGGAAATAATCTATCACTTGCAGGCTGAAACATTTGCACGAGGGTGTGCCTTCTCTGTGTTCTTTCTTTTCCTTGTATCTGAAGTCTTCAGGATCCAAGATAAAGATGAAGATGGCAAAGTTGCCAAACAGAAAAAGCCTGATTCCCTGGGACACATCTTGGAGGAATGCCACTCAGATGGATAGCTTAATAAGGGAAACCTGCATTGCAACCTGCTTGAGTGAGAAATAAACTTTGTGACAATTTACTGGTGTTTGGGATTTTTTTTGCTAGCACAGCCAGTGTCAATTATCCTGACATACTTATTTTCTTATTCTCATCTATGGGGTCATTCAGAGGTTTGTTGGTTCCATTTATTCTTACATCTCTTGCTTATTCAGTTAGTATAATTTATTCACTCTATTTTACTCTAAATATCTATATCAGTGTTAAGCTAGGCAATGAATAGGTCTCTTTGACTGCCCATACTGGAATACAGATGCAACTCACTGAAGAATTTGATTCAGTTCATTTCAATGACAATTTAAGTGCCTATAATATGCCAGGCATTATGCTAAGTACTAGGTATACAGAAATTACAAAGTATCCTATACCTTGGGTTGAACTGTGGAGTTGGGAGAACAGTAGAAACCCCAGATAAGCTTGGGGAAGTCAGGAGCAGAGCGAAGGTGCACCTCACTTTCCTGACAGAGTAGAAGAAGCAAGTGACTTTCAGAGGCGAAATGGTGATGAAGTGGTTTAGCCAGAGAAACTTGGGAAGAGGTTCTGTGACCCAGTAAAGGTGCAAGAGCAGGAAGATGTGCCCAGGGGTGGTACAGAAAACAGACAAGTCCTAGATGGTCTCACAGAGAGAACTGTGGCCACGCTGGGAAAGGAAGGGGCAGAAAGATCTCCTCATCATGTGAGCCCAGAAGGGACCTGAAAGCGGCAGAGAGAGAGAGAGAAAGAGAGAGAGAGAGAGAGAGAGAGAGAGAGAGAGAGAGAGAGAGAGAGAGAGAGAGAAAGGGAGAGAAGGAGAGAGGGAGGGAGAGAGAGAGTGAGAGCATTCTAGACCTTATAATACCTTGTGGTTAAGGCTGAGGTGCAACCCAGGAGTCATCTTCCAAGCTAACCTCAGGCCAGGTGGGATTGTGGATGTTGAGAAGCAGCTAGTGAGGCGGGACAATGACCCTAAGTACCAGATACTTCACCCTCACTCGTTCCTACTCTTGACACCTCAGCATTATATTTCTTCTGGAACTTGGAGAAAAAGTTGGGTGAACACAGAGAGCTCTAAATTTATTAAAGCTAAATTTCCAACGCACAGTAAAAGGGATGCATAATGTAATGTGAGTTGATTTATAGAAAAATAGTTTTATTTCTTGTAACTCTGAGTCTATAAGCAGAGATTTGCAAGCATTACAGCTATTAAGGAGGCGATGGCGCTCAGAGGAGGCTTCCTGGAGGAGAAGCAGGTGTCTGAACTGGGATGTAAAGAGTGGATAGGAATGGGCCAGATGGACTAGGGTATTGGCAGGTGTTATAAAGTACAGGAGGGAAAGAGTGCCCTGCAGAAGGAATGGGTTGCCCCAAGGCCCTGAGTACGCGTGAAACAACTAGGGCTGCTCACCAGAAATGTTATCAGTTCAGCATTTTTGGAGACTGAGCACAAAGTGTGAAGAGAGTAGTAAAACAGAGAGGTAAGCAGTAGGGGACAGGTCAACATGATAGGAATGAAATTGTATGTGATTTTATTGTACTGATGAAAAGCTGGGGGGCCCTGCCCTGCTCACCTCTCCCTGCGTATGCCACTCCTTGCTCCCCTTGTTTACTGTGTGCTCCCCAGACTGATGTTCTTTCAGTTCCTCAAACGTGACAAGCTTCATCTCACCCTTTAGACAAACTACTCCTTTTCCACTATGCTTTCCCTCCTCCTAACACATTGAACTCATTTGTACTTGTAGATGAGTAGAGTCCCTTAAAATAGTCACCCTGGAAAGCCATATACTTATTTATTGATATTATTCTTGTGTAAAGCGTTTTGGGACTTACCTTTAGCACTCATTTGTGAGGCATATCAGAAAACCCATTTTGTTATCTCAGACTTCATTTTTGGGCCTAAAGTGCCAATAATACTGAGAGTTACGCCCTACTAGCCTTTGGACATTTGTCTGTTTCCAGAAACCAAATCCATCTCTAACTATTGAGTATCTTCAAAGGAATGAAACATAGGCTCTGACGGTGATTGAAAAGTGAGTCCTAGAAATGTTTTCGGCAAAAGCATTATACCATTGGGATAAGTGAATACTCTTCTAATGTGGTTCATTTGAAAGTTTGCATGTGCTTAGTAGAAAAGAAACCTTATTATCATAAAATCACATCTGGTGGACTCATTGGTGAGATGACTTAAAAGACCTATTTTTACAAAAATTTATGGTAAGTAAAACCAAAGTACTTGCTCTTGACACCCACCCCCCCAAAAAAACAGCTATGCTAATGAGATCTGAGCTTGACTGTAGAACCCAGTGAGTTTATAATTGAATCACTCAGATTACCATATGTTGATCTCACTGATTACAAAAAAAATATGGGTAATTGTTTTTTAGCCACTTGGTCACTGAAGACAAGTCAAAATAAGAGAACGTATATAGTACTTGAGGGAATAACCCTTTTGAACCCTGTGGAGGGTGTCTCAGTTCCAACTTGTGCTACTTCCTACTAATAGATAAAACATAAAACAGAGAACTCCTGAGAAAATTAAACAGTATCATTTTGCCTGCAACTGGGTAACTACAAATGTTAATAATTGAAATAAATCAATATAAACAGAAGACATTTTCATATTTTATTAGTTTTATATAGGTGATGGAAACAACAAAAATCAAAACAGTGGTACAGCAAATTATTCAAAAGGTATATTCATCAAGCAATTATTCAAAAGCTATATTCATCAAGCAACATTACTGAAACAAAGTGAACATGATTTAATTTTTTCAAACTAATTTCAGTATCTGAAACATGGAACTATTAGCAGAAGAACTTTTGTTCCAGGATTTCATCTCCTGTATGGTTCATATTTCCCCTAAATTTGGCAATAAGAACTTATACACTGTGGACTCTTAGTGAAAACTGATGAATAAGAGGTTATGGTTTAAGCTCTTAGGCTAAAGTGAAATACTTTTCCAGAAAAATATTCCAGGAGGGAAGACATTTGTATCTAAGGTCATCTAATTATCAATTGATAATGCGAAGCCTCAAAATTAACAGTCCTTTTAATTTCAATTCTAGCAAGTATCTAATTGAAACTTAGCAAGCTCACTGATTTTATAATTTTCATTGGCAGCAAACTCCACATATTAACTAGACTCATAAACACACACACATTTCTTTTTTCTCTTTAAAAATCATCTACCTATTAACTTTATCAAATTCTCTAAACTTTTATTATTTGGGTGAGTAATCAATATTACTTGGGGAAATAACCTCTCCATGAGATTTATCTGGTGGTTCTTTCTTAGTGCCCTGTTTCGGAGAGCTAAGAAGCAGTGGACTGCAGTTTTCATTAAATCTCTCAAAGAATTGGTTCAAGTGCCTAGCTCTGGTTCATCGCCTGTGGACCATATGATGGGGGGGGGGGTCCTTTGAAGAAAGTGCATGTGGATAGTTTGATAAAATGTAACAAACGATGTAGATTCTTTTTCTCTTCCTTCATGTCAATGGAGATTATTTATTTCTTCCTATCTATCTATCTATCTACCTACCTACCTACCTAGCTCCTCATAGCATTTTCTGTACATGGGCATAGTCAAGTGGCCATCTTAGAGGTGTACAAAGAGCATTTGTGTGGGATACAGGTGATTCAGTCTTAATTTTTGGTCAACTACCAAATTGCTATAGTTCACAAAATAATTTATTTAATTTCTTTGAGTGTTAGTTTCTTTACTAGTTAAATTTGTTTTAACTGCTCTATGGATTATTTGTTATCAAAAGTCCTATAAGGGATATAAGCATAGCTTGATTATTATTACTGCTTCTGTGTTTAAGATCCCTTGAATAAAAAATTCAGATCATAAATTCTCATTAAGATAACTGAGTAAAATATTTTCAAAATATAGGTTATAGGTCCTGTATAGGTCTAAATACAATGACTGTAGTTAGAATTGTATTATAAGCACTTTTCCCTGGCACTTCATTCATATAACTAAAAGAAAACATTAGACATTTTCAATAAACAAAACTAGGAATATAAATTTTATCATTGTTATGATTCTTTAAAATAGGTTTAAAAATTTGATGCACTTGAATCTGAAAGGCTCTTGTTGAACTAATCAAACAACCTTCTAAGAAAGGATTTCTTGGCAGGAGTAATAATTTTCCCAGAACCCTTTTTGTGGAGGGATTTCAGTGGAGGCTTTTTTAAGGGTAGAACTCTTTTGGGGGTTTGCAGTGCTCTTGCTATCTCCACATGCTCGTTGCAATAATATTTGTTGCTTCCTTCTGACAGATGGATGAGTGTGCTTTCTGCCAGATCCATACACTGGGCATGGACCCAATGCCCATCTCCATGAGAGCAGTAAATCATGGCAGGTTTGTTGAGCTCAGTTGAATAAAATGGTACCCAAGTGTTGATATCCACATCACAGGTAGGGCAGCATGTAATCCAATAGCCCGTTTCAGACTCATCTTCCTCATCATCTTCATTATAGGTGTCAAATTCATCATCACCATCAAAACTATTTGCTTCTGCACTGAAACAAAATTCTTCTGAGTCTTCAAAGGGAGTGGAGTCCCCTGGGTCTTCTGTTGATGTCTGACTATTTGTGAATGTTTTCTGATCTTCATTCACATCGTCTTCAGCACATTTCAACGTATAGAAATAGAATGCTTCTGAAACAACCTGTTTATTGTCTCCTGGTATGCCGAGGAAAATAGTTCCATTTCCCATGTTGCTTCCAAACCATATCTTGCTGTGCTTAATATCTGGGGTCCAATCTGGGGTTTCCATCTCACGAATTTCCATCTTGTTGTCCTCAAAAGAGATGATGTTGCAGACCATTCTTTTTTGATTTTCAAGCTGATAGCCACCAACGATAACAAATTCATCATTGCTTATTTGAGTCAGGATTGCACTGGAGACAGAGATTCCTCCTGGCATGACTGTGCAATTCACAGCTGGGCTACCCAGAGGGAGATCAACCCTTATTCTGTATAGGTTGGCAGGGCGGATGTTATTGGCAAGTGAATGGCCTCCTAAAATATAAATGGTATCATTTCTGGCAATGGAGACGTGAAAAGATAGCCCATCCTGAAGTTCTGGAAGAATGTATGATGTAGAGCACCCAAATTCAAAATCCACCAAGAAAACATGGGGCAGGCAGTCAGCTACACTGTTCCATTTTTCTGTGGTTCTTTGGGCGGAAGGTATGTATGACCGTCCTCCAAAGAGAACACCCACACTTTTTCCGCGACTATACACCACATCAATGGAATGACCATACCTGCCTTCAGGAACATCTCCTACCAAGTCTTTCTCTGTGCAGCGAAAAGTAACTTTTTTGTTGTTCTTGCAAACAACAGACATGATATAGATCTTATCTGAAAGCTCATTGTTTGGTGTTTTCCCTCCATGGATGATGTACTGATGCTTTTCAGACTCTAAGTTGCCTTTGAATGTGCAAGTGGCTGGGTAACGAAGAGGAGGAAGGTAACAGGAGTCCTTAGAGAAAACTGCAGGCTTCAGTTTGAGATGGTTATGCTTTATATCAAAATGGAAAACTCCAGTGGGGCAGGACCTTTTGGGCCAGCCTTTTTGGCCAAAGAAGAAAACTTGCCCATCAAAATTCATTAATGAGAAGCCTGGTTGAATTAAGGCTATGTTATTACCGACTGTTACCATTTGTAGTGACATATTTTCTGATGGTGGATAGATCTTTTACCTGAAAGAATTACAAAATTTTTTTGCCTTACTACATCCCTTCATATAAAATCACTGTGTTTAGATCCCCTCACACGTAAGATGCATTTTAAGAAAAGAGCTGTCCCACAAGCTCGTAGTGGCCTGAATTCGCAAAATAGCAAAAATTCACGCAGCTAGGTAAGCAAAGAGAAACAGAACCTTCCAGCTTAATACCATTCAAGAAGCTGGGACCCGTTTTAGACATGGACTAGCGTCCCTTAGACTTCTGGGAATTGTAGTCCTTTTCCCTTAAAGATTCGCCGCTTGCCAGCAGAAAGAACTACATTTCCCAGAAATCCGTTCTCTATGGGATGCGTGGCTACGATAGTTTGTCTCTGTGGCTCCGCGAAAGGAGTCTGTCTGAATAGAGACGCCAAAAATGCGAAGTGACTAGATGGGAGCCAAGACGTAAAACTAGGGAAGAAGAGGTGAGAATGGCTGACGCAGACCCAACATCTAGGTTACGGGAAAGCTGCGGCACCGGGAGCGGCGTCAGGCTACCCCCGCCCGGGTGTTGTTGGAGCGTCTCCTGGGGACTCTTATTAACAGGTGACCCAGTAGGAAGCAGGGCTGCTTGTGGCTAGAGCAGGGTTGCCTGGAAACCGCAGCCCGAAGAGACTCCCGGCCCAGGTGTCCTCACGGACTTCTTTGGAGCTCGAGTCAAAATTGCACCCCCGGGCTTCCCTGGTGGCGCAGTGGTTGAGAGTCCGCCTGCCGATTCAGGGCACGCGAGTTCGTGCCCCGGTCCGGGAGGATTCCACATGCCGCGGAGCGGCTAGGCCCGTGAGCCACGGCCGCTGAGCTAGCGCGTCCGGAGCCTGTGCTCCGCAACGGGAGAGGCCGCAACAGTGAGAGGCCCGCGTACCGCCAAAAAAAAAAAAAAAAAAAAAAAAAATTGCACCCCCGGGCCTCCTTAGCTTAATGGGGCGGGGGTGTGACGGGGGCACAGAGAATAAAAAGCTATGACTATTTTGCGGAACCGAAAGATTAGTCTCTGAATACCTGGGGTGCAGGGGAGAATTTACCTGATAATGGTTTTTTTACCACTCCTGTATTTAGTCATGGAAACACAGTAATGAGACTTTAGCGGGTACCACGCCAAAGGCCATTTGTTTTCTCAGCTGCTCTTCCGGTTTTTATAGAGTTCTTTTAGGGATGCAGAGAAGTTTCCTAAACACCTCTCCTTCTCCCTTCCTCCCCTAGCCCCCACTCCTCCCTCTTTTTGGATAAGAAAATAGAGTTAGTGGCTGTTATTTCAGATCTCTCTTTCCAGCCCCAGAACCTTGGAAGTAATTAGTAATTCTGTTGTAAGCAGGCATTAAGCAAAGAGGTGCCAGAATTATTCAGAATGTAATATTTGTATGATTTTTTAAAACAGGTATTTACTAGATGGAGTAAGCTTGATAAATTTAAATTTTTCTTTTTTTTTGCGGTATGCGGGCCTCTCACTGTTGTGGCCTCTCCCGTTGCGGAGCACAGGCTCTGGACGCGCAGGCTCAGCGGCCATGGCTCACGGGCCCAGCCGCTCCGCGGCATGTGGGATCTTCCCTGACCGGGGCACGAACCCGTGTCCCCTGCATCGGCAGGCGGACTCTCAACCACTGCGACACCAGGGAAGCCCGATAAATTTTAATTTTTAGAAAAGTTATTACTTACCTTGGAGAGATGTCAGGAGCCTTAATGGGAAATGCACGCCCTGTTTGCAGAGTGAGGTCCTAGGCACTAAAGATTAAAGGAAACAAAATAGCACAGATTCCTTGACTTTTAAGAGTAAATTGTTAATATGCTTCAAAAACAGTATAAAACAGTGTCTAAGAGTATGGGCTCTGAAGGCTGGCTGGATTCAAATCCTGGCTCTGTCACTTACTGTGTGACCTTGGGCAAGTAATTTAACCTCTTTGTGTCTCAGTTTCCTCATCTGTAAAATGAAATAATAATTTTACCTACCTTACAGGTTGATGTAAGTTGTGGTTAGTAAGTTAATACATGCAAAGCACTTAGGACAGGGCTTTATACACTGTAGGTCATAGCTGTGACGATTATGCTTGAACTTATAAAAAGTAAGGTTGTTAATGCACAGTTACCTGCCAGTCATGGCAGATGATGGATGTTTATAATGTTGGAGATGATTAGAAGGGCTTTAGGATCTGGGAATCTGGTTAGTGGGTGTAGACTGATAATTTTTTAGACTAGTGAGAATTAGATAAACATATACAACAGAGGAGTTGGTGGTAGGTTCAGTTTAAATAACAGGAAATATTTCATTCTTGTTACCCTTTCTCTAACCCCTCATTAAATATGCAGACTCTGAAGTTGGAATGTCTGAGTCCAAATTTGGGCTCTAAAAGTTATTTGCTGTGTAACTATTTGGGGCAAGTTTTTTGTCTCTTTTTTTATCTGCAAAATGGGGATAATATTAGTACCTATTCATTGAGTTATTTTTGAGAATAAATGGGGTGACACATGTAAATCACATAGCACATATGTGATCATATATGCTGGCACATAATAAGTATTGAAGAAATGTTAATTGATGATGTAATTTATTTTTATTCCCCTTGCAAAGGTTCTTTGGACCGTGTGGAGTTTATGGTCAGTCTAATGAGATCTTGGTGGGGCTGTTTGCCTTGAAGATCAGGTGTAATTAATTGCTAATTATTCTCTTCTACTTATGTTTAGCTTACTTGGGAGACTCCTCAAGGTGTGATATTTTAATAATCATCTGTGGGTTATTAAACCAAGTGAGGAACTGGTGAATGAGAAGGATTATTACTAAGGTTATGAAAGCAAGCGTTTTTCTTCCTCAGACCATGGTGGTTTGTAGGTTCAGCAACTTGCCTTGCTTATGAAATAAGCTGGGCAAGTGTTTTATTTACTCGTGGCCTATCCAGGTATACATGAGAGAAGGCATCTGTGCAACTAAGAAAATGCTCTCCATGGGAACTGAAAGGAAGTGTTCTTGGCGCTCAGTTTGGTAAAGGAAAACCATACGCGATTACACTCAGCATGATGTGTGATGATTTTTAGAGAGTTGCTCACGTTTGGGCTGAGGGAGCACCAAAGCCTGCTTGTTGTAAACACCTGTGAAGACTGTTATTGGGATAGAAAGCAAGCTCTACAGAGGTAATGGGTCCCAGATCCCAAGGGGTGACCATACAATAAGAACACTTGCTTTTAAATGGAAAATTAAAAATAAAATGTTTTCATTGTAGCCCATTGGCTTCATTTTAAAGTTCATAGGGATTTTGGCTTCTCATAAGTGAAAACACTGTTATTGTAGATTAAACAGAAATATTTTCTTGGGCAAGACATAAGGAATACTACCCGTTTTTGTAGCTTATTTTGGGTCCCCAAAGATTTCTGACCTGTTCTCCCTTTGGTGCCCTGCTATTTGGCTCACCTCATAATTTCAGGGCCCTAAAAATAGTGGTAAAGTTGATTACTGTTAAGATGAATTACCTCTTCTTGTAACACAGTTCAAGAATCTGTGTATTTAATTTTTAGATTATTCATTTTAAACTATGGGCAGATGACTTATGTATTTAAAGAATGAACAAGAACATTGAAAGTGTTTTCACATTATTTTGCCATACTTGTTTATTTTGCAATTTTGCTTCACTAACTTAAGTATGTCTTTACAGGAATAGACTATAGTATATTTTCCACGGTTTTACTATGACTCTATTCATCACATCTTGGTTTTTAAAAGGTGACACTAGAACTAAATCTACTGAAGTGGTTTTCTTTAAATAGGCCAGATAAACACAGGCAGATTTGGAAAAAAAAGACACTGTTCTGTGACCGAAAGAAGTTTCAAAGTCAACACATCAAAGATTCTTTTTAAAGGTCAGAAATATAGGACCAATAAATTTATACAAGTCTCCCAACCCCATGCTAACATTCCTCAGCAGGGAGATTTTCATTTATTCACTGTGAAGCGAGGGCATAGTTGAGAATCAAAAAAGGGCTAATGATGTAAGGTCTGGGTTTGTAGTTTCCTGTGTCTGAACTGACACTCTTTTCCTTCCAAAGGAAGCTACTGTACTCGGAAGGATTAAATCTTGCTGATCAGTGTTGCCCGTTTTCCTGATTGCTCCAAAAGAGCAGGTAACCTCGTGTAACTGCAGTCTTTTCGTGTACAAACTAACACTCTCTTGCATGGTTAATCAGGTTTGAGGCATACAGTGTTTGACTTTTTTGCTGGCAGTAAAACCAGGATTAGGTCTTCCTTCTGACACTTATGCCAGAGAAGCATTTATGCACTAAGATTAAAATTTCAACACTGATGCCACAGAAATAAAATCCTTGCAGCAGCCTGAGACCAGAAAGCCCCTCTCTCTCCAAATTCTACATCATCCCTTCCTCATCTGGACACCCAGTCCACCTGGAACTAACATACTGCTGAAGGGGGGCATCTTTCCCTTAAAGTTGACAAACGTAGGCTCCCATATTTTAGCTCTGGTAGAAATGAAGTTATTGGACCTACCTGAAGGCCAGGGGCGCAGCTCACCCCTCTCTGAATCTTTGCCGCTAAACCAGGTATTAAATGTCAGCGCTTGGGGAAGATTCACTGACTGCTCACGCTGACTGTGGCCTGCAGAAGGATGACAGTAAAGAGAGTATGTATGTGTGCCTACAGATGTTCCAGTGAACACTGATCTAACGGGAGTAACTGACTGTGACCTTTTTTTTTTTCTTTAGATGGTTAAGGGAGATATCCAACCAGGGTGTACCCTCAAGATTTAACTGTTTCCTTACTGGTGAACAATGGAAACATAATCTATTATCTGTAAAGACCAAAAAAACCACAAAAAACTCGTAAAATCCTGATATATTAAAAACATTTTAGAATGTTTAATATGTTTATTAAGTGTTTATTATTTAAACACTTAATAAACATTAATAATATAATAATGTTTATATAATTAATAAACATTAATAATAATGTTTATTATTTAAACACTAATATTTAATGTTTAAATAATTAACATTATTTTAAAAATACTGTATGATTCGAATGGGAAATTATTTTTACTAAAGCAGAGACTACTAATACGAATATCAGTTATTTTGACTGTGAATTGCTCCTCAGTGGTCTTATTTTCTTTAATGCAAGGCTCAGAAGGAGTTCTGATTATGGGAGGCCTACCACCAACTTTGTGTCAGGGAACTGCTGTGTAACATTGTATAGTGGAATGATTAAGAAAATGGGCTTTAGAGTCAAGCTGACCTGGTTTTCTCTGCCAGCTTTGCCGTTTTCCAGGTGGAGTCATCTTAATCCTTAAGCCTCTTTTTCCCCACCTCTGAAATGGGGATAGAAATATTTACGTCAAAAGATTGTTGCAAAAAGACTAGATGAGATAAAGTCTTTGAAGTGCTTAGCCAAGGGAAATATTCCACAGTGGTCTTAAAAACTATGATAGTAGCCTCCCCATTCCCACTCCAAAGTTTCATAATCAAAGGAAGAATAAACCAAAAGGTTGAGAACAGATGAAAAAGCTGACTTAATTTTTTTTAATGGACCTAAGTTTTTAGAGCAGTTTTAGGTTTGCAGTAAAATTGTGTGGAAGGTACAGAGGGTTCCCATATACCTCGTGCCCCCCACTCACTCATAGCCTCCCTCATTACCAACATCTCCCACCAGAGGTACATTTGTTACAATCGATGAACCTACATTGACACACTATTATCACCCAAAGTTACATTAACATTCACTCTTGGTGTTGTACATTCGATGGCTTTGGACAAATGTATAATGGCGTGTATCTACTATTATAGTATCATGCAGAATAATTTCACTGCCCTAAAAATTTTCTGTGCACCACCTATTTGTTGCTCCCTCCCCTCAATCCATGGTAACCACTGATCTTTTTACTGTTTCCATAGTTTTGCATACTCCAGAACGTCATATAGTTTTCAGATTGGCTTCTTTCACTTAGTAATATACATTTACGTTTCCTCCTAGTCTTTTTATGACTCGATAGCTCATTTCTTTTTAGCTCTGAATAATATTCCATTGTCTGGATATTCCACAGTTTATCTATTGTATTTTCCTACTGAAGGACATCTTGGTTGCTTTCAGGTTTTGGCAATTATGAATAAAGCTGCTGTAAACATCCATGTGCAGGTTTTTGTGTGGACATAAGTTTTCAGCTCCTTTGGGTAAATACCAAGGAGCACTACTGATAATTCATATGGTAAGAGTATGTTTAGTTGTGTTAGAAACCTCCAGACTGTCTTCCAAAGTGGCCGTATGATTTTGCATAACCACCACCAATGAATGAGAGTTCATGTTGCCGTACATCCTAGCCAGCAGTTGGTGTTGTCAGTGTTCTGGATTTTGGCCATTCTAATAGGTGTGTAGTAGTTATCTTGTTTTAATTTTCATTTTCCTCATGACATATGATGCGGAGCATCTTTTCATTTGCTTATTTGTCATCTCTATGTCTTCTTTAGTGAGGTGTCTAGTAAGGCGTTTGGTCCATTTTTAAATCAAGTTGTTTGTCTTCTTATTATTGTATTTTAAGAGTTCTATGTATATTTTGGATAACGGTTCTTTACCAGATGTGTCTTTTGCAAGTATTCTCTGCTATCATGTGGCTTTTCTTTTCATTCTCTTGTCAGTGTCTTTTGTTATTTTATTTTTTTATAGTTTTATTTATTTATTTATTCGGCTGCGTTGGGTCTTCATTGCTGTGCACGGGCTTTCTCTAGTTGCGGTGAGCGGGGGCTTCTCTGTTGCAGCGGGCTTCTTTTTGTGGTGGTTTCTCTTGTTGTGGAGCACGGGCTCTAGGTGCGCAGGCTTCAGTAGTTGCAGCACACAGCCTCAGTAGTTGCAGCACGTGGGCCCTAGAGCTCACGGGCTTCAGTAGTTGTCGCACGTGGGCTTCAGTAGTTGTGGCTCATGGGCTCTAGAGCACAGGCTCAGGAGTTGTGGTGCACGGGCTTAGTTGCTCTGTGGCATGTGGGATCTTCCCGGACCAGGGATCGAACCCGTGTCCCCTGAATTGGCAGGTGGATTCTTAACCACTGTGCCACCAGGGAAGTCCTGTTAGTGTCTTTTGGAGAGTATAAGTTTTTAATTTTTATGAAGTTCAGCTTATCAATTATTTCCTTCATGGATCGTGCCTTTACTGTTATATCTAAAACGTCATTGCCATACCCAAGGTCATCTAGGTTTTCTTCTATGTTATCTTCTAGGAGTTTTATAATTTTTGTTGTTAACACTTACGTCTGTGATCCACTCTGAGTTAATTCTTGTGAAGGGTATAAAGTCTGTGTCTAGATTCCTGTTTTTGCATGTGGATGTCTAGTTGTTCCAGAACCCTTTGTTGAAAAGACTGTCTTTGCTCCATTGTATTGCCTTTGCTCCTTGGTCAAAGATCAGTTAGCTATACTTATGTGGGTCTATTTCTGGGTTCTCTATTCTGTTCCATTGATGTATTTGTATATTCTTTCACCGATACCACACTGTCTTGATTACTGTAGCTGACCTAATTTTAAACAATTCATTAGAAACAGTTACATCAAGAAAAATATATACCATTTATTAAGCCCATTTCCCGACCATAAAACTTTTCATTTCTTTGTGCTCTATTCTAATTTTTTTCCAAATGTATACATATTTTTACTTAGTTATGATAAGAATGTATTTAAATTTTGTTTTATCTTTTTAATGTAACATTATTTCATATATACTATGAAATGTATATTTTATTTCCAAAATTTTTAATAGTTGCCTAAAATTCCATTAAGTAAATATATCTGACCATTCAGTATTGTTGGTCATTTAATCAGGTTCTATGTGGCTTAGATGATAGAATGCAGGGATCAGAGGTAGACAGATTTGGAGTTGGGTCTTAGTTCTGCCAGTTACTAGCTGAATGGCCTTTTTGACCTTCAGTTTCCTTATCTCTAAAACAGGGACGATACCTGCCTTACTGGGAGGATTAATGGATATAAACTGTTTTAAAGAGTGTACTCAGTAGATCTTGTGTAATGATGATGGTGCCATAAATATATTTGTGTAAGTGAAGGTTTTCATTTTTTGCCAAATTTTAGGATATATTTTCAGGGTTGACTTTTAAAAAACTGACAAGTAGCTCAGTTGTTTGGCTGATTCTTGGCATTTGGAATGTTGGTCCATGCCTTAAAAAAGTGTCATCATCTCTTCTGTTACTTCCATGATGACTTTTTTTTCTTTGTCTGCAAACGAGTACTGGGTTATTTCTCTAACCTGTTTATGGTGTATAATGATCCTGGCACTTGAGATTCCAGCATCAGTGACAGCTCCACAGTAAATATAAAGTAAGAAATGCAACCTAGAAACCAGGGGTAGGTTTAGGTAAGTGTTTTAGCCTTTGAATTCTACTAACACCAGAAAACAGGCAGTTTTTTGCTAAATGGGTTAGTTGTCTCCTAAAGAGACTGGAAATTACCAACATATTTGGAAATGGATTTTTAAACCCTGAGCCCTTGCCACACATTAAGAGAGCATTAGACTCGCAGTGAGCTCCTTCAGAGCCCCCCGTCTACCAGAGTCCTCAGCATAGAAACTAAATGTGAAGTCATGAACAATATTTATTGAGTATCCACTATGTATAGAGTCATGCGGAGAATTAGGAAAAAAAATCACAGACTCAGCTCTTGCCCTTAAGAAACATGCATGATAGCAGGATGAAGCAACTTTTTGATTGAGGATAAACATGTTTTACATTCTTCCTATGCTCACCCTTTCTTAAAAGTTCACCAAGAAATCACAGTTATAGGGGCAGAGCCAAATTCCTACCGAAATATATGGATTTCTTGTGCCTTAAATCCAAAGACTATGGACAATTAAAGAATACAAGTCAGTGTCATTACAGAGTAGAATAAGTTTTATTCCACAGAGGAGATAAAAAACTTAGTAATGGGATATACTGACATAGTAATTGAATGAAAAGGAAGCATAATTGGAGAAAAATAGAACGTCAGAGGTGGAAGACAGCTTCAAGTCCAGTCCCCTTATACCTACATTCAAACTGCTTAAGGCTAGAAAAGTTAAATAACTTGAAAGGGTAACATAGCTGCAGGGGTGTGTGTACATAGTGGGTGGAGGAGGGCAGGGGAGGAGCACAGTTTTGAGAACTCATGACAGTGTTTCTTAAGAAGTGCAGTGACCTCTCAAGCATTTCCATCCCCATCATATAAATGGAGAAAAAACTTAAATGACATTGTTGCTCAATGGGTTAGCAAGTGTTTGAAATGAGGTCAGTGGCAGCTTTTCATAGCATTCAAATAGGCATAGACAGGGCTTCCCTGGTGGCGCAGTGGTTGAGAGTCCGCCTGCCGATGCAGGGGACACGGGTTCGTGCCCTGGTCCGGGAAGATCCCACATGCCGCGGAGCGGTGGGGCCCGTGAGCCATGGCCGCTGAGCCTGCGCGTCCACAGCCTGTACTCCGCAACGGGAGAGGCCTGCGTACCAAAAAAAAAAAAAAAAAAAAAAAAAAGGCATAGACAATTTTTACTTCTTTAATAAGTGGCTGGTTTTTCAGGAAATAATGTAAATAGTGTGGGAAAGGGAGATGTTTGGCTTGTTGAATGAATCCCATGATAGAAGCCACAATTGAAACTAGCCAAGAGGAGAAAAGAGGAAGGAAAAGGAAATGTATAGAAGGAAGCAATCTACAGTTAGTATGATGGGTTGTCAAGAGAAGAATGTGACAAGTGACTTGTCATTTTTTATTTAAAGTAATGAATTAAATACAGCCACCTGACCAGAATGTTCCGTGATGTAAGGTGGACACTTAGTTGTAAAATAAAATGGAGCAAAATTTCAGAGGTGTTTTACAATGTTGTACTAGAAAGAAAATGCACTTAAAATTTTTATTCTTAGAGAAGGAGGGAATTTGTGTATGTTAATTTCTACCTTTGAGTATAGAAACCATGATGGCAAAAAGAAATTGTTTTTATGTTGGTGTGTGTGTATGTTATGTGGTGTACATCAAGGCAAAATTGCAAATAAAATGCTGAGAGAAATTGGAAGCTAGGGAAGCACTGTATTACTTCTTAAGGCCCATTTATTATTCCATGGTCATAGGAATTTAGAATCAAAAATAGCTGAGAAATATATTTTAAAATCTTGTTTCTTTTAAGATAACGTCAGATGAAAAGGTCAGCTTTATTTGCAAGATCTGGCATTTCAAAACACTTGGAAATGAATTCCTAAAAGCAGAGTTGATTTAGTTTGGTTGGTCTACACCTGCTCCTAACTAACTGTGCAGGTGTTGCTTTAAAGCAGGCTTTCTGGTTTTGTGAAAGTGCTGTGCACTGTGCATGTGGCCGACAGGCTCCGGAGCTGGAGAAGAAGGGATGATTTTAATTGAGAGTAGATGCCTTTGTGCCACAGTAGTTATGCAGTACAGATAAAATGAGCGATAATGGGACATTGCGTCCCACGGGAAGGTGGGATTGCAATTGAGCTAATAAATCTTTTATGATTGAAATCTTATTGGGTGATTATAGAGCTCTAAAGTTAACTTAGAAACTCTACTGCCTTATGGATTCACAGCTTTATCAGGGGCCTTGAAAAAATGTGCACTGAAAAACTCACTGTTACTGTCTGTAACTCACTGAGGTAGTTGATCACATTTCTGAGGCTAGGAGATCAGTTTTGAATAAGATTGAAATATGTGTATTGTACATTTTTCTTGATAAAATGTATTAGTCTAGAGGTCAGTTAATATGCTTGTAGGAGTTTTGTTAGGGGGTGAAGGTAGGGTATTGACTTGTGATTACACGACTCTTAAATTTTTCAAAAAAGCAAATTAAGAAACAAAAAATGTTAGTGAAAAGGTATCTTTCTGCTTTCAAAAACAATGGATTTTCTGAAATTTGTCTTATGGGTATATCCTTCAGCTTCCATGTCCACAGGTAATTTGCTTTTTAAAAAAACAATAGGGAGTGAGCAGGGAGAGGCAGTTCTGAATGCTTAACTGTTGGCATTTTTGTTTAATGGAATTAATAACTGTGTAGTTGAAAACAGTCTAATAGTTGACTCAGTGAGTCAATGCAGACGTTTCTGGGTTGACTTAAACAGCTTGGAGGAAGAGTATATTTTGGGGAAATAAAATTGATTTTATACAGTCCGCTGATGAACAACAGGGCTTAATGAATGATAGCCTCAAGAAACCCCATTGCAGTAACTTGGATGGATGATCAGGAAAGGGGGAAGCAAATATTTCAAGAGGAAAGTTTCTGCTTAAACATGTAATTTTATAGATCAGTATTATTCCCATCCTCCAGAGCTTTCTGCAAGAGGAAAACAATCAACACGCCTGAGTTCCAACATTTCTTGGTAAACTTCTACTGGGTGTCTTCTCTTTCTCTTTTCCTTAAGGTGAGATCTTTTGTCAAGGAAAGAGTAAAACAAAGACATGCGTACTTCTGAGACCTCTGCACAGATGACAATACACAACTTCTGTCTTCTAAAGCTTTGTAATCAACGTTCAGCCCTAAGCCTCTCCTGCCTCCCACAAATGCTTTCCATAATATTCACTGCAGAGGCTGGTACCTAGGGGAGTTTATATGGAAGTCCAGAGGCTTATACTGTCAGCTTTTTCGGTGATAATGGAGAATTCCATGCTTTTTAACGTATTAAAAAAGGCTTGTTGGGAGAAGCTTATAAATTGGAATGCTGTGTATTCTTAGATGCTAGAATGTATGTCTTTACCTCATCCTGATAAACTGTAAAGGAGTTTAGATCCTTTTCTGTTTTGTAAGGTGTTTTGTATTTATGCCTTCCTCTTTTCCTTTGTTTTCTTGTTCCTACTGGTAGATGTCTAAAACAATGGTATATATGCATATGTGTCTGTGTGTGTGTGTGCTTTGTCTCAAGATGTTTTGTATGTTATTGGGGTACAGAATGTGCTTGTAGTCAGACGCATGGATACATCCAACCAGGGTGAGATTGCCGCTTTTTGTTTAAGTTCCTGATGACTTCATGTATGCCTTAAAAGTCATAATCAAGCACATCTCATTACTGTTTATGATATGAGAACCACATAATACTGCTCATCAGTAGAGTCATTAGTTGACAAAAACCTCACTTACAGTTTCTTTACCAGATTCCTTTATTTGTTCTCTGTGATTGGACTAGATGACCTTTAGATTTCTCTCAACTCTGAGAATCTTTGGCAATTTCTGTCCTTGGATTTCGTACTCCTTAATATGATCTAAACGACATAAAAAGTATTATAGGATGCAAAATAGTTGTTGTTCAGTCAAGGCAGAAGCCATCAGTTCATACCGAATCTCTTCTATCATGTCGATAAATCTATACCCGTACAGTATAATTTGGTCTTTTGAGATTTGTCCATTTTCCAAAGTATAAAAGGAGACCTAGCCTTTGAAGTCTCAAGGTTGATGGTTTCATTCCTCAGGCTAGATGAATTCTTTTTAAAATATCCCATTTTACGTTTCACACAGCAGGAGCTTCTTATGAAGAAGAACTATGAGAATTTGAGAATGTGGGCTTTGATAGCCCCTGCACAACTCTTTAAAAATGTGTTATTATTTATTACTTTCAAGCATCAGTGGTAAACCTCACAATTTAAAAAAACACAAACAAACCTTTTTGCAGACTTACACCTTTCTGGGCTGTTAGAAAGCAGGTTATGTACTTTGGGAGGGGACACTAGCTCAGGGTGACTTGTTTCTTAAGGTTTATCACCCTTGTCTCTGACAGTTGTGTTTTGTTTAGCTAAGTCTCATGAAGCAGGGATGTGAAGATAAGCATGAAAGATATGCTACAGCGATGGTGATAATTCCACATACCGAATTTTATAATAATGTCTGTAAAGGAGCAGGTACCCTTTACAGGGACCTTCCTGGGACAGACACCCCCCTCCCCACCCCATGTCCTTTGCCTGCCTCTTGTTTGTAAAAAGGCTCTAGTCTCCTAGATCTTCCCTGAGTTCCAAAGAGCAGATTCAAACAGCTACTAACTAGGGAAGTGAGGGAATTTACAAACAAAGGAAGTACAAGCCCAAGTTAATTTTTTCATGATTGTTATCTTAAACCAATGCCTTGATTTATGACCCCAGACTGTCGGAGATAATGTCCTGTGGGTTCAACCAGCTGGCCCCAAGTGGACCTGAACTTGATGACAGGCCAGGATCAATTAAAAACTGAAACTCCTAAACCATCACGGAGGCTCTGAGTACATAATACAATGTTGCAACCATTGCTTTTGCTCTCTCCTAGAAAAAGTTACAAAAGACAGACGTCCCTGCTATTCCCTAGCAGTGGAATGAAGGGTTGACAGTGGGGAATTATAGCCATGGCATCAGCTCCTGAATAAAGCAACTTTTCCGTTTTCACCAACACTTGTCTCTCAAGTATTGGTCTTTCCAGCAGTGAGCAGTCAAACTTGCGTTCAGTACCAGCCTCATCTAGTTACATGTCCTTTCAGAGAGCAGGTGACACTAACCGGCTTGAGTGGTCGTTAGTTTCGTTATTTGTTAGTAAGAAAGGGGACTCCAGGAAGGTTATGTGACTTTCTTGCTAGCTCCCAGTGACTCAGTAAGAAGAGAGCCATGTTCCTAAGGAAGCTTGTGGTCTCCCTGTGAAATTCAGTAGTCAAAGCAGAGCAATACATCCTCCCAGTGGTTCTTCTGGGTGCTGTGACTGTGAAAGTGTTACTTCTGATTTACCAGTGGGCGTTGTTATACATTTAGTTTTAGTTATCATCACAATATGCTCTGGGTCTTTTATGTGGAGCTTTAAGCCTTAAAACAAAACACCAAACCAAAACAAAGAATCCTGTTGTCCAAGCATGTGTGTCTCTCTCTCTCTTCCTTTTTCTGTTTTAGAAAAGTACTTTATGGTAAAAACACAAACTAATGTGAACGGTAACTGAAAAAGCATTGCTTCCTTCTAGAAAACCACTAGGATTTGCATAAACCACTTGACTGTCTGGTAAATGATTATCTGCTCTGTCAGTCTCTGGGGACTTTTAACATGAGGTTATTTATATTTTTATAGATAAGGAAAGTTCTAAATTTGAAGGTGGGTATCTTTTAAACTCTCTAAACAATGACAGCTTGTAAAACTGGATTTTCCAAAAGTCTTTAAAAAGTCAGTAAAAACATAACCTCTCCTGTATTCTGGTAACCACATGAATAAAATTAAAGGCATTGAAAGATTTTGAATTTGTGCTGTGTACAGCCTGTTGATTGTTTGCCTTTTAGTAAAGCTGAGATGTGTTAAGGCTAAATATTCAAAATACACCAATTTGAGAATTGCAAAGGAAGTTTGAAGGAATTTCTATTATCACCCTTAAAGCATCCACAAGAAGGCATTTACAGCAATAGAAAACACAACCTGGCTGCTTCTGTTTGATATTTTGCCTGTAGAAGTAGATTACCTGAGAAGCCTTGAGAAAGAGATTGATATAGTACAGTGTTGGAATCTTGCTGGGATGCACTTCTGGAAGAGCAGAAGTGTTTGTAATTAAGTACATGTCCTACTGATAGTAAAATAATAGCCACCTTTGAATTTATCATTATTTATTATTTAGCAACTGAAAGCATAATATATTAAACTATGGGTTACTGAAGCCTGGCAGTATTATAGGTAAATTTGCATACACTATAACTGGTGCTTTTTCCTATATCTAATTTTCAGGTACAAATAGCTTGAAACAGTTTCTTTCACTTTGGGTTGGCACATAGCTACACTTTTTATTTTCACTTGGACTTCTACAATACCATGTTTTATCTAGGGTTGTAATGCATCACGAATTCTCTTGATTGATCTTTGGGTAATATTAGTACCTTCAAAGTCAAAGGGGTCACAGTCAGAACATGTCTTCATGTAGACAAAGGACAGAGTACTAAGAGTGATCCATTATCATCATCATCATCATCATCATCACAGCTAACATTTCTTGAGGCCCCATGTGTATTCATCTAATCCTCATAGCAATCTTGGGAGGTTCTTGTAGCTTCACAATTCCAGTTTAAAACCCTTGGGGTCAGATGTCTTTCAGAATTCAGAAGTTTTTGGAGTTTAGAAAGGTAATCAGGGCAAATGCCACGTATTACAGAAAATCTCCAGTGAGATCAGGAAAGCACCTCAAAAGCAAGCCCATTAGTATTTTTTCAGGATATGAATAGTTATACTATTTAAACAGAATAAATAAAAGTCATAAACACTTTCATATTAATTCAGGTCAGGTCTTGCCACTAGGTGACTTTGGGTATCATCTTATGAATACATTTTTGTTTTATTATTTTTTTTTCTGAGCTTTTTGGTAAATACCAAATAAAGTTAATAACAGACACCAGATTTTCACCCTTGTTTTGGAAAAATAGAAGAACATGGTGTCTATACAGTATCAGAGAACCCCTCCTTTTTATTATCCCCCATGAATTACACTGGGTGCTTAGGCTGTCATTATTCTTCTGCTTTGTGTAGATAGTCATTTTTTCTCAAAGTTGTGTAAGAATCATATTTCACACAGAATGAATGGAATTTAACAAGATGAAATATCACAACCAAAAACAAAGTTCAAACTCCGCAGGGATTGAGGTGTTGTGTCTTAGCTGACAAGCATTTAGTTAGCGAAGCAGTCAATGAATGAGCTGACCATGTGAAGCGGCACTAGCATGTGAACGTGATCTTCAGGTATAAAGCAGGAGTGTAACATTTGGAACGTGAGAGTTAGTCAAATCTTAGTGTCTCCAGACCATACCTGGAGTCTTGTCTTCATTTCTGGATGGCATATTTTAAAGGGATGCAGGCACTGTGAAATCTTTTCCAGGTAGATTGATCAAAAGGGTGAAAGGACCCAAAGCCATGTCATACAAGGTACAGATATAGTATTGGGCAGGTTTAGTTGAGTCTTTTGCCAGCTTCTAGCAATATCTGACTATAGTACCTGCTCAAATGCATAATTTTAGCTTAAGACTGATGGACTGCCAGCTCTATGCCACCTCCTGAGCTATGAAAAGACATGGACCCTGCCTTTCACGGGCTCTAAGTCTAACAGAGGACACAGAAATGTATACAACTATTTACAATACAATGTGATAAGTGGAACAGTAGACACCGCTTATAAAGAGGCAGCACAGAAATTATGATTTGCTCTTCCTGTGATGATGGGAGATGGGAAGCTAAAGCTTTCAAAGAGAAACTGAATTCTGAACTGGATTTTGAAAAAGAAATGAAGTGAATGAAATGAGAAGATTGAGAAAGGACAGTATAGGCTTGTTCAAATATTTGAAAGGATATGACGGATAAAAAGGATTGAAATTATTCAGTCCCATCCAGGGACTCAGGACCAGTTGGGGTAGGGTACAGGGAGACAGATTTAGGCTCAGTCTTAGAAGGAGGCTTTAATAGAGCTGTCCAAAGGCTTCTTTGGAACATTCAGAGTTCCCAGTGTCTGGATGTGTTAGAGCACAGACAAGTCAGCTGTTCGGCAGCAATAGTACAATAGTATGGAGGGGTATGTGTGTGTCATGCAATGATTAGAGAAACATAGTGAAGTACTTAAGGGCATGGGTTCTAGGATCACACTTCTAGAACTGACACTTCTGCCTACTGGCTCTGTGATCTGAGCTAGAATTGTTATGAAGTGCTCGGAACAGCACCTGTTACCTAACACGTGCTCAAAAGGAACTAATAAATGTTAGCCACTATTGTTGTCATTGGAAGGGTGGTTGTTTGACATATTCTTTGAAGTTCACCTTACCTTGAAAGATTTTGGGTTTCTGATTGTGTAACTGTGGTGATATTCCTGTGAATTAAGAAGATGGAAATGAGGAACTGAAGCAAAAATAAAATTGTGATAGTTAACAGTTTAGCAGTTGAGATAGGAATAAAACTCTGGTCTCTTGAACTAGGGTTTATTGCTCTACTAACTATCTTGACTTGTCCTTTTAGGGCCTTGGAATTCTTCTACCTACACATCTGGAGTATTTTTAGGAGAGGCTGATACCGCACAGCTCTCTGTAGCTCATGTTTTTCTTTGTCTTACAGAGAAAGTGGCTTCATGAATAGGAATGCCTGCCGGATACCAGAATTGGAGGTGATGGATGAAGATCGGCACATTGAAGAAGTCTTGGACAAGTTTGTGAATTGTCATGAGCAAACATATGAAGAATTTCTGAGCACTTTCACTCATCTTTCAAAAGGTAAAATGGAGAAGTAAACTTTCTATAGCAGTTGAGACAATGAATTTTATTATAGTTTTATGTCTTTGCTGTCTTTTTCAGAAAGACTATTGAATGAGCATTCATTCATTCTATCTCTTTGATCAGGTGATTCTCATCAGGGCGTTTGCAACTGATGCATGTAAATACTAACATTTTTATCCAATCAGGAGTTGTATTATGGAGTCAGAGCCATTGAATTTGAGAACTAAAGAGGACTTGAGAAATCATTTAGTAGTAATCCCTTCGTTTTATTTTTGAAGAAACACAAGTGCAAAAAAGTGGAGGTTTTTAAAAGCATATTGAAAACATTGAAGCAATCTAGCATAGTGTAGGGTGTGGAGTTACACTGCACACTTTTGGATTCTGCCATAGCCACTTTCTGCCTTGGGGGGAGGTCACTGAGTAAAGAGGGGATAATAATAGTACCTTAAAGGTTGATGAAGGTTATTTGAGATAATCCATGTAAAACTGTTAGCATAGTGGCTAGCACATACATGCTTAATGAAGGCTAGGTATTATTTTATTGTTGTTGTTGTTGTTGTGATGATGATGATGCTATGTTTTCTGTAGAATGGAAACAACCTTTTAGACCGGAGTGATAACTAAAACCCTAAAGGCCAAACCCGTGCTGTGTGTTTCTTGTGATGTGTTTGGTTGCCTCATGCAGTATTGTTGTTTTATTGAGCCAACAGTTATAAGTTGGAAATTTTACATAAAGATCTTGATTTGCTTTTTTTTTTCTGATTAAGTGAGAAGGTCGGTTACCTCTTATTTCCCTGATGGCAATATCAGCTGGAGTTCAGGAGCCCTTGCCATGTGACCTCCCTCGTGTGACACACTCTCTGGCTCTCACACACTCGAAAAACCTGTGTATACCCTGCCTGCTTCCCTCACTTAAGTGGCTCCTGTAGGCATTGAGTTCTTGCTCTCAACCTTGGGATCATGGGATCATGGGATCCACATTCGGGAGACTGTTGACTCAGCTCTTAAGCGGAGTCCAGTGTGCATCTGGTCATGACAGTCTCAGGATACCTGACTTCATGATTTGAAGTTATAGTTCATGTGTCCTTAAAAAATGTAAAAGAAGGGTAGTTCTAATGAAGAAAAGGAAAAGTGATTCCAACCTGATTCTTTTATTGTGCCAGGTAGTGGGAATATCATTATCTATTTTGTTTACACTTAAGGGAAACAGAATATTTAGGAAATTCTTGTTAACTTGGGCTGTGAATGATCTATTTTGACATGATATGTGGATCAAATTAATCTTGATAATGGCCAAATCATCTTTTGGTCTATGCACATGGATTTAGGAAGATGCTTGCTTTCTCTGAGCTTAATGATTTAGTTCCATGTTTTCCAGAGCCAAGCATGGCAGTATGAATGGCTGGGGTAGGGTGTGGAAGCAAGGATAAAACTGGCAGAACTAATGCATTTCGGTGTGCCAGTGGCATTTTGATAATCCAGATTATTTCGGAAATTTATTTGTAAGGCGGACTTTATTTTTGTACTCTGAAAGACTAAGAACTCCTTGCAAGGACTTGGATATTCTAAGGAGGTTATGCTGTTTTTGTTTTTGGGATAAGGGGTCTAATTCTTTTTTCAATTTTCTGTATGCTCATTCCATGCCGAGAGAAACTGTTGCAGATATGGTGACTTCATTTTGAGTTCAGTTTTAGGCCCCAAACTGAGCTGAAATAAATGATGACACAAGTCATATAAACTGCATCTCCAAGCACACTAGTTTTTTCCCTTTCAAAATGTCCCTAGGCGCCAGTTCACATTATAAACTAATGACCTGAAAAAATTCCTCCTACAACAAAGATTTGTGAGTGGAAAAATATGTCTTAAATCAGTAAGTGTCCTTTTTTCCCCCAGAAACATTTAAATACCTTCTGAAAAGCCAAATAGTACTTAGGGTCAAGCCTAAGAGTTGAATGATAGCCAGCAGAATTGATCAGTCAGTGTGTTCTGTCTGTTAGTTCTGTTTGACGGAAGACATGAAAGCTGTTTCTTCAAAGATTTCTCCTTCTTTCCAGCCCTTCATTTGTCTTAGTGTATTTGGTTGTTTTGCTGATATGAAGTGGAATCTTTTCTGTGTTAAACTGGCTATCACCACATATACTTATGTACATTTCTTTAGTAAGTTTAGTATCTCAAGTACATTACCATTTCCACTGATTGTTCTATTTATTTTTATAATAGTTATATGCCAGAATGTTTATGGGATTCATTTTCTTTCCAAGAGTGTTAAAGGGGTCAGTAATCCTATTAAAAATATTTCCCTGGAAAAAATTAAACTATAGCCTTATTGAAGAAATTCACATTACTGCTTCAGATGCTTGGAAAACAGTTGGAAACTGTTAATATTGTACCATAACTGTAACTGTAGTACATTTATGTTGACCATGTTTTGCAGTTTTTTGTTTCTTTTTTTCTTTTTTCCAGTACGCAGGGCTCTCACTGCTGTGGCCTCTCCCATTGCGGAGCACAGGCTCCGGACGCGCAGGCTCAGCGGCCATGGCTCACGGGCCCAGCCGCTCCGCGGCATATGGGATCTTCCCTGACCAGGGCATGAACCCGTGTCCCCTGCATCTGCAGGCGGACTCTCAACCACTGCGCCACCAGGGAAGCTCTTGCAGTTTTTTTAAAAAGCAGCTCTGGTTTTAATAATCACAGTGCATAGTTGATGATGATTCCAGTGTTTTGTCAAAATGTTTAAAGAGACATATTACTTATTAGTTTTAAGCAGACATTTATAATTGAATTCTCAATTAGTGTCATCAGTTCAAGAAAGTAAGACTTAGTTTAAGATTTGTATTAGAAAATCAGCATGCAGGTTTTGGTTTTGTTCATTATCAGTGAAGACATTATATTTTTGACATTATTGTGGATAATGATAAGAGGCTGACTTTCAATCTTTGGTATTTCAGTTTCTTTGTGAATATAATTAATTTATACTGGACTATTTGTCTAAAGGAAAAATGCTTCTTCCTCCTTATCTGTTATGTTTCCATCTTTTTTTAGGTTACAAAAACACAGATATAAATAATTATACTTGATTTTCTGTTAATGCATTCATTCATTTATTCATTCAGTAATCCTCTGTGTCTTGTTATGATCTGAGTTTCTTGTTTTAGATGCTAAGGATTCAAAAACAATTAAGATATAGTTTGTGTTCTCAAGCACTCATAGTCTCACACACACACATAAACACACGTACACATACACACACACCATTATTGTTATGATTTTGTGCTTCAGGTAAAATGATTAATTTCCATTAAGGTTGCCAATTTTACCAACTTCAGCTTAAAATGCTTTGGAAATTGAAATGAATCTACTGTAATTTTATGATTAACTCTTAAATAGGACTTTGTATTTCATTCTTAAAATACCTAGGATCCAGATTCCCTAGAATCCAGATTTACCTGTTTCTATATTACCCCATAATAATAGCTTTTTACTCAACTGCCATATTTATCTACCTTAACCTATTTTCTTATGTCGAGATCAAAGATCTTGTTTCTGATTTTGATGTGTAATTTTGTTTCTTGTTTTCTTTATGCTGTTCTCATTTCACTTTCAATACTTCGTGCTTTTAGCATTTTATTGTTCTTTCAACATATATTTGAAAAGAAAAAATCCTGTCATCTCAATCTCCCTTTCTCCCTTCACACTTGTTAATATTTGAATTAAATTCCCCCTTAGGTAGAACATTGTGTGTCTGAATGTTCTGGACAAACGGCTAGGCCTGTGGCTTTATAATCTGGTGGTGGTCTAGTCTTTGATTGTCCCAAACTCTTAGTTTCAAAACCTCTGAATAGGTTTCAGTTTTTCTTAGGTTTTAATAATCTTAATACTCATGAGAGAGTTTGACCTTCTCTTATTGATAAGCAGCTAACGTTTGTTAAGTACTAGGTATTATGCTTAGCACTTTACCTGGGTCATCTCAATCTTCGTAATTACCTAGTGAATTTCTTTTTTACATTTTTATTTTTATTATTCTTAACTTACAGATGAGGAAACCAAGGCTTATGGTTAAGTAAATTGCTGTTATGGACTAAATTGTGTCCCTTCAAAATTTATCTGTTGCAGCCCTAACCAGTAAGGCAACTGTATTTGGAGACAGAGCCTTTTAAGAGGTAATTAAGATTAAATGAGGTCATAAAGGTGGGGTCCTAATTCAGTATGACTGGTGTCCTCATAAGAAGAAACACCAGGGATGCCTGTCCACAGAGAAAACACCACAGGAGGACACAGTGAGAAGGCAGCCATTTGCAAGCTAAGGTGAGGGGCCTCAGGAGAAACCAGACCTGCCTACGCCTTGATCTCAGACTTCTAGCCTCCAGAAGTGTGGGAAAATACATTTGTGTTGTTTCAGCCACCTAGTCTGTGTTATTTTGTTATGGCAGCCCTAACAGAATTGCCTAAGGTCATGTAACTAGTTAGTGATGACATTGGATTATGGGCCTAATCATCGTGGCTCCAGAGCCCGTACCCGGAACCATTTTGCTTTTCTGCCTTCCATACGGCATCGGGCAGTTCTCAAGGTCTGGGATTCACTGGCACGTGGATAATGTGAGCCATAGGAATGGATGTGCTACCCCAAAACACTTACACTCTGTACTTCTCCAGAGTGTAAGCTCCATGATGGCTGATTGCTTGGGGGTTTTGTTCACCATTATTATTCTAGTGTCTAAAGCAGTGTTTGGTAATGTAGAATAAATCGGTGCTTAATAAATATTTGTTGAATAAATGAAACAAAAAGAAAATAAGAGAATGAAGGATGTCAGAAACACAGATAGGAGGGCCTCAGACCAAACCCTAAAGAACATACACATTTAATGGCTAGGCACAGTAAGAAGAGCCCACCAAAGGATGCCCCGATGTCATGATGCCCCGAGTTTGGATTTGATATACTAGCTAACTGGGAACCATAGTAGAATTTCAACACACACACACACACACACACACACAACACACACACACGCACACTGTAAGTGATTTTGAAAAATAGAGGCAAAAAAGGAGAGAAGCAACTAGAGTCAGGGAGACTAGCTTAGCTAGGAGGCTGAGCAGAAATGCATATATGGTTGCAACAGACTCCACTAGGGCCGTGGAGGAGGAAATGGAAAGGAGATAGGGCCGATGCAAGTGAGAGTGACAGTACTTGGTAACAGGTGACTGACAGAGGATTAGGGAAAAGAAACCAAGATGAGTCACAAGTGTTTTACCTGGAGATCCTGAGGCCCACTGAGGCCAAGTGACTTGTTCAGAGTTCTCATTTCAGGAGCCTTTTATTTTTTCCCTTACTGAGTGTATGTTCTGTCAAGAGCTCAGGATCTTGGGCTGGGACTTGGTTTATACTTCTGGACTGATACATTTTGAGTTGTCAGTTCAGCCAAAGGAATATCACCACTCACACTTGACAACTTCTGGAAAATGTAATTAAAAATGAAACTGGTGACAGCACATAAAACAGCATGTTTCCGAAGTTGACATATCATTTTGGTCCCCAAAGCTATTTTGAATTTGAACATTAGAAATGCATCTTTAAACTTCCGAAGAGGGACAAAGAGTCTTTTCCCCATCTGAAGAATGAATTTAAAATCTGCTGTAGAAAAATACCGCAGAGAAAAATAGAGAAAGCAGCTGGCCCTCTTACCAATTTCAGAGCAGAAAAGGAATTTCAGTAGAGCATAAAAACAGCTTTCTCTCATAAAGAAAACACAACAAAAAATAATCCTCGCTGTGCAGCCTTTTGCAGTTGTTTTCTGTCTAGTATTAGATAGAGACCAGCGGGCTTAGCATTGTTTTGACACCCTTGCGACTGGCAGATTGCCTGCCAGCGGAAGTTGGAAATGAACTGACCAGCTTTATGCTTCCAGGTGGCACTTAAGCCACATTTTCTGTGCTGTTGTTATCAGTCATTTAATTCCCTACTGAATATTGAGCGGTGTTTTTAGTTCACAGGCCATTTGCAGTGTCTTTCTGTTTCCTTTTTTACGTTAGCCACATTAAGAAAAAAAGGCAACTTGGGAAGCACTTTTGCAAATGTGAGTTTAACAGTAAAGTGCATTATTGAAAATAGCAAGTACAGCAAGTAGCAGTAAACTTGCTTTAACTTAAGATATAGACCACTGGGATGTTAAATTCAAGAGAAATTTGTAGAAGGCATCATATGAGGACTTGGTAATAAAAGCAACTAGGCAATTAAAAAAAAACCCCACCTAATTAACCTGGTATCGCAGGGGAGAGAATAAAGAAGCAGTTATTGATTGATTGATTGATTTTTTTGGGGGGGGTATTGTTGAAAAGACTAAAAGGAGAAGAAAAAAAGCTCATGGTTTTATATTGATCATACATTTAGTAGCTATCTGTATGTGACTTATTTATCACAGAATAACATCAAATATCACATAGAACACTGAAGGAGAAAAAAGTATTGGATGAAGTGAACTACTTTACAGCAGAGTCCTTTGGAAGAAGCATCATCAGCTGTTTAACCTTTTCTTTCTCTTTGGGGGACCAAACTGTCCCCCAAACTGTCATTAAGCAATTTTCATTTGTTTCTCTATTTCTTTTGTCATCACTAAATTACTTCTCTTCGGGAACAAATTGACAAATTATGAAACACAGAAAACTGCTGGTTCAGTTGCAGAAGGAAATTTCCCCCTCTCAAATTATGATGGATTTTGAGCTGATCAAGCCATTTTGTTTTAGAGATATTACCATAAATCTTCAGCCGCAGTTGTTACAATTCATATTAATTTTACACATGAATATTTGGTCCATAGATAGTCATTTGTCTTCTCTGCTGTAGTTTAGGTGTAATTGGATAAGGAAAGAAAATGTATTTAAGTATTTACAACATTTTGAATTACAATCATTACATTTATTTTCGGCAGTGTTTTTAACACATATTTTCTTGCAATAAATATCTTTTCTAGTGTGTTTTCTCAGTAAAACACACATAAGATATTATGTGAAGTTTTAAATTTGACTTATGTCCAAATGAATCATTTTATTTCTCTCTTTATAACTTTTCAATACACACACATATACATATATATTATATAGTATATTTTATATGTACATATAAATTCGGTGAACTTTCTTAGGCAAATGGAACTTTGAACTTTTCCAAAACACAAGCAAAGAATTACTGGTAGCCAAAGAAACTTTTAAGATGGTTACTATCAACCTTTAAGTAGCCAATTTAAACAATATTAAGTGCATGCACATTTGTTTCATATGCATTTTTCTTTAATTTTTACTTATTGTTGTCAATATGTTGTTATACTTGATGGAAAAGAGTAAATTACTGGACTTGAAACTGAGGTGGTCATAAGATTGTGTCCTTTGATTCAGTGAATGGGTACATAGTCACATCTGGATGGTTTTAGCAAAATGTTCTTTCAGCCATAGAATAATAATATTTTCTTTGAAACGGTCAGCTAAACACAAAGGGATACAAACAGGAAACTTTATTTTAACCGAACTCATATCTTCCTTATATGAAAATCCAACCACAATCAGTCTAGTATGAGATTTTTTTGTGTCTTTTTTTCCTTCCTATTTGGATTAATTCCAGGTGGGATAGATTGAAGTGAACACTAGTTAGCTTACTCTTTTTGCAGCCCATTGCTCCCTTAGCACAGTGAGGAACGATTGTACCATTTTCATGTTCTTTCCGGACTTAGCCTGCCTTTGTATTAGTTTTTGTAGCGTGTGAATCCCTGATTAGAAAAAAGGGATTGTGAATCAAGTACCATTTTCTCTTTTTTTTCCACCTTCTCCAAATTAGGCTTTGTGTGACTGATAGCCAGTCATCTAATTTCGGGGTATTGGGCTTAGTCCCTAATTGTAGTGTCAATCCAGTTCTTGCTAATGTTGAGGTCATTTCTGTATTGACTGTATTCCTGCTATAATTCAGGCATTGAGCTAGAATCTGGGAATACAAGATGAATGAGACAGAAATATGTTGTTCTTATTTATTTCTGTGTGCTGGGTGTTCCAAATGCTCTAGATGTGTGAAGGCACAATAGCAATCTATATGTCTGTAGACTACGTACAGTTACAGGTTGACTGCTCAGGCAATGCATAAAACAGTATCTAGAATATTGCCTTTGGTTTTCGAGTCTCAATTTTAGATTGAATAAACACTTAATACGAGTTGAGAAAAGAGCAATAAGAATACTTAGAACAGCGGATTTAAAGACTTTTTCTTTTTTTTTACTTCAGGGTTTTTTTATATTCAAGGGATGTCTTGGAGCACTCTGAAAAAAACGAGGGAGTGTGAAAGACATGTATAATTTAAGTCTGTTCTTGCATTGCTCTCATATGCCAATGTACGAGTCCTATATTATTACAGATTTATATAGAAGAGGTTATTCTACCTCATAAAGTTTGAAAACTTCTAGGAAGCATTTATTTATAAAGGAGACAGAAGAAAATTACTCCAGCTTTCTCCAACCTATATGAATAAAAGAGGTTGTCTTGAGTAGATGCATCTTTGTGTAGGCAGGCAGAAGGGCATGATCTCAAGGTGAAGGGAAATTTCTTAGGTTGGAGGAATTTAGTTTTATGAAGAATTGAGTATACTGCCCTTATATTTCTTATTTTGTTGTGGGCAGGACCAGTGTAATGGAAAGGATGCTTTTCTAATGTAGGATTCAGAAGACCTGGTCCAGGCATTTATTAACTCTTTGAGACTGCTGTCCTGCCACTTACTCTCTCTGAATCTATAAATCAGGGATAATTCTGTCTGCTTGGTGTCTCATGGTTATGGAGAGAATCAGATGAAATATACATGAAGATACTTGATAAGTTTTAAAGATTTACTCAAGTGTTATGACAATGGGGACTAATTATTATTTAAAAGAGGAACATCAAGGTTAAATATTAAAGAAATCTTGGTTATACAATATAAAAAATGTAAAATACTGTCTACAGTATTTTATATTTTAATAAAATTTTATATATTTCAGTATAGTTTTCCACACCTCTTCATTGAAGTAGTTAAAACCAATTATGTGCAGTATGTATTGTGTAGTATCTATGTATAGTGTGTATTGTATAGTGTAACACTATACAATGCAGGGAATAATCCTACACTGGCCTCTGGTGGATGGACTAAATAATATGTCTACACATAACCTTCAGGCAAAGGTATTTATGTGCTTTGACAAAGATGAGGTATCAGAAACTTCTTTTTAATTCTGAATTTTTAGAATCTGCTCCACAGAATCTTTACTTGGGACTCTTACCTTAAGTGTATGTAAAGATCACCTGGGAGATGCTTATTAAAATGCAGCTTCCTGGGGATCAGTCCCCCAATTCTGAATTACTAGTTCTAGTGTGCAGCCCAGGAAGCTTGACTTTCAGACCAGCTTTGAGAAACACCCTAAATGAGATTAAGGAGGGGCGAGGGAAGATGGATGAATTCATCAAAATTCTGTGCTTTTGGGCTTCCCTGGTGGCGCAGTGGTTGAGAGTCCGCCTGCCGATGCGGGGGACACGGTTTGTGCCCCGGTCCGGGAAGATCCCATGTGCCGCGGAGCGGCTGGGCCCGTGAGCCATGGCTGCTGAGCCTGCGCGTCCGGAGCCTGTGCTCCGCAACGGGAGAGGCCACAACAGTGAGAGGCCCGCTTACGGCAAAAAAAAAAAAAAAAAAAAAAAAAAAAATTCTGTGCTTTTGTATATATAGTATTTCTCTAGGAATAAGTTCCATAGCTTTCATGAAATTGTCCACACTCTTCACCCAAAGTGTAAGAACAATTATTTTACTTTAAATATAACTTTAGTTTAATGTCATCATTTTATATTATTTAAAAAAGATACTTTGACAGTGAAAAAGCATGACATGTTACAGGAATGATTTTTTAATTGAAATATAGTTGATTTACAATGTTGTGTTAATTTCTGCTATACAGCAGAGTGACTCAGTTATACACATATATACGTTCTTTTATATTCTTTTCCATTATGGTTTATCCCAGGATATTGAGTATAGTTCCCTGTGCTATACAGTAGGACCTTGTTGTTTATCCATTCTATATATAGTAGTTTGCATCTACTAACTCCAAACTCCCAGTCCATCCCTCTCCCACCCCACTCCCCCTTGGCAACCACAAGTCTGTTCTCTATGTCTGTGAGTCTGTTTCTGTTTCGTAGATAGGTTCATTTGTGCCATATTTTAGATTGCACGTGTAAGTGATATCATATGGTATTTGTCTTTTTCTTTCTGACTTACTTCGCTTAGTATGATAATCTCTAGTTTCAAAAAATATGGAACGTTTCACCCATTTGTGTGACATCTTTGTGCAGGGGCCATGCTAAACTTCTCTGTATTGTTCCAATTTTAGTATCTGTGTTACCAAAGCAAAGCACTACAGGAATGGTTTTACTTTGATCTTGCTAATCTGATACAGAGGCTAGGATATAATAGCTTACAGAATTTTAGGGTGGGCTTTGGTTCAGCATATATTCTGTCCCAAGTCTGAAGGATTATAGTGCATGTGTCTGCAGGCCAAAGTTACCCAATCACAGGGAAATCTGTCTACTTCTACTGTTGCCAGAAGAGTATCTGAGTATTTTGCCATTAGCGAGTACACAGGCAAGAGACTTGGGAGACCACCTGGGCTATGAAGGCATCTTGTTGCACGTACTTCTAGGAGATGGCCCTCCAATAATTTTGTGCTTTTGGTAACTTTTCTGCTCTGTATTTCATACATGAGGGTACTTTGTAATTTTAAAAAATGTACTCAAGTGTAAAATTTTATGATTGGGGTAACTATGATTTAAAAGAGGGACCTCAAAGTTAAATATTAAAGGAAACATGAATCCAAAATATTAAAAAATGTAAGTGTAAAATATCATATATGTATATGTATATTTTTCTTTGGTATTTCTAGGAAAGACTTCTTAAGGAGGAAGGAGATGCATGTATGTGTTCTCCCTGGATTGAGGGTTTGAAGAAAATGCTTTTCACCTTTACAAATGAATGTTTATTTTTTCGTTCATGGTAGGAAAATTAGAAAATACAGAGAGGCACCAAAACACATGCATATACAGATATACAGCAAAACAAAAAACATACTCTTTCTGCAGCAGTAAAATTTTTAACTACTCTGTGGTCATTCAGAATGAAGATTACATTTCTCATTCTCCCTTGCAGTTGGGTATAGTCATTTGACTAAGTATGTGCCAGTAAGAAGTGAGGGGAACTGATATGTGTAACTTCTGGGTCAAATCCTTAAGAAACGTGCCCTGGACTCTTTTAATTCCATTTCCCCTGGCAGGAACTAGGCAGTCATTAGAGCAACTCCTTAGACCCAAAGGTAGAAGCCATGTGCTGATTCCTGGATTCCTGGGTCATCTCATGGAACAGAGCCTGTCTACCTGCCCTAAACTGTTACATGAGAAATAAAATACTTATTTCAGCTGCTCTATTTTGATGCCTCCTTGATATAGTAGCTTAAACCACGCCTTCACTAGTAACAGAGGGAAATAGACGTCCAGGCTTCTTTCTCTTTCTTCATACTCTTGCTTGGAGCAAGGGTGTGGTGGTGCTTCATGCTGGATTATGTGGAGAAGGGTCGTGTCTTAGGAACGGCAGAGCAGAAAGATAGGAGGAGCCTGGGTTCTAGGATGACTTTGTGGAGCAGAGCAACCATATTAGCCCTGAATTATCTACACCTGTACTATTGCATGAGTGAGAAATAGACTTCCATCTTGTTTAACTGATTGTTACTTTGGGTATCTGTTTCATGTAGGCAAACCTATATCTAATTAATAAAGCCATAATCCCGTGTCTTAGAGATAAACCATGAGTGTATTATATGTCCTTCCTGAATTTTTCTGTTGATTAATTTGTATATATGTATACAATTATTAGTTAAGAATATAGACTTGTTGACAACCAGGATTTGAACCTAAGCTCTGCTACTTCCAAATTAGGTGGTCTTAGGAAAGTTATTTAATATCTCTGAGTTTCAGTTTTATTATCTATAAAATGGATGTAATAGGCTCTACCTCATAGGCTGATTCTTAGAATTAAATAATTATCTATAAAACACACATACACATAGATGTTTGTTTATATTAATAGTACCTGAATTATAGTAAGGGCTCAACCTAATAGTTTCTTTCATTTATATATTCAGCAAATTTATTATAATTATTTTGTAACAGTGTGATCATACTATATACTCTTTTTGTAACTTACTTTTTCATATAACCTTATGTTATAAACATCTTTCCATGTCAATAAATTTGGTTATTTAACAGTATTTTTCATGACTGCATTGTATGTAATCGTATGGATAGGCCATTATTTATTTAGCCACCCTTTTTGTTGAACACAAGTTATTTCAAATTTTTTGCTTCTATAAATGATGTTATATTGCACATCCTCATTCATACAGGTAATGCTCGTTGAACACCTAGTATGTGTGAAGTGCTGTTCACATAAGTGAACAAAACAGACAAAGATCATTATCTTCAGGGAATTTGCATCCTGTAAGGGGGAGACAGACAACAAACAATAAACACAACAAATAAGAAAAATATCTGTGTTAGAAAATAGTAATTTCTCTGGGAAAGAAAAATAATACAGTGCAGCGTATGGAGGATCATGAGTGCTGTTAGCAGGGGTGTGAGGTTGCAATTTTATGTAGGGGGATTTGGTTAGGCCTCCGTGGGAAGGTAAACTCCGAGTGAGGATTGGAAGGAAGAGAGGGAGTTAAGCCTGCAGAGACTTGAGGGAAAAGCATTTGAGGCCAAGGGAACAACTAGTGCAGAGGCCTAGTGACAGCAGTGCCTGGCCTGGTTGGGGAATAACGAGAAGGCCAGAGTGACCAGAGTGGCCTGAGCAGGGGTGAGAGGAGGAGAAGCTGAGGTCGGGGGGTGTGGAGGTGGGGGTGGGGGATGAGGCATGGATAGCCTCGTAGGTCCTTGTAATGACTTTGGCTGTATTAGTAGTAGTATTAATTTTTGGTAGCTACATTTTTGCACCCTTCTCATTTGTGGCCTTTGGATAAATTTTTACACATGGAAATGCTCGTTCAAAGATATGAAAAAATGTAAGGCCTTGATTAAGTAAAACTTTTCAGGGGAATAGGTCAGACATTTTTGGCTTTGTAGTGAAATCTTTGCCCACATATTTAATTATTTTTTTGGATACATTCTTAGACATGGAAATGCTGGCTGAAAGATAAGCAGAATGTTATGCCTTTGAGTGAGTAACAGTTTTAAGGGGATAGATTCTGTTTCTCATAGGCAGAAGTCATGTCCTTTAACCTTCCCAATTCCTAGTCTTCCAGCCTAGCGTGGTGCTAAGCACACAGTGAGCTCACTGGGTGGAGTGTAGTGTGTCAGTCTACCTTTCAGTCTTAATCATTACATGTCCTTGGGAATGGGGAAACAACATTTTCCCTTTCAGGAATTGTGAGTAAGTTTCTGATGGAGAGGTCCCTATTCTCCTTAGGCTTACATTTTAGTGGGAAGAGACAGAGCATGGACAATTAAGAAATGTAATTGCAGATGATTTCAGATACATTTGGAGAAGAAAACAGGATCATGTTTCTAAGGCTGTGACCATATGAGACAATAAGATGATCAGAGTTGTAGCTTCAATTACTATATGCATTTTTCCCCTTGCTGGGGTGTGAAGGGAAGCTGGAACTCTGTGGTTGGCCTTTGTGTTGATTTCAGCATGTCGTGGCACCGCGTGGAATTGGATTAGTGATGGTGGTCTTTGGATCCAACTCAGTATTAGAATCAAGGGGGTACCAAATGTGGAAACAATCCAAATGTCCATTAACTGGTGAATGGAAAAACAAAATGTGGTCTATCCAGATAATGGAATAGTTTTTGACGATAAAAAGGAGTGAAATACTGACATATACTACAACATGGATGACCCTCAAAGATGTCATTCTAAGTAGAGAAGTCAGGTACAAAAGACCATGTATCATATGATTGTATTTATATGGAATGTCTAGGAAAGGCATATCTTTAGCTATAAAAAGTAGATTAGTGGCTGCCTGTGTTTGGCAGTAGGAACGGGGAGTGGCTACAGATGAGTACCTGGGACTTTTTGGGGTGATGGAAATGATCTAAAAATGTAATTGTGGTGATGGTTGGACAACTCTATATATTTGTTAAAAATTATTGAATTGTACACTTAAGTGAATTCTATAAATACACCTCACTAAAGCTATGGAGAGGTGGAGATACTATTCACGGATACCTAGATCCTTACCTGAGTGCTTCACTGGTTGAGCATATGGCCTCGTGACTCTGGGTTTGGCTGAAGAACTAGGAGGATGCTGCTTGTTATAAATATTTCCTATTAAGAAAATAAACCATTTGTGCATAGCCTTGAAATTTTTAAGTAGATAAGGACAGTGATACAAAAAGAAACAAGATCCTACTTTGTGTAGACAGTGTCACCCTGTTAGGCATTCTGGGAGCTCAGGGAAGCTGTGCTCAAATACGCTGCATCTGCTCCCACGCTGGACCAGCTCCCTTCTGTGGCCTTGACTAAAGCGGTTGGGAAGGTGAGTTTATATTATGGGATGATATATGTGGCCTCTTTGCACCAACATGTAATCCATTTGACAGGTTGCAAGCATGCTGTAATGTCTACTGCCACCATCACAGAGATTGTTTAGTTGTTGTTGTTGTTTTTAAGTTATCTGGGGCATGCCAAATTAAACTAAAATAATAATACAGATTGCCATGGGAAGATAAGGTGAACATTCTGAGATATCTAGAGGGAGGAAACATAACCGCTTGGAGATAGTGTCTTCATTTCTGTTCTAGAAACACAAAAAGAACCCACATTGTGAGCTGTTTTCTTGTTTCTTAAATCCATCGCTGAGGCTCCCTTTACTTCTCACCTGGATTGCCACAGTAGCGCCATACTTTCTAGTATGAAAGTATCTGAACCACTCTGCCGCCTTCCATCCATTTCATCTTAGAGCACAGCTCTAGTTATGACTCCCAAGGGCCTTGGTGTAGTACAGAGTTTTTGTCAAGCCCTGCAAATAGCGGCCCTTCCATGCATCGCAGAATATGTGCTCCTGCCTTCCTGGAATACATGGTGGTTCTTCCTCAGGCCCCACGTGTTCCCACCTTGGGAGCTTTGTTTGTGCAGTTTTCCCTTTGTGGGATACCTCCTCACAGGGCTCACCTGCTGAAATCGTAGCCGTCTTTCAAAGCCCGGCTCAGACTCCCCATTCCTATATGAAGCCTTCTGTGATTCTCCCAAACCAATTGCGATTTCACCCTTCTCTAACTTTGTGTTCCCTTATATCCTCTGCGTTAGTTGTGTTCTATTTGGGTGGTTTGCATACCTGGCTAAACTTCTTAGTTCGTAGACTCCATAAGGGCAGGGACTGGGTCTTACCCATCTTGGGTCACTTTGCACATAGTTGATGCCCATGATACAACCTGTGGGTTGAATAAGTTGCATAACTCAACTACCACTCAGCTTTTCTCCCTGAAAATAAACTTACAGCAACTTTACACTATCCTCACTTCTTTTTTTCTCTCTGTTACGTGCCTAACACTGGACATTTCAAAATGTCAACTTACTGCTATTGTGTGCCTCATCTTAGACTTTTGACACACTTTTTTTTTTTTCTGAGCTAGGGTTGTGCATTTGTGTCTTGGCAGCTGGAGAGCTATGTCTATGAATAATGAGTCAATTATCATCCAGCCTCGGGGAAAGTACAATTATTCCTGACTGGCCAGGCTAAGGTAATCCTCTCCTCCCTGTGCCCTTTCCAGTGAAGAACATGAAACAGTCGGAATTCAGACCACTGCAAAGGGAATTTAGACAAAACATTTGTCTGCTGAATTTAGCTTCTTTGGACTTATTCTGATTTATGATTGATTGGTTTTTAAATTGCTTATTTAATCCTAAGGACTGTCGCTCCAGGGGAGGCCATATACCAAGGAGTATGTGATTAAGAAGCAGTGGAGTGAAGTAGTTTGGCTGGGCAGATGAAGGGCAAATTTTGTCCAGAGCAACATTGCTTTAGGCTGGGAGTATGATATGAAAATCACCCCCCTGACTTTCAAAGGACCCAGTCTTGTTATAAGCATGATTGCTTATGCCCTATGCTCTTGGCAGGAGGTTTTTGGCAACTACCCAGTGTTGCACAGAATTTCCCCCCCATGAATGTTTCTTTCCTACTTAACAACATATTCAGTATCTCTTCACAACTGAGAACATGCTCTTGATTTGTATTTCTGTTGACCATGGTGCAGAAGAACGGACACTCAGGTGTTGCTGGGAGAATTAGGTCATGAATTCTGATGTTGGTTGTGTTGATCTGTGAGAACTTTCCTGTAAAGTGTAAACTTTCTTCTAAGCTCATGGACACTAGTCTGGCCTTTGAATGGATGAATTTGAATTTTTAAAAAGTTTCTTTCAAAACCGAGTTCTCTGAAACTGACCGCTTTCATCTGGAAGATGTACAGTCAATTTACGATTGGTGTTTAATTTATCGAGGCGTCCATAGTTTCAGCCTTTTGCAGGAGTGTAACCTTTTTCTTTGGCCTGAAATTAGACATTGTAGGTGTAGTTGGTGACCTTGTAAGGGAGATCTGTTGGAAGCTTGTCTGTTTGGTATCAAAAGAAAATTGAAATTCCATTGCTTCAGAATAATGAAACCTTTAGCAAAAAACCTTTGTTTCATGTGTATTGAAGTTTTGACTCAGAAATGCCCAAAGAAACACTCTTTCAGGTCTCAGTAACCGACTTGTTCTCTGAAATATTGCTGTTAGATTTCCAAAGTGTGTTATGTCTGGCACTTATTTCAAAGCAAGGAACATTAGGGATAAGATGAAAAGGTAGAAAAGGACTCTGATGAGAAGCAGAAACAGAAGAAGATGAAACGCACACTTGGGTGGCATGTTTGGATGGCCACCAGGATAACTCTGGGAAGCAGCATCTGGCACTCTAATCAGGCTTTAGGCCACTTTGGATTCTGGGCTGTGCCAACATCTGCCATTTTGTCATTATCATATTGAAAAAGAACTTCTTTCCTATCTTCTGCTGCCAAGAGATTTTTTTTTTTTCGCTGTTTTTTTAAAAAATGATAAAAGCATTTGTAAGAAGCACTTCGGGGCCTTTGGAGTGAAATAGTACTTTCTCTTGTGAGACTGCTTTCAAGGTTTAGAAAGGAGTCTGAAACTGTAGGTTCAGTCAGAGAGGGAACAAGTTCTTTTCTGAATCTTTCCATATTTTAAAAATGAAAGCTTTATGTTTATGAAAGGACGAAGTTTTAAAAGAGTAAACAAGAAGTTGTGTTAGATCTGAGACCTCAACCATCGCTCCACATCAGCATCAGAAGCTGGGACTTCATTACATTTTGCTCTTTATTGTGAAGGAGTTTCATCTGGTTATTTGTCAGATAACCTGGTGTTTTATTGGAAATGGCAGAGGAGCACACTGACTGATGATAAGAACAAACAGAACTTGTCCTTACGGAACATCTGTTCTTCCCAGACATCACTGTGGTTTTCAAGTATGTAAAGCAATAGATTATTACAGTAGTGTTGTGCTGAGTACACGGCATTTTCTCAGGAAATACTAGGTTTAGGTTGTGCTAAACTTAAAGGATAAGCAAGGAGAACTGAAACTATTCCGCGTCTTATTAGAACAGGGCACTGAGGAATGGCAGGGAGCCACTGGTTGCCTCTAACTTTGATGAAGTTTGAAGGACCCTTTCATTCCTCCTCACTCCTGTTTCCAAGCATCTCCATGCCTGTCTTGCTCCACGCTGCTGCCACTGCTTGTCTCTGCCCTAGGACTGATGATTTTACAGCCATAATTGTGGCTGTAAAAGAGGAAGAAGTCAGGGAGGGTAAACCTAAGACCATTTTGTCCTCACTTCTGTGGCCTGGCATCGTGCTGGTTACTCCAGCAGTGTTCCTGTAACCCTCCCATCACCTTCCTTAATCAGCCCCTCAGCCCCTCCACCCCCAGCAGCCAAGGCGAGTGCTTCATATCAGAGTTTGCAGGGATTTGTTGGGGCACAAGGAAGGGGTCACCCGTCCCTGTAGTAGCTAATTAGGAGTCGTGGGTGCTGGTGCAGGAGGCAGTAGAGAGAGCTGGCCTGAGCTGGTGGTGTTTGCTAATAAATCCCTTTGAAAGAAAAAGCGGTGCATTTAAATATTTGTGTTTTCCCTCTCTGGCTTACTGAGCTAATGCTGTATTATAGGCTAGGCTACCTTATCTCTTCTCCCCAACAGTATTTCTGTGTTAATGTCCTATAGATATCCCTACAAGTCTTTTTTTTTTTTAAATACATTTATTTGTTTATTTATTTGTCTGCGTTGGGTCTTCGTTGCTGCGCGCAGGCTTTCTCTAGTTGCGGCGCGCAGGCTTCTCACTGCAGTGGCTTCTCTTGTCGCGGGGCACAGGCTCTAGGCGCGTGAGCTTCAGTAGTTGTGGCTCGCAGGCTCTAGGGTGCAGGCTCAGTAGATGTGGCGCACGGGCTTAGTTGCTGTGCAGCGTGTGGGATCTTCCTGGACCAGGGCCTGAACCCGTGCCTCCTGCTTTGGCAGGCGGATTCTTAGCCACTGTGCCACCAGGGAAGTCCCCCTACAAGTCTTAATTCTACCAATGATGAGGTATTCAGAAGCAAACACAGGATTCTGGCTGCCTTGCACCAGGCCGAGATCATTAGAACAACAAGAATCTTTCCTGATTTTGAAGCCATGCAACCAGTGGCTCAAGAGAAACATGACACTTTGGTGGGTTAGGCTGTTTTGTAACCCCTTCAGTTAGATACCTGACCAGGTTGTTCACAAATAAACCCATGTCTCCAGAATCTTTCCATGGTGGAGTATTGTAAGGGGATGGAACAGGGTGCCCTAATCTGACGGTAGCTTGATTTCTGCCACTTGGCCTCTTTTGAATCCCTTAGTCACTCTTCTAGTGATCCTTGAAGTAGATTCCTGTGTTTTGCTATTGTCATTTGCAGCAAGGGAGTTCTAGTTTTAGTATGTGCCATGCTCCCTGGGTTCTGGTACTGTTGTAAACTTTTCTTCTTTGTCTCCTTTCTGGGCTTTTTAAAATTTCTTTTTTTTTTCTGCTTTACTCTTCTATGCTCTAAGAACCCTTTCCCTTCATTTACTGTACTATTCTAAGTTGCACAGCAGTGAGTGCTGGATTAGGAAGGCCTGGGTTCACATCCCCACTCTGCTACTTACCAGCTGTGTAACTTTGAACAAATTATTTAATCTCTCTGTAGGCCTTGGTTTCTTCACCTGTAAAATGGGGATACTAACAGTACCTACCTCTAGGCTTGTTGTGAGGCTTAAATGAGATTTATGAGATGCATAATAAAAGACAGTCTGACCCTCAAGTAAATGTTAACTCTTATTTATTTTAATATTGCTGCTAATATTAAAAATAATTTTATGGCTTAAACCACTGCCCCAGTGTAATCGACTACCAGCTCTTTACCTATTGCTGTGATCTCTCTCCCACATTTTAGCCTACATTTGCAGCTGCCTCTGGGACATTTCCCTCACAGTTTCCACTGGCACCTCAAGTGCAGCATGGACAAAAGTTAATTCATTCTCTCTCATCTGAATTTGTCCCCCACATTTCTGTTAATGGCATCATGTTATAATTTTCTCTTAATTTAGGATGAATCTTAGACTCTTTCCTTATCCTAAGGACATAATCATGAATGTGCAAAGATTTAACACAAACGTATTCATTGTTTATAGTTTTAAATAGTTGAGAATAGGAATTGGTTAAATAAACTATGTTAAATATATACGGTGGAATTCTCTATAATCATTAAAATTATGCAGAATATGCAATAGTATGAAAAAAATATTGCCCTCAAGTTGACTTATAATATGGTATGTACAGTACAATTCCATTTGACTTTTAGAAGTTTATGGGTGAATAGATAAAAGATGAGAAAAATAGCCACTGAAAAAATTTTGTTGCAGCTTTTCTGTCTTGTAGGATTATGAGTGATATTCTAATTTTAATCTTTTTCTTTTACAAATTTTCTAAAATCATCCATACATTGCCTCCATATTTTTTTAAAAAAACCTCAAATTTAGAAAAAAAATGAGATCGGTAATGTCCAAGAGTCTTGCAAATACTTTATTGACCTCTTAACAATGGCTGAGAACAGTGCTGGATACAAACTTATAAGTGTTTGTTGAATAGTGAATGAAATAGTGTTATCTTTCTATGCATTTTTAGAAATAACTTTATAGGTTAAGAGTGTTTAATGCTTCAAGCATTCAGTTTGTAGATTTTTTTGAAAAGTATTTTTTTTGTTTGTTTGGAAGAAAGATTCTCAATAAACACAAAATAAACTAGACTGGATGTGGTGGGTGTTTTCTAATATTATGTAATTTATCATTTCAGATAATGTGACCAAAAGAGGAGCCTTTGGAACCAATTCTTCAGAAAACAATTTTCCTTCAGTAAAATTTACTCAGAGAAATGAACCAAATGATCACCATCTTAGCAATAAAGCCATCTTTCTTCGTACTTTGTCACAGTGTTCAGAAGAGGAACAGGTAATACCATAGCACATTTACAGAAACAGAGAAAAAAAAATTTTTCATGAATTAAAAAAAAAGAAAGAGACCATAATAAGAAACATCGGACAACTATTGGATCAGTAACTCAGATTCCTAATTTTAGAAGGAGTGCCTTTGGGATACTTTACTGAAAATCATCATTACATTTCATGATTTCAACAGCCAACTTTTATGATAGAAACTTAATTATCCCCAATTTTTGTTAAAAACCTCTTAAGGATCTGCCATCTACAGATTTTTCTTGAAATTATGTCTATATTTTAGCTTGTCCTCTGGGACAAAAGAGTTCCTTTTTGTAATTCTCTGTGTAAATGAGAGTTTCTTTTACCTGTCCTGGATTCATGTCCTTCAGACTTAAAGTAGAATATGTTATCTTGGTTCTTCCAAGATTTGGTCAATAAATAAATGTTAGATGCTCTCTTCCTAATCTTCAAGACTTCATAGACTATATTCACATTCTCTTTAGCTATGGTTTTTAACTATCAAGGAATCCTAGTGGAAGCTGTTCTATTTTTTAAGCCATTTGAGTTTCTACTTTCTGTCTCATCGTGTATTCCCTGTGATATTGTGGACAGAATTGTATATGAGATTATGGTTTTATGCAAGGGAGAAAAATCTCCATGTTAGAAGTGTGTTTATATACAGCGAAGGGCTATAATTCTTTAATTCTATAACTTATTTCCAGTGAGGTGATTATGGGACAAGAACTTTTCTTTCTAGAGGATTCACTGTCTACTGGCCATCATTGGCAATTGGAATTACATTTTCTATTGAGTCTTTAACCAGTGTGTGAGAGGCAAAGAATTGTTCCACGGTATTTTTTCCTAGTAACTTGAAAATGTTGTATTAGCATTCTCTGATTTGTCCTTCAGCGGCTTATTGGGGTGGGATGGGACGGGGGCTGGGGTAATGAGGTGTGGAGTGTTCATATTTTACACATGAAAAAATTGGGGTTAAATAATTTACCCTAGGTTACACTGTAGATGAGTCTAGAAGACAGAAGTAGAAGTCAGACCTCCTGGAACCTATTCCCTGATGGCTGCTATGACTTAGTGAATCTGCTGTCACTAAGGTGTCATGGTTTGTCACGCATAGCTAATTAACAGAAAGCGGAAAGGGAATTTTAGTGCCTGAAGGGCTACAACATCAGCTCCTTTATTTTCACTTGTTTCATCTTCCCATCAATATGTCCTCAATGTTGTTTGTTTGTTTGTTTGTTTTTCCAGATAGTGATGGATGAAGGCCAAAAAGTTGGCAGTTCCTTTCAAGGTGATCTGAATCGGGCAGGAAAGGTGAAGGTAAGGCATGATTCGATTTTATTCCATGGCCAAAACCCAGAAAGAGCATAAAAACCTCACAGGACTCATTTGCTGTCTGTCATACAAATTTGGAGAATTCAGCAGATTTTGTCTATATGCTTTAAAAAAAAAAAGTGGTGTTTGATTATCTTAAACTGTCCTTGGTGGCCTGGGTTCTGGATCTTTTTTCCTCAAAGCTTTACAAATGGAAGGGGTGCTTCAATAGAGAAACGTGACTCTCGTCCTGACAATATAACAGATTCTCAAGTTTTAGTACTGAAGCCATCATATGGAAGATAAATTTTTGCTGTCCCTTGGAAGTCAAAAAATAACTGTAGTTATGTACTTCCAAGTATGGAAGCTCCAAGCCATGGTCTGGCAGGTAGAGAGTGGGGAAGAAAGACCCAGGCTGTGTTTTGAATTCCAATGATGAGATCTAAATTTATAATTTTATGGTATTTTGTTATGTACATGTTTTAGGTCATAAGCATAAAAGGCATTTTGACATCATGCCTTTACTAGATCTGCCTTCGGGTGCCAGTGGTGAAATCATTTGTTTATTCACACTCTTTGATATTCACCTGAGATGAATCCGTTCATGTCTGAAGTGCTACCATTTTGTTAATCTAAAATGTCTCATTGTCAGCTTGCAGTGGAAAGCAACATTGAAATGCTGCTACTGTCTGTAAAGGTCATTTGCTCTGCTTTTTACCTTTGAAGTAATTTTCAGTTTTATTTGCTCAAAAGAGAGAACACTTGATTTTTTCCTCTGTTCACCTCTCTTGTGATTACCTGGGGCAGGATGATTTTGTCTTGAATGAACCTTCTCCCCTGCTTTCTTTAGTTTCTACTCTCTCTTTGGAGTTTAAAGCACACTGTTGTGAGAATAGCCAGACCCACCACCATCATTTGCTTGAGGAGCAAAAGCAATAAAAGAAAACCAAAAAATAGAAACATTGTTTCAGACTGTCTTGATGGTGGTATATATTCTGGGATAGAATCAGGAACAAAAACTTTTCAAAAACTTCCCAGACTGTTTTTTCCCTTTCAGTATAGAGATCTTACTGTGGTGCCTGTGAAATCCCGGCCAACTTCCAGATTTAGTGCTTCTTTCAGATGTCTCTGGGAAAGCACAGTGAACACAAAGATCTCTATCTGGGACTCAAAAGTTAATGAGAAAAGGAGATTCATTTGCTCACTTGAGTGTTGTGGAAGTGGATTCACTGATTCTTAATTGCATATTTTTCTCTAGGTCTAATTTGCATAAAGATGATGTTAATCCTTTTCTAGGTAGACAACTTCCTTGATTTAGAAGATTTGGACTTGGATGAAGAGATTAAGCCCCAAATGAGTAAGAGTATGCTTTCTGTTTCCTTTCTACCACTGCTTGACCTTTTTCTCTACAAATAAGACTTTAGACAGCTTTTCTTTTCTTTCTTTCTTTTTTTGGGGGGCAATCCTTACCTCTGCTTTCCCTAAGATAGGAAAAACTGGAGTCCTGCAGTCTCTTTTTTGATAATAAAGATTTCAGCTGAAAGGTCATACAAAACTTGTTGAAGGTTGTAATGTCTTTGGTCTTAAATGAAGGAAAGGTGTTCTTCCTCCCACCCCCCACCCCCATTTACCATGTGATTGATTTTTGGATAATTGTCTCAGAGTCATTTAAGTCAAACCCTTATTTCTTAGAAGCACCATGTTGTAAATTGTGATTATTTTTGAGTGCTACTTAAAATATCAGTTGATCATAAAAATCATAAAAATTATGAGAATTGATCATAAAATAAACAAAAAAATAAAATCAAAATCTTTGCTTTTATAAATATTTATTAATATGTAAACCAAACAATTAAAACTAAAGATATAGTGTGAATGTTTTTTCTGGGGCTTTCTCTGAGGTTTATGTAGATGAGGCCTTTTCCTTTCTTGGTTAACGTTTCTCTGTAAGACTAGGTATCCTTTGTTGCTCAAAGGGGCTTTGAAATATGTTCAAAATTTGAGTTACTTGTTTTGAAAACTCTCATTCCTAATTTAATGTGTAAGAATATCTCAAAATTAGTTGAATGTTAGGGAAGGGGCAGTTTCCATGGGGTTTTGGTTGTTGGTGTTTGATTGTGTTTACAGTCCTTAGGTGGTCATAAACAGCGACTATGGTCATTATTGTTGGGGAAGGGGGCTTCTTTATAATCACACAGGAGTTAAAGTGCAGGGTGTAGTTGCTTGGGGGATGGCCACTGTCTGTGAACTGACCGTATAAGCCTCTGCTTTGGCTTCTCTGCCTGAATTTGAGAGGCTTTGGTAATTGGAAGCAATTAACATTTTTATACTGCTTCCAAACATCACACTACTCTGTTGAAGGCACTGTTACTCAAGCACTCTATTAACCAGTAGACTTCGCACATTTTTTTCCGTACTTGCTTGGTTCAAGGGAGATCAGAGATCTAACAGAATCACAGAGGTTCTCTTAACTTTAATGCCTTAGGCAGCTCTGAATTTCTTTATTAGAGCAGTTTAGAGGCTCTGATTGGATTAGAAGGGATTGCTGAGGATTTATGAGGAAGCCAAATTTGTGGAGCAAGCCCACTCTTTCTGAGTTTTGGGTGATTTGGGGAAAGGGAACAGATTCCTGGGTCCTGTTCCTAAGAAAGAGTCTAATTCAGAAGGTCTTTTGTGGCATCTAGTGATCTGCATCTTTAACCACTACCCCAGGGGATTCTGATATGGTTCATCTGTGGGTGATACTTGGAGTCTGCACGTATACCTTTGCAACATAAAATTAATTTCATAGGAGGGCACAAAAGTGCACAGGTTGAACATTTTTGTGATGGTTTAAACTTCTTGCTTTCTGCCAGTAATGAGAAGGTCTGTATACTGACATAATCCTGCATAGCCAGCGAATTTGATTTTGGTTGTATCAATATTTTAAATTAGTCTTCTTACCTTTTCCATTATTTTCACATTGTTTTCTTTAAACTTTTTTTTTTTTTGGCTGCGTTGGGTCTTTCTCTAGTTGAGGTGCACGGGGGGCTACTCTTCGCTGTGGTGCATGTGCTTCTCATTGCGGTGGCTTCCCTTGTTGTGCAGCATGGGCTCTAGGTGTGCAGGCTCCAGTAGTTGCAGCACGCAGGCTCAGTAGTTGTGGCACCCAGGCCCGAGAGTGCACAGGCTTCAGTAGTTGCAGCGGGCAGGCTCAGTAGTTGTAGCTCATGGGCTCTAGAGTGCAGGCTCAGTAGTTGCGGCTCATGGGCTCTAGAGTGCAGGCTCAGTAGTTGTGGCTCATGGGCTCTAGAGCGCAGGGTCAGTAGTTGTGGCACACAGGCTTAGTTGCTCTGCAGCATGTGCGATCTTCCCTGACCAGGGATCAAACCTGTGTCCTCTGCGTTGGCAGATGAATTCTCAACCACTGTACCACCAGGGAAGTCCCTCTTTAACCATCTTTTAAGTTTTTTTTTTTTTTTTTTTACCAGATCTGTTTCTGTTGTTTAAAAAATTGCAAAGAAATGTCTCACTAGTATGATTTTTCTGGAAATGAGATAACAGGTAGTTTTGCATTTGTGTGTATAAATGCTTACTGAGGCTGAACCAAGTCTCAGTGGACTTGGATGAGCTAGTCAGGACCTTCCCAGGTGTAAAATAATGTGAAAAGCCAAGGCTAAAAAGCAACCTAGACTTCAGTGATCTATTCCAATTACCAAAAAGACCACCAAGCTTCACAATTTTCATAATGCACAATCTGGGTCATTTGAAAGGAAAGAAAAAAGAAATAGTTGTGCCAGGGTGAATTTTAGATTGTGTCTGATTTGTATGACACTTAAGGAATGGGAGCAGAAGGCGAATATTTATATCAGATGGGAAACGTGACATTTTAAACAGGCAAGTTGCTTGTATAATTTTGGCAGCTGAGGGGTTTACTGATTAGATTCTGTTGTTATTGTTTAAGCAACAGATTTGCTTGGGGCAACAAGGAAGTGAGTTGCGAACTTTATTTGTTCACCTTTTTCATTTTCATAAATATTTTCCAAGATTCAGGCGCTTGTTTCTGTCCTGATATTTGGCTTATTGTTTTGGCAGCCCAGGTGGAGACAGTTTTTCCAAGCAGACAATTCAGTGCCGTGCTATTGACCAGTTGTTGGAGGGAACCTTGGCCACAGAGTTTGGTGCCCTGTGTTTATTTGATGTCACATTAACGATTTTTTCCTCCTTTGAGATAAGATAGTTAACCTGATGGTTAGTTACTGTCATGCTCCAGACTGTTACCCGGAAAGATTATTGTTTGGAATAGGTATTAGTTATTATGCTTTGGCCATTGGAGTAGGAAGAATCTTCTGGTCGTCTTTATTTTTTACCCCCTCAGTTGGACCAGCATGTTCTCTGGATGAGTGCAGAAGGTCAAAGAGATTTTTTGAGGCCTAGTTTTCAGAATTATACTGTCTTATACAAGTTTCTTGACCAGTGGGTATACTTATGCTATGGTTGATTGTGTTGGATGAAAATGGGCAACTGATTCCTGCTCAAAGATTGGCAGCCTTATTTGATTTTCATTTTCAATCTCTCCAGTACTCCCAGTTCTAATGAAGGCATCACTTTCTCTGTCTCTCCCTCTTTTTAAAAAAAATTCTTTCCTTATCTGCAACTTTAAGGCTTTATGTAGACTATGAATGACCTGGACTCTTATTCAAAGATATTTAACAACTGTGACTGGATCCTGGAATAAAATAAAGAATAAAACAGATCTGGTTCCTGTCCTTGGAAATTCATAGTTTATTGGAAGAATCAGACATATCACAAATATATAATTACATATGCTCTAGATCTCATGAGAGCATATGGCAGGGGAATTTAATTTGTCCATGGATCAGAGAAAGTGCTGAGAGCCTGAGATCTAAAGGATGAGTAATTATTAACTGGGTGAGGGGTGGGTACGAGTATAGGAACAGCATAAGAACAGTGTGTGTAAAGGTCCTGAGCTAGGAGAAGATGGCATATTTCAGCCAACATAGAGTTTAGGCATTTCATTTACTTTCCACTTGGGACTGTTAAAAATCATTCTTTCATTGCTTCGAAGATCACTAAAAGATCATTGAGAGGGAAAAATCCTTGCTTCAAAATGTTCCTCTATCGCTGTTCCTCCAATTTTTTTTTTTAATGTGCAAACTTATCCATCTATTAAATTCAAACTTGAAAGCCATATCAACCACAAAGGCAAATGCTTCCACTCCATTCCTGAGAAGGAAACAGAATTGGGATGATAATTCCACCCTTTCAATAATTCCTCTATTGATTTCTCCCCAAGGGTAAAGGAAGGCATTATCTAATTGGAGAGATTAGGGAAAAAAACTGATGTGTATGGATGAGACATTTTGTTTCTTCTTCTGGGTTCATGCTGTTTGGAAGGTGTATGTCCTCGCTTCTGTGCCTGTGTCACCTTTCTTATAGTAGACACACTTTAAAAGGGGCCCAGGTCTGCCTTACATGGTGGTTTTCAACCTGAGAGATACATTGGAATCACTTGAGGAGCTTAAAGAAAAACGACAATACCTGGATCCTGCCTTTGGAGATCCTTTCCCAGTAGTCTGGTGTTTGTCGTGGGCATTGGCAGTATTTAAAGCTTCCCAGGTGACTCTAACATGCATTTGAAGCTGAGAACCATCTCTAGACAGATGTCTGGAGGTATCACTCTCTGAGCCCCTACTCTAAGGGCTCTAGGGATATGAAGAGGATCTCCTTATACCTGGCTGGATTCATGTCATCTGTGCAGACTCCCTGTCAGGTGGGGTAGTCCAAGGTCTAGACTTGGAAGGAAAGTTTGATAAGTAAGAGGGCAAATTGTGACTGCAGGACAAGCTCTATTTTCAAAGTCAGCTCTATTAGTTATAAAGCTCATATTTTGATCCCCATATTTTTGACTCCTGTATGGATTTTTCTTTTATTTCTGTATTTAAAGTAGAGGAATATGATTTATTATCATCGTCAAATGCCAACTCCGCCCATGAAGTAACTCTTCCCTGACCTTCCTGACCTTCCCCTTGGATGGGCAGTAATCTTCCTCTGTTTACATTTCCACTTTTATTTATTTTGCAGTTATTTTTTTTCTCAAAGTAAGTTTTCATTAATGTGTCTCTTGAAAGTGGCATATGGTTTATTCATATGCATGTACACACACACACATACACACACAAATAAAACTTCATCTTTTAATTGGTGAGTTTAATCCATTTACATTTAATGTAGCTGCTGATATATTTGGCTTTAAATCTCTTATCTTACTATTTTGTTCTCTATTTGTCCGGCCAGTTATATGTGCTTCACTCATTTTTTGCCTATTTTGGAGTAATTGAGTATTATCATATTATTGTTTCATTGCCCTTATTTTTGCTGGGTAGAGAATTCTAGGTTTGTAATTATTTTTTTTTCAGAATTTTTAAGACATTATTCTATTCTGTTATGGTGTTAATTTTTCCTCTGTTGAAAACTGTCGAAAGACCAAGTGTCAATCTGATGGTTGCACATTGGAAGGTAATATGTTTTTTACCTCATTTGACTACTTTTATGATTTTCTCTTGTTTTTGTTTGTCAGTAATTTCACTATGCCCTGGCATTGTTAACTTTGTATTTGTTCTGTTTGGGGTTTGTAGATTCTTGTAAATGTTAGGAAATTCTCAGTTCTTATGTCTTCAAATATTACCTGTGCCCAGACTTTTCACCATGTCCCACATGTCATTTACGCTCTTTCCTGCATTTTCCATCCTTTTTAATTTCCTTTCTTTCTTCAGTCCAAATATGTTCTACTATCTATGTTCTAGTTCAGTAATACTTTCTTGAATTGTATCAAATATGATGTTAAAGCCATCAGTATTTCAGTTATTATAGTTTTCAAGAGGTCTGGAATATCTATTTTTATAGATTTTAGTTCCCTGCCAAAATTTTCCATTTTTGTAATATATTTATTGGAATATATTAATTATTTTAAAGTTCCTGTCTCATAATTCCAATAACTGAGGTGTCCTGTGAGTCCATTTATATTATTTTCCCTTTTGATCTGGTGTCTTTGTATACCTGGTAATTTTTGTTTGAATGCTGAACATTGTATATAAAATATTACATAGGATCTGGATGATTATCTTAATCTTGTTTTAGAAAAGCTTCTCTTCAACATTTTGTTAGAAGTTAGAGTAGTCATAGGTTATCTTAATCCAATGTGGGATTGAGCTGATTTGGTAACTGGGTTTCAGGCTTTATGAGGGCTGCTCTACTTCTAGTTCTTGCTTACTGCTAGGGTGTAGCCCTTCAAGGTAAATCACAGCCCCTCCTTCTTGGAGATCGCAAACTCTATTTTTTATCTTCACAGCACTGTGAACCTGCTGGTAGTTCTGCTAAGCTTCTCAGCCTCTTAATCTATTTCTTCTTCACTTCTTGGTTTTTCAGCCTCTGCTTACAAATCAGTAAATGACATAAGTTGAAAAACAGCTTAGACTCTTAGATTCACTTTCACTACTTTCCTTCTCTCCAGGATCTTGGCCCCTCAAGTTCTGGACTTCCCTGGTAGCTCTCTAATGCCTTTAAGTAGTTGATTTTTTATCATTTATTCAGCTTTTCTAATGTTCTTGGTGGGAGGGTCAGACTCATATTAAATGTGGTCTGGGAGCTCCTTGGAAAACCCCAAGGTCTGAAGGTCAAATAAGTTGACGTTTGCACTGATGTTGCAAAAGCAATGATGGGTAAAGATGCTAGTAACTTAGTGTGAATCTAGGTAGAAGCACCAAACTATACTAGTAGTCACTGTAATCTTCACTGTCCTGAATTTGTAATTAAAGCAAATGCCAGTTTCCATTGCAAATGTCCTTGATGAAGTGGTAAAAATTATTAATTTTATTAAACCTTGAGGCTTGAGTACACCTCGTCTGCTGCATACTGAAATACAACAGTTGGATTTCACATATACATGAAATACATGAAAATTTTTTCATGGAAAAAATGAAAAACACTTTTTCATGAAAAAACACTTGTGCAATTGAGGGGTGTGCTGAACTTGTTTTGTTTTGTTTTTTATTTCATGGGTCAACGTTTTTACTTGAAAGAATGACTGACAAAGTATAGTTCTCAAAAAGGAATGAAGTGAGCCCGTCTCTACAAGACAACAGCTGACAGTATTCATTGCCAATGATAAAATTGGCAATGGGTCAAGTGAAAATTGGATTTTTGGAAAACTTACATCCAGTACTGTGAGCTTGAGAGCTTCCCAATATTTAAAGCCTTTTCTGATAAAATTGGTAATGTTAACTAATGTGATTTTTATATTGCATAATGAAATATGTCAACATTTGAAAGATCTGCATAACACAGTGAACCACCATTTTCCAAATAACCAATATATGATGTTACAAAATCATGCACAGGAGCGCAATCCATTCAACATGTAAGATAGACCAATGGATTTTAACATAAGAGTATGAAAAATTTACTGAAAGGGTTTCATATTGCACATTGAAATTATTTTTAAAAACTTTATCATTTGTCAATATCTAGTGTGTATCAAAGAATAATATCCCCAGTTATATAAAAAGAGTATTAAAATAGTCCTCCCCTTTCCAGCTACATATCTGTGTGAGACTAGAGTTTCTTCATTTTCATCAACTGAAACAGCATATTCCAAAAATTCAATGCAGAAGCAAATATAGAATCCAGCGTTCTTCTATTTAAGACAGACATTTAAAAGATTCAGACAGTGTAAAACAATGCTTCTCTTCTATTTTCTTTGTTTTTGGAAAAGAGGTTTTTTAAATAAAAATATTTATTTTAATATATGATAGTATTATTTTAATGATTCAATAAGCAAATATTTGAAATTTTAATTTCTAATATGGTAAATATTGATAGATATCACTCCCATAAACAAAAGCTCTTTGGGGTCTTCAAAAAATTTTAAGAACAAGAACCACCTGATATAAACTATCAGAGCTGGAAGCTATGTGCAGAGGAGGCCTGAGGGCATTTCTTATCTGTATCCTTTTTGGTCTTGAGGAACACCCGAAATTTCAGGAAATTTTGGCCATTTCTACATGGCAACAAAGGAATGGATTGGTTAATTTTTATAAATATGACAGGCAGACTAAATATTATTGTCTAGATTATCAGATGTCAGGTAGATGGCTTACTTTTTAATGTTGTATTAAATTACATGATTATAGCCTTTGACTTGCTGGTCATTGGCTAAATGCAGAAAGACAAATGGCACAAACACATAGTTTATAAACGTTGGACGTTCTTGTCAGGTAGTTGAGAAAGAGGTTGAAATGCTTTCAACCAGGCTTGCCATCCAACATCAAGATTCGTTTTTCGAGAGGTGCCTTAACTCTACAAAGCACATCAGTCAAGATGGTGGTATTTAGCTAAGAAGGAAACTAATTGTTTTGGAAACAATAAGGTCAGATGAAGCGTCTTAAAGATAAGATTTCAGTTGGGAAAGCTTTGCAGAGAACTTCAGAAATTCCATTCCCCATCATCAATGAATACAATCATTTTCCCCCTGAGAGAATGAATATTTAAATAACCCATCAGTGATTATAAAATGGCTAAAAGATAACTTGTGTCTTCTTTATAACTTGTGTCTTATCAGACTATTCGTGTGCATCTTGGTTTCACTCTTTTATAAATCTGTCCTATTTAGAGTTAAAGCAGTTCAATTTTTGTGTTGACTATTGTCTGATTTTATGTATAAAAATCCTACTCCTGTAAAAAAAAATTTAGTCTTTGAGGGAAAGGACTATACATATTTTGCATCATTCACAATGTCCTGTGGATAGGTAGACTCTTCATACTTGCTGTTCAGTTTAAAAGTTGAGATGCAGGAAATTAATTTCCTTTCTGCAAGTATGTGCTGACAATTTACTATATATAAGGTGTCATGTTAGGCTCCAACAGCTATGCGTTTGTGCATTTTACCTTTACACTGGAGAAACAAATGACAGGAATGGGAAATGCAGTGGATACTGAGTCATATTGTTTTGAAAGAATTGTACCCATGGCAGTGGAATTCTTATGAAATAAACCATTTTTGTTGAAAACCCTGCCTTCTTCGCAAACATATGAAGGATGTGAAGAGTTTCAGCAAAGGAATTACAGAGTTGTCCCTCTTGGTGCACAGTACTGTCCATCAGATTTTAAATAGTTCTGAAAGCAGAATTGATTGTGATTTCACACTCAAAGGGATGTCTGCGCTGGCAGCCAATGGGGATGGTAGATATTGGTTTTCACATTAAGAGGCTTGAACCTTTCTCTTCTTGCCTGTCTTGTTGGCAGGCCCCTAACCAGTGAGGGAGGTTAGCTTTGGACTCATAAAGGAATACTTTAGAAAGCCAGTTTTTCCACCAACCTTATTGAATTTAAAAATATTACTTCTCTGGGACTTCCCTGGTGGCGCAGTGGTTAAGAATCTGCCTGCCAGTTCAGGGGACACGGGTTCAATCCCTGGTCCGGGAAGATCTCACATGCCGTGGGGCAACTAAGCCCGTGCGCCACAACTACTGAGCCCACGTGCTGCAATTACTGGAGCCCACGTGCTGCAATTACTGAAGCCCACGCGCCTAGAGCCCGTGCTCCGCAACAGAAGCTACCACAATGAGAAGCCTGGGCTCTCAATGAAGAGTAGCCCCCGCTCCCCGCAATTAGAGAAAGCCCACACGCGGCAGCAAAGACCCAACGCAGCCAAACTAAATAAATTAGTTAATTTTAGAAAATTTAAAAAAGAAATATATATTAAAAAATATTACTTCTGGTTATAAAATTGTAAAATGCCCTGAACACTTACTAATCACGCTAATGTGCTATCGTAGTGACATTTCTTGGCCCTGAGTTTGGAGGTACAATCTGATAGATTTTAAATAATATATGTGGTGAAAGTGCTTACTTAAAAGTAAGTTCATGATGTGGCATCATGAGCTAGGAGCACGGGCTCCGCAGACAGACTGCAGCTGTGGCGCCGTGAGTGAGGTGGCTGGGGTGACTCTCAGTGTTAGAGCTCATTGCCTCTAAAAGAGGAAATAACAGAGTTGTTGAGAGGATTGGCGGAGTTAATGCATGTAAAATGCCGGCTATTATTATTGTTTTTATTTCTCCTAATTAATCAGGTCATATTCTATGATTTCAATAATTAATCATAGTAGAACTTCCTTCTTCACCATCCCCCTGCCCACGTGCTCAGTTTCTAGGCTGTTTGCCATGTTCCCTGTTGCTGAAGTCTTAAGAATTTTGTAATCATGTCTTTTGTGGAGGTGATAGCTGTAGTGGTGAGAGACGTATTTCAAATAAGTTTCAGTTTTTGAATATCAATACCTGCTCAGTTATCTCCCCATACATGCTGCCCTTGGCAACAACCAAGGCATGCCTGTTGTTAATTAATCACTTCCACTGAGAACTTAATTAGTGTCTTAATTAGGATCATCATTGAATAGCAGGCAGCAGCATCTTGCGCCAGCTGCAAGTTATTGGTCGCAGCCCTTCTGGTCCTGCGAAAACTTAGACGGAGGAGGGATCCTGTTGTGCTTCTGTTTGTTTTTGTCTTCAGAGAAAGCTGCGGAAGGTCATCAGTTGTTTGTGATGCATCGATGTTCTGTCACACGTGCAAAAATAAGGAAACACATCCACTTCTAATGGATCGATCAGAAAACCAAGATTGGCTTTTGAATTCTTGTGATTGTGTTAAACAAGCCGGAAACACATTGTTGTTGTTGTTTGCATGCGTTGAGAAGTGGGCCATGCGTTCTGAGTATGACAGAGTATTTCATTTTTCTGCTGGAAGTTAAAGTTCCTTCCTTCTGGCATCATTGTTTTTTAATATGTTTTTTTGAAATATTGCCATATTGTTACAGGATGAAATCAGCACTCCATTTTCTTTCTCTTCACCCCCTCAGGAAAATATGGCAAAATGAGGCAAAAGTAGCATCTTCTTGACTTACTTTCCTGTAGAAGTAGAATTGGGTTGAGGGTGAGAGGCGTGATCAAGTTATTCCGAAAACAACATTTCTCCCAGACCTTTTGGATGGATTGTAACATTGCAACTATAAAATAAAAGCCAACGCACTGACGACTTCTATTTTATAGAAAGGAGAATCCCTGAGTCAAGTTCCCAAGTGAGGACAGGCAATGTGAAATGGACCTGCTTCACTTGAGCATATTTGCTCATTTTTTTGACTATCATAGACTTTTAGGTGACTTAGGTCAATTGTGGACTTGGTGAAGGGATCAAGTGAAATATTTTGTATTCGACAGATTTGCTGCTGCTTCCAGGAGAGGTGGAGCAGGACAGGAGCATGAGTGTTCCTTCTTACATTCCTTCCGTGGCCCAGCCTCTTACCTCTGGAGTGAAGCCAAGGCCCACTGGAAAAGGAGCAGGGGAACAAAGGGAAGAGGTACTCCACAGGGAATTCAATCCTCTTGAAATTGCCTTGATTTTGTAACTAGTCCTTTCAGAGTAATGCCACTACACCCTTGTGCTTCTGTATTTTTCTGAGATTTGGGAAGATTTACAGTTCAGGTTGCTTAATTGGGTCCCTCTCACTGCCATCTCTCTCTAATGTGTATAATCCCTTTTAAACACACAGAGAGAGCAATTATGTTTTTACGTGGAAACTATGTTTGTGTCATGATGTTCGCCATGCTACAGGGACAGTGCTACTTGGGGACTCCGCAAGAGAAAGGATGGAAAGTTTTCTTATCTCTTTTAGTCTGCACTGGCCACTTTTCTTTTTATTATTGTTTCCAAGGTCCTAAAAACATTTTGCATTAGTTAAGGTAAGGCCAGGCTGCTATAGTAGGCAATCCCAACAATAAATCAGTGGCTGAAAGGAGACAGAAGTTTATTTCTCTCATGTGGCAGTCTGTAGAGAGCCTTTAAAATGAGCAGGTGCTTCTGTGCCCTGGGGTTACCAGGGCCCAGGTTCCTTCTCTCTGGATCTCCACTGAACCTCAGGACATTGTCCTCATGTGCATATTCCAAGTCAGGTCACTGTCCTACCTGCAGGGGCAAGGGATGAGAATGTGGGAGCAGCAAGTTCCCCCAGGGCTTAGGACTCAGGGCTCTTCATCTCTGCTCACATTCCATTGGCAACCACTTAGTCACATGTTCCTATCTGGTCACTGGGGAGGCTGGGAAATGTCATCCAGACATGCGCTTCACCAGCACAGGAGAATGGAATCTGCCACATGTTAACGCCCCCAAATGCACAACTTGAAAGCCATCTTTCACCATCATTTGCAACTCATCTACATATACTTAACAAGCATGTGCCAACCAAGGCTGCTGATGGTGCTGGGTAGTGACCTTTATCACCTTTATTACTCTACCATGAAAGGGGATGGGGCACAAGAAGTTGTTAAGGGCTCTTTATTATTGCTTCCTAATAAAAACACTAGGGTGTTTCGTGATTATTTAGTTGTTTGGGTACTAGTCTTGTCACTTGATGTTATGGAAGCAGTCATTGAATCAGAAGTAATCCACACATTTCAATTTTAAATTGCCCTTTTCTCATAGAACTTTTGTTCACTGACATCACAGAAGTCTATCTAGGATGCTTGCAGACTTATATTAAACCCCAAATTGTTTACCAGATAAACTTGTGGAGATAGCCACTTTTCAACGTGCTTTTTGAATTATAGATTGCTTTCCCTGAGTATTAAGAAACTATAATTACAAGGTGATTTCTAGCAGGAATCAGTTTCTTTTAAAGACTTGTTCAAGTTCTTGACTTCAGTTGTGACCATACAAATTATTGGACCAGTCAGTGGTCAGTGGCACCTAGTGCCATTATAGAAATTGTTACAAAATGGTTTTAGTTGATGTGTTAAAAAAAAAGAATGATTTCTGGAATCAATCATATAGCCAGTAAAATGCTAGTTAAAACCCTGTGTATGGTTGTATCTTTAAAAGGAGTATAAATTTCTTCCCAGAGAATGTGAACATTTTTCAGTGTTCGAATCAAAATGATATGAACAATTTTTGTGTTGGCAAAAATGAGACATAGATGAATAATTTGCTGCTTTTTAAAGATCCAGAGTAATATTTTGGGTGGGATTTTAACTTCTAACCACTATTTGTTAGAGAAATGTTTCAGAATGTCTAGAGTCACAATACCACACCAACTCTGCCTTGGTTTAATAGTATTAATCTTATTTTAAAATACCCAATGTAGGTAAAAGAACATAATCACCAATTTCCAGCACATGCAACGGGCTGTTTTGGGTGAGAGATGGTAGTTGCTTTCTGTGATGTCAATCTCAAAAGAGGAAACTTATCCTGGATGTCCTGACTTCCTCTTAATTGCCTAATGAGAATCCGTAACTTCCTCATATGGACTGGACCTATTTAATTTTTTTCCTAATTTTATCGCTGCTTTTATACATGTGCATTTCCTCCTTACAGTCAAACGTTTTTCAAGAGCCTTCCACTTTCCCTTTGTGAATAACTTCTTGCCGTAGTTACTCTATTTTGCTGAATTTTGGAAGTTTTGAACAACTTTACTGAACAAAAAGAATTCACATTAAGAAGATGAAAAATTGTGAGTTCTTGTCCTACTTCCCAAAATATAGAAGAGGTCATTGAAGAAACTTTTGTAGTATTTTAATGGGAGATTGCCTGTTTTTCCAATTCAAAATGGGACTCTAGGGCTTCCCTGATGGCACAGTGGTTGAGAGTCCACCTGCCGATGCAGGGGACACGGGTTCGTGCCCCGGTCCGGGAGGATCCCACATGCCGCGGAGCGGCTGGGCCCGTGAGCCATGGCCGCTGAGCCTGCGCGTCCAGAGCCTGTGCTCCGCAACGGGAGAGGCCACAGCAGTGAGAGGCCCGCATACTGCCAAAAAAAAAAAAAAAAAAAATGGGACTCTAAAATTTTTCACCTGTATAGACAGTTTATTTATCATATTACTGTGTAAGATAACCTACAGCTAAATGCTACTATTATTGATTTGAGCATTAGTTCTATTTCCTTTAATTTGCCTACATGGTACTGTGAATGAAAATGATTCCTTCTGTAATAGTGTCCCTCTTACAATAAATCATGTGAGCAATTTTAAGAAAACTAGCAATTTTCTAATAGTGTACAAATTCTGTTCCCTCAGAGGCTACAAAAAGATTTCAATTAGATTTGAAATTAGACGCCTGAAATCCACGTGTTTCTCTCAGCTCCTTAGGCAAAAATCACAAGTTAATAACTTAATTCACAGTTGTTTTCTGTTTCGTCGCAGGGGATTTGGTGTTCCATTGCACGAATTCTGCTCTTTGAAATAAGTCAGAAGTTCAGTTTGCAATCTAAAAAACTTGGAGCCTTATATCTTAGAACCTCAAAATGAACCTAACTTGAAAGAAGAGAATTCCCAAAGTACGCCACAGTAGCCAACAGCTGAAATGCATAAATAGAACTGCAGCTTTACAGTATTTGAAAAGTTGTCATTTTGAAGATCACAGTGATGTGTTCTGAACTGCAGTGTACATCAGGGTTCACTTTGAATTACGTATATGCCCCTTGTCTTACAAGACCCTACATTCACTCGTGTGTGTCTCTATAAGGTTATTTAATTAAAATGCAAAAAAGTCGCAACTAGTGCCGAATTCAGTGCTTTGCGTATAGGAGACATGCAATAAGTATTGAATGAACAAATAATCAGGAAACTTTCCTCGCTATAGGGAGTGATTTTCTGGTATAATAAGATGGTTAGGGTCCTTGTCTCTTTCCTTCTCTATTGGTTCATTGCCCTCAACGTGTAAACATGTTTAAGTCTCTCCCATCCTTAACAAAATGAAAGAAAACTAAAGAAAAAACAACCTTCCCTTTACCTCGGACCCCCCTTGGCTATTGTCTAGTCTTTTTTCTCCCTTTTCATACAGACTTCAGAAACCCAACAGACTCGACTCCTCTAGTTGACTCTGCTTCCTTTCCCCTCACTCCTCATTCAGTTCATTGCAAAATGCCCTTGGTCTAATCACCTGCCTGGACATATTCAGAATAAAGGTACTTTATCATTGCCAATCATCCCAATGGACAATTTTCAGCCTTTATTTTAATGGGACTGTCTACTGTGTTTTTTACCATTGATTTTCCCTGACACACATGGTCCACTGGTTCCCTCTTCCCAGCTCTTCTCAGATTCTTTGTGTATTTCTCTGAGTGTTCTTTCCCTGCCTCCTTTGGGGGTTTTCCCTCCATGCTTCCCTTAGGAGTTGGTATTCCTCAGGGTTCCATGCTAAACCTACAGCTCTTCCCGCTTGCATACTTGGATCTGTTTTCATCTATAGGTTACTACCTTTTGTGCTTATGTCTCCAAATCTGTATCTCCAGCTTCAGACCTTTTGCCGAGCTTCAGGTTTGTGGGTTCAGTTGCCTGTTGACAATTCTATCTGGATTCCTTGAGGTACATTCAAATCAACATGTTAAAAACTGAGCTTCCCTTCCATATCCAGATCAGTCATCAAGTGCTGTTAATTTCACTTTCTAATATTTTAAAATATCTGCTCTCAATGCCCTGTTCTCATTATCTTGTCTGGACTGCTTCAGCAGGCTCCCGACTAGTCTCCTGACTCCCAATCTACCCTCTGTTCAGCCTTCAGAGTGATCTTTCTTGATGTACCCTCCAAGAGGGCAGGGTCTCCTCCTGTTCTCTGCACGCCTGTGTCTCATTGTAGGTGCTCAGTTAACATTTGAATGAAGGAAAGAATTTATTTGAAATGCACAGATACCAAGTATCTACCTGCTTTCAAAAAATCCTTCAGCAACTTTTCGTCATCTCTGGGAAAAGTAGCATATAAGACCTGCCATGATCTGGCACCATCTTCGTCTCTTGCCACTCTCTACCTGACATTTTCTGCTCTGACAACACTGAACTACTCGCAGATACACATATGTGAAATTCTGTGTGTTTCTGACTTGGCCTGTTCATGAGACCTGCTTTTGTCTGCAAAGCTCGTCTTCCCTCAACCTTGTTAAATAATATTACCCTTGAAGATTCTGCTTAGACAGCACCTCTTCCAGAAAGCCTCCTCTGAATCCTTCCCAGTGCCTTCCAACCTGGGCTGGGTTAGGTGTTCCTTCTCTGTTCCTGTCACCTTCTAACTATACCATGTGTATGTGTACTTACTACATTTTACTACAATGATCAGTTGATGTGTCTATCTCATTTCTCTGTGATTTCATACAGGTCTGCATCCTTGTATCCTCAGCACCTACACAGTGCCTAGACTTTAATAAACTTTTGTGGAAAGAATGGAATATATCTGAATGATTGCAGGAGACTATTCCTCTGACATTTTGATCCAGAGATGTACTGGCCACCTTGCAGTATAGAGAGACAGTGATACCCCCAAAATGTTTTAAAAGGTCTTGAGTATCATATTTTGGCATTGCAGATATGAAATTATTATTCTTCTTCGTTTCTTGCTTTTATATTTCAGCATTTAACTGATTGCCTAAGGAATTAATCTAACAATGATAGCTGCTGTTAATAAGTCAGTTTCTAAGTGAAGACATTTATAAGTATATTTTTATATTTTTAAGTGTATTGTAAATGAATAATTATTGTGTTGGCCTCATATGTTTATTGGCTAGCTAGAAACTTATTTCTTGTTGCTGTTTCGGTTAATAACAAATGACTGATGAAGGAAATCATGCTCCACAATAGAGAAAAATTTCAGTGTATGAAAAAGAACTTAAAGGAAAATAAAAAACTTTTCACTTAAGGATAAATTTCTATATCTCTAGTTCCATACTGTTGGATATTACGGCCGAAAGGTGTATGGGGACCGTGGGGAAGGGAGAGGAGTAAGAAGGTGGTGGGTTGGACCCTATCTGGGAGAAAGGACTAACTTGGTCACAGGAGTCAGCCCTCGTCAGAGAGTCTGGAAGTTCAACATACAAGCCGTAGTCTGTCTGCGTTGCTGATAAAAGGTGGGTCCTGAGTGGGGTGATGAGTGGGGAGGTGAGTAGGGTTTTCTGGAGAGTGGCCACACTCAGCTGAGGCTAAGTTAAGCTTCAGCACTTTACCCTCTGTGCTCCTTTAGCCCTTTTTGCATCCCTCTGTTGGGGAGCATGGAGCATGATAATGAAATCACTCATTTACTTCCGTCTTCTCCCTGAAGTTATGAAACCTCGTGGGCACAGATTTTGCTTCTTTTCATCCTTGTGTTCCCGGTGTCTAATTCACATTAAGCACTCAGTGAGTGTTTACGGAGTGAACACGTAGAGGGCAGGGAGGTGGGCGTGTGAGGGTTGCTCGGGCTGGGTGAGGGAGCGGGGAGGATGGTATGATGGTCTCGCTGGGATTTTAGCTCAGCAAAGGGATTTGTCTAATTTGAACCTGCTTTCCAGCCTCAGAGGGAGCTGGATGAAGGCAAAGTGACTGCATCTAGTGAGAGTGGCTAGTAAGGTCTAGGCAGGTTTTAGAGACCTCAGGATAGGGTTCAAAGTCCTAGTGCAATGGGCAGCCTGAAACTTGGTGGACATGTGGATGGCAGGTCTTCAACCAGGTGTCCATGGGCAGTAAGAATCCCTTCAGACCGAAGCACTGGCAGAGAGGGGGCTCTTTCTCGTCTTCTGCCAGGACCAGGCCTGCAAACTTCAGCGCTTACTGCTGGATAGAGTTAGAGACGGCGAGGATGCTTCTATTCAGGAAATGAGCATACTGTGTCCTTGTGTCTGTGTTTCTTCATTTGAGCTGGTCTTAGCCATATTACCCCCACTGTCACTTTGTGGTGACAATAAATTTAATCTTCAGAAAGTGACCTAAATGGACAGATTAGCCACTCGGCAGACTGAGTTGCTCCCAGGGTACAGCTGCTCTTTTAAAGATAGTCATGGTATTATGTGGATCCTCGAGTGCATTTTTTTTTCTCTTTTTTTTTTTCGAGTGCATTTTTTTATGATAGGCTGTGAGAATTTTTTAGCTTATTTAGAAAATATCTTTTCTCCCAAAGAGCTGTGACTTGGCTTAGTGAAAACTTCAAGGTCGATCTTTACTGGTGTTTTTTGTTGCGAAGGTGAAGCTTTATCTACAGGTCGCTCGGGATTCAAATCTTGCTTCTCTTCCTTACTAACTGTGTAGCCTTGGCAAGTTACTTAACCTTTCAGAGCTTTGTAAGATGGGTTGTTTGAAGATTACTGCTAATGCCTGCACGGTTCCTAGTACTGGGGCTGGCGCATGGTGGGGACTCACTCAGTGGCAGCTCCCATCATTACCTTTGTCAGGAAAGCACACAGACACTTTCTAACAAAGAGGAAGTGAGCAAGGCTCTGAAATTTGTTCTCGTGCTGGTTTTACCGAGAAAGGATGATAGATGGCTGGGTGTTTGCTATTAGCACTGCACACCCAACTACAAGATGCAACTTGCTAAACAGATAGGAGATATCTACTTTTCATGTTTTGGGGTGTTTTGTTTTGTTTTTTTGCACCTTTGGTAACAGTACACAGTTGCTGAGCTAGATGCTCCATTTTCAAGAACATTGCAAAAGCCACTAAATGAGATCATTTTCCATGCAAGAATATTGAAAGCTGATTATAGCGTCAGGGCATTTTTTTCATTCTTGCATAAGCCATCCTTTTCAATTATTTCAGCATCACCATACATAATAGAGAGCGACACAGAGGTGCTGGGTGATTTCACTGTATCACACACCATTTGCTTTTGGAGAGGCCTTTTAAGGGGTGATACAGTGAGATTTAAGGCATTAAATCTCTTTTGTTTATTGGAAAATATGCTCTTTTTAATCTACCTTCCTTTAGGAAGTCTTTAAAATTGACAGATTATGAATAAGTAGATACAAAATTATTACATCTCTTTGCAACTACTCTGAGTTGCAGATAAATTCTGTAATATTTTAAAAATTCTTGGTAGGAAGAAAGGATCTTGGACTTTTTAATTTAGGGTGCTACTATGTGTTTTAATTCCTGCTGCTATTGGCCCAAGTATTATCTGAAGAAGTAAGTATATTAAGCAGAGAGTATTTTTATCTTTGAAAATGATATTTTATTGCTACAGGTCTTTTTTAGTAAATGGTAAAATTGTCCTTAAGGTTGACCAAAATCTTAAGGTATATTTTCTCACATTTGAATATAACTCTTAGTTTTTCCATATGCCTGTAGCCCTAACACTACAAATGGTAAAAATGTAATGAATGTGTGCAAGAGAGACTTTCTGATTCCTCTTGCCGTGGGCAGAATTAGTTAATGATATTCATTCAGATGCAGGATGGTACAAATGGGGCATATTAAGAGGCTTAAATTAGGTCAAATTGAATAATTGAATTTATTCCTTTACTTAAAAACAGCTTAATCAGCTCAGAGTGCTGAACTCTAAAAAAAGTTTAATTAAATATTAATAGAGAGTTTATGTTTTCAACTTTATCTTCATTTACAATGATTATATGTTATTTTCCTCCTTTGTTACCTTTTATAGATAGTCGGAGGTGAAGTTCGGCCCTTCTCACTTGATGAAGAATTTGATTATGACGCTGTGATGCTAACCCCCAAGTTCACTCCTGCAGAGGTAGATACCATCAAAGAGCTATGCAAGCAAAAGAGGAAGAGCACAGACTTGGAGAAACCCCGGGACTGATCCACCAAGACATCTTCGTGTTTATTTTTATTTTGTTCTTATTCGAGCAACGTTAGAATAAAATATATACCTACTATAATCCCTTTTGTGGAAATTTGTGTGTGCGTTGATTTATCAGAGTTATTTGTCAGTAGGGAGATGAAACTTTATAGCGTTTTATGAGACTCTACCCTTACAGAGTTCTCTCCTGTCACATGGCTGCATCCATGGCTGGTCGGGGGAGATGGAGGTGGCAAATGGGGACAGGAAGCAGTGCCTACAGAAGGGTCCATCTGATGAGAGTGCGGAAACTAGGTAATGTGGGGTATTGTAACAAAGACTGGAAATTTCGTCCCGCCTCCTTGGGGAGGAAGGGCAATTGAACATGCAAAACACAAAGAACTGACTATGTGATAGGTCATGGTCTCAGGTGTCCAGAGATAGTGGTATGAATGTGAGTGCTGAGAGGTTGGGCGTCTAGGATTGATTGGGAAAAGACTTTACTGAAAAAGAAAGCGTCTGAGAATTGATTATATGTCATATATTAAATTCTTGCACTTTGTTATTGCTGTTCAGCCATGTGTGAGGAAAGTTACAAAGTACAAGGAATGATCTCTATTTCCAGAAGTTTACAGTATCATTTGAGAAGGCAAGGCACGGATAGAGAAGACAACTAGAGAATGTAGAAACTATTAGGAAGTGCTAATTGTGTAAAATACCCACGAGTGCTTTAAAGGGAGGAGAAAAAGTGGTGAAGGCACAGACGAAGGGGGAATAGTGTGTACGAAGTAACTTTTATCATTGAAGGAATCAGTAACATCAAATGTACTTAGTCTTTTTTTTCTTTGACTGTATATATTTTATTTCTATTTTTTCTTTTCCATTATGGTTTATTATAGGATACTGAATATCGTTCCCTGTGCTATATAGTAGGACCTTGCTTATCCATTCTGTATATCAGGGGTCCCCAACCCCCGGGCCATGGACCAGTATCCATCTGTGGCCTGTTAGGATCCGGGCCGCACAGCAGGAAGTGAACAGTGGGCAGGTGAGCAAACAAAGCTTCATCTGTATTTACAGCCGCTCCCCATCGCTCGCATTATCGCCTGAGCTCTGCCTCCTGTTAGATCAGCGGCGGCATTAGATTCTCATAGGAGCGCGAACCCTACTGTGAACTGCACACACGAGGGGTCTAGGTTGTGAGCTCCTTATGAGAATCTAATGCCTGATGATCTGGGGTGGAGCTGAGGCGGTGATGCCAGCACTGGGGAGCGGCTGCAAATACAGATTATCATTAGCGGAGAGGTTTGACTGCACAGAGACCATAATAAATCAATTGCTTGCAGACTCATATCAAAACCCTATCAGTGAGTGGCAAGTGAAAACAAGCTCAGGGCTCCCACTGGTTCTGCATTATGGTGAATTGTATAATTATTTCATTATATATTATAATGTAATAATAGCAGAAATAAAGTGCACAATAAATGTAATGTGCTTGAATCATCCCCAAACCATCCCCTCCCATCCTAGTCTGTGGAAAAATTGTCTTCCACGAAACTGGTCCCTGGTGCCAAAAATGTTGGGGACTGCTGCTGTATATAATAGTTTGCATCTGCTAATCCCAAACTCCCCATCCATTCCTCCCCTGCCCCCCCCAACACCCTGGCAACCACAAGTCTGTTGTCTATGTCTGTGAGTCTGTTTCTGTTTCCTAGATAAGTTCATTTGTGTCATATATTAGATTCCACATATAAGTGATATCATATGGTTATTTGTCTTTCTCTTTCTGACTTGGTTCACTTAGTATGATAATCTCTAGGTCCATCCATTGTTGCTGCAGATGACATTACTTCATTCTTTTTTATGGCTGAGTAGTATTCCATTTTATATATATATATATATATATATATATATATATATATATATATATACACCATATCTTCTTTATCTATTCATCTGTTGATAGACATTTAGGCTGTTTCCATATCTTGGCTATTGTCAATGGTACTGCTGTGAACGTTGCGATGCGTGTATCCTTTTGAATTATAATTTTGTCTAGATATATGCCCAGGAGTGGGATTTCAGGATCATGTGGCAACTCTATTTTTCGTTTTTTGAGGAACCACCATACTGTTTTCCATACCAGCTGCACCAATTTCAAATGTACTTAGTCTTAATTAGTTTTCATACAGGCCTGTGCTTGTGTGTGTGTATATATTCATAAAAAGTGCCATTTATATTCCTTATAAAAAATGCTCTTGATTTAATATTGCTGTAGTCAGGTGGTTTCCACATCTATTTTTCTTTGTCTAGTCAAAAGACTTTCACAAAACACCATTTATGTGCCAAGCCTATGCTAGGCAATGGGGAGGATACAAGTAAATTAGACATGGTCTGACATAGTGGGGAAGACAAATGTATAAACAAATAATTATGGTAGAGTTGCACTGTCCAACATCATAGCCACTAGCCACTAGTGTGACTGAGGAACTGATTTTTAAATGTTAATTTTATTTTCATTTAAAATATAAAGTTGATATTTGATGCACTTATTATAAAACTCTCAAGTCCATTTGGAACAAGTTGGGTATGTGAATCTGCTTTTTCAGTTGTAAATTTTATGACATCTAAATACAGATCATTTACTTTTGATGACAACTTAGTGTCTAAAATATGCTATAAATGTAAAATGCACATTGGATTTCAAAGAATTAATATGAAAAATTATAGACTCTTGTTTTTGTATTGATTACATGTTGAAATGATAATATTTTGGGTCTATCTGGTTAAATAAAATATATTATTAAAAATTACCAATTTCTTTTTACCTTTTTAATGAGGCTACTAGAACATTTAAAATTACACGTGTGGCTTGTGTATTTTTATTTGACAGCACTGCTGTAGAGTGTAATGAGTTTTGTAAGCATAATGTGTACTAAGAGGTATGCGCAAAGCAAGTTGGAGTTATTAAATTATGCCTTGGAGAGCTGGAGAATCTTCAAAGAGGAGGTGACATTTGAGGCTGGCCAGGAAGAATCAGTAGGACTTTTTGATTGGAGGCTATTAGAATAGTTTGTGTGGGAGATAAGAGCCAAAATTAAGGCAGTGTAAGTGGATGTGGAAGGTATGGATTTGATTAGAGATTTGGATGTAGAACTAGCAAGGATTTTTGATTGATGCAATGAGGGGACAAGGGAGCAACTGTGAGGTTAAAACAAGATTTTAGCATGCAATCTATACACACATGCTGACTTGAGGAGACAACTGCATTGTGACATAATTGTTCATAAGACCAGAGGATCTCTTTTGACTCAATATATATACACATAGCACTTTGGTATTTTAGATGAAGAAAGACTTCACCATTTTTAAGGCATCCCAATTCTATGTACTTAAATAGTTTTATAATAGAAGAAACAAAACTAAGTATTCAAAAAGAATTACACTTTGGTGGAGTATTCCATTAACTAGGCAGGGTAGATGGCAGGTGAACGTTACTGTAGAGCATTCTATCTGTAGAGTTGGTGTATTATTGGCTTCATTCCTTTTGGAAATTTTTAAAAATAAATTTAATTTATTTATTTTTGGGTGCATTGGGTCTTCGTTGCGGTGTGCAGGCTTCTCATTGCGGTGGCTTCTCTTGTGGAGCACAGACTTTAGGTGTGCGGGCTTCAGTAGTTGTGGTATGTGTGCTCAGTAGCTGTGGCTCGTGGGCTCTAGAGCGTAGGCTCTGTAGTTGTGCACAGGCTTAGTTGCTCCGTGGCATGTGGGATGTTCCCGGACCAGGGCTGGAACCCGTGTCCCCTGCATTGGCAGGCAGATTCTTCACCACTGCGCCACCAGGGAAGTCCCCCGCTTTGGAAATTTTTGATTCCTACATTATTTGGGGCAACTGTGCATTACAGCAAAAGTGACACTGGAAAATGGGTCCCTTAAGGCCTTTGAATGAAATAGTTTTGTCTCAACCATACCATTACTCTTCCCCTAACTAGCAAATACTCCTCTATGACTTTCAGCTTTATGGGTCCCTTGAATCAATGTGAATGGTTTATTTTACGTTGGCTGGCAAACGCTAACCAAATGCCTTTAGAAGAAGCCTGAGCTTGTATTCATAGATAATGCTTACCCGGATTAGGTAGTGGCATTGAGGATAAGAAAGAGTAGAAGATAAGGAGAAGCTCCTGCATGTATACACCAAAATGGGAGGGAAGAAAAAAAGAGTATCTTGAAATAAGGTAGCAGTTACAACATGAACAAACTTGAGTGGAGAAAATTTCACTCCAAGCCTGCAGTACCAGCCCTAGCTTGTTCAGTGTGGTGGCACACCAAGCAATCTTATTCCTTCAGCATCCATCTTATGGGGAGTTTTGCACAAGAAGGAGAAGAAATACTTAGACCTGATATTGAACTTCCTTGATTCCTTCATCAAGAAATTTCTTTTCCCTTGAATGAGATAGAGCTGTATCCTCATTTAAAAGAATAAATTTTCCTTATGTGCTAGGTAATTGTGTGGATGAATTAAAATATGAAAAAGACACAAAAAATTTTCATTTCGTTGGCTTTTTCTTGGAGGTTGAAGGTACCTGAGTACAATAGCATGGGAAATGACATGAAAGAGACAATCTTAGAATTTCCTAGAAAAATATTTCTCCATATGTGGAAGAGAAATCGATACTTTTCACCCTGGCCTACCCAGCCCTTACACCCTATGGCCCCTACTTACCTCTCCAATCTCATCCTGTACCTTCTTCCTCATTTTTTATTATGTTCTAACAAGTTCGTATTCTTTTTTGTTTTTCAAGCACTCCACCTTGTTTCCACCTTATTTCCACCTTAGCTCGCACTCTTCTTTCTGATTGGCCTTCCCAAGTCTTGGTGTAGCTGGGTCCTTCTCATTATTCAGGTCTCAGGTGAAATGTGTCTCCCCAGTCTCTTTCTTGATCACCCTATCTAATCCTGTTCTTACAACCTTCACTCCTTCCCGGTTTATCCCATTATCGTACCTTGTCTGTGTCTTATCTGACTCTCCCATTAGATCATAAACTGCAAGAGGGCATGGACCTCCTCTGTCTTTTTATTGCTGTGTCCCCAACACCTGAAAAGGACCTGCAATAAAGTAGGTGTTCAATAAATATTTACTGAATGAATCACACCTAAAGTATGAGCTTATTAGTTTGAAGAACCCAGAGGTCCATTTCATTGATTCAGTTTAGTTAGACATGTACTGAGCACTTTTGGTATATATTCTTACTTCTTAGACTCATGACAATCCGGTGGCCCATGCAAATTTGGGAAGCCTCACCTGATTGGCTTGAACTGTTCCATCCAATCTGTTCCTTCTTTTCCTTGCCGTAACTCCATGGAAAATTCAGAGACTCTTGGTTCACATGGAAACTTGACCCACTTCTCAATTGTTCTTTTGAAACCTTGTTACGACTTCTTAGCATTAAAAACCCTATTGAGGAGCCATTCCTGTGATACAATACTGATATTGCCAACATTCTACATTAAAAAGTGTGGACTGATGACTAAAGGAAAACTGGAAAGGGAAAAAGAAAACCGAACTTCAAGAGTGAGGTAGGAAGGAGAAAAATTCCATTTTGGTAGCTGCCTGTAAAGCAGAAGCCTTTACCATTCATTCAAAAACGTTAATGTTCATAAGCGTCATCACATTTTAGAGGTGGTCTTAAAGCCTAATTCCCTCATTTTCATTACACTTTTATTTATTTTGAGTGTCATGTAAGCCACAAGAGGTTTTTAAACAGAGGAGAGACATAATCTGACTTACATTCGGGGGGAGATGGTGGAAAGGGGGTAGGGCTGTATTGTATTGGGGGAAGACTCCACTGGAGGGACGTGTGTGCCAGGTTATATTGTTCTCTCTCTGGACGTTTCTATGATTTGGTTATCCCCAGTATTCTGAAAATTTACGATGATCTGTGTTGACACAGGTCTATTTTCATTTTTTGTCCTGGGCACTCAGTAGCCTTTTAGTCGGGAAAGCTACATCCTTAGTTCTGGGAAATTGTCTTGAATTATTTTTTGATGACTTGCTTCCTTCCATTTCCTCTTTTCTTTCTTTCTAGAATGTTCGCTGTTTGGATATTGAACTTCTTAGATGCCACTACAATGTTTTCGTACTCTCTTCTGTTTTCTTTCCTTTTGCTCTGTTTTCTGAGATTTTCCTCAACTTTATCTTCCACGTTTTTATTGCAAGGTGTGTATTATTTTCTTTTTTGAATTTTGTATTATTTTAAAATCTGCTAAATAGTAAAGCCAATTCCATGAAAAGCAAACACACACCAAGAAACCACATCCAGAGTGATCAGGACAGCATGCCAGAGCTGCATCAGGGCTAGACGATTAGAACCGAGAGAGTGAAGGTAGCATCTCATCCTTGATAAGGATGAGCATGGTGCCCCTTGATGGGAAGCACTTGTGTTCATGAGGCTGAATGAATGAGCCATAAGAGATGGAGATTCCAAGAGGGACTTGGGTATTCCCAGCGTGTTGTAGAAAGCGTCGGGTGTGAACAAGTGGAGGCTAGGTAAGCTCTGGGATCCCTAACACTGAGAGAGGGAAGTGATGCATTAGGTGCTGGGTCTTTGGCTGCGTTGCCTTTGGAATGTACGAGGCATTCATGTGTTAGGCACTCCATCCTCTAAAGCAGCTCCTTTTTCTCTTCCTGATGTTCCTGTTTTTGGAACCACATTGGTTGCCAGAGGCTATTATTTTGGCCTCTGCGCTACCTTTTCGTTCCAATCTCTCCTCTGTACCCCCCTGGCCATTATTCAAGACTTCATTTTTGCTTATCTCCTCCAGGAAGCCTTCCTACTTCCCAATTAGTCTCTAAATGCCTCTATTCTTTCCATCCTGGCTTGTTTTACGCATTGTTTTCATATTCATCTTAATGTTACTATCTTGTTTCAAAACTACTACTAGCTGCTCATTGCCTACTGATTATTAAAAACTCAATTTAGCATCCAAGGCTCTATTCCCTTGTACCCCCATGATACAGACAAAACTGACTACACGTGGTTCCCAAATTTGCCTCCCACCTTCATGCTTTTCTTCTTACTGTTCTTTCTTTCTGGATGGTCACCCTTCATTTCTGCCCAGTGAATTTCTCCTCGTCCTTTAAGATGCACCAGGTATAATTTCATCTTCCCCAGAACCTGGATATCACTTTGTAACACTGTTGCTACTTGTCACATTCTGCCTTGTGTACATGTTCCCCCCTCACTGGAACCCACCCCCCTCACCGACTCCAAAGACAAACACCAAATCTCATTCATTCTTGCATCTTTAGGAAGCACTGTCTCTTACGTATTATGGTTCTTATCTGGCTTCATTTACTTACAAAATCCAGGAAGAGTGCCACAAAAATGGATCCCATTAAGATTTATTCATTCAACTAATGTTTATCTACTGTCTGGTTCTTTTGTTACGTTTTGTTTTTAGAAACAAATAGTTAATGTCATGATTTGTTAATCCATTGAATTTATGATAAAGAAAAGAAATGCAAAATGTCTGCACAAGCTGCACCAGAATGTTGATTTATTGAAAGAACAATCAGAAAAAGTAATTCCATCCAGTACAAAAATGAGAGGGAAAAAAAGACCCAACAATATGATTCTAATGTAAGTGAATTTTGCATGAGGGAATGTATGAAGACATTTTAGTATCAAAATAATGGCAAGTCAGTAATAAAGGTTATGGTACATGATAAATAATTATAATACTTTGCATCACTATAAAAATATGCAGTCTTTCTAAAGAGATTTTTGTTGTTGGTTCCACTTCAGATGGTAGTAGATTATCTCCATTGTGTGCATTTAGAATATTGACATCCCTGTTAAGATTAAAAAAGTAAATCCAATAACTCTCCAAATTGTGTTAATATTGGCTATATTCTCAGAAGAAATTAGCATGAATTTTAGTTTAGGTTAAAAAGTATTTTCAAGGGATGGCTTATGTGCAAGTGGTGGTAATGGTGCATGAAGTAATTAGGGTGTTTAACAACCATGCAGAAAAAACTGCTAATTCTTTTTATTTTTACCCACAAAGATGGGAAAACCTGGAAAGTATCTGAATCACAGACATATTGGGGCATTTTGGGGGGAAAAAACCATGATATCAGATATCTTTGCAAAAATGATTTCCTAAGTCCTTTGGGTTTAAGAAGGTCATTGTCTTGAACTTATAGAGGACTTAGCTTGAAAAATAAAGGTCAACTGATTCCTGAGGAGACTTTAGTTTCCAGAGAGCAGTTTATGCTTTTCTTTAAATGCTTTGGTTATAGTATTATCCTGTTATTGATGTATTGACTCTAATGACTTCTGATGACTTGATGTTTTTATATCTATCTATATATATATGATATATATTTCATGTGTATATATATTTATATTATTTTGCAGTGAATCCAACTTATTTTCAAATGTGAATGAAATCCACAGTTTGGTTAGTCTGTGTTACCTTTTTGTTTTGCTAAAATTGAGTTTGCTAACTTTTCTCTGGGGAAAAAACCTGCAGCATTTGTTTCTTCAGCTCTATTCCTGTTATTGTTCTGCCCTGTGAGCTTTGCTTATAGCATCGGTTTCTGCTTCCCCCGATCCCACCGAGCATAAGTGTAACAGAGAGAGGTACATGTTGGTGGATGTTTCGTGTTTGAACAGCTGAACACCTGGCTACTGCTATGCAGGTGCCCAGAACTCTGGAGGAGGGGCTTTCAGTTAAGACAAACAAGAAGAATATGTGCAAGTTGCAGATGAGGGCTTGGGTATTGGACTTGAGATGTTTCTGTGTTCAAAACAATAAGGAAATGTGAGTCCCTTACAAGTCAGGGACTGAGTAAAGTGCTGGTCAGAGTATTTCTGGAAAATTTCTTCACTTACATAATGACTTCTGTATTTGTTGGCCTAAATGAGTCTACCATATCCTGTTTAGTTATGGTACTCAATTTTCAAGGATCACAAAGGGTTTCATACAGATGGTACCCAAAGTGATCACTTCTCATTATGGTGAAATTAAGCTCTAATATGCTATATATCAAACAAATAACCTGTCCAATGCCATCACCATAGTTTAGAATGAGAAATGAATTACATTTTGCTAAAAGTGTGCTCCCATATTCATTTCCCCCAAATTTGACAGCCATTACATTTTAAGTAATAATTAATCAAAATAGAAAGTATTAAGAAAACAGTAAGCGTCAACTGAGTGTTTACCGCATGTTCACCATCATATTAGATGAGATGTGGGAGAAGAAAAATGAATGGCTAAATACTTAGTAACATCACAGAGAGGCCAGTTTTGACACAGGAAAGAAGTCAGTGCAGTATCCTGGGGAGCCCAGTGGTGACCTAGTACTACCCTAGCTAGACTCACTGCTTCAAATAAGTTATTGACATTCCATAGCTAAGGGGAGAAGTAAATAGACCTTACTTTCTAGAAGTTGAGCCCCGTGTTCTTTTGGGGAGAGATGGCTCATCCGGATGATGTGGCATCAGTGGCACATGCCAGTATCTGTATGTATTTCCCTGCCCATCCCCCTCCCCCGTCAGACACTACACCACAGATGGCACGTGTTCATCTTGCAGTGGTGAAGGGTTGACATCAAAAGCAAAGAAACCCTTGAAACCCATCCCTCTGGGCCCCCAAGAGCAGCTTCCCCCCACCACAGCGATGAAAGCCGGAGATAAGAGGGGCATTCCCACCACTGTGCTCTCGCGGGCCGCTGACAGTTAACGCAGGTGGGCGTAAGGGGCTGCCTGTCTTTTGAAGGTCGTCTGTTGAACTAGAAGGCCACCTCCCTGGGGTCAGTGGCCTGCTTTGGCCCAGGAGCTGCTCTGAGAGTAGCCAGGTGGTGAATACCTGCCCGTATTTTCAGAAGACCAGAGGTGGCTGTCAAGAACTCCTCTGTCATTCGAATGCAAGGCGGTGAGCCTTTGCGATGAGTGGCCGTTGCAGGGGCCACCTTGATTCTTGTTTTTTCAGAAGTCCAATTCGATTGCTGAGCAGCTGGCTCATCTACCTCCTCCCATCAGCTAGACGGGAGGGAGGCTGGCTCTGTTCAACTCAGGGTGAGCACAGGTACAGTGCAGAAGAAGAGGAGCAAGCGTGAAATGAGTCTGCCATTCACCAAGCAAATGTCATTTGGCTTAAACTGGACTCTGCCATTTTATCTTGACCCACAACCCAGCACAACTCATCATAATACATTATCACATACAAGATAGTTGGCTCATGAATAATACCCCAGGAAGGAGACAGGAGTAAACAATGAAAACTCCCACACATGAGCACCATAATGTACTACAATATTTTTCCTTCCTTTCCTCAAAATCCTCCATGTAAAAATCCCAAGTAAGTCAGCAAACAAATCCCTCAGCTTCTTTTATTGCACTTTTGTTTTTTGGAGTGAATTTGTGATTTTTCATACCAGGGAGCAACTAAGCACAAGCTCCTGGATGGCTCTGAAAGTTTTCCTACAGACAATACATATTTATTGAGTGCTTCTGATAAGCAAGGGCACTGGCTCTCTGGAGTTGCAGCAGCAAAGACAGAATGCGTATTGCTGATAACTGCTGTGATGAATGCCAACCTGGATGAAGTGAAAGAGAGCATTTGGGTGAAAAGGGAAAACCTCGTTAAGGAGGTTACAGGTAAGCTGAGACCATAGTGGCAAGATGGGGCCAGGCTTGCAATGACCAGGACAAAGTGTGTTCCTTTTTGAGCCAATAGCTAGGACAAGACCCTAAAGTGGGAAAAGCTTGATGACCAGAGAAACATAAGGAAAGCCTGCGTGGCTGGAGTGTAATGAGAGAAAGCAAAGGTTGGTGGAGATGACTGAGGCAGGTAGGGTGGTCCTGAGATTGTATGATACTGGAGGTTACGGTAGGGAGTTGGATTTTAATCTCTGTGCTGCAGGAAGCCATGGAGGTTTTATTTGAAGTCTTTGATGTGCTTTATATTTTAAGAGATCAACTCTGCTTGCTGGTGTTGAGATGGGGTCAGGAGAAGAAGCACGATGACCCGCTATGTGGCTGGTTTTGCAGTCATTCACGTGGGGGGTGATGGTGGCTTGGGTGTTAATAGCAAAGGTGGAGAGAATGGGTGGATTCAGGACCTATAGTGGAGATGGGGTTGATGGGACTCAGTGAGGGATTACATACGGGGAGGCTGAGTGGGTGAGAAGACTTGAGGCTGAATACCAAGTTTATGCTTCACAGTTTTCTCTTCCAACCTCTGAGGGTTAAAGCTAGGGTAGAGAAAAACATGTTGATGGGGGCTTGAGATGTGTCTGGAACTTCCAAACATAACACTATGATATAGTAGGAGGTTTCATTCTTTATGAAACATCATCTTTCTGACTTGTGATACTTCTCAAGCCAAGTGCTATTTTCCCTCTTTTCCAGTTGAAACCTGTGGATTATTTAATTACACTCTCACTTTGCAATAGCCCAGCCTCATTCTCATTCATCTCAACATCTGAAAGAGGTTTTAAGCCCGTCATCTAAATATCAGTGGTGGCCACAGCACCTAGCATAGACCTGGAAATTGCCTAATAAATGTCTGGAATTGAATTGAAAAGGGATTTAGGGCAGTGCCTCTCTGTGTGGTCTGTAGTCCCACGTGGTTCTGTGAACTGTTTGTTACAAGTCCATGGCAAGAAAAGTCTGGAAATAAGAGCAAACATTTAGAAGCTTTTATAGCAAATTGAAATCGCTGTGACATCCAAGCCGCATTTCATTTTTCCAGTAATTTACTTTTATTCTGTTTTATAAAATAGCCATCTAAGATGTACTGGAAATTATCAGACAAAAAGACGAAACTGGGTTTTCACACCCAAACAGTTTTTTTTTTTTTTTTTTTCTTTGCGGTACGCGGGCCTCTCACTGTCGTGGTCTCTCCCGTTGCGGAGCAGAGGCTCCGGACGCGCAGGCTCAGCAGCCATGGCTCACGGGCCCAGCCGCTCCGCGGCATGTGGGATCTTCCCAGACCAGCGCACGAACCCGTGTCCCTTGCTTCGGCAGGGAAGCCCCATTCGGAGATATTTTAAATGAGATAACTAAGTGATAATCTCACTTAAAATAATAAAGTTGCCCATCCATAGTTCTCGAAGCTGATCCACATCAGAATCGCCTGAGGGAAGATTTGCAGATTCTGACTCATTAGGACTGGGGAGAAGTTTAGGAACCTGTATTTTTAAAAAAATAAAGATAATATTTTAGACTTAGGTAACAATTTGTGCCAGACACTGTTCTAGGAGCTTTCCCCACATTAACTCATTTAATCCTTATAAAACCCTATAAGGTGGATACAGATATTATCTCTATTTTACAAATGAGGAAATCAAGCCACGGAGTAACTTCTTAAGATCACAGAGCCAGTATTAGAAACTGATTGGGGTGTGAGGGTGGTGTCTGTCTAGAGGGTAGCACTTGGGAAAAGTGTCGCAGGTGCTGGTGGCCTTGGGGATGGCAGGTATGGGGACTGTATAGCCCAACTCTCTCACCCTCTGGGTGGTTATCCATTTCACTTGGAAAGATTGGGCCACTGACATTTTCAGAGTTATTTCCTTATGCTAAGATGATTGCGTTCTTCATTTTTTCTGGGCATAGTAATATAGTCGTCCATTTAGGGCATTTTGACTTATTTCCCCCAGTAGGCTCTTCTTGCCCTTCTATTTCCTATTAGCTCTCCTCTGCCCCCTGTGAAGTGCTTGTCTTTATCAGACAAATGCTTCTATCTTGAGTCTCCAAATAAAGTGAAGGAAATGGAAATAATATGTATGTCCTAGTGACACTTTATGAATGAAGAAATAGTGATTTTTAAAGATCTAGAGTTTAAATGATTAACATTAGTGTAACTAACACAGTATATTACAGATAATTTTATTTATTTTCACCTCAACTGAAGAAGAATGATGGTATTAAAGCTATGATTAATTCTATGGTGATGACTGAATTGTGGGCCACCTGAAAACAAGATGAAATTTTAAAAGGCCTTAATGTAAAGTCCTTCACTTAGATCCAGACATCCAGGGACACAAGTTTCTAGAAGTATTTCCTGGAGTCATTTCTAGAAATAAAGCTGTTTAAAAAATTAGAGCTAGCATAAATTAGCATTTACTATTTTTCGGGCACCGTTATAAGTTCTTTAAATATTTGAGCTCATTTAGTCTCTCCAACAACCCTATGGATAGGTACTATTATTACTAGAAGTTTACAGATGAGACCATTGAGGCACAGAGAGGTTGCATAACTTGCCCAAAGTTGCACAGCTGACAAGTGGCAGAGCTGGGATTCTAACCCAGGTGTCCTGGCTCCAGAGTCTGGGCTCTGAACCCCCCTTACTGGATTTTGGCTGGGATTATATCAACTCACTGTGGTAATGTCGGTAATCCGGTGCTGACCAGAATTTAAATTGTCATTTTCTGTGTCCTTCATTAATTTAAAAAAATGCGGAACAAAGGATTGTTAATAAGCGCTATGAGCTTATTATTAATTAGCATGATGTTTCAATACATCGACTCCATGGAGGTTCAGGGAAGGGTACAATAAAAAGGATCCTTAATTGTGAAGATATTGGGCAAACGTGGGTGATGACTGCTCATGGGACCATAATGTTGCCCTCTGCAATATTTCTATGTCGGAGGGGGGTTCACTGGAGGGACTCAGGAGTAAATTTAAGGGGCCATGGAAATGCGAACATAGAGATCTGGGACTGGGAGAGTTTTTACAATCCCCATTTGCAATGGAGGCATCTGTGTCTGCTGTCTCAATAAGGCTCTTACTTGACTTTCAATAGAGGGGACCAATCCTCTTTATGGAAGTGAATATTGCAAGTGAACAGTTTTGTTTTGTTTTCCCAGTGAATCCAAGACGAGCAAACATGGCTAGCAGTTTTCTCTCCATAACCCTACCTGGCCTGTTAAAATACACAGCTCCAAGCTTTACTGAAAGAACATGTTTTCATCATTTTTTTTGCCCTCTTCTGACTCTTCAAAGGAATTCTGGCCAAGAGTTCCAGGAACTCTGAATGTAGCTGCTGCAGGTCCATAACAAATTCACTAAGTGCCCCATTGTCCCCTGTAGCCTGGGCGCTCTTTTTGGTGGAAAGTGTAATCTCCTTTGAAGAGTTTTTTTCAAAACTCTGCTGAGTTATTTCGGAAAACCCAGTCTCTTAGAATCCTTATCTGAAACACTAAAAAAGATATGAAAATCAATTAACTTCACATATGAAAAAATTCTTCATATGTTTTATCTTCCTTTACATAGTTTCTTGATTATGTTTGGAAATAAATTGCCTTGATTATAAATTGGATGGAAAGGAATGTCTTTTAATTAATTTGAAACATGCTGTCATGTTGCTGATTTGTACCATAGAATGAGAAACTGAGTTGAGAGCTATAAGTCGTTCTGATAGGAGTGAGCTGCAGTTGTATTTTTATTTTATTTTTGGCTGAGTGGTGGACTCGGAGCTCTGCTTTCTTAAAGGGACAGACTGAAAAATCTGTCCTTTATTTGGAAGTCAGGCTGAGTTTTATTGGCTTTTGGTTGCCTGAGAATTTGTGAGAGCATTTTACAAACTTCTCCTGTTTTCTTTCTGTTTTTAAAAAATGATAACAAGAAATTACCAAGGTCATAAGCCGAGACACTGGCAACTACAAAGAAGAACTTTGAATGACGGAGCTGGACAGAGCAATTATGTAACAATCTCTTATGGCTAAACTTTATTAAGGGTATTATCTCATTTAATTGTAACTCCCTTTAAGCTGCGGAAACTTCTCAGAGAGGTTAAATAACTTAACCAAGGTCACTCTGTTAGTTCACAGTTCAGCCAGATCTGTTTGATTTCAAATCTATGCTCTTAATTGTTCAGGTCTTGGGATCTTAGGAATCTGGGGGCTTCTTGTATGATTAGTGGTCAATGCTAAATTGCTAACATTAATCTTAAGTGGTGTAAATAACAAAATATACCTTGTAAGATATATATGATGGTTAGTCTATAAGTCTACCTGTGAGGTTTTTTTTTTTTTTTAACCTGTGAGTTTTAATGTAGGGACTTAGATACCAGATAGCCTTTTGTTTGTTTGCTCATAATTGTCTTAGTACGATGGTATTCAAATTTAGGGTTGATAAAAGATTTAATGCAATAGAAAGTATTATCGATCTTTATTATGAGGCCATTATTCATTGCTGTGGCATTCTATAAATTTAAGTAAAAGTATAGGAAGTATTTATATCTAGGATTTAAAATACATGTGTTAAAAAAAAAGAAACTGAATATACCCAGTGACCAAATCTCTGAATATTTTGCTGATAGAAATAGAATAGATAATGTACAGGGATGAATTTACACCAATGTCAAAGACACCCATTGTTTTAAAAAACATTTTGTATCCTTACTTTGGAAATCACTGGAAAAATCCTGAACCATTTTTGTTTTTTTCTTAACAGAAGCCATAGTTTTAAAAGAAGACTTACTCCATCCAAGAAAACTTTTACAGATGACAGGAGGGCCTGGAGGTATAGGTATGTTATCAAACCAGAGGTTTACTATACTTTGGGACATATTGAAAAGATGTTTAAACATCTTCCAAAACCTGTAATTGATTAATACATGAGTTACATAATCCTCATTTTTTAGATGGAGAAACCAAAGTCTATAATAGTTAATCAATCATGTTAAAGATTATCCAGAATATTCCAGAATTATCCCTCCTTCCTGATGTTAATTGCTATTTGGTTTTTCTTCAATTCAAGACAATTAAATAGCATTCAGATGGGTTTAATTCTTATATTAATTCCATGGTGCAACATTAAGATATTTTAAAAATCACAAATGTACTAATTATTCAATACAGAAAGTTTGGAGTATAAGAAAAATAACACATAGGAAATACAAAACTTCCTGCCAACCCAGAAAACCTCTCCACAAAGATAGAAGAGAAAAAAACAGTTTTATTAACTGAATGAGCATTAAACAAGAACGTGATGCACAGCCATTAATGCAGGCAATCCATTAAGAGATTACAGAAACAGAAAGAAATCTCACCATTTTGTATAGCCAAGCGGATACAACCTGTTCCATACACGTTCTCAAGATAAACGATAACTAGTACTCAAATAAGAGGACTTGATAGCACTATTTGCCACACATAGTTCGCCTTATAGTTGGGATAACCATCTGTGTCTGCTAGTTGCCTTTACCCAAAGGAAAAGTAAATTTCTCATATCTTCATGACAGGAGGTAAGTTTGCAACATGAATCCCGGAAGGTAGGCTCCTGTCCTCCCAGGAAACTGAGAGTTAGGGGCCCTATCTTTCTTTCTTTCTTTCTTTTTTAACGTCTTTATTGGAGTATAACTGCTTTACAGTGTTGTGTTAGTTTCTGCTTTATAACAAAGTGAATCAGCAATACATATACATATATCCCCATACCTCTTCCCTCTTGCGTCTCCCTCCCTCCCACCCTCCCTATCCCACCCCTCCAGGTGGTCACAAAGCACCGAGCTGATCTCCCTGTGCTAGGTGGCTGCTTCCCACCAGCTATCTATTTTATATTTGGTAGTGTATATATGTCCATGCCACTCTCTCACTTCGTCCCAGCTTACCCTTCCCCATCCCCATGTCCCCATGTCCTCAAGTCCATTCTCTACGTCTGCATCTTTATTCCTGTCCTGCCCCTAGGTTCTTCAGAACTTTTTTTTTTTTTTTTAGATTCCATACATATATATGTGTTAGCATATGGCATTTGTTTTTCTCTTTCTGACTTACTTCACTCTGTGTGACAGACTCTAGGTCCATCCACCTCATTACAAATAACTCAATTTCGTTTCTTTTTATGGCTGAGTAATCGTCCATTATGTATATGTGCCACATCTTCTTTATCCATTCATCTGTTGATGGACGCTTAGGTTGCTTCCATGTCCTTCCTGGCTATTGTAAATAGAGCTACAATGAACATTGTGGTACATGACTCTTTTTGAATTATGGTTTTCTCAGGGTATATCTTGCATTCCTATACACTAATGATGAAAAATCTGAAAGAAAAATTAAGGAAACACTTTCATTTACCATTGCAACAAAAAGAATAAAATACCTAGGAATAAACCTACCTAAGGAGACAAAAGACCTGTATGCAGAAAACTATAAGACACTGAAGAAAGAAATTAAAGATGATACAAACAGATGGAGAGATATACCATGTTCTTGGATTGGAAGAATCAACATTGTGAAAATGACTCTACTACCCAAAGCAATCTACAGATTCAATGCAATCGCTATCAAACTACCAATGGCATTTTTCACAGAACTAGAGCAAAAAATTTCACTATTGGTATGGAAACACAAAAGACCCCAAATAGCCAAAGCAATCTTGAGAAAGAAAAACAGAGCTGGAGGAATCAGGTTCCAGACTTCAGACTATACTACAAAGCTACAGTAATAAAGGCAGTATGGTACTGGCACAAAAACAGATATATAGATCAATGGAACAGGATAGAAAGCCCAGAGATAAACCCACGCACACATGGTCACCTTTTTTTAAATAAAGGAGGCAAGAATATACAATGGAGAAAAGACAGCCTCTTCAATAAGTGGTGCTGGGAAAACTGGACAGCTACCTGTAAAAGAATGAAATTAGAACACTCCCTAACACCATACACAAAAATAAACTCAAAATGGATTAAAGACCTAAATGTAAAGCCAGACACTATAAAACTCTTAGAGGAAAACATAGGCAGAAGACTTTATGACATAAATCACAGCTCTATCTTTCTTGATAATTACTTTTTAAAGAGATGGCTCCCTGATCCTCGAGGAAACATCCCTGGATTGTAAAATTGGCAAGAGGCTTATTTAGCTTCTAAAAAATTTACATACATTTCGAGGAGGCAGAGAAAGAGCTTACAGTGATGAGTTTTAAGGTAAATGCTCAAAGAAAAAAGGGAGTTGGAGGAAGGTGTCTTTCCATTTTCTTTGCCTCAGGGTGAATTGATTTCTTTTCTTATTTCTAATTTGTATTCACCTTTACAACACCAGTATCAGCATCGCCTAAGATTTCGATTTCTAAACGTTACTCTTTTTCATGCTCTGTTTGGCTTATTAAATGTTGATGTTAATCTTAAAAGCATAAACACACACACACACACACACACACACACACACACACGCACACACACACACACACGTGATCCAGAGTAATTACTGGCAATATTTAGTTCTGTCCTTTTAAGTCTTCTCTCTGTGAAAGTTGACTTAAAAAAAATCTATGTGTACCATTCTCTTAAAAGGTCTTACTGACCTCTTAAGAGAGAGGTCAGGTGGAGCAGACAAGTGAAAATCACTTGATGTGAGATTTCTTTTTCAGTAGACTATATTTCACATATAGAAGCCTGCACAGGAATGAGACATTTTGCATAGCATTTAATTAGTGGCTGTTTGCTTGGTCAAGCTTTATGTGACCCGTGCAGTAACCAACATAATTATGGGCACAAATTGCATATGCAAAATTGAGACCCAGTAGATGTCCTCATCTACTCCCCTGTTCCCCTGGGGAACTGATGGTTCCTGACAATAGGGTTGTCTGCAGACACTAGCATGCAGTGGTTGCTTGCTTTCTCTCTGCTTCAGTGCTTTTCTTTCAAACAGCAGATAGATTAAAAAAAAAAAAAAAGAAGAAGAAGAAACTCACAATACCAGAGGAAGAAGGAAATCAGGGGTCAGGAGGGTACCTTCTTTTTTTTTAAAAAAATATTTATTTATTTTATTTTATCTTTGGCTGTGTCGGGTCTTAGTTGAGGCATGCAGGATCTTTTGTTGCAGCGTGCAGGCTTCTCTCTAGTTGTGGTGTGCGGGGTTTCTCTCTCTAGTTGAGGCGCGCGGGCTTAGTTGCCCCGCAGCATGTGGGATGGGATCTTAGTTCCCCAGCCAGGGATCGAACCCACGTCCCCTGTATTGGAAGGTGGATTTTTTACCACTGGACCACCAGAGAAGTCCCGAGAGTGGCTTCTGAACTGGCAGCTGGAGCACTTTATAGCCCTCACCACCCATTTGTGCAAGTCAGGTCTTTCCTTTGATTATTCGCAAGTCTCTCTTACCATTAGACTGAAAGTTCCCTGAGGTGGCGGCCATGTCTTATGTCTCTTCTGTACTTCCTATATCCTTTCTCAAATGCTGAGAATGTAGCAGGTATTCAGTAAGGATCTGGAGGATTTAGCTGAAGAGCTGGGGTAGTACAACAAGGGGATATATTGAAATGTTTTTTTATTTTACACTTCCCTCCATGTAATCATCTCCCTAGTTTACTTGAGGCATCTTCCTACCTCTTAGAAAGGTTACAACAGGGGTGCAAAGGGAAAGAAGGAGTTAATATTCCAGGTTTGGTATTTAAAGTAGTATGTTTGATTCTGCAGTAAGATAAGACATTTTTCCAGAGGGGAAAAGAAGTCTAGGGCTCCTTTCATAGGAGTTCCTCTCACTCCCAGCTTACCGAGAGGAGGCCTCAATGGATCAAAGCATAAAGATTTTCCAAGTGTAGAGGCACCTCCTTCTGCCTAGGACAGGTAGGGCACAAGACTTGATGTCCAGAAGGAGGATAATTTATAGAGGTAATGGAAAATCCGTGGTCTACTCCTCTGGCATGGGGGATGGGGAGAAGAGGAGGGGAGACAGGAAGTGAAGAAGGGGTGAGATCTCCTTTCTTCTGGGCCTGAGCCCTGGGGATGGGAAGAGTGTGTGTGTGTGTGTGTGTGTGTGTGTGTGTGTGTGTGTGTGTGTGTGTGTAACCAGCAGTAAGTTGGGATTCTGGGTGTAGATTTGTTTCTCAGGCTGCCTTGGCAGGAACCTGTGGACAGCTTCATCAGAAGACACTGGTCAGCACAGCCAGGTTAGGCCTAGGAGGGCCTGCTTCTTCTGAACCAGGCTTAATTCTCAAGTGACTGAAAGGGACCTAGGATTTCCTCACGTCCGCAGGGCCGGCCACTGAATTTTGCAGAGCCTGCCTGGGGAGCCTGGGCCGCTTTGGTGGGCAGAGGAGCCAGTGTTGCTGAGGACAGCAGGGCAGTGCTTCCTGGCCAAGTCTCAGGGGTGTGTCCACTGTGCCACCAGGAACTGAGGTCAGGCGAGTCCAACAGACCCTGAGTGATGCCAGCAACAGACTCAGAGGCACCAGCAGAATGTCCAGAGCATAGGTTCATGACTCAGTGGTCTCCAGTCCAGGGGTCAACCCAGCCTGGGCCCTCCGCAGCAGATGCTGGCTGACATCTCAAGGACCCCGGCCATCTCCCCTCTGCCCCCAAGAGGTCACAAAGCCACACCCTTCCTTTCCGGCTTTAAGGTGCCACCTTAGGAGGAGCAGAGGAAAGGGAGGTGCAGACTCTGAAACAGCATGTATCCAAGCCATCCCAGCCGAGATGGGATACCAAACAAGACTAAATTACTAGGCTGGACAAACCTTTCATTTTCTTCTCCTGCCATCAGCCTGGTGAAGGTCTTCAAGGGAAGCAGATCAATTACAGAGGAATAAAAGGCTCTTGGTTTCTGTACATCTGAGTATAGTGTAAGTGAATATTGATCCTGCTACACGGTGTGGGTGTGTTTTATGTTTCTTTAAATGCTCTGGGAATGAACATGTCCTAGCTTTCTCTGTAAGCTCCAAAGTTAGACCTCTGTTGATATAGGTGTCAGCAGGAAGCAGTGCCTCCCAAGGTGGAGGGACGGGGGGAGGAAAGCTTCCCGGTTGCTTCAGGTGAGGCGAGAGTGAGCTGCGAGAACTAGTGCGATGGTTTGACCAAAGCTGCTGGCCAGCAGATCTGAGCAGACAAGCAAATGTGCTTATTCTCTTAGAAAATACCCCTACTCTGCCTTCACATGGTCAGCCCAAATGCCTCATTTTGCATTAAATGTCAACTCATCTCCAGGGACAAAGATAAAAGCCACTTTGAATTTACCTATTTAAACGAGAAAACTCCAAATCTGTCAGCCATACTATGGGAGCAAAACAGATTCTCCATCACCGCTGCAAATAATGAGGTTTCCAGACAAGAACTGTGTGTGTGAGTGTGTGTGTTTGTGTGAGTGTATTTAGTTTTGAAGGCAGCATTTAAAAAGACCAAAGTTCTACTCCTAACCTGGGAATTAGCAGTAGCACGGACCTGGTGGACCTAGCCAGGGCTTGGTGTGCGGTAGGGCCATCAGTAATAGGGGGAAACTGTAAAAATCAGGGCAACCAGATTTTTCTTCATCAGAAGTATGCTGGTTGAAAGGGGTAGAGGGCTACCACCCTGTGCCAAGAGCTTGCACATCTTTTCGTGCAATATCTCATTTAGTCCTTTTACTAGCCCCGTGAACTAGAGATTTATGTATTGATTCTATTGAAAAGAGAACTTAAGCTTCAAGAGTCCTACCCAAGTCCCCAGTTGGTGGGTGAGAAGGTTTGAATTCGAACCTAGATCTGATTTAAGACTTATGCTCCTTCTGCTACCCCTTACTGCCTCCTTTTGGGAGAGGTGAGAAAATCTCTCAGGGGGAGCCAACAGTTACACTTTGTACTTCTTTATAGAACAGATCTCATCTGTAATTTTTTTTTTGAGGGGGGGGCACGGGGGCCTCTCACTGTTGTGGCCTCTCCCGTTGCAGAGCACAGGCTCCGGACGCGCAGGTTCAGCGGCCATGGCTCATGGGCCCAGCCGCTCCACGGCATGTGGGATCTTCCCGGACCGGGGCACGAACCCATGTACCCTGCATCGGCAGGCGGACTCTCAACAACTGCGCCACCAGGGAAGCCCTTGTAATTTTTTAAATTAAGTGTTTTCCTTCCTGGATGTGAGCAACATGAGAGCTGGGGCCACGTCTGTTTTGTGTATTATCAGTAACACATGACTTACGCCTGGCACATAGTACATGCTCAGTTTTCGTTAGTTGATTGTAAGTAACCATACGATATTGGAACCCTAAAGGTACACTAATGCAAGTTTTAGGGATTGTTCTTTGCAAATAAGCTTCCTGAGATATATCGTTAACTTATTTAGGAAAATAATTCTTTTTTTCCCTAAAGTTACAGATGGTTTGTGAGAGTCTTTGATGTTCATACTAACTAAAAACTCCTACATGATTAATAGAGAGATAAGAAATGTCCAAGAACAGGCAAGTCAACTGCTGAAGTGATCATTGTTAGTTTTCTGAATCTCCCGTCTTTTTCCTTCTCTTTCTTTTTTTCCCTCTTACAGACCAGGATAAGAGTTGGTTCCTAGTGGTTGGACGTGGGCTTTGTGAAACCTAGAGACACATAACGGGAATGGGACCTATACTTTGAGTTCAGGGGGGCACCATTGAATGGCCAGCAGCTGAGATTCAGGAATGTGCGGAAATTAAGCTGCAGTCAAACAATAGCTGCTAACAAGAAAGGAACACAGTGGGGAGAGAACAGAATGAATTGAAGGAGAGGTGAATATGGGGGTTCCTAGGGTTACCTGATTACCCAGGCACTACAGCACTTTTTTTTTTTTTTTTACTACTGCACTTTCTGATTAATACTTTGTGTCCATCTGGAAGAAGGCCTTATCTCTCCTCTTCTAGCTGAATTCTAAGCTGAAAATGCAAAAGTTAAGCTTGTTGGGAGGCCCAGGAAGCAGTGCATCTATTTCAATGAGGATGAATATTACTTCTGTCCCAGCCATTTGCACCTGGGAACCACATGGTGGTAGTGTTGCATCATTCCTTGTGAAAGCTTAACCCACAGCCCCATCTCGGGTAAATTCAATTGCTAAGCAATAAAATTGGGAGATGCAGGATGGTGTTGGTTTAACCAGCAAACATTATACTTGCATTTGGTACCACTGATTGTGTTTTCCGTGATAAAACATAGCACACTCTGGGAAAAGTAATACATTTTCACCCCTTGTTAGACTGCTTGCGTAATTCAAGCAAGTAACAAACGTGGACACCGTCTGAAATCCAGTCACATAGGCTCAGTTGTCCCCAAGATCAAACTAATTAGTTTTATTCTATCCAGCCAACACCTGCTTGAGAAGAACATTTAATGTCATAAAACAAACCACCCACCAAAACGTAAGTAAACTGTGAAAGGCCCACACATCAATGTCATGTCGCCAAGCTCAGCTTTGAAACAAAGCCTTACAACCTACCCTGGTGGGTTCTCTTGGAGGAAACTCTATTTTCTAATCTAAGCATCTCCATTAAAAATTATGTTCAGACTTGTGAAATGTTCCTAAGCAAATGGTATCGTTGGGCATCTTTTTCCTCTGCATTAGGAACAGTCTCTGAGGACACGTTCAGGGTTGAGTTCTTTCAGCAGATTCTTTTTTTTTTTAATCGAAGTTAGTTGATTTACAATGTTGTATTAATTTCTGCTGTACAGCAAAGTGGTTCAGTTATACATATATATACATTCTTTTTTTAAATATCCTTTTCCATTATGGTTTATCATAGGATATTGATTATAGTTCCCCATGCTATACAGTAGGACCTTGTTGTTTATACACTCTATATATAAAAGCTTACATCTGCTAACCCTAACCTCCCATTCTATCCCTCCTGCAACCCCTCCCCTGAGACAACCACCAGGCTGTTCTCTATGTCCATGATTTTCAGCAGATTCTTGAGTCCTCAGATTTCTGAGAGTGTTTGAGGAAAAGATTAAAGTGAAATTATGTGGTAGAATCAGATGCCACAGGGTTTGGAGTCTTGCGAAGTATGATGGACTTAGATCAAGTACTGAATACGTTTCAGTGCTTTTTAAGTCAGGGTACACGTGTTAGAATTGTTTGATCTAGAAAAGGTCCAGGTAAAAATGAGTTGTCTTGGCGGGGGGGGTTAAGGGAAAGAATGCCACTAGATCAGTGAGTGGTTCTCTGATTTTAGCAGGCATCAGAATCACCTGGAGCACTTATAACACAGATTCCCGGCCCCCACCCCCAGACTGTCTGATGCAGTAGGTCCTGGGTGGCACCTGAGAACTTGTATTTCTAACAAGTATTCTCAGCTGTCTGTCCAAGTGCAACATTTTGAGAATCCGTACTCAAGACCTATTTTTCCTAAAGAACAGGCAGCTGGTGATTCTTATTTAGGTGCTTTGCAGAGAATGTTGAGAAACATTAACTCAACAGAACGAAAGGCTTGCTTTAGGATCCAAAGATGCGAGTTCAAATACAAACACCATAACTTAGGCAGTGGATGAATAGAAGGAGTGACATAACCTCTTAGAACCTCAATTTGTCATCTAGCAAATAAGACTGTACTCAGATGTCAGGATTTGAGTCCTGGCTCCGCTAGTTACTATGTGACTTCATGCAAAATACTTAGCCATTCTGAGTCTGATTCCTTACGAGTTAAAAAGAGAGATCTTTATTTCAGAGCTGTTTCGGGAATAATCATTTATTGTTAAAGATTTGCTAATCCCTCGCTCCTTTTTATTTTTCCTTCCTTAGTTAATTTATGTACCTGAAAGCACTTTATGAAATATAAGACATCATAGAAATGTTAGTTAATATTTTACAGAGAAATTGCTTTAGGAGAAGACTTCCTGGGTCCCTAAGATGACCTGTTTTCGTTGACCAGCCTAGTGAATTCAGATAGAGTGGCTATTCTCGTTTCATGGTCTCACATTTATTCGACTGAAATCACTGGACAAACCTAAAGTTTGCATATGTAGTTCAGGTTGCAGGAGGGAGCACTAATAACTTCTGGAATCTTCTCCAGATTGGGTTGGTCAGCCGTTTCCCTCTTTCAGCTCCCATTTTAAAAGATAGGAATAAAGACCGAAGAGCGGGATGACTCAGTGCAGCTTGGCTGAGAGAATGGGGGTCAGCTGGGGGAAGAGATCTTGTTGGAGCTGTTTTCCTGTCTCAGGAGAGGTGGGTGCCCAAGCAGAATTTCCACATTATTGCTGTGTCTAATTGAGGTCAATATGACTTGTTAGGCAGTGAAAAAAAAAAAATTGGTCAGTTGAACGTTGGTTGAAGATGTTAAAGACCTAATTCTGTTTCTGCCTGTAACTAGTTGTGTAACCTTGGGTTAGTCATTTCCCTTCACAAAGCCTCAGTTTGCCCATGGACAAAATGACGGGTTTGCATGAGATCAGGTTTCTTAAATAGCACTCTGTAGATGGGATGCATGGACCACCCCAAACTCCAAAGCTTTTATCAGATTCCTAAAGGGGTCTATCGCACTAAAAATTTTAACCTCAGGTTTTATTGTTAACCTCAAGTCTAGCCTTGCAACTCTGCCTGTGCTGCCAAATAACCATTATGGCTGGGTTTTTCATTGAACAAGTCAAAGAGGTCAACTAGCTCTTTTGGTATTGTAGAGATACTGCCTATGGGTCAAACCATTAGGGGAAATTAACCTTTTAAGCAATGGTGAAAGAATGGAAAAAGATCAATGGTAAAGGAAAGGATAAAGCCATAGAAAGGCTTCTTGGTGCTTTGTAGCAGCAGCTGTGTAAATGTACTGCTGTGTAAGGGGCTACAGAAACTGGGCTTATCAGTATACTTAGAATTGACCACATTTCAAGTGATGGCTACTCACTAAGTCAATTCACCTGAGATTGATGGATAAACTAGAATGCCAATGTGATTATTTACAACAAGAGAGAACTCCTGCCTGTGCCTGGATGGCCCCTTTACCAGGCATTGAGCTGAGTTATCAATCAGCAGATTGTTGAATAAGGATTCAAAGCAAAAGGATGCAGATAGCTTTGAAGAATATTTCTTTTGGGTCAAGGTAAGGTTCCATTGTGCCAATTTCATTGATTATGCATCAGAAAGCACTCGGTAGACTTTTTGCTTTCTCCTGTTCCGTGTTGATTTATTTGGTTTACTTTTCAGTGGGCACCCTTGTTCTTTGGGGGCATACTTCACTTTGTCCCCAAGGTACTGCCTAAAAAGCCAGTTATTTTCCTTATTGAATGAAAGGATCATCTTGTGCAAACCCAGTTAAGTTGATGAGATACAGAGCATGCTTTTCTATTCACAACATCCTTTAGGTTGTTGACCCACGTTGCAAGCAAGTTGAGTGTCTAACTTCATTTACCACAATGATACACATCATTCTTCTTGAGTTTCTAGTAACTATTTCAATGCAACCGAGGCTTTTGTTCAAATACACTTTTTGTCAGTTCTCACTATAAGAGCCTGTAGCTGAAAGAAGCCTCTTATCTAGTTCTTGGCATCTTCTCTGTTTACCAAGAGAGGAGACTGACTGCTCATTCCTTTACCAACTTGTCAGAAGAACAACCTTTTAGCAGTTTGGGGATGATCGTATTCACTTCATGCACACCACACAGGCATAATGAGATCATCAGGGCGCTCCTGCAGATCCTTGCCCACCTGAACAGGCATTTTGTAAATTAAATCAGTAGTTGTCACAGAGTTCTAAACATTCTGCCTTTCAGAGAGAGAGGCAAACACACTGTAAGTGTACTTCTTCGCAAGCAAGGCTGATGTAGGAAAGCAAGCATTTCTACAAAATAGTCAAGACATTTTCACTGTTCCAGTTGATCTCCTCACTAATTCTCCCCTAGAATACCTACATTACGATTTGACTTGTGAAAAATTATTTACCCAGAGCTTGTCAGAAGCATATACACTGTATAAAGGGAAACACTGGGTTGGAATTCATGCTGCCTCATTCTTGGGATGCTAGTGATGCAAAATCAGTGGCAGAAAATTTCAGTAACTCAATCCTGCAGAATAGGATGCCAGCTACAGTCAGACTCCTCAACCTCTTATTTCCACACAATTGTCCACAGTTTTATCAATGCCAAGCAGGAGGTACAGATATGAAACTTGCTTTCTCCGACCCTCCTTCCTCTTTTGCCTTGTTTTCCACCCTTGGTGGTGGTCCTGCCCCAGCTACTCAGGTCATTGCCTCCAGCTACTCTCTTTCAATTCTCTATAAACTCCAGTGCCCTAGAAAAATGGCTCAATTAATCTAGACTTATCTGAGACATAAATGATTGACCATAGTTTGATATGTGATCCATCCTACATGATATTTGCCTTTTAATAGGAAAAACCCAAAGGAATACATTTCTGGTCCTAAAATTTCAGATTATAGCAAAATGGTAGGTCAAGTGTCGGGGCGCGGTAGTGGGAGCCAAGGATGCGTTTCTTGAGTCCCAAGAAAGCACATCCCCTTAAATCAGACCTTGTGTCATATTTCTACGCCTGAATTCTCTATCCTTGTTTCTTACTGTGCAATTGACATAAAAACACAATGGTCACTGCCACTCCTTCGAGATCAAGCATGCATTAACCTGTGGGGTCGTTTTATAGTAATTAAGTGATAAACCCTCTCTGAGGTGGTGCGCCATGTCGAAGGCTTTGGTAGTTGATTAGCAGGGGAGTGAAACTGAAGAGTTTAATCAACCACCAAAGTTGTTAGTTTCAAGTTTACGCTAGCACCACATTTGCAAATGTGTATCAAAGAAAGGAAGGAAGGGAAGGAGGGAAGGAAAGAAGGCAGGAAGGGAGGAAAAGATTTCCATCCACTGACATGTAGCACATGTGCTTTTCCGGTTTCATTGCAGGTTGGAGCAGATTTGGGCTACATTTCTCAATCCCAGCGCCGGGCTGTGCTGCCAGCTGACCTCATTCAAGGCTCTGGGCTCAGCTGGGGAGTGAGTGAGCAATGCTAATAAGGAGGCCAAGATCAGAATTTCCTTAAGGGTGGAGCCGGTTGGCTTTGTCCCTAGTCAGAGACTGCTCTAACCTCTCTCTCAGCCATACTGTAATCATTAGTTCCAAGGTAACAAGGATGAGAATATATGGATATATCTATATGACACATCCCAGTGTTTGGAAACATATCCAAAAGATAAAGTCTGTCGATAGCATTGTAGTACTATTATTGCTATATGTAAAGGATAACACCTCCCTCCTTCCTCCCTCATTCCTTCACTTGTCCAATGTTTATTATAGCTCATACTCTTTTCTGGGGTTGGTGCTGAGGGAAATACTAAGACCAATACAAGGTAATTCCTGACCTCAAAGAGTTTACAGTAAAGTGGGGTAGAAGCCTCCATACTGTTCTCCATAATGGCGGTAACATTTTACATTTCCACCAGTAGTGTACCAAGGTCCCCTTTTCCCCACATCCATGCCAACACTTGTTACCTCTTTTTTTTTTTTTTAAATAATATCTATCCTAACAGGTCTGAGGTTATATTTCATTGGGGTTGTGGTTTGCATTTCCCTGATGATTAATGATGTTGAGCACCTTTTCATATTCCTTTGGCCAAGTTTATGTCATCATTGGAGAAATGCCTGTTCAGGTCCTTTGCCCAGTTTTAAATTTGGCTGTGGAGTTGTAGGATTTTCTTATACTTTTACATGTTAACTATACCTCAATAAAGTGATTTAAAGAGTGGGGGGAGTCTAGAAAACTAATATTTACAGTGCATTTTCATGTATGTTGTATTAAGGAGAGTGTAATTGATTATTTCTGGGGGGAACCATAGAAGGCTTTTAGAGGAGATATCTGCTGAGTTGAATCATGAAAAATGGATAAGAGTTAGCCAGGTGGATTGGTGGAAATCTGGGATACTCCAGCTGGAAGTAACAACACCACACATAGGAATACTTAGAGCAAAATGGCAATAGCGTGTGGCTTTCTGTGGCTAAAGTGTAGGTGATGGGTAAGTGCAGTGATAGGAGATTAGACTGAAAAAGTGGGTAGGGGTCAGGAGGGTGTTTCTGGGCCATACAAAGAACTTTGAAATATACCTCTCTGGCAGTAGGGAGCCTTAAAATCTAATCTGGAAAAATATTTAATCTGTGGTCAAATCAAAATTTTAGAACAAGCCCTATGCTAGCACTACAGACAGCAGATTGGAGACAAAATTGGTAGCGTGACCCAGTAGGAAAGCTGATGTCATGGTGCAGGTGAGAGATGACAGGTGCAGGTGAGGGTCCAAACTCAGACAGTTGCAGTGAGTATGGAGGGCAGGGGACAGCTTTGGAAGATAATTAGTAAATTGGTATAACCTGATTAACTGTAGATGCATGGGGGTTATTGGAGAAAGAGTAGAAAAAGCTCTTACAAAAGGAGACAGAAGACCTTGAGGATATTCTTTCCAAAGATGGGGGAACTACCTCTCTCTCAGAGAGTCAGCACTTTCAGAGAGTATGGCTGCCATGGGAGGGAGTTCTGGGTGGGGCCTGATGGGGAAGTCTGCATGAGGCCCCCAGATGCTTGGGTGCTGGGGAGGAGACAATAAAAACAGGCAGGAGAGCTGGGAGCCTCGACTGAAGAATGGAGAATAGTGCCCCTTACATTTGTCACAGACCAACCCGAGGTGGCTCTTCAGGACAGATCTTTAACAGTAGTAATAATAGCAGCAATAAACTACATAGCTCTAAGCACTTTATGTACATTGGTGCATTAATGATCAGGAACCTGAGCACAGAGAGGTTGATAACTTGTCTGAGGTAGAGCTAGTAAGTAGTAGAGCTTTGAATCTAGGCAGCCTGGCTCCAGGATCCGTGTGTTATCCCTCAGCTGTCTCCCAAATGACTGGCAAGAGAGGGCACGAGTCCGTAAAACCCTGGATTGTGTCTGTTTCTTTATGCCAGCGATTCCAAAGTGAGTCACTCCAATTTGATGTGTACTTTAAAATAGAGAGAGGGAAGGATACTGTCCTTGTGTCCTTGAATTCAGGTGAGAGTGAGTGAGGAGGGAGATCACTTTGAGTCAAAAGGTTCTGGGATGCCTACCCTACTGGCTGGAACTTCGGAGGATGAATTGACCACATTGAGGGAATTCTGTCTTTTTAAAATTTACTAAAAAAATTTTTTTTGGCTGTGCTGTATGGCATGTGGGATCTTAATTCCCCGACTAGGAATCGAACCTGTGCCCCTGCAGTGGCAGCATGGAGTCTTAACCACTGGACCTCCAGGGAATTCCCAAGGGAATGCTGTCTTAGCCAGTCTAAAGGTGATGTTATTGAACCTGTGTCTTTCCTCATCAGCCTGCTTCTGGAAGTGGTGGGCAGCTGAAGCCAAGATGACAAAGGAGAAGATTAGAGGTACCAGAGACCTAACCAAGCCATGGATCTGGAAGATGAAAAGGTGAGCCTTGTTTGAAATTGCATCTCCTGGGCCCACTTCAGTGCCTGAGCTTTCAGACAGAATTGTGGCACACACACTTTTCTTTATTTTAAAAGGTAAAACACTGATTGTTCTCGAGACAGGAAACTCACCTTAGCTGTGAACTAATGTCCCAGTTGAATGTAGGGATCACTGTCTCCATGGCTTCTAACCCCGGGCAATGTTTTATTGCAATTACCTGTACCACCAGTTGCTATAGTTACCTATTGTCTATGCGTCAAGAGGAGAAATATCTAGCTAGGCTAGCTAGCAGGAGAGAAACAGGTACTACCGTCTGACAAAAAAAGAGTGGGACACGCAGAAAAAATATCTTTATCCACCCAGTGGCAAGTTTTAGAACATCTACCCTATTCAGAGGCCAGTGATCTTGTATCTCCACCCCCCTTTCCTATGGGAACCACCCCAGTTCACAGCGGTGAGCCCAGACGAGTCAGGTGTGAAACAGGTGACCACATCGCCATGGTTATAACTAATTGGACCATGGTGAACACCTGACCTCAGCTGGGACCATCAGATTCTCACCCTGGAAATAGGTCCTGAAGTTTTTCTAGCCAGTCTGGATAAACAGCAGGACCTTCCTAGGGAAGCTTGGCAGTCTAGGGACCATTTTCTATCCTGTGGAATGAGGAGAAGAGAAAGGAGGTGTGTGGAGAGAGAATATGCCTGTTTGCAGAGAGAGCAGGGAGGAGAAGGAGAGTATCCTGAGAGTTTTTCAGTTTCTGGTTCCTTCCTTCTTGAGGCGTGATTATTTTTATGCCTCAGAGTTTTTTCTTACGTTTTTTTGTTATTTTGGTTTTTTGTTTTTGTTTTTTTTGCGGTATGCGGGCCTCTCACTGTTGTGGCCTCTCCCGTTGCGGAGCACAGGCTCTGCACACGCAGGCTGAGTGGCCATGGCTCACAGGCGCAGCTGCTCCGCGGCATGTGGGATCTTCCCGGACCGGGGCACGAACCCGTGTCCCCTGCATCAGCAGGTGGACTCTCAACCACTGTGCCACCAGGGAAGCCCCCGTTTTTTTCTTTTGATGATTATGATGATGATTTGCTCACACTGGCATGAATTAGTTTCTATTACTTGTCACTAAACACTTAAACTCTGCTCTAATATAGACTATCCTCAAGACCACCCTTATGGGATGAATTGTGTCCCCTCCCCTCAAACTTATATGTTGAAGTCCTAACACTCAGGACCTCAGAATGTGATAGTATTTGGAGTTAGGGTGTTTAAAGAGGTAATTAGGTTAATATGAGATCATTTGGGTGGCCCTTAATCCAATATGACTGGCATCCTTATAAGAGGAGATTAGGACACAGACAGACACTGAGGGAAGTTCATGTGGAGACACAGACAGACACTGAGGGAAGTTCATGTGGAGACACAGAGAGAGGGTGGCCATCTACAAGCCAAAGACAGAGGCCCTCAGGAGGGACCAAGCCTTCTGACACTTTGATCTTGAACTTCTAGCCGCCAGAATTGTGAGAAAATAAACTTCTGTTGTTTATGCCACCCAGTCTGTGGCGGTTTGTTATGGCAGCTGTAGCAAACTAATACAACCACTCTCCAAGATATGAGACTCTAATTCCTCCTCCCGGACGCGCAGGCTCAGCGGCCATGGCTCACGGGCACAGCCGCTCCGCGGCATGTGGGATCCTCCCAGACCGGGGCACAAACCCGCATCCCCAGGCAGACTCTCAACCACTGCGCCACCAGGGAAGCCTAATGCTGATTCTTTTCTTAATGGTGACCCTTCAAGAAAGCAGCAAAAAGATCTTTTACTTTGGCTAAAAAGTAAGCCAACAACTGGCATTGAAGGACCCTGAAGGAGTACAGCTCTGAAGGAATATATCTTCTTAATGCTCTTGTTTGGCTTAAATGAAAAGTGTTCGGCTTCATGTCTTCCCAAGGAAAGGTGTCTGCTAAGCTTTAATTTTACATGGGAAAATGATTGTTTTTTACTAATTGGAATAAATAGGAACTCTTTCTTCAATTCATTTATACTCAGGTGAAAACAAAGTGAGTCAATTTGCAGAAAGTACAAGGGCTTGCAGATTCTCCCAGTGCCCTTGAGTTCTGAGGTCAGGGTATGAAAAGGCTTTTCCATCAATTATCATTGCATTAGAGAATTATGTAGAGAAAAGTGTCCAGGTCCAGCTTTTAATCAGGAACAAGGTGTTTAGGGAAATTCTTTTGAGATTTCCAAAAAAAAAAAAAAAAAAACAAAAAAGCTGAGAGGAGAGGTGAAGGCCAAGAGTGAATAGAAAAAGAAAAAGATGTTGATTCAACTGAACTTCAGTGCTGTTTAAAAGGTCACCAAGCAGAGGCAAGGTGCAAAGGAAATGGGAATAGTTTGTAGACTCAGCTAACACAATACCTGCTAATAGAAATAGGCACCGAAAGAATCCTGGCATTTGTGTGTGTGCTTCAGGGTAGTTTCTCTTTTTTTTGGGGGGGGGGTACACGGGCCTCTCACTGTTGTGGCCTCTCTGGACGCGCAGGCTCAGCAGCCATGGCTCACGGGCCAAGCCGCTCCGCGGCATGTGGGATCTTCCCGGGCCGGGGCACGAACCCGTGTCCCCTGCATCGGCAGGTGGACTCTCAACCACTGTACCACCAGGGAAGCCCAGGGCAGTTTTTCTTGAAAGGAGGCAAAGGGAGGGACTTTGGAGCATTTTGTGATGTTCTCATGTTTCTGAGGAGTAGCATTTATTCTGTGGTTACCACTAGAATAGACGTGGCAGGTAAGTTTAAACTCATATGCAGATCTGAATATTTGGAACATTATCTCCCTGGAGGATTGTGTTGAGATAGATTCTGAGGATACATTCAGATTCAGTAGGAAAGGGTATCAGTTAGGGGTGAGTCATGAATGAATACATGAATGCTGTCCATGTGCCACCCATGAGACCAAAAGTCACAAATTGATGGTCCATGGAACAAATGGGGACTGTAAGAGGTTTTTCTTGGCCCAGGTGGTCTTCTGAAAACAAAATCTGAGCTAGACATTTAGAAGTACAGAGATTTCATTAGGAAAAAAAAACCCTTACAGTTTCAGTTTCTCTTAAAAATTGTTAACTCCAGCAATATTGGTTATTTCCACATGACAGTAGGATGGAGCTGGGCAGTGACTCAGTTTAAACATGGCCCCTACAGACACTGGGGTGTGTGACTACAGGTTAATTAGGTCTGCTCTGGGCTCAAGATCATGTGGCTGCAGATCAAGGAAGTGGCCAGTAGATGGCGATATAAATCAGAAAGGATTGAAATTTTAAGACCATCCCCGCCAAAGGGGCAGAGAAACGGGCAGGCAAGTGTGGCAAAGGCAGACGGTCATTTAGCAGGGTTTGTAAAAACAATACCACGTCCCACAGCATTTCTAAAATAAGTTGGGAGGGCTTCCCTGGTGGCGCAGTGGTTGAGAGTCCGCCTGCCGATTCAGGGGATGCGGGTTCGTGCCCCGGTCCGGGAGGATCCCACATGCCGCAGAGTGGCTGGGCCCGTGAGCCATGGCCGCTGAGCCTGCGCGACCGGAGCTTGTGCTCCGCAGCGGGAGAGGCCACGTCAGTGAGAGGCCCGCGAACCACAAAAAAAAAAAAAAAAAAAAAAAAAAAGGAAAACTTAGCAGTGGTTATTTCTGGAGAATAAAATGATAGGGAACTTTTCTAATGCATATATTTCTCCAATAAAAAAATAAAATAACTGGGGAATGCAGTCTTTTCTGGAGGGGTTGGCAGCCTGAAGTTCTACAAGGATGGAGCTGTGACTGGTAAAAACTGAATTCTGGAGAAATCTTTCCTGCTCTACTTATGCTACTCTGGACATCACCTTTTATGGGTTGAAAAGTGAGATATTTCATCAAACTATTTTATTTAACAATTTTTTAATGGAATCAACAGTACAGACTAAACCACTCCTCTGAACTCCAGAGCTGCATGTTCAACTGTCTACATACCATCTTCACAGTGTCAAAAATACTTCAAACATACGTGTCCAAAATGAAAATTATTTCCTCCCCAAATCTGCTCCTTCCCGTCTATCTCAGGGAATAGCACTTCCCTCCATTCAGTTTTGAAAAACAGGGACCTCTTGCTCACTACCTGCTTCCTTCCCAGCCTGGCCCAAACATTATAAAGCCCTGGTAATTCTGCCCCTGAATATCTGTTGACTCTGCCCCCTTCTCTTTGGCCCTACTGCTCTCAGAGTCCTCACTTCCATCACTTTTTGCAAAAAACAATGGCAAAGGCCTCACTGGTCTCTCACACCCCTCTCACACCACTTCAAACTTTTTTTCACGGCAACCATGGTCACCCTTATAAAACCCCAAATTGATCATGTCCCCTCCCTGCGTCACATAGTCCAGAGGCTTCCTACTGTTCTCAAGACGTAAGACCCACTTCTTTGCACACACACACATCCTCACAACGTCTTGGATTTTGCTTCTTACATGCCCCACGTAGCTTGTCACCTTCCTTTCTCTTAGCAAATCCATCTTCATAGGAAAGCAGATCAGCCCAAAAAGGACTATGTGTTAACTTCATCTCTGATTTATACAACCAGCAGGTTTTTACTTTATTTATTTATTTATTTTTTGCAGAGAAGTAAATTTACTTACCTTAGCTACTTAAAAAGGGATGTTACTATGTCTGTGGCTTTGAGCAGAGGTACTGGAGGGTTTCCAATTTGTACTATAATAACACACTTGGGGGAGTCATCCTGAAGAGCAGGAATCCAGCCTTTGTAGAAGTGAAGATACCAACTAGGATTTCAGACACCAAAGAAGCCTAGGTCCTGGCTGGCAATTATTCTTAATAAAGATTTGTTGATGCTGATGGTGTCAGAAACTGAATTGGACACGAGGCATACAATAATAATTTAGACATGGTTCCTATTCCTAAGTGGCATAAAATTTAGTGGAAGAGGACTAGAGAATTTTGGAGAATTAGACTTCAGAGAAGTGACACTTAATCTAGGTGTTGACGGATGATTAGGAGTTTTCTGAGGCAAAAAAATGTTTTCTCAGAAAGGAATTTTGAATGGAAGAAGGAGAAAGAAAAAAACCACAGAGGCCCAAAAGAGTATTTGTTGATTAAATGATCGGTTGTTTGGAATGAGTAGAGCTTAGGACACACAGGGGCAAGTTTCTGGAGACGAACTTGGTGGGGTAGGCTGTGTTGAGAATGATGCTAAGAAATTTGGACCCGATTTTAGATGCTAGGGAATGACTGAAAGTGTTAGGCAAAGGGGTAGCTTGATTAGACTTGTATTTTGGAAAGATAAAGTGGAAACTGTCTGGAGGGCAGATAGAGGTGGGGTGAGTCTGGACTCAGAGGGAACAGTTGATAGAAGATTCTGGATAGTTCAAGTGAGAGTGTGACAAGGGTCTGAATGTGGAGGAAGAGGATGGATTCAAGAGATATTTCAGGGAAACAATGGGCAGGACTTAGTGACCAAAAATAAAGAGCCCTGGTCCGGGAAGATCCCACATGCCGCGGAGCAACTAAGCCCATGTGCCACAACTACTGAGCCTGCACTCTAGAGCCCGCGAGCCACAACTACCGAAGCCCGCGCACCTAGAGCCTGTGCTCCGCAACAAGAGAGGCCACCGCAATGGGAAGCTGGTGCACCGCAATGAAGAGTAGCTCCTGCTCACCAAAACTAGAGAAAGCCGACACGCAGCAACGAAGACTTAATGCAGCCATAAATAAAAAATTTATTTTTAAAAAAAGAGCTCGGAAAGTAGACGATTTCAAGTTCACTTACTTGGTGGTTACTCTGTGCCAGCACTGTACTAAGCATGAGAGATTAAAAAAAAAAAAAAATAAGGAATGGTTCCCATGTTTCAGTAGCTGGAAGGAGAGGCAAGTATGATAATGAATACATACAATGCAATGTCATGCATGTAATGATAGACATGTGTATAGAAATAGTACATGGGAGGCTGCCAAGAATGATTCTAAGTTTTCTAGCTCTGGTGACTTGGTGGATGTTGATGTGTCTTTGAATAGGAGAGGAAAAATGGAAGAGGTATAGGTTTCTAGAGGTCTTCAATGCATTGGTTTTGATGTTCACGAGGCAATTGGAACTTAAGATAGTCTAGCAATTGTCAGGCACAGTCTAGCTCACCTTGGATTTGCAAGAGTTACAGAAAAAGAAAAAAATAGTAGCTGTCTATAAAAAACACTGCTGGCATGATGTTTCTCCTTTTAAATGTTTTTGTTATGAATATAAAGAAAGAGACTATTAATTGCCTCTTTACTTCCCACAGTCCTGATTTAGGTTTAAAAAATTCTTCCTACACTAATTACAAGGGCTCTGTCTATTCACCCTGAAAACTTAGTTCATTGTTATTTTTTAAAATAGAAATAGCACCAAAGGCTAAACTCATTTTTATTTTGTAGGCAAGAGGATGATATCCTAAGAGGGCCTCATAATCAGAGTTGCCTTCTAAAGGTCAGATGACCTATACTTTTACAGTGACCTATACCTGATATGGGTTCAACAGTAATTTATGGGTAGGTAGGGATTCATGCAAAATATTTCATAGTTTGCAAAGATTCATGAAACAGCCAAGTGTAATTACATTAACTTAACCAACTATCTGGAAACTAAGTTTAACAAAAGGTAGAAAAGAGGATAATACCAAAACTAACTTAAAGACTATTCTAAACTATGTAATTCTTCTTTCTTTTTTTTTTTTTTGGATAGAAAAACTCTTCCAGGGAGCTCAAAGAATTTGGCCAATGCTGTTCCAGTTTTAACACTCATCTGGAGCCTGTAATATGCTAGTTCACCAGAGAGCAATCATAACATGATGTTAGGAATCAAGGATGACTTATGTAGGTCTTCTGTGCAATAGTGGGAGAGATGTTTTAGGCATCACTGTGTTCAGGAGGAAAGAGTGTAACTTGGAAATGAGCATAAACAGAACCAGGATATCACTTGATGTGAGCATGAAAAGGGCACCTGAGGCCACCTGTGTTAGCAAGGAACAGTGGTTCTCAGTCTTTTGAATTTCACTGACATACTGAGCGCTGGGGTTTTGGGGGCAAGTAACCTTTTATTTTGCCAATACAAAGCCTGTTATCTACTATTACTCTAAGTTATGAAAGTACATTAAAACAATTTTATTGGCCTATAGTTGATTTACAGTGTTGTGTTAGTTTCAGGCGTACAGCAAAGTGAATCAGTTATACATATACATATATTCACTCTTTGTTTTTTTTTTTTTAGATTCTTTTCCCATATAGGCCATTACAGAGTATTGAGTAGAGTTCCCTGTGCTATACAGGAGGTTGTTATTAGTTATCTATTTCATATATAGTACTGTGTATATATCAATCTCAATCTCCCAATTTATCCCCCACCCCCATCCCCTGGTAACCATAAGTTTGTTTTCTACATCCCTGACTCTACTTGTGTTTTGCAAATAAGTTCCTTTGTACCCTTTTTTTAGATTCCACATATAAGTGATATCATACGATATTTGTCTTCCTGTGTCTGACTTACTTCACTCAGTATGACAATCTCTAGGTCCATCCATATTGCTGCAAATGTCATTATTTTGTTCTTTCTTTACCAGTGAGTGCCAGGACCTGCCCTGCTGTCCCGGGAGCGCGCGAATAACTCCTCCCAATAAAAAAGAAAGGACGTTTTTAACATCCAAGTGTTGGAAGGACACTGGGGCAGTGACTGCCCTGCATTCAGCACAAGCCACAGACGGACTACAGTTCCCAGCGTACCTTGCAGTTACACGGGCCCTGGGGATAGGGCAGAAGTGAGGCTCACTGCTCGCGGCCCTGGCCGGTAAAAACCCCCACAATCCTCCTCACTTTCATCCCCCACAATCCTCCTCACTCTCATCCTCCACGTGTGGAGGCAGGTGCTAGGCTTCCCGCGAAAGACCGGGTTCCCGGGTAGTGGCTGAGTCACAGGGTAGCAGGAGCCGGAGTGCCCACAAGGCCATGTGGAAGGCCACTGTCAACCCGGAATATTTTCACTGGATTCTGAGTGGGCGAGTGTGGAGCCGTAACTGACTTCTGAGGAGGGGACGGTGGCCTGCAGTGTGCTACTGATATCTCTGGGAGCTTGGTGAGGCTCCTTCTGGGAAAGAGGAAGTAAACTGGAAGCCGGAACCAACTGCTTCTAGAACTAGCAGCTGCCGTCAGGTAAGAAGTGGTGCTCAGGTGACATTGATGGGTGTAGCAAAACAAAGCAACCCACAAAAACATGAAAAAACAAGCAAAACCCCCAGACAAGCCCATGAAGGAGCACATCCCTTATTCCTCCTCCAGCCTTGCAGGCCCCTTGTGGGACCTCGTACTGTTAGAACCTTCAGGAAATAGCCATTAAAGCATAGTGTGGTTTGCTGAATTCCAGCTCCAGCGTCATAAAGCTGAGTATGAAAGGTGGGTTTTGAGAAGAGATACAATAGCTTAATTACCAGCCCAGTAAGAAGTATACTTTTATTGCAATAAACCACCAAGATATTTGTGACAGTAGCTAATCAAAACAGATCCCTAAAAGAAATTTAAATTGAACAAATTTAATTTCACAAAACGCCGTTTTTTTTTCTTTTCTTATTTCAGTAAGGATTTGGTGAAAATCCACCTCCTGATGCTGTTCTTGGGGAGGTGTGTGGAAGCCCTGGGGTTTTGAGGGCAAGTAACCTTTTAATTTGCCAATACAAAACCTATCATGTGCTATTACTCTGATGGCTCCATCCTTTCCTCCAAGTGTTTGTTCTGTTCTCAGATGTTCACAAAATCGTGGGTGTGAGTGTGGGTGTGGGAATGGAAGGATGAATTTTGGTTGGGGGCAAGAACAAGATGAAGTGATGGTTTAGTACCAGTTTCCTTTGGGCTCCTTGGATTGGGTTTAAATTCCTCTGGTTGGAGGAGTAGGAGTAAAAACTGACTTGTTTCTTGTGAGAAATCCTGTTGAGGGAGTGTGTTCATCAGTTAAAAAATAATCAAGTAAACAAGACCAGGGAGTCCATCAGCAATGGCATCTACAAGGAGAGATCTAGCTTTCAGTGGCTGGAACCAGGTGGGGTTCAGGACTGTGTAACCAACCTTATACTAAGGTGTTTAGCAGGGTAACAGGGAATCTGGGTCTCTCATACTTTGGTCCAAGGGTACTTGGTATGGTAATGGGGCATCAGAGGAGAAGCTCAGACAGGAAGGGTCCAGGGATGTGTTGTGGTCCATGCGCGGTTGGAAGAAGAATTTCCAGACATGAAGTATTTTAGAAAAGAGTGAGTTTCTTGAGAACAAAGAGCAGAGTTACTGAGGGGCACTGCAAACACAGTGGGGTGACTTCCTGATAGACCAGGGAGAGCCCGACCCCCTTTGTGGACTAGTGGCCAACTTTTATAGCCTTAAGACAAAGAAAATTCCTGCTGGCAGGATGGCATTAGGTGATTGGTCAGGATGCTACAAGGTTGCTACATGCTGAATATTTTACCTAATATGGAGTCGGGGCGCTGTCCGGTTTAGATTAGGAGAGCCCATGGCAACAGTTGCTATGGGGGCTTGGTTGATTCCGGGGTTTTTGTCCTGTGTCCTTGACGTAGGGTGTCCTTGATGTACGGCTCCGCAGGATGCTGTGTGTCCTGAGGTTCGAGGATTGTCCTGGGAACTGGGCAGTGTAGGAGCCTCAGGCAGCTCCAGGGAAGCCTGGTGGCTGTGGTTGGACACTGCTTCCCGGGATTGGAAACCTTACTTAACTCAGCATGATGATGTCTATAGTCCCAATAGCTTTCTTCCTTGTAATCATGGCCTGCTGGGGTTTCCAGAGTCACCTACAAAAATGCAAAGAAAAAGGCATTTCGTTATAACTGGCAATTTTATTATCATCAGGAAGTCAAGGAGAGAGAGCAGCTTGATGTCTCAAGCTTTGGAGCCAGGTGGGTAGCACCCACAGGAGGGAAGACTCTTCACGTGAAAACTTGTGACAACCACAGGTAGCACCTGCAGCCTGCTACTGCCTCAGGCCTTCCACAGGCCGGGCCTGCATCACACTTCTGAGTATCAAATCGCCTAACTCATACATACCGCAGGGAAACATGCAGGATTGTTAGGCTGTCTTAGCAGAGCTGTCTGCACTAACAGAAGGCGTAAGGCATTTGTCTGAAGACTTGTAGGGCCATGAAATAACTCTGCCTCGTAACTACCAAATCCCAAGTAGAGGAAAGGCTATGGATGCAATTTCAAGATTGTCCCCAAATTGCTTTATGGTGTCAGTTGTTCCTACTCACTTTATGGTTTCTGCCTTCTGTTGCACTCCTCAGCCCTCACACTCAAGGTGCCTGTCAGTCATGACCCACTTCCATGATTCTGTGGAAGCAGGGTGACACAGAGGTTAGGAGTCCTGGGTTGTGACATTTGGACTTAGGCCCTTTAAGCCTCAGCTTTCTTGCCTGGAGAATGAATTTCATAAGAGCCTGTCTCTTATAGGGTTAGTGAAACGATGCATGTAAATGGCCACATAGTAAGCGTTGGACAAATATGAACTGTTATTATCACATTCTCATCGCCCATACTGGAGTGTATGCTCCATGAGGACAAGAGATACTCTTAATTATCACCAGGTCATCACCCAGTCTGTAGCACATAACAAGGAACCAGTGATAGTTCAGTGATGTGCTTACCTGGACCATTTCAGGCCGTACCTGTCTCTAAGCTCTCTCCTAAAAGCTGGAGATCTGGAGGCCTCTCTTCCACGACAGAAGCATACATTATAAAATAAAAGCTGTGAAAATGAAACCTAACATTTTAGTACAACATAATATTTCTTAGTGTATACTGCTAGTACATTATGCTGAACTACTTACTGTTTTTAAGGGTCACCAATGTTTTTAATCTTAGCAATACTACAGTTGTTTTAACCTGTATGTGAACAAGAGCCACTTGACTTGCTTGTTACAATGCAGACTCCTGGGCTCTATCCCTGGAGGTTTTGGTTCATAGGTCTGAAGTTCTGTTTTTTTTTTTTGTTTTTTTTTTTTTTGCGGTATGTGGGCGTCTCACTGTTGTGGCCTCTCCCATTGCGGAGCACAGGCTCCGGACACGCAGGCTCAGCGGCCACGGCTCACGGGCCTAGCCGCTCCGCGGCATGTGGGATCTTCCTCTACCAGGGCACGAATCCGTGTCCCCTGCATTGGCAGGCGGACTCTCAACCACTGCGCCACCAGGGAAGCCCTGAAGTTCTGTTTTTAAAAAGCTCTTCAGGTATATCTGACGTAGGAGGGTCTTGGACTAAACTTTGAGAAATACCTCTCAGTTCACTAACTTACAAGCTGAATTGTGCATCTGAAAAACCATCTCCCATCATCAGTTGGACCACTAAAGTCACTGTGGGAACAAGGGGTTGAACATCCACAGTGAGCGTGGGAAGAGCTGAGGAAGTGAAAGTCTGGCAGGGGAGGTCGGAGAACCAGAGAAACAGTAACTGAACATGATAGCCTGAAGCACTGGTCCAGGCGAGCAGGCCACAGCTTGGAGGAAATCCCACAACCTGTGGGTGGCCATCTGCCCACGGGGACCTGCAGAGGGGGCTGCTAGAGAAATCTGGGGCAGCTGCTGGCTCTGGAGATTGGCTTGGGGCTGCTCTTGTTTGGTGGGTCCTCATTAGAAAGAGCAGCCGGAGGCTGGATCCCACCAGTCCCGCCTACATCCGTCGCATCTTCCCGCTGTGACCTGAGAATATGACTTCATTTCTTCCATAAGTTCCTCTTTTTGACAACTCTAGCCCACATCTGTACAGGGAAGAGGCTCCTGGGGAACAAAGTTTCCAGCTGTAGGCAAAGGGACACAGAACACTCTGACACATCGAAATGTGCTAACGTGCTAAGGATCACACACCCATGCTCTCCATCCTGCTGCCCCAGGTCTCTGAGTGCTGGCCTTCACCCCAGCTCTTGAGTTCCTGTGTATCTCAACTGCGCTGTGGAGAGGATTCCAACCTCTTTATCAGGGAGAAGTTGCAGATCTGAGTATATTTGGCATGTCGGAAGAACCTGCACTCTGAGCTGCAGCCTGGAGCCAGCCTGCGGCCTTAAAGAAATAAAAGATGATAGATGTAGACATAACATGAATGAAAGATGTTTAGATTCATATCATTAGGAAAATTAGCATTTCGGTGCTCAGCTAATCATACACGCAAACAGAAAATCATATATGTTAGGTCTATCTCAAGACAGACATCCCAAGCAGCCTCAAAAATGGTCTCTCCAGGCCTGGTGGAATCCTGTTTGCCGGGCAGAGGTGGAGGATGCCTTTAGAAGGAGGAATCACGGCCCCTAAAATCTCAGGTCATAATCCCTGGCACCTGTAAATGTTACCTTATGGTTCCACATGGAATATATTATAAAAATTTGTAATTTTTGAAGCATTTGTAAACTATTTTACAAATGGAAAATGGGTCTTTGCAGATGTGGTAAAGTTAAGGATCTTGAGATGGGGAGCTTATCCTGGATTACTGGGTGGGCTCTAAATGCCATCGTAAGTGTCCTTGTTAGAGAGAGGCAGAGGGAGATCTGGCACAGAGACAGAAAGGGAGGAGGGAGAGACGAGAGTGATGCAGCCACAAATCCAGGAATGCCAGCAGCCACCATAAGCTGAAGAGACAAGGGGCAGGTTATCCCTTAGAGCCTCGGAGGGAACACTGCCCTGCTGACACTTTGATTTTAGCCCAGTGACACTGACTTTGGAATTCTGGCCTCCAGTACTGTGAGAGAATACATTTATGTTATTTTTAAGCTGCCAAGTTTGGGGTGATTTCTACAGCAGCCACAGGAAACTGATATAATATCCCTTTTCCAGCTCATCTTCCCCTCCACTGCCCATTTGCAGGGGAGCTCCCTGCTCGCAGGAATAGTGGGGCTGGTGGTGGCAGGGGGAGGGTGAGACTTCTTGAGTCCATCGCAGGGGAAAGTTGTCTTTCTGGCACTTTACAATACAAGGTAAAGCTTTGAACTTATTTCTTTTGTAGAGGCAAGTTTTATAGGTAGTGTTCTCCACTATATTAGAAAAACCTTTCTGTTCAGTATTAAACCAAGTGTCCTTCAGTCCTCCAGTCCTAGGCTGTTTCTTTACTGGATAAATAGAATAACTCAAGCCCTTGTCTTGCATAGTTGCAGGACATGGTGCCCTCTGGAGTTTTAGGAGTGGTTTCTTGTCACCTCCCTCTGAACAGTCAGTGATGGCTCTGTTCATCTTTCTCCTTCTGCAGGCTGCTGTCATCTTTTGTGCTTCTGGGTAAGAACCACAATCCTTCCTTCATTTCCATGGCATTTGACCAAGAATGAGGGGAAGTTTCATCCTTTTTGATAGTATTACTGCCCACATCTTCTGGGACCTTGGATTAGTTTCCTAGGACTGCCATAACAAAGTACCACAGACTGGGTGGCTTAAACAATAGAAATTTATTAAAGGTCTAGAAACTAGAAGTCTGAGATCAAGGTGTCAGCAGGGTTGGTTTCTTCTGAGGCCTCTCTCCTTGGCTTGTAAATGGCCGTCTTCTTGCTGAGTCTTCACATGGTCTTCCCTCTCTGTCTATGTCTTCGTTTCCTTTTCACCAGTCATATTGGATTAGGGCTCACCCTAATGACCCCATTTTAACTCAGATACCTCCTTAAAGACCATCTCTCCAAATACAGTCACATTCTGGGGTCCTGGGGGTTAGGGCTTCAACATATGAATTTTTGGGGGGACACAATTCAGTCCATAATATAGCGTAACTTCCTGTACTGAGGTAATTCTTATGAAGGGCTTAGTATGGTGCTGGGCACACATAGTAAGCACTATATAAACAGAGTTACTTAATAATAGCACAGTTATTTCTGTTCTCTCATGCATCCACAAAACCATCATAATTATACATATACATACTGTGTCCATTATACATGTATAAATACAAATACACACACATTTCTATGGTATCTTCCTTGGTAAATTTTTTGTGATTTCGTTCAGGTAATATTTCTGGGTGGTTTGCTTTCCAATTCTCAGAATCCTTGGTGATATCTAAAATATAGGGCAAACCCTCTTAATTTTCATTCATTCATTCAACAAAACCTTATTGAGGATGCTGTGCTGGCCTCTGGGTTATAATGTTGACTAAGATTGTGAAGTCACAATTCAGTTTAAACGTCATAGTGAGGCAAGTACAATGTACCAGGGGGAGCTGCAGGAAGGGCCCTGTGATAGAGAAAGCTTGTTCACAAATTCTTTGACTTCTATATCGTCTCCCCTTGAATCTGGACTGGTTCTGAGACTGTGCCTGCTATCAGAATATGGAAAAAGTGATGCCTCACCCAAGCTTTAAAGAGGTAGCAACATCCTTTCTTGGAATGCCTGCTCTAGTGGAAGCCAGCCGCCAGGTAATGGGTCCACTGTCCTGAGACTCCCACGCTGTGAGGAAGCCCAGGATAGCTAGGTGGAGAGCCTGTGGGAAGAGGGAGACCCATGAGCTCTGGTTATCCAGCCATTCCAGCCAGGTGCCAACATCTGAGTGAAGAAGCCATCTCAGATACTTCAACCCCAGCTTGTATAACATAGAGAAGAACCTAGGAATTCAACTGGAATTCAGAACCCAGGCCTCAGACATGTGACCCCAGGCAAGTTGTCCTAGTCAATTCCAGTTATTCAAGCCATCCTATAGCCATTCCAGCTCTGGTGTGTACAGAGTCCCAACTTGCAAAATGGTGAACTTTATAAAATGGTGGCTATTGTACTAAGTTTGGGGATGCTCTGCTAGGTAGCAGAAGGTAACTGGAACAGGGCCCTAAATTAGACCTGGAGGATAATTAAGAAATCCTTTATATCACAAGTCCAACATTAAAACACAGAGCACATAAAGACACAGAATTCTCAGACAACGACTGTCTGCAAACTCCATTCTCTTCTGTCCCGTGTGAAGGCTGTAGGTGAGGCCTCTTCAGGCCTCAGGATTCCAGGCCTTGCTCTGTTGATGAACTCCATGGAAAGTGCTGATTTTGATCCTTATATAAAAGTGCTACCTGTATGGGGCCCACTGGTCTCCTGAGGGCTGGGACTGCAGTTTTCTACGGTGGCCACCCTCCAACGGCTCCCCGGGTCATTACTGCAGGATGCTTATTCAGCCTTTCTTCCACCCATGGTTCCATGCCATGGAATGCTACCTGATTTTGCTACCTAATCTGCTTTGCCAGAGGTCCTGCCCTTCTCTTGTCTCACTAATTATTTTTTTCTGTCCAAAGTTACCTTTTTGCATTCCTGGGTCCAAAGATCCCTTGAACCTTTATTCCTCCAACTCTCCATCATGTTACATGGCAGAAAAGCAGCATAGTAGAGAGAGATTCAGGGTGCAGGCCCTGGAGTCAGACTGCCTGTGTTTGAAGTCTGATTCTACCTCTTACAGTGTAACCTTGCAGCTTCTGTGCTTCCATTTCCTCAACTACAAAGTGAGGGAAATGGTAGTGCCTGCCTCACAGGGTCAGTTGAGGATAAAAGAGATCACTCCTGTTAAATGCACAGAACAGTGCTTGCATGTAGCAAATGTCCAGTAAATGTTGTTGACTTTTATTATTCATAATATGCATCTTGTAGTATGGTACTTACCTGCCTGTTTTTGGGTCTGCTCACTAGATTCTAAATTCCTTGAGGACAGGTGGTGTCTTGAGCACCCTCACCTCCCTGATGCCCTGTACAATGTGTGATGTGTTAGACATTCAGTAACTGCTTCTTGGATGAGTCAGTGCCACAAAAACAACCGAAAGACAGTGTTCTATCAGTGGAAGGTCAATGACATCTTCATAGGAGAAAGGCAGCAAAAGTTGGACAGCAGCTTGACTTTGTAGAACATACTCTATCATTCCAAGAAACAATAGGACACAAAGTTGATTGGGTGGATACATGTGAAACAACCGTATTCTTATGTGTGGTTTGCATATATGGTTTACCATTATTGCTGTGCTCTTAAGGTGCTTGAGAATGGAAAACAGTAACGATCGGGTACCTGAAGAAATTGGGGTGTAGGAATCTTGACCCTGAAACACCTTGATTATTTGTGGAGTGGCTGCATAAATGAATGGAGAACTATTTAGTTATACATGGGATCCACTTGGTTTAAGAAAGGATTTAAAGTGGCATACAGAGACCCATATAATAATTCAATAAGATAAAGTGAAGTGGGGGAATTTGAGTCCTAAGAAAACGTAGGTTAAAAGCTAGATGAAGCTGGGAGTGACGTTTCTCCCCGAAATGCTTGCTGTGCTGTCCTATACGTTTTCTAGAGGTGGGTTACAAATTTGAAGCTGCACTTTCTACTGGATTTTATGTGGAAAACATAATACAACCAATTACATGAGTCACGCTCTGGCATAATAATGCTAACAGCTAGCATTTATCAAGTGCTTTGGTACCAGCTGCGTCTCTAAGTGCTTTGCGTGCATTAACTCGTAATCCTCATGTTGATCCTAGAAGGTAGGTACTTAGCCCCAGTCACGCAGCTGATTCACAGTTTTGAAACAAGGCATCTTGGCTCCGTGCTTTTAAAACCTACCTTGTTTAAAACAAGAATAGCTAGATCTCATATTAAGAACTTGGAAGACATTTTTCTGGTTGGTTCTTGAATTTTTGTGGGACTGTCATCTGAGAAATAGAGGAGACCGTCCAATCAGAAAAGGAAATTGATTGCATGCCCAGCTAAGGCAGTGCTCAAAGCTGACCCCAAATTAGCAGCATCAGCCTCACCTGGGCACTTGCGAGAAATGGGAATTCTTGGTCCTCTTCTCAGGTCTGTTGCATCAGAAGCTCTAGGGGTGGGGCTCAGAAGTGAGCATTTTAACAAGGTTTCCAGGAGCTCCTGATACGCGCTCAAGTTTGAGAACTCCCGCTCTAAGGGGAAATAAGCCTGTGGTATAGAAGATGTCTGGCTTCTTATGACCTTGGTGAAGAGCTTCAGGAGGCAGAATGGCTCATGAAAGCATCTTGTCAGCCTCGGAGACCAGACGGATTGGACTCCTATACTCACTATTCTAGAAAACTAGGAGATACTGTAAAAACCAGTGACAATGTTTCTGACTAATCCATCAGGTCAGAGGGAAAAAAATGCAATAATCATAGTAATGCCTCCTCATACAAGCCAGCAATGCGGTTTGACAAAGTGCTTTCCTTATATTTTCTCGTAAGAGTCTCACAACGCCAATGTGAATTAGAGATTCTAATATTGAGATTATACTGGTGAAGAATTAGGGGCTCGGGCTCGGGGAATTTGCTTTTCTCAAGGTCATGTGACTGATACATCTCAGAGCTGGAACTTGAGTCTAATTTCTTCTACCTCTGACTGTTTCTCAACACTTCTCTCTTCTCTCCACCTCCAGCCCTGCCCAGTGTCTTTCACCTGGGCTATTACAGTGACTTCCTTGCTCGTGTCCCTGCGTTTACTCTTATCCCTCTCCAATCTATTCTTAAGTCATTCATTTAACATTTTTTTGGTGGGGGGGGCACTGGGGAGTTGGCACCTTTTGTGTGCCAGGTATTCAGTGCTGAATTAGAGCCGTTATCAAAGTCATGGAGCTGGTACTCACAGAGCTGGCATGGCAGCAACAGGGATCCTCTTAGGATTTTAATACAGATCATATTGCTTTTTTAAGAAAATATTTTATTGAAGTATAGTTGATTTACAATGTTGTGTTAATTTCTGCTGTATAGCAAAGTGATCAGTTATACGTATATACACATTCTTTTTCATATTCTTTTCCGATACGGTTTATCACAGGATTTTGAACATAGTTCCCTGTGCTATACAGTAGGGCCTTGTTGTTTATCCATTCCATATATCATAGTTTGCATCTGCTAACTCCCAACCCATCCCTCTCCTACCCCTCTGCCCCCTGGCAACCACAGTCTGTTATGTGTGTCTGTGAGTCTATTTCTGCTTTGTAGATATGTTCATTTTTGTCACATTTTAGATTCCACATATAAATGATATCGTATGGTGTTTGTCTTTCTCTTTCTGACTTGATTCACTTAGTATGATAATCTCTAGTTGCATCCATGTTGCTGCAAATGGCATTATTTCATTCTTTTTTATGGCTGAGTAATATTCCACTGTATATATGTACCACATCTTCTTTATCCATTCATCTGTCAATGGACACTTAGGTTGCTTCCATGGCTATTGTGAATAGTGCTGCTGTGAGCATAGGGTGCATGTATCTTCTTTTCATTATAGTTTTCTCCAGATATATGCCCAGGAGTGGGATTTCTGGATCATATGGCAACTCTATTTTTAGTTTTTTGAGGAACCTCCATACTGGTACCTCACTGTAGTTTTGATTTGCATTTCTCTAATAATTAGGGATGTTCAACATCTCTTCATGTGCCTCTTGGCTATCTGTATAGATCATGTTGCTTTTGTGTTTGAAATTGTTTAAGGCCTTCCCATTATACTTAGAACACAATTCAGATACCATGCCATGGCCAACGGCCTTCCTCCTGTGTCTCTGTCCTCTCGCTGGTCTAATCTTCAGCTCTCCCTCTTGCTCCCCAAGCTCCAGCCGCACTGGCTGACTCTCAGCTCCTGGAACACTCCAAGGATTTCCCCAACTCTGGATCTTTGAACATCCCTTTCCACTGCCTGGATTGCTCTTCTCCTTGGTCCTTGCATATCCAAACTCTTCTCATCATTTAGGTCTTAAACTAAATGCCACCTCTTCAGAGAGGCCTTTCCCACCTGTCATAGGTCGGTTGGGCTTCTATAACAAAATACCACAGACTGGGAAGCTTATAGTCAACAGAAATTTATTTCTTAAAATGCTGGAGGCTAGAAGTCTGAGATCCGGGTGCCAGTATGGTCTGGAGAGGGTCCTCTTCCTGGTTCATAGCTGACTCCTTCTTACTGTGTCCTGACATGGCGGAAGGAATGAGAGATCTCTGTGGGGGTCTCTTTTATAAGAACACTAATGCCATGTACGAGGGCTCCACCCTCATGACCTCCTCCCCAAAGCCCCACTTCCTGATACCATCATATTGGGTACAGGATTTCAACATATGAATTTTGGGGAGACACGAACATTTAGACCGTAGCACCGTCCAACATGAAATATTCAAGACAGCTTCTCCTCAGTTGTTGTCACCTGGCTGGAAGAGCTGAATAACCAGAGCTCACTGGGCCTCTTCCCACAGCCTCTCCACACAGCCAGCTTGAGCTTTCTCACAGCACGGCAGCCTCAGGGACAGTCAGACCCATTACATGGCAGCTGGCTTTCCCTAGAGCACGCATTCTAGAGAAGACACTGCTACTCTTCAAAGGCTGGGTGAAGCATCACTTTTGTCATATTCTGCTGGTCAACACAGTCTCAGAACCAGACCAGATTGAAGGGAAGAGGACACAGACATCTCTCAGTGAGTGGGGGGCAATGTCAAAGAGTTTGTGGACAAGCTTATTCTATCGCAGGCTCCTTCCTACAGCCTCTTCTTTCACACTGTATTTGCTTCACCATGATATTTAAACTGAACTGTAATTGCACAGTCTTAGTCAACATTATAACCCTAGAGGGCAACACTGCACTCTCAGAACATTTTTGTTGAATGAATGAATGAAAATTAAGAGGGTTTGCCTTACATTTTAGATATCCGCAAGGATTCCAGGAGACAGGAACCAGGACACAAAGCTCCATGAAGGACCACGTCTGTCTTGTTCACTCTTGCTTCCTCTGCAGGTGGCAGAGGAATATTTTAGGTTTTACATGGCTGTTTGTTTAATGAATGAGTGAATGCATGCATGAGCCTAGTTCCACTGCCCTTTCAGTGGCACCAGAGTCGATTGTTTGTCTTTGAACCTCAAGCCTTTTTTTCTGCATCTGCTGCAGAGCCACCTCCATCTTTGTCTTCTTAAACCTCAAGCCCCAGGGACTCAATAGAGTCACTGCCCCCCCCACCCCACCCCAGCACCATACACCGTACTTCACACACGAATCCTACGATCCTTGAAGCAGGAGTAGAATACTGTGAGTTTTAGAATTCATTCAGCTCAGTAGAAAGTGTCTTCAAAACTAAGAGGCCTCTCAGCTATAATATTTAGACTTTTGGAACTTATTCAGCCTTTTCTTATATGGGTACATTGGAAAACAGGAAGTTGGAGCAGGATGTGGGAAAAGCTGTATATACGTGAGGTTCTTCTCTCTGTGCCCAGAAGAAATGCAAAGGGGGACTATGTGAACATCATAGGAGTTACTGAGAGGCTCAGAGTTAGAGTCAATTCCTGTCATGGTATTTTGCTTTTCAGCTCAAGAAGATGATTTATTGTTGAGGCTTTTTACTCTGGTGAGTTTACTTTGAGTACTTTGGATTCAGAGTTTGCTTACAGGGGACCAAGTCAATTGCCTGTAAAGTAAAGGATTCCTCTGAATCTTTATCTTTGGTTTAAACTTCCCTTCTGAGCTTCGGACCTTTATATCAGACTGCCAACCATAGATCTCACTGGATATCCCACAGCTATTTCAAACTGCACTTGCCCAAAATAGAATTTATTTTCTGTTCCCAGAAATGAGTTCTTCTTTCTGTAGATCCCATCAGGATCAAAGGCACCACCCTCCAAGCAGTCAGTCTTGACCTGTGGACGCCATCCTCCAAGCTTCCCTAATATTGATGGTAATGGATAATGGATAATGTTAGCTTCCTATTGCCAGGTACTGTGCTAAGTGTTTTGTGTGCTTTAACTCTCTTAGTCATCACGTTGCCTGCGACTCAGATGATGTTGTTCTCTCCATTTTACAGACGGGGAAACTGAGGTGATTGCAAAAGTATCCAAACATCCCTCTTGCCTCCTATACCTCTCCATCCTACCACATGGCAGCCTGACTCATCTTTTAAACTTGCAGATCTGATTGTGTCATTCCCTTCCTTAACAAGCTTCACTGGCTCCCCACCATCCTCAGAATACAGCCCAAATCCCTTAGTCAGGAGCACCGGGCCCTTCATGACCTGGTCACTGAGCTCCCATCCATTCCTAGCTGTTCCTACCTGCCTTCCTCCCCCATGTGCTAGCCATGCTGGATACTTGCAATCTCTTGAAATACGCGTAGTTTTCCTAGGCTCATTTGATTCTTCACTCATTCTACAAATACTTTCGGGGAGCCCACCTTGTGCCACGCCTCTCCTAGGCACTGGTGATGCAGCTGTGAACAAAACAGATCAAACCCCTGCCCTTGTAGTTAGACAATACACAGGTGAATAGCTAATACATGTATAACATCATAATCCTGAGTGCTATGTAGAGAAATAAAGCAGGGCAACGGGCTAGAGAGTGATAGGAGGGCGCTAGTGTATGTAGGACTGTCTAAGAAGGCACTTTGCAAAGGCGTTTGCAAAGGAGCTTGCCTGGAAGGTTTGAAGAACATCAAGAAGGTCAGTGTGGCTGAAATGGTGAACACTGAAGGAGGGAAGTCTCTGATACAGCATGCATCCGTCATGTAAGGTCCCCAGACGGCGGCAAGGACTTTGGATTTTATTCCAGGTGTGATAGGAAGCTGCTGGAAGTTTGAGGTCAGGGAGGGATGGAATCTGACATTTTAAAAGGATCATGAGAACAGTTGTGTGACTGCCAGGCAGCCCACGGTGGGGCCAGAGTGGAAGCAGGGGGAACATAGGAGGCTCTCGTGTATCTAGTTCCCATTTCAGGGATGCTCATTCCCCAGCCCCCTCTCCACCTTCGTCTGGTGACAACTATCCCGTTTTCTATACTCATCTCAAGGGTATCCCTACACAAAAAACATTCCTCAGTTCTCCTCTTCTCCACCCTCCTGACACAGAATCGTATCTTTCTTTCGCAGTGCTGAATTTCACTATTTTGCAGTTATTTATGTATATGTCTAACTTTCCTAACAGGCTGTGAACTCCTTACGGGAAGAACCTATTTTTACTTTTCCTTGTGTTTCTAGATCCCCGTCATGGCACCTGATACTTGATAGCACTCAAAAAGGGTTTGATGAAGAAATGAACAGCTTGTTTGGCTAACACTAAACATTCAAAGCTTATTTGGTTGAACAAAGGGAAGCTTTACATAATTTTGTTCAGTCAAAATGGGCTGCGTCCATATAGGCTAGGTTTAGCATATAATGAGCACAGATTTCAGAAATGGTTGTACAAACTGGATTTGTGGGGTCATGGAGCAGTCCCTTTGATTACAGTGCCATCTGTTGGAAAGAGCTCAAGGCTGTTAGCTCGCTTAGCCAACCTTCGTGCACAATTTCCATCACCTCTCGCAGTGGGCTGAAATGCAGCCAGTATCAGACAAACAGAACCAGAAATCACACATTTTTGTTTCAGGTTTTCAAGTACTTCTGCAAAACTCGCTTCAGCTTCCTGAGGGTGGAGGATGTGACTTATGGCTCCTCAGAATACTCATTTGTCGAATGGCCTTCAGTTGGCTTTGTGCCTCACCTAAAATAAACCTAATATAAGAAAATCTTTTTTTTTTAATACGAATGACTGAAAGCTGATTTATTTGATGAATGAATTAAATCATTATAGGATTCCTTTAACTAACAAGGTTCTTTAATGCATTTAAAATGATGCAATTTGTTAAAAAAAAAACCAAACATTTACGTGCAACCTCTAAGGGTCCTTCAGCAATTAGATTTCAGCAATTCTAACTCCGGCAGTTTCCATCAACAGTAGTTACTGGGTACCCGTGCTGTGGGAAGCACAAAAGAGTAGAAAAGACCAGATTCTGGCTCTCAGTCTAGTCCTGCAGTGTCTGAAATGTAGCCCCTAGTCATATGTGGCTGTTGAGCTCTTGAAATGTGGCTAATGCAGCTGAAGAATGGAATTTTAAATTCAATTCAATTATAATTAATTAAAATGTAAAAAACTGATACTTGATTCAGCTACTCAAAAAGATGTAAGTATGTGTGGAACAACTTGGGTACATGGATTTGCTCTTTCAGCTATAAATGTTATGAACCCTAAGTACAGATCAAGTATGTCTGATGAAAATTTAGTGTACCGATTAAAATGTATTTTATAAACACTGATTTTGAAGACATTAGTACAAAAGGATGTAAAATTTCTCATTATTGCTTTTTTATACTGATGACGTGGAGATAATATATTGGATGCCTTACGTTAAAATATGTTAAATTGATTTCACCAGTTTACTTTACTTTTTGAATGTGACTATTCTAAACTGCATACGTGGTTCATGTTATATTTCTAGTGAACAGCGCTGACAGTCTGTGCTAGGGATGCCTGCTGCCTCTACCACACATATCCTGTTCGATGTGAAACCACACAGCCTAAATGGGGCAACCCAATGCACTAGTAACCCTGGCTTATGATCTCACTTAATTATGCAAGCGTTGAACAGCCAGGGTTAAGAACCAAGTTTTATTATTTGATTACTTGTGTGGTCCCTGATGTAGACTCTGTCTTTATGGATATAAAAAAAACATCCGAAATGCTCCACCACCCCTCTTCCCTCTTTTTTTTTTTTTTTAACATCTTTATTGGAGTATAATTTCTTTACAGTGGTGTGCTAGTTTCCGCTTTATAACAAAGTGAATCAGCTATACATATACATATAACCCCATATCTCTTCCTCTTGCATCTCCCTCCCACCCTCCCTATCCCACCCCTCTAGGTGGTCACAGAGCACCAAACTGATCTCCCTGTGCTATGTGGCTGCTTCCCACTAGCTATCTGTTTTACATTTGGTAGTGTATATATGTCCATGCCACTCTCTCACTTCCTGCCAGCTTACCCTTCCCCCTCCCAGTGTCCTCAAGTCCTTTCTCTACATCTGCATCTTTATTCCTGTCCTGCCCTAGGTTCTTCAGGACCTTTTTTTTTTTTTTTTAGATTCCATATATATGTGTTAGAATAAAGTATTTGTTTTTCTGTTTCTGACTTACTTCACTCTGTATGACAGACTCTACGTCCATCCACCTCACTACAAATAACTCAATTTGGTTTCTTTTTATGGCTCAGTAAAAATATTCCATTGTATATATGTGCCACATCTTTAACCATTCATCTGTCGATGGACACTTAGGTTGCCCCTATGTCCTGGCTATTGTAAATAGAGCTGCAGTGAACATTGTGGTACATGACTCTTTATGAATTATGGTTTTCTCAGGGTATATGCCCAGTGGTGGGATTGCTGGGTCGTATGGTAGTTCTATTTTTAGATTTTTAAGGAACCTCCATACTGTTCTCCATAGTAGCTGTATCAATTTACATTGCCACCTACAGTGCAGGAGGGTTCCTTTTCTCCACATCCTCTCCAACATTTATTGTTTGTAGATTTTTTGATGATGGCCATTCTGACCAGTGTGAGGTGATACCTCATTGTAGTTTTGATTTGCATTTCTCTAATGATTAGTGATGTTGAGCATCCTTTCCTGTGTTTGTTGGTGATCTGCATATCTTCTTTGGAGAAATGTCTATTTAGGTCGTCTGCCCATTTTTGGATTGGTTGTTTGTTTTTTGATATTGAGCTGCATGAGCTGCTTGTATATTTTGGAGATTAATCCTTTGTTGCTTCATTTGCAAATATTTTCTCCCATTCGGAGGGGTGTCTTTTCGTCTTGTTTATGGTTTCCTTTGCTGTACAAAAGCTTTTAAGTTTCATTAGGCCCAATTTGTTTATTTTTGTTTTTATTTCCATTTCTCTAGGAGGTGGGTCAAAAAGGATATTGCTGCGATTTAAGTCATAGAGTATTCTGCCTATGTTTTCCTCTAAGAGTTTGATAGTGTCTGGCCTTACATTTAGGTCTTTAATCCTTTTTAAGTTTATTTTTGTGTATGGTGTTAGGAAGTGTTCTAATTTCATTCTTTTACATATAGCTGTCCAGTTTTCCCAGCACCACTCACTGAAGAGGCTGTCTTTTCTCCATTGTATATTCTTGCCGCCTTTGTCAAAAATAAGGTGACCATGTGTGCGTGGGTTTATCTCTGGGCTTTCTGTCCTGTTCCATTGATCTCTGTTTCTGTTTTTGTGCCAGTTCCATACTGTCTTGATTACTGTAGCTTTGCAGTATAGTCTGAAGTCCAGGAGCCTGATTCCTCCAGCTCTGTTTTTCTTTCTCAAGATTGCTTTGGCTAGTTGGGGTCTTCTGTGTTTCCATACGAATTGTGAAATTTTTTGTTTTAGTTCTGTGAAAAATGCCATTGGTAGTTTGATAGGGATTGCATTGAATCTGTAGATTGCTTTGGGTAGTATAGTCATTTCCACAATGTTGATTCTTCCAATCCAAGAACATGGTATATCTCTCCATCTGTTGGTATCATCTTTAATTTCTTTCATCAGTGTCTTATTTTTTCTGCATACAGGTCTTTTGTCTCCTTAGGTAGGTTTATTCCTAGGTATTTTATTCTTTTTGTTGCAATGGTAAATGGGAGTGTTTCCTTAATTTCTCTTTCCGATTTTTCGTTGTTAGTGTATAGGAATGCAAGAGATTTCTGTGCATTAATTTTGTATCCTGCTCCTTTAGCAAATTCATTGATTAGCTCTAGTAGTTTTCTGGTAACATCTTTAGGATTCTCTATGTATAGTATCATGTCATCTGCAAACAGTGACAGTTTTACTTCTTTTCTGATTCGATTCCTTTAATTTCTTTTTCTTCTGTGATTGCCGTGGCTAAAACTTCCAAAACTATGCTAAATAATGGTGGTGAGAGTGGACAACCTTGGCTTTTTCCTGATCTTAGAGGAAATGGTTTCAATTTTTCACCTTTGAGAACGATGTTGGCTGTGGGTTTGTCATATATGGTCTTTATTATGTTGAGGTAAGTTCCCTCTATGCCTACTTTCTGGAGGGTTTTTATCATAAATGGGTGTTGAATTTTGTCAAAAGCTTTTTCTGCATCTATTGAGATGACCATATGGTTTTTCTCCTTCAGTTTCTTAATATGGTTTATCACATTGATTGATTTGCGTTTATTGAAGACTGCTTGCATTCCTGGGATCAACCCCTTTTGATCATGGTGTATGATCCTTTTAATGTTCTGTTGGATTCTGTCTGCTAGTATTTTGTTGAGGATTTTTGCATCTATGTTCATCAGTGATATTGGCCTGTAGTTTTCTTTTTTGTGTGACGTCTTTGTCTGGTGTTGGTATCAGGGTGATGGTGGCCTCTTAGAATAAGTTTGGGAGTGTTCCTCCCTCTGCTATATTTTGGAAGAGTTTGAGAAGGATAGGTGTTAGCTCTTCTCTAAATGTTTGATAGAATTTGCCTATGAAGCCATCTGGTCCTTGGCTTTTGTTTGTTGGAATATTTTTAATCACAGTCTCAATTTCAGTGCTTGTTATTGGTCTGTTTATGATATCTATTTCTTCCTGGTTCAGTCTCGGAAGGTTGTGCTTTTCTAAGAATTTGTCCATTTATTCCAGGTTGTCCATTTTATTGGCATATAGTTGCTTGTACTAATCTCTCATGATCTTTTGTATTTCTGCAGTATCAGTTGTTACTTCTCCTTTTTCATTTCTAGTTCTATTGATTTGAGTCTTCTCCCTTTTTTCCTTGATGAGTCTGGCTAATGGTTTATCAACTTTGTTTATCTTCTTATCAACTTTGTTTATCCTCTCAAAGAACCGGCTTTCAGTTTTATTGATCTTTGCTATCATTTCCTTCATTTCTTTTTCATTTATTTCTGATCTGATCTTTATGATGTCTTTCCTTCTGCTAACTTTGGGGTTTTTTTGTTCTTCTTTCTCTAATTGCTATAGGTGTGAGGCTGGGTTGTTTATTTGAGGTTTTTCTTGTTTCTTGAGGTAGGATTTTATTCCTATAAACTTCCCTCTTAGAAATGCTTTTGCCACATCCCATAGGTTTTGGGTCTGTGTGTCTTCACTGTCATTTGTTTCTAGGTATTTTTTTGATTTCCTTAGTGATCTCTTGGTTATTTGCTAGCGTATTATTTAGCCTCCATGTGTGTGTAGATTTTACAGATTTTTTCCTGTAATTAATATCTAGTCTTATAGTGTTGTTGTTGGAAAAGATACTTGATACAATTTCAGTTTTCTTAAAATTACCAGGGTTTATTTGTGACCCAAGATATGGTCTCTCCTAGAGAATGTTCCATGAGCACTTGAGAAGAAAGTGTATTCTTTTGTTTTTGGATGGAATGTCCTATAAATATCAATCAAGTCCATCTTGTTTAATGTGTCATTTAAAGCTTCTGTTTCCTTATTTATTTTCATTTTGGATGATCTGTCCATTGGTGAAAGTGGGATGTTAAAGTCCCTTACTATGATTTAATTACTCTCGATTTCCCCTTTTATGACTGTTAGCATTTGCCTTATTATATTGAGGTGCTCCTATGTTGGGTGCATAAATATTAACAATTGTTATATCTTCTTCTTGGATTGATCCCTTGATCATTATGTAGTGTACTTCTTTGTCTCTTGTAATAGTCCTTAGTTTAAAGTCTATTTTGTCAGATAGGAGAATTGCTACTCCATTTTTCTTTTGATTTCCATTTGCATGGAGTACCTTTTTCCATCCTCTCATTTTCAGTCTGTATGTGTCCCTAGGTCTGAGGTGGGTCTCTTGTAGACAGCATATGTACGAGTCTTGTTTTGGTATCCATTCATCCAGTCTATGTCTTTTGGGTGGAGCATTTAATCCAATTACATTTAAGGTAATTATGGATATGTATGTTCCTATTGCCATTTTCTTAATTGTTTTGGGTTTGTTTTGGTAGGCCTTTTCCTTCTCTTGTGTTTCCTGCCTAGAGAATTTCCTTTAGCATTTGTTGTAAAGCTGGTTTGGTGGTGCTGAATTCTCTTAACTTTCGCTTATCTGTAATGTTTTTAATTTCTCCATCGAATCTGAATGAGATGCTTGCTGGGTAGAGTAATCTTGGTTGTAGGTTTTTCCCTTTCATCACTTTAAATATGTCCTGCCACTCCCTTTTGGCTTGCAGAGTTTCTCCTGAAAGATCAGCTGTTAACCTTATGGGGATTCCATTGTATGTTATTTGTTTTTTTTTTCCCTTGCTGCTTTTAGTATTTTTTCTTTGTATTTAATTTTTGATAGTTTGATTAATATGTGTCTTGGCGTGTTTCTCCTTGGATTTATCCTGTATGGGACTCTCTGTGCTTCCTGGACTTGATTGACTATTTCCTTTCCCATATTAGGGATGTTTTCAACTATAATCTCTTCAAATATTTTCTCAACCCTTTCTTTTTCTCTTCTTCTTCTGGGACCCCTATAATTCGAATGTTGGTATGTTTAGTGTTGTCCCAGAGGTCTCTGAGACTGTCCTCAAGTCTTTTCATTCTTTTTTCTTTTTTCTGCTCTGCGGTAGTTATTTCCACTATTTTATCTTACAGGTCACTTATCTGTTCTTCTGCCTCAGTTATTCTGCTATTGATTCCTTCTAGTGAATTTTTAATTTCATTTATTGTGTTGATCATCACTGTTTGTTTGCTCTTTAGTTCTTCTCGGTCCTTGTTAAACATTTCTTGTAATTTCTCCATTCTATTTCCAAGATTTTGGATCATCTTTACTATCATTACACTGAATTTTTTTTCAGGTAAACTGCCTATTTCCTCTTCATTTGTTTGGTCTGGTGGGTTTTTTCCTTGCTCCTTCATCTGCTGTGTGTTTCTCTGTCTTCTCATTTTGCTTAACTAACTGTGTTTGGGGTCTGCTTTTCATAGGCTGCAGGTTTGTAGTTCCCGTTTTTTTTGGTGCCTGCTCCTAGTGGCTAAGGTTGGTTCAGTGGGTTGTGTAGGCTTCCTGGTGGAGGGGACTGGTGCCCATGTTCTGGTGGATGATACTGGGTCTTGTCTTTCTGGTGCACAGGACTGCATCCAGTAGTGTGTTTTGGGGTGTCTGTGACCTTATTATGATTTTAGGCAGCCTCTCTGCTAATGGATGGAGTTGTGTTCCTGTCTTGCTAGTTTTTTGGCATAGGGTGTCCAGCACTGTAGCTTGCTGGTTGTTGAGTGGAGCTGGGTCTTAGCATTGAGATGGAGGTCTCTGGGAGAGCTTTCACTGTTTGATGTGACGTGGAGCCAGGAGGTCTCTGTGGACCAATGTCCTGAAGTCGTCTCTCCCACCTCAGAGGCTCAGGCCTGACATGCAGCTGGAGCACCAAGACTGTGTCAGCCACACGGCTCAGAGGAAAAGGGAGAAAAAAAGAAAGAAAGAAAAAATAAAATAATTAAAGTAAAAAATTAAAGCTTATTAAAGGGCTTCCCTGGTGGCGCAATGGTTGAGAATCTGCCTGCCAATGCAGGGGACATGGGTTCGAGCCCTGGTCTGGGAAGGTCCCACATGCCGTGGAGCGACTAGGTCTGTGAGCCACAACTGCTGAGCCTGTGCGTCTGGAGCTTGTGCTCCACAACAGGAGAGGCCACGACAGTGAGAGGCCCGCACACCGCGATGAAGAGTGGCTCCCGCTCGCTGCAACTAGAGAAAGCCCACACACAGAAACGAAGACCCAACACAGCCAAAAATAAATAAATAAATAAATAAAATTAAAAGAAAAAGGAAAGCAAGGATGTTTAAAAAAAAAACTTATGGGGCTTCCCTGGTGGCGCAGTGGTTGAGAGTCCGCCTGCCGATGCAGGGGACACGGGTTCGTGCCCTGGTCTGGGAGGATCCCACATGCCACGGAGCGGCTGGGCCCGTGAGCCATGGCCACTGAGCCTGCACGTCCGGAGCCTGTACTCCGCAACGGGAGAGGCCACAGCAGTGAGAGGCCCACATACCGCAAAAAAAAAACCCCAAAAAACAAAAACATTAAAAATAAAAAATTAAAAAGTAATAAAAAAGAAAAAAAAAAAGAAGAGAGCACCCAAACCAAAAACAAATTGACCAGTGATAACGAGCTCTAAAAACTATACTAAAAAAAATAAAAACAAAAAACAAAAAAAATGGACAGACAGAACCATACGACAAATGGTAAAACACAGCTGTACAGACAAAATCACACAAAGAAGCATACACATACCCACTCACAAAAAGAAAAAAAAATGTTATTTAAAAAAAAGAAAAAAGGAAGGGAGCAAGCAAATCAATAAACAAATCTACCTATGATAATAAACTCTAAATACTAAACTAAGATTAACATAAAACCAGAAACAAATTAGATGCAGAAAGCAAACCCCATTTCTACGGTTCCTCCCAAAGTCCACCGATTCAATTTTGGGGTGATTTGTTGCCTCTTCAGGTATTCCACTGATGCAGGGTACATCAGGTTGATTGTGGAGATTTAATCCGCTGCTCCTGAGGCTGCTGGGAGAAATTTCCCTTTCTCTTCTTTGTTCACACAGCTCCTGGGGTTCAGCTTTGGGTTTGGCCCCGCCTCTGTGTGTAGGCTGCCTGAGGGTGTCTGTTCCCACCCAGACAGGACGGGGTTAAAGGAGCAGCTGATTTGGGGGCTCTGGCTCATTCAGGCCTGGGGGAGGGAGGGGTATGGATGTGGGGCGAACCTGCAGCAGCAGAGGCCAGTGTGACATTGCACCAGCCTGAGGCGCCATGTGTTCTCCCGGGGAAGTTGTCCCTGGATCGTGGGACCCTGGTAGTGGCGGGCTGCACAGGCTCCCGGGAGGGGAGGTCTGGATAGTGACCTGTGCTCGCACACAGGCTTCTTGGTGGCGGCAGCAGCAGCCTTAGCGTCTCATGCCCGTCTCTGGTGTCCGCGCTGATAGCCACGGCTCGCACCTGTCTCTGGAGCTCGTTTAGGTGGTGCTCTGAATCCCCTCTCCTCGTGCCCCCCGCAAAACAATGGTCTTTCACCTCTTAGGCAGGTCCAGACTTTTTTCCGGACTCCCCCCTGGCTCGCTGTGGCGCACTAGTCCCCTTCAGGCTGTGTTCATGCAGCCAACCCCAATCCTCTCCCTGGGATCTGACCTCCGAAGCCCGAGCCTCAGCTCCCAGCCCCGCCCGCCCCGGCGGGTGAGCAGACAAGCCTCTCGGGCTGGTGAGTGCCGGTCAGCCCTGATCCTCTGTGCGGGAATCTCTCCACTTTGCCCCCCGCACCCCTGTTGCTGTGCTCTCCTCCGTGGCTCCGAAGCTTCCCCCCAGCCACCCACAGTCTCCACCAGTGAAGGAGCTTCCTAGTGTGTGGAAACTTTTCCTTCTTCACAGCTCCCTTCCACTGGTGCAGGTCCCGTCCCTATTCTTTTGTCTCTGTTTTTTCTTTTTTCTTTTGCCCTACCCAGGTACGTGGGGAGTTTCTTGCCTTTTGGGAGGTCTGAGGTCTTCCTCCAGCGTTCAGTAGGTGTTCTGTAGGAGTTGTTCCACATGTAGATGTATTTCTGATGTATTTGTGGGGAGGAACGCGATCTCCACATCTTACTTCTCCACCATCTTGAAGGTCTCTCTACACCACCCCTCTTGATAACTTCTTCATGCTTGGCCAACCAGACTTTCTCACCTAGGATTTTAGAATCAAGACTTGATAGTAAGAAGTTACCTACAGGGAGCTTTAAGGTGATGCATCAGGTTACCTCATGGTAACCCGAAACTTCCTTGGGAGAGTAGGAACCTTGCAAGTGGACCCCAGTATGAAGAGGGCAGAGCCGGCCTATGTGCAGAGCCACGGAGTCTGGGAAGAAACACAGTGGGAACCTAGCTGTACCTCCCACACGGAGTTTTGCGAGATTCCCTTGTATCTTTACCATAAATCTCCCTTGGTTTAACCTAGCTTGAGTGGATTTCTGTTTCTTAAGGCTATTGATTTTCATACGCACACAATTAGGGAAAAAAGGTGAAGAGTCATAAAATTAAAAGTCATTGAAATATACCAACACTGAAATTAGAGAAATAAGCCTGTATGTGAAGGTGGAGGGAATGTAGGAGAAGCGGTGATGCAGAACAGGGGTCCTCAAAGTGTGGTCTGCGGATCACTGGGGGACCCTGAAGACCCTTCCAAGGGGGTCTCCTTAAAGTCAAAATTATGTTCCTAGTAATAGTAAGCCATTATTTGCTTTTCTTTCTCTCATTCTCTCGTGAGTGTCTGATGGAGTTTTCCAGAGACAGCATGATATGTGATAATAGCAACAGATCAAATGCAAAGGCAAGTATGAGAACCCAGCTGTCTTCTATTAAACCATACATTAAAGAGATTTATAAAAATGTCAAACAATGTCACTCTTCTCATCAATTTTTTTGGATTGTGGAAAATAAGTTTTTTTTTTTTAATAAACCTATATTATTTATGTTAGCAGGTAAAGAGTTTATTAAATATTTAAATTTTTTCCATTGTAATTTCTAGTGTGTTAAACATGATAGGTATAACCCACATAAACAAAAGCTCTTTGTTGTCCTCAATAATGTTTAAGAGTATAAATGGGCCTGAGCAGAAAACAGTAACATAAGTCAAAAAAGAGACCATGGAGGGAGACCTGGCTTAGAGCTGCTCTAGGATTTTATGTAATTTCTGTTCGTAATGCCTGAGTCTCAAACAAGGGCCAAGCAAAGATGTGATTACAGTGGTTCTCAACCTTGACAGAAAAATCAATTTAGGGGACTAAAAATAAATACAGATTCCCAGGCATTTGTGTCTAGATGTTTGTATCATAAAGTATGAGAGGAGATCCAGGAATCTGAATTTTTAAAAAGTACTTCAGGTTTGTTTTTTTTTTTCCACAACATGCAAAAGGGGAGCCAAGACAAGACATCATTTACTACAGAGAGATGGGCTACGGGGATGAAGATCGAGGGAGGGTGCCTGCCCCCGCCTGGCAGTTGCCCTTTCTCTGACAGCTGTGGGTGCACTGGGGGGAGTGCAAGGCTGGTTAGTTGGGTCAGAGGGAGTTGGGTGCACCCAGGTGGGCCGCGCTCCCCTGCTGCCTCTCTGGTGGCCTGCCAGCGTGACCCTGGGAGCTGATGGCCTGAATTCATTCACAGGTTCTCAAGGGCACATCCTGAAACCCAGGAGCCCCCGAGAGTTGAGAACTGGAAAAGAGGAGATGCTGCAAACACGAGCCAGTCCTGGGGCCGTATTTCTAGAGTTTTAGCTCTTTAAAAGATGTTCTTAGGACCCAAAGTGGCTCCTGAAGCAGAGGCTAGCTGTGTTTCAAGAGGTAGGCTAGATTTTGTCATTTCTGTAGCAGACCTGCAGCAGGTTTTCCATCGTGTGTGTGTGTGTGTGTGTGTGTGTGTGTGATGTACATGTGGTGTACATGTGGAGTACATGTACATGTTTCCTTAAAGAAGAGGAGACTCCTCACTGCAATACCTTGCAGACACATACTGATTTCTTCTGAGGGCTTAAAGAGTGCTGTGTTTACCCCTCACCCACCCTACCCTTGTACACAGGGAAGGTATAGGGAGGGTTGGTGTGGAATTTTCATTTCTTCTCACACTGGGATGGTATATTGAGGTGGGTTCTGGGTTTATTTTGGCACTCCATTTTTCCCTTCATTTGCTTTTTCTGAAAACAGACACTGCCCTCCTGGACTCAGGACTACCATGTGACACAGGCCTATCCATTCATAAAATCCTATCCTTGGGAGCAGGGCCACCATGCAGCACAACTCTACTTAAGCGCCGAATGCCACCACTGACGTAGATTTCAGTGTGAAGGTTGCCCCCTGGTGGTGTGTGACAGGACAGCTTCCCCTGGAAATTGAGTGGTCTGAGGAGTGGGCATGAGACATAGCAGGACCAATTGGACTCTATTCCTAGAATTAATCTATGGAAATTAGGAGACAAAAACTCCCTTTGCATTGCGACTGCTAAACAGGGATGCTGGGAAATGGGGCTTTGGTGGTCCTCCTCCTGACTGCATGCAGGAAGAGCTTTGATGAAGAAAATTATGCCAACATACACAGCAGAAAACAGAAATGAGAGACGGGGAGAGAAAAAACCCTGATGACATAGTTTGAGCCCCTGGATCCAACTGAGCCTGAAGTGAGACCCATTTTTGGACTCATCAATTCCATGAGCCAATAAATTTACTATTTTTCTGAAGCAAGTTCAAGTACTGATTAATAATGTGTTCTCATAGAGAAATAAACATGTGCAATTTGGGTGGGGTGTGGAGGTTCAGAGAAAAAAAGAAAAAAAAACCTCAGCAGAACATTCGTACATATTAACTCTCCCACATTCTTTTGAAGAAGCTTCTTGCTTTGGGCCGACTGGTCCATTTTGATTTTATTGGCTGCAGGGAAGAGGTTTAATATAGAAATAATAGTGATGATAAATAGAGGAAAATAAAGCCTGGTCATCATTTGAAAGCATGATGTCAATTAATAATAAGAATATAAGAAAATTTATATAACACTTTAGATCTTTTTTTTTTTTTTTTTTTTTTTTTTGCGATACGCGGGCCTCTCACTGTTGTGGCCTCACCCTTTGCGGAGCACAGGCTCCAGACGCGCAGGCTCAGCGGCCATGGCTCACGGGCCCAGCCGCTCCGCGGCATGTGAGATCCTCCCAGACCGGGGCACAACCCGTGTCCCCTGCATCGGCAGGCAGACTCTCAACCACTGCGCCACCAGGGAAGCCCCTAGACCTTTGCTTTTGAAAAAAATTTCCATTTCAAAATCTATCTCACATTTTACATGCATGATCGTATATACAGTACATATGTAGTATTTTACAAAAATGTTATCACCAGGCAAAACAACTTCTGTAACTTGCTGGTTTCATTTAATTTATCTCATTGTTTTTATTTTCATTTTTAAATTATTGATGTCCTGAGAATCACCTCATACATTTTTGTTGTCATTTTAATTTCTTTACCTTGAATTATCTATTGTTATGCTTTGTTCGCCACTTAGGTTAATTTATGAAGCATATTAACAATTTTCTCCTAATCTATTTCGTGAATATTTTCTCCTAAATTTTCACTTCCCTTTATGTACTATCTTCTGTTTTGCCATACGAAAGCCTTTCTTATTTTCCACAGGCTCTTCTAATAAACACATAATATAGCTCATTGTCAAGCAGTTGAATGGTATATGTGGTCCATTCACTACTCCTTGATGGCCTAGACCGGTGCTGCTTGGTAGAACAAGTAAATGTTCTCTCTCTCTGCTGTCCAGTGATTAACCACATATGGCCGTAGAGCTATACAACAGAGAAGGTAAATATCTAATTTCATTCCATTTAAATTAATTAAATTTAAGTAGCCACTGGTAGCTAGTGGCCACTGTATTGTTTTGTTACTCTATTTTGCCTTCTAGCCTCACTGGAAAACTGTTTCTTACTAAAGCCTGAGAGGGAAGAGGGAAGGCAGAGGCACAAAGTCAAATGGCTTGTTTGCTTGTCCGGACCGGGTGTGAGAGTCGGGAGACCCTGGTCCCAGGCCAGACGCCTTACCTCCCCGCTCCTGTCTGAAACAGAATTCTGTTCTAACTTGGAGGCTGGAGAGCATACTCATATTCTGGTGTTAGAGGCGCTGAGCTTGAGAGCTGCCTTCAGTAGGAGGTGGATCCGGGGGCTCGCAAATTTATTTCTCATAGTCTGCTGTCCAGTGACCATGCTGCTCTTTACTTTTCTGTCAGTTCATAGGCTACTTCCCAGGTCATAGGTTGAGAGGGATGTTAAAGTGCATTTTGTCTGGTCCAGTCCCTTCCCTCTGATGCCATAAGGCAAACAGATCCTTAATGAGTTCTCTGCTGGGGATGCTCTGGGCAGCTACCTGGGCAGTCTGTGGAATTGCATCTGGTCCCTCTGGCTTAGTGAGGAGGTGGGAGGTGGCATACTTCCTCCTAGTGCCTAAGTGACATGAGGGCTATTGGAAGTCTTGACCTGTAATGTATTATCATATTGGAGTCGTGAAAGAACCGTGTGGGATAAGCTGGCTCTGGTGTTATCATGATATGAATTTTGTTATTCACATTTTTCAGATGAATAAAATGCCACATAGTGAGTCAGTGGAAGAGCTGAGCCTGAAAACCAGCCCCACTGACTCCACCATGTCATGGTTGACTTCCTACCGTATCATGTGGCCACCAGCTGTGCATGTGTACACCTGTTCTATCTGTCTCCTTGCCGAGGCTCCTGGGTGTGTGTGTGTGTGTGTGTGTGTGTGTGTGTGTGTGCGCGCGTGCGCATGTGTGTGCGTGTGTCTATTTGGGAAGAATGAGAAATAGTGGATGAAGGCTGGATCTGGAGCTATAATGTGAGAGAAGATCATAAATACAAGAAAATTGGGATTATGACATAACCCCCCTATAAATTCAGCCTAGATCAGTGTAGTAACTCGATGGTTCAGTAAAATATTCAGCCATTTCAGTAATAGTCGTCAAAGCAATTATTTCATCAGATTCTAAATGTGCATGCGGGCTGTTGTTGCTCTGGGGGTCTCACTTCCCTGTTAGCCCCAGGCTGTGAGACAGATAACGGCGTATTCCTGTGAAGGGATCAGTGTGTCTATTCAGCAACCACAGAAGCTCAAAGCAGGAATGTGAGTTTTCATCTTAAGTACCAACTCTGATTGATTGGCAGTGGCTCTTTGGAGAATGGACAACATTGATGAGGACTGAAGGGGCTTTGGGCCTCAGTAGGAAAGTGTGCCTTCATTGATTAGTGATGTCTGCCATGCACACTAGATTATAGAGTCTGTTAGGGCAGGGATTGGTTTATATTGTAAACCAATATATTGTTGTATTTACTGCTGGGTTCCAGCACCTAGATGTGCCCTACACACAGCACATAAATATTTGTTAAAGGACTGAGTGGAGGAGAGGAAATGATGGCATGAAAGCCAAGCACTTGCCATCCCTGGTAAAGAGATCAAAGCATATGAGAAACCCTAGGAAGCCCTCCGAACAGCCTCAGTTAGGCACGGGGTCTCCTTCCTCTCTTTATCGAGTTGCTCCTAGGTCCCTACCTTGTCCTTCCAAGCCAAGGGTGAATGGGCAGCTGTAGGTGGTATTGCAAAGTGCCTCAAATGCTAGTCCTTACAGGATGCTGGTGCTTTGAACATTGATGCTGAGGTTTTGTTGCTGCCCACTCACATGCTTCCTGGTTCCTGGTTCTCTCTCGGCTTTTTGGATTCCTCTGCCTCTCTGGGTCTTTAACGTGGCACTTCCTCCACTCTTGTCTGATTACCTTGCTCTGACTCCCAGCCAGTCCTGCTCGCATTGCTAGAAATAATAACGATTTCTTTAATGTTTACTATTTTCTAGGCATTCTACTTTATAGGTAATATCTCATTTAATCCTCACAAGAACCTAATGGGGTAGATACTTAGTATTTGCTAGGGAGGAAATTGAAGCACATAAATATGTTAACTTGCTTAAGGTCACACCGTGAGAGTGGCAGAACTGAGATTCAAATTCAGGACTGTCTGATCTCAAAGCTTATATGCTTGACCTTATAGGACATTGTTTATGGGCTCACACTGAACTGCTTGGTTTTGACACATGGATAGACTCAGACCTCCAAACCATCCTAAGGTCCCCCTGGTGCCAGTAGGTGGAACATTTACTCATAGCTGATGCTTCTCCTCCAGTCCACAAGCAGAAGCCAGCCAGGTCCGCTGAATTCCATGCCTGTGCTAGAAACACATCTGCTGAAACCACAGGTGTCTCTGGCTCCCCAACACTACTGAATAGGAGTCTAATACTTGTAGCCTCTTCTTCTTCTTTTTTTTTTTTTTTTTTGCGGTACATGGGCCTCTCACTGTTGTGGCCTCTCCCGTTGCGGAGGGACGCGCAGGCTCAGCGGCCATGGCTCACGGGCCCAGCCGCTCCGCGGCATGTGGGATCTTCCCGGACCGAGGCACGAACCCGTTTCCCTTGCATCGGCAGGCCGATTCTCAACCAGTGTGCCACCAGGGAAGCCCTGTAGCCTCTTCGAACTGCACAGGGTGTCCAAAGGCATCAGTTTGCATTTCAGCAAGTCTGACTAACTCCTGTGTAATTGTTGCATTGTTGTGCACTGTCCTCCAGGAAGCCCATCAAGGGATTTTTGCACAACAATTCCCTTTGGAAATGCATTCCAATTCTTACCAACTTGGACTAGTAGCAATTTCCTCTTTACATCTAATCCAGAGATTTCTTCGATTCATTTTGGCCCAATTCCTCCTCATGCCGCTTTGCTAAGAGAATGAAAACTGCCGATCTTTATCCCCCTTTGCATCCTTTATATAGTTGAAGGTCTCAGCTTCTTCTTCTTTACTGAATTCAGAAACTAATAGTGGCATGCTGCGTTTCATTGTGTTTCACTTTATTATGCCTTGCAGATACTGCTTTTGTTACAAATTGGTTTGTGTCAACCCTGAGTCGAGCAAATCTGTTGACACCATTTTTCCAACAGCATTATTTTAAAAACTATGGTATATGCATTGGTTTTTTTCTAGACATAATGCTATTGCACACTCACTAGACTACAGTGTAGTGTAAACATAACTCCTATATGCACTGGGAAGCCAAAACAAATCGTATGACTCACTTTGTTGCCCTGGTCTGGATCCAAAACCACAGTGTCTCTGAGATATGCCTGTAAATCTTTTTTTTTCAGTTAGTCTACTCTTTTAGAGTGATGTAATAGTTTTCGATGGCTGCCATAACACATTACCACAAACTTTGTGGCTTAAAGAACATTTATTCAAAAATAAGTATTTATTTTAAAATAAATAAATGTTTATTTAAAAATAAAATGTACTTTCTTACTGTTCTGGAGGTCAGAAGTCTGAAATTTATTTCACTGAGCTAGAGTCAAGGCAGCTCCCTCTGGAAGCTCTGAGAAAGAGAACCTATTTCCTGGCCTTTTTAAGCTTCTAGTGGCCACCAGCATTCCTTGTCTTGTGGCCCCTTCCTCCAGCTTCAAAGCACATCACTCCGATCTCTGCTTCTATCTTTTCCTCTAACTTTGGCTCCTCCTGTGTCCCTCTTATAAAGACTCTTGTGATTATTTTGGGCCTGTCCAGATAATCCAAGAAAATCTCTCCCTCTCAAGATTCTTAATAACTTCAGCAAATTCCTTTTGCCGGGAGAGTAACATTTAGAGGTTCAAGGATTAGGATATGGACATATGGCATTATTCACCCTACCACAAATTCACTTGTCCAGCCTGGAAGAATCCCCCTTTTGTCAGAATATCTTGTGGCAATTCTATTTTGTCAGGGGTGTAATTTTTCACTGATTACTTCATTCTCTAGAAAATTATGCTGCACAAAATTAATTCATAGTCAGTGTAGAAAGTTTAGAAAACAGAGATAATTAAGAAGACAAAAACAAATACGCGTTTAATACTATCACCCAGAGGCTAGGTAAGTTTTTGGAGGAATCCACTCACCCACATGAAGGAAACTCTGTAAGTCACTGTCAGTCCATGTGAGTTTTCAGAATTTTCCTAAATGGTATCCTCATCCTTAGACCCTGTAAAGATGATCTCATCTCATTATTCCATGTTTAACATGAGGAGCAGAAAGAAATTATAAATGACTTCTTTCAAGGTCTCATAATTAGTAAGTGAAGAACTCCAAGTGAGAAATTAGATTCCCTAGTTCCTAGTTCAGTGGTCCTTATCTTCCACCTTGCAGATGTTTCCCTTAAGGGGAATTCTTCATTCATTCATTTAAACAATAGTAAGTACCTCTTCTGTGCAGGTAATTTTGCTCAGTTTTGGGAATAAGTCTAATCGCTTTGAAGACAGAGAACCCAAATGGACCTGTGTTCAGGTGATGTTTCTGTTATGTACTTGCTATGTGACCTAGGGCAATTTGCTTAGCTCCATTGAGCCTTAGTTTCCTAATGTATAAAATGGGATAATAATAACACCTGCCTACATTGATAAGGATGCTTTTGATTGCATGAAATGGAAAAAGTCAAATTAAATTGCTTAAACAATAAATTCCAGGAGTAAATGTAGCTTCAGGCAAGGTTTGATCTAGCATCTCAAAGCCCTGGTTTTCTCACTCTTTATTTCGCAGCTCTGCATCTTCAGCATTGGCTCTCATAATGGAAGTGCATCCCCTTACACGTCCAGAATGTCTTACATCACATAATGAGACCCTATGCTTCAGGTTGTTCAAGTCCTGCAGGGAAGAAGTACACCATATCTCCCGATCCCTGGCAAATTCCTGAGGTTTCTTCTGACTGTACTGCTCAGGTGTGGTCTGCCCTTGAACCAATCACTGTGGCGAGGGGAGGGGGCATATACTGATGATGAAGCCAATCAAGATCTACTTCCAGAGCTGGGGCTGAAGCCAATGCCATGAAACCACATGGGGGAAGATGACGAGGAGGCATGTTTTCTCGTGGGAAATCCAGAACACTGTTACCAGGAGGCAGAGGGAAATGAGTGCTGGGCAGCCAACAGCAGGTGTGTCCAGTCAGCTTTTCTCAGTGTTGTTGGCAGGATTAAATGTGCTAATGAACGTAAAGCATTTAACACTGTGATTGGCACATGGGAAGTGCCCAGTTAATATGAGCTTAGTATTTTAGTCATTATTTTACAACCTCTCAATTCTATCTATCTATCATCTATCTATCTATCTGTCTATCTATCTATCTATCTATCTATCTATACACACACACATATTGCTGATTGGTTCAGGGGTGGACAAGATCTGAGCAGTACAATCAGAAGAAACTTCAAAAATTATATATCTCTCTCCTCAAAGATATGTATATAGTGTAGAAAAAGTAGAAACTACAGATAAGCAAAGTGAGCACCCATGACAACATTCCTCATGTAGGAAGAGGAGGGATACAGTTCATCCTTCTCGCTGACAGGAAACTGCGACCCTTAGGGAAACAAGAACTTGCTAGAAGTTCAAGTGGTGGGAGGATGGGAGCCCAGGGTCCCCTCGGCCCCCAGCCCAGCTGTCTTTTCCCCTTGATTGCCCTGCTGTCACTAGCTGCTTGGTCTTTCCCAAGTGCTTCTGTACAGCTGGACTTGGCAGACAAGCTGACGATGATCTATGGCCCTGGGAGTCCCCGGGAAGCGTACTCTGGAGCCACTGTGAACATACAGGTTAAAGGGAATGGCTACATCTGGAAGCCTGGGGAAGCTTCCATCTGAGGACGTGCTGTCTGCCACTCTGTCCCTGCCTGTCCGCTTTCTGCTGTCATAATCTGCCATAAACCTGTCATAATACGGGAAGATGCCGATTAGGGAGGCCACTTCCAGCTGTTTTGTTCTGTGCCTGCTTTGTAGCGATTCCCTCCCACTTCTCCCAAATGTTTCCATTAGGGAGGGGTCCCCATTGTAAGATTGCTCCCTGATGGCAGCAGAACACAAAACAGCCAAATTTATGTCCAAAAGCTGAAATCAGTTATTGCTGACAACAGTAGTAATGGTGTCTCCAACACGACCTAGTTTATTGCTCAGCACCTGGTCTGAGTTGATAAATTCATTTTGAGAGACTGACTGGTCATGTAGGCATCCGAAGGGAAAAGTAGCAGTAGGACTGTGGTAGGTACAACTTCAGGGAGGGAGAGAGAGAAAAGGGAGGGTGGAGAGAGGGAGAGGGAGAGAGAGAGAGCACACTTATGCTCATTTATTACCAATACTCATGATTACCAATAATAATTGCTACCATTTATTAAGTGACAGGTACTGGGATATGTGTTTTGAACATGTTTTCTCTTACCTTCGCCACAGCGATACAAAACAATATTATTATCACTGTTTTAGTGATTGGAAAACCAAGGCCCAGAGAACTTAGGTAGTTCGTCCAAGGTCACACAGCTAGTAAGTGGAGAAGCCCAATTCAGACCTAGTTCTGAGTCTGATTTCAGGGCCCAAGCTCTTTACACATCCTGCTGTTTCTGGTTTATCATATTCAGCTGGTGTCTTCTGGGTCTCTCATGAAAGGTCTTACTTCACACACGTGAACTAGTAGTGGGTTTACATTCTCATTGGATTAGTTTTGAGAAATGGGAGGTTCCTAAAACAGGAGCCTGGAGATGCCGAGGGGCAGGGTGTATGCTTGTGCTTCTGTGTGAATCCTAATCATGCCCATTGGGGTTGCAGCCTGTATCTGTAATGATGTTTTATTAATTGTGGTCCTACATCTCTTCTGGCAGCCTAATGTAATCTGGAGGCAATAGACTAGAAAGTGACTAATGAGAATCATTTCTTGATTGATGGGGCTGTTCTTTCTGGATTTTTGTAAAAAATGATAGAGTCTCATTTTCACACTATATCTTCAATATTTAGATATAAAAATCCTAAAAAAAATAAGCCATTCCAGCTACTTGGAGGACAGCCTTGGGAACCAGGCATTCTGTTCCGCCCCAGATTTCAGCCAGGCTGAGCCAACAAAGCTTAAGGCGGCAGCTGTTCACAAAATCCACCAATGCCGGATGTGGCCACGGGCAGTTGTTCTGAAGTGCCTCGTCCTTTGCTCGTATGCATCGCCATCTCTAGCAAAGCACCATTTAGTAATGAAGCTCCTGGCAGGTGCCCATCATTGTGTCTCTCTCTCTTCATTGCAGTGGCTCAGCTTCGGGCCCCTTAGGGAAGCAGGCTGTGCAACATTGTGCATAGAGGTCGTGGCCCAGCTCTGGGAGATGATTTGAGGCACTGATCAAGACTTTCTGCCTTAAACATTTTTTTTCTCTTCATCAGGCATCATGCGCAAATGATCATCCTTAGCCATTAGTTTCTTTTAACTTTGAAGAACTTAATATTTGGGGAAATCTTACAAAATTTAAATCATCCTGAGAGGACGAACACCTAGGGCACTGTCATTCGTCACCATTTTGGAAACTCCCTGAGTGTCCAGGCCCTTGGGAGTGGGATTTACGTCAGGCACCTGGACTGGGAAAGGCACAGACAGGCACAGGAAGAGGAGTGGAGGAGCAAGAAGGGCACAGAAGACGATGTCTGTATCTCCGTTTTGTAGAGAGGTGGCTGCCAGTGGTTAGAGGAAAGTTCCAGAAAGGGCTCAGGATCCTGTGATACACTGAAGAACTGGGTGGCAAAGTAGTCCTTTTGTCAGGAAAAGGCAATGCTCCTTGACAAAGGAGGTCAGGATTCCATATCCCTGTCAGAGTAGTGTTCGGAAAATGCCAACTGATAACATCCTCTACATCCCCCTTCCTTCATCTAAACAGAGCTCAGAGCAGGGTCCACAAAGGCTGGGCCGACTGTCACCCTGATGCAACAGGCAGGAAATGATCTCTTTTACAGGGTATGTGAGGATTAAATGAAATGAAGGACGAGTCGTAGCTCTAGAAGAGCAAGAGATTCTTGACCTTGTTTTGGTCTTTCTGGTGTCTCTGAAATGCTTGCCACATAGTAGGAGTTCAGTAAAGGTTTTCTGAATGCAGTGAACAAATGACAGGCTGGGAATGCAATTGAGGAATGCTGGAGTATCATTCAGCGTTCAAGGGTCATGGTTTAAGAGTAGCATCTATTCTTTTTCACTGAGGTATATTTGACATCACATTATAGTAGTTTCTGGTGTACAGTATAATGATTTGATATTTGTGTATATTGCAAAATGATCCACGGTAACTCTAGTTAACATCCATTGCCATACGTAGTTGCAAATTTTTTTCTTATGATGAGAACTTTCAAGATCCACTCTCCCAGTTACTTTCAACTGTGCAGTCCATTAATTGTGTATTAACTATAATTGTTAACTGTAGTCACCATGCTGTACACTTTATCCCCATGACTGTTTATTTTGTAATACAGGCAATTATTGATCAAAATATTATTCCTGTAAGATAAATCCTCCAGCAAGTTTTTAAGATATGTATATGGTTATTAGGGCGTTCTGTCCATTCTTTTGTTGGTCCGTGTAGCCATCCACGCATCCATGTATCTGTCCATCTGTCCAGCGTTTATTGAGTGCTTGCTCTTTGCCATGTTTAGAAGCCGTGTCTAGATTTTTTTCTGAATAAGCAGCTTCTTAAGCCCTGTAAAGTGCTTTGCTGCTAGCGTTGACTGTGCATGTACGAGATCCAGCCATTCTTTCAACATACACTACTTGAGCACCTGTTGTATGCCAGGTATTGTGCCAGGTGATGGAGATACAGTGGAGAGCAAAACTAGACACGCCCCTGTTCTTAGGTATCTTACAGTCTGGTGAGAGTAGAATTAAATAATAACTCCAACATAAAATTATAATTGTCATAAGTGCCATAAAGTACAAGTTCATGGGCTGTAAGAAAAGATACTAGGGGAACTGACCTAGTCTGGGAGGTTAGAGGCAGTTTCTATGAGAAAGGGGTACATGAGCTGAGCTATGAAGGAACAGGAGGACCTGAGGGTCAGTGTTCCAGGCAGGAACAGCATGTGCTAAGGCAGGACTGCAGTCATTTCTTATGGCTGTTGTAACAGATTTCCACAAACTTAATGACTCAAAACAACACAGGCTTATTCTCTTACAGCCGTGGAGGTAAGAAGTCTGAAATGGGTTTCATGGGGCTAATGTGAAGGTGTCTGCAGGGTTGCGTTCCTTCTGGAGGTTCTAGTGGAGAGTCTGTTCCTTGTCTCTTCTGGCTTCCAGAGGCTGGCTGCATTTCTTAGCTCATAGCCCCATCTTGCAGCCCTCCACTCTCTGCTTCTATTATCACTTCTTATTATAGCCCCTCTGCTTCTGATGCTCCTGCTTCCCTTGTGATTCCATTGGGCCCACCTGAACAATCCGGGGTGCTGTCCCTGCCTCAAGGTCCTTAATTACATCCACAAATTTCCTTCCAGCATGTAAGACAACATGTGCACAGATTTCAAGGATTAGGGTGTGGACATCCTTGGGAGGGGGGATTATTCTACTCTAAGGAGGTATGATGATATTTTGAGTGACTGAGAGAAGCCCATGTAGCTGGGGTGAAAAGGACCAGGGAAGATGAAGCTGGAGTGTCAAGCAGTGGAGCAAATGGGCACGTGTCAAATTGGTAACTGTCTACCCTCGCTGGTTGTCTTTCCTACGGTTGGGGAATTTCCCACACCATGCACTCCACCTTCCTAAAGCAGACACCAGAATACTCTTTTCCCCAACTTCCCTTACAGACAGGGCACAGCCCTGTTGTAAGCTCTGACAATTAGGGGCTCCCCCCAAGTGCAATTTCTTTTCAGAAGAGAGCAAGGTGAGGGAGCGGGAGCCATGCTGACTTCATCCTCTGGGGAGCATGGTGGCAGTGGCGGCTTTCAGGAGCAGCAGTGGGGGAGGTTCTGGTGTCCAGTGCTTGGCAAGGGAGGGGTGGACCGGGAAGTCTGTGTGAGGGACGGAGTCAGGGAGCAGTCTGGGTGAGGCTGGCTGTTGTTCCTAGCTCTGGAACCTTCTGACTGTCTCTCCCAGAGGTTCTCTGAGTCCAGTTAGAGTGGGTCTGTCATGAGCAACTAAGACTCCTGCCCCAAAGAAGCCATACCCTGGAAGGTCCTGCAAGTCCTGGTAAGAACTTTGATGTTTACCCTAAAAACAAGAGGAGGCTATAGAAGTGCTTTCGTTAGAAGCTTTGGGGTAAGAGTGGCATACTCAAATCCACCCAAGTGCGTTCAAGTTTCGAAAACAAACCTTTGAAAAACAGACCACCCTAATATATCCTAGACAGATAAAATAACAGGCGTGGTGATTCCTAGAGCAGCCTGCGTTCTCTGTACCATGTTGCTTGGTTGTGGTTGTTGAGGGTATTTGTTCTGATAGAAAAGAAGACAGATGCGGCTTCAGAGTTAGATGGGGGTCACGAATCGATTTCTATCAGTGCTTCCCAACATTTTAAACCCGATGTCAACATCATTTAACACGGCACAGGTAAGGATGATTATATTCCTACAGCCACCGGGGGCATGCGGAAGGCTGCTCACAGCTGGAGGCAGCTGGCCTGGCATCTCCAGCTCCCCCAAGGCCCCACCAGTACAGAGGGGCTAACACCTGGAAACACCTGTGAGTCATTCGTAGCACACAGTGTGCCCTGGCATGTGAGTGGGAAACCCTGGGTTTGAGGACAGCGGTTGGGTTTTACCCCTTTGACTGCTGCTGCCTTGTCTGTGCTGCACCTCTCTCACATCCCTTCATGCTCTCAGCCCATCTCTCCTCGGTCTCATTGCTGCCACGCCGAATGCGGCTGTTCTAAACACAATGTGCTGCTTTCAATTTATCCAGTGTCTGAGGTCTGATGGGTTGACTTTGAAGTGGTCCAGGCTGGACCCAGCCTTTCATCACTGTACAGACTGTAGAAGCTGTATCATGTCTCTGCTGCCTGTTTGCCACCCCTCTGTTCTACAAGGTCTATTGGTAGGGAATTCCCTATTTATGAAAGACCATGGTTCAGTCATCTTTCAGTTAAACTTAATAAGAAAAACAGACCCTCAAATTCTACTTGGAGGGAAAGGGCGTCTGAATCTGGAGAGGTGTTAGAGGCTCAGGGAAACAGTTTCATAAGGTCACAGATGAATTAGCATTGGCCTTAACGAGCGGCATGAGCATCTGGACAACTTTGCCAGCAAAGGGGGTCATCTGGGTATCTTTGAACGGTTCCTTTCTCTGCTGGGTGCTCATTCTGTAGTTTGGGCCTTGGTTCCCAATGCTGTCAGAGACTCTTGTGCCTGAAAGCTCTTCCAAGTCAATTATACAGGCTTCTCTATGGCTGGTTAGTTTGGTTACGGGGTTATTCTAGTGAAGTCAAGGCTTGATTCCCCGCGTGGGTCCTTGGTTTTAGTCTGTTCTGCAGCCCTGACTGCATCTTTCCTCATATGGGGAGCAAAGACACTGCTTGGGTATGGAGGGGGTGCAGGTTCGGGGTGTTCCACTAGGGTGTCCCTGTAGGAAACTGGGTGAGTGAATTTGACTTTGACAAGACCAACAGGGTGATAAGTGGAATACTTATAAAGGGCATGGAATATTTATATATGGAATATTTCCTGCCATATAAATAAACAAAGGATGGCACAGTCATCAATGATTGCAACCCTCCAACGTGAGCCGGTGAGCCCTGAGGTGACTCAGGGCTGAAAAGGATCCCTGCCATCTAGCAGCCATCAGACTGCAGCCACTCCCTAAGGCGAGCCCTGAGGAAACTCAGGATGTGAAAATACAGGATACTGGCCCCAGATAGCTGAGGTGCATATCAAAGGAATGATTACACTGAGCCCACTCTTGCATCTTCCCATACCTAGAAAAGCGCTGAATTCCTTAACTTGAGACATTTGGTTTTCTTTATTTAACAATAATCTTTTGACTTCTGACTACTTGCTCTTTGCTGCAAAACTCCTGTATCTCCTGGCTCCTCCTCTTGCCGCCTCGGGGCAGTTTCTCAGAGTTATCTGAACCGCTGTCTCCCGGGCTGCAGTCCTCATTTTGCCTCAAATAAAACTTAACTCGCAACTCTCAGGTTGTGCACATATTTTTTTTAAGTCAGCAGGGGCGTGCTTAAGAGGCAGCCGTACCCGTCCTTGTCACTGTCAAATCCCGTTCTTCACCTGGCTGCCATTTGGAAAGTAGCTGATGAACTAATTCATACTACGCTGGCAATGACCAACCGTGGCTTAAAATGTTACCTGTATTAGAAATGCTTATATTGTGACAAGTGTAATGAATTTTTCTAAATCGGGGATTTTTAAACCATCATGGAGGTGTGTTTAGGGTTAGGTGACCAACTATCCTGTTTTGCATGGAACCGAGGGGGTTCCCAAAATGTGGAATTTTGAGTGCTAAAACCCAGAAAGTCCTGGGCAAACTGGGATGAGTTGGTCACCATAGTCCAGGGTTTTTAGCAGAGGTGAGTGTGTGGCAGGGAGGATCAGGCCCTGACGGCAGTGCCAAGAGGTGGCTGAGTACACAGAGCTCGGGGTCCCTGCCTCTGCTTCAGCCAGAGCACCAGCACTCTACATGTTCCCTATTTTGAAGTTTGGAGAAGATTTTCCTTGAAAAGCATTTTAAAAACCTTGCTCTCAAAGAATGAGGGTTAAAAGGAGTCTCTGAGGACCAGGAGCAGGGGGAGATGTCTGGGGGTGCAGAGGTTCTGAGGTCCCCTACTTTTCTCCAAGAAGGCGTCCCTACTCTGCCGACATGAAAAGCAGGATTTGGCTGTAGTCACAGCAGAGAAGGGGGGCTGGTTACCTTGTGTGGAGAATCAAAGCAAGAGAGTGCTTTGGGAGTAGGATAATATTTGACGTAATAATTTGTGTTTTTCTATTTCCCCCCTTTCACTCCCCCCACCCCAGTTCCCCCAGATGTTAAGTTTCCTTCTCTCAGGAGAGGTTGTGTTGAGGTGGAAAGCAGAAGCTGCCTACAATATACTTTTCTTCCAGGCATTTGTTTTCCATAAGTCTCATCTAACTGATGCAGTTAAGTATCTTTGAATAGAATGGAAGGGAGTAAATGGAAGATTTCTATAAACTTTAGTGTATGAGAGACTGAAGGTGTTGAACATTAAGGCTCTAAAGAGATGGTAAGACCTCAGAAGACAGTAGCTCTTTGTGTATATGAGTACCTGGACCCAGGTTTTATATCTATATCTATATCTTATCTATATCTATATATAAATAAATAAGTAAATATATATATATATATATAAAATCTCCATCCTCCAGTGTAGTATGAAAGGATGAACCTGCCTTCCTCTGGAGGCTATTAGGATACTTGCTAGCTTTCCTGTCACCAGGACAGCCCAGTCTCCCAGTTCACCCATTGTGACCTTGACCCTTAATGACCATATAATTCTGACCACCCAGTGCACTTCCTTGTCCTTTTAAGCTTTTGTTATGCCTTTGGAACTCTTAGGTTATCATTTAGCTAATAACTCTGTATCCTCAACATCTACTTTAAGTGCTGTATTTTTACCCTAAAAGAAATTAGCTGTCCTCTGATTATATCACCCACTCTGCAGACTTCTTGTGTGAAGCTTATATGTCTCATAAATCAGAGCCTGGAAGTAGAGATTGTGCCCTTCATATTTCCTTTTGCTGTTTTCAAACTGTTTCTTCTCTATCTTAAAAAAAACCTCCTCCTTCCAGTTTTAAAGTAGTAGAACAGAGAAGCATTCCATCTGTCTACTCCTTCATTTAAGAAAAAAGGAGAATACTCAAAATTGAGAAAACTAAAATTCCAGCTTAAAGAGCACTAGGAAACAGTTATAACTCCAAGCTATAATATTTGAGAAAGGGATGTCAAAAGGAGTAAAAGTCAAATAGTGGTTATTCCAACAGGAGAGGACGTCTTTGGCTGCTGATCTCAGACAAGGCTCGCAGAGCAGTTCTTCAAAGTCACTAATACACCCTTAGGGACAAAACTTTGTTGTTTCAGTTAGGATTAAGTTCAAGTGCATCTAACAGAACAACCAAAATAACAGATAGAACTTTGTTTCTCTCTCACATAAGAGAAGTCTAGAGGTTTGCTGTCCAGAGCTGGTGTCGTGACTCCACTGTTATAAAAAATGAGGTTTTCTGCTTTTTGGGACCACTTTCCCGGTGTGTGGCTTCCATCTTGATCCAGGAGTTTGCTGGAGCATCAGTCATCACATTCATATTCCAGGCAGTAGAAGGGAGGATAACAAGAGTTTTGTTCCAGCTGTCTGTATTATTTTAATAGAGACTTGCCAGAATTCCCTCCAAAAGATATCCACTAGAACCTGATTATATGGTCACAAACAGCTGCAAAGTCCAGAAAAAGTAATCTTTTAGCAGTTTATATTGCTATCTCCGATAATAGAGAAGTTCTGATATAATGAAACTGAGAGGGACACTGTGGGGCCTCCTGGGGACAGACCCTTGTGTCCCCTTCCTTTTGTTTATAGAGAAGCTTTAGCCTCCTAGGCCTTTCCCGAGTTCCAAAGAGCAAATTTAATCAGGGAAGTGAGAAAATGCAGAAACAAAGGAAAACAGTCAAACAAGACAAAATAATAATAGTTTAGCCGTAAAACAAAGTCAAGGACCTTCAGTGCCTCCTCAAGGGCTACAGATAATATCCTGAGCCATATCCTTGAGTTGTTTTGCAGATACTAAATACCCCACCAGGTGGAAGAAATAACCTGCATGCTGATAACCAGCACACAGACCCCAAACTGGTTGGAACTGTAAGGTTGATAATGTTGACTCCCAAAATACCATCTGGTTACCTCACCACCAACCAATTAGAAGAATGTTCACAAGCTGATCAGGCACCCTACAATCCTTATCCCTAACGTTGCCTTTAAAAATCCTTCCCTGAAAGCTATTGGGGAGTTTGGGTCTCTTGAACATGAACTGCCTGTTCTCCTTCCTTGGCAACATGGTGGGCACCTTGCGATAACACAACCCAGTGTCAATAGATTGGCTTTGCTGCATGTCAGGTGAGCAGACTCAAGTTTGGTTTGGTAACAAGAAGAAAAGAGAATGTTAGCAGCAACTGGTGGTCTTGGTCTTATTATTGTTTGGAACAGAGAATATGTCAGGACTCGTTACAGGGACTTTGCTAGACCTCAGTGGTAAAGAGGACGACAGGCAGGACTGAATGAGAAATTACACAGACAAGACATACTGACAGGAAGCAAACTGCAAATGAAGCAGGGTGGGAGAGACAGTCTGTATTGTGAAAAGATCAGACGGCTATGGGTCACTGCTGACTGGGGGAAAGAAAAGTCTAAAACCATTTAATTCCACCTACAGCTTCATATAAAAAGAGGGTTCTTTCTAGTTTGGCTCAGAGTCCTTGGTGAGTCCCCGAGATATTTTCTGTAAATATTTAATTGAGTTAAGAACCATCTTACTCATGAGTAACAGCAAAAAGAGAATGGTCACAGGACCATTATATAAAGACACTAGAAGAAAGAAGTCAGAAAAGGAATTGAAGCAACCAATAGCAAATAAAGACTATTCACCAGAAAAATATTGTCTTCAAGATACAAAAATTACGATCAAACATATCACCATTAATAAAAAATATCATAATGAAGTAATTGCCTCCAGAAAACAGGGATCAAAAAGGTGAGATGCCAAAAAGAGATGCTCTGTGACCTGACAGAGCTCTGGGAAGAGATGGAGGAGAAAAGTAAGTTCAACAAAGGATTGAATGCAACACTATAACGGATAGACACTGATGAACATAAGGCACAGGAAAGTGAAATGTAAAGTACCATGAAATTTTTTAAATGATTAGGACAAAAATAACAGATATCGAAGACAGACACAGGAAGTCTAAAATACCCATAATTGGTGTTAATGATGGTTAAATAAGGAAACTGAACGAATATTTAAAGATATAATTTTTTTTTTTTTTTTGCTGTACACGGGCCTCTCACTGTTGTGGCCTCTCCCGTTGCAGAGCACAGGCTCCGGATGCGCAGGCTCAGCGGCCATCGCTCACGGGCCCAGCTGCTCCGCGGCATGTGGGATCTTCCCAGACCAGGGTACAAACCTGTGTCCCCTGCATTGGCAGGAGGACTCTCAACCACTCTGCCACCAGGGAAGCCCTAAAGATATGATTTAAAATTGAAATTTAAGAGAACTTTGCAGAAATAAAAGAATACTTGAATCCATAGGTAGAAAGGCCATATCCTATCCCAGAAAAAAATGGCCTTGTTAAAAGAAAAAAAAAGCAAGGAATAGCTTAGTATGACAGAAGCTACTCTTTATATAAGTAAGCCAATTTTTTATGCATTGAATATCTCTGAAATTATCTCCAAACAGTGACAACAGTGCTTGCCTCTGGGGAGGAGTAATTTTTTTCTCAACAGAGACTGCTAGATACTTAGCAAACATCCATTTCCCTGTCGTATCTCAAAATACAGAATTCCAAATTTACCACCTGATATTTACTATTGTTATATGTACCACCTCTTTCAGTTTAAGTCAGTGGTTCTCAACCAGGGGTATCCCTCTTTCCCTGGGAAATTTGGCAATGTGTGGAGACATTTTGTTACAACTTGGAGGTGGGGAGAGGGGCATGTTCTACTGGCATCTGGTGGAATGCTAGCAGAGATGCTGCTAAACATCCTACAAAGTACAGGACAGTCTCTCCATAGCAAAGAATTATCTGGTCCAAAATGTCAATAATGCCAAGGTTGGGAAAGCATGGCTTAGGTTATGGATGATGGGATATAAACAGAAATGAAGTGTGGACTTCTGAAAGTCTACTTAAAATAAAGGGGGTATGTCTTTCTTCCTCCTTCCTGAATCCTGCTGCTTAAAATGTGGATGTGATGTCAAAGACTGAGCAGTGATCTTGGGCCATGAGGACAAGGGTCATATTCTAAGGAGAGAGGAGTGGAAAACTGGAAGGATTCTGGGTCCCTGATATATTCTTTCCTTCTTTCATTACTGCATATTTACTGAATATTTATTTCTGTCTTCTATGTGCCAGGCACTGTTCCAGATACTGGAAACACAGCTGTAAACAAAACCAACAAATCCATGTCTTTATGAAACATATACTAATTTGTTTATAATAAAACAACAGATAAGTAAAATACATAGTATGTTAGATGGTGATAAGTGCTATGAAGGAACATAGAACAGGGAAGTGGTTAAAAAGTGCCTGTTGGGGAATTTTTGAATTTTAAACATGGTTATTAGGAAAGTTCCCAGTGAAAAGCAAAGAATTGAAGGAGAGGAAGGAGTAAGTATAGTATGGATATCTGGTAGTGTTTCCAGCCGTAGGAACAGCAGGTAGCCCTGGAGTGGGAGTCTGTGTGGCATGTTGGAGGAACAGCAACAAGGCCAGGGTGTCTGGAGTGGAATGAACAAGGCGAGGAGTGGGAGGAGTCTGAATTGGAGAGGTGATGGGAGAACCCAGTGATATAAGGCTTTTTGGGCAATTGTAGGACTTAGGTCTTTACTCTGAATGAGATGGGACACCACTGGAGGATTTTAAGCAGAAGAGTGATACAATCTGATTTAACATTTTGAAGGATGACTCTGGCTGCTGGGATGAACTAAATTTGGGGGTTGAGGGAGAAGGGAGCATGCAGAGTGAATTATTGCAAAAAGTCATGCAATCAGTGATGGTGGTTTAGACCGAGGTGATATTGTGAAGGTGGGGAGAAGCTGTCTGACTATGGATCTACTCTGAAGGCAGGTCTGGCAGGGTTGATTTGTTGATGGATTCAATATGTGGTTTTAGAGACAAAGAGGAGTCAACGATGGCTCCAGGTTTTTAGCTAGAGCGAAGGAAGAATTCGATTGCCAAGTATTGAGGTGGGCAGATGCAAGAGAGGAAGATTTGGTTTTGGATAAGTTATACTAGAGATGCTTATTAGAAATATAAATTAGGCAGTTTATTTATAAGTTGAGCTGTCTGAAATCACACATTTTTAGCCCCACAAAAAATGGCACTTTTGTATGATTCGAGCTCTATAATTCTGAAGTTCAGTGGAGAGGTCTGAGTTGGTTTTATACATTTTGGAATCATCAGCATTTAGATGTCATTTGAAACCGTGAGATTGGATGAGGTCATTGAGTAGATAGGACCTGCCTGCTAAACCAAAAACAACATGTTAGCAGAATGGCCCTCTTTACCAGACCGGGAAAACACTTTCTTGTATCTTCCTCAAACCCTGAGAGAGAATGCTGGAATTCTGCATATGTGGGCATCATCATAGTTTGGTATTGATGTTTGAACTACCTCAAGGTGGGGCTGCTCTCTGCCTGGCATGTCATGTCACACAAAGTCATGTCCAGTTGGCAGAAAATAGTTACCAATATTGGACTTGTTTCAATTAACTCATTTCCTGAGCATTTGCAAGCCCTTCTCCCTTTTCATTCTTTCCCTCTTTATCCCCAGTATTTGAAATTTCCTTATGAAATATAACTATATATGGAAAAGTGCATAGATTGTAAATGAATTTTTACCAAGTGAACATAGGATTGTATGTTCATAATTATAATAAGTGTAATCAGCACCCACATTTTACTAGCATCCCAGAAACCTCCCTTATACTCAGTCATCACTAGCCCCACGAAAGTAATAGCTGTACTGACAGTTCACACCATAATACAATTTTCCACCGTATGAATTCTGTGAATTCTGCTATGGATGGTATTTGGGTATTTTCTAGTTTTTGGCAGTAATGAATCATGCTCTTATGCTCACTCTTGTCCATGTCTTTTGGTGAATATGTGTAGTCATTTTCGCTGGCCATCTACGTGGGATGAAATTGCTGGATCACAGGATAGGCACATATGCAGTTTTTTAAAGTGGTTGTATCAATGTATCGTCTCATTAGCAGTGTATGAGAGTTCTGGATACTCCACATCCTTACCAACACTTGGCATTTTCAGTGATTTTCATTTTAGCCATATTGTGGTTTTAATTCTCATTTTTTTGGATGGCTAATGAAGTTGAGCATCTCTTCATATATACTGGCTATTTGGATAAACCCTTCTGTGAAGTGCCTGTTGAATTATTTTTGTCCATTTTACTATTGGGTTATCTGTCTTTTTCTTGCAAACATTAGTTATATATTGCGGATGCGAGTCTTTTGTAGGATATGTGTATATATATATATATATTTTAATATTTCTTCCCACTCTGTGCCTTGACTTTTCACTGTCTTAATGGTATCTTTTAGAGAGCAGAATTTCTTAATTTAAACAGCATTCAGTTTATTAATTTCTTTCTTATGGTTAGTGTATTTTTGTCCTGTTTAAGAGATTTTGCTTACCTCAAGGTCATAAAGATATTGTCCTTCATATTCTTTTAAAAGATGTATATTTTATCTTTCACATTCAATTTACAGCCTATCTGCAGTTGACTTGTCTGTATGGTGTGAATTATGATTCTAACTTACTTTTTCTCTTTATGGATACCCAATTGACCTAGCATTGTTTATTGAAAAGACCACTCTTTCTCTACTCTGTTTTGAAGTTATCTTTATCATAAATTCAGTGATTGTAGACATGGGGTCTGTTTCCCTATTCTGTTCCATTATTCTACTTTTCTATGCTTGTACCTGTACTTACACTTTAATTACTGCAGCCTTATAGTGTCTTGGGATGATAAGTCTTAACGTCTCGTAGTATACATTTTCCAACTTTGTTCTTCCTTTTTGCCATTATCGTGGATATTTTTGGCCTTTTGTTTACTATGTAAATTAAAAAACTACACTGTAAAATTCTTAAAAATAAAGATGCTGAGATTTAGATTTTGATAGAGATTGCTTTAGATTTACACATCAATTTGTAGAGAATTCCCAGATTCACAACATTGGGGCATACAAAACTACAAACCTGGAATATCACTCAGTTTATTTAGGCCTTACTAAATTTCTGTTAACAATATTTGGTAGTTTTCTGTGTAGAAGTCTTGCATATCTTTTGTTAGATATAGTCTTTGGCAGTTGATTCTTTTTATATTATTGTAAATAGTGTCTACTTGAGAATTTCATTTTCTTCCCCTTGGTTCTATCTCTAGTCCAGAGCCTGAAACCTCAGAGGGTAGGGATTCATTTTTCCTTTTTAAAAACATTGTGACAGAAAGTATGGGTGAAGGAGAGGGAGAGACACAGAGGTGAGACAGAAGGCAATTTACCCAGCAAGATAAAATTTAGATCCATTTGGAAAATGGACTGAAATGATGCAGGCTCATGTGAGGGCACTTGAAACATCTCCATGGTGACTGCTGTTTGCAAAGTTCCAGACTTGATGGCTGCCAGTGAGATTTTAGCCACATCTTTGAATATGGAGTTGGTTCGTTCTTCTAAGAGGACAAAAGAGCTTTTGTGAACAACTCTTAAGTGATGACCAGCTCTGAAAGTGTTTTGGGGTTTTTTTGGCTTGATTTTCACTGCTTTTGATTTTCCTTGCTGCTCAAGTTCTTCTACAAACTCCCCATGATCAGATTTTGTATCTGTCAGTGAGATCATTTCAGCTTCAGAGACAAATGTTTCTGACACTCAGCATAAACCAGGGCCCTTCTCTACTTCATGCTGGTAACCTTTAGGAAGCATGGGGCTTCATCCTTTCTTCTCTTTGTCTCCTCCAGCCAGTTAATTGTTCTTAAGCCATCAGATAAAGAATGGCAATGTATATTAAACCGACATTCAAAGTCAGTTTCTTTGAATGAAAATATAACCTCAAACCTCAGAGTTTGTGTCTTATTGTTCCTGAGTCAGATTACCTGTGCAAATGTTGCCCAAAAGGGAATAATCCAGATGGTTAATTCAGTTTCTTTAAAGACTTGAGAAAAGGCACTACATAGGCAATGGTACAATATAGTTTAGCATGATGTTGAATAAGTTCTTGTTTTTGCTCATGAATGTAATAGATACATTAATTTTTGTCTCCCAGCATCTAATCACCCTTCTTCTTACACAGGACTCTGTATTGAGTAGAGTCCCCTGTGCTATAAAGCAGGTTCTTATTAGTTATCTATTTTATATACAGTAGCATGTATATGTCAGTCCCAATCTCCCAATTTATCCTTGCCCCCCCATCCCCTGGTAACCATAAGTTTGTTTTCTACATCTGTGACTCTATCTCTGTTTTGTAAATAAGTTCGTTTGTACCCTTATTTTTAGATTCTACATATAAGTGATATATGATATTACTCTTTCTGTGTATGACTTACTTCACTCAGTAAGACAATCTCTAGGTCCATCCACGTTGCTGCAGATGGCATTATTTTGTTCTTTTTTATAACTGAGTAATATTCCATTGTATATATGTACCACATTCCTCTGCTGATGGACATTTAGGTTGCTTCCATGTCCTGGCTATTAATATATGTATATGTATAGCTGATTCACTTTGTTGTATACCTGAAACTAACACAGCTTTGTAAATCAACTGTACTCCAATTAAAAAAAAAAACCCAAACCAACCAACCAACCAACAAACAAACGAGATACCACTACATACCTATTAGTGTGGCCAAAGTCCAAAACACTGACAACACTAAATACTGGCAGGATGTGGAGAAACAGGAACTCTCTTTTATTGCCGATGGAAATACAAAATGGTGCAGCCACTTTAAAAGACAGTTTGGCAGTTCCTTATAAAACTAAACATACTCTTACTATACAACCCTGCAGTTGTGCTCCTTGGTATTTACCCAAAGGAGCTAAAAACTTAAGTCCACCCAAAAACCTGCATATGGGTATTTATAGCAACTTTATTCATAATTGCCAAAACTTGGAAGCAACCAAGATGTCCTTCAGTAGGTGAGTGGATAAACAAATGGTGGTTCATCCAGAGAATGAAATATTATTCAGTGTTAAAAAGATATAAATTACCAAGCCATGAAAGAGAAATGGAGGAAACATAAACATATATAAGTGGAAGAAGCCAATCTGAAAGGGTTACATACTGTGTGATTCCAAATGTGATATTCTGGAAAAGACAAAACTATGGAGACAGTAAAATGATTAATTGTGTCTAGTTAGAATGAAGGGTGAGATGAACAGTTGGAGCACAGAGGATTTTTAAGACAATGAAATTATTCTGTATGACACTACAATGATGGATACATGTCATACATTTGTCAAAACCCAGTCAATGTACAATACCAAGAGTAAACCCTAGTGTAAACTGTGGACTTTGGGTAATAGTGATGTGTCAGTCTAGCTTCATCAGTTGCAACAAATAGATCACTGTGGTGTCGGAAGTCAACATTGGCAAGGTTGTGCATGTGTGGGGGTGGGGGTATTTGGGAATTCTCAGAACATTTTGCTCAATTTTGCTTTGAACCCAAAACTGCTCTAAAAATATTAAGTTTATTAAAAGTGTAAAAAAAGATTAAAAATCAAAAGAAAACAGGACTCTGTTTCTCTTCTAGGTAACCACTTCCCCTTCACTATGTAATCTATGTGCTTTGGATGGAGTTGACTGCAGCCCTGGCCCCATAGGTAGGCATCTAACTCCAGCATGCCTGATCAGAGATCTGTATTCCATAGTCGTTATATCTGTAGCGACTGCTTCAGAGATGGGCATGTGGCCCTCTCAGAGCCGGTGGTTAACAAGGAGACAGTTCTGGGAGTGTTGGCAGAGAAGCACACTCCCCTTTGTGTTGGTGTTGATACTCAGAGGTTTCCTTCCGAAAAAGGTGGCAGCTACTGTATCCCCAAGTGGAGCCTGAGACTGAAGCCCATGTGCAGGATAGCAGAGCAAGGAGAGGGCAAGTTACCAGGCACTGGTGACTTTCTTTGAGCCTCTGAAGTTGAGACATCCTAGACTTTTACGTTTTGTGAGCCAGTGCATTTACACTTCTGCCTAAACCAGTTCAGTGTATACTTTGTGAATTGTGTGTATGTGTGTGTGTCTGTATGTTTAATAAAAATATTTATAACTCATATAGTGGCAGTGGGTGAAAAGAAGAGGCTTAGCCATAAAGACTTTGTGTAGGATTCCTTTTCATGGACTTTATTCTTACCCATATTATTCTGTTATGTAAAGGCTACTAAAAATATAATACAATGATTTTAAATTTGAATGTAGCAGCATTTCACTGGAGAGGGTGTGGAGAAAAGGGAAACCTCTTGCACTGTTTGTGGGAATGTAAACTTATACAGCCACTATGGAGAACAGTATGGAGATTCCTTAAAAAACTAAAAATAGAATTACCATATGACCCAGCAATCCCACTACTGGGCATATACCTAGAGAAAACCATAATTCAAAAAGACACATGCACCCCAGTGTTCATTGCAGCACTATTTACAATAGCCAGGTCATGGAAACAACCTAAATGCCCATCGACAGACGCATAGATAAAGAAGATGTGGTACATATATACAATGGAATATTACTCAGCCATAAAAAGGAATGAAAGTGGGTCATTTGTGAAGGCGTGAATCTAGAGACTGTCATACAGAGTGAAATAAGTCAGAAAAACAAACATCATATATTAATGCGTATACATGAAACCTAGAAAAATGGTACAGATGAACCAGTTTGCAGGGCAGAAATTGAGACACAGATGTAGAGAACAAATGTATGGACACCAAGGGGGGAAAGCGGTGGGGAGGCGTGGCGGTGGTGTGATGAATTGGGAGATTGGGATTGACATATATAAACTGATATGTATAAAATGGATAACTAATAAGAACCTGCTGTATAAAGAAAAAAAAAAGGTAACAGCATTTCTAAAAGTATCCCCCTCCCCCAACTAACTCATTCTTCATTGCCATGCTGAGCCCAGAAGTTGCATATAGACCAGAGCTCTTGTGTCAGTATAAAAAGATGCATGCCTCCACTGTGTGCAGCAAGAAGGTGTGACAAAATGGACTGCACTCTCGTTCCAATTTCCAGTGTAACCGAATGTGACCTTGGACAGGTCCCTAAATCGGGGTGGGGTTCAGTTTCCTTGTTGAAAAAACGGGACTGTGTCTAGGTTATAGTGAGACCCAAATGAAATTAATGTAGAAATAGTTCTAGGAGGATTTATTCAATTTAATGTGTCATTATTACTATCCTTCATAAGAGGAAGATTCAGGAATGACTTTGAACATGTCTGTGTTGCTCAGTCCCAGAGGAAAAGTGTTTCATATAAATTCTTGAAGTGTTTACTTATGTTTCTAACATAGCTATTAGTATATTTTCCCAAAGGCAGACTTAATTCATCTGGTTTTGCTTCACTGGGGTTTGTCAAACCAACCAGAGTGAGTTTACTTATAGACACACTAAGGGCAACTTTTTCATCAAATTAATGGCTTATTTGAATAAAAAATTAAAGAACTAATGATAGTTTTGAGTGAGCCCTACTGGCTGCCTTTCATTCTCTCCAACTCCTGTTGAAGCCCATTTTTGTTTATATCTCCTTCCCATTCCCTGCTGCAGGAGGAGCCCTGATTTCTAAGGTGATTAATGCGTGGCATTCCGTGATGGCACTCACTAGTCTAAGGGGGTGGGGGCGGAACGTTCTGAGTTGGCCCAGTCAGAGGGACAGCCTTTTCTTTCTCTCCTGCTGGAAGCAGACAGGGAGGTACGCAGCTCCAGCAGCCACTGGCTGCCATGTTGCTGTAAGGAGAGAAGGCAGCCCTTCGAGGAAGTGGATGTTGAGGAGAACAGAGAAGAGAGGCAGAGAGAACATGGGGTTGCATGGCATCTTTATGTTTCTGGGCTTCCAGTTATAGGCTTTCTGGCATTTCCTTATTATCTGAGCCAGTTCGAGTCTACATTTTCTGTTACTTGCAGCCAAAGATACTCCTGATGATCCCATATGTTTTAAGAATCTTTCTGGGAAGCCTTGAGGTGGAATTAGAGCAAAGACTATGTGTTGGGGTACCCTTTTCCCATATTGGCTAATCTGGAGTCAAACTTCTTTTCCTTTCTTAGGGAGATCAGAAGAAAGATGTTAGCAATCACTTGGATTCAGAATTGAGAAGGAATCAGTCTTTGACATATTACTATGCCAATCTATCACTGCCATTTAAAAACTTGCCGATGTATTTTAGAAGGTGCTTATTTCATCTGAGGACCACTAATGAGCAGTCAGACTGAAAGGTCTGGGGACTAGGGTTGTCAGATTTACCAATTAAAATAGAGGATACCCAGCAAAACTTAAATTTCGGATGAATAATAAATACATATATTTTATATAAGTATGTTCCACACACTATTTGGCATATACTTATACTAAAAAAAAGTTTGTTGTTTGTCAAAAATTCAGCTCTGCAACTACATAATGACTGAAGTATTTTTAAATATATGCATATAATTGTGAAAGCGAAACTATAGGCTAAAAGGAATAAATCTTGTTCCCCTTAAACTTGTGCCTAAATGTATTACTGGCTAAATGCACATCAGTATTACATAAATTTGAAAGAGTCTTAAGACAAGGTGATGATTAAGACACATTTATTAAATGAATCTTTAATATAAGACTTTTAGATACTAGGTGAAGGAGATATTTTCCCAGGGTCTCACATGTCACACTAAATACATAACCTTTTACTGTAACTTTGAGTAAAGTGGCCCTGAGCTTAGAGCAATTATTCTGTTATTTCTTCCCAGACAAATGTGAATCTCGGCTAAATTGCTTGGTGTATACTGAGGGGATAAGTCAGTGAATTCAAGATCAGTCAACAAATACAAAGTGAGTGAGTGGGATGCAAATGGGAGACAGAATCAGGAGTCAGGGAACAGGAAAGCTGGACAGAAACATTTAGGGAATGTGGCAGGGAAGGTCCTGGGTCATTGCTGAAAAGCTGGCCAAAGCACCCAGAGATCTAAGCCACCTTGATTGTCATTCACATAGAATGTGCTCTTTTCTAGGTCGCTATTCAGGCTGCAGGATCAGAGAGAACATAATTATACTCAGAATTCTTAGTAATTGTTCCTAGTCTTTTTTAAAGTAACAGATCTTATGTGCATCTCTTCCTATTTCAGACTTCGGGCAGGGGTCCTACAGGGGGAGAAAAGCACAATTAGGTTCCAAGTAAAATGCCATCCTGAAATGAAGTATGGCCTATCAGTGCAGGGCGTGCCAGTGAGTTTGTGAAATGGGTTTTGCCAGCACTAGTGACCATCCATCCACCTGTAGCCCGTATAAGAGGTTGGAGAGAGTTGTCAGGGCTGTGCCTTCCCCCCACCATGCTGGGGGAGGCTGGGGGCTGCTTCTCTTCACCTTAGGCTCAGTGAGAGGGGCTTCAAGGGGAACTCTTGGAAAGCTTGACATGTGATCTCTGGAATTTAGAAAGCGTAAGACTTCTATTGAGTAGGAATCAGAGAGGAAATTATTTGGGTGATGCTGCTAGCTTGGCTGCGCAGGGAGTGAGTTGCATGGGGCAAAGACGCCTGTTTTTCTGGCTTGAAGTAAGGAGCCAGCCTGTGGGTGTGCGTGTGAGCTCTGAGGGCTTCCTCTCAAAAGGACTGCTTGGAAAGACAAAAAGACCCTGTTAGAGGGAGTCCCTGTGGAGTGGGCAGATGGAGAAGGGCTGTGCAAAGGCTCCTAGCTGGAGGATTTCAGAAAAAGCTGTCAAACTGACCCATGGAAGAACCAGCTCCACACCCTGGGGACCCAACACCAAATTATTGATACAACGGTCCCTGCCACAAAGACTGTGCCTACTGTGCCCTTTCCTCCTCCCCCTCTTTCCCTCTGAGCCCATGGCCAGAAAGCTAGAAACCATTTCTAGAAACACACTGTGTGGGGAGAAGTGGGGAGCAGTAGGACGAAGGTGGTCAGCCAAGCCCCTGCGCCCACTGCAGGCTCCAAGCCTGAAGCTGGGGACGCCGAGAGGGGAGAAATTTTATATCGAATGAAGTTTTTTTTGAGTTTTGGTGGTTATATTGGATAAGCCGTTTTAATTATTAAAGTGAAATTGTTCTTGACCTTAGGGGACTGGGAAGCCCTGGGGCCGGCTTGACCGCTGTCCCAGGCTGGGGGAGGGGATTCAGAGTGAGTTGAGCTGGGTGTAGGAGAAAGACTAAAGTTGCTTTATGACTGCACCCTGTCCAGTATCACCCACTGAGTACAGCAATTACATTGGCAAATTCAGTATCCCTCTTTAGAGCAATGCTCTGGAGGCCAGGTATTTGCTGGAATTCTTGAAGAAGAATTTAGGTCAACCTCATTGCAGTCTGTGGGTCTCTGTGGGAGCATCTAATTCTTTCTGCTTCTTCCCCATTGATGGGAGAATGTATAATAATCATAATCCTGCAGACCAGAGCTCTGAAAAGACAGAACGCTTTTTATTTCTGAATTTGACTGTTATAAGAAAGAAACAATTTAAAACATTCCTTAGAAAGATTTGACCAACAAGGACATGTAAAGTGTGTGGTCTGGATTTGAAGCAGGTGAAGCACAATCACCTAAATTTTCTAGATTCCATCAAACAGTAAGAATTGATGTTCTCAGTCATAACCACAGGGTCCTGAATCTTAGACACAGGTACTTCTCAGAAGTCTCCCATTTGGACTAGACTACTGACTCTAGTCCAAACCACCACGATCTTGAATTTGAATTCTGTGGTAGTATTTTCGAGTCTAAGTTGTGCCAGGTTCTGGCATGGGAGATGTCCTGTTCTTGGTTTGCAGACTGTGTATGGTCCACCAAGTATTTGTTGTTTTAGTCATGCACAGCAGGGTGCAAAGGCAAGCAGAGATCTTAACAAAGAGGAGACCGCTCTCTGCCCTCAGGGCACTTACAGTTCAATTGCAAGCCCTTTGTTTCATGTGTTGTCATTGTTGTTTTAGCTCCTCTGTACATACAGTTGTTGGACACACAAATAATAGAAGACTGTCTTATTTTGACTCATCCAGCTTTGGAGAGTGACTTCCATCACTGACCTTTTGGACTTCCTCTGTGCATAACAACTTTTTATCTGAAGTTGGTGAAATACGTTTCGTTTCAGGAAGTGAGGGGTGCAAATGCATATGGAGAGCGGGCATGAATGAAGCCAAAATCAAAGCGCAAGAGCTAAGGAGGACTGGAGCAAATGAGGTCTGAATGGAGGTGGCAGGTAGGCAGTCATGCAGAGAAGGGAAGCAAGAGCATCCACTCCAGGTGAAGGAAGTAGCAGATGAGAAGGCGCAGGAGTAAAGAGCCAGGTGTACTCCACGGCTGGGCAGCCCAGGGGACTGGCCGCTCTCTTTGCTTTGGTGGACACAGCGTTGTGTGGAGATGTATTCAAATGGAACTTTAAAGTGTAGGAAACAGAAAGTGCTTTGTCCCCTTTGGAGAGTGTCCCATTTTCCACTCAGGCCCAATTTGTGTGCCACAGTCCTGAGTCTGCAGTCTTCCTCTCAATGGACACTTATGTTCATGCCAGGGAGGGCAGCCCTTGCTAAATGTTATGGTTTGGAATGATCCTTCACAAGGATGGAAAACCAAGTTAATTCAATTAAGGCCTGGGGTCCTGGGCTTTGAACCAGCCACAGTCTCAATTTTATGAGAGCATGAAAAGTTAACTATTTGCTGAGTTTGAGCAAAGTCCACTTTGAAAATCCCTTTCCAGAAGAGTCATTTCCATGTCAGCTTCCCACCGTATTTTAGTTTGTCCTTCTGGATGGCCATTTATGTTGTTTCTGATTTCTCACCCTCAGAGATGGATCTGTGATGCGTATTCTGTATACACAACTTTTGTGGCGCAAGATACAGGAGAGGGAGTCACCTGCTGGGGAAGGGTGGTCAGGAAGGCTTCCTGGAAGGGGTCAACCGCAAAGGATTGGGGAAGCAACACAGGAAACAGGAATTATGGGTAGGCTAGTGTATTTTTCAGGATCTGTTGACAAAATTGAGGTCCTGACCAATGGTTGCTTGTTTCCACAGAACCCAAAGACATTGACCTTCCAGTACTTGATCGTGGTGATGGTTTCATGAGTGTTTGCATATGTCCGAACTCATCAAATTGTATACAGGCAGACCTTGAAGATATTGCTGGTTTGGTTCCAGGCCACTATTTTTTGTCTTCTCTTTTGTGCTTAGTCTAGTTTCACTGGCTCATGGGGTGCGGCATGCAGAGGCCTCTAACCCAGCACCTTTAGACCAGAGTTTCTAGCACAGAGCGGCTGCACGACATCCCAACTCAAGATGGCAGCGGCAGCCTCTTCCAATTTTGGCTTTTTCTAATCCATTCCTAGCACAGCAGCCAGAGTGAAGTTATATGCTTACTCTTGTGGAGTTGTGAATATTAATTAAGGAATTGCCTATCACAGAGTCTAGCTCATTGTCAATGCTCAAGAGACGCTCATTCTATTGCTGCAGCCACGTCTACTATCACTTATTTGTCCTATAATGACAAATTGCTGTCTCCTAGCCTCCTGTCATCATTATCCTCATCCTCATCACCATCATCACCATCATCATCATCATTTCCTTCCACATCTTTTTTTTTTTTTTTTTTTTTGCTGTACGTGGGCCTCTCACTGTTGTGGCCTCTCCCGTTGCGGAGCACAGGCTCAGCAGCCATGGCTCACGGGCCCAGCCGCTCCGCGGCATGTGGGATCTTCCCGGACCGGGGCACGAACCCGTGTCCCCTGCATCAGCAGGCAGACTCTCAAACACTGCGCCACCAGGGAAGCCCCACATCTTTTTTTTTTTAATATAAATTTATTTATTTAGTTTTGGTTGTGCTGGGTCTTTGTTGCCGCGTGCGGGCTTCTCATTGCGGTGGCTTCTCTTGTTACGGAGCACGGGCTATAGGTGCGTGGGCTTCAGTAGTTGTGGTGCACGGGCTAGTTGCTCTGTGGCATGTGGGATGTTCCTGGACCAGGGCTCGAACCCTTGTCCCCTTCACTGGCAGACGGACTCTTAACCACTGCACCACCAGGGAAGCCCCCTTCCACATCTTTTGAGTTTTGTTGGGATCAAATCTAAACTCTCTAAGGTCTTGCAAGGTCCTTTATCATCTCACCCCTGCTGATTTTTCAGGACTCACCTTTTACCACTTGTGTCCTTGCACCTAATACTCCAAACAAATTAAATTTCGTTCTTAAGAAATTCCGTGTTCTCTTTCATCTTCAGATCTTTGCACATGCTGTTCCTTCTGCATTGATCATTCTTATTCTTCAAGCCCATGTTTGGACAGGACTTCTTCTCGGAAACTCTCCCTGATCCCTGAATGCTGGGCTAAGTGCTGTTCCTATGTGTTTCCATGAGCCCTCTACTTCTCTTGTCATAATGTGTGTCCTGCTGTATTGTGAGCGCTCCTTTACCTATGCGTATTCCCTGCTTACCATAAACTTTGTGAGTGCAAGTGCTGTAACAGATTGTGTACGTCAGTTCCACAGTGCCACAGTGTCCTTTAATGGATGTTCAATGAATGAATGAATGAGTGAATGAAAAAGTCACAAGAGTAAAAATAAGAATTACTATTTGTGATGATGCTGGTGTGATATTACAGGATTCAGTATAGAGACTATAGTCTTACTCATCTTTGTACCCCCGGATTTCAGTGCCATTTTATTTCCTGAAGCTAAGTTTCCTCATAGCTCTCACAAAGAAGCAGAACAGGATAATCTCGAAGGAAAACATCTAGCTTCAGAGGGTCTATGTCAGTTTTAGCATAGGCATGTTGGTCGGAACTGTCACATTATCTTCTTGGTGTATTGAGAGCTTATACTAATGGGAATTATTATTGTTGATACTGTGAAACAATATTAGTTAGCCTTTATCTTTTTCATGGCTGTGTCTGCAGCACCCAGGACATTGCTTAGCATATTGTAGGTGCCTAATATATATTCACTGAGTGCAAGAATGAACTACTCATTATTAAGAACTTTTAGTGTTATCCTGTATTGGGGCTTTACATATATTAGCTCAGTTAATCCTCACAAAAACTCTAAAAGACAGGCATTATCCTGCCCACTTTAGGAATCATGAAGCTGGGACTAAGTGAGGCTCAGGAAACAGCCCAAGTTTTCACAGCTAACAAGTGGCAGAACAAGGTTTCAGACCTAATTTGGACTAACTCTGAAGTGTGTGCTATTTCTGCAGTGTCGTGCTGCCTAATTGTAGCATTTTTTTTTTTTTTTAATTGTAGCATTTTTAACTGCCTCATAATCTCTGATAATCTCTAAAGTTTAACCAACTTTCTCATGGGGTTTCAAATCTGGTACATTTTTGTATGAGAGATGGTAGCAGGGAGAAACTTTGGGGAGAAGGGACTAGGAAGTAATAATAATCATCATTGTAAAGGTCCCATTGTAATGTAAAGAGATTTATTTAAAAAAAGATGAACCCTAAATAAAGATAAGGAAGATTTAATCCAGCTGAACAGCTATAAAATCTCCTCAATGTTATTATCTTACAAGGAATAACTCAGATCCTCCCAGAAAAAATGAATTTCATATTTCTTCTGCCTATACATAGGGGCCAAGCAGGCCATTGTCATGTTGCTGATGAGCAAGCCTACAGCACTGATACCCTCCTCTCCTTTCCTTTTTATCTCCTCTCCTGTTATTGGCAAGTCCAATCAGAACCAGAGCGCTCGGGATTTCCTTTTATTTCGTTTCATTTTACGACACTGTTTTTATCACATAGTTTATGGTTCCCCTTGTATCTGCCATGCAAGCTGGCATAATTCAGCTGCTCTGCCATTCTTATTAATCGAAAGCCTTTTGAATTCTGCTGCAAGTTCTCTAACGATTTGTCCACAATGGAGTGCTTGTGAGAGAAAAGAAACGCATTTTAAAAGTTTTACTTTTCAAAACTGTGGCAACTGGAAATATTTAAATTATACACGTGGCTCACAATGTATTTCTACTGGACATCACTGGCCTCGACCCTGGCCCAGCAGCGTCTATTAGACCCACCACCTGCAGCAGACCATACACTGTTTCTCTCTTTCCGTGCCTTTGCTCATGCTATTGTACTTCAGCTGCCCAGATCACCCTTCTTACTCACACGCTGAAATCCTATCCCTCTTTAAGGCCTAACTCAAATATGATACCCCTTTGGGAATATTTTTTAATGCTCCTCCTCAGACTTTCCACGGCACTTTATAATAATTCCAGTGTGGAGCATCTATTTTAGGGCTGACAACGTCCTGGCACCCATGCTGACGTGGCCATCTTTGTTCATGGCAGGCATTGCTAATTTATCATAGCACTCTCCTGTTGAACCTGATTTTTTGTTTGTTTGTTTTGCGGTACGTGGGCCTCTCACTGTTGTGACCTCTCCCGTTGCGGAGCACAGGCTCCGGACGCGCAGGCTCAGCGGCCATGGCTCACGGGCCCAGCCGCTCTGCGGCATGTGGGATCTTCCCGGACCGGGGCACGAACCTGTGTCCCCTGCATCGGCAGGCGGGCTCTCAACCACTGCGCCACGAGGGAAGCCCCGAACCTGATCTTTTTATGAGAATCCTCAGGACAGCAATCTAGGCAGCAACCACCAAAGGATCAGAGTAGAGACCTGGTTTGAAATGTTGAAGTGTGTTAATAGGCTGGATGCCCCGTAACCATGTGAAGATTTCCCGTTCGAGCAGAATTCTCAGGGAGGGATCCATCATCATTGCTCTCAAGAGAGAACAGCTCTGAGGGATCATATATTTAATATCTTTCTTCTGATGTTCTAAATAATTGTATTATAGTAGCTTTGCTATTCTCTGCATCTTTCCTTAGGTGTTTCCACGAGCCTGCTGATAATATAAAATTTCAGCAAACTGACCACCTTCAAAGAAGACTGGTTGCTAAGGTGTCTGGCCAAGGACAATTTGGGGATGTTGTAAGCAATCGGATACGTCACGATGAGTTTAGCCTCATGGGTAGTACACACACAGGAAACCTCTGTTGTTCCCTTGTGAAGATCGTCAGGTGTTGGGAGAAGTCTGGAGGAGAGAGAAAAATTTTATGAAAGTTCCTTTTCACAGTAGGTTTGGGCATTATTTATCTCTTCCTGTGGATCGACTATGATGTGGTTAACATAATTTCCCACCTTTTTTGAGCTAACCATTCACTGTTACCCTCCGGGACTTTAAGGTGTTATAGCTTCTGGGTGTTGGTACAAGCAGCAGAAACCTATTTATGACTCTGTTATAATTCTTATTCATGCGAATCTCTTCTACAATATAGGAGACACATGAGGGCAAAATCTGTGTGTAGGCAATTACAGTGAGTTATTTTGTGTGTGTGTGTGTGTGTGTGTGTGTGTGTGTGTGTGTGTGAGATTTTAGTTGAGTGGCTGCTAAAGGCAAAGATACACTAGGTACTTTGGCTGAACACCACTCTAAGACCCTCAATGCAGATAACAACGTTATATAATTTGATTTCAAGGAGTTTGAAATCAGTTGGTACAGTGAGACAAGCACGAGACAAATTACAAAAAAATTAAAACAGAGCGAGATAACAATAGAATGGATACACTAGGAAACAGTTGTGTTGCCAAACACATTTTGCAGAGAGTGAGTGCAATGGCTCATCAGAGAGAAATATCCCTGCGGGAGGATTTTAATATGAGCGTGTCCTTCTTCAGGTAACCATGCCGAAGGGACATCTCATGAGTGAAGCAGTGTTGTAGTAATAAATCGGAGCCCCTGGCCAGCATCTGCATCAGAATTACTGAATTCCCAGTGCACTGATGCTTTAAAACCCAGTGAGAGAGAGAGAGTTGGCTCTAGACTTACAGGGTTGATGGAGAATAATGGGAAGAGAGAACAGTCTCTTTTGATCAGAGAAGTATTTTTTTGGCAAACAGAGAACAGGAGGAGCCAGGCTAACTCCAGGGATTAGATACAAGACTGTTCCTTGTTCCACTTTTTGGTTTAGCTGTAGCTTCTTCAGAGGAAAGGCCCTTTTCCCTGCTTACTTCATAAACCATCCTGGCCACAGAGAAGACCTTCCATTTATGTCAGATCTGTGATGAAGCAAAGCAGAGGTGCTTCCTGAGTGCCATAAGATCCGTGATGCCAGCGGAGGGAAGGAAGCTGATCTCTTTGGAGATATTATGTGCCCTTATATGAAACGTTTCTCCAGTTATTGTAGCTGAACTGACAGGGACAGTGCCAAGACGTGCATAAGAAAACTCAGTAATTAATCTATAGAGACACCTATGCAACAGATCAGATTCAAGATAAATTATTTCTTGGCATTTCAATACTGCTTAAAACTGGTGTAAAATTGGCATCAGAAAATGGCCTCTTTGATGGCAAGGAAGATCCATAATGCTATCATGAGCTGGCCTTCTCTTGTGAATTTGCCTTGGTCTGTTTTTTTTTTTTCTTTAGTTTTATTCATGTTAAATTTTTTCAGCACTGAACCTGAGCTGAAACATAACTGAACATGGAAGTTAGGAACATTCCCAATGATAGGTGAGGACGTCCAGAAGCCCAGCCAACGCTGCTCCAGGTTTCCCGAATCACAGAGAAACCATGAAATTCTGTGTGGGCTCCTGGAGCAAGAACTGGCTGCGGCTTCAGGTTCTTGTTTGCATAAACCACTTAGTTTCTCTGCACTACAGAATTGGCCTCCATAAAACAGTGATAGCCATCATTTATCGAGCATTTATTAAATGCTAAGCACAGTATTCTAGGCATTTTATATACATTACCTTGGTCTATCTCCAAAGTAACCCCATGTGCCAGGTCCAGTTATCACTGCAATTTTAGAGACAGGGAGCTGGGATTTAACAAGACTCAGTGTTTGCTCAAGGCAGTGAAGAGAAGAGCCAGGAGGTCTGACTCCAAATCCAAACCCTCCTCTGTTACGTTATACTGTTTTTACTAGAGAGTTTCTCAGCTCCCTCTCCACAATAAATGCCAATGATTCTGTGGGCATTTGTTCCATTAATTAGTGATAGGAACTACCTTCAGGCCAAGAGTTTTGAGGGAGGGTCTTATCTAATTTGGTCTCACCTTTTATACTCCTTTGAGTTCTTCCAATTGGATGTAGCATAGGACGACACATAGTTCCACTAATACTAATATTTGTCTGTGTTTCAAAGTTAAAAAAATAACAACTAACTTCTTGGCCACAGAATTTTCCATTTAATCTTTACTGTAGATTGTTGAGGTAGGAAATGGGCAGAGTAAATGTTACTGTCCTCATTTTCCAAGGGCTTAGAGAGTGAAGTAAGTGTTGGAGCCAGGACTGGAATTCTGGTTTTTCTAGGCTACTGTGTTATGCCAGAAAAATCCACTTTGTCTTCACTGATCATGTCCTGTAGCACAACGTGAGAGCTTGGACAAAGCCCCGGCAGTGATTTCTTGGTGAATACCAGAAAGATCCCTTTTCTGCAGGTTTTCAAATGCATGTGAGAGCTTCTGTTTATACTTCTAGGACAGAATTCTATGACGCTTAATCAGTATTTGCCAGGTGGGTGGGCCCTGGGTGAGAGGTATACAGCACTGGGAAAGTGAAATAGAAGGAGCTATATCATAAAGGAGTCTGACTCTGACTTTCCCAAGGCAGGTGCCCCATCACTCCTCAGTGTTCCTTGTCAGGGAACACAGGCTGTCTGGCTGGGCAGCTTAGGTGTGCTGAGGTCTGGACATAGATCAGTCACCTGTCCCCAGTCACAAGGAAAATCGAGGTTCTCAATACCAGGACAGCTGCTCCCTGGACAACAGTTCTGACTGATGGATTTGCTGACCCCTAGGCAGCCTCATTACCTTTTTGTGACACACTTTGAGCTTTTTGCCCACCAAGGTGCCTGGAGACTAACCAGGACATTCTACCAGACTCTAGCTCTGTAGCTTTGAAGCTGGACACTTGTTCTCCCTGGATCGTCTCCAAGCACTCCAGGGCCTGCCGGTGTTCATTCTGGACCTCTCGTCCCTTGGCAGGTATTTGCTTCATCCATCAAAAAAAGCAGGGGGCTTCCCTGGTGGCGCAGTGGTTGAGAGTCCGCCTGCCGATGCGGCGGACATGGGTTCGTGCCCCGGTCCGGGAAGATCCCACATGCCGCAGAGCGGCTAGGCCTGTGAGCCATGGCCGCTGAGCCTGCGCGTCCGGAGCCTGTGCTCCGTAATGGGAGAGGCCACAACAGTGAGAGGCCCGTGTACCGCAAAAAAAAAAAAAAAAAAAGCAGGGACAGCAGGGCACCCTGAGGATTTGCCCTGACAGTGACTGTGCTGGTCCTTGCCATGTTCACGCCGTAGTTTGGCTGTGCAGATTAGTAGGGATGGTCCAAACCCAAATCCAACAGTGCCCGAGAGGATGATGATGAATCTCTTCCATATCATTTTCACTTCTGCCCCCACCCCACGTGTCCTGGAAGCTTTGGCGTCAGAGGCTCTGATTTATTCTTGGCGGCAACTAGAAGGGCCCTTGTATAGATGCAGCTGGTGAATCTAACTTGGCCTTGAGCTCTGACAGCCCAGATCCCCACCATTATTCTTCTCTATCCTGGACCCAGGAGGCAGCTCTTTGTTGACTAAATTCAGGCCAGTGGCAGGGACCAGGTGACATTTCCTTTTCAGGGTGGAAAAACCTTGGATTAACTTTGACAGAGTACCTGTGTGTGCCAAAGCCTTAGACATGAGAGTGAATGCTAATTTACTCTCACCAACCTTGAAGGGAAGGACAGCCTCTCATCCAGAAAGTTTCCACGATGCTAGTACTTCCACCCACATCTCTCCATAAATACAGTCATTAATGGCATCTTATAAAATGGTGATGGCTACCAAGAGTCCCTTATTCTGACATAATACTTTTTACAAAGCACTGTGACATGTAATATAATATTCGATTCCCAAATGTTTTAAAACTATTTACATTTGTTAAATATTGTGTTCTCACTCTCAAAGCCCAGAACACTTTCACACATATAGCATATCAATGTCTCAAAATTCCTAAGTTTTCATCACTTTCGTTTTGCCTTTTTCACTTTCCTCTTAACTTATGGGGTACTCAACCCTTTGGTTGGCTGATTATGAATTATACATTATATAGTATCTAGTACCTCAAATGATTAAAGTCCCAAACCCCTTAAACCAGTTGAAATGAATTGGATCAAACTACAGTACTTTAGACTTGGAAGGTATTTCTCTTCGGGCAGAGGCTGCCCCATGCTCAGTAGAGAAGGAAAGGCAGCAAACTAAGAAGGAGGATAAGCTGTTAAAAACATAGCTGAGTTTTCTTAAAGGAATAGGGAAATAAAAGAGGTAAGTAGAATACCAGAGGCATATCCCACTGCTGCGAGAAAAGATGTGACAAATGAAAATATTCTGCTGCCTTTGAAATGGTTACTCAAGGCCTAGCATTAAAAGGCCAAGCAAAGGCTAGGCTTTTGAAAAGAATGATGGCAGAGGTTTGGTTCTCTGTGAGCCCTTAGGGGCACAGGTTTCTAGAACCATCTATGACAACTTTAGTTCAGTAATCTGTTAAAGGTGATTCTCAAGCAGAAAACTAATGCGGATATAAGGAGGCAGGTTTTCTTGGCTCAAACAATTCCAAAACCTTTGGCACAGGACTAAAATAGTGTTCTCAAGGCTAACTCACTCGACAGGGCTCACTCCTAATTCAGCACTGATGTGGCTGGGACACAGGGCTCAAAGAGAAAATAGAAATGAAGAGGACTTAAATCTACTGAATAAGGTAGTAAAGCATCCCTAAAGGAAAATCTGGTGATTGGGGTTGACATCATTGCAAATTCTTAAATTTTACAGGAAGACATGAATATCTCAATGATATTCTCTGAGGGGAGAACACCATCTCACCATGTGTGGTGACCATAGGGTAATAATCAACATCTAAAGATTTATATCTTAATGTGAGTTTTCTCATACTTGAGTGTAGGGTCAAATGTAGAAATTTACAGACTATGATAGACTCCCTGGCATCCTGCTGGGGTTGAAACCGAAGGATCATCTAGGCCTTCCCTCCTTACCTTAGTTACCTCTGAGACTCTGTTCTGGTCTCTGTCAACAGTAGCATGGGGTTAGATTTCTCCAGGAATGCTTTTGGGAATGTCATTTTGAGTATGAGGTAGGGGCTGAGATTGACTTGTGTTCTATTTAATGTGGGAATGTAATTTGGACTCATGAAAACTTGAGACTGATGAAATTCAACTTCAGAAGTTGTTATGGAGGTATACCATTCCAGTGGGAGAGAGCTCAGCATTTGCTGAAGGAATTGCAGCTATATTGAGACACATCTGGATGAGATTAAACAGAAGTTTAGGCTTTAATGTTTTTGGCCTTTGGAATTACTAAGGACTTTAATTTATAAGAAACGAAGAATTTGAATTTCGAATTTAAGTGTCTTATAGATTTGATAATGGACACTGGTTCTATTTGACCTTTTGTTTTTGATATTGGAGTGTTTTTATACTGCCTTTTGATTTCTATAGGACATTTGGGGAGTTAGTTATTTTGAATAGAGTAACTGTGCATTAATTTGGGATGGGAATTTAGCTTAGGATGCAGCGTAGCCTTGAATTTAATTATTGTATTAGTCAGCTATTGCTGTAATAATGTGGTATAACAAACTATGCCAAAACTCAGTGACTTACAACAATAAGCGTTTGTTTTTCTTATTCATAGGCCTGTAGGTCAGCTGGGGCATTTCTACCTCAGGATGCTGGTCGGCTACTTTGGCTCCAGGTTGGGTTTAGGTCTGTTCCACCTGTCTCCATATTCTTCCTGAATGAAGCAATGACCATATTCTTCTCATGGTCTATGGCAGGTGCTTCAAAGATAGAACATCTTCTTAAGGCCTTTGTTCTGAGCTAGACACTGTCATTCTATCCACATTCCTTTGGCCAAACCCAATATCAGTAGAGTGGAGAAGTATATTCTGCCCACTCTTGGGCACTGCAAGGTCTTATTACGAGAGACTATGAAGAATTGAGAACAATGACCTAATTTACCACAGTAACATATTCTTGTTTTGTTGCATTTGTCTTTTCGTATTTTATCCATTCAGAAGTATGGTGAAAGGTTACCTGGCTCCCCTCAAAAATCTTACCCTAGAATTATTGAGTTAGAATCTTCCTTGGATGGGCTTCAGGAATTTGTGTTTGTATGATCTTGGTAGATGATTTCAATGCACTGTTACATTTTAGTGATTAGTCCATTTTACTCAGGAACTCTGCTCGAGTTGAATAATGGGATCATCCTACTTAATTTATCATCTATTTGTTAATTATTAACTGGCTGAAAAGTCTTTCTTCTTTTGCGTTTGACAATAGCTCAGACTACGTTAGACCTCTTAAAATTGTCTTACTGTTTTCTGCCTTATCCATGTTGCTCCCCGTTTCTAGAACACCTTTCACCCAAGTGTTCCTACCTAAATTCTGCTCCAGCCCAAACCATATATATCTTAAGGATCATTTCAAAGGCTACTTTTTTCAATTCACATTTTCTCGTGTTGTGTTCCTGTATTTTCAGGTCACAATTTTTATTAAAGGTAATTGTATACAGACCTTCATGTCCAGATTAAAAGCATCTTTTTTTAAAAAAAAAAAAATGGGCACATTTTATTGTATTTAAATTACACATCAATCAAGTTAAGTTGAAACAAAAGGTAATATGATACAGGATATGAAAGAAACAAACCAAGAGTAGAAGTGAGGTAGGAGTCCAACTGAGATGAGTATCTCAAGAAGGCTTCTAAGGTTCTCAGCTGCAAGGAAGAAAGAGGCTGGTGCAGGAGTCACACGAGCAAAGGCCCTGATTGTTCTCTTTATGTTTCTTGCAATAGAGGACTTTATTAAGACAAAAATCCCAATTTTACTCTTCTCTGGAGAGATAGTATATGCAACCAGATCATCCCATCAACTCCTTCTATGGAGTGGCTGTGGGGCAAAGGAGTAAGAGCTAAAGGGTCTGAGGCTTTTTCTTTTCTTTCCTTTCCCTTTTCTTTTCTTTTTTAGGACTGAGGCTTCTTTTTTTTTTTTTTTTTAACATCTTTACTGGAGTATAATTGCTTTACAATGGTGTGTTAGTTTCTGCTTTATAACAAAGTGAATCAGTTATACATATACTTATGTTCCCATATCTCTTCCCTCTTGTGTCTCCCTCCCTCCCACCCTCCCTATCCCACCCCTCTAGGTGGTCACAAACCACCTAGCTGATCTCCCTGTGCTATGCGGCTGCTTCCCACTAGCTAACTATTTTACGTTTGGTAGTGTATATATGTCCATGCCACTCTCTCACTTTATCACAGCTTACCCTTCCCCCTCCCCATATCCTCAAGTCCATGCTCTAGTAGTAGGACTGTGTCTTTATTCCTGTCTTACCCCTAGGTTCTTCATGACCTTTTATTTTTTAATTTTTTTCCTTAGATTCCATATATATGTGTTAGCATACAGTATTTGTTTTTCTCTTTCTGACTTACTTCACTTTGTATGACAGACTCTATGTCCATCCACCTCACTACGAATAACACAATTTCGTTTCTTTTTATGGCTGAGTAACATTCCATTGTATATATGAGCCACATCTTCTTTATCCATTCTTCTGTTGATGGACACTTAGGTTGCTTCCATGTCCTGGCTATTGTAAATAGAGCTGCAATGAACATTTTGGTACATGACTCTTTTTGACTTATGGTTTTCTCAGGGTATATGCCCAGTAGTGGGGTTTCTGGGTTGTATAGTAGCTCTGTTTGTAGTTTTTTAAGGAACCTCCATACTGTTCTCCGTAGTGGCTGTATCAATTTACATTCCCACCAACAGTGCAAGAGTGTACCCTTTTCTCCACACCCTCTCCAGCACTTGTTTCTAGATTTTTGGATGATGGCCATTCTGACCGGTATGAGATGATATCTCATTGTAGTTTTGATTTGCATTTTTCTAATGATTAATGATGTTGAGCATTCTTTCATGTGTTTGTTGGCAATCTGTATATCTTCCTTGGAGAAATGTCTATTTAGGTCTTCTGCTCATTTTTGGATTGGGTTGTTTGTTTTTCTGTTATTGAGCTGCATGAGCTGCTTGTAAATTATGGAGATTGATCCTTTGTCAGTTGCTTCATTTGAAAATATTTTCTCCCATTCTGAGGGTTGTCTTTTGGTCTTGTTTACGGCTTCCTTTGCTGTGCAAAAGCTTTTAAGTTTCATTAGGGCCCATTTGCTTATTTTTGTTTTTATTTCCACTTCTCTAGGAGGTGGGTCAAAAAGGATCTTGCTGTGATTTAAGTCATAGAGTGTTCTGCCTGTGTTTTCCTCTAAGAGTTTGATAGTGTCTGGCCTTACATTTAGGTCTTTCATCCATTTTGAGTTTATTTTTCTTTATGGTATTAGGGGGTGTTCTAATTTCATACTTTTACATGTACCTGTCCAGTTTTCCCAGCACCACTTATTGAAGAGGCTGTCTTTTCTCCACTGTATAGTCTTGCCTCCTTTATCAAAGATAAGCTGACCATATGTGTGTGGGTTTACCTCTGGGCTTTCTGTCCTGTTCCATTGATCTATCTTTCTGTTTTTGTGCCAGTACCATACTGTCTTGATTACTGTAGCTTTGTAGTATAGTCTGAAATCTGAGAGCCTGATTCCTCCAGCTCCATTTTTCTTTCTCCAGATTGCTTTGGCTATTCGGGGTCTTTTGTGTGTCCCTACCAATTGTGAAATTCTTTGTTCTAGTTCTGTGAAAAATGCCAGTGGTAGTTTGATAGGGATTGCATTGAATCTGTAGATTGCTTTGGGTAGTAGAGTCATTTTTACAATGTTGATTCTTCCAATCCAAGAACGTGGGTCTATCTCTCCATCTGTTGGTATCATCTTTAATTTCTTTCATCAGTGTCTTATAATTTTCTGCATACAGGTCTTTTGTCTCCTTAGGTAGGTTTATTCCTAGATATTTTATTCTTTTTGTTGCAATGGTAAATGAGAATGTTTTCTTGATTTCACTTTCAGATTTTTCATCATTGGTATATAAGAATGCCAGAGATTTCTGAGCATTAATTTTGTATCCTGCTACTTTACCAAATTCATTGATTAGCTCTAGTAGTTTTTTGGTAGCATCTTTAGAATTCTCTATGTATAGTATCATGTCATCTGCAAACATATCATGTCATCTGCAAACAGTGACAGCTTTACTTCTTCTTTTCTGATTTGGATTCCTTTTATTTCCTTTTCTTCTCTGATTGCTGTGGCTGAAACTTCCAAAACTATGTTGAATAAGAGTGGTGAGAGTGGGCAACCTTGTCTTGTTCCTGATCTTAGTGGAAATGGTTTCAGTTGTTCACCGTTGAGGACGATGTTGGCTGTGGGTTTGTCATATATGGCCTTTGTTATGTTGAAGAAAGTTCCCTCTATGCATACTTTCTGCAGGGTTTTTATCATAAATAGGTGTTTAATTTTGTCGAAAGCTTTCTCTGCATCTATTGAGATGATCATATGGTTTTTCTCCTTCAATTTGTTAATATGGTGTATCACGTTGATTGATTTGCATATATTGAATAATCCTTGCATTCCTGGAATAAACCCCACTTGATCATGGTGTATGATCCTAAAAGCATCTTTTTTTTTTTTTTTGCGGTACACGGGCCTCTCACTGCTGTGGCCTCTCCCGTTGCAGAGCACAGGTTCTGGACGCACAGGCTCAGCGGCCATGGCTCATGGGCCCAGCCGCTCTGTGGCATGTGGGATCTCCCCGGACTGGGGCACGAACCCTCATCCCCTGCATCGGCAGGTGGACTCTCAACCACTGCGCCACCAGGGAAGCCCCTTAAATGCATCTTGACAGCAAGAACATGCCTCGTTTATCTGTGTGTCCTCTTGAGTTCCTTGTAGGTTACCTTTTCTTGTTTTCAGAACTTGCCTATCATTCCCTTTGAGTGTTATCCCCACCTGTGGCTTTTGTTCCTCGCTAGCTCCCCATCCATCTTTTCTTCCTTCAGTCCTGCTGCTTTTAATACCCTGTAGGTGGTATCTTTCGGTTTCTTATTCTTCCTTCTTCTGTTATCACTCTATTTACACAAACTTCTCACTTGCTCTTTGATTTTCACTATTCCAGCTCCAATTTTGCCACTTTTGTCTCTTCTAGTTCTTCACTAAGTATATTGCAGCAGGGGATATAGATTTTTCTCTTTGAAGCCTCTGGCTTTAGTCTTCCCTTGAGAGCTTTCTCTTTATCATTTTGAAAAAACATGCTCTGCCGTTCTTTACCCCTTGAAAGAGGGGGAGGCCTTCCTTTTCCCGTTTTGATCATTGGTTTTAATCATGTTTGAAAATTTCTTCCTAATCCAGCTGGAGAATTTTCTTATTGTCTATCCATTTATGCCAAATCCTCCAGCTCTTGAGAAATTACTTCTTGCTCTTTTTTAGTGTGACCTGACAGGGAATTCTCTTTCACTTTACATTTGACTACTTCTTTCTTGCACATAAATCTTAGTGATGCTGAAGAGCCACATTCTTCCTTAGTACATTCAGGATTGTTGTCTCTGGTTCTATAGTGCGAGCCAAGGATTCTAAATATCTGGCTTTCCGAGATCCCTTTGGGATCACTCCTAGCCTTGTCACTTGGCACTAATACATAGTTATAATCCCCAAACCACAATTTTTGTTGTAGGTAGGGAAAGTATCATTCCTTAAATGTATTTCATTCCCTTTTCCCATTTTGCAGAAAGAAATTGTGGGGGAGGGCACAGGCTTTCCAAAATTTTATGTAATTGGTCTTTTGAACAAGACAAAGGATATTGTAACACAACTACAATTTTATTTTTTATGATTTTTTTTTTGATCTCCCATAGTCCCTTTGAAATTTGTTCAGTGGGGGAAACCTTCCCCTGCCTCCTTATGCCTGTGACTTTTATTCCTCTTAGGTAACAGGTTCCCAGATTGCTTAACACAGAAATGAGAATGTCAGCTCTCAGTGTTGGCTCTCAGCTCTCTGGTGGCTGGCCTTGGGCTGGCAGCTGGCAGGGATCCAGGGGGCTGGTTGGCGTCTTCGCTCTGTTTCTACCTTCCGCAAGCTGCTTTCGCCCCAGCTTGCTGGCTAGTTGCTGACTCCTCCCAAGTTCAGTGGTGAAAGAGAAGAGTGGGAAAGGGATGGGGAAGCTCTTACTTGGACTCGTCTGTCTGAGGCTGGTTTCTCACTCCTTGGGGTGGCGGTTACTTAAAGCTGAGTCTTTCTCTCTGGGGTGATAGTGAAGTTTATTTCAGAGGTCCTTATTCTGGGGACCTTGCTCCATAGTTTTTTTTACTGAGGAGTGTACATTTCCTACTCCACTGGTGGGTCCTTCTACAGTCCCTGGAAATCTAGCATTTGCATCCCTCTTTCTGTGGGGATCCCTCTGCCCTTTTAGGCAGCCCAAGTGGACAAGACCCAAGGCAACCTCAAGCTGGTGTCCTTTCATGTGTGGTCCCATCTGGTAGTGCCAGCCATCCAATCAGCTACCCAGATCACTGCAGACTACTTAGCTTTCTCAGACATGTGTCAGGCACCAGCCCTCTGCTTCGAACAGCAGGGAGTACCTTCAAGCCACTAGCTATTTACTGGATGGTCAGTTCAAGTGTGTGATAAAATTACTTTTCCTTCGAGGGTTGTCTGGGGAAAGGGCCAAAAGTTCTGTTAAGAAGGAGGCAGGTGCAAAAAAACAAAACAGGCTCAGGAAATCCAGGATTACAGTATTCTGCTGTACTTGCTGTCACTCGTGAATGTTTTCTTGCTCCCCAAGGCCTGGGCAGGCTTGTTCTCACCTCCTTACCATTGCATCTGCAGGCAGCCTCCCCCTAGAGTCCAAGCTGGTTTAGTCCCCATGAGCATCTCCCATTTCACACGTGAGGTTCACTTGAAGTCTCACAACTACCATGTGAAATGGGAAAATGGACACAAAAATGTTCAGTGACATATTCTCTGTCTGAGCACAAGTCTCAGCTCATGGTTCTGAGCTCTTTATACAAACCTGTTCTCTGATACTGCCCAGATCCCTACAGACCTTGGCCTGGGTCTCTGGCTCTCAAGACACATGAACAAATTTGTTGAGAACCTGGGAACCATCAAAACCATATAGTATTTGGCATTTTCTTTCCAGTATAGCAATGGAACCCTTTCTTTTTGCTAGGTGAGGACTCGATTTAAAATTTTATTTTTTCCATTCAGAGAGCTCATCCTTGTTGCTCCCGACTGGCCTCCTTCTAGTCCTTTAAGATCTCACTCTTCTGAGCAGACTTGCCAAGGGTGGGGGGAGGGGTGAATGGGGAGTTCGGGATTAGCAGATGCAGACTATTACATAGAGAATGGATAAACAACAAGGTCCTACTGTATAGCCAGGGAACTGTATTCAATATCCTGTGAAAAACCACAATGGAAAAGAATATGAAAAAGAATGTACATGAATGTATAACTGAATCACTTTGCTATACAGCAGAAATTAACACAACGTTGTAAATCAGCTATACTTCAATGAAATAAATTTTTTTAAAAAGCTAAAAAAATGAAGAGCAAGTGAAAAAACCCCTCACTCTGCTAAGCTAAGCTCCTCCAGTTGCTTGGGCATCTTCTCGCTTCTCCTGAATTGTGTGCAGTGATACCCAGGGCACAGCTGTGTGCAGCCTCACTCATCGTTTGCGTGTGTGCTTGCCCGGCTTTGATCACAGCAGGCAGATGTACCGCAAGGCCTTCGTCTTTCTGGAGACACTCTTCCCTTATGGTAACATCTAAGTAAAAGCAGCCGATTTCATGTGACTGCAAGAAGTCTAGGACCTTTCACAACTGTTTGTGAGGATTCCTGGGAGGCACGCACATCTGTCCTTGCTATTTATAGCCTCTTACTCTAGACTCTTCCCCTGAGCCCCTCTCTGGTTACTCTGTCTGTTCCACAATATATCTTCCAGGTTGCGCTTCTTCCTCCCAGGCCGCTGGCACAACCATGCGGCTTGTGCACTGCACAGCTCCAGGGAGTGCTGTTCATGTCAAGTGTGATGTGAGTGGCATCCTCTAGAGTTGAACAACCTGGCACTCCCATGTCTCCCTGCACCGCTTTATACCAGGCGCGGGAAGAGCCAGTCCCTTTGGTCCCCAAAGAGCCCTAACACAAAGCTGGTTTGTGCAGTAACAGAACAAGAGATTTTAAAATTGGTTGTCAGCTATTACTTCACACATTGATCATCAGCTTTTTTCTCTTTTGGTGGTGTGTCTCTGGCCTCAGGCCCCCAGCCTGACCCTATGTTGTAAGGCCAGTTTCTCTTTCAGGTCAGAATCTCCCTTTCCTCCAATTTCCTGAGGAAGAAGTGGATCAGTTAGCAACTTAATACCCTCCCAGAGATGCTAGCCATACGAAATATTGCTTTCCTTCCCCTCCCCTCCCCTCCCCTCCCCTCCCCTCCCCTCCCCTCCCTCCCCTCCCCTCCTCTCCCCTCCCTCCCTTCCCCTCCCTCCCCTCCCCCTCTTCCCTCCCCCTCCTCGCTCTTCCCTTCCCCTCCCCTCCCTTCCCCTCCCCTCCCTTCTCCTCCATTCCCCTCCCCTCCCTTCCCATCCCCTTCCCTTCTCCTCCTTTCCCTTCACCTCCCTTCCTTCCTTCCTCAAATTCTTATCTATTGACCCCTATGTGTAAGGCATAATTCTAGATTCAAGAGATTTAGTGTTGAACAATCAGACAATAGCCCTGCCCCCATGCGACCTGCATTCTGTTAGTAGGAGAGCAACACATAAAGATATCATTGCAGATAGTTGTAATCATTATGAAGAACAAGCTGGATAAGGGCATAGAACAATGATTCTCAGCCTGGGCTTCACACTGGAATCTCCTGGGGAGCTTTAAAGAACCCCCATGCTTAGTATTGCCCACAGAGTTTCTGATCTGAGTGGCCGAAAGTGGGGCTTTACTGGTTGTTAAAGCTCTCCAGTTGTTTCTAGTGTGCAGCTGGTTTTGAGAACCATGAGGATAGAGAAGGGTAGTGTATGTGCTATTTCCTATCAGGTAGTTAGGGAAGGTTATCTGAGATGAACTTGCATAAAGCACAGACAGGGCCAAAGGAAGATTTCTGGGATAACGCAGGAGTTCTGGTTAATGTTTAACCACTGGCTCTCCTAGAGTGAGAGCACTGATTTGTAGGGGTTGCAGATTTCCATGATGTAAATACTCCCTCCACAGCCAATTTCAAACTACCAGTGTGATAGCACTGAACAGAGTTGGGAATAGATGCTAACCATTGGTTTGTGTGAGCTTGTAAGAGCCGACACCAGCAAACCACTGGCCAGACACTCTAGGCAGAGAACAGGCTGTGCAAAGGCCCTGGCTCTTCTGTTGTTTTATAGGGTAGTTCAGCATTGATTTAGCTCAGCCTCTCCCTTTGGGACCAGGCTTTGAGCATTTCCTTTATAGAATCAAAGCATCCACTGAGGTAGTCCCCTCTCCCTACAAATACCCCTCAGCAAACAAACAGACAGGGAAACAAACTAGCCTTTTCCTTAAGGTAGCTTCTGTGTCCCTTCCAGACTTTAGATCTCAAAGTGGCATTCCTTGGTTTTTCATTTCCTTTTTGGTTCTATCACACATAGCATTCTGCACATGTTATCTTCCACCTACCAAATCCAGGCTTGCCGTTTCTCTCTGCTCCCCCATTTCCTACAGACTCTTGACACTTTGAGTACTGAGTGTGTTAGTTCTCCCTGAGTCTATGATGGTAAAAACAAAAAACAAAAATAAGAGGTCCAATAGAGATGCAGCCCTCCTCAAAAGATATCCTCAGGTAAAAAGTAAACAAAAACACTCCATTTCCTCCACTCAACAAAGTGGCTTTTCTTTTTGAACCCCTTCTTGAAATAACATTAGATCAAACAAGCAGGCTCAACAATAAATGAAGAGTCATGTAGTCACGTACGGGACAAGGTATTATCAGAAGCAGGGGGAATTAGAGTGAGTTGTTCTTCAATTGCAGAAGACCGACATTTTTTACTGCCAGGAACGTATGCTTTTATCTCCCTGAAAGCAGACAGAATGTCAAACACAAGTTGTAATTGGGCTATGTGATTTACATACAGATTAATCCATTGTTAGTCTAAGTGAGAATCTTGATTCAGCAAGATGATATTTATCATCCAGTTGCTTTGCTCACATAATCCAAGTGCCTTTGTAACTTTAGTTGTATTGCATGTTCTAGAAACATTGCCCCTGATTACAACCTGTTTGAAATAATTAGGTGGTAATCAGCATTACAAGTTTCTTTTAAAAATACTATCATGGGAGAGATCGCTAAATGAATTACCTGGCACCGCAGACTAGATTTTCTTGGCATAAATACCTTTCTCCACAGACAGAGCAGAGATGTTCAAAGGCATTCTCAGAGCCTGTTTTTATTTGATGTCAATGCTGCAACAGATTACCCCAAATTTCTTATCTCACAGTTTCTGTGGAACAGAAGTCTGGCAGACTTGACTGTGTCCTTGTTTAGAGACCCGAAAGGCTGAAATCAAGTTGTTAGCAGGACTGCCTTCCTTTCTGGAGGCGCTAGGAGAAGATCCGTTTCCTTGCTCCCTCAGGTGGCTGACAGAATTGTTTCCTTCTGTGTCGGACTGAGCTTGTTTCCTCACTGGCTGTCAGCTGAGGTCCATTCCCAGGTTTTAGAGGCCCCCCACATGCCTTGGCCCGTGCTCCCTCCATCTTTAAACCACCAATGACAGGCTGAACCTTCTTGTCCTTCAAATCTCTCCTGCCTTTTCCTCTGTAGCATCTCTCTGACTTCAGCTGAGGAACGTTCTATTTTAAGGCGCCTATGATTAGATTGGGTCCACCTGGATAATCAGGATACTCTCCCTATTTCCAGTTCTTTAACCATCATCACATCTGCAAAGTCGCTTTTGCTGTAGTGGGTAGCATCTACACAGGTTCCAGAGATTTGGGTGTGGGCATCCTGGTGTGGGGCGGGGAGGGGGACATTATCAGCCGTCTCATAGAGGCTGAGCCATATGTGTGTTTCATTCAGAATATCGTTTCTTCCAGAAGTGGTGGTGGTATAGTAGTAATTTCTCTCTCTTTAGGGGTATTGACTTAGCTCCATCAGAAAAAGAAGGACCACTGAATACTTGGATGTTTAGGGTATATCGAAATGCTATGAGAGGCAGAGAAAAGAGAATTTCTATTAAGTTTGGTTGACATTTTTGGGAGAGGGTGTCTCATAACGAGGTGTTGATTTTTAAAATATTGGCTTGTATGGTGATTGAACATTCACTTATTGAAGAAATGTTTGTTTAATTGTATGTTGCCTGTATCTTCCAGACAAATAGAAGTCCGTGAAAACAAGGACACTGCCTGTCTCCTTCACAACTGTGTCCATAGAACCAGGAAGAGGGTCTCACGTGGAGTTGCTTAATAACTACCTGATGCATATGTATTGAATGAAATCCTTATCTAGCAACTACTAGGAGAACGCTTGGCCATGCTTGAGGGTCCCGCCATGAAACTGACAGATGTGGCCCCTGCCTGCCTGAGCTTAAACAGACACGAAACAAATATTTATACAAATAATTAATTATAAATGGGGATAAAACAGGAAATCTTCAAAATGGTACACAGGTACCTTCACCGTTCTGTTTTAACTTCATGGGTACAGTTGTCCACCAATATATGGATATAGAGTCAAGACATTTTCTTTGAATAGGGTTGGCTGAATGAAGTTCTGCATCTTCTTCCTTATATAAATCATACCTTGTGTGATTTGAGGTTTTGCTTCTCTTTAGTGGAGTGAGGACTCGAGATCAGGGGTTGGCAGATTGTGGCCTGAGCGAAAGCTGGCTTGCCATCTGTTTTCATACGGCCCTGAGCTAAGAATAGATTTTATATTTTTTAAATGGTTGAAAAAAATTAAAAGAAGAATAATACTTTCAAACACATAAAAATGATATGAAATGCAAATTTCGTGTTCATGAATCAACTATTATTGGAACATAGTCACGCTCAATTATTTAGGCATTGTCTATGGCTGCCTTCACACGATGGTGACAGTAAATAGTGTGACAGAGACGCTATGGCCTGCAAAGCCTAAAGTACTTACTATCTGACCCTTCAGGAAAAAAGTTTGCTGACCTCTGCTCAAAATACTTGAGAAGTAAATTGAGTACAGAGACCTAGTTGATTCCTCCTCCAATTATTTTCTTGGTGGTGTGTGTATACAGGGAGGGGTGTCCGTGGGGAGCCAGTAGACTATTTTCTAGTATATTTGCATCTTAACCAACACTAATTTTTTTGTGACTCCACTTTATCAAATCTTTCCAAACATTCAATTTATTTTTCATAGGAACATCTCTCTTTCTTGTTTAATTCGTGCCATCAGTTTACACTGTCCTTAATTAAATTACACAATGCTAACAGATGCAAACTACCATAAACTGGTTTGGAGATGTACATGTTTATTAAATTACCATGATGTATACTTCAAATATCTTACAATTTTATAAGTCAATTATACCACAATAAAGCTGAGATTAAAGAAAAAATAAAACTCTTAGAAGAAAAAGAAGTCTGTCTGGAGATGAACACAGCTGACCCCTGGTGCATATCCGTCTCTAACAGTGGGGACAGCAATGAGCATTGGGCCTGGAGAGGGGCCCATTAGTCCTCCGTTACAGACATAGTGAGGTCATCTGCGCCTACGTTTTCCGGAGGAGTGGAGAGGTCTGGTTAATACAGAAAACACATCAAGTGGAGGTTAAGTGCTGAGGCCTTCTGCTTCATAGAAAACTTGGTCCAAATTAAACATAGATTTGCACGTTATAACTAGAACCAAGCATTTGTAGATGTCACATAGGCATCCCTCGCACAAGGTGACTTGCATCTAGAATTTTGAATTTTTGGCATTATTAATGTGGGAACTATTTCATGCTACAGAACCTCAAATCTCTATCTTAAGAGACTTTCTTGCAAGAATTCTCAGAACTCTGATTTGACTTTCATAGAAACTCTGTCTCCTAATATCAAAGTGAAATACTTTGCCTCCACTCTGTGTAGAATCCAGTCAGTGCTTTCCTAAGAGAGAATATTCCCCCTAAAATCTCTTAATTCAGTATAAAGTAGACATAAATTCTCCATAAATTAAAAAAAAAAGGCTCAGGCTTATACATCTGTGCTCCCTTAAACCAACATTCTTTCTCTTGAATATTAATTGCAATTTATTAAAATGAAGGTAATTGTTGCAAAATGTAACAGAGAATTAAAAAGTAACATCTCAGCCAGATACAGGTGTTAAAAATAGCATTGATGTGGATTTGGTATCACTTTCAGTTTAGAAAGTTTGTCTTTGCATATTTCAGTGGGTCCTTTAGCCCTGAAACATAACCACTTCAGTGAGCAACTGGCCTATTTTTATGTTGTAAGGCCCTGGGATTCCAGAGGCAGAAGCAGCCTCTCTCCATCTTTTATAATTTGCTTCAGTGGATGCAATATGCAAAAAGCATAGCATTAAGGAAGGATCTTTTCTTTATTTTTAGTTTCCCTCTCTGGAGCCGAGTTAAAATGGAATACAGTCATTAAGAGGTTATCTAGTGTAACAAGTTCCTGCCAAAGGCAAAGCAGAAGGTTTCATTCCTCTGTGAGTTGTTTTATGAAGTAGCTCATGGTTGACAATCAATGAACTAAATCCTTCGACAAGGAGAGATTTACAAGGATTTGTCTACAGAGATGAAGTGTTTCTACAGACTTGAGCAGAGCTGGGGCCAGGGATTAGGAGCCCTGCACATAAATACAGTTTGCAGCTTTGGGATTCCACAGCTAGGAGCTTTCAACAGCTACTATGTGTAAATACGCCTATGGAATTGAGTTCTAAATACCAACTGTACTACATACAGAAGTCACATGGCTTCCAGGAGCTACGGACGGGTTAAAAAGGTGGTCTCCAGACACATATTACAACCATGGGGCTCACTTTCTTGATCTCTTTGGAAGCTATTGTGCTTAAACTATAACTCTGTCACTAGGAAGGGGCTATCCAAATTAGGTTTTCAGCCCAATTTCCTTTTTCTAGCCCTCAACTGTGTATTGTCCTTTGTGATATGTGTCTCTTGGCAAGTTTGTTAGCTCTTAAGAGTGGTGATAACGGTGAGTGCAGTGTGCCCATGGACATTTACTGTGGTCTGAATGTCTGTGTTCCCCCCACATTCGTATGTAGAGATCCTAATGCCCAGTGTGATGGTCTGTGATACCCAGTCTGTGGTATCTTGTTAGAGCAGCCCGAATGGACCAAGACAACATTCTATTACACAGCCTTGTTTTGACATGACTCCTAATATTAAAAGGTTAATTTTTTTAGGTCCAAGTGCAAGAGCTGATGATCAGAGGTTAATTGTACCAGGGACTTAAATGCATAGACTAACACAGCTTGAAAGGATATTAAAAGATCACACAGAACATTTCCATAACTTTTTTGGTGAGAAAACTAAGGCCTACAGAGGGTGAACGACTTGTCCATGGACATAGGGATGGTCTAGTCCAGTATGAAGACTAAGACCTGCAAGAGTATAACAGATGACACTGCTTGCATGGTATCCAGATACAGTAGTTAGAAACATGTGCTTTGGAGCCAGAGTTCCCACCTCTGTAATTTACCGGCTGTACAACCATAGGGAATGCATTTAACATTCCATGCCTCAGTGTCTTCATCTGCAAATGCAGTAAGGGTGCTACTTCATGAGGCTGGCTTGGTTACTGAATTAGTAAATACGTGTGAACCGCTTAGAACAATACCTGGGAAGTAGTGAACACTCATGAAATGTTAGCTGGTGCTACAGTTACTACCACTGTCACTACTACTGTCACTGTTACTACTGCTACTACCACTCTGACTTGACTGACCTCCTCCAACCCAGTGTGACCTGAGAGCAAATTTACAAAAACCCAGAAACTTAAAGAGAAGAAATATACTCAGTTAAGCATTTGCACCTGGACAATATATGAGTATGGTGTGTGTGTGTGTGCGTGGTATGTGTGTGTGTGTGTGAGTGTATATAGCATGTAGGTCTTTAAGTCTGTTGTTTGTATATTATTTGCGTAAAACCACGAAGTAAGATCATCCAGTTTGTCCTTGAACTAACTCACATTTCGTCACTCTCAAGTTGCTGATTTGCATGTATCAATAATCCATTTTGAATATGCATGTAACCCTGTGGGCCGGGCTTCATGATATATATTGAGGTGTGTCTGGGGGATTCCACTTCCTCTTTTTTTCAGTAAGTTGAATTATAAACCAGATGGAATTTTCCTTTTGTCTATGTTTAGTAAGTATGAAACATGAACTTACATACTAGTTACTCTCTGAATGTTTTTTCTTGGGAAGAGTATGAAACTAGTTGAGTAAATCCTTTATTTTGCTTTAGTGTCCCCCTGGGACGAAATAAAGAGAAAGCCTGATGGCTTATATCAGTCTCACTTTGTGCTAAAGAATTTCAAGTCGTGGTCCTGCAAAAAGTATCTGTTACAAGATTGTTTATGGTAGCTCTGTTAATCACAAGGCCTGGAAACAACCTAATGACTATTGAGACAAAAATGGAAAAACAAATCACAATTTATTTACAACAGGGTATTACATGGCAGTAAAAGTGAATGAACTATAGCAATATGCAGCAATTTAAATGAATGGTGGTAATGTATGATGAGTAAAACCACAAATTCCAGAAGATAATGGGTAGTATGGCATCCTTATAATGTTTAGAAACAAAAGTAAACAATACATTATTTAAGAATATATATGTGATAAAACTCTCCCCCTATATAAATATACATTTATATACCATTTCTAAGTAATAAATAAGAATAAAATAAAAGAAGACCATGCATTGCCCAATGACAATATTTATTGTGGTTAATCCAAGTGTATGCACCTCAGGTCCAAAGCAAGAAAAAATAATAGCTTCAAAGAGAATGATCTCACAGAGCCAATTTTTTTGCAGGAAATAAGACTTCAGCATGCTGTGAGTACTGAGCAAAAACCACAGAGTGTGACTTGGGAATGGGAAACTGTTATTTAAAAGTCTTTAAATTTTGTTTTGTTTTATTTGATAACATCTGTCCTCTGTAGCCGTTTTCATTTTATGATTTCTGGCCAAGACATTGCTATTTGTGCTTGAGTCCATGGGGTAAGGCTATGAGATAGCCTTTGTAGGACTCTGTTTAAAAGAAATAAAATTCAGGCAGATTTCCATTCCCTCCAGTCCTGCTGAAGCCCAGAGTAGAAAAAAGGTAACAGGCTCTGAGGGCTCATCCCTCAAATACATGGAAAAAAGCCAAGCTAATCCTTTCTTCTATCACTCGCTCCTCTTTCAGCACTGCTGTTTGTTTCCTTACTCCGGTGTGTAAAGAGGGGATGAGCCCCTGAGCAAGGACAGGCCCAGAGAAGATGAGCTGCTCAGTCTGCAAGCCACCTGAGAGCAGCACGATGTTCGAAGCATGTCTGGGTTTCTCTTCTCCATAAATGCCCGGCCTTCGTTGACTTCCAAGTCGAAAGGCTGCTGCTGGAGAATAATGAGGGGCAAACTTGCATATCAAAAATGACAAGGGTGGGCTTAGAGGAAAGGGCTAGATCTCAGAGCCTGTTTTCTCTCTCTTCCTTTTATCTCTTCTGATGACAAGACGCACTTGTGAGATAAGCTTCGAGTCCTGAGCCGTTTCCAATGTTTTGACTTGGAATTTTCCAACTTGCAAAACTTCCGTCTTCAGGTGTGATGTGGAGAAATCTGAATGAATTTCCCCTATCTCTCTACGAGGTTAAGAGAAAACTACCCTGCAAAGGGCACAGGGGAAAATGAAGCCAGCGCTTCTCAAACATTTCTGCCTGAGTCACCTTAGCAGCGAAGTACAGAGAACTTGTGCCCCCAGGGGCCTGGCAGCATAGTCCAAAGCGGCCTGCTACCCATTCTATAGTTTTTGGAAGCCAACTGCAAAGTTGACCTTCCACTGTGTTTGTTTTAATAGAAAAAAATTTTTTTCTTGCCCAAATTATCAAGGAAAAACAAAGCTTCTGGAAGATGTTTATCCTATGACTTCTGGAATCTTTGGAACATGTCACTACGTATCCCCTGGGGTATTCATACCTCAGTTCGAAAAGCATAGAGTTAGGCAGCATCAGAAAGTAGCAGTGCTTTCTTTATTCTTTTGGCAGGTTGTTTCAATCACAAAGTTAAGTTTTAAAATGAAATTGGTTAATTCAATTTAAATTGATGAATTCCTCAATAATTAGTTGACTAAGCTTAAGGTCAAACCACAAAAGTGTAACCAGTAGTAAGTGGCTAATTATTACTTTGTTTTATGGATGAGATATAAGACAGGCAAAATACTGCTATAATATGCAGACAGTTCTTAGCATATGATACATTTTTGTCAACGTAGACTTAAATTCATTTTTCTCGAATTAAGAGGAGTATAAATAAGTAAAAACACATAAAATCATTAAATAGTAGAGCAATTACAATAATGGTGCATGACTAGGATGTATATGACTGAATTAATCATCTAAGAGCCTCACTAAAATTGACAGTCTGCCTTCCGTTTCTCCACATTTCTTCTCATTTATTCTTCTTATCACTGAAATTATCTAAGAAGGTAGTTGTACTACTTTCTATTTGTGTAGAGCACCCAAATTTGTATAATCAGCCATCACCTCTCTCCTGAGCCCCAGAGTAGCATACTTCACTTAAATATCTTTAAGATGTTTAAGAAGTATTTTGAACTTAATGTGGCAAAAGCAGAACTTTGTTCTCCATTTCAGTGTACAGCACCACAACCTACCCAGTTACCAAAGTCCCAAGCCAGATACTATCTGATGTTTTCCCCCTCACCTACCTCATGTCTAAATCATCAGCGCTTCTCTTAGCTTTCTCCATGAAACATGGACAGAATCATCCTCATCTCTCCATCTTCATTGTTCCTACCTTGCCTGAGACACCGTTTTCTCCTTCCTGGATTATACCCTGGCTTGTACTTCTGGCTGCTTATCCCCTCCCATTTCCCTAGCAGCCGGAGTGAATTAAAAAAAAATTATTTTTATACAATTTTTAAAAATTACTTTCCATTTACAGTCATTACAAAATTATTGGTTATATTCCCCATGTTGTACAGTACATCGTGGAGCCTTACACCTAATAGTTTGTACCTCCCACTCTCGCATACATATATTCCCCCCCACTGGTAACCACTAGCTTGGTCTCTATATCTGTGTGTCTGCTTTTTTTTGTTATATTCATTAGTTTGTTGTGTTTTTTAGATTCCGCGTATAAGTGATATCATACAGTATTTATCTTTCTCTGTCTGACTTATTTAACTTAGCATAGTGCCCTCCAACTCCACCCATGTTCCTGCAAATGGCAAAATTTCATTCTTTTTCATGACCGAGTAGTATTCCATTGATCGATCTACCTACATATCTATCTATCTATCTATATATCTCTCACATCTTTTTTATCCATTCATCTATTGATGGACACTTAGGTAGTTTCCATGTCTTGACAATTGTAAATAATGCTGCTATGAACACTGGGGTGCATGTGTCTTTTCAAATTAGTGTTTTTGTTTTTTTGGATATATACCCAGGAGTGGAATTGCTGGGTCATATGGTAATTCTATTTTTAGTTTTTTGAGAAACCTCCATACTGTTTACCACAGTGGCTACACCACTTTACATTCCCACCAAGAGTGTACAAGGGATCCCTTTTCTCCACATCCTCGCCAATATATATTTTTTTAACATCATTATTAGAGTATAATTGCTTTACAATGTTGTGTTACTTTCTGCTGTATAACAAAGTAAATCAGCATATGCATACATATATCCCCATATCTCTTCCCTCTTGCACCTCCTTCCCACCCTCCCTATCCCACCCCTCTAGGTGGTCACAAAGCACTGAGCTGATCTCCCTGTGCTATGCAGCTGCTTCCCACTAACTATCTGTTTTACATTGGGTAGTGTATACATGTCAATGCTACTCTCTCACTTTGTCCCAGCTTATACTTCCCCCTCCCCTTGTCCTCAAGTCCATTCTCTATGTCTGCGTCTTTATTCCTGTCCTTCCACTAGGTTCATCAGAACCATTTTTATTTTAGTTCCATATATATGTGTTAGCATACAGTATTTGTTTTTCTCTTTCTGACTTACTTCACTCTGTATGACAGTCTCTAGGTGCATCCACTGCACTACAAATAACTCAGTTTTGTTTCTTTTTATGGCTGAGTAATATTCCATTGTATATATGCGCCACATCTTTATTCATCTGTTGATGGACAGTTAGGTGGCTTCCATGTCCTGGCTACTGTAAATAGTGCTGCAGTGAACATTGTGGTACATGAGTCTTTCTGACTTCTGGTTTTCTTAGGGTATATGCCCAGTAGTGGGATTGCTGGGTCATATGGTAGTTCTACTTTTAGTTTTTTAAGGAACCTCTATACTGTTCTCCATAGTGGCTATATCAATTTACATTCCCACCAACCGTGCAAAAGGGTTCCCTTTTCTCCACACCCTCTCCAGCATTTATTGTTTGTAGATTTTTTGATGATGGCCATTCTGACCGGTGTGAGGTGATACCTCATTGTAGTTTTGATTTGCATTTCTCTAATGATTAGTGATGTTGAGCATCCTTTCAGATGTTTGCTGGCAATCTGTATATCTTTTTTGGAGAAATGTCTATTTAGGTTGTCTGCCCATTTTTTGATTGGGTTATTTGTTTTTTTGATATTGAGCTGCATGAGCTGCTTGTATATTTTGGAGATTAATCCTTTGTCAGTTGCTTCATTTGCAAATATTTTCTCCCTTTCTGAGGGGTGTCTTTTCCTCTTGTTTATGGTTTCCTTTGCTGTGCAAAAGCTTTCAAATTTCATTAGGTCCCATTTGTTTATTTTTGTTTTTATTTCCATTTCTCTAGAAGGTGGGTCAAAAAGGATCTTGCTGTGATTTATGTCGTAGAGTCCTCTGCCTATGTTTTCCTCTAAGAGTTTTATAGTGTCTGGTCTTACATTTAGGTCTTTAATCTTTTTTTTTTTTTTTCCCCGCGGTACACGGGCCTCCCACTGCTGTGGCCCCTCCCAACATGGAGCACAGGCTCCGGATGTGCAGGCTCAGCAGCCCTGGCTCACGGGCCCAACCGCTCCACGGCACGTGGAATCCTCCCGGATCGGGGCACAAACCCACATCCCTTGCATCGGCAGGTGGACTCCCAACCACTGCGCCACCGGGAAGCCCCTTTAATCCTTTTTAAGTTTATTTTAGTGTACGGTGTTAGGAAATGTTCTAATTTCATTCCTTTACATGTAGCTGTCCAGTTTTCCCAGCAACTTACGGAAGAGGCTGTCTTTTCTCATTGTATATTCTTGCCTCCTTTATCAAAAATACAGTGACTATATGTGCATGGGTTTATCTCTGGGCGTTTTATCGTGTTTCATGGATCTCTATTGCTGTCTTTGTGCCAGTACCATACTGTCTTGATTACTGTGGCTTTGTAGTATAGTCTGAAATCTGAGAGCCTGATACCTCCAGCTCCATTTTTCTTTCTGAAGATTGCTTTGGCTATTCAGGGTCTTTTGTGTTTCCATACAAATTATGAAATTTTTTGTTCTAGTTCTGTGAAATATGCCATCGGTAGTTCGATAGGGATTGCATTGGATCTGTAGATTGCTTTGGGTAGTAGAGTCATTTTCACAATGTTGATTCTTCCAATCTAAGAACGTGGGTCTATCTCTCCATCTGTTAGTATCATCTTTAATTTCTTTCAACAGTGTCTTATAGTTTTCTGCATATAGGTCTTTTGTCTCCTTAGGTAGGTTTATTCCTAGGTATTTTATTCTTTTTGTTGTAATGGTAATTGGGAGTGTTTCCATATTTTCTCTTTCAGATTTTTCATCATTAGTGTATAGGAATGCAAGAGATTTCTGTGCATTAATTTTGTATCCTGCTACGTTACCAAATTCATTGATTAGCTATTGTAGTTTTCTGGTAGCAGCTTTAGGATTCTCTATGTGTAGTATTATGTCATCTGTAAAAGTGACAGTTTTACTTCTTCTTTTCTGATTTGGATTCATTTTATTTCTTTTTCTTCTCTGATCACTGTGGGTCAAATTGCCAAAACTATGTTGAATAATAATGGTGGGAGTGGGCAACCTTGTCTTGTTCGTAATCATGGTGGAAATGGTTTCAGTTTTTCACCATTGAGCACAATGTTGGCTGTGGGTTTGTCATATGTGGCCTTTATTATGTTGAGGTAGGTTCCCTCTATGCCTACTTTCTGGAGGGTTTTTATCATAAATTGGTGTTGCATTTTGTCAAAAGCTTTTTCTGCATCTATTGAGATTGTCATGTTTTTTATCCTTCAATGTGTTAATATGGTGTATCACATTGATTGATTTACATATATTGAAGAATTTGTGCATTCCTGGGATAAACCCCACTTGATCATGGTGTATGATCCTTTTAATGTGCTGTTGGATTCTGTATGCTAGTATTTTGTTCAGGATTTTTGCATCTATGTTCATCAGTGATATTGGCCTGTAGTTTTCTGTGTGACATCTTTGTCTGGTTTTGGTATCAGGGTGATGATGGCCTTGTAAAATGAGTTTGGGAGTGTTCCTGCCTCTGCTATATTTTGGAAGAGTTTGAGAAGGATAGGTGTTAGCTCTTCTCTAAATGTTTCCTAAAATTCTCCTGTGAAGCCATCTGGTCCTGGGCTTTTGTTTGTTGGAAGATTTTTAATCACAGTTTCAATTTCAATGCTTGTGATTAGTCTGTTTATATTTTCTATTTCTTCCTGGTTCACTCTCAGAAGGTTGTGGTTTTCTAAAAATTTGTCCATTTCTTCCAGGTTGTCCATTTCATTGGCATATACTTGCTTGTAGTATTCTCTCATGATTCTTTGTATTTCTGCAGTGTCAGTTGTTATTTTTCCTTCTTCATATCTAATTCTATTGATTTGAGTCTTCTCCCTTTTTTTCTTGGTGAGTCTGGCTAATGGTTTATCAATTTTGTTTATCTTCTCAAAGAACCAGCTTTTAGTTTTAATAATCTTTGCTGTTGTTTCCTTCACTTCTGTTTCATTTATTTCTGATCTGATCTTTATGATTTCTTTCCTTCTGCTAACTTTGGGATTTTTTTTTTGTTCTTCTTTCTCTAATTGCTTTAGGTGTAAGGTTATGTTATTTATCTGAGATTCTTCTTGTTTATTGAGGTAGGATTGTATTGCTATGAACTTCCCTCCTAGAACTGCTTTTGCTGTGTCCCATAGGTTTTGGGTCATCATGTTTTCATTGTCATTTGTTTCTAGATATTTTTTGATTTCCTCTTTGATTTCTTCAGTGATCTCCTGGTTATTTAGTAACGTATTGTTTAGCCTCCATGTGTTTGTATTTTTTACAGTTTTTTCCTGTAATTGATATCTAGTCTCATAACATTGTGGTTGGAAAAGATTCTTGATACGATTTCAATTTTCTTAAATTTACCAAGGCTTGATTTGTGACCCAAGATATGGTCTATCCTGGAGAATGTTCCATGAGCACTTGAGGAGAAAGTGTATTCTATTGCTTTTGGATGGAATGTCCTATAAATATCAATTAAGTCCATCTTGTTTAATGTGTCATTTAAAGCTTGTGTTTCCTTATTTATTTTCTTTTTGGATTATCTGTCCATTGGTGAAAGTGGGGTGTCAAAGTCCCCTAATATTACTGTGTTACTGTCAATTTCCCCTTTTATGGCTGCTAGCATTTGCCTTATGTATTGAGGTGCTACTTTTTGGCTGCATAAATATTTATAATTGTTATATCTTCTTCTTGTATTGATCCCTTGATCATTGTGTAGTGTCCTTTGTCTCTTGTAATAATGCTTATTTTAAAGTCTATTTTGTCTGATATGAGAATTGCTACTCCAGCTTTGTTTTGATTTTCATTTACATGGAATATCTTTTTCCATCCCCTCACTTTCAGTCTGTAAGTGTCCCTAGGTCTGAAGTGGGTCTCTTGTAGATAGCATATATGCTCTTGTTTTTGTATCCACTCACCCATTGTATGTCTTTTGGTTGGAGTATTTAATCCATTTACATTTAAAGTAATTATCGATATGTATGTTCCTATTACCATTTTTTGAATTGTTTTGAGTTTGTTTTTGTAGGTCTTTTCCTTCTCTTGTGTTTCCCACCTAGAGAAGTTACTTTAGCGTTTGTTGTAAACCTGGTTTGGTGGTGCTGAATTCTCTTAACTTTTGCTTGTCTGTAAAGGTTTTAATTTCTCCATGGAATCTGATTGAGATCCTTGCTGCATAGAGTAATCTTGGTGGTAGATTTTTCCCTTTCATCACTTTCATTGTGTCCTGCCACTCTCTTCTGGCTTGCAGAGTTTCTGCTGAAAGATCAGCTGTTAACCTTATGGGGATTTCCTTGTATGTTATGTTTGCTTTTCCCTTTCTGCCTTTAATATTTTTTCTTGTATTTAATTTTTGATAGTTTGATTAATATGTGTCTCAGCGTGTTTCTCTTTGGGTTTATGCTGTATGGGACTCTCTATGCTTCCTGGACTTGACTATTTCCTTTCCCATGTTAGGGAAGTTTTTGACTATAATCTCTTCAAATATTTTCTCAGACCCTTTCTTTTTCTCTTCTTCTTTTGGGACCCTTATAATTCGAATGTTGCTACATTTAATGTTTTCCTGGATGTCTCTGAGACTGTCCTCAATTCTTTTCATTCTTTTTTCTTTATTCTGCTCCCTGGCAGTTATTTCCACCATTTTATCTTCCAGGTCACATATCCATCCTTCTGCCTCAGTTATTCTGCTATTGATTCCTTGTAGAGTATTTTTAATTTCACATATTTTGTCATTCATCACTGTTTGTTTGCTCTTTAGTTCTTCTTGGTCCTTGTTAAATGTTTCTTGTATTTTCTCCATTCTGTTTCCGAGATTTTGGACCATCTTTACTATCATTATTCTGAATTCTTTTTCCGGTAGGTTGTCTATTTTTTCTTCATTTATTTGGTCTTGTAGGTTTTTACCTTGCTCCCTCGTCCTTAACATATTTTTTGGTCATTTTGTTTTTTTTGATGGGTGGGTTGTATTCCTATCTTACTGGTTGTTTGGCCTGAGGCATCCAGCCCTGGTGTTTGCAGGCAGTTGGATAGAGCTGGGTCTTGGCGCTGAGATGAGGACCTCCGGGAGGCTTCATTCTGACTAATATTCCCTGGGGTCTGAGGTTCTCTGTTAGTCCAGCAGTTGGGACTCAGAACTCCCACCAGAGGAGCTCGTGCCTGATCTCTGGCCTGGGAACCATGATCCCGCAAGCCAGTTGCTGGGGGTTCCTCCCATCCTCTTAGGTGTCCGTGGTCCCCACCAGTGCCTGATAAGTGCCCTAGTTGTGTGGAGACACAAATTCTGTGTCCTCCTTGTCTGCCATCTTGAATCCGCCCAACATTTGTTATTTGTAGGCTTTTTGATGGTAGCCGTTGTGACAGGTGTGAGGTGATATCTCACTGTGGTTTTGATTTGCATTTCCCTGGTGATTAGTGATCTTGAGTGTCTTTTCATGTAAAAGTGTAAATCGGATCATGTTGCTCACTTGCTCAGAGCCCTCCACTGATGTCCATTGCACCTGAGTATAATACACATCCTTTCTCCAATCACAAGGCTATGTAGGGTAGATTCCATGTCTCCCTCACTTATCCTCTCCCAGCTTCTCTCCTCCTCCTCTTCATTTCACTTCAGCCCTAATGGCATTATTTCTGTTTCTAGGAATGTAACTTTTGCCCTGGGGACTTTTCACTTACTGCTTGCTTTGCCTAGACTGGAAGCTTCTGGATCTTTCCATGGCCAGGTCCTTTCCATCACTTAGGTCTCAGCTCACATGTCACTTCCTCAGAGCCCTTTCCTGACCAATCTGTTTAAAGCAACCCCATCCTCTAAGTCACTCTTAAAGCGTTACACAGTTTTAGTTAAATTCTCTTCTTAGTATTTATCACCTCTGAAATAATCTTGTTTTCATTTTCCTGTCGACTGCAATGTGAGTTTCATCAATGTAGAGACCTTCTCTGTTATTCAGTATTGTATCACCTGGCTCAGTAAATATCAAGTATTTGTGAATGCCTGGACAACCCTCCACTGACCTCATTTGGTCCTCATAATAACTCTCTCGGGTAGTGTGAATGAAAAATGTTGTCTGCTATATCAGTAAACAAAGGATGTTGCAGCCATCAAAGCCATTACAACCACCTGATGGTGAGCCCTGAGGGAACTCAGGATGGGGAAGAACAGTATACTGGCCCTAGATAACTAAGGTGCATATCAAAGGAATGATTTCAGTGAGCCCACACTCTTGCATCTTTCAATACCTAGATAACTGCTAAATTCATTAACTTGAGATATCTGGTTTTCTTTAATTAACAGTAGTCGTTTGAAGTTCCAACTTTTTGGTCTTTGTTGCAAAAACTCCTGTATATCCTGTCTCCTCCCTTACCTGTTTGGAGCAGTCCCTCAGAGCTATCTGAGAGACTGCATCCTGGCCTTAAGTCCTCAGTTTTGTCTGCCAAATAAAACATAATTCTCAACTTTAAGTTTTTGCATTTTTTTTTCACTTGACAGTAGACACTGTTATTGCTTCTTTTTAGAGGTTGGTGTCTTAATGACTGTTGTGTCTTTAGGGCCTTTTAGCATAGCGGTCCCCAACCTTTTTGGCACCAGGGACCAGTTTGATGGAAGACAGTTTTTCCACGGAAGGGGTTGGGGGGGATGGTTCAGGCGGTAATGTGAGTGAAGGGGAGCGATGGGGCCTGGCAGATGAAGCTTTGCTTGCCCGCCCACCTGCCACTCACCTCCTGCTGTGCAGCCCGGTTCCTAACAGTCTGCGGACCTGTAGTGGTCCGCGGCCTAGGGGTTGGGGACCCCTGTTTTAGCAGATCCATAATACATGTTTGTTGAAAGAATGCATGAATCTCATTTTACAGGTAGGTAAACCTCATAGTTCATAGAAGTCATGCGACTTTCTCCAACATTATAAAGTATGTAAATGACACAGTTGGATCTGAAACATACGTCTTTAGTCACTTGGCTCCTAGTTATTTGCTCTTTCTGTCTTTACTTGTTGCTTCCCGAATGGACGTTTCCCTGATAAGAAACTCTGGAAGAAAAATTTGGATGGTGCAACCTCTAAGGTGGTGCCTGTTGTATCCCACAGTAACTGATGGGAAGGGGTATATTTAGTTAGGTGCTTAGAAACTGAATCAGTTTATTTAAAGCATGTAATCATCATACTTTTCATTGAGTTCCTTGATTTCCTTATTGTTCACATGGCTTTAGTATGAGCTCCATTCATGTCCTAGTGGAAAATGTTAGAAAAATTTGGAAATGTCATTTTGAAACATTTACTATTGTCTTTGCCTGGTATTCTCTTCCTTGGTTCTCTCTACCTAGCCAAATCCTGCTTATCCATTACTCAGTACATAGCAACCTTTTGAGTGCAAGACCTTGTCTTGGTAGTGACATTTAATAGAGCTTATCCAGCCACCCTTTGGCTTAGCATTGTTTGAGCTCAAATTCAAGCTCTGTTGCTTGCTAGTTTTCTGACCCTGAAAAAATCTTTAAGCATCATTTTTCTTATCTGTTAGATGGATATAATAATAGTACTATTCCCTAGCGTTAGTAGAAGAATTAAGCAACGTAGTGCATGATAAGCCTGAAGTCCAGTATGTAGTGGATAGTGAGTATTCAAAACAGTTAGCTATTATTTTCCATCTCTGTATTTCTAGTACATCAGCATAGAAACTAGCATTTAGGAGATACCTAAGATGTTGGTTAAACTAATCCAGGGGCTGTGTTATCCTCTGGATCTCTGACAAATAGTTTTATCCCTCTCATCAATTTCCTTAAAGTAGAATCAAGAATTGGTACCTATGGCTTCCCCTAACATTTGTCATACATTGCCTAACCAGACCCGATTTCTGCCCTAGAGCTATTTGACAGAATTTACAAAAATAAGGATTCTTTCAACATAAATTATTGTCAACATGAAAAAGTATATTGTTGAGAGAGCCTCTGCTTTTGGCTTGGATTTTGAATTGTCAGTACTTATTTAAGGGATTGTGATGACACACCTCCTCAAAGCTGGTCTTTTTTCTCAGGCTAAATTGCCCACTATTAGTCTCTCTCCTGAGCATCTTACCTCTTAATCCTAGCGTGCTCTGTTATCTTGTTGCCCTTGTTGATGGAAACATACCATTTTTCAATATTGCCTTGAAGCTGAGACGTTCAATGGTGCACATGGATTTTAAGAGTCAGGAGGATTATGTGCCATCTGCTGCCTTCTTTTGGGTTTGTTGCTGCTGAAGGGGAGCCCAGCATGTTTTCTTTTTGCCAATTATAAGGGAAGTGACTGGGGAGTCTTTAGAAAAGGAATGAAGTTATCATTTCATGGGCATATGCTGTTCACACAGATAGGAAATCTACATTTTTCAAGCCATCACTTAAAGTACTGTGTTTCAATAAAGCAGAGATACTGAGATGGCGCCAGTCTTGTCAGAAGAAAGTATGACTTTTCTATCTAAGATGTTTACCTAAAAAAAGAAAAAAAACAGAAAGAAAACTGTAGGAAACGAATGAATCAACAGTGAGTACTCTGTAGTAAAAGTCCCTGTTTTTAACCTTCTGTTTATCAGTCAGTGTCTGGTTGCTGTAAGGTGTAGAGTTCTTTTTCTTTGTAGTCACAGGCTATGTGGGGAGATAGCTTCCCTTTTCAGTTGGATGATAGAAGGAGAGTTGCATCATATCAGAAGAATGATATTGGGTAATCAAATTTTTAAAAATGTGGACAGTCACATTAGGTAAACTAGTCTTCCCAGGTGCTGCTGCTAACTACTAGCTACAAGGCCACTCTCTCGTCCCCCTCACACCAGTGGTCCCAGAAACAGTCATAGGATTACCAAGACTCAGCCGTTCTTAGTTCCATACTTGTTTATGCCTTTATAGTTGTACTGTATTATGTAATTTAAGATCATATAAACCAACAGAATATGATTTTTAAGAACAGAGTTATTGCTTCTGTGAAAAACAAGCTGAATGACTTGAAAATCATTAATAAAGATGAGTTGATGAAAAATTAATAAAACTGTTGAGTTAGATGTAAGATCACTTAAAGGGATTAGAAAAAAATTAATAAAAATTTAAAAGAACGTCACTTTCCAGCAAGACACAGGCTGTCAGCATCTCAGGAGTGAGACAGAGGACAGCTCTTAGAAGATAGAGATCCTGTATAGCCCTGTTTTCAAGCCGGCCTATTCTGTTCTCAGGAGAAGCAAGAAGAACTACAATCCTGCAGCCTGTGGAACAAAAACCACATTCACAGAAAGATAGACAAGATGAAAAGGCAGAGGGCTATGTACCAGATGAAGGAATAAGATAAAACCCCAGAAAAACAACTAAATGAACTGGAGATAGGCAATCTTCCAGAAAAAGAATTCAGAATAATGATAGTGAAGATAATCCAGGACTTCAGAAAAAGAATGGAGGAGAAGATCGAGAAGATGCAAGAAATGTTTAACAAAGACCTAGAAGAATTAAAGAACAAACAAAGAGAGATGAACAATACAATAACTGAAATGAAAACTACACTAGAAGGAATCAATAGCAGAATAACTGAGGCAGAAGAACGGATAAGTGACCTGGAAGACAGAATGGTGGAATTCACTGCTGCAGAACAGAATAAAGAAAAAAGAATGAAGGGAAATGAAGAGAGCCTAAGAGACCTCTGGGACAACATTAAATGCAACAATATTTTCACATTATAGGGGTTGCAGAAGGAGAAGAGAGAGAGAAAGGACCTGAGAAAATATTTGAAGAGATTATAGTCAAAAACTTCCCTAACATGGGAAGGGAAATAGCCACCCAAGTCCAGGAAGCACAGAGAGTCCCATACAGGATAAACCCAAGGAGAAACACGCTGAGACACATAGTAATCAAATTGGCAAAAATTAAAGGCAGAGAAAAATTATTGAAAGCAGCAAGGGAAAAAACAGCAAATAACATACAAGGGAACTCCCATAAGGTTAACAGCTGATTTCTCAGCAGAAACTCTACAACCCAGAAGGGAGTGGCATGATATACTTAAAGTGATGAAAGGGAAGAACCTACAACCAAGATTACTCTACCCAGCAAGAATCTCATTCAGGGGCTTCCCTGGTGGTGCAGTGGTTGAGAGTCCGCCTGCTGATGCAGGGGACACGGGGTCGTGCCCTGGTCTGGGAAGATCCCACATGCCGCGGAGCGGCTGGTCCCATGAGCCATGGCCTCTAGGCCTGTGCGTCCGGAGCCTGTGCTCCACAACGGGAGAGGCCACAACAGTGAGAGGCCTGTGTACTGGAAAAAAAAAAAAATCTCATTCAGATTTGATGGAGAAATCAAAAGCTTTACAGACAAGCAAAAGCTAAGAGAATTCAGCACCACCAAACCAGCTCTACAACAAATGCTAAAGGATTTCCCTAAGTAGGAAACACATTCACTATCATTATTCTGAATTCTTTTTCTGATAATTATCGATAATTATAAGGTAATGTGAATGGATTAAATGCTCCAACCAAAAGACACAGGCTTGCTGAATGGATACAAAAACAAGACCCATATATATGCTGTCTACAAGAGACCCACTTAAAGACCTAGGGACACAAACAGACTGAAAGTGAGTGAATGGAAAAAAATATTCCATGCAAATGGAAATCAAAAGACAGCTGGAGTAGCAATACTCATATCAGATAAAATAGACTTTAAAATAAAGAATGTTACAAGAGACAAGGTAGGACACTACATAATGATCAAGGGGTCAATCCAAGAAGATATAACAATTATAAATATATATGCACCCAACATAGGAGAACTTCAATACATAAGGCAACTGCTAACAGCTATAAAAGAGGAAATTGACAGTAACACAATAATAGTGTGAGACATTAACACCTCACTTACACCAATGGACAGAGCATCCAAACAGAAAATTGATAAGGAAACACAAGCTTTAAATGACACAATAGACCTGATAGATTTAATTGATATTTATAGGACATTCCATCCAAAAACAGCAGATTACACTTTCTTCTCAAGTGTGCACAGAACATTCTCCAAGATAGATCACATCCTGGGTCACAAATAAAGCCTCAGTAAATTTAAGAAAATGGAAATCATATCAAGCATCTTTTCTGACCACAACGCTATAAGATTAGAAATCAATTAGAGAGAAAAAAAAGGTAAAAAACACAAAAACATGGAGGCTAAACAATATGTTACTAAATAACCAAGAGATCACTGAGGAAATCAAAAAATACCTAGAGACAAATTACAACGAAAAGACAATGATACAAAACCTATGGGTTGCAGCAAAAGCAGTTCTAAGTGGGAAGTTTATAGCAATACAAGCCTGCCTCAAGAAACAAGAAAAATCTCAAATAAACAATCTAACCTTACACCTAAAGGAACTAGAGAAAGAAGAACAAAAAAACCCAAAGTTAGCAGAAAGAAAGAAATCATAAAGATCAGAGCAGAAATAAATGAAACAGAAACAAGGAAAACAATAGCAAAGAACAATAAAACTAAAAGCTGGTTCTTTGAGAAGATAAACAAAATTGATAAACCATTAGCCAGATTCATCAAGAAAAAGAGGGAGAGGACTCAAATCAATAAAATTAGAAATGAAAAAGGAGAAGTTACAACAGACACCGCAGAAATACAAAGCATCCTAAGAGACTACTACAAGCAACTCTGTGCCAATAAAATGGACAACCTGTAAGAAACGGACAAATTCTTAGAAAGGTATAACCTTCCAAGACTGGATCAGGAAGAAATAGAAAATATGAACAGACCAATCACAAGTAATGAAATTGAAACTGTGATTAAAAATCTTCCAACAAACAAAAGCCCAGGACCAGATGGCTTCACAGGCAAGTTCTATCAAACATTTAGAGAAGAGCTAACACCCATCCTCAAACTCTTCCAAAAAATTGCAGAGGAAGGAACACTCCCAAACTCATTCTATGAAGCCACCATCAACCTGATACCAAAACCAGACAAAGATACTACAAAAAAAGAAAATTACAGACCAATATCACTGATGAACATAGATGCAAAAATCCTCAACAAAGTACTAGCAAACAGAATCCAACAGCACATTAAAAGGATCATACACCATGATCAAGTGGGATTTATCCCAGGGATGCAAGGATTCTTCAATATACGCAAATCAATCAATGTGATACACCATATTAACAAATTGAAGAATAAAAACTGTATGATCACCTCAATAGATGCAGAAAAAGCTTTTGACAAAATTCAACACCCATTTATGACAAAAACTCTCCAGAACGTGGGCATAGAGGGAACTTACCTCAACATAATAAAGGCCATATACGACAAACCCACAGTAAACATCATTCTCAATGGTGGAAAACTGAAACCATTTCCTCTAAGATCAGGAACAAGACAAGGATGTCCACTCTCACCACTATTATTCAACATAGTTTTGGAAGCCCAACCATGGCAATCAGAGAAGAAAAAGAAATAAAAGGAATACAAATTGGAAAAGAATAAGTAAAACTATCACTGTTTGCAGATGACATGATATTACACATAGAGAATCCTGAAGATGTCTCCAGAGAACTACTAGAGCTAATAATGAATTTGATAAAGTTGTAGGATACAAAATTAATGCGCAGAAATCTCTTGCATTCCTATATACTAATGATGAAAAATCTGAAAGAGAAATTAAGGAAACATCCCATTTACCATTGCAACAAAAAGAATAAAATACCTAGAAATAAACCTACCTAGGGAGAGAAAAGATCTGTATGCAGAAAACTATAAGACACTGATGAAAGAAATTAAAGATGATACCAACAGTTGGAGAGATATACCATGTTCTTGGGTTGGAAGAATCAATATTGTGAAAATGACTATACTACCCAAAGCAATCTACAGATTCAATGCAATCCCTATCAAACTATCAATGGCATATTTCACAGAACTAGAACAAAAAATTTCACAATTGGTATGAAAACACAAAAGACCCTAAATAGCCAAATCAGTCTTGAGAAAGAAAAATGGAGCTGGAGGAATCAGGCTCTCAGATTTCAGACTATACTCCAAAGCTACAGTAATCAAGACAATATGGTAGTGGCCCCAAAACAGAATTATAGATCAATGGAACAAGAAAGAAAGCCCAGAGATAAACCCACGCATCTATGGTCAACTAATCTATGACAAAGGAGGCAAGGATATGCAATGGAGAAAAGACAGTCTCTTCAATAAGTGGTGCTGGGAAAACTGGACAGCTACATGTAAAAGAATGAAATTAGAACACTCCCTAACACCATACACAAAAATAAACTCAAAATGGATTAGAGATCTAAATGTAAGACCAGACACTATAAAACTCTTAGAGGAAAACATAGGAAGAACACTCTTTGACATAAATCACAGCAAGATCTTTTTTGGTCCACCTCCTACAGTAATGGAAATAATAAAAACAACAACAACAAATGGGACCGAATGAAACTTCAAAGCTTTTGCACAGCAAAGGAAACCATAAACAAGATGAAAAGACATCCCTCAGAATGGGAGAAGATATTTGCAAATGAATCAATGGACAAAGGATTAATCTCCAAAATATATAAACAGCTTGTGCAGCTCAATATTAAGAAAACAAACAACCCAATCCAAAAATGGGCAGAAGACCTAAATAGATGTTTCTCTAGAGAAGACATACAGATGGCCAAGAAGCACATGAAAAGCTTCTCAACATCACTAATTATTAGAGAAATGCAAATCAAAACTACAATGAGGTACCACCTCACTCCAGTTAGAATGGGCATCATCAGAAAATCTACAAACAACAACTGCTAGAGAGGGTGTGGAGAAAAGGGAACCCTCTTGCACTGTTGGTGGGAATGTAAATTGATACAGCCACTATGGAGAACAGTATGGTGGTTCCTTAAAAAACTAAAAATGAATTACCATATGACCCAGCAATCCCACTACCGGGCATATACCCAGAGAAAACCATAGTTCAAAAAGACACATTCACCCCAATGATCATTGCCGCACTATTTACAATAGCCAGATCATAGAAGCAACCTAAATGCCCATCAACAGATGAATGGATAAAGAAGATGTGGTACACATATACAATGGAATATTACTCAGCCATAAAATGGAATGAAATTGGGTCATTTGTAGAGACGTGGATGGATCTAGAGACTGTCATACAGAGTGAAGTAAGTCAGAAAGAGAAAAACAAATATCGAATATTAACACATATATGTGGAACTTAGAAAATGGTACAGATGAACCGGTTTGCAGGGCAGAAATTGAGACACAGCTGTAGAGAACAAATGTATGGACAGCAAGAGGGGAAAGTGGTGGGGGGCTGGGTGTGGTGGTGTGATGATTTGGGAGATTGGGATTGACATGTATACACTGATGTACATGGATGGATGACTAATAAGAAAAAATTTTTTTAAATGACGCCATGCTTTGATTTCTTTGCAAGTGTCTTCAACCTCTTGCTTTACTTAAAAAAATCAAAACTGTAAGTCTTAGATGTTGCATTATGGTTATAGAAAGAAGACAGTGTAATCTGTGCCTCCATATATTGAAAGGAGCATCTTGACTCAGAATAGAAACATTGCAGAATGAATGTACTTTTATATGTTTTAAGTTAAAATAAAATGTCAAAGGTATGTATGTATATTTGGAGAGTTCTCATTACCCTACCTTTCCAAATAATTTACTGTGAAGGTATCAACTAAGCCAGATAAGAGTGCTTTTACTCTGATCGCAATCCTAATGGGATTAAAGGTGCAGACATGACAAAAAGAGGTGTGCGTTGTCCTGGATGGAATGACTTCCCTTCCCAAGGCTTTAGTTTCCTTTTCTCTGAAATGAAAGGGTGGGGCTGAACAAACCTCTAAGTTTTTTCTAATTCTCATATTTTATATTTCTTCACTTCAAATTGGGAAAGTTTAATTTTTAAAATGGTGCCTGTTAGATAGCTCTGTCGTTCCCTGTATTTCTGTCAGCTACCTATTTTTAAGCATTGTATTGACCCTAGAATATTGATCTGATCTCTTGTTAAACATTAAAGAGACACTTGTCTGGAGGAGAAATCCAGAATTTAAATCCTTAAACACAGGCCATCACCTACAGTCCTCACTATGCAGCTAAGCTTATCCGTGGTGGGGCCTCCACATAGCACCCCAGCCTGACTCTACGTACTTCTAATACTGCCTTGGCTTGTTTTCCCCCAATCTAAAGTGCTGTTCGTGCCTCTGAGACTTCGCTCACCATTGCTTTCTCTGTCTAGGGTATTTTTCATCTCTTTTTTTTTCTCCAGGGTAACTCTTTCATGCCCCTAAAGACTCAGTTCTGGGGCTTTCTCCTTCATGGAATCTTACCTGATTTTCCCAGGTCAAGCAAGGTGCTCCCTCTGTGTCCTCTTTGGAGATCTAACTTTACTTCAAATTTTGTAATATTCCATTATTTATCTCCTCCACTAAACTAAGCTCCTTGCAGAAAAGGATAGAATGTTATTTATGTTTGTCCCAGCACTTGCACAGTTTCCAGCATGAGGAAGCTGTTCAAAAATATTCGATCAAATGTACTGTTGCAAACATAGAAATTTAGAACTGGATATGAAAGGAAATATCCAGGCCACCTAGCTCAGGACCTTCATTTTACGTATGAAGAAAGAAACTGAGGCCCAGAGCAGTTCACAATTTGGCCAATGTCTGTTGCCAGCCCTGGAAGCTATGATTAGCCCTGCTGTGTCTTGGATTAGCCTCCCTCCCTGGGATCCCCAAACTCAAGTGCAACTAGCTCACAAATTCACAGGAAAATGTATTTATTGAACAAGAGATTAAAACTGGCATCATGAGAGAGGGTGTTGGAATGTTGCTACCCCAGCTCAGATTTCAGAAATGAACATAGGCTAAGGCCTAGTCAATAAACCTTTTCCCCAGTTATCTTAGTGTAAACATTTTTTTGCCTACATCACAAGCCATTATTGAGAGACGTTTCTTGGTGTTTCTCTTCAGGGTCTCATCCGGTGATCTCCTTCTCTTCTTATGGAGCTTGAATCCTTGTGATATAGAGCCAAGTATCACTTGGCCACCTTCATATGCATCAAAATCCTGCTGATATCGATTGCCAGGTAAGCTCAAGGTTACATTAAATTCAAAGATGATAACTCTGACTATCTAACTATATCTCAATCCTAAATGGAAAATTTTAAAATGTTTTAGAAGAAGGGATCCAAGATATCACTGAGCAGAGAATTAATCATTATAAAAGCCCAGCTCAAAAGGAAATTAAAGGGGAAGAAGAAGAATGGGCAAGGCGAGTTTAAGGAACCCAATCCTTAAAGGTAGGTATCACTTAAGCTTGATGTACACAAAAGTTAGAGATAATTTATTATCCAAGCTGGGACACTTGTGAGAATGAAAAAGAGTTCTGTTGACAATGACACAAGCGTAAACCAGATGGCCCTGGCAAACAGGACGTGATTACCCAAATAAAGCTTACTTCCATCCTGTGGTTTCATTGCTTCAGGAATGTTCTCCCAGACAAAACAAGCCCAGCAGTTGGGCTGAGACTGTCAGATGAGCTTCTGATCTAGTTTTTTCAACCTCTTCCCACTCTAGCCTGGTCCCGATGCTCCACTTCAACACAGACTCCATTCATCTACCTTCCTATTTGCCGGCTTCTCCTATTGGAAAGACACTTGCTTTCTTAGATCTCTGCTTCTTGGCTACACACGGCTTCATTCTTCTACTTGTTACATGGTTTCTGATCTTAGTGATTTTCAAACTATTTTTGGTATAATTCTAGATTTTAAGTGTTTAATAAATGCTTGATTTGCATTTCAGTTTTTGAAAATACATCGTAAATTCATCATTATTTACTTGTCACAGGGGTTGGGAAATGACCTGTGATTCTCTGGCTTGTTTCCATCTTCAATTAGAGCAACTATTTGCTTCCTCTTCTGGCAGCGCTCCTTATCAGGCAGCTGATGAATGCCCCCTGTCCGTGCTGCCACCCTGTTCCCAAACTCCTGAGTGTCAGGAGGAAGGGAGCCCAGCCCTGGGCCTGTGTCGCAGTTGGAAAAGGATCGGTGCCCATCATCTCCTGGGCCTTACTCAATGCTTCGGGGAAAGTAATTCTGCTTTCACTTGTTTTAAATATTCTGTTTGAAAAGATTTTCCCCATTAAATTTTCTTGAAGGCCATGACTCTAACTGGTATCTCAGAACCTGACTTTCTCTGGATGCAGCTCCCAGGCTCCCATACCTGTGTCTGTGGTTGACAGCTTCTGGTATGGCCTCCAGTGATGCCTGTCTGCTGGTATTGACCTCTTAGGCATTATGCACTCTTATGTATGATGTATGCCTTATGTATCCCCCTCCCCCTTGAGTATGTACTGGACCTAGTTACTTGCATTTAACACATAGAATAGTACAACAAATGTGATAGGATGTCCCCTCCGAGATTAGGTTACAAAAGCCTGTTACTTTCATCTTGCTAGCACTTTCTTTTCCTTTCACTTGCTCTCCTGGTGAAGCCAGCTCCTGTGGTGTAAACTACCCTATGTGGAGGTCTACATGCCATGAGGAACTGAAGGTCCTCAGTTCAGTTCAACAGGCCCCAAGGGACTGAATCCTGCCAACAAGAACATGAGTGAGCAGAAGTGGACTCTTTCATCCCCATTTAAGCTTTGAGATGACTGACTGCAGCTGTTTGAGAACCCAGGGTCAGGGGAACCACCGAGGCCGTGCCCAGATGCTTAACCTGTAGAAACTATCAGAATAAAATGATGTTTTAAGCCACTAAGCTTTGGAGTAATTTGTTACATAGCAACACATAGCTAATAGTGTCCCATCCACAAGGTCAGTTTCAGCCACGACCTTGCTTCCTTATCTTTTGGCCTTGGGTGGTGGACTTAGTCACCAACTGTTGCACAGCTTAGTTAAGAGAACTAAGACTAAAACTCAGTCTTCTTCATCCTAGATCTAGGTTTGCTTCTTTCTCCCATTATTTACATGCAGAACCCTGCTAGTTTCATGAAACGCTCATTCAAGTATTTGAACTAATTCAAAATTACTGATTGAGAAAAAAAACCAACAAACCCCCCCCAAACTTTGCCCTTTTTCCTCCTGTGATGTACTACCTGTATCTCAGTCAGAAAACAAGCTAAGAGTTTTAATTTCCTTAGTGAAATACTAGTGATGCTGTCTATGTTTTGGAACTTCCGAATCTCCTTTCAATCAGCAGCATTGGGCTTTTGCATGGAAGGACCTCAATGTGGATTTGACTGTCGCGCATTGCTTGACAAAAGCCCTGCTGAGATAGTCTGTATTACCATCTTAGAGACAGCTGAACCGTTTATTTTACCAGATTCTCTAGGCTTTATTGGTTTCAAAGTACACCAGCAGTTGGCCACCTACTGGAATTTATTACTCTGATTCTCTACAGAAATGTCTTGACAAAACTACAATTTAAAATTTTGAAATAAGGAATGATCATGAATAGAACTATATCTATAAGATTTTGTAAAATCATTATCAATTACATCATCAGTTTTTGTTGTTCAGTGTTCTTTTATTATGATTAATTCTTTTCGGCTCAAAGTGAGGAAATTGGAATATTCCCTCGGAGAACTGGGTACATGTCCTTTTAATAAACAATAAGAAACGTGTAACATTGCTTTGCCTATGAGGAAACACAGCTATTTTATGATCAATTATAGTAGCTATCCTTAGCCTAACTTTCCTGCTATATATTCTTTTTGGTTCCACATTTTATTACTTGGCAGTTGATTAATTTTCTTTTAATCTTTTTTTGTGGTTTTATTGTTTTGGTGCCTTCGTATTTTAATCTGTGACATTTTTGGAAGTAGGTGGTGAAATGCTCTTTCTTTTTTTTAAAAATTTCTTTATTGAGTATAGTTGATTTATAATGTTGTGTTAATTTCTGCTGTACAGTGAAGTGATTTAGTTTTAAACATATATACATTCTTTTTCATATGCTTTTCCATTGTGGTTTATCACAAGATATTGAATATAGTTCCCTGTGCTATACAGTAGGACCTTGTTGTTTATCCATTCTATATATAAGAGTTTGCATCTGATAATCCCAATCTCTCAATTCATCCCTCCCCCACCCACCTCCCCCTTGGCAACCACAAGTTTGTTCTCTATGTCTGTCAGTATGTGTATGTTTCTTAGATAAGTTTATGAAATGGTCATTCTTAAATGCTTGAGAAAAAGTTTTATGAAATTAAACAAGGAATATTTATTTCATTCTTTTTCACTTGCACAGTTAAAACCTAGTCACAGAGACTGAAACATTTTCTGTTGGTAATTTTATAATTTAATAAGTAGGTCTACCTTGTTTTCATCCAAATGTCAACGGGATACTGGTTCTGTGAGCAGAACTGCAGTTGGAAGTGAGCAAAGTGAGGCGGTGGCAGTACGAGGGAATCAAACTAGTACCCAGAGCAGTGGTGGGAGCAGCCGTTTCTGGGGGAAGCGTGTGTGAGGTTCTGAGCACTCTTGCTGCTGAGTGGGGCATCTTCAGGAGAGAAGCCTCATCTGTGGTCGCCACTGTTCCTGCTTGAGTAACTCCTTATTCTGTTCCCCTCACCCTCTCAGCTAGTCTGTGAACTATCAAGTATCCTTTAACAAATGGTTCTTTTTTCTTTTGAAAAAATTCTTTTAACACATTTTTTCCCCTGTTTAAACCCATCACAACAGATTTTATTTTGTGCAACTATGAAACCTGACCAGCCAAGCTTATAAACATACATGGTCTAGGGGCTGGTTAAATAAAAATACCTGATGTGGGTCAGCATGAGTAGGGAGTAGTGAGGCAGAGGGCGGAGGAGAATGCATGCCCCTCCAATTCAGCTTCTCCAAACATCCTCTTTACCAAAACTAACTTGGTTGCATCTGCTCTCTGAATTTGGCTTATGGGGCTACCAGTGTATGACTTTTGACCCTCCAGTTTAATGGAGTTGAAGTAATGAAAAAAATTTTTTGGACTGAATTTTTATAATTCCTTGCTTTGTCTTTTTTTAAGGTTGCATTTTCCACCTTTATATTTCGCCATCTTAGCAACAGGACTTGTGGCTCTGTGGCTGCTCTTGAGTTTCTACAGGGTTAGCTTGTGCTGATTTTCCTTATGGTGAGGCCAGCTGAGATCCTAAGTAAGAAGAAGAGCACCATCTCGGACATCGCTGGCCCGTCGTAGCAGGACTTTTCTCTGGCAAATCCTTGTCCCCATGTCACAGAGAATGGGCTCCCAGGAAAACCCTGTCCTAAGTGGAGCTTAATGTCCCCAATAGTTCCTGACTTGCAACTTCTTTTAAAATAGCCACAAAACTGGAAACCTAGCTGACATTTCCAATCTAGGATACAGCAGAAATGGGAGTTCTGTTGCAAGTGATGTGCCTGAAAGTTACACCTGAAAGAGTGATTATCAGGGGGTCTGGCGGCCAGTTTTCAGAGTGGCAGGTGTCTGGGATGACGCTCAGGTGAAACTGGTCCTCTATTTCATACTTGTTCTCAAGAGTGGGTTAGTGTTAGTCTTTTAAGGAGTGAAATTTAGCATCTAATGGTCTTCTCTGTGCGTCATCCAGAGAGACACAGTGCTTTAAGCCAACATTTTATCCGTGGTTTGAAAACTGTATTTGGATTGCATACTGTGTCGTGATTCATATGTATGTCGCCTCATTCCTTCTCGTTGGAACAGCACAGCTAGCGGCCTCATTAGCTCTAATAGACCTTTTAGCGCTCTCAGGATTATGTGGTTTCCAAGTATTACAAACTCATTCATGTCACTCTAATTTAAACACGATGCTGTTGTTATTGCTGCATCTCTTTTATAAACTACCCCTCAGCTTCCTTTCCTATGTATCGGGTGAATGAGAAGTGGAAGATAGCATTCCAATCAACTTTGGAGCTAAAAAGTCTAGGTAATTGCATTTGACAAATGTTGAAACCTCAGCTCCCAAGTACTTGCGGCACTTTCCTTCCTGACACCAGCAATAATGGAAATGTCGTGGTGCTAATGAAGGATTTCTACCGTGGGCCCTTGAACATGGTCCAAATAGCCATCGTCAGGCATAAACCATTCAGATTTCTTGGTATTGCTTTACCCTTCAACTCAAGTCAGGCCTTTGTTTTTTTCAAGATGACAAAGATGTATTTATTCTAGACGTAAGTCCTGAAATCTTTGAGAAAATACAAAAAAAAAAGTGTGGAAATAAAATGAGATGATAATGGCTATGTGCATAGGAAAGTCATTTTAATCCTATGTGGTTGGCTTTTTTAGCTCCTGCAGATACAAGGGGGAGAGATGACAATCTGGGGTATGTTTTTGAGCAGGGAAAGTGTTTCTTTGGAACTGTACCTTAGCAGAGTTGGGAGAAAGGTTAGAGATGACCTTTTCCAATGCCTTTGATTTGTAGGCAGGGCAGTGTGGTTTAGAAAATAGTAGTGACTTCTCTGGGAAGGCTGTGATTGTGACGAAGGAGGAAGTTGGTAGAGAAACAGATCCTCCATGAGAACAGAGCACCCAGCTTCTTGGAAGGGAGTAACAAATAAGTGAAAGTGAGTACCTTTAGTGAGGGATATTAATCACCAGTGGCAGAAATATAGCAGAATAATATTTTTTGAAATATTTCTTGATTTATTTTCCTTCCCTCTCTCCCTCCCTCCCTCCTTCCTTCCTTCCTTCCTTCCTTCCATTCTTTTGTTACTCTTGTATTTATCCCCTGCAGCTCTTGCCCCATTAATTCTAGGTCATGGTTTTCAACTGAGGGTATTTTGCCCCCCAGGGCACATTTACCAATATCTGAAGACATTTTCTGTTGTCACAATTGGGGAGATTGCTATTGGCATCTGTTGGGTAGAGATCAGAGAGGCTGTAATGCATAGGACACCCCTGACCCCACCCACAGCGAAAGATTTTCTGATCCAAAATGTCAATGGAGTTGAGATTGAGAAACCCTATTTGCACTGTTGCTTATTGGAAAAAAAAAGAGGCCAAGGGATACTTGGAAGGTAGGAGGAGATATGATATGGGCACTTACCAGTGTCTTGTATAAGACACTGTCCATGAGACTCATGTCCTCTATGATGGAGAGCATGTCACTGCATAGGATATCTAGCTACATTCCTGAATCTACCAGGACCCCAGAAGGAGACATAATGCAACCCTCAAATGCCATATGAGACAAGTTTAACAAAGGATCTCTTTACAAAGCTGCTGGCAGCGTTAACAGAAATGAACAAGGGACAGAGAAGTGTCTTGAAGACAGCAACAGTGATCTGAAGGGTGAAAAGCAGGGTGTGGTTATCGGAACCAGTGATATCTCTAGCTGTAGGAAGAACATTTGGTAGAGGAGGGGGTCACTGCCAACCTGTGGCCCAGCAGGGAGGAAACCAGGGATTACACACCCTGATCTTGATCTCCTCCTACCCTCAGATCTCTTGCTGGTAACTCCTTTTAATCAACCTAACTGGAAACCAGAAGGCAAAAGGGCTTTAGTTGATGAAGTCCATAGAGCTCAACCCCTTGGAACACAGAACAGGGTGGAGAGGGGTTCTGTAGGGGAAAATGGAGAATATCCAAAACAACTGTGTTTATGGATTTTCTTTGGGTCTGATAACATGGAATTTGGGCTCTGCCACACATAATATGTGTGACCTTGAGCATGTTACTTAACTTTTCTGTAAATTAGTTCCCTCTTCTGTATTTTGGTAGTAATAACAGTATCTACCTCGTGTAGTTTATTTTGAAGATTAGGGGCAATGGTGCATGCGAAGCCCTTGTAACATTACTAGACACATAGTAAGTTCTTGGAAGATGTTGGTGGTTAATTTTCCCGGTCATTTGTTCTCCCAAAGGACGAATAGCAGGGCTGTGATTTCAGGATGATGTGAAAAAGCATTTGCTCTTCACGTTTAAGGGTATGCCTTGCTCGGGGAGTCCTGAATGTGCGGAGAATTGGTTAAACTCTACTTTATAGTACCATTGATTTCACACTTAGTTAATTTTGCTTATGTCATAAATCTGCTTCCATATTCTTTAGAGGATGATTTTGAGAAATTTTGTTCCAGAAAAAAAAAGTAGTCACAATTACAGCAAAGTTTTTATTATCCAGTTGTAAGTTAAGTGATTCGTGTTAGGGTCTCATAGATGCTTTAATGTTCAATGATTGAATTGTGTGGCTTAAAAATTACTGGGCCCTTCTTCAAAACAAAAACTGGTCTGTACTGTTCGGTGTAGTGGATGTGTGGTGTGCCACCCACGTCTCCCCTGCCCTCTTTCGGGATGGAGGTATCTGTTTCCCCAGCTGTTGAAGTGTTGGTGATTGACAGCTTTTAATGACTTCCTTTCTGGGAATAATGATTTATAAAGGCTTGGATGCTTTGCCTCAACTTGAAACAATTTTAAGGGGTCATCCCAGCTCCTTGGCTCCCTGTGGGATCAACTGAAGCCTTTGTAGTGACTGCATACAGTTTGGCTTTTCCCCTTGCACAGTTTTGCTTTCCCTATATTCTCCAAGGTGTTGGTCTCATTAATATGTTCCAACAAACTTCCTGCATGCAAATCTCATTCCTGTAGTCTGTTTCCGGAGAAAATCTTACCTGCAACCTTTGGGGTGAAGAGTCTTTTTTTTATAAACCTTTGCACTGACCGTTGTGCCATCTGGAATGTTCATTAAGTGTTTATTGAGGTAAGCAGTAGCTTGAAAAGCTGACTCAATAGGACCTTGGGTTTAGGGTAATATGATTTTCACAAAGGTCACCATGTTAATTTCCAGGATTGATTTGGACGGTTGGGTTGGTTGTAGACATCCCCTTTTCTCCCTTACTGATCCATGTGTGTTCCACCAAAGCCACATTCTCTCTCAGAGAGGACCACTTTTCCAGATAAAGGAGAGCAAGTCTTTAATTTCATAGTGGTTAGGAAGAACTAACATTCTAAAGAACAATTTGACTTGGAATTTTTATTATGGAATTATATATTCCAATTAACCAGTGCATAGGCAGTAAAGTGATATTTTGTACCCTGCACAGTGAATCCTTGAGTTGGTGCCAGATTTTATAGCGTTAATGTTCTGTCTTAGTCTGCTCGGGCTGTTGTAATAAAATAACATCGTCTGGGTCGCTTATAAACAATGAACGTTTATTTCTCACAGTTCTGGAGGTTGGGAAGTCCAGGATCGTGGCATCAGCAGTCTCGGTGTTTAGCGAGGGCTTCCTGGTTCATAGATGGTCCCTTCTCTCTGGTCCCTAACATGGTGGAAGGGGCTAGGGAGCTCTGTGGGGTCTCTTTTATAAGGGCACTAAATCCCATTCAGAAGGGCTCCCCTCATGACCTAAGCACCACCCAAAGGTCCTACCTCCCGATACCATCACACTGGGCATTAGGATTTCAACGTATGAATTTTTGGGGGGAAACAACTTTCAGGCCGTAGCAGGTTTCCACTGAAGAATCGCCATTCTAAAGACCAACTTGACTTGGAATTTTATTATGGAATTATATATCCCAGTTAATCAGCACATAGGCAGTAAAGCTCCATTTTGTACCCTGCACAGTGAATCCTTAAGCTGGTGCCAGATTTTATAGTATTAATCTGTGCTTAGAGCTCCTTAGGCAGAAATGTCCACCAGAGTGATGCACAGGACAGTGGTGCTGTTGCCTCGTGGCCTGATGTGACTCATCAAGGCTTTTACTCTATCTTCACACTGCTTTAGGAGAGCTGTGCTTGGCATATACTGCCATGATTAAGAGAAAATGTAGCTCCATTAGCAAAATCTACCTTAAGAAATGTCAGTGCCTTGGTAGCTTACAGACGTTCGAGGCATTGGGTTGACTTTGCCCAGTCAGGGGACACACTTCAGTTGTGTCAGCTGGTTGCAGTAGGTGTAACAGCAATGGCACTAACTTGATTATACTCATGGCTTTTATGAACATCTGCCATGCTTTCAGGGCAGTTTCCATTCATGTGCAAGTGGCTCAATGATGCTTTCTCATAGGGCTAAAAGCTAGTCATACTCTGATATTTCCAGCATGGCCCCTGTGCCCAAATTCAAGCTTCTGGATCATATTCAATATTCAAGTTGTATCATCCAGTTTTTAAAATTTAAAGCCTACAGCTGCAACTAAGTTAGGAGACAGTACAGTTGACTGTGGCAAAGTCTCATTCACAGTGGTATTTTCTTGGGGGTCCAGGCCTCAAAAGGGAATTCTTCTATGGACCCCTAACAGTATAGCGTCTCACTGGGTTGGCCTAAGAATTAAATGAGTGAAGAAATAGAAAGCACAAACTAAACTGTAAAGCACTGTGAACAGTGTTACAAGCCAGATGCAAGTAGCCTCACCTAGTGAGGGATGACCGAGCTCTGCCTGCCAGGCTGAAGTATGTATGACACCTCCTGGTAGAGGAAGCAAAGATATGACTGCGATTCTAGGTTAAGTCATCCAAATAAAAAGGAGGGATCAGTGCAATATCTCTACACACTTAGGGCATCTTCTCCTTTCCAATTTTGCTTTAAATTGGTATGCTGCCTCCTTTAAATTTGGGGGACAATGTACATACAGAGACAGAAACATGCACATTTTTGAGAGGACATATAATATGTTTGTTTTGAGATGGTAACTGGATCTAACTGGGATCAGGTTTGAGAGAAATAGTTACAAGGGAGGTTTGTAAGAGAAAAGAATACAATCAAACTCCAAGTATAGAGGACCCAAGCAAACTTGAATTGTCCCCATGGCTCTCAGAGGGACAGGTGGGTTCATACCCTGGAGGGTTTGACACATCAATTCAAACCTGTACACTGTGACTAACAGGGACTGTTAGACGAAGGCAGATGGATGTTTCAGTCAGTAGGAAAGACACATTCCCATTGAGAGCGAAAAGACTCACAGGAGTATAGCAGTTTAAAAAGTTAAATGTTCATCTAAAAATTGAACATGATACAAATTGCATAAAATAGATGAAGAAATGCATCATAGGCATACCTAAAATGAAATGCATATATTCAGTTATAAAACATTTGAGTCACATTTAAGGACTCTGTGGTCATGGCTGACCAAAGGAGACAGGGAAGGTATGGTCTGTTACTAGAGCTGATTCCCAGGCAGAATCAGAGCTTGAGGATCTTGACCAGTTTCAGGTGCTATCAGTAGAAGTTCCAGTTGTGGGCAGAGTGCCATGTCCAGAGGGAGCACAATAATGATAGTTTGTGGTCTAGGCAAATAATGAGCACAGGTAGGAAGAGATAGCAGGGGTCCAAGGAAATTTAATGAGGCAGTAATAGGAGGGTGGACCCTAGAGATGGTGAATTTAAGTTGGGTGTTTCTTGAAAGTCAGTTGGATTAAAAAGACCATCCAGGGCTTATGTCACAAGGCAAGGAAGGCTTCACAAAACTCCAGAATATTGGCAAGGGCAAGCAAGTGCAACTTAGACCCCCAGTTCTGGAAGAAGTCTTGGAGAACCATGAACATTTTGAAAATAGAGACACTGCACCAGACTACGAAACTGACATCCAGATAGAAAACAGATTGTGATGGATGGGGATATAATCACTCCCCAAATCACCAGGAGTATATTTTTTTACATACTCAGGCACCCTTTGAGCAAAGTTGCTATAGATATGCTTGCTAATGATTGCAGTAGGCTGTCCTAGCAACCAGCCAATTCCATCAGAATGGCTCATTTAGTGGCCCTTAAGTCACCAACTCAGCAGTATAAGCACAAATAATCTAGTTCTTACTATAACATTCACTCTTTAATCTTTTCCATTGGTCCTTGGGATGCCTGGAGTCTCATTTGGTTTGCATCTGTTTTCATTATTCTTGTAAGTATTGAGTCACTTTGCTCCATCAATAGCAGATTCTCTTTTAAAATTGGATCAGTGTATTTAACGGGTTTTCAGAATGGGTACTTACGATCAATGTGTGTTATTTATCACAGAATTGCCTGTGTGCGTATTTTTATCTTGAAATATTTTTTAAAAGGCAGCACTCTAGGTATGCATATAGGTAATATGCATAGTAATCAGAAAATTAATAATTTATAAATTAAATATTACATTGAACTTGAAAAGAAACTCTTCTTTCTTCTCATCACTTATGATGTTCTCTTGTTGTTCTAAATGATGATGACTTAAAATAGATCAGTAATAAGAGAAATGAAGACATGTCTACATATTTATTTTGTATTATTTAATGATATATAATAATTGTCAGCGGAAATATATACAGTTTTACATGGAGGAGATCATAGAAATAAAAAGAGAAGATAGAAACCATATGGGAAAGGCTAGAGTTAATGACATTGTGCACTAAATTTGTTCATGAGCTTCCTGGCTGTCAAGTCAAAAAGGGAAAGACATCTCTCTCTGTGATGAAAGCGTGCAGGCAGACTTTTTCCGGCACTGAAATTGAGATTATATAGTGTGGTGGTTAAAATTGTGGTTTTTGGACTTAGTAGTAGTTTTGAGTTCTAATTCTCTCACTTATTAGTGTGGATGCCTGGGTTAATGATTTTAACCTTCTGAGCCTCAGTGTCTTCATCAAAAAAAGTATACAGCAATACTTAGTCCTTAAGGTAGCTGAGAAGTTCAAATTAGAAAATGCATAGAGAGTGCCTAAGGCAGTTCATGTCACATGGTAACTGCTTAATAACTGTTAGTCAAAAGACCACAACTTTATTTTTGCCATCTGTATTCTCTTTAATCTAAGGATTACTTTATTAATTTTAAGTACATAAAATGTGCTAATTTTAAATGTACAGTTTTAAAAACATGTATGTCAGTTAAAGTACCACTCACATCAAGATATTGAACATTTATTTTACATATGAATGCCATGTTATTTACCACATAAAGCCTCTTAACTGTTACAATCTGTGCTGTATGTTTTATAAATATGTTATAGCTTGATCTGCCTAATAAAAATATTGCTCCCTACTTCTGTTCTGATGACTTATGGTTTCCATTATCTTTAAACTCTTTTATCCTTTGTTTTATACAAATGAGAGTATCCACAGGGCCATCCAAACCAGAAAATTCTCTGGCAGGTGAGATACTAGTTGACGGGAACATAGGAAAAGCCAAAGTATTTATTTAAAACAATAATGGAAACTTCATAGATGCAGAAAGGGTAATTCTTTTCCTCCTTGAATTTTTGTAAAGGTAAGATGAATCCAAAGTGGGTATTCAGGGCTTGTGATCGTTAATAATTGTTGCTAGTGTGAAATGAATAAAGGAAACCTCACTTAAATTGGAGTCAGGAGGCTGGAAGTGGGAGCTCTCATAATCCACCACTCATTGCCGTCTGCAGACCCCAAACAGGAAGAAGTTTATTACTTTACTAGCCCAGCAAGAGAAAGGGAGATTTTCTCTTTGCCCAACAACAGTTCAGCCCATGAGAGACTGTCACAACTCAGCCAATGAAAAGCCACTAGAGTTCGAACTTCCAGTTTCGTCCAGTGGACTCCCTGTTTATAACAGCTCCCCTCCAATTTCCCTTTTCCTCTATGAAAAGATGTTCTTCTCCCTTGTTTCTCCAGACTTGCATCGTTTTTACTACAGCATGCTTGTCCTGAACTGCAATTCTCTGCTACTTTGAATAAATCTATTTTGCTGGCAAAATAACTGGCTGTTTTAGTTTTAGTGTCAACACTAGTTTTTCTTTGTATACGTGTTTCAACACTGTATAGAAATAAAAATATTTGCTATATTTGAGCTATTGCCAAAGTGTCATATTCTGAGAATAACACTTGGGCTTATTCATTACTTAAAAGGACTAAACTGACAAATGTTTATAGTTGAGGGGTTAAAAAAATTTAAACGTATATCATCTCCAAGTTAGAAGTCAGAGGTATGCTTAATGCTTGAGAAGCTATTAGACTTCCTCTCATTGCCCCGGAGGGACTGGAGCCTCAGATGGTGTGCTCATTGTACATGTGGCTGTAAATATTATGTTGGGTTGCCTGATGCGAAGAAGGGTATTCCCAGGCTCCTTTTTCTGTATAATTCTGCCAGTAAAACCAGTCTGCAGTGAGTGACACCTCATGTCAGGTTTGGAAGGCAGAATAAGTATTCTAAGGCAGTTGCAGCCACGAAAGGTGGTCTTGTGTAATGTTTGAAGCAGCTTTCCCCACGTCAGTGCCCAAACTGAGTCTCACCAGTGGTACTTCCCTGACCTTCAGTCACTGAGCTCTTCCAGTGATCAGGTAAACCTTTAAAACCTGTATGTAAATCCTTTTATAGAGTGAGGGGCATCTGCTGTCCTGACCTAATCTTGACTGATTCACACACACTGAACACCTACTGCATGATTTATTCTAAGCACTTTACAAAATTATTTCATGTAAGCCTCCCTACAGCCTGACTAATACTCTGCCATTTTACAGATGAGGAAATGGAAGCTCAGAGATAATCACAACCCCATTTAGCCTTCACCGGCATCTTTCCATACTTTCTGCTCCAACACTCTCACTATTGATTAAATATCCATATTGCTTTCTAAAACAGATACTTCTATTTGTATACTAGGTCCTATTCCCTTTAGCCCACCCAAGAATATCACTATAGCAATTCCTCTGTCTCCTCCATCATCAAGTATCTCCTTCAGTGGGTAATTCCCATTACTATTAAAAAATACTTTATTTCTTCCATATTAATCCTATTGCCCTTTCCAACTATTACCAATTTCTCAGTTTTCTTGAAGAGCAAATCAAAAATTCTCATTGTCTCCAATACCTCTCCTCCATTCTTTCTTTCTTTTTTTTTTAACTTTTTATTTTATATTATAGTTGATTAACAATGTTGTGTTAGTTTCAGGTATACAACAGAGTAATACAGTTATACATATACATGTATCTATTCTTTTTCAAATTCTTTTCCCATTTAAGTTGTTACAGAATATTGAGCAAAATTCCCTGTGCTATACAGTAGGTCCTTGTTGGTTCTCCATTTAATTAATTAATTAATTTATTTATTTTCCTCCATTCTTTCTTAAACCAATCCTACTTCTTGTCAAAGTCACCAATGACTTCTGACCCAGTGATCTCCTAAACCCAAATATCAGTTCTTAGCCCTCAACTCACTGACCTAACAGCAGCGTTAGATTCAGTTGACCTTGCCCTGCTTGATCCAGTTTATTCACCTGGCTCCCAGGAGGCCAGCTCAATTTTCTCTTGCCTCACAGATTACTCCAACTCAGTCTCTACTGGTTTTGCCACTTCTTCCAAACCTACTGCAATTAGAATCCCTTAGAATTCCTTTTTTGTTTTTTTCTTTCTCTACTCTCACTCCCTTGGTGATCTTATCCAGCCTCATGATTCATTATACCATTTATAAAACAATGTCTTCTGAATTTCTATCCCCTATCCAGATCTGTGTATTGAACTCCAGCCTACTGAACATCTCCGTGTGGATGTCTAGGAGAAATGCTAAGATAACATGTGCAAAACTGAACTCTTATCTTTCCATTTAAGCCTGCTCCACTCAGTCTTTCCATCTCCATGGGTGGTAAATCCATCCTTCCTGTTGTTCAGTCAAAAATTTTGAGGTGATCCTTAACTTTCCTCTTTCTCTCTCACCCACTATACAGTCTTTCAGGAAATCTAGTTGTTACACCCTCAAAATATACCCAGAATTGGATTGTTTTTCACCATCTCTACTACCGCCACCTTGGTCCTCACTACCATCCTCTCTCACTGGATTACTACGATAAAATTTAACTGGTTTTCCTGTTTCCACCCTTAACCTATTCAACATAAGTCATACCGTGTCACTCCTCCACACGAGACCATGTGAGCGTTCTCCATTGACCTTATAATAGTCTACAAGCCCCTATATGAAACCGCCCCTATTACTTATCTAATCTCTTTTACTCTGTTCCCTCTGAGTCTAACTACTTCAGCCTCTTTGCTATCAGGAATGCACCTCAGGGTTTTGCACTGGCTGTTCCTTTAGCTATAATGCTGTTTCAGTAGATAATTACATGGCTCATTCCCTCACCTCCTTCTGGTCATTGCTCAAATGTCACCTTCTCAGTAAGATCCACTCCGACTACCATATTTCAAGCCACAACTCCTGATTCCCCTTACCTGAGCACTTTTCCTTTTTCTCCAAAGCACTTATCACTTTCTAACATAATATATAATTTATTATCCATTCCTTATCCTTCTCTCCCTCCAGATGTGAGCTACATGAGGGCAGGGATTTTGTTTTTGCCTGTTTCCTTTACAAGTGTCCCAAGCTCTTCTAGAGGAATACCTGGTATATAATAATAATAATTAATAAATTTGTTGAATACGTAATGAAGGTTAAGCATTTTATCTAAGGTCATATGATTAACACAGGGCAGAGATAGGATTTGATCTCAGTAGAGTTAATTCCAAAGTCTGGGCTCTTTGCTTTATGCCAAATTACACCCTAAAGATCTGCATCTTTAGAGCATGTTTCGTGGGTTTCTCATTCAATCTTTAACAGTGATTCTGGGAGAGTGACATTAGCAAGAAGGCAGAAGAGTAGTTTTCTTCTTTCGTCCCCCCCGACAGAACATCAGTTTTCACAGTCACCTGTTGATGAGAGTAGCATTGTAGAAGTCCAGGAGTCCAGTGGAAAAGTTCCAGTACTCTGTTGAGCAAAAAAGTCCAGTATAGGTGCATTGAGCAGGGTACAAAGAACAGTTTCACTTTAGCCATGTCATCCCTTTCATAAGGGGGCACAGCTAAGTGCCAAGAGAGACCTCTTTGGCCCATGTTTTTTCCATAGGGGAAAGTGAGAGCATGTGACTGAGTGCCTGGCTTCCTCAGCTGTGTAGGGTACTGTACAAGAGGCCCAGTTTCTTGCCCAGTTCAGAGTACTGAGATTATCTGCATGCTTTAGGGGCTGGAAGAGGCTCTGAGCACAGCAGCCAGGGCTTGGAGCTCATTAAAAGGACATGGGTCCTACTAACTACTTTACAGATTACATCAGGAAGCCTGCCCCTGAGCCACTGGGAATGCCTCACCTCTGGACACACCACCGACACACAGCTGGCCCATGAGCACCCTGAATGTTCTGCACACCTCATCCACACATCATCCCATGGCCAGCTTCCTGTGTGCATCTCCGTGGTCTGTGAGTGTGAGCTTTTGCAGACAGCTAGTGAGCATGTACAGAAAGCTGACTTGATGCTGTGGGATTGGAAGAAAGCAACTTGAGCATTTCAAGGCCTCACCCTGGGGAAAGCAAACAAGAGGCTCTTACCACCTGTCCTGGTTTTGTGGGATCAAGAGAAGGCATAGAATCTTAAGAATTCCCCTCCACACCGGAAGAGGGAGCAAGAAGTGTGGATTAGGTGCATTCATAAAAAAGGTCTGAGGAAAAGTTAGGATCCCTAGGAAGGCTGACTGGTGAAAGTATTTCTCTCCTCAAGCCAGTCAGAAAGACTGGAGGAGGTGACTGCTTTTTAAATGTGAAGACAGTAATGAAAGACATCAAGGAACAGGAAAAATCAAGAAAACATGACACACCAAAGGAACACATTAACTTTGCAACAACTGACCCCAAAGAAATGGAGATCTATGAATTGCCTGAGAAAAAATTCAAAATAATTGTTTTAAGGAAACTTAGCAAGCTACAAGACAACACGGATAAAAAACTCAATAAAGTCAAGAAAATAATACATGAATAAAATGAGAAGTTCAACAGAGAGATAGACATCATAAAGGACCAAACCAAAATTCTGGAGTTGAAGAATACATTGACTAAAATGAAAAATGCAATAGAGAGCATCAACACGAGATTGATCAAGCAGAAGAATCTGCGGACCTGAAGACAAGTCATTTGAAATTATACAGTCAGAGGAGGAAAAAGGAAAAAATGAAGAAAGCCTATAGGAATTATTGGAGACAATCAAAACAATTTATGTGTTATGAGAATTCTAGAAGGAGAAGAGGGAGAAACTGGTAGAAAGCTGAAATGGCTGAAAATTTCCCAATCTGGAGAGAGAGATATGAACATACAGGTACATGAAGCTCATTGGTCCTCAAACTGGTGCAACCCAAAGAGGTCTTCACTGAGACACATTATAATCAAAAGTCAAAGAGAGAATTTTGAAAGCAGCAAGAGAAAAGAAATTCATCACATAAAAGGGAACTCCCATAAGGCTATCAGTGGATTTCTCAGCCGAAACCTTGCAGGCCAGGAGAGAGTAGATTGATATATTCAAAATGCTGAAGGAAAAAACATGCAACTCCCAGCCAAGAATACTTTACCTAGTAAAACTGTCATTCAGAAAAGAAGGTGAGAGAAAGGCTTTCCCAAACAAACAGAAGTTGAGAGTTCATCACCACTAGATCTGCCTTACAAGAAAGGCTAAAAGGAGTTCTTCAAGCTGAAGTAAAAGGATGCTAATTAGTAACATGGAAACATATGAAAGTATAAAACTCAGTGCAAAGGTAAATATATGGTTACATTCAGAATACTCTACTACTAAAATGGTAGTATGTAAATCATTTAACTCGAGTGTAAAGGTTAAAAGGCAAAAATATTAAAGTGAACTATAGCTACAATCATTTATGAATGAATACACGATATAAAAATGTATGGAAAAAGATATTCCATGTAAATGGAAACCAAAAGTGAGCAGCAGTAGCCATACTTCTATCAGAAAAATAGACTTTAACTGAAAAACTGTAACAAGGGACAAAGAAGGCCATATATGGGGCTTCCCTGGTGGCGCAGTGGTTGAGAATCTGCCTGCTAATGTAGGGGACACGGGTTCGAGCCCTGGTCTGGGAGGATCCCACATGCCGCGGAGCAGCTAGGCCCGTGAGCCACAACTACTGAGCCTGCGCGTCTGGAGCCTGTGCTCCGCAACAAGAGAGGCCGCGACAGTGAGAGGCCTGTGCACTGCGATGAAGAGTGGCCCCTGCTTGCCACAACTAGAGAAAGCCCTTGCACAGAAACGAAGACCCAACACAGCAAAAATAAATTAATTAATTAATAAACTCCTACTCCCAACATCTTCTTTAAAAAAAAAAAAGAAGGCCATATATGATACAGGGATTAATTAATCAAGAGGATATAACAATTGTAAATATATACGCACGTAACATTAGAGCACTTAAAGGTAGAAGTGCTTGATTGTGGTAATCATTTCACAATGTATATTTATATCAAATCATCGCATTGGACACTTTGAATATACACAATTTTATTTGTCAGTTGAGCCTAAATAAATCTGGGAAAACATGAGGAAAAAAGACTGCCATTAAGGGGTTTGGTGTCTGGTCAACATGGGACTTCTGGTTGCCTCTTCTCAAAGTTACTTGGAATTTTGGACCTCAGGGGGGAACTGATAATGCTTTTCTTCTATTGGAATATCTACCCTGTGTAAACCAATAGCACTCTTCTCATAGTTCAGTCAGGCAGAAATAGAGAAGTTAGTCTCAATCTCGTTAAGTTAGAACTGGAGAAGATGAATTCAGTCAGTAGCTAAAGGAGAGTTCCTTTATATAGCATTGCTGGATTAATTTTTAGTCCCTTGATACAAGTTTGTAGTGTGATGATGTTGTGTGGAGTTGGTTAGTTTACAGTGTTTCCCCTACTGGACCCTGAGTGAGCATCTTGAGGGCTGAGACTACTTCTCATCTGCCTTTGTGTTTCCTTCTCGCCTGGGACTTCTGCCAGGTGTTTGCCATATAACAGTCAATCCATAATATCCATGGGTGATGCAGAAGAGGCACATCTCTCAGGCACCGGGTAATGGGGAGAATCCCGGTAGCATACGGCATGGAATCAAATGGCCCAGAGCCTGAGTTTGGAGTCAGAGGGCCTATGAGAGAGAGAAGACCCTCTACTGTTTACTAGCTGTCTGATCTTGAGCAAGTGATTTAACTCCTCTAAGCCTCAGTTTATGTATCCGAGTACCTGCCTTATAGGTATCTTTTTTAAAGTAATGACTAAAACTGACAATCCCTGTAAAGGGCTTACCGTAGTACCTGGCTCGTGCTGTTTGCCTTGTAAATTTAATCCACTGTTCTGATCTTTCTACAAACAAATCTGATAGCCCCTCCTCCTTGCTAATAACCTTCTTGAATTGTGCTCCCCCCAATCCCAACTCTGCCCCCACCAAAGATATGTCCACGTCCTAATTCCTGGTACCTATGAATGTGACGTTATTTGGAAACAGGGTCTTTGCAGATGTAATTAACTTGAGGGTCTTGAGATGATATCATCCTGCATTTAGGGTAGGCCCTAAAATCCAATGACTAGTGTCCTTATGAGGAGAGAGGGGAGATGAGATACGGTGAAACAGGCCGTGTGAAGATAGAGGCAGAGGTTGAAGTTATGTTTGCCACAGGCCAGGAACACCAGGAACCACCAGAAGCTGGAAGAGGCAAGGAAGGGTTTTCCCCTCCCACCCCGCAAGAGATCATAGCCCTGCCAACACCTTGATTTCAGACTTCTGGCCTCCAGAATTGTAGAGAATAAAGGTCTATTAAGCCACCAGGTTTGTGGAAGTTTGTTACGGCAGCCTTAAGAAACTAATACACCTTCCCCATTACTTCCCCAGAATAAATTCTAACCCCTCAGCTCAGCATAGAAAGTATTATATAGTTGATTTTATCCTTGCCTGTATCTCTGGCTTTTTCTTCTGCCACATTCATTGCTCTCGTCGCTCTAGATCTGTCTTCCCACCTGCTGATCCTTCTGCTTGAAATGCCACCCCTGCCTTTGTGTTGATAACTCTTGGTCATTCATTAAAACCCAACTCAGGTGTCATTTCCTCTAGCTCCACCCTGCCTGACATGGTAGCCGCCAGTCACACATGACTACTGAGCACTTGAAATGTGGCTTGTGGGATGGAGGCACTGAATTCTTAATTGCAATTAATGTTAAAAACGGAAACACTGGAAATTTAAAAAAATTCCATGTTGATATGATATTTTAGCTATTGGATTAGACAAAAAATATTAAATTAATTTCACTTGTTTCTTTTTACCTTTCTTAACTGGGCTGTTAGAATCTTTACAATCACTCATGTGTTTATCTGCTTTCTGTTGGACAGCACTGGGTTTAGTGAGCCTCCTCTTCGTTCCTGCAGCGTTCAGTGCCCACGCACCACATTATAGGAAGTTACAGTTTATGTATCAGCCTTCTCCATTAGGAAGTTGTAGATGGGGAGTCTGTGACTCATTTTCATACCTCTGTCTCCAGCCCAGTGCGCTGTACAGAGGAAGTACTCAATAAAGCTTGGTAGAAAAAGTATAGGTGAGATGCCCTTTTCCAGCGTGTCCTTATTAGCACTCCTCTAATAAAGCATCCCTTCCCTGAATGTTAGTTGTTGGCTTGGTGGTTGGCCTGGTGAGGTCGGACTACAAAGAGGGCGGTGAGCAGCTTTCTCTAACTTTGTGTCCCTGTTGTCTTGGGTTATAGAAAGTGCTCAAAACTAGTCTGGATTATATGAATTTCTGTTGGATAAGTATTGCAGCTAAATATCTTTCCTCTCCTCTGACTTCAGTCCACCTGGATGAAATTTAAGCTGGCTGTGTTTAAGCCTGGCCTCTGGTGATGAAGAGCAGCCCTACGATAAGGCCATCTCCTCACTGATCCTTTTGGGCTCACTTTTGCCCTTGCACTTGTGGTCCCTCGTGGATTCTGAAGCAGCACATGGTGCTCTGGGGAGAGTCCTGCTGGTGTTCACCAGGCCCTGCAATCTGCTCTCTGTATAAAAGTTTTTTTTTCAGTCTTAGACTGAGTTGGTGGTGAGGGTAGAGGCTGTATGGTGAGGAAGGAGCCTTCTCAGCTGACTTGGCCAAAGCCAGCCACTCATGCCTTAGTTTAAATGCCTCTGCCAGGATGTTATACCTTACACCTAACGAGATTGTCTTGATTTATGAGTCAACCCAACACCGAAGAGTGAAGACTTGCATTCATTCAGCAAACGTTTATCAATGTGGCTATGGTCCAGGAACTCTTGAGGCACCGGGAGGGCGTGGGGTTCGCCAGGTAAATGGGCCACCATCCATGTCCCTAGGTTGTCTGAAGTTAGTGGAGGAGGTAAGTCAGCAAGTCTGTGTGGCAGGTGCTGGGATAGATGGAAGCACAGAGGACTGGGGAAGCCCATGCGCAGGGCACCCAGCGCAGGTCTAACTAAGCATCAGAATCAAGGGGTGACCTGAGTTTGAAAGTGGATTCTGGCTCTTATTAGCAGTGTAATTTACTTTTAGCTTAGATTTTTTTTTTGGCCTCACTGAAAGGCCTGTGGGATCCTAGTCCCCCCCCAACCCCCCGACCAGGGATTGAACCTGGGCCCTTGGCAATGAAAGCACCGAGTCCCAGCCACTGGACCACCAGGTAATTCCCTAGCAGTGTAATTTTTAAAAAACATTTTGAGACCTTAGTTTTCTTATCCACAATAACCAGTAATGTAATTCCCATCTGTCAGATTGTACTGAGCATTACATGAAATGATTTGTGCAAAAATTTACTGTAGTGACTAACTGCAGTGTTCAATAAATGGTCATTTTATTATTATTATTTCCTTAGAACGGGCCACGCCTGTGATCCCTGCCTTCTGAGATGATGCCCCCACCTCCTTTCCCTGCTAGCATATATTAACGGCTGTAGCCTTGGCGTTCACAAGAATAGTGCTGGGGGCTCAATGGCATCCAACACCAACCGGGTTTTGCAGCCACATTGGTTGACTTGCTTTTCCCACGTTGTCTTACAAAATTATGTCAAGCATCACTGCTTACATGACTTCCCTTGCTTGGAATTCTCTTCTCCATCTACTTACATCCTATGTGCCTCTGAGCTGAGGAAGCCTCTCCCTCCCGCTGCGGTCCACAGCAGCCTCCCCTCCCGCGAGCCCCTGCAGCAGCACATTCAGCTGATCCCACCACTTGGCAGCCTCTTTATCACAATTTCTCTTTTCTTAAACAAATTTATTTATTTTTTGTTTATTTATTTTTGGCGGTGCTGGGTCTTCGTTGCTGCACGCGGGTTTCCTCTAGTTGCGGCGAGCGGGGGCTACTCTTCGTTGCGGTGCTCGGGCTTCTCGTTGCAGTGGCTTCTCTTGTTGTGGAGCACGGGCTCTAGGCACGTGGGCTTCAGTAGTTGTGACACGTGGGCTCAGTAGTTGTGGCTTATGGGCTCTAGAGCGCAGGCTCAGTAGTGGTGGCGCACGGGCTTAGTTACTCCGCGGCATGTGGGATCTTCCCGGACCAGGGCTTGAACCCATGTCCCCTGCATTGGCAGGCGGATTCTTAACCACTGCACTGCCAGGGAAGCCCCACAGTTTCTCTAATCCTGTGAAGTGACTTTGCTTTATACATGTTCTCTATTCCTATCATGGTTTTCAAAGACTAGGTAGTTAATAAATAGCTGTTGCTTGAGGGAGAATCCTGTACAGCTTCTGCATTGTTCTGCCCTGTGTCAGTTGGGAAGAGTTTTGGCTGCAAGTGTCACTCCACCAACAGTGGACTAACCCAAAAGACACTTGTGTACCAAAGAAGAAGCCTGGAGTGAGACAGTCCTGGTGTTCATTCCTTAGCTCCATGATGTCAGCGTACTGAGTTGACATCTCACAGTTCTCTTGGCTTATCATATTTCTCATGGTTACAGGATTTCTTCTGTAGCCCTAGAAACCTCTTCTGTATGCCGTTGTGTCCAGAGGATAAGACAGGAGGGTACCTGCATGTGTGTGTGTGACACGCACACAACACAAGGGGGTGGGAAGAGAGACACAGACACACACACACATACACATACACACACACACACACACACACACGGGGTGGGGGGGGGAGAGAGAGAGAGAGAGAGAGAGAGAGAGGAGGACTCATTGAGGGTCATTCTCCTTTCTTTTATGGGGGAGGAAAAAGCTATCTCAGAAATCCCCTTATGTCTATTTGCAAGAATAGGCTCCTTGGAACCCTTAGCTGCAAGAGAGGCTGTAAATACAAGTTCCTGCCTTTTTCAGTTTCTGTGGTAGGGGGAAAGCAAGGGGTGCTGGCAGTGGCTGTTAGGTAGCTAAATGACAGTGTCTTCCATGTGTCCTTAGCGTGGAGGTGACATCAATTAGTACTGCTGACATCATGACATCTTGGGGAAGAGCTCACGGCAAGAAGCATCTGGCGGGAGAAACCAGTGAGCTTCTGGGAGTAGAACATGTAGCCAACTTCATTCTTTTGGGGGAAGCTTAGAAGTGTTAAGACTAAATGAAGTAAAATACCACTGTGGTATCCAGGTTAGGAAACGCAAGATTTGAGGAGAGGGACTAGTTCTGGGGAGAACTGTCTTCACAGGACTGGTCTGAGTTTAGGAACTTGGATCGTGTTCAGAATCTTTCAAAGCAAGATGTCAGAGCAAGATGTTGGAGTGGGAAGTGTCAGCAGATTGAGGATGGTGGGTGAAATGGTCCCTTGACTATTACCTTTGTCTTGTTTTCACAAAAACAGACCCTGTGACAAGGATTTGGGTGAAAATGGAGTTTTTGAGAGGTGACAGCAGGAAGACTGGGGCAGAAGTGAGAGGCGCAGGGGAAAAAGCTAATAAAGGGTGTATTCAGCCACTATGGGCAATGGAAGCTCAATCCCACAGTGGATCCTCTGAGAGATTGTGTAGAACACAGCCCAGAGCTGTTTCACCAATGAAGTGAGGAAATTGAAATATTTATCCACCAATCTCTATCTCTCATTGGGGGGGGGGGGGGCCAGTCCTCGGCACTTTTGGCCTGTCTTGCCATGTGGGGCTGAGCATGCTTCCTAGCCAGGGAATTCCATCTGGCAGCGAGTCACAGGATGTCACTGACAAGTATGGGAATTGATCACAGGTGGGATGTGGGAGGGGCTGAGATAATTTGAGCTGGGCACCAATAGCTTCTGCTACAGGTGGCCTCCTCCTTGGAGGAGGATGGACAGACCAACGGGCTCTATGAGAGTTTTGCTGATCTGAGAGGACACACGAGAGGAGGTGCTGTAGCCTAGCTATTGCAGGCACAGAACAAGTACTTTGGCGCCCCCTGAGGGTGGAGGGAAGTACAACCAGCTCCTGTCTCCTGAAAGACATTCTGAATGGATGGTGCTGTCCGGAGGCAGGTGTGGGTACATCTGGAGCAGCTGGGTGAACCTGGAATGGAACAAGAGTTGCAAAATTCTCCTTGAAGGTTGGGCATCCATAACTTTGTCTTAAGAGTGGTGCAGGACACTTCCACATTGCTAGTCTCTCTTACTGAAACTGGCAAGTCCAGAATACTGCTTAGGACATGATTTATGAGACCAGGATGGGCAAAAACCCAGATTTGGGTCAGCCACCCATGACATGAACTGGTGTGAAAAGATAAGAGGAGGGTGGGAATCAGACATTCTTCTGAGAATTTAAATTTGAAACTTGAAACACCTGTTAGTTTAAGTTGGTTGCTGCCAGAGTTAAAGCTGAAATGGAAGGAGAGGTCTAGTAATCCATATATATTCATTTTTAATAAATTAACACCCTCCATTGTTAGGGTAATAGTCGGTCTCTGTTGCTTGTAATTAAAAGAGCATAACAGAAAAGATATGTGTGGATTAATCTTCCACTTAAATAGTTAATCAAGGGGGTATTTTGATTTCTTTACCTCGAAATCTTTTGACACAATTTGTTTTTAAACCAGAGGGTTTAAAAAAAGAATCAGTTGATTTGGGTAAATGGTATTTGTTTTACTTGTTTTATTCCCCTCTTTCTGCACCTAAGGATACTCAAGATTCATTTGATCTCTCCTTGAACTCTTAGAAACTGCTCCACCCGTCCACTCCTCCTGTTTTTGGTTTCCATGGGTCTCGAGACTGTATTTTAGGCAAGTTCTTTTAGGATGATATTTTTTGACTTTTCAGGGCAGTCGTGATTTCAAGTATTCTGTCCTGTTGTTTCCATACACTATCAATGTCCCAGAAATGCCAATATTTTGGCATTTAAGCTACATCTCTCAGACAGCCTAATTCCCAGAAGTGGAAAAAGTTCTTTGTTAGACTTTGTGTCCTGATTTTTGGTTTGGAAAATAAGGTCATCATTGTCTTATTACACTATTCTTTCAGGTCAGGACAACATTTTCAAGTTGTCACTATTTCTCCTTGAGCAGGTACAACCCATGCAGCCTTCATCATTGAAGGACCATATTATATGGAATAAGACATATGTTAAAATTTATTACTTTCATGCTCCTTTGGGATACTTATTTCTGGGGATCAGCACACCCTATGGAGTCTTCATTGAAGGATAATATGGAACATGGACATCAGTCCCATGGAGCCAGTCGACCTCCCTACCCCACCCCAGTGAGGATTGGTTGGGAGGAAGAAGCTGAGTTAAGAGAAATATACTATTTTAAGGACATGCAAACATGATTTTATCTCTTAAAAGCTTTTTGTATTGCTTTCTATGGTCCTTGGAGACAGAACAATTATTCTTACTAATTGAATAGTCAGAAAAAAAAGTATGATTATATTTCTGATAACTTCCTGCCCAGATGTGCCTTGAAATATTTCCAACTCCAGCAAATGTCCCAATACTCCATTCTTGTTCTCCTGTGGGTGGAGTAGAGAAAGGTCCTTGTGCTGACTGGGTGCCGAGAAATTTGTGTCTCAGCTCTGCCACTAACACTCATTGAGCAATCTGGGCAATTCACTCAAACTTTCTCAGCTTTGTGTTTTTCTTTTTTGAAAAATGAGGGAATAGGATATGTGGTCCCAAATACCTTCCTGCTCTTCGACACCCATTCCAGGTTCCTGAGGCCCTTAGTCTTGTTTCATTCTTGTTTTTGTTGTTTCTGATGTGATGTGGATGCTGCCTCTTACTCTCCTGACCCGTCACTTGTGATTTAGCTTATCCCAGAAAGTTTACAAGCTTAAAGGAAACCAGCAACTCTCAGGCTTCTAGATCACACAAATAGAAACATTAAGAAGCCATCCCCCTGGGCTTCCCTGGTGGCGCAGGGGTTAAGAATCCACCTGCCGATGCAGGGAACACGGGTTCAAGCCCTGGTCCAAGAAGACCCCACATACCACGGAGCAGCTAAGCCCGTGTGCCACAACTACTGAGCCTGGGCTCTAGAACCCACTAGCCACAACTACTGAAGCCTGTGCACCTAGAGCCTGGGGTCCACAACAAGGAAGCCACCACAATGAGAAGCCTGCGCACCACAACGAAGAGTAGCCCCCGCTCACTGCAACTAGAGAAAGCCTGTGCGCAGCAACGAACACCTAACGCAGCCAAAAATAAAATAAATTAAATAAATAAATTAAAAAAGAAAAACAGAAGTCATCCTCTGTGCCAGCGCTTTGACGCCCTTGAAAGGCTAAGTTAATACTGGAAAGTTTAGGGAACTTCAGAATTGGAGGTGCCCATTTACTCACTGCCATGGGTCAGGCAGCTCAAGTTAATATCCACACTAATTGAACACATGAATCAGAGAAAATGATGATTTGTCCCAAGCATGTGTGTGCTTAAAAAAATGGGAATAATGAAAAACTAACATAAGACAAATAGAGCTGTAGGAATTTTGTAAATGAAAATTTCTGCCCGGAAGAAGAGTAAGAAATATATCAAGGAGCCTTGAAGATCCCTAGCTGAGCTTCTCATTTTCCCCTGGCTGGGCTCTTTTTCTTTGCAGGTATCATTCAAGTATCATAAATAAAACCGTCTATGCTGGAAAGGCTCTGAAGCCCTAGAGAGAAAGGAAAAGCTGCAGGGTATACCTAGTCAGAAAAAAAGGGTGATGCTCTCTCCTAGGAATCCTTTATATTTAGACACTGGTGTGTGTGTGTACAGTGACCTCATGTGCAAGCTGCTTCGCCTGGCTCTATACTCCTGCAGGGCATCTGAGGCCTCTGGCTCGGTTTCCTGGTTTCCTGGTATGTTATTGTGATTCTTTGTTTTTAATAAGAAGGGTGTGGTAGACAAGGAGTATCACTGCTCAGACCCTGTTTCAAAGAGGGTCTGGTTGCCCCAGCTGTTGGGATTGATATCTTCAACATCCTTCAGCTGTCAGCGCTTTGGTGCCTCAGGTGCAAGGGGTACCCAAGGTCAGCCGCTTCACTCAACGTCAGTCCCCCTACCCAGTGTGGCCCACGTCCAGTGACTGTATGACACAGGGTGTAAGGTCTTGGCTCTCCCACCTCAACTTGGGACAACTCTGAAGGGCATTCTGGCTCCTTATCACCCTGAGGGTCAGGAACACATTGGTAGGGATGGCCTTGCAGCCCAACTCTTCCCTTTGCTCAATCCAGCCTCCAGCCTCCCCCTTTCACAGGTGTTGGGCACTCCTTAATAAACATCTGCAAGCTAATCTCCAACGTAAAGCCCCTTCCTGGGAAACCCGACCTACGACAGAAGACAACAGTATATTTGTGAAATGCAAATCAGATCATGTTATTTGCTTGCTTAAAGTGTCTCAGAGATAACGTCCAAATTCCTCAGTGGGGTTTAAAGGTCCTTTATGGACTGGGCCTTGCTCACTTTCTCAGCTCCATCTCTTGTTGCTGCCAAACTTGTACCCTGGACTCCACTCTGATTCCTTGAATGTCCCAAGCATTCTCATGCTGAGACTTTATAAATTATATTTATATATTTTTGGCCTCACTGTCACCTTCCTTGTTTCTCTGACAAACTTCTGCCTTTCCTTCAGGACACATCTTATGTTACAATAATGATTGTTCACATTCACTGAGTCCTTCAAATTTGCTAGGGACAGTATAAAGTGATTTTTGTGTATTACCCACCTAATCCCCAGGCACTGGTGGAGTAGGTACTGTCATCATTCCCATTTTGCTGATGAAAAAATAGAGGCAGAGAGTTTAAGAAGCCTTACTCAAAGTCACAAAATTGGTAAATAGTGGAGCTAGGACTCATATGGAGGTAGAGTGTGCCATTATCCATTATGCTAACCCACCTTGTGCACGCTTTGAGGGAAGTGGCTTTCTTTTAGTGATGCGCTAGGATCACACCTAGTAGACTGCCAGTGAATGTTTGTTGAGTGAATGAATAAATGTAAGAATGGCTTTCCTGCAGTCCTAGTCCCATTATGTTGAGTGAAGGAGGAGGAGCCTCCCTTCCTTACTGGGGGGAGTGGGGAGTGGCAGACAGTACAGTTACTGCTCCTGTGCCCATCTCTGGCAGCTTCCCATTAGCCTGTTTTGGCTAAGGCTCTGGCAGTGACCTTTCCCTCCTCAGATGCCCTCTGCTCCATCTGAGATCCGAACCTTCCCAGAGCCCCCTTCAGAAAGCGGTTTAGAGCTGGGAGGCCTGCGTATACGTTCTGCTTTGCCATGTTCTGACTCTGTGCTTTTGAATCTCAGTTTCTTAATTGCAAAGCAGAAGCAATCATAATTCACAGGCTCTTTAGAGAGTTAAATGAGATGGTGTAGGCGTCAGAGTTCTAAACACCAGCAAATATTATTTACTGTTAGAATGGTTTGCTTCAGGTGTCTTTCAGTTCCTTCCCAGGGTCATTCCAGGCAAAGCTCTCAATCCCATCCATCGCAGTCACCCTTCCTTCCCCTCCCAAGCCCCTTCTCACATGGTTCCTGTTTCCTTCTCTCACCAGCTACCAAAGTAATTCATCCCCAGCACGTATATCCCCTGTGGTAAGAATCACACCTCCTCTGATCTAATGTTTCTGGACACTGACTAGCTGGTCTCTTCTTCCACAAATGATAAAATATCAGAATTTGAAAGTACAGACAAGATGAAGAAACTAGAGACGTGGAGTGACTTGCGCAAGCTCACAGAGTAAGCTGAAGGTCCAAGGTCCAGTTCCAAGGCCTCCTACTCCATTCTCTTTCCTATTCCTTTGGCTCTTATCTTCAGGCTTGCTTTTGCATTTTAAGCATTAAAGGGCTATGGAGGAGCTTACACGGTGCTTCCTCAGGTGGCTTTTCCTGATTCTGCATGTAGCCCAGGTGGCCTTTTACACGTTCCTGTGGTACCTGACACTTCCTCTTAACAGCACTCACATAACTGTAAGGATCTGTTGGGTGGCTGTTTCCCCCAGAGACTGTAAGCTCCATGAGTGCAGGGATTGGGTCTGTCCTGTTCACTATTTATCCCTTGTACCTAATACAGTTCTTGACATCTGCAAAGTGATCAGTCCTATCTCTAAGAATATGATAAGTAGCCACTAAATAGCTGGCTGACCAGCTGGCTGACCAAATCTTCTTGCGTCTTCTCTAGCTGGACCCCCTAGGAAGACCAAGACAGGGGGCTGAGCATTTATGTTCTCAGGCCCCAAAAGGTCTCCTCTTCCCTTCCCCTTGGGGCATTGAAGATCCAATTTTCTCATGTCCATTCCCAGTTGCATCCCTGAATTATTTCCTCTGTAACCCTCCTTGTCCTCTATTATCAGAGTCAGTAAGTGAAAGAAAGGGGCTTGGTCATCAGATGGCTTTGCAGTTCCCTTTCAGTCTTGAGATTCCATGATTCTTGTCTTTCATTCATTCAACAAGTATTTATTGACTCTCCCATGTCCTGAGGACTACCTTAGGCACTGGGATACATTGGTGAACAAAACAGATGCAACCCCTTGCCTCATGGAGCTTACATTCTAATGGCGGGGGGGCTGGACAGTATGCACTCACATAGGTCGGATGGTGCCGTGCACTATGGACGTCCATAAGTGTGCAGTGGAAAGGAGGTTCTGGGAGAATGGGATGTTTTCGTTCTGTAACGTTAGGTGTCTGCAAGTCTTAGATGGAAAATCTTAAGTTGGTGACCCAGATTCTGCCTTAGGCACATTCCAGACCCGGGAAGTTATGATAAAAACCCCACTTTTTACACCTCCCTGCACACCCCGCATGATTTTTGCTGTTTCCTTGAAAAGTGTTCACTCCTACTGGGGGGCTGATGCTGCTTTGCTGGGGCTGAGTCTCCAGAGCTAGAGATAACTGAGGATGAGCTATTGATTTCTAGGGGAAACACCTCCATAGGCTAATCTGGTGTCAAGGTGATTTATACTTTTCACTAGCAGATAGAAGTTCAGGAGTCCCAGGGAATTCAATCACTTTAATGCCATTAAAGCTATAAATAGCCTTTAAAGACATAGACTGTTGGTATCGAAATATCAACCAAATGATCTATAAAGGCTGTGGAAATTTACCACTTCCCTCGAGGAGTGACTCTGCTCATAGCCTGTGCAGCCTCTGTGGCTGCTTCTCCCATTCAAATGGTGCATCCTGTCCCAGGATTCTCTGTAGAACCCTTGCTCATCTTGAAGTCAGGACAGCCCCTATGAAACCCATCCCTTAGGAGGAGGAGGGCTCTGTCTGTGGTACCTTCATTAATTTCCATTATTTGCTCCTGAATTCATTTGTTCCTATGAAGAAGCCGTTACTGCAGTGTCAAGATCCATTTGTTTCAGCCATTTTCCTTATTATGTTAATTCTGCATATTATTAGGGTCAACTTCTTCTAATAGTTTCAATAGGTCTTGTGACCGGACATTTTCCAGGGAAAACTCACAAAAGCAAACACACAGGCCCATGTAACATAACATGCCAGCGCCTGGGCTTGTTATGTCTGTCACTGTCTGTCCTATGCTATACTTTGGGGATTCACAAATCTGAGATGATGGAAAACAATCTAGGAATATGCATCCTTTTGAGAGTAGTACTGCATCTCTTTCAGTTTTGAAACCCCAGTGTCTAGGACCTGTGCTCAGGATTTGAGAGGAATCGTTTAAAAATAATATACACATGTGGAAATCTACCCATCTGGGGTTTAGGCATGCCTGGGAATCTGGGATCTGGGGTGGATGAGGTGGGGGAAAGAGGGTGGAACATGAGGGCAGCTGATGGAGATCTGTTTGCTTGGGGAATATCCAGGGTGGGAACTTATCTTAAGGGGAGAAATAGCTGTGCGTGATGAATTTGACCCATTTGTATGGTTGTGGTCATTGTTGCATATGGGGGTTGTGATCATGAGTAGAATGTGGTGCTGTTCCCTCAGGTCTATGCCCAGCTCAGTCGCATGGACTTGGAGCTGAGCTGGAGGAAGAGAGAGGAAAACCTGCAATGTTTCATTCATACTCTCTCCACTTTATGTTACACTCAGTAAGAGGGTCCAGGCAGTGCTGATTTTCCCACCCTCCTGTGCCACAGACCACTTCTCAGTGTTGACTGTTCCAGAGTGTAAGTGATGCTGTCAGCTGGGAGAATACAGTACCTGAGGAGAGACAGAAATAGCAGTGGGGTGGCAGTGTGCCCAGAAAAAGCCCTGTGGTACTGACTTGATTTGCATGTGTACCTATAAATGGACCCCCAGAAATGCTCATGGGGTTTGGAGGTCTTTGTCGGAGGCTTGAGGTTCTGCATGATCAGGCATCATCAAGGACAAGGACAGAGAAATTTTTATTATTACTGTTAATGTAATGTCACTTGGACACCCAGTTTGTGGAAGTCTGTGTGTGTGTGTGTGTGTGTGTGTGTGTGTGTGTGTGCGTGTGTGTGTTATTACTCAAACTCAAGGATACTCAGTTGGCACTCCAGATGTCCTTGAAGGTTGGAGGCTCTTTCCCAGATCCTCTGGTGCTTATTTGAAATGTAGCTGGGGCAGCACATCTGGGTGACTTTCCAGTTGGTTTCCCAGAAGGAAAAAAACGGCTCAGAGCACTTGTTAGTCCAAAGGTTTGAATGCACCAGAGGCAAGATAATTAAGTGTCTCCAGGCAAGCGCAGAGAAGAGTAATCGAGAGAAGCCAAGTGAAGAATAATGGGGGAAGAGAGGGAAATGAAGGGTCATAACTCACAAGAAGTTGGCTGGTCTTTGTTTAGATGATAGAAGAGCTGAGTTGATAACTAGAAAGGATGGGATGAGTTGTAGCCAAAGGAAATATCATGTGAACATTTGTCAGGATGCCCAAAGTGAGTGATTTATTAAACTGGGGGCACAGAAAGTGAGCCATCTAACATGTTAGGGATGAACACGCTCCTGGTGGTGAGCAGAGATCAGCAGGCCAAGGGTCGTTAAGAAAATACCTTTCTAGTCTCTGCTGCTTCTTTCACTGACAAAGTCAGAACAAGGCTGAGTTCTGAAGGCAGAACTGATACCATGATGATGAGACTGTGTCCTGCTGAGCCAGTGCCATCCAAAGATGTGAGCAGTTAAAAGGCTGAAAGCAAACAGAGCCAGGAGATTGATGTTCTTTGGCCTGGCGAGGTGTTGGGGACCAGCGGTCCACAGGGGGCCTCTTTGCTAAGAGCTTGGCTTCCCTTCTGCTTGTCAAGAGCAACTTATAGCTCAGGGGAGTTCGGAAGATTTCTCCTGCTCAGTCCTTCAACTTGAAGGTGTAGGCAGGCAGAAAGGAAATGCAATTTTCTGGAAATCAAAACTGCTTCTGGATGAATGACAATTCTATACTAGGATGATACCTTTCTGATATTGGACTACTGGCTCTGAGATTTCCACCATTCAGTCCAAGCGGACCCTGTGTTAGATAATAAAACTGAAGCTAAGGGGAGCTGTATGATGATGCCTCCTGGTTAAAACAGCTGTCATGTACTCCCTCAGCACTGTCCGGACTCCAACAAATACGATACTTCACTCCTGTCTTTCTTCCTTTAGGCTTGTGGCATGGTGACCAGCCATCCTGGATCGCCCAAGACTGAGGGGTTTCCCAGGCTGTGGGACATTCAGGGCTAAAACCAAGAGAGACCCTGACAAACCGGCCATTGCCCACACTAGAGTGGGAGAGCCTCGTTAGCTACGCCCTGTGCTAAACGTTTTACCTGATTTATTTCATGCATTTCCTCTCCAGTGTCTGAGGCAGACTCTATTTGCATTTATTTCCATTTTATCAATGAGCATAGCCAGGCAAAAAGAGGTTAGCTGACTTGCCCAACAAAAGGTTAATGTCAGTTTTCTTTGGGTAGTGAGATTTTGAGTGAACTTTACTGTTTTTCTTTGTTCTCTATATTGTTTGAATTTATTAAATGAGCATGCATTATGCAATAATGATGAAAAACCCAATAGCCTATTTTCCTTGTGGAAAAGTAAGTAATTTACCAAAGTCATGTGTTTAATGAGCTGAGTCTGGAACCCTGCTCTGATGCATTCCCAAGCCCGTGCTCTTTACACAGGCAAGACTGGCTTAGACAATCAACTCCCTTGTAATAAGGTCCTTCTGGTTCTTTAGGACATCCTTATCCCCACTGACTAATCCCCACTGACTTAGAACCATCCTGTGCTGAATTCTCTGTAATGCAGAATGTTAGAACGACTTCATTGTTTAATAGCTTCTCAACTGGGCTGAGTGGTCTCTTTTGCGGTGAGCAGATTTCTTTTCAGCTACAAGATGCCAGATATGAAAATCTTGTTCTTAGCATATTTAATTGGCACCCTGGGGCAAATGCTGATAAAGTTCTTCTATTTCTCATGAATATGAGAGAGTATATGGAGACCCAGTGGCGGGCTCCTAAATTTCTCTATTTTATAACCAGGGCTGTTCGTCCCCTGCTGTCTGGAGCATCTGTCCAGTTCCGGTTGCTGCCTCAGAGAGAAAGTGAGAGGAGGAAGGTCAGCTGACAGACCCTGCCAGGTGGGGGAGCTTTGAGCCCAGCCCCGTTGGCATTCTCAGATTACTTATTAAACAGTTGTCTTCTCAACAGTCCAAGTCTGCCTTGAATGTTCCAAATTAATGGGACTCCTGTTCATTTTAAAGAAAATTACTTTGCTGTTTCCCCTTATTAGCCTGACACATTTAAGAGCACTGGAAATTTCCTTGCAATTCCTCTTCTACTCTGTCTCATACTCATTCATGGTTTGGTGGGAGGCATTTGGTAGAGCAACTGAGACTCTGGAATCAGATGGCCTGCATTCAGATGACAACTCTGTCCCCCTGTGAGCTGTGTGACCTTGGGTAATTCACTTCATTCCTCTAGGTGTAAATGATCTCATTTATAAAATGGGATAATGGGTCATGCTTACCTCATGGGATTGTTGTGAAGATTTAATAACATGATGTATGTATAATGCCTGCTGCAGAATAAATGCTTAACGCCTATATCAGCCAGGATTTAACCAGGGCAGGCAGAAATCATGGGCAGGTTTGACCCCAGGGACATGGGGTCAGGAAGGGAGGACCACAAGCAGGCTGGAACTTCACCGGCATATGGTCTGAAGCCGCTGCCTACAGGCAGGATTTCTTCTCTCTAGTGAAAGCCTCAGTCCTGCTTTTAAATCCTTCCGACTGACATACATAGACAGGCTCACTCAAGATACTGTCCTTTACTTAAAGTCAACTATTAGAGACTTTAAGTACTCCTGCAAAATCCCTTCACAGTAGCACCTAGATTAATGTCTGGGTGAATAACAGCACTGCAGCCTAGCCAAGGTGTCACATTAAAAAGCCATCATCGGGCTTCCCTGGTGGCGCAGTGGTTGAGAGTCCGCCTGCCGATGCAGGGGACGCGGGTTCGTGCCCCAGTCCGGGAAGATCCCACATGCCGCGGAGCGGCTGGGCCCGTGAGCCATGGCCGCCGAGCCTGCGCGTCCGGAGCCAGTGCTCCGCAACGGGAGAGACCACAACAGTGAGAGGCCCGCGTACTGCAAAAAAAAAAAAAAAGCCATCATCAACTGTTAGCTGTTATTATCTGTATTAATTTCCTGTGGCTGCCACAAACTACCACAAATTTAGTGGCTTAAAACAACAGAAATTTATTCTTTCTTAGTCCTGGAAATCAGCAATCTGAAACCCATATTCACTGGGCAGAAATCAAGATGTCAGGAGGGCCATTCTCCCTCTGAAGGCTCTAGGGGAGAATCTGTTCCTTGCATCTTTCAGCTTTTGGTGATTGCTGACATTCCTTGGCTTGTGGACACTTCAGTCAATTTCTGCTTCTGTGGTCATATTTGCTTTCTCCTCCTCTGTGTGCATTAAATATCCCTCTGCTTCTCTCTCATAAGGACATTTTGATTACATTTAGGGCCCACCTAAATAATAGAGTATTCCTTATATATATATATATTCTCTCTCTCTCTCTCTCTCTCTCTCTCTCTCTCTGTCTCTCTCTCTCTCTCTCTCTCTCTCTATATATATATATATAAAGAATTGGCTCATGTGATTATGGGGGATAAGTCTCACAGTCTGTCACCTGCAAGCTGGAGACCCAAGGAAAGCAGTGTTGTAGTCCTAGTCCAATTCCAAAGGCCTGAGAACTAGGGGAACTGATGGTGTAAGTCCTGGTCCAAGTGTGAGAGCAGGAGACCAGTATCCCAGCTCAATCGGTCAGGCAGAGAGTGAATTCTCCCTTCCTTCAGCGTTTTGTTCTCTTCAGGCCCTGAGCAATTTTTGATTGAATGATGCCTGCCCACAGGAGGGCAATGTACTTTGCTCAGTCCACTGATTCAAATACTGATCTCATCTAGATACACCCTCACAGACACACCCATAATGTTTAGCGGGATATCTGGGTACCCCATGGCCCAGTCAAATTGACATATTAAATTACCATCCCAGGGCCCCTGCCTTAAGGGAGCTGACTGGTAGCA